>NC_090447.1:963145697-964395697 GCF_031143425.1 Pleurodeles waltl | reverse complement strand
CGCATTGACCTCACATCCCATTGTCACACTTCACAGGTCAGGCAGCCGCCATTTCCAGGGCCCACATGGCTCAATTTCAACTGCGTCACACAGGCCTAGGCCTTGCATAGCCACTCAGACACGCCATTCACTGCATAGAGAATCGTTTACTGTGCTAGCTGTGAGTACGTACCTGTGGGTTGCTTGACTGTGTGCTCCATGTTGTCCTTCCTAGGCACCGTCCGCTGGGTTGGGCGAGGAGACGGATGAATCCTCCCGTGTAACGACCGCTGGTGGACCTGTCGACAATGGAAGAACGCCACATTATCCTGACCTACCGTCTTAACCGTGCCACTATCCATGAACTGTGTGCCCAGCTGGAGCCCGACCTGATGTCCCCCATCCGCCAACCCACAGGGATTCCCCCTCTGGTGCAGGTCATGTCAGTACTCCATTTCTTGGCAAGTGGGTCATTTCAGACAACCGTGGGAATTGCTTCTGGGATGTCTCAGCCCATGTTTTCGAAGGTGTTATCCAGAGTGTTGTCTGCCCTGATGAAATCCGTGAGGAGCTACATCATTTTCCCTGAGGTGGGCGAATTGGCTACAGTGAAGGGTGATTTCTACGCCCTTGGACATATTCCCAACGTAATTGGTGCCATTGATGGGACCCATGTGGCTTTGGTTCCCCCAAGAGACAGGGAGCAGGTGTACAGGAACAGAAAAAATTACCATTCAATGAACATCCAGGTGGTGTGTTTGGCTGACCAGTACATCTCGCATGTAAATGCCAAATTCCCAGGGTCAGTGCATGACGCCTACATCCTCAGGAATAGCAGCATCCCTTACGTGATGGAACAGCTACAGAGACACCGTGTATGGCTAGTGGGGGACTCTGGGTACCCCAACCTGTCGTGGCTACTGACCCCAGTAAGGAATCCCCGGACCAGGGCAGAGGAACGGTACAATGAGGCCCATGGGCGTACTAGGAGGGTGATCGAACGCACCTTTGGCCTCCTAAAGGCCAGGTTTCGCTGCCTGCATATGACAGGTGGATCCCTAATGTACTCACCTAAGAAGGTGTGTCACATCATCGTGGCCTGCTGCATGCTTCACAACCTGGCTTTGCGCCGCCAGGTGCCTTTCCTGCAGGAGGATGGTCGAGACGGTGGTGTTGTGGCAGCGGTGGAACCTGAGGAGAGTGACGAGGAGGAAGACGACGGGGCTGAAACAGACAACAGGGACAGAATCATTGAACAGTACTTCCAATAGGACACAGGTAACATTTCAAAGATAATTTAGTAAATGTTAACTACTCTCCAGCATCTCTGCTGCCTGTCTGTTTGCCCCAGTGTATGATGACTGAGTTTTGGCTTTTCCCTCCCTATTTCAGATCTGGGGTCCCCACTACGAGTCCTGTGCTTCGTTTCCCCATGGACTACAGCTTTGTGGCAGCTGTTTGTTGACTTCACCATGTACAAGGACATATTTGCACTGTCATGTCAATTACAATCTATTGAAATCACAGCCAGACTCATGATATTTTGGTGCAAAATAGGTGTTTATTTAAGTGCTCAAAATGGGATGGGTGGTTTCAAGTGGGTGGGGGCTATGGTGAAGGAATGTCCATGGCAGAGTCCAGAGTAACAGTCACACAGGTGCATTGTCCAGAGGCCTGTGGAGAGATGGAGCATGGGCAGTTCAAGGATGGACAGGGTGACAATGTGGGACAGTGGGATGACATCAGGTGGTATCCATTGCTGGCGGGGGTCTTGACATCCTACTCTGTCTTCTTGCGAGATCTCAGGGCCCTCTTGCGGGGTGGTTCTTCTCCTGCAGGAGGTGGGGGTCTGGTGGGCTGCTGCTGTGCGGGGGCCTCCTGTCCACTAGCGCCGGCGGAGGTGGTTGGCTGTTCTTGGTCCAGGCTAGTGGCAGGGGCCCTTGGGTGTTGTTCAGTGTCAGCCCTGTTGTTGACGAGGTCCTGCAGCAGCCCTACCATGGTAACCAGGGTGGTGTTGATGGCTCTGATGTCCTCCCTGTACCCCCGATAGTGTTCCTCCTGCAGCACCTGGATCTCCTGGAACCGGGCCAGTACCGTCGCCATCGTCTCCTGGGAGCGGTTGTATGCTCCCATGATGGTGGTGAGGACCTCGTGGAGAGTGGGTTCCCTGGGCCTCTCCTCCCCCCCCTGTCGCACAGCTGCCCTCCGAGTTCCCCTGTTTCCCTGGGCCTCTGCCCCCTGGCCGGTGTGCCCACTACCACTGCCCCCAGGTCCCTGTTGTTGTTGGGGTGGTGGGTTATCCTGGGTGCCCTGTAGTGGTAGACACACCGCAGATTGACGCGCCCTGGAGACAGAGGCATGGGCCCGCTGGGTGGGAGCTGTGCTGGTGTTCCCAGAGGGGTTTGGGTCTGTAGTGGCCTGGGCCTGTGTGAGGGGAACCAACTGTCCAGAGGTCCCCGATGGTCCGGGCTGGTCATCGGTGTCCAGGTCGACAGAGCTGCTGTCATCGCTGACGGCCTCTTGGGTGGGGGGTGTGGAGAATTCTGGCCCCTCCGCCGCGGTGTGTTGACGGTCGGGTCCTGCAGGGGTATAGAGGTATGGTTATAGTTTCAATGTGTGGCATATGGGTGTATCTGTGGGTTCTCGTGTCCCCAAGTGCTGGCATTCGTGTGTGGGGGCTTTGGTGAGGGTGGCTTGTGGGGGGGATGTGTATATGCATTGGGCATGCTTTGGTGATGGGTGTCCATGCTTAGTGGACGCATGCAGGCCTAGGTTTTGGGATGTGTGGGTTGTGATGGTGAGACATTGGCGGGGAATAAGTGTGCTGGGGTTGGGGGTGAGGATGGTGGTGGGGGTGAGGATGGTGGTGGGGGTGAGGGTGGGGGTGACGATGGGGGTGGGGGTGAGGGTGGGGTTCGAGGATGGGGGTGAGGTTTGGGGTCTGATTTGGCATGCAGGTGGGGGGGAAGCAGTATTGAAGCTTCAACTTACCAGTATCCATTCCTCCGCCGACTCCTGCGAGGCCGTCAGGATGCAGGATGTTCAAGACTTCCTCCTCCCATGATGTGAATTGTGGGGGTTGAGGTGGGGGTCCTCCGCCAGTCTTCTGCACGGCGATGTTGTGCCTGGATACCATGGAACGCACCTTCCCCCGTAGGTCGTTCCATCGCTTCCTGATGTCTTCCCGATTTCTGGGGTGCTCTCCCACTGCGTTCACCCTGTCGACAATCCTCTGCCATAGCTCCGTCCTCCGGGCAATGCTGGTGTATTGTATCTGTGTGCCGAACAGCTGGGGCTCTACCCGAACGATTTCCTCCACCATGACCCTGAGTTCTTCGTCTGTGAAGCGGGGTTGTCTTTGGGGTGCCATGGGGTGGTGTGTATGATGTGTGGGGTGGAGTATGTGTATTTTAGTGAGTTGAGTGTGGTGGTGTGTGTTGTTTTGTGTGTGGATAGTGTGTGGGTGATGGTGTTGAGTGGCTGTGGCTGTTATTTTTTGGATGCTGGTGTCTCGCTCTTGCCTTCTTGACGAATTTTTTAGCGTAGGGGTTTGTGGGTGATGTGGGTGTGTGTTTTATATTGTATTGTGTGTGTGGGAGTGGTGTGTGTATGTGTATCAGGTGTGTGGGATTCAAATCGTCCAATGTGGCTGAGTTTTGTTCGTTTGTGTGTATTCTGACCGCGGCGGTGTGTCCCGCCAATGGAATACCGCGTTTGAATGACCGCCGCGTGGATTCGTGGGTCGTAATGGGATGGGCGTATTTCTGTTGGCGTGACGGTGGAGGTTTGGTCACCTCCACCTTTCCGCCGACCGCTGGTCTGGCGGTCTGTTGTGGCGGACGGATTTTCGGAGGTTTGCCTTCTGCGGGTCAGAATGACCGTGGCGGGTTTCCGCGACCGCGGCGGGATTATGGAGGATTTCTGACCGGCGGTAGGCGCCTTTTACCGCCGAGGTCAGAATGACCCCCATAGTGTTCTATGAAAGACAACACACACTCATCACTTTCTGATCCAAATTTCTGTGTGTCTTTTATCCTTAATGGCATGTGAATTTGTGGAGAACCTCTGGTACTCTTTCCAACAAAATAAATCACTTACTTCTCCAAGAGGAGGATTGCTCTTGTTGTAGATAAAAGCAAGCATGGATTGGAACCTGTGGTTGAAATATCTACAAACATTAGCAGGATCTAATGAGCACAGTTTTCCAGCAGTTTGTACATTGAAGTCTTTTATATTAGAGTTTTCTTCTCTGAGGAATTGAATCAGGTAATTCCATGCATACTGTGCGCAACTCAATGTAAAAAAACAGGTTGGTGGTTCCAGGTTTCTTACATATACTTGAGTTCTCAATGACGACGGAACTAATATTCGTTGGTACCCTGTAGGCACGCTTTTACATTAATCAAGTTATATTCTAAGATCTCATCCTTTTCATTAACCTTTTTAACAAATTCTCTTGCAGATATATTTTGGAGATTAACTCCTGTTTTAGAATGTGAATCACTGCATACAAAAGTCCAGACAAGTCATTCAAAAGGAGAAGGTGAAATATGTATGAAATACACTGTCTGAATCTTGGATCCTCTGAATATAATCTTGTTGATCAGTACTCAGCTGCTGTTATTTGAATGGGGAGGTCATCATACCGACCTCCTACTCCAGTGGGAAACTTGCCCGGAGCCTCTAAAGGTTTTTCCCACACACTCATGGGAGCGTCTTTCGCTTGCTTCATTTGGAAAAGGTCAACAGCATCTTCAATTACCTCTTTGGAATGTAATGGATGGATGCTGTAGTGCTCATAAATTGGTTCTGATCGAGATGAATCTACGTTTTCTATTTGGCCACTCCCTAGCAAACTGCCATCACCAACATTTGGTGTAACAGTTTTCACATTAACGTCCTTATATTAAACTTTATTTTGTAGCAAGTATAATGTTGCTTGTTTAACCTCTTGGGTTCCAAGGATGTAATGGTTATGTCTGGTGGCGCGGCGCTGAAGCGCCACAGACGTAACCATAACATCCTTTTACTGGCCCTTAGGGAAAGCGCTAGGGCTCCCCCCGAGGGCCGCATCTGCACACCCCCAAGGCAAAAATGGAATGGGAATCACCTCCCCTTCGACCCCCACCCCCTGACCACCCCCCAGTGATGTCTGATGTGTCAGCGCGTGATCGCGCACTGACCTCAACAGAGATCACCTCCCATTGTGCTGGAAGTATGCTTCCAGCGCGATCGGAAGAGAAACAGTTTCGTTTCTCTTCCGACCGGGGGCGGAGGAGGTCAGAGAGGCATGAAAAGTGAAAGGAAAGGCTTTTCTTTCCCTTTTCATGTCTCTCTGAGCATTCCTGCAGCACGATTGCATGCGATCGGGCTGCAGGAATACCACTAGACACCAGGGATGTTTTTTTGTTGTTGTTTTGTTTTATAAGGAGGGCGACCTCTTAGGCAAGGGTCGCTCACCAGGGGGTAAGAATGTTATTAGGCCTTTTCAGCCTATATTGATTAGGCCGTTCTGCACCAAGGGAGGGCAGAAGCCATTAGACACCGGGGATTTTGTTTTTTTTGTTTTTTTGTTTTTTTGTTTTTGTTTTATAAGGGGAGCAACCCTTTAGGCAAGGGTCACTCCCCAGGAGGCAATAATTTTATTAGGCCTTTTCTGCCCCGAGGGGGGGGGGGCTGAAGCCACTAGACACCAGAGATTTTTTTTAAATAAATTAGCATAAGGGGAGCCATCCCTTTGGCAAGGGTCGCTCCCCACAGGGCATTTTTTTATTAGACCTTTTCTGCCCACCGAGGGCAGATCGGCCTATATTAATTAGGTGAATCTGCCCCCAGGGGGGAAGAAGCCACTAGACACCAGGAATATATTTTTGTTTGCTTACATTGATAAGGGGAGCAACCCCTTAGGCACGGGCCGCTCTCCTGGGGGGCAAATTTATTTTAGACCATTTTTCCCCCCCTTGAGGGCAGATTGGCCTATTTTTGTAAGGCTCATCTGCCCCCCAGGGGGGCAGACCCCCACCAGACAGCAGGGAAGATTTATTTAAAAAAATTGAGGGTGGGGATATGAACATACCCCCACCCCTCATAAATGGGGGCAAAGTTGTTCTGACCACCGGTGGGCAGATGGGGCAATTACCCCTGATCCACTCCCGGGTGGGGGGAGAAAGCCTACTAGATCTACTAGATGCCAGGGAATTGAAATAAAATTCAAAATACTGGGGTGGTGGTTTCCAACCAGTATGGGCATGGTTATGCCCAACCCCAACTGAAGGGAGTAACAGTCTTTCAGCTTTCCCCTTCACTCTAAAACATCTTATCCCACAGCAAGCAAGAGGACATTTGATTTTTTTGGGTTTTGGTTTTATATTTGGGCCATGAGAGCTTGTCTAACTCTCAAAATCGTGCGACTTGGAATGGTGAGGGCTGCGCTTTTTGGAATTTTAGAAACATCTACAAGACCTAGACACATCTGAAAACTCAACATATGGGTTAGTCCAGGGTGGTGTGTTTCACATGCACCCCGCACCATTTTCTTACCCACAATGAGCTTCAAACCTCCAACTTTGCTGGAAATCACACATTGTTCCCACATTTTTCCTACCACCCAGCATTGTTGCATCTATACCGATAAAAGTTCTGCCCCACTAGTCATCCTAAAAATGTTTTTTTCAAACTGCCTTTTTGGACCCACTTTGGTTCCCCCTCATTTTTGACATGTTTTTGGCTCTTCCATGTAACAGGCACTTGGCCCACCTGCACAAGGGAGGTATAATTTTTACAGAGCGAGTGAGGGGAACATTGGGTGGTAGGACATTTTTGACGGTGGGGTGATCCTACACAGAAATGTGGGAAAAATTCGATTTTTTTTAGCTAAATTTGAGGTTTGCTTAGGATTCTTGGCAAGAAAACACTGGGGGATCCACGCAAGTCCCACCTCCTTGGACTCCCTCGGGTGGCTAGTTTTCAGAAATGTTTGGGTTTGGCAGGTTTCCCTATATGGCTAAAAAGCCCAGGACCAAAAACGCTGGTGCCCCTCCTTTTAAAGGATTCTGGGTAACAGAACCTGGTGAAAACCCCACAATTCACCCCATCTTGGATTCCCCTTGGTGTCTAGTTTTAAGAAATGCACAGGTTTTGTAGGTTTCCTTAGGTGCCGGCTGAGCTAGAGGCCAAAATCCACAGCTAGGCACTTTGCAAAAAACAGCTCTGTTTTCTTTGAGAAAATGTGATGTGTCCACGTTGTGTTTTGTGGCATTTACTTTTGTGGGCAATAGGTCTACCCACACAAGTGAGGTACCACTTTTATCAAAAGACTTAGAGGAATACTGGGTGGAAGGAAATTTGTGGGTTCTCTTTGATTCCAGAACTTTCTGTCACTGAAATATGAAGAAAAAGTGTTTTTTTGGGTCAAATGTTGAGGTTTGCACAGGAGTCTGGGTAACAGAACCTGGAGAGAGTCCCACAACTCACCCCATCTTGAATTCCCCTAGGGGTCTAGTTTTAAAAAATGCATAGGTTTGGTAGGTTTTCCAAGGTGCCGGCTGAGCTATAGATCATAATCCAAAGCTAGACACCTTCCAAAAAACACAACAGTTTTCAATGTAAAAATGTGATGTGTCCATGTTGCATTTCCTGTCGCAGGCATTAGGCCTACCAACGCTAGTGAGGTACCATTTTTATCGGGAGACTTGGGGGAAACACAGAAAAGCAGAACAAGTGTTATTGCCCCTTGTCTTTCTCTGCATTTGTTCCTTCCAAATGTCACACAGTGTGTAAAAAAGTGGCTTATTTGAGAAATACCCTGTAATTCACATGATATTATGGGGACCCCAGGATTCATGGATGTGGAAATAACGACTGCTTCTCAACTCCTTATCTTGTGCTCATTTTGGAAATACAAAGGTTTCCTTGATACCTATTTTTCAGTCTTCATATTTCACCAAATTGCTGTAGACCCGGTATACAATGAAAACCCCTTGCAAGGTGCAACTTATTTACTGGCTCTGGCTACCTAGTGTTCTTGATGAACCTACAAGCCCTATATATCCCTGCAACCAGAAGAGTTCAGCAGACATAACGGTATATTGCTTTAAAAAAATTGACATTGCAGGAAAAAGTTACAAAGTAAAACGTGGAGAAAAATTGCTTTTTTTTAGCTCAATTTCAATATTTTTATATTTCAGCTGTTATTTTCTGTATGAAAACCTTGTAGGATTTACACAAATGGCCCCTTGGTGAATTTAGAATTTTGCCTACTTTTCAGGAATGTTTAGCTTTTGAGAATCCAGCATTGGTTTCATACCCATTTTTGTCACAAAAGGGAAGGAGGCTAAAAGCACAAAAAAAGTAAAAATGGGGTATATCCCAGTAAAATGCTAAAATTGTGTTGAAAAATATGGTTTTCTGATTTATGTCTGCCTGTTCCTGAAATCTGGGAAGATGGTGATTTTAGCACTGCAAACCCTTTGTTGATGTCATTTTCAGGGAAAAAACACAAGCCGTCTTCTGCAGCCCCTTTTTCTCATAAAAAAAAAAAAAATTGCTGTATTTTGGCTAATTTCTTGGTCTCCTTCAGTGAAACCCACAAACTCTGGGTACCTCTGGAATCCCGAGGATCTTTTAAAAAAAGGACGCAAATGTTAGCATTTCTTCTTCTTATATCATTCAATAAATAATTGTATTTTCCTACTTGTTAATTGTTGTTCTTGAATGTGATTGAATCAGTAATATGTTTTGAATTTTTCAGACTAAGGCCCTCATTATAATAATGGCAGCAAATGCTGCCTACCGCAACGGCAACAGCCGCCAACATACCATCGCCGTGGCTAGCGACCGTCCACCAAATTATGACCGTAGCCGGAATTCCACCAGAAAGCTGGTGGATTTCCAGTTACAGTCATGGTGGCGGATGGCAGTAAGGTGGTGCTGTTGTCAGCAGCAGCTCCACACCAGTAGAATGCCGCCAACCGTATCAGGAGCCATGATACGGCCTGGCGGTGTTCTGCTGGCAGACACTGCTGCTGGCAGCACTGCCGCGTCCCACCTCCTGCCGGAGGACCCCTGCAAGCAGGTAAGTTGGGTTCTCCGACAGGAGGGGGGGGTGGGGGGGTTGTGTGTGTGTGACTGTGTTTGAATGCTTGTATACTTGTGTTATGCATGTGTGTGTACGTGCATGTTGTGTTGTGTGATTGCATGTGTGCCTGGATGTATGTTAGTGAGTGTTGCTGTGAGTGTGTATGAATGTATGCATGCGTGTGTGTATGGGTGTGTATGTATGTGCATATATGTGTGTATATGTGTGGGGGGTTGGGAGGGTGATGGTGGGGGAGGACTCTGGGGGGGTAGGGGGCAGAGCAGACCCCTATCAGTGCCAGAGAAGGAATTCCCTGGCACTGTCAGTGCATACCGCCATGGTTTTCGTGGCGGTACAGAAACCATAGCGGTGGGAGGGGTCAAAATGCCATGGGTGGCCTAGTGACGACCGCCGGGCTGGAGACTGTAGTCTCCAGCCCGGCGGTCGTTACTGCCATGGCGGTCTGTGTGTTAAATTGGCGGTTTGGCTTTGGCCAAACCGCCAATGTCATAATAGTGGTGGTAGGTACCGCCAGCCTGTTGGCGGTAATACCTCCACTATAGCACCAACCGCTGGGGTCGTAATGACTCCCTAAATGTTTTAGACATTCTGATTTGATTAATTTATGTTCTATTTTTGTGGACAAGATATATATGTGGGTATATTTTTTAATATGTTCTACCTATATATGTGAAGACAATATTTCCATTTTGATTTGTTTGTTTACTTCTATTATCTAATTTTTAAAAACAATATTATGTTGTTTATTTTTGTAGTTGATGTGATTGTATTTAAAGATGATAGTTTTGATTTCAATATTGTTGCACTTAACATAGGAGGTTAAAAGAATTATTTTGCTACCCAATGTTTAATTAACAATATTTTTGTAACATAATGTTTTTGTTGTCAATGTTGTGACATAAAATGAGAACCAAAGGTATAGTATAGGTATAGTAGAAAAGAATAGCCACATCAACCTCTGATCGATCAATTTATTCAAGGATTCAGGCCTGCAGTGTAACCATACATATAAGATCCCTATGCCTTTAATTCATGTCGGGTAAGTAGCAAAGGGAGCCAGTAGTTCAAGAATGGCTTGTTTGATATGCTTTTATTTGCCAGGTTTACAGAAACAAATAATATGAAAAGTTTTAAACTGGAATCAAAATTCACTTGTAACCACTATAGACAGTCTGACCATTGGCAGGAAAGAGCACATGGTAAAGATTTGAATTTTGAACATCCCTTTTCAAGCATGCAGTGTTGATGTAGAGTGGTGCAGTCTGGAAGAGTAAACTTTAATAGGTTGGGTTCACTTAATGGAGTTTGCTGTATTTGGATGAGAAGAAAATGAGAGGCCTATTCTGAGTAATTAAATCAATAATTTATGTGCAGGGATTTAAAGAAAAGTACATTCTTACAAAAAAGCATTGTAAATAAAAAAAAAATCTTCTTGTGTGAAATTTTTATCTCAAGTATTGAGATCACACAAGAGACTGATTAGAGAAGAGGAGGCTGAATCTTTCTTGTGCAATTTAATTAGTGAGTCATTTGCATACAGCTTAAACTGGGAGAGGTCAATCAGCATGATGAATATAAGTATCTTGAAAAAGCACAAGCTAAACTAGAAAGATTGAGTGTCCAGCACCAGCAGCACCATGCAACAAAATTCTAAAGAACAAGATACTCTTAGGGCAGATCTACCAGCATTTTGCACTGGGTTTGCATCATGAAAGTGACACACACCAGTACAATTTTTTTTTTCTATTATTTACTTTCCAGCATTTGTTTTGTGCTGGAAAATGATGAAAAGTCACGCAAATTAGCATGAAGTGCTGCTCTGCATTACTTTGCTTCAAAAGGGGGTTACATGGGTGCTCCCATGCAACCACTCACCCTTTTTGATGCAAAACCCTATCTACCAATAATGTGAGACAGGGTTTTGCATACAAAATTAACACCTTTTAAAACCAGGCATTAAAAGGAGAAATGTTGCCATGTTTCTTTCCCTACTTGCATGCGTTCTGCAATGCGCAGCACACATACAAAGTAGAAAGAGTTTTAGAAGTTGTCTAGGGCTACTGTTTTGTACTGGAAGAGTACCCTTCCAGCACAAAACCTGTGCCAGACCCTCTCACACACCCTTGCACTAAGGCGCAAAGGTGGGTGTTGAGCATGGCAGCTGTAATCAGCATTGGGGGTAGGGAAAGAGGAGGAGAGAGCCATATCTCTGCAGATATGGTGCTCTCCATCTCCCTCCTTTTTGTGCAACTCGCCACAGATTTTTTTGCCTGCTGCGCTGTGTTGCCAGGAAGGATGTTAAATCTGTCCCTTTGTTACTTCTTTTTGCTAGAACTGCATATCTAATGGAAGAGATCAATCCAATGTGACAAGAAATATCGAGACATTTCTCCCAAAAACAAGTGATGCCTTTTACATGCTGGAACATACCTTAATGTCAGGAGTGACAAATTCAGTCTAAAGGAGCCTTGGAATAAAGTCTCTTGAGGTGCATGAAGCTTGTTGCTGGAGGTAGGATTTAGTGAGAAGAGGTTGCAGCTGGAGGAAAGTCCCAGATGGTCTAAAGCACCAGGTTTGATGACAGGGAAGATTGGATTCTCCTCAGAATCAGTGATCATACATGCATTTTTAATATTTGATTTATCATACCAACTTCAGTATTATGTTTTTGTAAAGATCAGGGCCCATCCCCTAACTAATTTGATCTCTTACATATGTGTGTATCATTTTAAACAAGGTTCCCTTGTTGAGTACCAATGATGTCATTATAAAACTGATCATTTAACGTACTCAACTGCAGGTATTCAAGAAGTGATAATAGCTAGTTTCCTAAACTAACAGAAATTGAGTGCTGCAATGTTTCATCAAGAATAAAACTTGACATTTGTATTTCCCTTTCCATCTCTTTAGAAATACCCTTGTACAATAATCCCCCAAAAAATGCTTTGTCAAGGTCACCAAGACTGAATTTACCTGTGAACTACAAAATAGTTCATTAAACATTTTGCCTCATACCTCAACATTTCATGACCTGTATAGTAGCACATACCTCATGTTTATCATTTTATCAGTGGCTCTCCTTATTGTTATGTGCCCTCCAAATGTTAATTGAATAGTGGTTAAGACCCCTTTTGTGACTATTGCTAAAAACCTAGGACCTCTCCAGAGTTTAGCTGTCAGGGTGATCTTCCACAAACACGGAGGAGTACTGTTTGCCAAACTGATGTTCTGCCTTGTCTATCTAGAGTCCAGTGGCCCATCATTTCTCTGCCGATAGTGCTCCCACCTCATCTGCTGGTGGAAACCTTACACCAATGTCCCTATTGGCTGTGAACCATCAGTGAAAGTACTGCAGACTGTCTGCCTTATGTAGGTTGGATGTTCTGATATACTTTTTTCTGATGGAGATTATCAGAGGATCCTGGAGGGCTGGAACAAAAACAGGAAAACAAATGACACCGCCACCCTAGGGGAACCTGGGAGAAAACTCCCAGCCTGCAAGGGTTATTAATTTTTTATTGTACATAATAAACTCTCAATTTACTTATTTACTTTGTGGCTTTTATGCCGAATGGGAATTAGGGCAGCAAGAAGATCCTCCACTTCTGTCTGTCTTGAGCAAATGTTGGTATGGTGCCCCAGCTGTGGTTCAGGGTCTTCATTTCTGCTTTCACAGTTCACTTCCAGATGTTCTTAGGCCTACCTTCCTTTCATTTGCCTTCTGGGAGTCCAGTGGAGAGCTGTTCTTGTGATTGAGTCATGTTCTCTTTTGATGTTGTGTCCAATTCATCTCGAAAAATGATGGTGTCTTTTCTCTCATGCTTGCAACTGATAAGCAGTTGCTGGTTGAGATGGTTTGTGCCAGAAAATGCACAAGATTCTTCTTAGGTTACTGGTGGAAGGCTGACAATTTGTTAATGTCACTTTTCGTCATATGCCTCCATTCTGATGCATACAAGACAGAAGACAGAATGCAGCTCTGGTAAAATGTCAGCTGTTGTTGATGCTGTACTAAGATGACCTCCACAAATTTTTTAGCATCCTGGAAGTATTCCTGGCCTGGTGCTGTATGTTCTTGATGTCACTGCCTGCCCTACCATCATGTCTGATAGTACTGCCTAGGTAGATATACTCTTCAGGTCTTCCCAATCCACCTTGATTGGTGAATCGTTTTGGATGTTGAGTGACAAGACATCTGATTTCTTCATGATTTCTTCAGGCCCACTTGCTGCACATAGATGTTGAGGTGAGATGTCTTTCCATGCATATGCTGCTCTGTGTGAGAGAGCAAGGCTCTGTCACCCACATAGTGAAGGTCCTACAGTGTAGAAAATACAGTTCATCTGATGCCTCTGTCTTAGTCTTCAGTTGTGTATTGCATCACCCGGGCAATGAGTAGGTTAAGGAGCAACAATAACATCATGCATCCCTATCTCACACTTGTCTTGAATCTAGAGCTATACTCATTATCTCTTACCTTGCACGTAAAATTATCAGGTAAGTGTTTGACGAAGAGAACTTCTGCAGTATGTTATTGATGCTCAGTATGCATCAGAGAATGTCCTGGTGGAAACTGTCATAGGCTTTTGAAAAATCAATAAACTTGATGTATAGTTGCTTCTGCCACACAGTGCATGAGGAAAGCTTCTGATCAACATACTTGTTGCCCTTGAGGAACCTAGCCTGTTATGTTCTTAACTGCTTGTCCACAGCATCAGAAATGTGTTGTTTAATGATTTTCACCAGGATTTTACTCTGTATTGCCAGAAGGTTGATTCTATGCCATTTGTTGCAGTTGGTTAATGCTCCCTACTTTGGAATTCTGATGATGATGACATTGTTCCATTTGTCTGTTTTTTTTTTCCCTCACAAATCAATGTGAACAGTGGTTTGAGGATCTTAGCTGATGTTTTAAGGTCTGCCTTGAACATTTTTGCATTCAGGTTGTGTTGGCCAGGAGTTTTGCTTTCCTTGAGAGAATGGATGACAGTGATGATTTCTTCTTTCTCTGGTGGGGCGGTGTTCACATCAAAGTCTTTCTCTTCTTCTTGGATGTCCATTTCACTTGTTGGTACTGGCCTGTTCAAGACTTCTTTGAAGAACTTGGCGAGCTTCCTGCTCTTTTTCCGTTGTGAGTAGTCTGCCTTGCTTGTCCACGATGTGGGTGTTGTATGCTGCATGAGATTTTCCCCTTAGAGACCTTCCACCATACTCCTCTACTGACTGCCTGCTCTGCTTGGTGAGCAAGGTAATCCTTGTCTGCTCTTATCATTTTGTGACTGTTCTGTTTGTTTCTATGTATTGTTGCTTGTATTTTTCTTGCAAGTCTCTCAGATTTGGCATCAATGATTTTGTTGCTGCAGTACTGTCTTCAATGGATTGTCATATGTCTTGTCTTTTCCATTTTTTCCTCTTCCTTGTCTTGATCTCAAGGCATATTTCACTGTTTTTCACATATAGACATGCTCCCATTCTTGTTGACTGTATCTGCAGCTGGTCTAGACTAATCTTCTATGTCTGCCAGGAGCTGGAACTTGTGTTTGCTTTGTAAGACGAATGCCTCCTCTGTCTCAGGGCCCTGTAACTCTGCCTCTGCAAAGTGCTGTCATCATGGTGTTTTGTATTCTGGTTTCTGTTTCTGCTATTGGGTGAGCACCAAGTAAGTTTGTGAATATCTCAGTGGGGGAAGACAGTACTTTCTATGACCAGGTAATTTGTGTCACAAAATCCCAACAGTATTTTTCCATTGTTATTTGTTGTTCCAGTCTTCTTTTCCCATGGCTCAGTCATGATTCATATTGTCATTTCCCAGGTTAGCGTCAAGTCTCCCATCATAATCTTTAGGTCATGGCTAGGCCTAGCTTCAAGCTCATCTTTCATCTTTTGGTTGAATAAGTCCTTGGCTGGTTCCTCTGTATCATTTGTTAGAGAATTACACTCTGTAAATGTGTCTGTCTTTTTTTTAAGCTGGCTGTCCTGAGTTTGCTGTTGACTGACTTCCACTCAATTAGGTATTTCACTTTCCCCTTGCTTGAGATGATGGCTACTCCTTTGAGATGGTGGTCATCATCCTTTCCAGAGTGCAGTACAATTTATCCTGTGGTGGTTTTCATTTTTACAGGTCTGATCCACTTACTTCTGCTGACCTTCAGGATGTGTATGTTTTAGTGCCTCATCTCAGATGTAACTTGGGCAGCTTTCCTGTGTCATACATAGATTGTACGATCTAGAATCTGATTCCTGTTTTGCACTTGACACTCAGAACTTCTGTTATCCTGTTAGTAGTTTCCTTGTGACATTGACTACTGTTAATCATGCATATCTTACACAGAGAGCCATGCTGACAGGAGCTTAGTCTCCTGGCAGGGTCACCCAAGCTGGACAAGTCAAAGGGTAGAGACCAGAAGAAGCGAGAGCCACTGGATCTCCAGTTTTGGGGGTGAGCACATAGCTAACAACCTTGTCCCATAAAAAGCATTTGCTGTGGAAAGAGTAGCAAGAACCACTAAACTCTCAATTTAGAGTTTATTTTTGTGAAAACAAAAACGTTTGCTAAGCACCGGCATGAAACAAGACAGCTACTCAGCACATTTCCTGTGACTTCAAACGACCTGTCTTGGTGCTGGCTCCTCTGGAGTCATACAAATCACTGCCAGACAGGTAGAGATGTTTAAACATGGTGAATTGTAGTCCACTGGAGAGCAGAGTACATTGCTCTGCTGTACTGGAAGAAAGGAGGCAGCCTGCCAGGGTCTAAATGACTGGCTTCAAACTCTTTCAATATGTTTAAAAAAAAATCATGATTGCAATCTCCCATATTGGATGATCAAATTGTGAAAGTGATGCTTCAAGTAGATGGATCAGAATGTGCTGCACCTGGGATGCTGGGAGACACCAGTACTTTATCGAATATATCATGATTTGAGATGTTCAATTAATTATTTGTTTAAATGATGCATTGAAAAGTACACCATTTCCACGAGATCAATTTGAGGTGCTTTTTCAAGACCGTACTAAGTGTACACCTCAAAATCTTCACTAACTATCTTCAGGCATTTAGAGGTTTGCAGGGAGCAGTGTTTGCTAAATGTGCAGTAATGGATGCAGTCTCTCAGAAATTGTACACTAGTTTTTCTTTGTGTATTTCTACTAACTAATTACTGCTATAAATTAGTCTGTGCCAAATGCAAGTCATGAGCATCAAAGTCAATGCACATACATAGGGGCTCATTATGAACCCAGCGGTTCAGACCGCCATGCCGGCTGCGGTGTAAAATACTGCCACCGGCATGGCGGTCTGAACCACCATATATTGAACATGGGAGGGCCGCCACAGACGGCCCTCCGCCACTGCCAGGCTACCGCCGACAGGCAGCCTGACGATGGCAGATATCATTATCTGACAGGGAAGCGCTGCAAGCAGCGATGCCCTCCGGATAATGATCCCTTTTTCCTGCAGCCGAAAGGCTAGCCGAAGAGGTGCTCCGGGGCCCCCCTGGGTGCCCCGGCAGTGCCCATGCACTTGACATGGGAAGTGCAGGTGCCCCCATGCAGTGCCCCGTTGCGCAGGTCACTGCCCAAATTACGGGCAGTGATCATTGCGACTGGTGCTTCTGCACCTGCCGCAAAGCAGCATTGACGGCGGCTCCATGTGGAGCTGTCGTCAATGTCCCGGAACTGTATTCTGCTGGGCTGGCAGGCGGAAACACTGTCTCAAGGGGGCTGGCGGTCTTTGAAAAGACTGCCAGCATGAACCGGCTGGGTTTCCCGCCGTTTTCATAATGAGCCCCATAATGTCAGTCCCCATAGACAGGGAAAAATGAGTTCACAACCTTCAAAGTGGCATGCAGGGTGTAGACTTGAACAAGGGAGTTAGGGCCAGATGTAGGAAGATATGCCTTTGCGAGTCTGAAATTGCGAGTCGGTGCGACTCGCAATTTCAGCCTCGCAAAAGCATATGCAGAATGGTGTCTCAGACACCTTCTGCGACTCGCTATGGGGTCGCAAAGACCCACCTCATCATTATTCATGAGGTGGGTCGCATTTTGCGACCCCATAGCGAGTCCCTGCACTCACAGGGATGGTGGCCTGCTGTAGTCAGCAGACCTCCATGTCTGTGACTGCTTTATAAATAAAGTAGTTTTTTTTTTTCATTTTGCAGCCCGTTTTCCTTAAAGGAAAACGAGTTGCAAAATGAAAAATAAAACGAAACCATTTGTTTTTGTTTTTTTCAGAGTAGGCAGAGGTCCATAGGACCACTGCCTGCTCTGAAAAAATATTTTTGTCGACATTCACAAAGGGGAAGGGGTCCCATGGGGACCCCTTCCCTTTTGCGAATGAGTTACCAGCAGTGTGACACTGGTGGTAACTGCGAGTTGGTTTGCGACCGCATTCGCGGTCACAAAGCAACTCTGAATTGCGATACGAGTCGCAAATAGGAAGGGAACACCCCTTCCTATTTGCAAGTCGCATTCCCAAATTGCGAATGAGCATTTGGGAATGAGCATCGCGTTCGGCCGTTTGCATGGCGCAAACTTTGAAAATCGCAGTTTGCGCCATGCAAACGGCTTGCTACATCTGGCCCTAAATTAGCATTTTTTTTATTTTGCCTGGATTATCTTTAGATTATTAGAGTTCAAGTATTCTGTGTTAGGCCTTTTGGAATGAGAGAAAGTCAGTGTCATTTAGAATGTGGAAGGCAGCCTGTTAGTCCACCAAGTAAGATGTCTCTATGGTTTAACTTCCCTGGCTGCTGACCTTTGTTATAGATCTCAGTCTGCTGTGGCAGTTGCACTGAAGCCTGAAGAGTCTGTACTCCCAACTCAAGAGTTTTATTTTAAAAAACAAATTATCATTGGCCCTATTGTACAGGGCATTTTGTTCCTGAGCATATAATTACTATTGAATTTCCTTGTTCAGGACACCCTGCCACGTATGGTGAACCTGGGAAAACAATTGAGAGACTATCACTATGACCTGCTGACCCAGTGACGGACAGGTGGCCATGTCAAAAGCTTCCACTGATGGAGCCAGTTTGGTCTCCAGCAATGCAATGTTTCCTCTTTCTCCACCTCTAAATGAGGCAGGTGAAATATGGGTTTGCTCAACAGGTGAACCACCAATTCATGGTGCATCATCTGCTATGCCAAACTCTGAATGACCCTAGAGAGCAAACAAATATATATAATTAAAACAATATGCCAAAAGACTTTAAAAATTCTTAGAGAATAATACCCTTACTTCATCAAAAAGTGTTTTTGTTTTCCCATTAAACACGAAAGACCCCTTTCCCTTTTTAACATAAACATCACTGATACCTTAAGAAGAGGGGTTGCTTTCTGGTTAAGCCATGTGATGTCTAAAGAAGTAGCCATTTTGTAAATGAGCACAGTGATAAATCTTTTCAAAAGCGGATTTCTTTCAGATCAATTAATTCCTCATTTTCGAAGCATTTTTGTACTAGTAGTTGGTTCTTATTCGTGTAACAAGTGTGAATGACTCACGCATTTCCACAAGTAAGACATGACTCACGCGACTTCCACTGTTTTTCTCCAGGAAGTAAGCAGAAAAAGTGGTTGTTTAATCAGGCCGGATATTCATGTGTAACTCACACCTAGGCCTGGAGTAAGGAACACCTACTTGTACAGAATGTCCACGGAATTGGTTTATCAGACTCCAAAGGTTTCTTGAAAACGAATAATTATATCATATTTTCCAGTTTTATCTCTGCTTTTCGGTTTCCAATAAATAACACAATTTTTTTTTTTACTGTGGAAAGGTAAGTGGATAAAATGACTGCTCTTTAAATCTCTTACAGTGCCAGCATATACATCAGAAAATATCCTATGCCTTTCATAATGTAAATTCCAAACCAAGTAATTTCTCTAACAAAAGGAATTACAAGCTAGAGTTCATGTACATTGGAGACAGAGAACATGGGGCCAGATGTATCAAAAAACAGATTTGCTTTTCTTAAAAAGGAAACTTTAAGAAATCGCTATTTAAGAAATCCAAAATGGTATGTATGAATTTTGCGGTTCGGTAATACCAATTTCTTAAAATTCGCAAATGCTATTACCGAATCGCAAATAGAGAATGCAACCCCATTCAACCCTTTGGGCCTGTAGGCCCATTAGGTGCAAATGGTTTTGCATTTCCCAATTTGTGAACTCTAGTTAAGAATTTGCAAATTAGGAAATGCAAATCCCAGGGTGCTGGGGCCTAAGACCCCCTCTGATGCACTCCAAAAAATGTTTTACGGACATGTGAAGCGCACACATGCCTTAGGGGCATGTGTGCCCTACATGTCAATTTTAAAAATGCATTTATAATGCATTTTTAAAATTCGCACATGCTTACCACCAAATTGGATTTGGTGGTAATTGCATTTCCTAAATGCCCAATTTGCATTAGGAAATGCTTGATACATGTGCTTTGGAAATCGAAAATAGGAATTCTCTATTTGCAATTTCCTATTTAGAGAATCGCAATTTGCGATTCTCTAAAAGGGGTCGCAATTTTGAGGAATCACTATTTTAGCGATTCCTTAAAATTGCACAGCGAATGCCTTTCATGCGTTGTGAAAGGCATTTTTGCATTCGCAAACGGCCAAATTTTGCGATTCGCACTGTTTGCGAATGCAAAAACGCTTGATACATGTGGCCCTAAGTGTGATAATTAAAAGCAAACGTGCTACTGCTGAGCCAGGAAAACTACCAGTGTTCTGAGTAACAGTAACTTTATTTTTCCAATACAGAAAGTTATTCAAGCAAATAAAACATAATAGAAAACCTTTTTTGCTATGCCTCCTGCATGTAGGACCATTTCTCATTTCTAATGGCTCGAGTCACTGATTTACTTTGAGTTAAGTTACACAAAGACTGATACAAAATCTTCAAATTCCACTCAATGTTCGCTAACATTGATTCATATACAGGGCTTGCAGCCAGCACTGTTCCAGATTTACTAACTTTAAGATATAACAGATCAGAAGCGTTAACCTCCATGCTGGAGAAATATGCCTGTCAAATTCCATCATTAGACTTAAATGATATGACACGCTTTGGCTATCAAGAACTTCCTAAACAAATGGCACAATTTAAACAGTGCATTAGTCACCCAAGAAATATTCTTTCCGTCAGAATCAACAATATACCAAGCTGAACAAAGAGAATGAGATTGCACACCTTGAAATGACTGAGATTTGTAATGTCTCGAGGATCATATAAAGGGGAATAGATGGATGGTGGATGGCGCGGTATCAGATAAAAGTAAGGGCAGGCCTATTAGAAAAATATTTCTTTTTGTATTTTGGATTTGAAGACTTAGGCTTGTAAAACGTATTCAGGCTCCCTTCATAAATAAACACAAGGCATAGGCAATAACCAAGTTGAAGCAATTTTCGTTTTGATCACCTTTAAAGTGCACAGTGAGTTTTAAAAAAAAAAATAGCATTTAGTGAAAAATGTTCGCAGCATGTAAAGCAAGGTCAACTGAAGGTCAAATGAAATTTGAAAATCATGAAAACTAAATGTTATTAAAATAGCCAGACCCAGAAGGCAATCAGAAGAGTCCAGAGTATGCCTAGGTTTCCAGCTCTTCTACAAAGAACTAGCTGTGGTGCAGTGATTATGTGACTGGGTTAACACATTTTGGGGCATATTTATACTGTTTGGGCTGAACTTGCATAAGTTTTTTGACGCAAATTTGGAGCAAACTTAACTCCATAGTTATATTTTGTCACTAGACCCATCTAGCATCAAAATGTAGGAGTTAACATCATTTTTTGGATGCGTGAAACCACCTTGCGTCAATGAGATGCAAGGTAGGCGTTCCCGTGCAAAAAATGACTCAAAGCCCCTAGTGCCTTATTTATCCACCCGTGCAAAAATGGTGCACGGGCTGGCCTAAATAATGGTGCTAAGCCTGCTTAGCGCCATTATTTAATGCCTGGGTCAGGGCAGGCGTTAGGGGACCTGTGAACCCATTTCCATGGTCAAACACCATGGAATGGGCCTACAGGTGCCCACCCGAAGCCCCGGGATCATCCTCACCCACACCAGAGGGACACCAGATGATGAGGTAAGTAGGGCAAATATTTTTTTTATTTTTTTAAGTGTCTTTGGGGGCTATGAAATTGCTCCCCCTGCATGGCACTGGGTGCAATAGCCATGCCCAGGGGACACTTGTCCCCTGTGCTGGCCATGACTTCTGTCTTATAAAAGACAAGTGGTGTGTATGGCTTTGCATCATGAAATGGCGCTAGGCTGGTTGACAGCATTTTTTGCCTTATTTGCCTTTTTTTTCCTTTTTCCAGCCTAGCATAATTTTATGAGGCGAAACCCCCTTCCCCGTACCGCCAATCCCACCTGGCTAACGTCATTTTTCTACATGCTAGTCCACCATTAGCGCTGGCTTGCAGGATTCCATAAATTAGGCGCTCGGCTGGTGCTTTGGAATGACACAAGCAGGCAATATACTTTTTGCCGCAAAACTGCATTTGCACAGTTTTGCAGTAAAAAGTATAAATATGGGCCTTTATGTCCTCTTTCAGGGCACTTTTATGTTTTGGAATCCCGAGGAAGAGCACTGGAGTTCAAGGAATCATCACCATGATTCACTGCTCGTGGACTTAGAAGGTTTACCATTTCCAGTGAGTCTCAATACTCATATTCCTGGCACTGGGAATTCTTTTCAGCAGCAGACCCTCACTCCAAAGAGGTGCCACGCCATATATGGCAAGCAGCACAGCAGCGGACAGGCAGACATACTTTTGTCGAGCAGCGCTGCGCTCCTGTCTTCTTATGCACAATGCGTGGAAATCGGTATTTCACAGTTAGGCACTTATTTTAACAACTGCACATTATTTTATTTGTAAGTGTGACACACATATATGCACAAATCATCTCCTAACTCCCACATATGTAAATAGTAAAAAATAAACATATATTTTGTTTTTATCCCTGTTTTTCGAAAGCCAGGCATTAGAAAACTGCATTGTCATTCATTAAATAGTGTGCTATCACAGTTCAAATCTGTTTTCACAATTTAAAAACAAATACGTCCTTAAGGGACAGGGACTGCAAAAAGAACATGGGAAATTAATGATTTGTAATGCTGGAATAAAGGTCTCCTATCCCTCTCAGGTTTCCATCACTGCATTCTAATCTTTCCAACACTTTATGCAGGATTTGGAAATAAAAACTTTTCTTATTAATATTAATAGGGCAGGATTCTACAAAAACCCACTAAATGGTCATTTTTGCACTGTGACGGATATGTACATCCATAGCAACATGGGAATAATGCATCAGGTCGTATTTTCATATTATAGGGCCTGATTTAGAGTTTAAAGGACAAATAATCCCTCAAAATGTGATGGATATCCGTCTGCCACAGTACAAGCACCATAGGCTATAATGCAATTGTAATGCCCTTAATAAGATTTCAGACAGGACACCTGCCATGTTTGTGATGGAGTATCATGTCCACAAAACTCTAAATATAGCTCACAATCAACTTTTGTGATGGTGCAATAACGTATTGTCTATTGAAGATATTCTTACAAGATGATTTTTCAGAAAACAAATTGATGAAGGTTCGGAGGCATGGGTCAATGGTGAGGGTTGTAAACATGTGCCAATTGTAAAATGTGAGGCAGGCATGAAACAAAATCCCTTCTGACCCAGTATCACTAAAAATTAGGATGCAGCGATCGTCAAGGTTTAAGAGGGCTATAATTTACTACTGCTGTCCCAGAGAGTTCTCCAGTTCACTCAGTCACATAGTTTGCACATTAGGACCCAGCGGGCATTCCAACATCATACACTGATCAACTTCTTCTTAGTAGCCGCGTGGAAATGTTTGTCATTACGTGTGTGTAGCAGCCAGGACTGTGCTTCATGTCTGTTTCAAAAAGTCTTTGGATGTTTCTTTTTGAGCTGTTCAAGCATTTAACAAGAAACCCTTGCCTTCAGGGTCAGGTGAATTTGTGGAAGTTGCAAAAGTGTAGGTTTTCAATTGTGTCCTTGGAGGGAAGGGATGGCAGTAGTTAGAGGCTGCAGGGCAGCAGAGAATTGATATTACACTCTTGTTTGCTCAGCCAAAACAGCAGCCAGGGAATCAGAGCGCCGTTTTCGGTTCCCTAGCAAAATTATTGACTTTTAAGGATAAATAAAATGCCAGCCTGGGCATATGTTTTTGAAACCTGACTGTAAAACATGACAGAAAATGTTTTCATTCGTTAGCAAAAAAGTTAACTTTCTTAACATTTTCATTGTTGGCCTTCACAGAATTCTCATTGGAAGGAGAGGCTCAGATACTTGCAGAAACAAAGGCTTAGGCCATCTTTTATTGTAACCATTTTTTTTTATTAAAAAAACGATTAGTGATGTTTAATTTTTCACCAAATGTACGTACTCTGATATCAGGCTTTAAAAGCCATCGAATGTACGCTGTAGTAGAGGACACAATTTAAAGCCTTTCGTGATGTCTTTAAGTACACCAACTTATCATAAACAAAAGAATTTCCGGAGCAAACTTTTTTTTTACAAAGTTTTGTCATCAGCCCCGTCATGGACAGGAGCAACTGCCAATTTAAGACACATTCCTGCCAAACAGTTTGGTTGCCTGGAATTTAAAAAAGTTGAAGACCTGAAGAAGCATTTTTCCACAATGGACAGTAGTAAATGAGTGTTGGTCAATGGAACCTTAAAGGAATGTGTTGATTTTTGGAGAAGGGTGGCGACTTATTTTTTACTTCTCTACAACAAACTGTAGAACATAACAAAACAGCAGCACAAAACAAGATAACAGCGCAATTAAAATAAAGGAGGAAACAATCCGAAAATCAGTCAAAACAAATACATAACAAATATGCATAAACATTCTTGTAACATATTCCCACCTCCAAAAATCGTCTTTCATAATGTGGGTGGTAAAATGCATTTGCAACAAGCAATGCCTTAGTTACCATCAAGGACATGTAAGAGCTCAGTCAAAAAAATGTTTCATGATTTGTCATCTTCCTTTCTGGCAGAAAAATGTAGTGATTAGAGATTTAATTTCACTGATATGTTTTGAAAAACTTGAAATCAATTTGATTTTTACTAGATTTCAATAACCCATCATGATATTTGTTGTCCTCAGCCTCAGTACCACAACCGCAGCGTACAATAATTACAGAGAGCACAGTGCAATGCGGAATTAGTCCTTTCCAGGCAAAACTCCACTTTTCAGAATATACATGGCATGCCTTGCCATCTATAAACTTCAACGGCTTTGACGGGACGAAATTTGCCGGAGGGAAATCTCGGGAATGTGGTAAAGACTACAGGACTCAGACTTCTGATCCTTGTCCAAGTAGGAGTTTGCTCAGGGATTGGAAACTGCGGGTTCACTTGTAATCAGGGAATTGGAAGGAGAATTTGCACCCTAATACGTTTTGTTAGGGTATGCCTCCACAAATGCTTTTTTGCAAAGAAGAACAACTTTAACATATTCATAAAGTGTGTAATTTGTCTGCTTTGAATTACTTCCAGGACAAATTTAAACTTTTGCAGGCCATTTTGCTCATCTCACAGTCCTACCAAAAATTAAGTTTCAAATTCAGATTGTTCGATATCCCCAATCAATCTGTATATATTAATAGAAAATGTGTAAATATTGAATTATAATATACTGACCATGCAACAATTAGGAGGTTGGAATGATAAGGAGATAGGGGCTGTAGGCAAGGACGTGTATTAATACTCAGGTATGTGTTTTAATACCTGAATATTAATTTTTCCAAATTCTAAAACATATTTATAGGTAATAATAATTATTAGTAAGTATTTCTATTTTAAAAAAAAAAACAATTGTTGATTAATTTCAGATTGTTTAAAAATAAATAATAAAACATGTTTAGAAAACATATTTTGAAACACCTAAACGTGAATATGATATAAAAATCCAGCAGTAAATACACTTGTAAGTTTAAAAAAGAAGTGTTCAGATACCCAATCCACGTTTCTTGAAAGTAATTTGTTATAGGGGGGCAATTTCTCTTTCTTTTGCATATACTATTCAGATTGCACATTGAGAGTGTAGTATTTGTCTATAATTTCAGGAGGGGCAAACCACAAATTACTTAGTTGTTTAACTCAAATTGGATTTTAGTGCTTAAGATATAGGGCCTGATTCAGGTTTTGGCAGAGGGAATCAGGTTTTGGCAGAGGGAATACTCTGTCACAAATTTGACTAACATCCCGTCGGCTGTATTTGGATTAACATAGGAAATAATAGGTTCATAATATGGCAGATGGGATACCCGTCACGTTTCTGACAGAGTGTTTCCCTCCGCCAAGACCTAAATCAGGCCCATAGTCTTGTACGAAGGCTGTTTTTAAATTTTGTGCCGGTATGCTAGGGAAAAATGAGAAATCAACTTTGAATTTGAGTAGTAGTATATAACCGAGTAAAATTATTTATGAATTTGAGTAGTAGTATATGATTTAGTAATAGTATTCATTATTTGGATTTCAAAATCAAATTATTTATAACTTTCCTAGGACTTTTTTCTAAGGTTTTAGTTTTTGTAACTGACAAAAACTCAGTTTATGTAGTAGACTGTTTGTGAGGTAGAAATGCATAAATTAGTGGTTCATTTGCATTGGAAACAGATGCATGTATTGTGTATATGTGGGCAAAAGGGTGTGGAGTTTATTTGAATGTGATGTCCATTGCCCAAATAGCACTGTTATCATGAGTAACAGTGTTAGGAGGAGCAGAGAATATTAGTATACTTTTTTTCAGAACAGTGGTTATCATACATTGTTCTTTATTAACTGATTGTGTTCGTTCTTGGTAAATCCTAATGTTTGAAAATGTATGTGGGTCTCTAAGATAAGGATTACTTGGCAGTTTTTGGAGGTCATTAGGAGTTTGGAGAATAGAAACATCCATCTGAAAAACTTCTGACAAGTCTCTGCACCAGCTCCATTACAACTTTCCCACTGTCAGCCCAGTGGGAAAGCTGTGGCTCATAATTGAGCCAGTGGCAATGCTGCTGCACGCAGGGTGCACCCACAGCTGACAGTGCACATTTCAAGGGTACTGGGCAGGGGGAACACTGCACTGTCAGGGGCATGAGCAGTGAAGAGCCACCCTGTGGCCCCTTTCACATGTTCTCCGCCAGCCTTTTCATGGTGGCGAACCACCATGAAAAGTCTAGCGCAGAACAAGGTTGTAATCAGCATGGCAGCAATAAATTCAGCCTACCCTGGCTGATCACAACCAGGACTACCATCAGCTGTTTTTCCCCACCCTCCCACCTCCCAGTTGAGGGACCCCTCCCACCTCACTCCCCTTCTTAATGGCAGCTGCTGCGTGGTGAAGGGGCATCTTCAATGAGCTTTGGTCATCTTTTGCATCGCTGCCTCGCACAGCACCACCTACTGTTGCTGCTGCCCTGTGAGCCTGCCTGGCTCACTGTGTTTGTGGCCCTCCTCCACATACCAGGCACCCGTCTTTGCCTCACCCTTGGTGGCTAGTGGTGTCCTTTCTGTCTCCTCTTTGCTGCCTTTCTGTTGCCTTTTTGCTCTGTCACCTCCTCTTTTTTGCCTCCTTTCAATTATTTTTCTTACCCTTTTCCTGGGTTTCTCCCTGCCGCTGCTTCACCTGGGGCCGTGCCCCCTTCTAGTACTGTGTTTCCTACCCTCTCGCCTCCTAGCTGATTGACCCCTCCCAGTTGCCTCCCATTTTTAATGGTGGCCGCTGCACCCGTCCGTGCCAGGTCTGCACCCAGTGCCATGGACCCTGGTTACAACACCATCCATCAACACCAGCACCCTGCACGCCCTCAACCCCTGAGGCTCCACTGCATGCCACCATGCCTCACTTAAGCCAGTTCTTCTGCCACAACTGCGCCTTCACCTGCCTTCACACACCAAACCAAACCTCCCCTCTGCTAGACCACCCGGACACCTCAGATGAATACTACTCAACACTCACTCCCTCAACCTGGATTACCACCACCTCAGTCCTGGACATCACCACTGTCATCCCGGATGATCATACAAAAAGGCCGCACCAACCATCCAGGAGGAGGCGTCATCATCTTTCACACAACCAGCATCGATGTCCACACCCCCATTGCTGAACACCTGCATTTTCATATTCAGACAAACCTGAAAAACAGCCTCTGCTGCACCCTCATCTACTGAACCCCAGACCCTGCCTCCCTTGAGTGAAGCCCTGACCAACCTCATCGCTCCCCATGCCCTTTCCTCAAAGGACTACATCCTCCTCGGCAACCTCAATTTTCACCTCAATAACCTCAGCGACCCAAACACCTCAACCCTCATGGAGAACCTCTCCACCATCGGCCTCAAACAACTGGTTAACCTCCCCACACACTCAGCAGGACACTCCCTCTTCCTTGTTTTCCCCACCAGAAACCACATCTTCTTCTCGTACACCTCCAAAGTCCACTAAAAAAACCACCAGTGCGTCCATATCTCCTTCACCAAGACCATTGAATGGCACAGTGCCCACCCCCATAGAAACTGGGCCAAGATTATTGAAGCCCAGCACACCGCCGCCCTCTGCCACTCCCCACCACCAGACACCACAGATGCCAATGCCCTGGCCCACAACCTCCACCAATGGATTACTAACCCCACAATCTCCACCAATGGATTGCTAATTGCCCCAACACTCTAGGCCCCCTAAGGAAACCCACCGGCAATCAACACCACAAGATACCCAGCTCATTCTCCCCTGACCTCCAGGAATCCAAGATTACCTGCAGACAACTCAAGAGAAAGTGGAGAAGCAATAAGAACAAGGCAGACCACAAAGTCTTCAAAGATGCTGTCACATCGCACCATCAGCTCATCAGATCAGCCAGGAAATCAGCCATTTAGGAGCGCCAATGCACACAACAGCAAGGAACTCTTCACCGTAGTCAAAGAATTTGAGAAAGCCAGCATCAACACTACATACATCCCCCTCCCAAGACCTTTGCAACTTCCTCGCCACCTTCTTCCACCTTAAAAATCCAGGACATCTACAAAGAATTTGCAAGCAAAGACAAACTCCTTCACATACCAGCACCACCACCAAGTACCCTAACCCCGTGCTGACACTTTACCACTGGACCCTCCTCAACCTGGAAGTCATCCGGAAGCTCATGCATGCCATCCACTCTGGGGCACCCTCAGACCCATGCCCCAACCACATCTTCAACCGAGCCGGCACCACCATTGCACCCAAACTATGCTGTACCATCAACCACTCCATCAAGACTGCTATCTACCTGGATGATTAGAAAGATGTGGAGAGAAACACGCTTCTGAAGAAGCCCTCTGCATACATCGAGGAGCTGAAGAACTGTAGACCAATCTCACTGCTCAATTTTCCAGCCAAGGTAATCGAAAAAGCGATTAACACACAGCTTACTGAGTTCTTTGAGACAAACCACATCCTCAATCCCTTCCAATTTGGATTCAGGAGCAACCATAGCACTGAAACTGCACTCCTAGCAGCCACGGATGACATCCGTGCCCTGTTGGACCACAATGAAACAGCTGCCCTCATCCTCCTCGACCTCTCCGGTGCTTTTGACACTGTCGCCCACACCACCTTGTGCACCAGACTACACAATACCAGCATCCGCGACAAACCCCTTGAGTGGATCCGCTCCGTCATCACCATCCAAACCCAGAAAGGCAGGATCCTACTATTCACCTCAAAACCAATGGAAATCAGCTGTGGAGTACCCCATGTCTCCTCTCTGAGTCCCACCCTCTTCAATGTCTACATGACCCCTCTTACCAAGATCGTCAGACACCACAGGCTCAACAGCGTCTCATATGCTGGGCGTGGCCAGCGACCGATGAAGCCGCACGCCTAGTGCGGAGCTCCCGGTGGCTGTCGACCGGCCCTAAGCATCCTGTCGATCCAGCGGTCCCCAGATTAGTCCTGGGCAGTATCGGAGGACCCAGAGCAGAGAAGGCACAGACGGCTGCGCTTCCCAGATCCCGGGGAGGCGCTGCGGTGCTGTGTAAGATAAATGCCCTGTTCCGGGCCTAGATGACAGCTGCGACGAGGTGAAGCTGTGAGAACGTGATGTGAAGAGAAGCACAGACTGAAGCCAGACGCGAGCTGAGGACATCTTCGCCCACAAATCCTTGAGGACTGGAGCTGTGAGGACGACTGCACCATCCGCTGAGTGTTTCCGAGTGCCACGGTCGGACACAGGGGTGAGTGGGGGCTGTCCCTGTGCCTTCTGGAGTGAGGAGACCACGCCGGTGTGGTGAACCAGCCCCCGGCAGAGCGGAAACGGTGACGGGCGGTAATATGTGCTCAACTGGGCCTCTCCCTTCCCCCCTCCCCCTAGTGGAAAGTGACCAAGGGGGTGTGGCTGAACTCCGGTGTACTGGGATTGCAGCTCGGAGCATAGACAGGGCGCAGCGTGCGACATAAATGGTCAGGATCTCGGAAGCCCAGGAGTAAAGGGCACAACAAGCTGCAGTGAGTCCTTTTGTGTTGGTGGAGGCAGGGAGATACACAGCCCCATAAGACAACGGGTTTATTGGACTGCATCACACCCAGTGTGGCGCCAAAGGGCTAGGAGGGAGAAGCTTGATCCATTTGAGCTGATTTACCTCCAACAGTTGCTGGAGATACAAGCGGGCCGAAGCGAGGACTGAACGGCCTATCTTCTGGAATAATAAAGTAATTCCATCCTGGTGTGGGTGACAGCACTCCCCCCCCAAAAAAGAGACGGGGAGAAAACATCTAATACGATGGGCAAATCAAAAAGAAGAGAAGGCCAAGAATCGGAGGGTGTGGGAGCTGCTATGCAACCTGGGCAGACCATGAACATAGAAACGAGCGGCGAGGCGCCATCCCCTGAGACCACATTGGATACTATCCTCCAAGCGGTCCAGGCCTCCTGAGAGGCCCTTGAACACAAGATAGACACTCTGACAGTAGATCTCTCCTTGCTTAGAGACGACTATTGCAGACTAACGGACAGAGTGGTCTCCAATGAGAAAACCCTTGAACAACTGGCTCCAGGTCATAGGGCTCTCTTGGCAGACCTGACAGATCTCACCTCCGAGTGAAAACGCTAGAAACCAAAGTAGAAGACGCCGAAAACCGTGCTCGTAGGAGCAACATCCGGCTGGTGGGTCTTCCAGAAAAGGTGGAACAAGGAGCGACGAATGTGGATACTTTCCTGGAGAAATGTATAAGAGAAGAAGTGGCTTCAGAGGGCTTGTCCCCTTTCTTCGCTATAGAGAGAGCCCACAGGGTGCCGAGAAGACCACCTCCCCGGGAATGAGACCTCATCCAATAGTAGCCAAACTGCTCCATTTCAAAGACAGAGATTTTATTCTGGCACAAGCAAGGCTGAAGGGTGAAATAAAACTGGGAAACCAACGAATAATGATCTTCCCCAACTTCTCCAGGGAAACACAAAAACAAAGAGCCTCCTTCCAGGATTCCAAAAGAAAACTCAGAGACCATGGAATTCAATATGCTATGCTCTTCCCGGCTAAGCTGAGAGTATCATATAATGATAAAACCCACTTCTTCAATTCGCCCCAGATGGTATGTGACTGATTGGCAACACTGGACCTATCGTCCTCCGATGCACGGTGGGGAATGACTCGATCGACCAGCAAGAGGCGCTACAAGTCCAACAGGCGAGTAACAATTGTGGTGCCACTGTGACACCCAGCACTACAGGAGATGCGAGAAGCAGTGGACGTTGCAGCGGTTATGAGTGGAAGAAATCATACTTTGACTCAATCGTCCGAGCCCCTATCAGATTATGATTCCAATTTTAGTAGTACATCTGTTTCATTCCAAGAGACTTCTGTCAGTATGCCTAAAGTGTCCCTGGGATCCTCAGAGGATCTAATCTGAGTTCCGTATGCATTGGTATTGTTGGTCTTGGAGAGTAACCACACAGTTGCAAGATAGCAGTCTGCTCTGTAGCGCAGTGACAGTTGATTGGCAGGCGAATTGTGGGTCCTGATGGGGGGGACGGCGATTGGCTCGGGGAGGCTCATTGTAGGTTGTCAGGGATTATGGGTCCTCCTCCTGCCTACATAACATCATGAGCTATGACAGAAACAGAGGCCGCTGAGTAGAAATTCCAAGAGAACTTTAATCAGTCTGATTGGGCCACTGATAGCACTCAGGGAAGCGGGCTATCAGTCTTTGATGTGTCGCTCTACCTACTTAACATTAGTTATTACTTCCACAGTTTGGACAGGGATAGTTCTGGATGCCGGTCCTGGGGTAAGGGAGTTAGAATGTTGGGGTTTTAGTTATTTGTGTTGTAGATTGTTTGCTCCTAGCACTGTGTCAATGGTAGTACTTAGGACTAGGTTGAGTACATTTTTGAAGCGATACCCCACACTGTTGGGGGAGAGTGAGAGCATCCTAACTCCCCACACCTACACATTATGGATACTTCCTTGGTTCACAAGATAGTTACATGGAACGAAAGAGGCCTGAACAGTATAAGCAAAAGGAATAAGATTCACAATCAGTTAAAGAGGCGAGGAGTCCACGTAGCTTTACTACAGGAAACACACCTTCTGGAACATGATGTCAGGGCCCTTGCGAAGAGGTGGCGGGCTCAAATATATGCAACAACTTATTCCGCATTCGCCAGAGGTGTATTAATATGGGTCCACTCTGGAGTGCCTTTCCAAAAGATGCACAAAACTATAGGCAGGGAAGGGAGATATGTCTTTGTGGCTGGGAGGCTGGAAGGTAGAGATATCATGCTTGGGGGCATATATGCTCCAAACCAGGACCAGGGAGCTTTTCTTACTGCACTCTCCCGAGAGCTAGGACCTTATTTCACACAGACAACTCTACTAGAGGGGACTTTAACTGTATTGAGGACGCTGAGTTGGATGGGTCACACCGCCCCGCCGTGTTCCCCTACCACTAAAATAGCTAGATTGTTATCTGAATGTCAGCAACAATGGAGGTTTATTGATAGTTGGAGGTCCCTCCATCCAACAGCCTGAGACCATTCTTTTCATTTCACACTACACGACCTACACGTATGATTGGACGCATTCCTGGCCTCCCCTGAGATACTGAGTGTAGTGGAGACGGCAGAGTATCAATGCCACACAATTTCAGATCATAATCTCCTGTTGCTATCGTTAACATGGCACAGGGAGAAGCCATGCATACCAAATTGGCGTCTTAGGGAAGACATGCTTGAAGACGAAGCATTTAAACTCTCTATATCGGCTGCCATAAATGATTTCTTTGATTATAACACTGGAACGGCCTCCTCCAGAGCGATTGAATGGGAGACGTTAAAAACGCACGCAGAAGGAGATAAGGCAGGACCATTGTTGGCATGGCTTGTGACTCCTCAGAGGGCTCAGTCCTTGATACTGGAGATTGTAGATGTTGCAGGTTGCCAATTATATGAGCAGAAGGACAAAAACACCAGGTTTACTGGCTATTACTCTCAATTATATGCCCCTCTGGGGGATGCTCGGGCTCCCGCCCAATTAAAAGATTTAGATGACCTCCGTCTCCCACAACTGGGGGAGGAAGACAGACTGGCCTTGGCAGAACCCATTACGAATGCAGAAATGAAAGCCGCAGTGAAAAATATGGTAAGAGGTAGGAAACCGGGAGCTGATGGACTCCCTGTGGAGTTTTATAGAGTGTACATAGAGCAGCTGTCCCCACTTTTATGCTCCCTTTATGCCGAAGCAATAGAGAGGGGATCACTGCCTCAATCCACAAATGAGGCCGTAATGATTCCACTCCTGAAACCTGGCAGACCAGCAGAGGATGTGCGCTCATATCACCCCTTATCCATGCTTAACATGGACTATAAAATATTAAGCCGAATACTAGCTGCCCGACTCCTGCCCCATATGATGACACTAATCCACAAAGACCAGTCTGGGTTTGTCCCCAGCGTAGTACTGCACAGAACATATGTCGACTGGTCTCGATCCTACACTCTACATCCCCAGACTTGCAGAAGGCGGCAATTGTAGCAGTAGATATTGAAAAAGCCTTTGATAGCCTCAGATGGGATTTCTTGGAGCAGGTGATGTTGAGATTGGGATTAGGGCAAGACTTTATCAGTTGGACGAAGTTGTTATATCCAAATCCCAAGGTACGAGTATGCACAGGCAGGACTATTTCAGAACCATACCAAATCGGCAGGGGCACTAGACAGGGCTGGCCCCTTTGCCCTTGCGCTTTGCTATTGCAGTGGAACCACTTGCTCAAATGGCAACACCGGGAATGTATCTAGAGGGGCTCTGGGTCGGAACGCAGGAACATCACATAGCGTTATATGCAGATGACATGCTGATTTTCCTGGGGGACATATACTCTGGTCTTCCAGGAGCAATGACTATGTTAGACCACTTTGGAGGAGCATCAGGTTTACGGATAAATTGGCAGAATTCCTCCATTTTTTGGCTGCTGGAAGGAGCCCTGAGAATTAATGACACTCGAGGGCTTAACTGGACCCCTTCTACATTCCGCTATCTGGGGGTCAACATCTACCATAAATCTGAAGACTTGCTAGAGGAGAATATACACCGGGCAATAAGAAAACTGAGAAGCGACATGCAATTTTGGGGAACGCTTCCACTATCGGTCACGGGGAGAGTGGCACTGATAAAAATGGTAATGGTGCCCAGATTGTTATACTATTTTTCTACTCTCCCACTGGTTGTCCCTAAGTCATTACTCAAAGACATTAACACATTGATAACTAGTTTTGTGTGGTGATCAGGAAGGCGCAGACTGGCATTAGGCACTGTTCAGAAACCTACAACAGTGGGGTGACAAGCTGCACCTAATATAGAGATCTATTATTGGGCAGGTCAGCTGCAGTGGTTAGCAAGATCTTTACATGAAGAACAATTAGAACGGGATACACTTCATAGCCCAAGTGGATCAATGCACACCCTCCTGAATGTGCTACTGAACCCGAGAGGGAGAAGGGTACAACTCCCACTAGTATCACATAATGTGCAGGTATATTGGGAACGTGGCTTGCTGCACACACAAACAGCATTCCCATATGCTCCGGAAATACCAATAGAAGGTTCGATGCACCTCCTGGGAGGGCGGGCGCTAACTGGGATCAGAATATTAGCTACATATAATATTACAGTGATTGGAGACCTGTTTCACAATGGAGAATTGCGCAATTTTGCAGAGTTTAGGGAGCGATTTGGTGTCCCCCAGGAATGTTTCTTTTACACAATGCAATGGTTGGGATCATACAGAAATCATGGAAATTAGGTTCTCATGAGCCAATTACACATGAGGGCTGCCAAATTATTTGCTCACAGGGAGGGGCGAGAGGCATGATATCTGCCATTTACAGGGCCTTGCATAAAGATGTCTCCCCTCCTTTTGATAAACTCCGACAGACATGGCAGACGGAACTGGAGACAACTTTAGACGAACAGAAGTGGGTCAGAATCACTACACAAATTCCATCAGTGTCAAGGAATGCTCACTTCAAATTGCTTAATCTCTACATTTATCACAGAGCATATCTTACCCCCCATAAAATAGCACTAATGTACGCTACAGGAAATGGAGGCTGCCCCCGCTGTTCAGAACCAGAAGCAGGTCTGGAACACATGTTATGGAACTGTCCTACAATTGTGCCCTACTGGGAAGAGGTATTCAGGAATATACCTGCAGTTACAGACAGGGAACTGAGACTATCCCCCTTAGCAGCACTATTAGGAGATTTTCCCAACCCACATGCTAAAATAACGACCAATAAATATATTGATCTGGCATTAATCCTGGCAAAAATAGAAATTACGATACACTTTTAAGATGCAGGGGGCCCTCACACACAAAGGTGGCAGGATGCAGTGATAAAATGGGCAGAGGGGAACATACTACATCAGGAGGCTGTGCGGGGGAATGGATCACGAGACATGGCGAGACAATGGGACACGCCTGGGAATACTCCTGATAGCCCACTGCCCTCAGAACTGTCCCATCTCCCCATGACCATCCGTGCAACTTCGGCATCATTCTCGACTCCTCGCTCTCCATGGCCTGCCAAGTCAACACCATGTCATCCTCATGCATCCGCACACTCCACCTGCTCTGGAAGATTTTCAAGTGGATCCCCAACAACGCGAGAAGAACAATCACCTGTGCACTCGTCAGCAGTAAACTCGATTACGGCAATACAGTCTATGCCAACATCAACAAGAAACTCCAAACAAGACTCCAGAGAATACAGAACACCATGGCCAGGCTCATCCTTAACATCCTCCACCACAGCCACATCTCTGCCCACCTGAGAGACCTACACTAGCTCCCCATCAACATCAAGGGCTTACAAGGCCCTGCACAACATCGGACCTACCTACGTCAACCACCTCCTCTCCTTCTACGCACCCCCCAGGCAACTCTGCTATTCTCAACTGGCCCTCGCCACCATCCCTATGATCTCGAAAGAACATGGCTGGAGTAAGATCCTTCTTCTACTTCACCACGCAGACCTAGAACACACTGCCGCTTCACCTCAGGCCTTCACCCTCACTGGCTCAGTTCAGGGTGGACCTCAAGACCTGGCCCTTTGACTGACCAATATCCCATTCAGCACCTTGAGACCCCCCCCCAGGTGAAAAGTCACACTCTACAAATATTTGATTGGTTGTTTAATTGTAATTACTATAGAAACATATTGAGTTTAAAAAAAAAAAAAAATTGCTGATTTAGCCTTAATTACAATAAATATGATTTATATAACAAACCTTTACTACAATGGTTATTGCTTGGGTGTTTCTCTAATGGACTACAGTGCAGCTTTGATTTTCTATCATTTCTTTTTTTATTTGAAACCAATCTGTGAATTGCATATAGATTACCTTGAAGGTAATAATTCTTTGAAAATATTCTCAAATTAAACTGATAATGTATTGTTCTATTGGTAGCAGAACTTACTTGTGAAGGAAGGGGGCAGTGTACGTTAGTTCATCATTCTTAGAGAAACTGCTGTACTTTGAAGAATGTCTAATCACATCAAAGAGAAGGGTACTATTCTTCACAAAATTGTGGATGGGCGTTTATGCTTAAGTATATAGGGGGTCATTACAACCTCGGCAGTCTTTTTACAAGACCGCCGAGGGACCGCCGTGCTGAAGACCGCCAGTGGTGGCGGTTTTCTGCTCGGCGTATTATGACTGTTGGCAGCTCTACGGCGTGTATCCGACGGAGAGCCACCCACAGCCATAGTGACGGGCGGCGGGGAAGTGGAGGTTGCTCCACCCCTACTGCCACGCCAACAGAACACCGCCCAGCGAATCACGTCCTGTGATTCGCCGTGGCGGTGTTCTGTTGGCGGTGTGGTGTCAGCGGAGCTGCCCCCATGGCTCCCTTCCCCTCCCGGAGGATCGACGGAACAGGTAATCAATCGTCCGTTAGGGGAGGGGGTGGGGGGGTGTTGTGTTTTGTGTGCATACATGGGGGTGTGCTTGGGTGTATGTAGAGGGGGTGTGTGAGTACGTGTATGCTTGCGGGGATGTTGCGTGTTTTGGGAATGAGTGCGTGTATGTCTGTAGGTATGTCTGTATGGATGTGCACATGTATGTTTGAATGTGGGTGTGCATGTCTGACTGTGTGTGTGGATGTTGGCATGTGTGTCGGTGTGTGTGCGTGTATGTGTGTTGGTGGTGCCTGCGTGCGTGTCGGGTGTGTATGTGTAAGGTAAATTCGGTGGTTGGGGTGGGAGGGGGTTCCTGCATGTATGTTTGAATGTGGGTGTGCGTGTGTGACTGTGTGTGTGGATGTTGGCATGTGTGTCAGTGTGTGTGCGTGTATGTGTGTTGGTGGTGCCTGCGTGCGTGTCAGGTGTGTATGTGTAAGGTAAATTCTGTGGTTGGGGTGGGGGGGGCCTGCCACCCTTGGGGGGGTGGCAGGGGTGTTGGGGGGTGTAGGAGAGGAAGTCGGGTGGGGTGGGGGGTGAGGAAGACCCCTATCAGTGCCAGGGAAGGAATTCCCTGGCACTGATTGTGCTTACCGCCATGGATTTCATGGCGGTTCCTACCGCTGGAAATCCACGGCGGTAAGCCGGGTCACAATACCAGCGGCGGTATTGTCAAGGGCGCCGGGCTGGAGACCCAAGTCTCCAGCCCAGCGGTCATCTCCGCCCTGGCGGGCGGAGCGGAGAAGCGGCGAATGACCATGGCGGTAACCGCCATCGTCATAATTCCCAAAAAAAGACCGCCAGCCTGTTGGTGGTCTTACCGATGCTTTAACACCGTCCGCCAGGGTTGTAATGACCCCCATAGAGATAATTTAAGTGACTGGATGTTTTCATTTTGTTTCTGGGTTTTTAATATTCTATTTCCACATTTAAGAAACAAGCGGTAAATGTATGCATGATAAAGGCATGTGTGATAATAGTTTGCACAGTAAAGGCTGTACTATACTGTTTGTAATTGTATTGTAAAGGTGTGCCTGGTAAAAACTATGGCCCATATTTATACTCTGTTTGCGCTGAATTAGTGTCAGTTTTTATATGCTAATTCAGTGCAAACCCAACACCCAACACCATGTTTATATTTTGACGCTAGACCCATCTATCATCAAAATATTGGTGATAACGCCATGTTTTGGATGTGTGAAACTTCCTTGTGTCGTTGAGATGCAGGGTAGGTGTTCCCATCCAAAAATTGACTCAAACACGCCAACCAGCTGGACAAAAAAGATGCATGGGTGGGAGGTGGACCCAAAAAAATGACGTTAACACTGATTGGCATCAACATTTAACGCCTGGGTCAGGGCAGGTGTGAAAATGAGGCAAGCACACCACTACTTATGGAAAACACACAGATGCAACATTACAACCTACAGGAGAAGATGGGGGTGAGACTGATCCAGCTTGCTTGACGGCGTAGAGGACAGCAACCACACCAGCAATCACCAAAATGACAACGCTGCCCACAAAGGCAAGACAGAAGGCAGGAGAGGGTCTTCAGAACCAGGACAACCCTCCTTGGCCTCAGGGACCTGGACAAAATTAGGACTTATACACTCAACCGGCAAGCCATACTACACCTTCTGCACCGCATTGAGCCACAAATTGCAGCCAGCCTGTAGACCCCACACAACATACCACCTATAACAAAGCTGCTCGCTGTCCTGCACATGCTGGCAAGTGGTTCATTCCAAACAACAGATGCACTGGTTGGTGGTGTCTCACAGCCGTCGTTATCTGCATTCCTGCCAAAGGTGTTAGACGCCATCATCTCCCTGACACCCCGCCACATCAGATTCCTGAACACCCAGCAAAAGCAGCAGGAGAACAATCAGGGGTTCTATCATATCCATGTCTTCCCGCATGTGCTTGGTGCAATGGATTGCACCCATGTCCGGCTCATACAACATGCAGCAACAAAGCACTTATAACGGAATCACAAGCACACGCATTCCATTAATGTGCAGGCCATAGTGGACCACCGCAGATTATTCATAAACATATTGGCCAAGTATCCTGGGAGTGTCCACGACATCTACATATTCTGACACAGCAAGATCAATGAACAATTCCAGGTTCGACAATTTGGAAATGGCTTACTTGTGGGTTAGTCTATAAATCTAGTAATGTACACCCAACACACCAACCATGTCGGACACACAAGACATACAACACTACATTAACATATGGCCAAGGTTACCCACATGTGCAGGTGATAACACATATGCAACATGTTGCAGTACAGCACAATCAGTGCACAACATCAATGTATACACCCACATGTACGGCACACCACAGGAAAGACAGGTTCAGACGTGTACCCTTTGAAAACAGCAGAACTACACAGATCACCACAAGTGCCCCCAGGTTGCCCAATATGTACACTTCACACACACTACGCCAAACAAACAATATCACAGAAACGTCAAAGGTATACACCATGCCTATGTCTTGTAACTACCAAATAGGCACAGATGTCTCAAGTCATACTGTGCAAATTACTGCCAGAATAAATATCAAACACCACACAACTTGCGCCTATATCACCTGCCTCTCATCTGCACACACAGAAAGAGGCAATTGGCCATCAAAAAAGTATATGTCCAGGGATGTGTACCGTCCAGCGCAGATACATCCACTTCCACACTGCAGATAGTCAAGTACCCTTGTGTAGGTTAGGTAGCGTTGGTGCACGGCTACACATGAGCAACTGGCGCAGGGGACAACAAATGGTTGCCAAGTAACATGTCACACATGGGGCATTATTGCATAGTTGAAATGTTGCAGGACACAGCAGCCAAATTAGGAGACATGTTGTGTATTCACAATTACCAATTTCATGTGCCACACATCATCTGCAATGACACATGTGAAAAGGGACGGGCTGTCCAGGCATTGTAGTGCTACCATGTTGCCACCACATCTGACCCCATTATGTTGTTAGGATGTGTTAAGTCTCCTCTAGTGATAGCACACTGATACAAAGGTGCACTACACAAAGCATGGTACATACATAGTGACTATCAGTGTGGATTCCAAATCAAGTGTTCAAGGTCCTTGACTCAAACACAAGATTGTCATGTCCAACAACCTAGTGCTGAGGAAAGATCACACAAGGATAGGAACTCAGACCAAAACACAAATACATATGAGCGACAACCAGATCCTAATATCAACTGATAAGCTACATGACTTACCTTTTGCAAGCCTTTACAACAAATTACTCCTGTAATCTTTTGCAGAGGTTCTGGGTTATGGCATACATCCATGGATAATGACCCCCATTTCACAACCAAAGCATAGCAGCAGAGCGTGCATATAATGAGGGACATCGGAGGACATGGACCATTGTGGAGAGGGCATTTGGCATCCTGAAGTCCAGATTCAGGTGCCTGGACATCACAGGAGGCAGCCTCCTATATGACACATTAATGGTCTGCAAGATCATATTGTCCTGTGCTATCCTGCACAACATATGTGTACGGATGAACGTACCTTTATATGAGGAGGTTGATGACCTGCCTGAGGAAGAGGAGGAGGATGGTGCAGAAGAAAATGAGGGGGAAGACCACAACACAGCTGCTGGGATACGGCACAGACTGCACATTGTACAGAACTTCTTCACATAATCATCACATAACTCACCTTGTAAATTTTGTCAATTAACATCTCACTCATTCACAACATCTGGCTTTGGTGTTTTCAGTCTTTTAAACATATAATTTAGGATTATGAGTCTAACCTCAGGGAACATGTCACAAATACAAATCTGAAGAGTACTGTAGCAACATCACATGTGAAGCTTAAGAGTGAACTGCTACCATTACACAATTAACGTCATCACTTGAATGTGACAACTGAAGGACACAGTTTATGGACTACAACATATTAATTACATTCACGTTGCGAACTTGTATATGAATAGCTCATCACACACAACAACTACATGTCTAAAAATGACCTAAATAAAGGCCCCACACATGAAGCAGTGGATGTCAAAATATGGTGAGACTGTAATGTTTGAACAGACCACTAATGCAACTCATTGTGAGTTGCAATGGCTGCATGGAGCTTGTGTGACAAGGTGCGGACATCATTGGTGACAATATGTTCAACATGATTAGCCCTGGAATGACAAGCAATGGGAGAAATGGAGTATGCGCGGTACATCCATGGAAATCACTCCTGCCACTGCCATGGGACCCAATCCTGTCAGAGGGTACACATGATGTCACACCTTGCGTAAACATGTCTATGGAATGCACATTAGAATGGATGTAAACATATGCAGCTAGGGCTGCAGGTCCACCACAAAGTATTTGTAATTACAAAGCAAGATTTTCACCTGCCCATTGTGTTCAATACATGAAATGGTTGGAAGGTAGGCAGAGTGTGTCAATCACAGTATGTAGCAAAGATGTACACATGTCAGAAGCATGTGTAGTCCACACATGTCATCCATATACTCAAGATCAACATGTGGAGACATTTGTTGGGTAACATTTGCCAAATAGCACTCATCAGCCATCATCAACAATCCCTGAGCTGTGAATATTGTATGAAATGTAATGCTCTGTAAAACAGCTACACATAGCACATAAGTGAACACAAATCACAATTTCAAACTGTGACGCTTGCATAGTACTGACTACCATAAATACATGGATACACTGTTGTTACACATACAGACATATGCATGACGTGTATACATTTGCATGCTGTTGATTATATGACACACACATTGGTGTAACAGACCAATCACACACAAATCACATTGTACAATGGACTACCACATGTGGCCATACACAAAATGTCATACTGCAGCCCAGCATATACAATTTTTATGTTGCTACATGGTGCAAACATTAACAAATATCAAAATCACGCAATCAGGATTAGAGAAAACAAAAGATGCAAATGTGTCAAAAATATCTGTAAACGCAAAGTACATGACCCATGGGCCCTTAGCGTGTTTTCCACCTTCACACCCATCACAATGCTGATTTACTGTTAAATCAACGTATAAGGGCAATGCGTCAATGTAAATAGACGCACATAAATAATGGGTCAGAAATACTCAGGCAAATATCAGATGCATCAAAAAAATACTCGCATAACAGAAAACATGTTGCAAGGGCACAGGAAGTGGTGTAATAGGATGTCTTGTTTACAGGCATGGTACAGTGGGTGTACTTTCACTTTCTCTTTACAGTCTGTGCCTCTTTTGACTGTGTAGTTGTGTTTTGGAGTTCGTGGTGTCTTCTTACTATTTAGTGTATCTTGTGTTGTCCCTTCTGTTGTATTACTGTTGTATTTGATTGTCATTTGTCCCAGTGTCTATGAATATCTGTGTTCAGTGTAGTTTACCTTGTACTTGTGCTGTCTGTCTGGATTATTTCTATAGGTGGGTTAGTTGGGATAATGAATTTTTGGGTGTTAAGTTTCCTTTCATTATTTCTGTTTCTCAGTACTATTGTATTACATTTTTCTACCTGTACCCCAGTGCAATGTCTGTCAGGGGCAGGCAGACCAAAATGGGGGAGGAGGAGCTGGGAGGCTTTATTTTGCTGGTAGCCCACTACCTCCCATTGAAGCTACAGATGGGTGGCTGTGTGATCCAGGGATACTGTACAGAGGAAAGGAGGCTGCTGTGGGGAAGGTTGCTCCACCACCTGAAGAGGGTGTACCACAGCAGTCGCAATGACCATCAGCTGAAGCATTGCTGGGCTATTTTTTTGGCTAGGGAGCAGGATCTTCTGGACAATCTTGGAGTGGTGACTGGTGGCCCTTTTGGTGGGTACCCCATTGGCTAACTAATTACTGTTCACTGAACTTGAATGACAGTAGCAGATGTGTTGGAGTGCTGCATGCAATGTTTGTGGACAGGTTGCATGCAGCAGAATGAAGTGTCAGCGTGCCAGTATAGACATGGGATTCACATATCCTAACATTTTACCAATTGATGAGTATAGGGAAAGGTGCGGAAGACATTGTGATATGAATGGTTAATTAGCTTGAGCAGTGTAGATGAGCGTGATGCCTGCTGAAACCCCCCGAACAACGTGGAAAAGTTTGTGATGTTATTTTCAAGCTTGTTTGTGTAGAAGACTCCGTCTCAACCTTGAGAACAAGAGTACAGGGAGAAGATGGAATGAAAACAAAGGCTGGGGAAGGGCAGAGCAGCCAAGTGCTGATAACATAGCTAGAAAATGCCAGAAAGAGATAGAATCCAAGCTTCGAGTTATTTAAGCACTGAAGTGTGGGTGAGGGACTTGAAGCTCGCAGATGGAGTTGTGAAAGCTGCCATGGCCAAGCGCTGCCTCCCTGTTTTGCTGGCCGTGATGCTTGAGGGGGAGAGAGGTCCAAGCAGGCGGTAGAGGGCTTTCCAGCATTTTGTGGACTAAGTTAAGTTCCACACAGGGATGAAAGGCCTTTGTTTCTCTGCTCTATTATTATGATTGATTATTTATGCTTGCACTGTGTTTATAACCTGAAGTATTCAACTAGTTTATATTTTGCTTTCTAAAAATCGTAGTGTGAGCCTGTTGCAGAAACTGAAACATGCATTTTGGTGTGCAGTAAATCAAAGCTTATCTGAAGTATTCAGCTTGTTTATATTTTTCTTCCTGAACATCGTAGTGTGAGCCTGCTGTAGTAACTGAAACATGCATTTTGGTGTGCAGTAAATCAAAGCTTATCTGAAGTATTCAACTCATTTATATGTTGCTTCCTGAACATCGTAGTGTGATGCATTTTGGTATACAGTTAATCAAAACTTACATCTGTCAATGAACTGTTTGCTTATATATATGCATAGATGCTCTTTGTAGTGTACTTATATATAAATAGATGCTTTTCATTGCTATTCTTATTCCACTATTGTTAATGTGCTAAATGCCTACATTTACCTGAAATTCTAGTAAAGCTAAATTGTATACATAATTGGTGTGTGGTCCTTCATTGAGCGTCCTTATTGACTTATACCGAACAGGTGTCAACCAGTCACCTGGATAAGACATTTTGGTACCAGAAGTGGGGCATAAGTCAATATAGCTCTTTGGGGACGTAAGAAAAGTGAGGCAGAGAGCGGAAGGCAGCATGGGGCAGAAGCCAGATCCATTCCCGGATGGTTAGCAACTGACCCGTTCTCTGGTGTGGCAGGACTCCTGAACCGGTGGGCAGCGCCGGTGTTATGGGAGGCATTAGATGAGAAAGTGACTCCTCTCTTAGTGGAAGATGCGGTTGAGAGCGTGAAGCTAAGAGGGGCGAAGCTGGAGCTGAAAGCAGCAGGGCAAGTGGGATGGCTTTTCCTGTCTGCGCTCCATACGGTATACAGGAAAACATTAACAAAAGATGCAGAGATAAGAAAACTGTGGGATGAGGTTGCAGCCTTGCAGGAAAGGCAGTTACTTATGAAAGAGACCATAGAAAGTGCAGTGACTCTGGGTTGTAGTGTACTTATATATAAATAGATGCTTTTCATTGCTATTCTTATTTCACTATTGTTAATGTGCTAAATGCCTACATTTACCTGAAATTCTAGTAAAGATAAATTGTATACATAATTGGCGTGTGGTCCTTCATTGAGCGTCCTTATTGACTTATACCGAACAGGTGTCAACCAGTCACCTGGACAAGACACCAATGCAAGTCAGAAAGTTAGGCGAGTCATGCACATGCATCACTAAGTCACACATTTCAGGGGCCATGGCAACATCTGTGCCCCAGCACTGTGTCATGTATGATGAGCCAAGACACTGCCAGCATACCATTTGTAAGTGGATTGAGAAAACTAATTACGACAATCCATGTATGGTGCATAATGTCAGATTTTCATATACATCATCCCTGCCATTATGTTTACAAAGGAGAATACCCACCTTAGGGGGCACTGGCAGTGGGCCATTTGATGCCATCACCCAACTGTGACACATCAGTCATGGATTAATCACTGCATGAAAATTACAGACTGACTATTTAGCCGCTTGTCCTCCATAAAGTGCCTCTGTGTGCCTTGTAGAGCAAGCCAGAATATGTGAATCAGTTGTCTTGCAGAGCACAAGGGTTATGTCATTTATCTGTTACCCAACTCCCCCCATTCCATGAAGTTCCATCTTCTAGAGATTGGCCACACATGGTTGTTGCAGGGTTTAGTACTACATGAGTTTCAGGCACAGTGTAAGAGTGCAGATGCAGGGCTCTCATTCACCAGAGTGACATTCTCATTGTGAGTTTGCAATGGTGTGTCTGTTGCACTGTCCACAACCTGGGTGATTTCCGAACTCTTCTTAAATAGTACATACAGTCATATGTTTTCCACTAGTAGTTACAGTGATGGGATACTAGCCATGATTTTCTATCCATATATTTCAGGTAGACCTGCCCCCTCGCCATAGGCAAGGTGGCAATATTTGAGGACCCAGATGCTTCCAGTAAGTGTGATATTGTCTGTCCTGTGTAGTATTGTAGTGTTTAGTGTGAGTGAGTCATGAGTTCAGCACTTAATGCTTCAAGTGACGAGCTGTAAAATGATCAGAATTCAAAGTAGGCTGGATGGTGACACTGTGTCACATTTAAGTGGTTCCCCATGCACGTGCAGAGAATCATATCCTGTGAGGCTTCTGGCGCTCAATGGCCAGCAGTGTGTTAACAAGGTGATGACAAGCCACATGCAGCTCTATCTTTGACTTAGATGTGCACCATTGTGTATATAATGGCACTGAAACACACCCTCATTCCCACACCACAGTGATGCAACATTTTGGACACAAATTGGTGCATTCCTGTATTGAAATGTACATGTAGGAGTGTGTGGCCATTTGTCCCCCTGCATGGTGCCAATTATTTTGTAGTCCACTTATTTGACAACTATATGGAATGTAATAGGCGTGCATGCAGGTCAAGACCAATTGTGTGCTGGCATGGTTATGGGTGTGTGAGGAATGGTATTGGCTAATCGGGTATTGATGGGTGCCTGCACATTGGCACATGGATGTAGAAGTGATAGACCTATGGATACAAGCTTCATTTTCGTCATCAGGTGACCCTCTGACCTTGTTCTGGCCAGGAGTTCACTTGGCTCCACCAGCCTACCTCTGTGCCCCTGACCCCACCATCTGCTGCCAGGAGTAGCCTAGTGGTAGGCATATCTTGTTGTGCTCTGTTTCGCTGCATTTCATGCATTTCATATTTTTTCCCATCATTTTTCCTTTTCCGTACTGTTTTTATCTGCCCCTGTGTCATTTCTGTATTCCGCTTCATTTGTTGGCTTTTTGTGTGCTCACCCGTTTCCAGCCGTCTCTTGCCGGTCTCCTGATCCTTGCCGCTGCGTCCCCTGTGACCCCGCCCCCTCACACCCTCATTGGCTCTTCCCCCCTGCCTCCCAGCTGCTCCACCCTCCCACATCCCCTTCTTAATGGGGGCCGCTGCGCTGAGCCCTGTGTGACACCCTGACCTGGTTCTGGGCAAGATTCCACTTGGTTCCACCAGCCTGCCTCCGTGCCCATGACCCCGCCGTCTGCCACCAGGAGTAGAAGTTCGAGGCCCTCCACTACCCGCAGGCACCCACCTGCGCCTCATCCCTGGTGCCTAGTGTTTGGCATATCTTGTTGTGCTCTGTTTTGCTGCATTTCATGCATTTCGTTTTTTTCACATTGTTTTTGTTTTCTGTACTGTTTTTATCTGCCCTTGTGCCATTTCCGTATTCCGCTTCATTTTTTTGCCCTTTGTGTGCTTGCCCTTTTCCAGCTGGCTCTCGCCGGTCTCCTGATACCTGCCACTGCATCCCCTGCACCCCCATTAGCCCTTCCCTCCCACCTCCCAGCTGCTCCACCCTCCCATCTCCCCCTCGTAATGGCGGGCGTGCCACTGGCGCACCGGAGGCACACCAGAGGCAGGCCCGTCTGCGCCCATCCGTGCCTGGACCATACCCAGTGCCGGTCCCCCTGGCCCTCGCTTCCCTGACCCCCGAGGCAGCATTACTCCTTCATCAAACTCCATGCCCTCAACCTAGGACAGCACCCTGCCTGCACCCAGGCCAACCCCGAGCACACACATGGACCATTTACCTGCCACTCATGCCATTTTTCCTGCACTCACACAAACACCAATCCGCACCACAACACCAACATGCACCACTACCACTCTAACATGCACCACAACAACACGCACCACAACAACATCAACCCACACAACCACTTAAACTGCATACTCCTAAACACCTGCTCGGTTCACAAGAACGCCATCGAGCTCTGGGACCTGATCACAACTCACTCCCCTGACATCACCTTCCTCATGGAAACATGGATGAACTCCTCATCAGAACCTGACATAGCCATAGCCATCCCAGAAGGCTACAAAATCACCCGTAGAGACAGCATAAACAAGCCAGGAGGAGGCATCACCATCATACACAAAAACACCATCAAAATCTCCACCAACACCCACAGCACCATAGACAGCGCAGAACACCTACACTTTTTAATTCACATTAACGCCAACACCACCCTTAGAGAAACCCTCATTTACAGACTACCAGGACCACGCCCCCCTTTTTGTGACACCCTCACCTCCACAGACTACATACTCCTTGGTGACCTCAACTTTCACCTGGAAACCACCCACGACTGCAAATCCACAACCCTGCTAGACAACCTCATGAACCTCTGACTCAAGCAACTGGTCACCTCACCCACTCACTCAGCAGGACACACGCTTGATGCAATTTTCACCTCCAGCAACCACGTCACCTTTACCCACACCACCAAACTCCACTGGACTGGCCACCACTGGGTCTACTTCTCCTTCATGAACGTCCCCCACCCACCACTGACAACACACCGCACCCCACTGAATGTGGGACAAGGTCTCCAAAGAACACCTGAACGCCAAACTCACACAGGCTCCACCCCCATCACCAACGACTCCAACATTGCCTCCCACAACCTCATACAATTGCGCAGACTCCCTCGCCCCACTGAAAAGAAACAACAACACCCACACCATCAAGACCGCACTCTGGTTCACTACAGAACTCCATGCGTCCAAATGGGATTGCCGCAAAATTGAGAAAGCATGGTGCCAAGAGCCCTCAATGAGCAATTTCTCCCCCCTCAAAACAACCATACGCAAACACCACCCACTCATCCAGACCACCAAACGGTCATTCTACAAAGAACGCATAGATAATAACTCACACAACAGCAAGGAACTCTTTACCATCGTCTAAAAGCTCACCAAACCCAAATCCAGCACCATCGACCCCCTCACACCCAAAACCTTTGCAACACCCTCTCCAACTACTTTCACCTCAAAATCATAGGCCTATACAACAGTTTCACAGCATCCGAACCCACCGTCACCACCACTGACACCACCAACATGACTGACAGCACAATGCCCCCCCACACCAACCAACTACACACCTGGACCCCAACCAACGATGAAGAAACCGAAAAAACCATGAACTCCATCCACTCAGGCTCCCCCACAGACCCCTGCCCCCACCACATATTCAACAAGGCCAGCCAAATCACCCCTCCCCAGCTCCGCACCGCAATCAACAGCTCCTCCAATGCTGCACCCTTCCCAGACACCTGGAAGCACGCCGGAGTCAACGCGCTCCTCAAAAAACCCAAAGCAGACCCGGAAGACCTCACAAACTACCGCCCCATCTCTCTTCTCCCCTTCCCCGCCAAGGTCACTGAGAAGATAGTGAACGCCCAACTGTCTCACTTCCTAGCGGAAAACAATGCACTCAACGCCTCCCAGTCTGGATTCTGCAAGAATCACAGCACTGAGACCGTCCTCATCGCCTGCACAGATGACATCAGAACCAGAGTGGACAAGGGCAAGACCGTCGCTCTCATCCTTCTGAACCTATCTGCAGCTTTGGACACTGTATGCCACCAAATCCTCTGTGCACGCCTTTTCGACGCAGGAATCTGACACAAGGCTGTAGACTGGCTCATCTCCTTCCTCGCTGAAATAACCCAAAGAGTTTGCCTCCCTCCCTTTCATTCCGCAGCCACCAATATCATCTGCGGGGTCCCCCAAGGATCCTCCCTCAGCCCTACCCTCTTCAACATTTACATGGCCCCCCTCGCCAACATCCTCTGCCCCCATGTAATCACCATCATCTTGTATGCAGACGACACCCAGCTCATCATCTTCCTCATCAGGAACACTTCCACAGCCAAGACAAACCTACACGCCGGACTCCTCGACATCGCCAAATGGATGACAGCAAGACACCTCAAACTCAACTCCAACAAAACAGAAATCATCATCTTCGGCCCCAACAAGACAGTATGGGATGACTCCTGGTGGTCCACCGCCCTCGGACCACCTGCAACACCCTTCACCCATGTACGCAACCTCGCCAACATCTTAGACTCATCCCTCTCCGTGGCCCAGCAAATCAACACCAAATCGTCCTCCTGTTTCAACACCCTTTGCATGCTATTGAAGACCTTCAAATGGATTCCCTTAAAACAAGAAAAAAGGTCACCCATGTCCTCATCAGCAGCAGACTGGACCACGGCAACGCCCTCTACGCTGGTACCACAGCCAAGCTTCAGCAAAAACTCCAGCGAATCCAGAACGCAGCCGCACGTCTCATCCTCAACCTCCTCTGCCACGAACACATCTCCGCTCACCTCAGATCCCTTCACTGGCTGCACATCAGCAAAAGGATCATCTTCAAAGTCCTTATCCACGCTCACAAATCCCTCCACAACACTGGACTTCTCTGCTCCGCTGACCTCGCCCTTGCCACAGTCCCCCGCATCCCACGCACCACCTCCAGCAGCAGATCCTTCTCCCACCTCGCCTCCAAGACCTGGAACTCCCTCCACACCAACCTACGCAGGACCTCCTAACTTTCAGAAAGCACCTCAAGACATGTCTTTTTGAGCAGTAAACGGCAACCATTTCCCCCTTCCGCCCCTCCCCAGCGCCTTGAGACCCTAACAGGTGAGTAGTGCGCGTCATAAATTTTTTGATTGATTGATTGATCAGCTAAATTATGGTTCTCTCCCTGACTCCATGTATGAGCGGGCATGCATTGGTGGTTGACCTGGACAGTTGAGATGTAGATCTGCATTGCCATACCCCCTGAGGCACAGGGGGTGGGATTAACATATGTGTAGGTAGATGTGATGCTCATAGTGTAGGTGCCAGTCATTTTGATCAGGCTTGCATGTATACCTATCAACACTGAACCCTTATGGTAAACAACAGCATCCCATACTCCCAATAACAGCATCAAGTTTCAGGTGATGTATGTTAGAAACTTTGACACATATGAAGAGAAATAGTGGCCCTGATAAATGTGATTTTTACGCTGCCTCAGCATTGTCACACATGGTGCAAAGTCTATGCAGATCTAAATTAGTTTGTTACCTAATCTTGTTGTGGATGGCTATGGTGTAAGGGAAATGGTGCTAAGGCAGCATTGTCGTTTCATCCATCAGCGCCATTGCATTATTTGAATTGTGAGTAGGAGTGCATGTGCTATTCGATGTTGATAGCAAGCTAATTTACTGTGCATACTCCACACAATGCTGACAATGGCGGTTGCCTGTCTCATTTTAACAGCTGCCAACATGAATAATGACCAACTCCGTGCCTTTAAGAAGAGGGCAATGCGCCATAAGCACATATTGGCAGTGTAATCTGGGATCAGGAGGATGGCACACCGCTATCGCTTGGAGCGATCCACTGGTTAGTTGCGGGCATTCAGCCAAGGGGGACCCACACTGCCCACACAGGCCAGAACAAGCACCACAAATGTGCAGGGGCTCACAGCTGCCAACATGAATATTGCTCTAGCTGCTGCACCCACAAGTACCATCACACAGCCAACCACATATGCTGTCATGGACAAGAGTGCCATTACAGATATTCAGAGGGATGCACAACAGGTCCTCCAAAAGTTGGACTCCATTGAGAAGGAGGTGGCCAAGAACAGCAAGGTCCTCAAGAATATAAAGAAAAGCCTGAAAAGGACCAACCTCCGAATGACATTATGTCACTCCTTCCAAGTTCACTCCCCTCCCTCCTCTTTTTCTATGTTTTTTTGTGGGTTTTAGGGGGTTAGTTGTAGGTTAGTATAGGTTAGTGGGTTAGTTAGGATAAGTAGGTTTGGGTGTGGGTTTTCTAATCTTAATGTTTTACTATGTATGGTATGGTGAAGATGTTTTTTTTATATGTTTATAAATAAAAAGGAAAAATACAAAATAAAAAACAAAAATGCAAACAAATATTTCTTTGTTTAGTCATAGTTAGTAAATGTTTAGTGTAGTGTGTGTTGTGCATCTGTCCTGTGATATAAAGGGGGTGAGGGACGAATGTTTAGAGTGTGTTGTTAGATGTGTAAGGTAAGTGTAGCATGGAGTAGTTAGGGTCTGTTGTGGGTTATGTATAGTTAGGATGGGTTAGATTGGGATAGGTGTTAATTACTATTGTCTCATTGATTTAATAATCATGATAAAATTATTGGGTACTCCCTTACTTCATGTGTCACATGCTTGGGTCCTAGGGTCTTCCCATGGGTGTACAGTGCAAATTGTGTGTTGTCCTGGGGACTCCGCACTTCATCCAAATCCCTCTCTTGACATGTTCAACACCTCCTTCTGACTGAGCTGTCACATTGGCAGCTATAACACATCTACTTACCTGTGGATCTACCATCCAGAGTTCCCACCATTCAAGCAGACTATGTTCACCATGTATAGGACAGGATAGGGGGTAATTCAGCTGACATTGTATGGGTTTTGTTTTGGAATGTTGGGCACTGTGGGACATATTACAACAGCATACATATCATTCCTGTCCTGATAAACTGGGCAGTGGCAATAATGGATTAGTTTGAGTCCTTCTGTTTCACACCAATGTGTTCTACTAGTACTTCCAGCTGACGATATTGCCCAATTACTGTTTCACACCTATTCTTGCAGTATGCAGTGGGTGTAGCATACATTTGTTTAACATTTATCACATGTTCAGTGATTTGCTTGTAGGGGATAAGGCCAACATCGATGTACAACATGTAGGTAGCATGTGCATAGATGTGTGCCCACATATTCATGCACTCTTGTAATGGCACTCTGTGACTTGAGACATGTTACACATATCACAAACACTAGACATAGGAGAAGTGCCACAACACACATAAACATGCTAGTTGTGTAGGTGCTGTTTAATTACAAGTGTAACAGTGCTAAGTATATACAATATCCAGGTATGTGACCCCATTCGTGGAATCCATCCAATTGGGACACTAAACAAGTCCAGGATTGAGGAACATGTCATGGAAAATGCTTGCGTACAAAGTGCCTTTCAGTGCAGAAGAACATAAATTGCCAAAAGGAAAGTTAGGGACAAAAGCAGTCCATAGCAGAAAAGTCAGCAGTATGTTGAGGATGATTGCATATCTGTCAGAGTGCCAACACTGGCATGATGTCAAGCACAGGACAAAGGTAAACACTGCCCATGTGGCATGGCTGGTGCTACTGGGAACTCCTACGTGTGAAGATGATCTGTTCCACATCTTCATCCTCCGATGTGTGTGGTGCCTCCTCTACCCTTGATGGTGGTAATGGAGATAGAGGGGACCACACACACCTCAGTGGTTGCAGATGTGGACTCCCAATTCCTGGCAGCTGCCATCTGTAGTACTACATATGGCATCACTGCAACAAGGAGGAGCTGCTGGTGTTTAAGTAGAGCTGCAACATCCCTGGGGTAGGCAGCCATGTCTGCCCTGAGGGAGACCGATTCACAGTGCATGGAGTCTTTATTGTCCTCAGGCACAGTGCTGCCAGTTTGGGAGGGTGGTTGTTGTTGCCTCTCCCTCATGGCAGCAGCTATGTCCCTCAGACACTCCTGGACTTCACGCATTGGGGAGTGAGTGCGTCGGTTTGCTGCAGTCGTGACCATGCACGTCCGCATCCCCTCAAGGCTGGCTGCCATAGTTTTCATCCACACCTCCTTGGCCAGCTCCCCGTGGACTCCTACCACTGTCCTCTCAAAGCTGGTGTCTGTGTCCTTGGAGTCCTCTGCTGTATCGGTGCTGGCAGGTCATACTCTTGGGGTGCTAAGTGGGGCTTGTAGGATGTCTGCTAATTCAATACTCCTCCTTGCGACTGGAGGTGGTGTCTGCATGTTCGGAAGGACTTCTTGGATTGTCTTGTGGCTAATAGTTGCCAGCTGGTCATCCAGGTCATCAGGGTACTCCAGGACAGGCAGATCCGTAGGAGAACCTTCACCCTCTGCAACAAGATGGTGTAAAATCAGTCTATCTGTGTTGTGGCAGTTGACAAGTCACGTCACTGACTTGATATTTTAGGATCATTTTCATAATAGGCCCATGTTGATGTAAATGTGGTGCGGCACAGTGCTGTGCAATAATAATCAGCGTCGCACTGCTTCACTTTGGTGACACAAGAATGCTGGAGCAAGATTCAGCTGCCAGCGTCATAGCAGGCATCCTTGCACCATTGTGCAAGGATGTGTGCGTTGAGGGGTGTGACTGTTTATGTGCATGAAAGTGCAACAATCACCAATGGCGCTTTGGCACTTCTGTGGGAGCTGTAGAATGCAGCTCACTGAGAAGAGCCAAATTGTCATTTACATATGATTGTTTATGGGCATGAATGAACACCTTCACACTTATAAACAATCATTTCTGGCATTTTGCTCTTCCTATGCATGTTGCAGAATGCAGCACACATGGGAAAATCTGAAATGAAGGAGGTATAAATGTATTCCTCCTCTTTGCACCCTGCTAATGCCCCCCTGGGGCTGGCGTAATAGATTTGGCCCTACCTCAAGTTTACAATATTACATTTGTCCAAGGCAGCATCGAAATTTAATGTGTGTTGCTGTACCCATTGCATCAAAAAATCAATAGGGATTAGGAGGAATTAAAGGTCCAGTGTATACCCTCCGATAACTGTTACTAATAATGAAATACACTGTTCCTAAGGGACACGAAAAACAAACAACTAAACAGGGAGAGTGTTAGAAGATCCTACTCAATAGGGAGTCCTATTTACTAGGAGCAAGAGTCCTCACACACCCAAATGGGTGTCATGCTTCATCATCGGACCAGCTCCTCGTCAGACCGGCGCTGCAATGTCTGACGGGCACCACCCTTTCGGGGGGCTCTTTGCCGGAGATCTTTTTTGATGATGCCACACTATCCCGCAAATGAGTCGGGAGGAAAGATAAGGAGGGAAAGGAGAGCTAGAAAAACTAAAGGTAAAATTGGCTCAAAAACTCTCTGTAAGGTTTATCTTTATTGGTGCAGGGAGCAGGCCAAGATTAAAACAATTACTGGGAGAGTTAGGTCAATGTGATGTTTGACCATTCTCACATGAAATAGGAGGTCAGGAACTACAAGACCTCCCTCAAAAATCGGGTCGACATGTTTCGCGTCTGTTCGGTCCAAAAAGGATCCTATGACGCTTCCTCAGGACCTAATGTAATGCTTCTCCACATGTAAACTTATAGTGCTCAAGTCTAAAAAAGGCTGACAAGCAAAAGCAAAGAAATTAGTATAGTCAGTTACTTACAAAAGTCCCTTTGGACCCTGTATGTCAGTCCTATCGGTCGCCCTGAAAATGTATGAAAATCATGTCAATAATTGATGCTTAAATCAATACAGGAAGAAACACATACAATTAGGTGTGTATTAATGTGGCACACAGTGATCGTGAAAAAAGTAGCACGTCATGCCAGTGTAAAAATGTTATGCTTACCCTCCCAAATTAGAGACAGGGCTTCATGGGATCACGCAGACCGTGGGCCTGGTCCATATAACACACTGCATGTCATATAGAAGAAAATAGGATCACAGAACAACGATGAGTCAAGGTAACATACGTTCCAATCTTCTAAGGGGGGTAATAATAGATTTAGGTACCCCCCATCTTAAGTGTATGGTCAAAACAAGGGAAAGAGACTGTAGGTCCCTTTAAGCTGAACACTCGCTTATCTATTATAGTCTTCTCAATTACAATAAGAATAGTTCGTTTGGACTATCTTTGTACAATGACATAAACACAGTCTATCTGTTAGAAGTGGCTGTATTCCCTTTAATAAAATACACGAAAATCAGAATACAAGTGTGACTAGTGTCAAACCACGCTATCTAATCAGTGTCGTTGCTGATTAAAGACAACCTGTTAAGGTGGTGGTAGCTAGCCCATAGAGTACTGAATATTAGATCTATCGAGTGCATAGCGCGTTAAAAAGGAGTGCATGACGCGTTAAAAAGGAGGTGGTCTGAGTTCAAAATTGTCAGAATGAAATGGCCAATTGTGCTCCACTCGAGGTATATCGAAAAGTACTCACTTGGTTCAGGCCAGCCATCGGACGTTGTGCCTACCCTGGGTCGCGCTCCCGAATGAGTAAGGGAGACGCGATCCCGGTGGGTAGAAAAGAGGAAGCCAGAACCGGAAGTCGGCCGGCTCGTGCGTTGCTAAGCAACGTATACGAGCCTCAGAGGCCACCACAACGCAGTTGTAACGTGAAGAGGCTGATTGCTATCGGGCTCTTCCTGCCTAATGCGATCGCCATATTTGAGTGTCTCGAATAGAGATACTCCATAATACAATGAATACACGAATATGACCAGTGCGCCCAATAATCGTGGTTATGACCAGGATACCACATTTATTGTAATATTATTATCAAGCAATTCAGCGGTTGCCATCAGAATTATTCTTATAGTTATGGTCAAAATATCGTCACCTTTAAAAAGGAAGGATGGTGTGTAGCATCGTTATTATCAAAAAAAGGGGGGTTCATATCAAGATTGGTATTATCTAAATATTTCACAAGAGTGTTAGAGGACAAGTAGTCTGTTGATATAGAAAAAGAAGAAAGAGAGACACTGAAGGCATATGGTTGCACCACTGTTCTCATAAAAGAAAGAAAGAAAGGAACAGCCTCAATGGAGTCTAACCCACTGTTGTTGGTAATTCAAGAGGAAAAATTAATCCAAGGGATATCATCATTTAAACCCTTACGGTGGGTCCCCAGTTTAAATACCCAACGTTGTTCTAACTCAAAAAGGGAATTGGAACCTCCAAGTGGACGTGTCTGTAGTACAACCCACCACATGTCATCTGGACTATGTTTTGTTTCGATATAATGGATGCTTAATTTAGTCGAAGTTCTACCGCATCGAATATTACTGCGGTGCTCATTAATTCTCAATTTTACCGCTCTTGTAGTCATCCCCACATATCGCAAGCCACAAGGGCACGTTATCAAATATACGCAATTGCGGGTGTTGCAATTAGTATGTTTAAGCAATCGCCAGTGCCCAATCGGGTCTAACTCCAAAGAGTCAAGTCGTTTTGTCAAGGAGCATACATTACAGTTCCCACACGGGAAATGGCCTTTGACTGGTGGTAACTCCCATAGGGTCCCTTGTCTGTTTGACGTCTCTCTGGGTCTGGGTCTTGTATGAACCAACATATCTCTCAAATTGGTGGTCCTTCTAAAGGCAAAGAGAGGTTTGGGAATATTCTCACCCCCGCTCCGGAGGATCTCCCATCTTTTGTTGATAATTTTCTTGACTGAGTTAGACAGAGGTGTAAACGTCGTGACGCATGTTAATTTATTATCTGTACGTCTGGGTATCGTCTGTAGTAATAGGTCCCTATTACTATGTTTGGCTCTTTTGTAGGCAGTATCAACCACTCTAGATGGATAGTGGCGATCATGTAATTTATGTTTCAATTCTGTAGCTTGTATGTCGAAAGAGCGAATGTTACTACAGTTACGGCGTAATCGTAAAAATTGGCCAAAAGGTAAGTTATCTCTAAGTGCTTTTGGATGATAACTGTCATAAAGTAATAGGCTATTACGGTCTGTAGTTTTTTGATGTGTGCAGGTCGTGAGTGTACCCCTATCAATACTAATAACCAAATCCAAAAAGGTGATTTTGGTAGTAGAGACTAGGGAGGTGAAATTCAGAAAAGGGTCCAGATTGTTAACCCATGTAGTAAAGGATGTTACTTCCTCAATGGGACCTTTCCAGATGACCAAAATGTCGTCGATATACCTGCGCCACAGTATGATATTACCAAAATATGGGTTAGAGGTGGGTAGTATGAATCGTTTCTCGAAATCATACATGTAAAGGCATGCTAGACTGGGTGCAAAAGTGCTGCCCATTGATGTTCCGCGAATCTGATGAAACAGCAGGTCTTCAAACTGGAAGAAGTTTTCAGTCATTGCTAAATGAGCACAGTGCATGATGAAATGTATCGGAGTAGTTAGATCCAGTGTAGTTGATAAAAGAGCTGATTCTACCACTGACAAAGTTGCTTGTTGAGGAATATTAGTATACAATGCTTCCACATCCATGGTGATCAATGCCTGAACCTCCCCTTCCAAATTGAGAGATTCTATGAGGTTGAGGACATCTTTGGTGTCCCGTAGATATGTGGAAGATTGCTGCACAAGTGGTTGCAAAAAGTGATCGCAAAAGGTAGACAGTGGTTCAAGGATAGATCCTATACCGGACACGATAGGCCGGCCCGGAGGAGGAGTCTTCCCTTTGTGGATTTTTGGCAAGCAATAAAAGTAAGGTATTCTGGGATTACTGGTATCTAGGAAATCAGCTTCTTTTTGCGAAATCCAGGAGTTGCTGATAGCCTCGTGAATCATTCCTCTAATCTCCGCTTGTATTCTGGCGGTTGGATCTTGGTCAATTCGTGTGTAATAAGTAGAATCACTCAGAAGGCGGAGACACTCCTGTCTATACTCTGATGAATTCAAAATGACTATGGCGCCGCCCTTATCTGCTGGCTTGATAGTGATATTATTATCAGCTGTCAGTTTCTTAAGAGCGGCACTCTCTACTCTAGGTATATTCACAAAACTGTGCTTCGGTCGTAGTTTATTAAGGTCGGTGTTTACCGCTTTTTCAAATGCCAGAATCTCGCAGGGCATGGTCGCTGCGGGAGGCATAAATTTGGACGGTTTTCTCAGACCTGTGTCCGTGGGTGCTGCATCCACCGGTCTGTCACAAAAGAAAGATTGTAATCGAATTTTCCTGAAAAACTGAGTTAATTCACTCTGTAGGCGGAAAAAGTCTTCTCTGGGGGTTGGTACAAACCCTAGACCCTTATTAAGAACAGATATTTCTTCAGGAGAGAGAGGTCTGGTAGACAAGTTGATGACTAGGTCCTTGGTGGTTGGTTCTTGCCCTGGCTCCGTGTGACCATCTGAGGCTCCTCCTGTGCCCAGTGGACCCTTCTGCCTCTTCCTCGTCTTCTGCCTCTTCCCCTGCCCCTGCCGTTGCCTAAAAAAGGCCCATATGGGAACATGGGGCGGGGTTGATAAAACGGGAAGGGTTGTTGCCACCCTATCGGTTGATTAGGGTGGAATTGTGGAAGGTTGTAATATGGATGAGATCTCTCATCATCTGTGCTCCATCCATCGGATGAAGAGCTGTGACTATATTTACGAGGTTTTCTAACTGACGTAGATGAATCGTCAGATGAAACCGATTGGAGATCTATTGAATAATCTTCCTTAATATAAGGGTAAATTTTCTCTCGACTAAATTTGCTGATGTCTTTTTGTAATTTCGTAATTTTTTGTTGAGCTGTACCCATTGTACCACTTTCCACGCACAGTCAGGATCAGGTGGCTACGTATTAACAAGGTGACATAATGCCCAAAAAAGTGGCTTAACGCTACCTTGTCAATACAGCACAGTGCTTAGCGCCTCAGGTGCATCAATGAAAGTGATGCTTCAGTGGCGCTAGGGGCCTATGATGCGCCCATTAGTTCCAATGGATTGTTCCAGTACATAATAGCTGTTTACCTCCTTATACCCAACCTGCATGTCACATGAATGGAAGCCCAGGTGCCACTATTGGCAGCATCATATCTTCTAAGTGTGTTGTCTATCCTTATTGTGTCTTGATGACCTCTTATCTTGTTCTACCCTCCCTTTGCATCCATTTGCGTGGTGAGGCCTTGCAATGTGTGTTGCTGTGCTCATGTCACACATGGCAATTTTCACCTGTCCCAGTCTTATATGTTTCACATACACCCATGCTGTGCTGAGACCTTGCACCACCTCAAGAATGGCATATTCACACTGTGCTCGTGTTGCCATTGATGTCTCCTCATGTTGTAATTTGTGTTTGTGTGCTACTTTGCATAGCATTCATGGACCTGGCAGAGTACTGTTTCAACTCCCATCGGTGTAGGTTGTTTACCTTATTAAACACCTATTTCCTCCCCCTCAATGCAGCCCTCCTTGCACTGTGATACATGAGTGCAGTATGGTGACAGTACAGCTCATCTGACAAAAGCAAAAGGTTGAACCCAGGGATGGGCAATATGGGTATGGCATTTCTGCTGTGTACATCATTCTGTATGTGACAGTGCCTGGTGGTAAATGTGTCAATGGACATTGTCAATTCAGAGGTGTTGTACTTCAGGGTCTGAGGTAGGTTCATATTTAATGTGCATCAGTCCAAGGGCACCTGTCTGCCACTGTGTAATTGTTCACTCCTATAGCACAGGTAGTAGTGGCACAGGTGGTAATGGTACACTGTTGTCAATGTGTAAAGACCCATGGGTCAATGGCCAACCAGAAGCTGACATACTGGCTATGGCATCTGTCCCGTGACACCAGGCCAGTGATGCATTCAACACTACCCTCCAGGTATAGTTCCAAATTTCCTCCAGCCTTTGCATGGCGGTGTACCCATCATGAAATGGTTGTTGGTGAAGTGGTGTGGTGTGGCCCTGGGCGCCCCTGCACAGCCCATGCACTTGACATGGGCAGTGCAGGGTGTCCCATACATTGTCTCTTTGCTCTTTCCACTGCCTGATTTGCAGGGCTGAGTGCAGCGTGTCCTATTACAACCAATGCAGGCCACAACTTGCACTGACTTTATGTGATCCATCTGTAATGTCTAGTAAGTGCCCCACAGAGCTTCATGTGCAGACATATTATCATCCGACTTCCCAATGTGTGACTCATACTGCCAAGTGCAATGGGTACACTGGCACTGGCAGTCTTATCAACACCGGGCTTGCCCATGCACCATCCCCCGCCAGTTGATGTGGAAATAACCGCCACTATGTGACAGCTTTACCTCATGTGTTGTGTGTGTGTGTTTATTTCCCTATTCCCATGTGTCTGACATGGTTGTGTCCAAATAGTTGTTGGCTGATCCTGTGACTGTTGTGATCTACTGTTTGCTATCTGTGGTACATATTTTCTGTAGTGGCACATTTCAGTTCAGCATCAAGATGTGTGGTTGAACACGACTTCAGTTTAGTTGGTCTGGGTACTGACATTTTACCAATGATACCAGTCCAGTCCGCTATTCCCCCAGCACCTGTTGAATTAATTGTTCCATGCACCCAGGGAACACCCTGACTGCGTGATGTAGGGACGGCTGCCTCATGTGGATGTGTTGTCTAAGTGTGCTCTGGCACATGCCTGGTTACTGTTGGGACAGTTGCAATGACTAGTGTGCCTTGAGATGCAGCACACGTGTTTGGGCAGTGAGGCAAGGCTGTTGCAAAATGTTACAGCAAGGGACACCACTATGTAGTTACCCCAGGAATTGTGTTGATTGACTACCTGGTCTCTGAGATCTTGGTCGTGTTAGTGGTGTTGATGTGACTACATGCAAGGGATATTGTGATGTCACAACCAGTGACACAGGGATTATACATGCCATCCATCCCATGTGCTGCATTTGTACATGTGGGTATTTAGGCCTGGTGTTCTTAATATGTCCAGGTTGTGTATGTTGCAATGGTGCATGGCACTCCCAAGGTGTAGGTACATGGGTAAGCTTATGGTGGCATGGTGCAACTTGCTTAATGTGCATTGTATGCCTCTGCGCTCCTTTGCGATACATTGTGTCAGTCCTATGTGCCTCCCCCTTCTTCCACTTGACATTTATGCATATATTTCCCCCATGCAACTTACCCTTCATTTGTGGTGTTTCCTGGTATTCTGCACTGTCCTGTCCTTGTATCCCTGTGATGATTTCTTCTGGGATGACTACTGCAACCATCTCCTCCATCTCATCCATGTCCTCTTGCGGTGATGGACTCCCACCTATTGTTTGCAGTGCTGCCTTCCTGTTCCATGCCATTTTTCCTTGGTCCTTCTCTTGCAGTCATGCCACTGTTTCTTGCACTCAGTAACCTCTGCCACACTGTTGATCATATCCACAATCTGCTGCCATATTGCCTCTCTCCTTCCAATTGGAAATTTGGAAGTGACGAAGAGTTGATTTTGATGCTCTGTCACCTCTCTCACCAGTATTTCATGCTCTTCTGCGCTGAAACGACACTTCCTCTTTTTCTTCTCCCTCCCCTGGGTCTTGTCTGTGTCCTGCTGGCTAGTTCCTCATTGAATGGGCTCTCCCTGGGATCTCTCCTGACTTCTGGGATCCATTTTGGGGCTCCTTTACACTGTTTGCTCCATTAGCGTCTGTTTTTAATGCTATTGTGGACAAAAATGGTGCATTTACATTTTGCAACGTGTTTCCATGTTGGTAACTGGATTAGAGTAATTTTTCCTCCGTTACAACAAGGCGCAATGGTTGCCGTTGGAAAAAAATGACTCTAAAAAATGTTTTCCCGCTACCCAGCATCAAAGTATAAATTTGATGCCCAAGTGACATTAAAGAATGGCGCTAGTCAGTGCTAACCTTTTTGACGCAAAACTGCATTAGCACAGTTTTGCATCAAAAGGTATAAATCAGGGCCTATGTGACAAATATGTGCACTATAAAGGCAAGCGTGGTGATGTCCTCTAAACCACATTTTGTGATGCATAGTTCAATTTGTCTGCTGGCGCACTTTCTGTACAATATTTATTTCTGTTGATCCACACAAGGGACCCGATTTAGTGTAAGTTTATGACTGTTTCCTATTCAAAAATGTATCTTACTAGTAGTATCTTTATGACTGTGGACTCTCTGCACCTAAAAAGTTAGGGCAGTCCTATCTTTTTATTTGTGGAGACTTCGAAGTCATAAAGATACTACTAGTAAAATTCCTTAATGAATAGCAAATAATTAGAAAGTATGGAACTGCAAAGAGATACAACACCAGTATAATTTGCAAATATCAATTGAAGGACAATTTATCAAAGAAAATATTGACAGGTGAGTAAGTCTAGATTTCCTTTACCTAACTACACATATATGTACCTTGGAGATATATATATATATCTTCAAGGTACATAGATATAGACTTAGGAATAGTAAATCTATGCTTCCCTATACGCATTTATCTCTCAGTATTTTGTCTCTTGATAATAAGTCTTCTACATTCTTGTATGACGATATTCTGAGGATCAATTTTTAGTAGTATAATCTCAAATGTTATATTTACGGTTACTATAGTTTCAAACTGGGCATTTTTAGCGGTCATCATATTTATGCCGCAGTGGTTGAGAGGCCTGCTCTTTACTGTATACTCATTTCAAACCTCAGAAGGAAGAAAGTCTAGCGGTTATTAGTGTCGGTGTCAAAGGCAGGAATGAAGCAATGATTAATTGTGTGCTTGTTGTTTCCGATGCTAAATACCGGCACTTATTTTTGCGGGCCGGGGCTTATTCTTCTGCATCAAGCATTTGCTGCGAGCAAAAGACACATATGGAAAGACGGAAGAAGTGAAAAACGAAAAAGCGTCACAAAGGGAGAAAGTAGAAAGCTGCAAGAGTGAGTTTAAGGGGCAGGGAGTGGCTTTACATGGATTAAAGATGCCCACGACGGCTTCAGGATTACGCCACCTCAGTATTCCATGTTCCCTCTTTTAATTGCAGCAGCCACGTGTTTAAGAGGAGGGCTTTGGGCACAGGCACCTTTTTACTCACAAATTAAGCACTGGAAGGAAGACAGTGAGAAATAAGAACTGAGCTCTAGACACTGAAAGCTAAGATGCAAGATGGAAGTCCTTCATATTTACAGTAGGTTCGTCAATTAGAGACAAAGCTTATAAACAACAGGAAAGTATCCAGGGTATGCATATGTTACTCGTAGAGAAGTAGATGTTACAGAAGATTCAATTAATTCAAAGACTATAGGAAGAAGGTGGTCATGCAATAGAGAATTAAGCTATTAGTTGCTGATAATTCACCGAGCAGCTATGTATATAGAAACATTAAAAAAACAACAGAAGGGCATTAAAACCGTGGGCACTCATTAGTCATTTCCTGGATCAACTAGGGCTACATGTGTATGTTTTATATGCACTGGGTACTAAAAATGTGTCTCTGTATGCTAAACCAGAATGGGGTCCAGCTTACATCTGTGGTGGCTATATTTGTAGCTCATGAAAATGCCATTATAGAAATGTTGGAAAGAAACAGAGAATGGGCCGCCTGGCTCTATGATCATATTAAGGGTAAGTGAGGACAGAATACATTGACATTCTAATGAGGAAACCACTCATCAGTATTGCATTTGTGTAAATGCAAATTCAGTACTGTTGTTCATATTCTTAATGCCTCAATTTGGACATATCTTTCATCTCTTGGCAAACAAGGTTTACCCGCACCTCCCCTGTTATTAGAAATCAGATAGTGTAAGACAATACGCTCTTGGGGTCATTCTGACTTTGACGGGCGGCGGAGGCCGCCCGCGAAAGTCCCGCCGGCAGAATACCGCTGTCCGGTCAAAAGACCACCGCGGTAATTCTGAGTTTCCCGCTGGGCTGGCGGGCGACCGCCAGAAGGCCGCCCGGCAGCCCAGCGGGAAACCCCCTTCCATGAGGATGCCGGCTCCGAATGGAGCCGGTGGAGTGGAAGGGGTGCGACGGGTGCAGTTGCACCCGTCGCGATTTCCAGTGTCTGCTTGGCAGACACTGAAAATCTTGGTGGGGCCCTGTTAGGGGGCCCCTGCAGTGCCCATGCCAGTGGCATGGGCACTGCAGGGGCCCCCAGGGGCCCTGCGACACCCGTTACCGCCAGCCAGGTTCTGGCGGTCAAAACCGTGGAGGATTCCGTTAGGCCGCGGTCAGAATGCCCATGGGAGCACCACCAGGCTGTTGGCGGTGCTCCCGCGGTTGTTGGCCCTGGCGGTAGACTACCGCCAGGGTCAGAATGACCCCCTCTGTATTTTTGAAGACCAACATTGTAGTGTTGATTTTCAGCAAAATGACCAACCAAAACAAAGGAGACAGTATAACTTTTATCATAGTCAAATTGGTGAATTACAAGTTTTATTTCTAGTACAGTTCATGTTTCCTGTAATTCTAAAAGTACGAGCCTATGTTTGCTTACAGAAATAAAACATTAGAGAAACATAACTCCATACAGCTTTGACTTATTAGTAAGATGTCCAAGTAAACACAACAGGTCAGATGCTTGAGTATTGATGACAGACCTGACTACGCTTAACCTTGGCGCACAACCTTCGCATCACTTCCTATATATGTACGCACATTAGAATGACACCTTTGCAAGATGTTGAAAGTAGGAAGTGGGCATTCAGAATGTGCAATTGACTGGTTTATTCCAAGGCAATAATGCATAGAGGAAGATTTTGCAAAAGCTAAAATTATTTTGAGTGGACTTTTATTTTGAATTGCTTTCTTGGTCTCAATACAAATAAAGATCTTGCAAATGAGTAATTCTAGAATTCATTCCATAGTCTACGAGCATCTATTCAGCGTTCAACAGTCTGTAAATGCTGAATATTCAGTGTTGAATTGAAATTCTTCAGTATCCATCTCACCAAACTTCACCTGTGGAATGGCACAATGTGAAAAAATCAAGCAATGACCATTTGAATTATACATGATCTATTCAATCAAATCAAATAAAAAAATGTTTTATATAGCGCGCTACTCACTCGTGAGGGTCTCAATGCCGTGTTCAGTTCCAGTTGGATGACCTCAGTAAACATTTCTCAATGCAAGGACAAAAGCTCCAAAAGCACTGCTAAGGGGAATCTTCTGAGTTGTTCATGACTTTGCTGAATGTTGGAGTACATCTGGCAACCATAGGCTTCTAAAAGGAGAGCATTTGCTGAGGGGAAACATCCTTTACCATTCAGTCTTTACCACATAATGCTTTTACCATGTATTATTTACAGTGCAATACTTTACAGCAAATATGCCTTTATAAAGCATGCTTTACCACCCATATGCCATTTCCATGCATGCCTTTACTACATAAGTTAGTAAATGAATCTATCTATGGGCCTCATTACGAGTTTGATGGTCCATACACCGCCATGGTGGCGGTGGAGGTCTGACCGCAATCAGCTTGGCAGTCAAACCACTTTATTCCAAGTTAGGTGGACCCATAGAGCAAAGACACAGAGGTCTGTTTGGCACCGCCAGGCAGCACAGACTGCCCAAGGTAATGAGGCAGCACAAACATGCTGTTGGAGCCTGTGTTGCTGTCGGACACCTTATGAGGATGCACACCAGCAATGGGACCCTGGCAGTCCAACCACCACTTCTCAGAAGGTGAAAACAGAGAGTATAAAGGGATCAACTCACCTACAGGTAGCATTATACATCCGGTCCCACCATGGAGCCTATCACACATGTCCTGCCATTGCTGCTGGTCATTGAAAGAGCCCAAAATCCATGCCGCCGAGGATGCAACCGGTCGTAAGTTCTCACACGGTCCGAGCCATTAACCTTAACAACAGAGCCTTGCACCATCATTGTTAGACCTGGCATCCTTGACATGGGCTCCCTTGTATTTTTCCCCTCTGCTTCCCATGTTTAACTGTGTGCTAGACTCTGTTTTTGATGTTTTTATTACTCTGGGCACTCTACCACTGCTGGCCAGTGCTAAAGTACAAGATCTCCCTGTGTAAATTGTATGTGTAATTGGCTTTTCCATGATTGGCATATTTGATTCAACAGTAATTCCCTAGTAAACTTCACTAGAGGTGCCCAGAGCCTGTAAATCAAATGCTACCAGTGGGCCTGCAGCACTAGTTGTGCCACCAACATGAGTAGCCCTGTAAACATGGTTCAGACCTGCCACTGCAGTGTCTGTGTGTGCAGTTTTAACCTGCCAATTCGACCTGGCAAGTGTAACCAGTTGCCATGCCCAAAGCTTCCCTATTTTATAAATGTAAGGCACCCCTAAGGTAGGCCATAGGTAGCCCCATGGGCAGGGAACAGAGTGTGTTAAAGGTGGAACATGGACTGATGCGTGTTACATTTCCTAACAGTGAAATACTTTGGCTTTAACTGTTGCAAGGCCTATCTCTCATAGGTTACCATGGGGGCTGCCTTTAAATATCTTTTAAGTGTTGTTTCCCCTTGGGAGCAGATAGAAATGTGGAGTTTGGTGTCTCTGAACTCACAATTTAAAAATCCATCTTTTGGTAAAGTTGGTTTTTAAATTGTCAGTTTGAAAATGCCACTTTTAGAAAGTGGACCTTTTCTTTCTTAAACCATTCTGTGACTCTGTCTGCTTATGTATTCCTTGTCTGGGTCAGACTGACAGTAGGGTAGTTTGTGAATCCCTTTTAGACAAGGACACAAAGGGAGCTGGTGTAGCCATCTGAGATGGAGTGGAGGGTGGAGTGGTCACTTACACCTGAAAAGGCTGTGCCTGCCTTCACACAATGCAGTCTCCAACCCCCTGGTATGTGTCTGGGGCCTGGCCTGTGCAAGGCAGGATCTGGTGAACAACAGAGACTTTCCGTTGAAGTTTGCCTACTTCAAAGGCAGAGAGGGGTATAAGTAGTGGACCCAGAAAGAACCCCCGATTTATGGATTACTTCTTGATCCAAGAGGAACCTCAGCCAAGGAGAAGAGCTGAAGAGCTGGAGGAGAAGTACTGCCAATACTGCCCCTTTGCCTGTGACTGAACTTTGCTGGGTTGGCCTGCAGTTGCTGCTTCTGCCTGAAAGAGGACAAGCACTGGACTTTGTGGTATTTTCCTGCTTGTCAAGAACCTCTAAGGGCTTAGTCTGAGCTTGCCTCCTGTTTTGAAGTCTAAGGACCATCAAAGAGTTCCTCTGCCAGCACCTGGAATCTCTGCTGAGACCTCTGCCCTGCCGAGTGGTGCCCTATCCAGTCCCTGAGCCCTTGAAAGGTGAAGTTGGTGCAGCAATGACCAAAATCCACATACAAGAAGCCATGTGGGGAAAATTTTGATGCACCGCCTGCAACGCGGCTGTAAAAACGACACACCACCCACCTCGAGGCTGAAATTGACTCACCGCCTGCATCGCGGCTGGGAAATCGACACATCACCTGTATCACTGCTGGAGAAATGACACATACACCTGCTGGCAGCTGCTAAAAATGACAGAAACCCCATGCAGCGTGATTTTCCAACACTGTGCAGCCGGATTTCTCACTTATTGTCGCTGAGCTTCAAAATCATCATGAACCTGCACAGATCCGAGGTACCCTGACCAGAAATCAACACATTGCTTTCTTGCAGGAGAGAAAAACAATGCATTACCTACCCGAGAAGAAATGATGCATAGCCTCACTTGTGAGTAAGAATTTGACGCATCGCATCACCAACTTTTCCAACGCACACTTTCCTTTGCAACTTTCTTTTTGATGCAAACCAGGCACTTTGTGTAAAAACAACGTTTCCATTCTTTTTGATGGAGTAAGAATCTATAATTTTGAAAATGCATATCTTGACTTGTGTATGTTGGATTTTCTTCTTGTTTGATTTAGATAAATATTGCTGGTGTGGTGTCCATTTTGCAGTGTTTTCACTATATCACTGTGTGTGTTGGTACAAGTATTTTACACATTGCCTTTGAAATAAACCTCACTGCTTGAGTGAAGCTCCCAAGGGGGTGAGCAGGGGTTATCTTAAGTGAGTATTTCCTTTGCCATGACTAGAGTGAGGGTCCCTGCTTGGACAGAGTGCAAACTGACTGCCAACCAGAGACCCCATTTCTAACACAAATGATATGTGGTCACGATACAGGCACCAAGTACACATCTCATTATGTGCACAGTCAGAGTCATTCACACAGAAGGACACACCCATACCCACAAAATGCCCCCTTTTGGTAGGTCAATCACACATCACTACAACAGTACACAAAAAACATGTTTGCACATCTTAGGCACAGGGACAGTGAAGTGTGGACACTGAAGTGCACACAACACAGTGTCACACAATAGCAACTACATAGCAACATACCATCTACCAATACAACTGACTCCCTCACAATGCACAAATGCCTTGAACTGCTGTCACATTCAACACACACATGGATGTGTCTTGGAACACAAACACCATTCCCATTAAACAGCCCCGCAATGGACACACACATTACCCACATTGCAACACAATGGAAGAACAATGGGATGCACAATACACAGACAGACAAAAATACAAAGCTTTCTATGCAAACAATACCTGTTCAATAGGGATGGCAGCATCAGGAACACTCAGGGAAGGATGCTGCACTGGGACACATATCACGTTGCACATGTCCTTGAAACAAAATTTGCACAGGAATGGGCCCTTATGGTATCTCTGGAAGAAACAATACTAGAAGGCAGTGACATGCCTATCTGCAAAAAAAATATGGAAGTGCAAGTCAAGAAAGCACATACAACAGCAAGTGCATGGGTCAGACATCTAGATGAAGTAGCTGCAAGGTACACACAGCAAACTGGACACAAGCACAGTCAAATGCTAAGAAAGCTAGAACAAATGAACACCCTCTGTGTCTGCACAAACTAAACTTGAGCTCCCACACCGTGAAACCAATATACAATCCATATCAGGGGCACAAGTTTAACACCATACATGCTGACATGGGCAACACAAGGTGAAGTACTTAGCATACCAAACAGACCACAATGCAATGACACCACAATTGCATCTAGACCACACATCCATACAGTTAACACATACCTTTGTTTTGGGTGACACCAGCACAAATTCAGATATTGCAAACAAGAGCAAATGGAGTAACAAGCAGGCTGAAACACACAAAATGTAAGGCAGGTCACAATTTTTTTTAAATCAAATGTAAATTGTCCAAGACCATTGGCCAGTCCATTTTATAGAGTCTCATAGCACAGTACTGTGCCAACACCTGACTCCTTGCCTGTGAACCTCCACAAGGATGGGTATCAAATAGGCAGGCAAAAATCTCATGGATTAACTTGGGGGGTCTGATAAAGCATGGGTGTTTTGGGGTTTGGGAGGGGTGTGACTTCTTTCTTAGGAAGTGGGGGCTTCTTAATGGAGGCAGAGGTATGGGTGCTTTCAGGGGGTGCAGGTGTGACAGGGTAGGGCATGGAGGTGGAAGGGTTGGATTGGGATGTGGGTAGGGATCTCTTGGGTTTGGGACAGGGTGGATGGAACAGGGCAAATGGCAAGGTCAAACAAAAAACGTTTCTTAGGAGCACAGGGAAAGTCATCAGAAGGGGTGGGGATTTGGAGGTTGAGGGAGTGATTGTCTATTGTGTCAGCGTGGATGTCTTGGGTGTGTGCATGTGTGAGATATGTTTATCTTTTGGTGGTGTCTGTTGCATGTGTGAGTGTGGATGTTTGTGTGTCTTAAGGCTGGGAGGTGGAGGAGCCGGAGGATGTGGGAGTGCTGGATGTGTGTGCCTCTGTTGGGGTGATATCTGCAGGTATGCTTGTAGTGGTGGATGTGTCTGGGTGCTGTATGCAGGTATGATGGATGTAGTGGATGTCTGTGTGTCAGTTGTGGTGGTATCTGAGGGTATGTTCGATGCCTGTGTGTCTGTTGTGGTGGTGACTGTAGGTACACTGGATGTGATGTGTGGACTGGTGGGAGTGGTGGGGATGTTAGGGTAAGTGGGAGCTGATGTTGTATGTCTGGGTGTCTGTAGAGTGCTTGCATGCTGGTGTGTCTTGTGGTGTTTGTGTGCTGTTTTTGTGTGTTGACGTGGGTATGTGTGGATCTGTCTCTGTGCTTGGGATAGGTAGGAGAATGGGGGATTTGGTTTGGGAAGAGGAAGGTAGAGGAAGGGATGGAAAGTGAGCGGTGACTGGCTGCCATGATTTAAGAGGCCAGAGCCTGAAAAGATCTCTGTAGGCCAGACATGGCACTCTGAATGCTTTTTAGGAAAGCATTGGTCTGCTGAAGTTGGCTGGCAAACCCCTGGATTCACAACGGCACCCTGACCCACAAAGATGCTCCTCAGGAGGTCACTAGCCTCCTCACTTAATGCAGCAGGGGTAACAAGGGCTGGGGCAGAGGTGTCTGTGGCAAAGGAGACACACACCCTCTTGGGTGAACAGGGACTGCCAATTGGGTGGGGACCAACAGGGTGGGTGACCATAGGACTGTGGTGGCAGACAAAGATGGTACATGAGTAGGTCCAAATGAGTCTGCCACCACTAGGTAGTGGCCACTGGAGGAAGAATCCAATGATGAAGATGTAGATCCCATCTCTTCTATGGCACTCCCCGCTCACTCTGGGCCACTGGGTCCCTCAGTGTCGGTGGTGTCGTGACCTGAGGTCTCGTTGCCAGATGCTTCTCCACTAGGCTGTGCCCTGTCTCCTTCACTTCCCTGGGCTGATGTTTCAAATACAAAGAGACATAGGGACACCCCATGAACATTATCACACTTGAACAACAGCTGTGATTAGCAAACATTACCATGATGACAAGTAGGCCCCAGCAACAAAATCCACAAAAGTGGCCCCTATATTTACCATACCATATGCATGCATGCCATCTGAACTGTCAACAGTTGCCCTCAGGAATATCAGGATCTCAGACAACTACAATTGAATGGCTGAAGTTGTGCAATCACAGTAACCAGAGAACAAGTAGGAGACTCCATCGCCTTCAATGCTTTGCCTCATGGAGCATAACTCAGTTACCTGTTGTCATTCAACTGTAGGCCAATGCCAACTGCATTCCCACAGATCCTATCAATCAATCAATGAATCAAAGAGATTTGTACAGCGCGCTACTCACCCATAAGGGTCTCAAGGTGCTGGGGGAGGGAAGACTAGGGGGGGCCGGCCAGGGAGGGTCACTGGTCAAACAGCCAAGTCTTGAGGTTCTTTCCAATGACCAGTAGGTCTTTGGTTTTGCGAAGGTCATTGGGGAGGGAGTTCCAGGTTTTGGGGGCGAAGTAGGAGAAAGACCTGCCTCCTGTGGTGGTGTGCTGGATGCGGGGGACTGTGGCTAGGGCGAGGTCGGCTGATCGGAGGTTGCGTGTCGGAGTGTGGAAGTTTACTCTTTCATTGAGGTAGGTTGGGCCGGTGTTGTGGAGGGATTTGTGTGCGTGGATGAGGATCTTGAATGTGACTCTCTTTTCTATGGGGAGCCAGTGTAGGGATTTGAGGTGTGGTGAGATTCGTTCGTGTCGAGGGAGGCCAAGGGTGAGGCGCGCGGCTGTGTTCTGGATTCTTTGGAGTTTGCGTTTGAGTTTAAGTGTGGTGCTGACGTTGAGGGGGTTGCCGTAGTCCAGTCTGCTGCTGATGAGTGCGTGGGTGACTGTCTTTCTGGTCTCTGGGGGGGATCCATTTAAAGGATTTTTTTAGGGTGCGGAGTGTGTGGAAGCAGGAGGAGGTTAGAGCATTAATTTGCTGTGTAATGGAGAGGGCGGGGTCGAGGATCATGCCGAGGTTGAGTGCGTGGGTTGCGGGGTGGGTGCGGGGCCTAGGGCAGTGGGCCACCAGGAGGCATCCCATGTGGTTTTGTTGGGGCCGAAGATGATGACTTCGGTTTTGTTTGAGTTGAGCTTGAGATGGTTAGTGGTCATCCAGTTGGTGGTGTCTAGGAGAGCGGCGTGTAGGTTGGTTTTGGCGGTGGTGGGGTTGCGGGTGAGGGAGAGGATGAGTTGGGTGTCATCTGCATATGAGAGGATGGTGACTCCGTGTGCTCGGAGAATGTTGGCTAGGGGGGTCATGTAGATGTTGAAGAGTGTGGAGCTGAGAGAGGACCCTTGGGGGACTCCGCAGGTGATCTTGGTAGTGTTGGAGTGGAAGGGCGGGAGGTGGACTCTCTGGGTTCGGTCGGTGAGGAAGGAGGAGAGCCAGTCTAAGGCTTTGTGGCGGATTCCTATGTTGTGGAGGCGTGTGCAGATTGTGTGGTGGCAGACGGTGTCAAAAGCTGCAGAGAGGTCTAGGAGGATGAGTGTGATGGTCTCGCCTTTGTCGACTTTGGTCCGGATGTCGTCAGTGCATGCGATGAGGGCGGTTTCTGTGCTGTGGTTCTTGCGGAACCCAGATTGTGAGGGGTCAAGGGTGTTGGTTTCTTCAAGGAAGTGGGATAGGCGAGTGTTGACTAATTTCTCTGCAACCTTGGCGGGGAACGGGAGGAGGGAGATGGGGCGGTAGTTGGAGAGGATCTCCGGGTCGGCTTGCTTTTTTTTAGGAGAGCGGTAATTTCCGCGTGCTTCCAGGGGTCTGGGTAGGTGGCGGAGTCGAAAGAGGAGTTGATTATGTTGTAGAGTATGGGGGCGATAGTAGGGCTAGCTTTGTTGTAGATTCGGTGTGGACAGGGGTCGGAGGGGGAACCGGAGTGGATGGAGTTCAGGTTTTTTTCGGTTTCTTCATGTGTGGTAGGTGTCAATGTGGGTAGTGTGGTGGGGGGGTTGAGTTAGGTGGGAGATGGGTATGTGTGGTGGGTGTGTGTGATGTGAAACTGTTGTGGATGTCCAGGATTTTGTGGAGGACGTGGATGTCCTACACAAGGTCATGCAGACATCTATGTGTCACATACACATGCCATGTTTCTGACAACAGTACAGTAACCTGGAGAAGGTGACATGGAATTACTCATGTCACAGTGTAAACATATCAACAATACACACTTCATCATGTGAAATTTAGGGCCATGGTGGTAGTACCAATGTTTCTCAGATATCCCACAAATGTGGCATGGAAAGGGACACAGTAGACATCATGTGCATAATGCCAGGGAGATATGTTTCTAAAATCCACAACACAATAAATCATCAAGGCCCAGGGAAATCACCAATGATGTCTAGCACCCCTTACAATGAAATACTATGATTGCATCAGGAGATACCATTAGTGCTTTCTATGTTGGAGAGGCCGAGAGATTCGCAAGAACTTGTAGAAGGCCCTCAACATGTTGCACAATGGGAAGCTCTATCACTGTGTAATTTTTGGTCCTGCAAACCCAGATGTCTGTGGATGAATGGTTGTACCCAACCACATGTGATTTCAACATAGCTGCAAGTCACTTCATGATGCATGCCAACAAGAAGGTTACAAACTTTCCCCATTACACATTTGCAGTACACTTTACTTCATGATGCCAGATCATTGGTATGGAAATGCACATTGTGGGTACAATATCTAGCCATACACATCTTACCGCTCATTGCTACTGCAATTGTACATGTCAAATAACATGCAATGTTGGCTGAGTGTATGTGTCAGCCAATACCCAATAGTGACACACTCCTTTATGTGTCATCATATGAAATGTAACCCGATTGTAAATATCCTTTTCCACACAGAGGTTGCCATGCACATATATGTGAGAGTATACAGAAATCATCCCACTAACACAGGTAGACCAGACATGAAACATCAGCTTACAAATGTTTTCCAAAAGAGAAAGGAGCACATGCTGACATGTAGGCACAAGTAATGTTGGCAACAGTGATGGCACATAAATTCATATTAAATATTAATGGACACACCCCACTTACAAAGGGAACATATTGATCTGTAGTTGTACCCAACGGACAATGTATGCTCTGTCAGATGCATGATGGACATCTTCACATTACAGACAGTAGTGAGGGACCAACACTCGCTACAAGCTGAAGACAAGTAGCCTGTGGGTGACAGGTGCCAATATACTAATTTAACCAAAAACATGGGTGAGGACAGTGATCCATCACTCTCTTTCTTTTGGCCTGTAACACTGAAAAGTAGTGGTCTGTTGCATGGAAGTTATACCCAGTACAACAACAAACAGTACTTGATTGATCAATGTACACAGCCATATGTTGTCCCTGGAGAGCAAATTGTTTGTGGATTGTACACAGTTGTGTCCTAGGTCCCTGGGCTGATAGGCATGATACAGCAGAATGCACTACATGACTTGTCTACACAATCACTCATCTACTGTGTTACACATGGCTCATCCCTATTCGCCAGGGGGACACACATTAACTTGACATTGTGAGAGCCAGGAATATGCCTTGTACTCAGCGCCTTGTGGCTGCTGTGCTGTCCTCAAATGCCCATCAAGATCTGGGTAGGCAACTGTTTGGATGTGGCTATTAGGGGGTCATGGTCCATCGTGTGCCCCATCCACATTGGGAGGACATCACCAGCTGGACCTCTGCGATCTTCTGGGCCCAGCGTCTCAGGTCCTCCCACCTCTTCCGACAGTGGGCGTTCCACTAGCTGTGGACCCCCAGGGTCCTCACCTTCTGGGCATTGGATCACCATATCCCCTTCTCCTGGTGGGCATTAACCTGCATGGATGCAAAAGACAAATCAAGAGGTTACAATCACAAGTTTTACCCCAAATGGCTGAGTAACATACATGTCAGAAACACCAAGCTAGAACTTTTTCAGTCTTTTCATACTTCACAAGTATGAAACACACTAGCTAATAAGTACAGGGATATGACTACAGACATACATATTTGTATCAATATACTAACCCACTACCAAGCTCGGGCCTACAATGACTACACAAGTTTACTGACATCAGGTAGCCCATGTCTAAACAACATGTACTGTGATGTAAGCCACAGTGAAACACTACATACCTATGTGGCTTCTGAAAGCTAAAGTCTTGAGGCCTGAATGGACCAACACATTCAAACTTTGTGTCACTGACACACTGCGTGCAGTCCCACAGGCAACTAACATAGTACAGACTTCACCATTACACTGGAATGGCAATCAAGGGGCTGGCATGGTGCGTACAGAAAGTGTATTCCTTGTCCATGTGTGGACTTCCAAATGCAGACTCATGCCATTTCAGAGGGTGGGTTCTGTGGTATGTACCAGTACCACAGGACACTCCTTTTGACAGACGTGGCCATCCTACAGAGATGGCATCCAACATACAAATGCATGCATTATTCAATTTCTACAGTGTGGCCAAGTCATGAATCACATATCATGGCCTCCCAGGAATCAACACACTGTCTGCACTGTGGGTTAATCATTTGTTCAATACGCCTGTTCAGGACAAATATGTCCTGTGTGAAGGTGACAACAGAGCTGACGGAGTAAGGGGCATATCATGAGTCAAAAATACACATTGACTATGATGCAAAATGCACAGGTGGACTAGTTCAATGATTTATCTTAGTACCCATTCCCAATCTAGTCAATAGACTGAGGCATTCAGGGCAGGTTTTCCCACTAGAGCATCATATTGTCCACATGACAGGCTCTGCACAGGGAGTGGACACAATGCCACTATTGCATAGCCACAGTGACTTGCCCACAGCCTAGACTAGGTCCCATAGTTGGATAAACATTTGACAGGCCCTGGTCTCTGCAGGCTGAGCATACAGAACCTACATGACACTCCATTTCCATCACTTCCATGGATGACAGTACATTTTGTGGGCATCAGCAAACTCGCATGTGGTGTGTGTGGCAGTCTGAAGGGCACAGTGTGTCAGGCTATACCTTATAGATTACAGTTTGGCAAGGCTACATGTGTGGTGAAAGACCTGTGATAATATACACATTGCTTACAAGATCCTCAGATGACTCATATGAGATACAAATGCAGCTCATGCTGTCATGCACCTATATGTTGTCCAACATTCACAAACATCATAAAGAATGAAATGTAATTGGATAGCAGTAAAGTCTCCCTGCCTAGTAATATGTATCCAGCACTAGGAGGATCTAGCAACCCATACACCTCACACAACATACTGAACTTAACATATATTACTGGGCTCTAATACCAGCACAATGTACATCCCAAGGATGCCACACAGAGTGAACCAAATGGCACCAGAAGTCTAACTGGCGCACAGGTGCACACTGTAGCCTGTGAGGAGGGAAAAGATGATGAAATACAGAGAAAATTGTGCACATGAAATACTGACCTGCTTCTCTGGTGAGCCATAAAGCTGTCCATACAGGGGTAGAACCTCTTTAACAAGCCTGTCCAGCTCTGCTGGAGAGAAGGCTCAGGCCCTATCACTGGCTAGGTGTGGAATGATTGCACCTAGGGGGGCACACAGCATCTTAAGGAGTTGAAGTGTTGCTGGCAGACGTGTCTGGAGTCAGGTGAGTGAATCTGCACAACATGGTGTCACGTCCACCACATATGGGGTCGTCAACCCCGCAGACACAGCCATTGGCCCACAACCACCACTGGCAACAACGTTAGCCTACGCCTGTGTTCACTGCTGTTGCAAACACCTACTTCCATGATGATCTCTGCCAGCGTTGTAGCAGTTCCTAATGTCCAGCGGAGTAGGTCAGGCATCCACCATTTTGGTAGCCTGAAATGCTGCACTGGGCTTTTTAAACTGCATCACACCTAAAATACATGCTGTGATGCATCACAAATATCCTTATTGCATCCTGTCATGTGGGTCCTTCTACTCAAACACCATTGTCTATGTTGCAGAGTACAGATGGCATTTTATTATGGGGCACGGTCCTCCACCGCCTCGAGCGGTCATTTTTCCAGTCTAAATATACAGTCACCTTTTGAGGGGCAATTGTGTTGCACATCTATGAGTTTCATCAAAATGCATGTTATGGACACGTGTTGAAAACCATGGGGTCACATGTGACCCTTGTGTGGTTGCCAGCTGGGATGTGCACTGGGTACCATGTCTATCATGCCAGAAATGCTTTGTCACATGATGTTTTTAGCATACATAATGTATGTTGCTGTGACTAATGTTACAAATCATGCCTTGTCACACATTTGTATCCTGGGAGTGGAAGGATTGGATAAACTCCTGTCTACCATCCACTTCCAGATCTTCAGACCATGTAAGAAAACCATATCATAATGTACGACTGTCTGACTAGGCAAAAAATTGTAGACTTATGCCGTCAGTTGAAGCCAGATCTGATGCCAGCTATTCATTATTTAACCAGCATACTACCCATTGTACAAGTCATGTCAGTATTGGAATTCCTGGCCACATAGAGTGGCCATAACTGCTGTAAGTCCCAACCTATGTTCAGTCTGGTGTTGAAGGATTTCCTGTCAAAATGTTGAAACACATTGACAGCTATATCAGGTTCCCCTGATGTGAGGGTTTAGCCATTGTAAAGGCTGACTTTTATGGTTTTGGCTGCATCCTACATGTTTTGGGGGCCAGTGATGGCACTCATGTTGGCTTGGTGCCACCACAGGCAACTGAACAAGTCCATCACTACTGAAGGAACTTCCATTCCGTCAACCAGCAAGTTGTCTGTTTGGCGGACCTCCACATATCACATGTCTATGCCCATTATCTGGTTTCAGCCCATGATTCCATCATAATGTGTAACAGCACCATAACCAAGCTGATGTCACAACTGCACCCAGAAACGGCCTGGCTGGTTGGTAAGTAACATCTGTCCTGATTGTGTGTGAGCAATGCCAGGTGCTTCAATCATGAAGTCAGTGACTCAATGTTGGACTTGTGTCCCATTCCTTTACAGAAAACTCAGCATATCCAAGCCGTCCTTGGTTGTTGACGCCAGTGACGAATCCAGCTACGCTAGGGGAAGTCCAAATCAATGCAGCACAAAGAAAAACATGGAGCAGGCTTTTGGGCTCCTGAAGGCCAGATTCTGCTGTCTTGACCAGACTGGTGGAGCCCTCCTGTACTTACTCGGGAAATTGCTTTAGATCACTGTGGCATGCTGCATGCTCCAAAGCATTGTCCTACCAAGGAATATCCGGTACATCCCAGAGGAGGGGGAGCCTGCGGTGCCACTGGGTGAGAGTCCTGAATGCCAACTGAGGATGACAGTGATGAAGAGGAAGTAGCTGACGTGCAGGAAGATCTCATCAACAGCTACTTTGCAGGAGTGTAAGTATATCACGTGTTGTAATGACTATGACTGTACAATGAACTATAGTTGTGAGAATATGTGGATTTGAGTGTTTAGAAAACAGCTAGGGAGCTGATACTCTGCAATAATCAGCCAAAGCCTGCTTGATAAGATGTGTTAGACACAACCCTACCTTGATGATGTTGCTTTGTTTGTATCAGTTTCCTAGCAATATACTTTGTTTACCAGTTGCTTACTAGGTGACGTGTCTCATAAATATGGTTTCAAACTTATACTCCTTATTTTGATCTTTGTACAGGTACCTTCAGCATGGCATCTTCATATGGGCATTTCAGGGATGTGACACTGGCAGGTATCTGATACTGTTATGACATACAAAATGGGCATGGACTGTTCCAGGTAATGTATGTTGCAGTATGTGGAGGTATGATACCTGTACCGAGAGAGTTTGAATAGTTTTTGGGTGGAGGCACAGAGGTGCATATTGGACTTGTTTTGTGTGTTGTGGTGGGCCTGATGCATTATTTGGGTCATCATGTGGTCATAAGATATGGGGGCAGATTTAAGAAAATGTGCACTGCATTCAATGCAGCACCATTGTGCTTACGCCTCTTAGCGCCCCCCCCCCAAAGCCACTATGTGTGCGCCATATTTAAGATACGGTGCACTTAGGGAACTAACATCAAAAATCTTTATGCTAGTTTGGGGCTTTGCAGAATTAGCGCCAAAAATGTTGACACTAATCATGCAAAGCACAATGAGGCCCATTATAAATAACTGTGCCTGATTTTAAGGCCTGTTCTGTGCAGGTGTTAAAAAGTCCACCAAAAATGGTGGAAATAAATTATTTAGATTCCCTTTGCATTTTTTTGGCCCCCCTACAAGGGGATGCCCCCTTGCAAACATTATGCCTGGCACAGGCATAGTGTGGCACAAGGGGTTACAAAGTGGTGCAGAGCGAATAGGACACATAATTTTTGCCATAATATCACCACATGAGCATAAGAAATTATGCTAATGTGGCATTATATGGTGCTAGGCCCTCTTAAATCTGGGTCATGGAGTCCTAACTCTTGGCCAAGTCATTTTTCCTTCACATTGACTAAACACTCTTTTTTTCTCTGACCTGTACGTAGCTCTATATGGGGGTCATTATGACCCTGGCGGAAGGCGGTGAAGCAGTGGTAAGACCGCCAACAGGCTGGCGTTCTTTTTTTTACGAATTATGACCATGGCGGTTACCACCATGGTCATTCACCGCTTCTCCGTTCCGACCACCAGGGCGGAGACGACCGCTGGGCTGGAGACCAGGGTCTCCAGCCCGGCAGTCGTCACTATACCGGCAGCGGCATTTGGACCCGGCTTACCGCCATGGATTTCCTGCGGTTTGAACCGCCATGCAATGCATTGCGGTAAGCTATATCAGTGCCAGGGAATTCCTTCCCTGGCACTGATAGGGGTCTCCCCCATCCCCCACCCCCACTCCGACTCCCTTCCCTACACCACCCCTGCCACCCCCCAAAGGTGGCAGGACCCCCCTCCCCACCTGACCCCCAACATCACTTCACTCATGCACACAAGGTACGCAGGCACCACCAACACACATACACGCACACACACCGACATACATGCAAACATCCACACACACTATCAGACACGCACACCCACATTCAAACATACACACACACAACCATGCAGACAAATCTACAGACATACACGCACTCATTCCCATACTCACGACACCCACTCAAGCATACAGGCACTCAGACATCCCCACTACATACACACACGCACACCCCCATGCACGCACACAACATACAACACCCCCCATCCCCCTCCCCTCATGGACGATTGTCTTACCTGGTCCGACGATCCTCTGGGAGGGGACGGGAGCCATGGGGGCTTCTCCACCGACACCACACCATCAAAAGAACACCGCCATGCCGAATCACAGGACGTGATTCGGTGGGCGGTGTTCTGTTGACGTGGCGGTGGAGGTGGAGCAACCTCCACTTCCCCGCCGCCCGCCAGTATGGCTGTTGGCGGCTCTCTGTCCGAAAAAGGATGGAGAGCTGCCATCAGTCATAATACGCTGAGCGGCAAACCGCCACCACTGGCGGTCTTCTGCACGGCGGTCCCTCGGCGGTCTTGAGAAAAGACCGCCGAGGTCAAAATGACCCCCTATGTGTTTTATCATTGCAGGCCACACTGCCTGTGCCACAGCACTGACATATGTTTGTGCCATACCACCAGATGCATGGTAAATGGAGTATGATGGGCATGTGATTAGGGACAGTTGTACCACCATCTGTCTTTACATTGGATTCTGTGATGGATTACTTGGGTGTGGTATGTGATTAGGCTGAAGCTGCTGACATCAACCACTCTAATGTTTGCCTCTTCCACAGGACAATGTTTCACAAAGCCCATCCTACCATGGTCTGCGGTCTGTACCTCGAAATATGTACTTTGACTCAGTACGAGTCACACATTTTTGTTTATTTAGGTCCAGACATATTGACAGCCTATGTGCTGTACACTGGAAAACAACTTTTTGGGTGCATTGGTTGTAATCCTGAGCTGGACACTGTGTACCTGTAACAGATCCCTGCTTGCACAAGTAGCTTGTGTCTTCATCATGTGGTTCACATGGTCTCACATCTAAACATAGCAAAATGGTGAAAATTAAGCAAACAGTCAATGAGTTTGTGATGGGTGAATTTATTACAATACTAATGCAGAACTGAGAAACAAAAAAGTAAAGGGAAGGAGTTAGTCATAATGAATGAAACCATTGGAGTAGATGCCACACCACTGGGAGTCCAAAGTCCAGAATACTCCTCCAATTGGAACTAGTAGGTGGTTGATGATCAGTCAATAGAGTGAATGTGGGGCACACAAAGAAGGTACTTTAGCAAGAGGTCACTTTTTGGCAGTGGTGGGCGTCTTATCATTTGCACCTCCTATATTTTTCGCTGGACATCCCTGATTGAGTGGTTTGAGGGATCTGCTGCGGTAGAGGCAGGGGTGGCTAGATATTGTTCTTCCTCTGGCATGGCTTCCCTTCCAGTGACACACTGATTTAGATGTGCCTGGTGATGAGGAGACAAAGGAAGGGGTAGCCTGTTGTTAGAAAGCCCTGCTAAGGGTATGGTGTATGTCCCTCAACATCCCTGTTAGGGAGGCCATGTTGGTGTTGTGGGTCTCCATCTGTTCCCGCATGTCTCTGTGCATGTCCCTCTGTAGCTGCTTGATTTTTCCTGAGTGTGCTTAGCACCTGAACCTTCACGCCTTGTGACTCTTGATAGACTTCCAAGACATGGCTGATGGTATCCTGGTCAAGATCAGCCCTAGTGGCCTCACCTTGTTGGCCCACTGCATCCCTCCCGCGCACCCTGCCCCCACAGGCCTGAGCCTTTGCCACACAGTGCCCTCTCGATTTTGTTCCTGGATCTTCATTGTCAGAAGTGTTGCCCTGCAACTCAGGATGCAAGACCTGGGGGCACATGATGGTAGACAATGTGCCAGGTAAACAGGTTTGGGGAGCTAATGATTACCTGTGATGTTAAGGCAACTGGGCTGGGAGGTGCTGATGTGACCACATTGACACTCACTGTTTGTGTCCAACCAGGTTGTCAAGATAGGCCAGAACTGCCTTCTACATCCAAACATCTAAGAGTATCTTGTTCACTGAGGGCTTTATCCACGGGCTGGTGGCAGTCTGTTCTGTGGCCTCTGTGTACCCAGTGGCAGCTCGACCTATTGAGGTGAATCATACAATGTTACTTGTTGCATTGTGACATCTACCTCCAACAGTTTAGTGTCAGAGTAAGCAGAGACCTTGCACAAAGTTAAGTTTCAATTCATCCAATTGTGGCATGTATACATGGTATTGGTTGTATTGACATAACATTTGTGAAGCATGCCAATTCCATTTAAGTCAAGTAGCTGCCGACATATGCAGATCATTGGCACTTGGGAGGATGGCATGAGAATGCCATCTCTCCACCACTACAGGCAAAACAGTGGCTAGGCAAGATATGGCTTTGGTCATTAGGAGGCCTAGTTGAGCATGATGCAGGCGGACCCAGGGCTTTGTTACATATGAGACTTTGTTGTGTAGCCATTTCAAGTATAGCTCCATGAACGTTAGTTTAACAAATGAGGCCGCTGTTCACTTTGCACTTTTTTTCAGCTTCGCATTGTTATTTTACAATAACCAGTTTTTACGGTCCTGTTTTAACTTCTTCTAACCCACTGTTTAGTTTAGCTTAGCTCAGCACTGTGTTCTCAAATAATGCATTCTTGATCGTCCTGTGCTTCAGTCAAGGCTAGTCTGATACATGAAGTTTAGTCTCCAGCATTCGTAGAAAACATACATCCCTACGTAGGGACATTTTCTTAGAACATCTGGGTGTTAGTTATAAAAACACTTTCTAGTCCTAGTACACGTCAAGAGGGAGATTCCAGCCAGGGAACCACAACTGTATGCTGAATGCCCCATTGCAGATGCTGATGCATATTACAGACCTTTGCTCATGTATGGGAGTTGATGTCCTCCCGGGGGAACCTGAAAGGCAGGCTTAGAGCTTAACATGCTGTGCTTGAAATATAACTTAGAGAGAGAATAATCTAGCAGCACTATCATAGCCTTATTCTTGTGCTTCACTCTCATCGTTACTATTTTAATATTATTGTGTTGTGTAGTTCTGGTTATTGCAGCTCACTCTTTGTTATCCAAAATGCAGTTGTTTTATTAAACCAATCTTTAAAACGTTTACTGCCTCTATTGTCATTGTCATTTATATATGAGACCGTACTGTGTATGAGAGAACCGGTTGTGACCTGAGTGACCACGACTTCCCTGAGAAGTACTGAGATGTCATGCGCTCGGCTGCCCAATTGTCTCTACCATTTGGGAGAGATGAGGCACTGCTAGTTAGCTGGAGAAAAACCCGGATTTGGAGTGACAAACGTCATCTACCATGGGCCAGACTCAGTCCCCCACATCGTGGACGTTCTTGTTGCTCAAAATCCAGTAGTCTCATTAAGATAATGAAAGAATACGTGACATGGCGCTGCTAACGTTTGGTCAGGCTCTAATTTTCTGGTCCACCAAAATATCTCAGTCTCATTCTATTTAATGACACCTCAGTTCCGTATACGGAGACGTCCGTGGTGGAGAGGATTTCCACCACAGCCACATAGGTAATCCTATTTTAGTTGGTGGTTGTTGAAGCTTGAACTTTAAAAGGAAAAAAAACCATCTTGGTGTGCCTTCTCTGACCTCTTAGTGCTTCTATGATGGCGAATCCCCAGGTTGTACAAACAGTTCTTAACATGAGACAACCTCTCACGACGCACTTACTAGCACATGGCCTTACGGCCCAGGTAGGTCCAGTCACGTTTGTGGTGGATGCCCACGCAGCCTATAGAACAGAGCTACTCATGGGTCACATTTCCAGCAGTTGATGGGAACACATACATATAGACATACATATTTCATACATATACAGTTGCGAAAGCGCCTGGGCAATTCAAGGCGTACGCATACTTAGAGATACCTCTATCTTATCAAGAACATAATAATTGACTTAATGGCGCCCTACCCCGTACAATATTATCAGTAAGGTTAGGTCCACTAAGTAATGACGGTCCTACTTGGCCTTTATTGGCCACATATACACCACATCCTGCGGTTGCGAATTTGGCAGTAGCTGAGATTCGATGCTTATACATTGAGTTAACAGCAAAATAGAGATGATTAGTACAATTTGTGATGCAAACTTTAAATACAGACCCAGCGCGTGCTGCTCCAGCACGACCACATGCAGTAACACCAGGTATAAATCCAGTGACTGTACATTCAATTATGGGTAAGGTCCCGGCCACACGAGAGGAGACTCTGTTTTGGCTAGCACAAAAAATTAATACGCTGGAGGCAGTATTCCCCATACGGGACCTCAGGATAAACATAGAATATTAACTATGTGCTTGCCCTTTGAGATGGTCCCTACAGTTGAACACTGTAACACTGTAACACATGGGGCACAGTATTTGCAGTGCTCTTTACAATGGAACACAGTACACCGATACTTGCCAACCTACCGGAAGTGCTTAAACAAATTCAAGATGAATATGGGGCTGCTCCGATTGGGGAGCTGTTGGGCAATTTTGCCACAGTTTCTTCAATCATCTTAAGTAATCTTAAAGGGGAAGCAGTTGGACTCGCAGTGCGCATGCGGCTCCATGACGTTCTGCAACAAGCTCAGGAACGAGAGCTACCTAAAATAATAGCGGAAACTTATTCAAGTATCGGTTGAGATATCCTAGGGGCTAGACCACAAAAACTTCAAATTCAAGGTAAAATTAATAAAGATAATACTATACATCTACCTGAGGGTACTAAGAAACGCTGGGAGAAAAAACAACAAACACCTAAAAAAGAAAGGGGAGAATCTCCACGAGTGGAGACCCCACAGAATAGATATAATCTCAGAAATAGAGAGAATATAAAAACGCCTGATAGATATCAATATACTGATACACGTCAATCTCGTTCCTTTCAGGACTCATTGGAAAAGAGAAATGAGAGAGGTGGGCGATCAGAGCGGAGAACAGAGTAAGTGAAACCGAGACAGAAATCACAATGGTCTTCGGAGGTTTCTGTTAAAAAGGAACCTGTACAGCAAAAACAACAATTTAAAAAGAAAAAAGTTGCAGCAGTCTCAGTTCGACATGCCACTCAGAAGAACAAGAACTGGGCTCTAGCACTGCTAGACAGCGTGGTACAGGTCACAATAGTTCACCAGAATCTTCTAGAGCATCTGGAGGTGAAAGCAACTGATGACTTTATACAAGTAGAAACAGCGGACATGTGTGTCTCTGAACTCGATAGGGTGTATAAAGTAACACTACAACTGGAAGGAGACATTGAATGCACGATACACGCAATCTTTTGGGACCGTGTAGTCAAAGTATATGACATCTTGTTGGCCGAACAAGATTGGCCGCCTGATTTTGTCCGCACCTACCCATATGGAGAAGAGGTTATTAAACCTTCCTTCTCGCCCCTTGTTCCAGAGGAACTCGCTGAGTCCTATTCTATAGAATGGGCTCTAGCACAAGCACCTGTATTATATAGAAATCACATAGGGTGCGATAGGGACTCTCCATACCATGTCATTCCCATTAAAAGTTAACCTCAGCCACAACCGCAGTATCCCATGAAACATGAAGCTAGAGCACCGGTGAGAGAGATACTCACGCAATTAGAATACCAGGGTGTGATTGAACCCTGTGTCTCACCGATGAATAACCCCTTATTCCCTCTAGCTAAGCCAGACCATTCATACAGAATAGTCTTAGACTACAGACATTTAAACGGACATACATGTACATATGCTATACAAAACTCTCATAGCACTGCACTAATGAGCAACATAGTGCGGAAAAAATACAAAACAACTTTAGATATCTTGAATGGGTTCTTCTGCCAGAATATAGCGCCTGAAAGCAGGGATTTAACAAGCTTTAGCGCATTAGGCTCCCAGAAAAAAAATCTGTTGTTTTCCCCAGGGGTAAGAATAGCCCAGGACTGTTTGCGGCTCATGTGACTGCTAATTTACCCGAGATAGACCCTGAAGCATTGTCATATGTGGACGATATATATCTCATGGATGACGAGTTACTACAACATTTAAGACGGGTAGCCCGCATTGTTGTAGGGTTTGCCGAACTTGGCTACAAATTTAACTTTAAAAGGTCAAAAATTGCGTTCCTCAGCGTCCTGTTTCTGGGATATGAGCTGTCGACTGACGGGAAGAGCCTAGCTCCACAATTTTTAGAAAAATGTGCACAATAGCAACCCCCTAATACAATTAAAAAACTTCAGTCGTTGTTAGGCTTTCTAAATTTTGGCAGAACATACATTCCTGATTATGCAACACGCATAAAACCTTTATATGACTTAATACATCCCGATTTCTCAAGTAAATTCTGGACGGTTGAACATACATGCACTCTTTGAGATTTACAGACAGATATGCTAGCAGCAAAACATTTACACACAAGGGACAATAAAACACATTTGGTCATCAGGGTAATAGCTGGGGCCATCGGTTTCACTTATGTAACATTTAATGAAGGTGAAACAGTCCCGATAGCATAGAAATCACATTTGTATTCATCTGCTGAACAACCCTTTGCACCCACGGAGCAAATTCTCACTGCTGTGCAGGTGGCTGTTATTAAAGAAAGACCTCTTGCCCAAGGAAAACGCATTATTGTTGTTTCTCCTATTCCAGCCCTAGAGGCTGTTACAAAAGCTAGCATTATGAACGCAAAAGCACTTCATCCATGATGGATACAATGGGCTACGTCTCTAACAGCCACTGATGTAGACTACATTTTCGACCCAAAATTACAAACTCAAGAATTTCTACAATATGAAGTAGAATATCCAGTTCCAGCAGACACCTTGCCTATTGATCAATATCATGCAATCATATACACCGACGGCTCTGCGCAACCAGCGATTGGAACTAAACATCAATATTCTGCTGCATGCGCAGTCATAAGCGGCTATATGGAGGGGGAGAAATTTGGTCCCCAACGTACCTATACACAGACCTTAGGGGATTGTACAGCACAATTGGCTGAGCTAAAAGCTCTACCGATGGCCCTAGAACATACATATCTGACACAGTGCACACTGATTGTTTGAGATTCATATTATTGCGTCCAGTCTTTTAATGAATACCTGCATTACTGGCGTTTGAATGGTCTCAGAGATTCAAAAGGCAACACCATAAAACACAGACTCCTGTGGGGGAAGGTAGCAGACCTGAAAGAGACGCTACCCAAAGTCCATGTTGTGCATACACTTGGGGGGTCATTCTGACCCTGGCGGTCATTGACCACAAGGGCCAACGACCACGGAAGCACCGCCAACAGGCTGGCGGTGCTTCCTGGCCAATTCTGACCGCGCCAGTAAAGCCGCGGTCAGAAAAGGGAAACCGGCGGTTTCCCGCCGGTTTTCCCCTGGCCAAATGAATCCTCCATGGCGGCGCTGCAAGCAGCGCCGCCATGGGGATTCCGACCCCCTTCCCGCCAGCCTGTTTCTGGCGGTTTTCACCGCCAGAACCAGGCTGGCGGGAACGGGTGTCGTGGGGCCCCTGGGGGCCCTTGCACTGCCCATGCCACTGGCATGGGCAGTGCAGGGGCCCCCTAACAGGGCCCCATTAAGATTTTCAGTGTCTGCTTGGCAGACACTGAAAATCGCGACGGGTGCAACTGCACCCGTCGCACCCCAGCAAATCCGCCGGCTCCATTCGGAGCCGGCTTCATCTTTGCTGGGGCTTTCCCGCTGGGCCGGCGGGCGATCTTTTGAAGATCGCCCGCCGGCCCAGTGGGAAAGTTAGAATGCTCCCCGCGGTCATTTGACCGCAGGGCGTGTTTGGGCGGGGTCGGAATTACCCCCTTGGACACCAGCGCGTTGGAATACACGTTGCTGGAAATACTTTGGTTGATGAAGCCGCAAAGTCAGCAGTGGCAGTGGCCACAGTAGTTGCAGTGACTCATTCGAGTTCCAAACCAGACATTATGGCTGCCATAAAAGCTACGGTTGATGGCACACCTTATCCTAAAGGATTTTCTAATAAATATCAATACTTGATGGGAGGTATGTTGAACGCTGAAGTTAAAATTCCAGGCGTAGGCGTATGCGACATCCCCAATAAAGATGTAAGACCGCAATTGATTAAAGCAGCGCATGAGGGGGTGGCATCTGCACATGCTGGTGTGGCGGCTACAATTTCACTCTTACAGTCCCGTTATTGGTGGCCCGGTCTCTATAAAGAGACTAAGCAGTATGTCCTTTGTTGTGACATCTGTCAACAAATTAAAGTTTCCACGGCCAAGCGCCTGCCGCAGACACCTCTCTTAATTTCCAATAGACCATTCCAGTGTGTGTACTTGGACCATTGCGGTCCATTAACACATGATAGTGCATACAAATACATATTAGTCGCTGTTGATTCCTGCTCCAGATTTGTGTGGGTGTGGCCACAACACTCGGCTGATGCTCGGACTGTTATTAAAGATTTGCGAGTCTTTGTCGTTACACATGCAGTTGCGGCATTCCATTCGGACCGAGGGAAATAGTGTTGTGGAGCAATTAAACCACGATTTAAAGCAATCCTTAATGGCCAGAGTATTAGGTACGGGTCGTAGTTGGCTAACCCACCTATATTGAGTTCAGAGAGCACTAAATAACCTGCCTAGAAGGTCCCTGGGGGGTCGTACTTCATATTAGTGACTGTTTGGAACACAAATATTTGTTCCAGATCTTGATGATCCTGGCGTGAAGGCAGCAGAAACACCTTTTGACATAATGATTGTGTCACTGTTTTACAGGAATTACAGCAGTTCCGTGAAGATAACTCTTCTAAAAGTGCTGCCTCCACAGGAATTAAGGATGTGCCAGTAACATCTACCGGCTGGATTCCCAGGGTTGGGGATCTTGTACGTAAAAAGGTCGCAGTGAAAAAACAATGTGGTCCTTCTTATCGAGCACCAGTCCCTGTCTTGGGGATACACGGTACCAGAACTGTTATTCTACCACCGTTGCCAGGTGCCAAAAAAAATTGTTTTGTTTCCATTGACAATGTCAAACTACAACATGTGGCCGATTCTGCACAGCCGACCAAGAGGAACGTCCAGTAGTTCCTAAATCCCTCTCACTACTGGAGAAGAAATTCCGCTTCAAGTTGTTTATACCAACGCTGATACCTCTCCAAGCTTGGGGAGGGTGGATGATGATCTTTCATTAGTTCCACTAACAACAAGCAATTTAGAAACATTTGATCAAGTCACTACGACTACTAGCCATACAGATTTTGCTGTCTATAGTGTACCACCACAGGAAACACCAACTCTACGCCATTTGCACGAACAGCCTCTGGTTACTTTGCTGACTACTACAACGGTCTATCAGACTTGTTTGCCTCTTAGACAGCTGATCTGTCAGGTGCACGTAAGCAGTTACATTGGCTTAAAGAAAAATATTTCATTTTTCCATGGAACTATGTATGGCTTTCTTTGACTGTCCTAGCCTTTCTGCTTTGGATTGGTTTTGTCATTACTTTTTCCTTGTTAATACATGGTCATTTTCTTACCGAGAGATCAGCGGTTGAACAGGTGGAGGAGGTTTTGAAACCACATTTTTCATCACATAAGATTCGAAGAGACTTGTCTTTTGTGAACATTTCTGCAGTACCAATTCCTGATGGGATTGTGTGGGACAAAGTAATGTTTGATATATATGGTCCCACTGAAATTATTCAAGTACTGTAAGTGTTAAAATTATCAATGAGCGATATAGTCATAACAGGCATAGTATCTGATGATTGGGATGTGAAAACAGTTGATTCTATGATGACAGAATTGCAATATTATACTGTCTATGAAAACAAAGATGTTTACCAGTTTAAACAAAATTATGGTGATATGTATCACTAAAATTATTATGGGCGCCACTTCATACATAGAGCGAGCAGTCCAAAAACGATATTTAATTACACTCAATGGGAACATTGTCCAACTCCCCAGCAAGGGAGTTCAAAAACTTCTACTGAAAAGTTTGCATATTTTTCTGGGCATCGTCAAAAAAATGTTGAGTCATATTATTTTAAGGTAACTTCTACTAAGGATATACATATGTTATTGACCAACACAAAAATGTTTTGTTTCCCGGTTATCAATTGAAGGTTATGAATATTGGTCAAAATATGTTGATTTGAAAAGTGTTTGGGGAACAAAAAATTGGCAGACCAAGGGTAGAGAACCATTGTTTAGAGCATGTCTCATCCCTGTTCAAATGATCTTTTTAAATGAAACAATACAACAAACAAGTTGTTTAGGCTTAGGCACAATTAGAGAATTAAACATGCCCAGTATACCTGCCCTTGCAAAATTTGATAACTGGCAAAAATACACAAATGCAACTATAAATGAGCTAAATGAGTGGGTCCAGAATGGTACGTTTAATGCTTCAGTGACACGTCCAGGCGGGTGGTTATTGTGGCCAATAGATACCAACGGGTGTCATCAACGTTTTGTCACCTCCTCGGGGGTTTCCGAACGAGTAGGTCAGACCCTCGCTATATATCACCAGAACATGCTGACATAATTACAACATATAGTGTAGGAAAATTGTGCCAACAGTGGCTAAAATCATCCTCACTAGATGCGGTTAAGACACACCTCAGTCTCCTGTCTAACAACACTGACTTACAAGATTTTTTGTCAGGCCCAAAGATACCACGTAGGAAGCTGTCTTATCCAGGTGACTGATTGACACCTGTTCGGTATAAGTCAATAAGGACGCTCAATGAAGGACCACACGCCAATTATGAATACAATTTAGCTTTACTAGAATTTCAGGTAAATGCAGGCATTTAGCACATCAACAATAGTGGAATAAGAATAGCAATGAAAAGCATCTATTCATATATAAGTACACTACAAAGAGCATCTAAGTATCCATATGAGCAAAGAGTTCACTGACAGAATAAGAAAAGAAATCAAAAAGCATCTATTTATTTATATATAAGTACACTACAAAGAGCATCAATGTATACATCTGAGCAAAGAGTACATTGACAGATATAAACTTGGAATAACTGTATACCAAAATGTGATACACTACAATGTTCAGGAAGCAGAATATAAACGAGTTGAATACTTCAGATAAGCTTTGATTTACTGCACACTAAAATGCATATTTCAGTTACTGTAGCAGGCTCACACTATGATGTTCAGTAAGAAAAACTATAAACGAGCTGAATTCTTCAGATTATAAACACAGTGCAAGCATAATAATCATAATAATAGAGCAGAGAAACAAAAGCCTTTACTCCCTGGGTGGAACTTAACTTAGTCCACAAAATGCTGGGAAGCCCTCTACCGCCCGCTTGGACCTCTCTCCCCCTCGAGCGTCACGGTCTTGGAACAGCACAACAGGGAGGCAGCTCTGGGTCTGAAGATGACAGTTTCACAACTCCATCTGCGAGCTTCAATTCCCTCACCCACCTTTCAGTGTTTACGTAACCTGAAGCCTGGATTCTATCCCCTTCCAGTATTTTCTAGCTATGTTATCAGTACATGTCTCTTGGCTGCCTTGCCATTCCCTGGCCATTGTTTTCATTCCATCTTTTACTGTGGTCTCGTTTTCAAGATTGAGACTGAATCTCCTTCACAGCCTGTTTCTCACACATGCAGCTGCGAATAAGTTTATCTACGGAATGTCAAAAGAAAACAAGCTTGAAAGCGAACATCGTGAATTTCTTCCATGTTGCTCTGGCTTCGGCAGGCATCACGCTCATCTACACTGTTCAAGCTAATTAACCCTTCGCATCACAATGTCTTCTGCACCTTTCCCTATACTGATCACTCCACCCCTTAGATGAGCGCGATGCTTGTGAAACAAGAATTATTTATTGTAACACTTCGCTAGCTAGATTGCTACGAATACTTGTTAGCATTATTCTAAGCGCCTGCATTTTAGTATAAAGCTGGTTTGTGCGTACATATAGTCTACATAGCATAATCATTAGCGTGACACAGGCAATCAATAACCAGATAAGCTGGATGAGTGAGGCAGTGTGCATAAGCTGTTTGACGTCTATGGTCATCTGTATGGCGGTATCCTTGGTATATTTAGCTGCCATGTCGAATTTAGCAAATGTGATTTGTGCGTAGTGCCTGATTGCCTCTAGTCTAGGTAGCTTCACAACAAGCGGGATGTTCCATTCTAACTGTGCTTGCATTTACGTCTGTAATGTGGTTGTGGTGAACTTAGTCGGTCGGAATAGGATGTGAGTACTTATGTCAATAATGCTGGTAATATTGCACATACACATTACCTGCTCTCCGGTGGTTTGTACAAATCCATTAATAAGTAAGGGATGATTGGTAATGTAACATATACTCTCTGTTCCTATCTGATATAAGTCTGTGCCATTAATAGGATAAGGTAACCATTCACATTCTCCTGGTATTGGGTGAAGGCATGGATCTAGCGCCCGTCCAGTGTAGGTACATACCCACCCCTTAGACCAATCTGCACATCTAGTGGGATCTACGGTGTGATTTGTTTGATCAATCCATTTTTTGTCAGTTTGAGGTATCCACCTTTCTTCACCTATTACTACAGGGAGCAATATAAAGGGGCACCATATTTCAGGAGGAAGATCACTTCTAGCTATATCAAAATGAACATAACACATCTCTCCCTCACAATGAAATTGTATGGGCTTTACCCATATTTCCTCAGGCAAATGCAATTGTTGTCTCCAATATTCACCTTGAAGCTGTCCCCATTCCGCTTTGAAGTCTACAGTCTAGTGTTGATTAACAATGCTTTGCCATAGTATGCACTGAATTCCTTTGGAAACTGTTTGTGTGCTTTGAAAGCTTTTTCCAAATTGTTCATAAGTGAAATTATGCCATTGCCAATCATGATACAACCCACGCAGAACCTTCCATACTTCTTGTGAGTGTGTGGGCCCCCATTGTGAAATTACTTTTATGGCCTCCCCTGTACTATATCCTGTAGAAGATAGCTTATTCCTGATGGCTTCAATATCAAAAGCATTCAGGGCCCCTACCTCAATTCCGGTGGCCCCGGCTATCATGGATCCTAGATCTCTTCTGATGCATAAATTCGGCAAGGGCCATAACTGTAGTGTCCATGGTGTGCATAATGGATCATACTTAGAAACATCCCCTTGGCAATAGTTATCTGTAACACAATATGGTTAATTATGCTTGCATGCACAGCTTACTTACATCCTATTCTATATCGAACTATGGAAACGTTGCCTAAATTGCTGACCATGCGTCTTTTGGCTACATAAAACATAAAGGCAGGCGGTTTGGAGTATCAAACTCCTTTGGTTCTATTAGTCATTTTAACAACCACCATAAGTCCTGGTAAAATATCTTGTTTGTTAGAACAATCATAAGATCTACACGGATATGTCTGTACTGGTGTGAAAGGTACAATGGTATCACAATATTTACATATCATGTTCAGCGTATAATTCAAAGCCTGTACTGTTGCGGGCATTCCCTGCAACTCGTCCAGTCCGTTGGCATGTCGGATTTGCTGTCCAGTTACCTTCCAGGTTTTAGCTTTGGCAGCCATCAACTTGCCTCCAGGTACCTTCATGTTGCAAAGTGAAACATTTCCCTGGTCATCAGTTACATTAGCGGCTTGAGGTGCACAACTGACATGAAGGTCCGTAATGACATTCTCTGCTATATTCGGTCGGACCAATATACTTTTTCCGGTTATAATCATGACCGCAAACAGGAACCACGTCATCAATGCAGATGTCATCATTTACGACCGTGGGGTAAGTCTCACTGCAGGTACAAATACAGGTACATTAGAATTCTTTAAAAGTACAATATACGTACTCCCCACCCCTTGACTCAATATCTCTCCTGCCTCTGGCTTTTTCCCTGGATGGTGCACCCATACTCTTCTTCCTGTGCTTCCAAATCCTCCTTCACCTCTCTGAGTGTTATCGGGGGGGGGCAGATCTTTCTTCAATGTGGGGAGTATACGCTTGTTCACAAATCAATTGGGCAAGTCTGTCATGTGCTTGATACGATACAGTAGCATCTCCTTGGTTCAGTAATACTACTCTAACCTCTCCTCTAAAATCTAGGTCTATGACTCCCCCTAGCACCAACACTCCCTTGATGGCTAGGCTGGATCAAGGGGCAATTCAACCATATGTTCCAGGTGGTACTCTCACTCCTATTCCTAGGGGAACAGTCTTCACCTGTCCTACGGGTATTTCTCCATCCTCTGGAGCAAACAGGTCCAGTCCTATACTGCCAGAAGTAGTCTGTAAAGGTAATCGAGCTCAAGGGTCTGTTTTCCAGACAATCATTGTGTGGGTGATTTTTTTATCATGCCCTGTCATCCAAATGAAAGGAGTCTGCTGCCCAACTGGTCTATTGTTCAATTCGAACAAGGCTTTGTCTAAATTACTACTCCATCCTTTTAGAGTCTGATGTGCTGATAACTTTTTTTGCTGTTCTTTCAACAATCCATTATATCTCTCAATCATGCCTGCAGCTTGTGGATAATAACTAAGGTGTAAAATCCACCGAATTCCCTGTTCCTGCGCCCAATCCTGCACTGTTTTCCCTGAAAAGTGTGTGCCCCTATCTGTTTGGATTTCATCAGGTACCCCATAATGTTTTATCAGGTAGTTTAGCCCTCGCAAAGTGGACTTTTGGTCTGCAGACTTACAGGGCATACCCAACATAAGGCCAGAGTAGGTGTCCACCATGGTCAATACGTAGCTTTTTCCCCCTTCCTTTGGTAGCAGCCCAATATAGTCCAATTGCCACACTGTAGCAGCTGCGGTTCTTCTTCTGATATGGCCGCTAGGCTTCTTTTGCAGCGGCATTTGTCTTATCTGATTGCATGTGGGGCACTCTTTTACTGCTTGTTGGACCTGTTCATTAGTAACTGGAATCTGTCGTTGCTGTGCCCATGCATAAGTGCCATTCTCTCCTAGATGTCCAGATGTTGCATGGGCCCAGTTTGCTAGAGCAGCTTCAGCCTCCCAATTGATGACCACTGTTTGTGTTTTGGCCATATGATCTGCGGTGTTGTTGAATAGAGATGCAAGTGAGGTGTCCGATGTGCAATGGGCATCCACATGTCCCACATAGATTTGAAAATTTTGCCCTTTCTCCCACATCTCATCCCATAGCTGCTCGCCTCCCCAAATGGGGTGCCTTTGATTTTCCATCCATCCTTGCGCCAAGTCGGGCCCAGCTTACTAGTCCTTGGTAGGTGGCCCAGCTGTCAGTGTACACAAACGTTTTCTCTCCGATGGGGGCCTGTTCGATCACTGCTGCTACCCCCTGCAGTTCTGCAAGCTGGCTTGATCCATTATTCCCTCCTCGCAGCAACAGCGTTTCTGTAGCAGGCTGGAATGCAACTGTTAGCCATTGTCTTTTCCCTTGATGGTACCGGGCGGTACCATCTGTGAACCATGCATTTTGCTGTTCTTCTTCTGTGAGCTGTTCAAAAGGTGGGGCTGTTTTAAATGGTGAGGACTCCATCTCAGATGGCTCTGGCGAGGGCACCATTGCCTGTTAATCCACTGCCACCAGCATATCTTCTTGTAACTTCGATACTCCTGCTGGCCCTGGTTTTGCCCTCTGCTGCAGAGACCATTTCCACTGTACGATGGTAGACTCCTGCGCCCTACCTACTTTAGTGCCAACTCCTCCTTCTCTTGTCCAGCCTAGTAAGGGGACCTGGGTTCTTAAGGTAACCGGCCGGTCACCAGTTGTGCTCTCTGTTTCTACTAACGCCCAATATGTTCCTGCTAGTTCTTTTTCTAACGGGGTATAATTGCTCATGGATGGAGTTAATCTCTTTGACCAAAGTCCTTGTGGCACTTTCTTTTTTCTTTGCCTCTGCCATAAACTCCACATCACTACATCATCCTGTACTATAATTTCCAGCTCAAACGGGTCTCCTTCTGTGATGGGACCTAACGCAAAATAATTCTGTAATGCATCCTTTGCTCCCTCAAAGGCCTCTTGCTGTTCAGGTTCTCATTGGAAAGGGTGCTTTTTTCGTGTAACTTGATATAATGGTCTCAATATTAATCCTAAGTGAGGGATATGTTGTCTCCAGAATCCCATCAAACCAATAAATCGTTGTGCTTCTGCCTTAGTTGAAGGAATCTTTAGCTGCTGTACCGTATCAATCACTTCCTGTGGTATTCTTTTTACTGGTCCTGACCAAATAGCGCCCAGGAATTTCACCTCTTGTGCCAGGCCTTGGACCTTTTTTGGGTTAATAGCCCATCCCCTCTGCTGTAAGTATTCAATTAATCTTTCCAGCGTGTCTGAGATTTGCTCTTTAGTGTCCCCAGTGATCATGATGTCATCAAGGTAATGTGCAAGTCGGTGTTTCTAGCCGAGAAGTTGGCTAAATCTCTGGCTATTAGCCCATGACACAATGTGGGACTATGCACGTACCCCTGGGGCAACTTCCTGAATGTGAATTGTCTGTCCTGCCAGCTTATTGCAAATTGGTCTTGACTGGCCTCATCAATATCAATTGAAAAGAAGGCGTTTGCTAGTGCAATCATGGCATGCCATTCCCCCCCATCTTTACTCAACTGTTCCACCATTGTGATGATGTCTGGGACGGCGGCTGCCAAGGGTGGAGCCACTTTATTCAGTTGTCGATAGTCGACAGTCATTCGATCAGTATCATCTGGTTTCTTCACGGGCCATATAGGAGAGTTAAATGGGCTCAAAGCCGGCCTTAACACACCTGCATCTAGCAACCCCTGTAGGGTTTCTGAAATCTCTTTATGACCTCCGGGTATGCGGTACTGTTTAATGCACACCGGCTCATTCGGAGGAGGCACATGTAATGGACTCCACTTTGAATGCCCAACCAGAACTGTCCTAGATTTCTTTATGTGTACGCTCCTCACACGAAAAGTAAATGTTCCCCATTGCGTATCAATAGTTTTGCCTAGTAACAAATCCATGGTAATAATGTATTCTGGTACTTCAGCTATTAAAACTTCTGCAGTGAACGGGGGTCCTTTACCGATTGACAATTTAAGCGTAACAGGTTTGGCCTCTGTCTATGCACCCCCGTAACCATTAATGATCACACCCTTCCCTGGCAGCCTCTTAGGGTTTCCATTTATCAAAGTTACTTCCGCACCTGTATCGAGCAGTGCCATAACATGTTGTGTTCCTTTGTGCCAATAAATGATGAGAGGTACATATGGCCGCCTGTCCCCGGGGCTTACCTCTTGCACTGCTCTGACCCCCGGGGTTTGGCCTTACCTTCATAATAAGGGGTCTGGGACTTCCCAGCCATCGCTGGACAAGTCGGGATATAGAGTTGAGACGGCACCTTCCTATTTTTCCCTGATTTTGTTTTTCCCTTCTCAGACTCTTCCATGGGTGGTGCTGAGGGCTGTTTCCCATCAAATGCCTCTTTCTCTTTCTGTCTAGGCTGCAATGCTTTCCATTTATTAAGCAGATAAGGGGTAGGCTTTCCATCTATCTCCTCTTTCTTCAACCCAGCATTCAACAAATCTATCCACATTTGTGGTCTGGTCACTTTTATTGTAGATTCTCCTCCCTTATACTTATTTTCCTGCCCCACTGCTCTTGCTGATTTTTGTCTATCAAGCCCTTCTAATTGTGCCATTAATAATACCACATACCCCACTGGTCTTCCCTGAGCGGGTCCTAGGAGGGCCAACAAGGCACCTTTCATATGCGGAGGGGCATTTCTGATTAACCGTGCCCTGATCCCTGCTGTCACAGGTTCAACATCAGGTCCTAAAAACTGTTGGGAGTACACTGCGTTCCGCGTCCCCATTTCTCGCAGTTGTTCATTTGCCTCTGAAATCGTATGCCAAGGACCCCAACTCTGAACCACATCTATAGCAGTTGGGTACAATTGCTTCACTCCTTCCATCAACCAACCCATTAGAGAGATAGCTTGGTGTCCCTGTGCACCTCGTAACCGTTGCCCTAACATAGCATGTGTAGTTACTGATCCCATTTTCAAAAGCTCGGTTGGCGACAAATATGTACCATCTGCTCCAGTGTCCCACAATCTCACCAACCATTTAAACAAGGGCTCTGCAGGCATCTGCCTAAACATATGAGCTATCTCTAACAATTCACTCTGTATATAATCTCTTACCAAACGTGAAGTCTGTATTTGCCCACCGCTCACTCCCTTTGATTTATTCTGCACGAGTGGGCGAACCTCCATTACACTTCCCCTTTCACCTTCAATTTCACCTACTCGTCCTTCTTCACTTTCAACTCCACCTAGTTCTGCTACACGTACTTCCACCTCATCCTCCCAATTCCAGTCATCATCATTATCCGAGACTGTTCCATCCCAAGTATAAGGATCCCAGTTTTCTTTGCGTACCAATGCCCTCACTTGCACAGCTGAGGGTATTTTAGGCTTCTGCCTACTCTTCTGTTTTGCTACTCGTACTGCTAATGTGGTGCACCTTGCCTCCATTTGATCACCCTAGTCACTGAACATTGTATAGTTTCTTTCATAAGTAACTGCCTTTCCTGCAAGGCTGCAACCTCATCCCGCAGTTTTCTTATCTCTGCATCTTGTGTTAATGTTTTCCTGTATACCGTACGGAGCACAGACAGGAAAAGCTATCCCACTTGCCCTGCTGCTTTCATCTCCAGCTTCGCCCCTCTTAGCTTCACACTCTCAACCGCATCTTCCACTAAAAGAGGAGTCACTTTCTCATCTAATGTCTCCCATAGCACCGGCGCTGCCCACCAGTTCAGGAGTCCTGCCACACCAGAGAACGGGTCAGTTGCTAACCACCCGGGAATGGATCTGGCTTCTACCCCATGCTGTCTTCGTCTCTCTGCCTCACTTTTCTTACGTCCCATAAAGAGGCATTATTAACTTATACCCCACTCCTGGTACCAAAATATCTTATCCAGGTGACTGATTGACACCTGTTCGGTATAAGTCAATAAGGACGCTCAATGAAGGACCACACGCCAATTATGAATACAATTTAGCTTTACTAGAATTTCAGGTAAATGCAGGCATTTAGCACATCAACAACAGTGGAATAAGAATAGCAATGAAAAGCATCTATTCATATATAAGTACACTACAAAGAGCATCTATGTATACATCTGAGCAAAGAGTTCATTGACAGATATAAACTTGGAATAACTGCATACCAAAATATGATACACTACGATGTTCAGGAAGCAGAATATAAACGAGTTGAATACTTCAGATAAGCTTTGATTTACTGCACACTAAAATGCATATTTCAATTACTGTAGCAGGCTCACACTACGAAGTTCAGTAAGAAGAACTATAAACGAGCTGAATTCTTCAGATTATAAACACAGTGCAAGCATAATAATCAATCATAATAACAGAGCAGAGAAACAAAAGCCTTTCATCCCTGGGTGGAACTTAACTTAGTCCACGAAATGCTGGGAAGCCCTCTACCGCCCGCTTGGACCTCTCTCCCACTCGAGCGTCACGGTCTTGGAACAGCACAACAGGGAGGCAGCTCTGGGTCTGAAGATGACAGTGTCACAACTCCATCTGCGAGCTTCAATTCCCTCACCCACCTTTCAGCGTTTACGTAACCTGAAGCTTGGATTCTATCCCCTTCCAGTATTTTCTAGCTATGTTATCAGTACATGTCTCTTGGCTGCCTTGCCATTCCCTGGCCATTGTTTTCATTCCATCTTTTACTGTGGTCTTGTTCTCAAGGTTGAGACTGAATCTCCTTCACAGCTTGTTTCTCACACATGCAGCTACAGAATGTCAAAAGAAAACAAGCTTGAAAGCGAACATCGTGAATTTCTTCCACGTTGCTCTGGCTTCGGCAGGCATCACACTCATCTACACTGTTCAAGCTAATTAACCCTTCGCATCACAATGTCTTCCACACCTTTCCCTATACTGATCAGAAGTGTTTCTTGTATGAGGTATACAATGAAATATGGAAACTTTCCCAACAAGAGACTGCAGCCCGGTTAAGGCAGATAGATCAGGAAAATTTGAAAAAGGCATTAGCTGTTGTGGATAATGGGATTAACACCTTGTTTGACCGTATATATACAATTAACAACATTGTTTCTTCTGCTATAGACATTATACGATCTGATATGTCTTCTTTATATCATGGACAGAGTCAGACCAGGTCCATTATGCAGTTGGGTTGGACACTTCAGACATTGAAGGTGGGTTGCGTTCCGTGGCAGCACATCAGTGCCAGGGAAATATTTTTTTCCTTTAATTTGACGCAACAACAACAACTAAAGATTGAAAAGAAGGCGACTTATGCCATGCTGAACACTGAAAAGATAAAAAGACTGCCTTTTACCGTGGCCGAGATTCCTTCAGCAGAGTGGTTGATACACGGGGTTAGTAATCTGCCTATTTCTACATTACAATGCACTTCTTGTTTGAAACACGTTCTGGTAGGCAGATATGAAAAGTTGGGAGATAGTTACATCCATGAGGTGTGGGAGCTTCCCTTCTTGTACAAATGCCTCATTAACTCATAATAAGGCTGTCAGAAGGACCACCAACATCGGGGTCTTTTTGGGACAATCATCACGGTAGTCTGGTTAGCACACAGCCAAACTCACAATGAGGTCCTATCTATCTAACTAGCTATCTAGCTATCCCTCTATCTATCTATCTATCTATCTATCTATCTATCTATCTATCTATCTATCTATCTATCTATCTATCTATCTATCTTCACTGAAAAAAAACAAAGCTTACAAGAACATTATAGTTAGGAAATACAATTGCAAAAACCTTCTAGTTTACTAAAAAAACAAAGGTTACAGGTGTGTTATAGTTTGGTTCAGATATTACACACGTAAAACCATTGATATTCAGCAATTTTAGATATATCTAGCTCAATAAACTATAACTTGTTCCCTAAGATAATTATAGCTTGTGTCCCAGCCATGCACAGTTTTCTCATCCATAATTATATTGCAAATGTTGCAGTGATATTATCAAAGATGTCATGGAAGCTGTCATATCTAATGTAATATATAGGGAAATTAGCAGTGCATGGTGAAGGACCTGGCCCACTCGGGGGAATAAAACACAACAGGCGCAGGACAGCACTTGTTGTTTTTTTTTAATATAGCCACAGATGCATGGATCCTCCAATAATTCATGTCCCTGTAGGACCCCACCACCAGGCCTAGGGGGATAGGGTATTATAACCCTAGTCCCTTGTTTTTTGGCATTTTTTCTTTCGACTCAGCTGAGTCAGAGTCCCAAGATGACTGTGACCACTTCCTGGTTAAAGTGGAGACAGCCAGTCAAGGCAGTGCTCTCTAGATATACACAAATCTTTTTTCTTTAATAATTTCAAAAGCACCAAACAGATTTATACCAAATTACAAAAAGCACTCTTTCTGGACCAACATCTAGCTTACTATCAAGTTTGATCTAATTCTGTCCAGTGGTTCAGGCTTTAGGTCTAAAATCCCTGTGGAACTTGCAGGGGGAAAATGCATTTTGGTACCCCCCAATTTTTCTAGCCCCCGCTTGACAAAATCAAACAGAAACTTTCCAAACAGCAGCTGAAATGAGTGGCAAACTAGTTTTGAAAATGTGATGAATATTCGTAAATCAGTGCCAAAGTTAATAGCAAAACAAAAAATGCTTTTCCTATGGAAACTAGGTCTCAACTCTAACTGCATACTGGGGACCACCAGTAGATAATACATATATTTTGATATCTATCTATCCATCTATCTATCTATCTATCTATCTATCTATCTATCTATCTATCTATCTATCTATCTATCTATCTATCTATTTATCTATCTATCCATCTATCTATTTGACAGTTTGCGCTGTCAGAAAGCACATTTGTTTGCTTTTGCTTGGTGGGAGCAGTCCGCTCTGTGCTACCAAAAGCAAACACCTATGTCCCAGGGGTGAGCACCCTGGGACACATCAGGAGTTGGCCCTGGGGGGTGGCAGTCCCTAGGGCCATCAGTGGCTCCTTGAGGGTGGCTGTGAGCCCCCCCACCAACAAGTATAGCCCTGGTGAGGTGGTGGTCCCCAGGACTACAGGGGGTCCAAAACAGATCCTCTTCACTTTTTTCAATGTTTGCCCTGGGGTGGGGTGCTCCCCGGAGGAATGGGGTTGGCATGCAGCCCCTTTCTGCACTGAATATTAAGATAGCCCCTGGGCAAGTGGCGGTCCCCCGGGCTAGGGAATAGTGGGTTCCCCTTTATTTAATTCATGAAGTTCTAGAGAAGTGGTGGTACCCCAGGGCAGTGGGGGAGCTGGGTGGCCCCCTGTGTGTTAATTGATTAAACTCAGGGGAGGTGGCAGTCCCTAGGGATGTGGGGAGGGCTGACAGGTCTCCCCACACCAATAATTAATTCAGCCCCAGGAGGTGGTTGTTTCCGGGGGCCAGCAGGGGGGCCAGTGTGCCCCCCGCACAACAATAAAAGAATGCCCCTGGGTCTTGACCTACCCAGGGGCTTAAAAAAGACGAAGTGTGGGAGCCCATGCTTTTTTTTTTTTTTACTTTCACCCGATCTGTAGATCCACCCCGACTCATGGTGAAAATTAAAAAAAATGCATTTTAGCCTTGGGCGGTCCCTCTCGGACCACACCACCAGAGCTAAGGTGTTAGGGTGTCTGTACCCTGGCCCCTTTTCTTTTTTTTTTCAATTTTGTCTGGGACTCGGCTGCCGAGTCCCAACATGGCTGCCATCACTTCCTGGTTGAAGTGTTGACAGCCAACCAGATCCCAGCACGAGATAGGGAGGTATTGCAAATCCTTTGCGTCCCTATATAGACAAATTTGTTTTCCCCTTGATTTCTCAAAAACTACTGACTGGAAGTACACCAAAACAAAAAAAGGTTGCTATCTGGACCAAAACCTTCCTTTCTGGCAAATTCAGTATAATTTCATCCAGTAGTTTTGGCGCTACAACTGTTCAATTTTTCCTATGGAAAAATGAATGGGTAAAAGTGTTTTGTCACCCCATTTTTTCTTGGCCCCCTGGACAGATTAACCCCAAATTTTCCAGCCAGCATCTCAAGTAAGTTTCATATTTTCTTGGAAACTTTAGTGAAGGTTCATTAAGTGCCACCAAAGTTATTACTTAAGCCCTGGGTGATCAAGGTCCTGGGGACAATTGAAAAAAAACATTGGGGGGTCACGCGGACCTCCCCTGTTTGGGGGGACCACCACCTCCATGGGGCCAATTCTATTTTCAATAAATGAGGGAAGGGACCACGCAGCCTGCTTCCCGGGCCACATAGGTCCCCGAGGACCACCACGTCCACGGGGCCAACCCATAAAATCAGAAGGAGGGGGCCCTATGTCCCCCTGCTTGAGCCCTTAATGGTCATAGAGACCACCTCTCCCCAGGGCTGACTCCTGATATGCTCCAGAGTACCCACTCCTGGAATATAGCTGTTTGCTCTGACTTGGCAGGAGCTTTGACTGTTCCCATGAAGTCAGAGCAAACACGAACTCCACTCCCAGGAAGCGAGGGCTGTCAAACCACTCTCGCTTGCTGGGAGCGGAGTTTTCATCTTTTTACCTGCTCGCACAGATTTGGGCAGGGAAACAGATGAAATGATTGCTCTCACACTCAGGGAGTTTCATGATTAACAGCTCCCTGTGTGTGAGAAAGGGCTTCTTTTGATATGGTAGCCCTCCACGTTTTGCTAGAAAATGATGTGGTTTCAAACTTTAAGTGCCCTAGACCCATGTTAAATAGACTCACAAGGCCAGATCTCTTTCCCTAAAACAGTACTAGGTATTGGCATTTTAGCTACTCTTGTACGTCCCTTGTAAGTGGTACCCCTGGTACCTGGAGCATGGATACTGAAGAGGGTCCCCCAGAGCTGCAGCACTAATTGTGCCACTGGCAAGTGCATGACAAGGTGTATCTAAAAATTGAAACCTTGACATGACACTCACCAAGAGTGCCCTGTCCACTAACACTTCATGCACTATAGTTAAGTAACCCCTCTTGCAGGCCTTATAGCCTATGTTTCTCTGAGCAAATATGCTCTTAGTGTGTCTTTACAAACCCTTACCTCATAGTAAGTGTACAGTGAAGCCATAGCAAATACATGTTCTGAACACTGGTCATTACGAGTTTCCCAGTTACATGATGGCCTCATTAAATACTGGGTTGTTTGGTATCAACCAACTCAGAATAATAAACCCACACTGTGTTAGTGGTAGATTTATAATAACATACCTAGAGGGCACCTTAGACGTGCCCCCTGCAAAACCTAACAGCCTTGACATGATTGCTGACTGGTTTTTACCAGCCCGCCAGCACCAGACACAAATCTGGACTCCTGGGGTGAAAATTTCTGCTCTGAGGAGCTAGAACACAAAGGCTTTCCTGCCCCATCCAACTTAGTAGTGTGCAAAGGTCTTTCCCCTTTTGCTAGGATGACAGACAACTTACCAAAGCACCCTCCAGCACGATTAACATCAATTTTGATGGTGCAGTATTAAATCAGAAGACAATGAGGACATCTCCGCAAAACAAAGAAGCACTTACATCATATAGATAAAATGAAAGTCATCAGTGATGTCATTTGAGATGGCATCAGTGATATAACCAGTGATGTCACTGACCACATCATGGATGATGTAATATGTGAGGTCATAAGCAGTGCAATGCAGGGGCATAAGTTATTGTTAGCACAGGTAACTGCTGAATTTCCCTGATTTTGTACAAAAGACATGTGAGCCTAACTATAACGTCACAATAACCTTTGGTTTTTTTTCAATGGCACTCAGTGGGCTCTTGGAATTAAAGTTTATGTGACCAACGCGTTTCAGCAAAGCTCCCTTTCTCAAGGTCAATTGCACGGAGAAGTTTCACTTGCACCTATTTAAACACTAACTAGTTCTCCACCATTCACAATATTTCATGGACAATAAGAGAGGACTGCTTTAATTCCTTGCACATAACTTGTTTTTTTCATTTCATTAGTCATTTTGAGCATGCTTTTCAATTCATTTCACCTTCTGTAGGTTTTTTATCCCATAATGGGAACAATGCATAATATATATTCACATGAGGCAAACAGTTAATTTACAACAGATGTGGAATCACCATTGAATGACATTCACCCACAGCCTTCGTTTTACTGTGAATCATTGCTTTTTTGATAACTTGTTCATAGTTGCCCATTTTGTAACAGACAACTATCCATTATAGTGATGTACCAATATTTTGACGAATATCACGTACCAATGCAGTGTGACGGTTCTGCCAGCAAATAACAATCCTCACACTAAACAATGCATGATATATATATTTACATGAGGCAAACAGTTCATTTACAATGAGTCCTCTCACTTTGATCCACTTTCTTGATGTCATGTAATCATGAAAAATGGACGTGAGCTGTTTCAGGAGCCTGTTGAGTGTCCCAACCTGCTCCTTGAGGTTTTCCTTGGGGGACATTTGCTGTCAAAATAATGAGGTGGAATCCACAGCCACAATGGATGCACCCGTTTAAGAGTTTGACAGCATTTCCGTGGTATTGGTGTGCGGATATATAATGAATATATATGTGTATATATATATATGTAATCCAACAAAACGGTCCTCATTGTGATGTGCATTTTCTCATGCTGGTGCAAGCGTGAGGAATGGACCTCTCCTCTTAATTATGTTTAAAACAAACAATTGAAAGCAAATGTAACGCTGCACTCCAGGAAAGTTTGTATACTTTTTAATTCAGTCGTGTACATCATCAACCATCCCCACCGATGCGTTTCAACCTCCCGGTCTTGCTCACAGTGCGCAAGACCGGGAGGTCGAAACGCGTTGGTGTTGATGGTTGGTGATGTACACAACTGAATTAAAAAGTATACAAACTTTCCTGGAGTGCCGCGTTACTTAGAGAGTATATATATATATATATATATAGAGAGAGAGAGAGAGAGAGAGAGAGAGTGTTAGTTAGGTGTGATAAAAAATCAAGGATTATATCAATGTTATATTTAAGTGAAAACATTAAGGTTGTGAACTAAACATACTACAGAAATTCACCAGCTATAGTTAGCAAAGCTAACTTTAGCTTATACCCTCAGAATGCACTGCATTTCACATCACATATTGCATCACTCATGATATGTTCTATGACATCTTTTATGGCACTACTGAAGACATTTCAAAAGACATCATTGTTTGATTCAATTAATTTCTATGGTTTCTTTAATGTAAAATAATACTTAAACATCATACATAATATGGTCGCATTCAGCCAGGCCCTGCAGCCAGCCCCCTTATACAGTCAACCCCATTACCCAGGGCCTTTTTATAAGTTATAAGAGGAGGGGGCCACAAAGTCCCCATCCCCCAGTGCCATTTCTAAAAATAAAGGGGAGGGGGGCCATGAGGCCCTCGTTCCCGAGGTGTTATTGGCCCCAGGGACCCCATCCCTGGGACCACAAACTTAAGCAAAGGAGAACAAGGCTGTGTGCCCCCCTCTCCAAGCATTGTTAGGGGCTGGGGACCCCATCCCTGGGTCACTGTATTTTTTTAAGGGGGAGAGACCAGGCGGCCCAATCCCTGAGCTGTCATCGGACTCCAGGGATCCCATTCCCTGTGCCAGTTATTTAACTCATGTGAAGGGGGGACACATAGTCCCCCCTCCCAGAACCTTGTTAGGCCCTGGGGCCCCCATCCCCCAGGGAAGTTGTTTTTAATTAAAGGGGAGATGGCCTAGTGGCTCCCAACCCTATGACTTATTAGGCCCTGGGGACCACGTTCTGGCCCCATCCAGGCCTTGTAGCCAATACCCTCGGCTGTGCGAGGCAGTGATTAGATTATTGTAAGTAATTAAAATTACTGAATGTAAAAAAATAAAACATTGCCATTCACTGAAAAAAAACAAAGGCTACTGGGACGTCATATTTAGACTCACATTTCAAATGTACAAATCCATAGAAATTCAGCAGTTAGAGTCATTCCGAGTAACCATAACTTGTGCCCTAATGTAACTACAACTCGCACCCTCCACTTGTACTGCTTATTACCCCATATATTACATCAGTCATGACATCTTCTCAAGTCCATGAGGCTACATTGAATACAATCGCTGAAAGAGGGGACCCCTTACAGGCCTACAGACAAAGACAAACCTACCTAGGACACTATCCCATGGACGTAGAGGGGGGCAGGACTGCAGGGACACACCTGTCTATGTGCCTGGCATTAATATGCATGCACCCCTTAGCACCTAACTACACTCATCATAGTGGCATCACAACAGTGTTGGTACTCACCCCCTTGTGGCTGCTGCGTTGCCTTCAAGCACCCAACCAAATCCAGATAGGCCACCACCAGAATGCGGGCCATTAGTGGGGTCAAGATCCGATGAGCACCCCTCCCTCATTGGAAGGCCCTCCCCAGCTGTGCCTCTCTGGTCTTCCTGGCCCAGCGCCTCAGGTCCTCCCACCGGTTCCTGCAGTGGGTGATCCACCAATTGTAGACCCCTAGGGTCCGCACTTCCTTGGTAATGGCTTGCCACAGTCCCCTCTTCTGATGGTGCTGACCTGCATGGGACACACAGAGTAAAGAAACAGACTTCAGTGTGGGTGACCCATACACAAATGCCATGCCCGTTCAAACTGTCATGGCCCATGGAGACATACATGTGGACAATTTCCAAGCCCAAAACTGCCAGACACACTACGGGTGAGCATTCACACAGCCAACGAAAATGCATACAGGCATTTGCCACATTCACACACATCTAAGGAGGACAAATAGCAACTTACCTGCTCCTCTGGTCGTCCATACAGCTTGGCATACAGGGATAGGACCTCACCAACCAGGGTATCCAGCGCCTCCACGGTGAAGGCTATGGACCATTCCCCTGTAACACGTGGTCTCAGGGACCAGAGGACCATAGTCAGGACACAGCAGCACATGCAGTGGAGTTCTTCCCTTCTCGTAGTGCAGGAGTCAAGTGTCAAGAGCATGTCAAAGTGGCAATAGATACCACAGTGATGTGCACCGTCACCGCCGGTGGGGATCATGATTGGCCTATCTTCCCCATTGACAACTATGTCATCCAATGATCAGGTCCACACTAAACTATCTGTATGGCAGGAGGCTGCCAGTTTGTATCCACCACGCCTCCATAGCCGGGGGCTCCATTCATGGCTCCATTCCCCCTCCCCTTCATCCTGCACTGACATGAATACTGGTCATCCACATCGGATCACAGTGGGAAGTGTGTCTATGCTGTGATGTCATTATGAGTGAGACACTCACCACACATTAGCCTGACACAATTACTTCCTTATTTGTGTCTTTGTGAGGTACATTTGTGTCACATGTAAAACATGAATTCTGTCACCATGTGATACAAGTGCATCTCCCATCTTAATGTGTCTTCCTTCCTCCCCAATAGGTACACACCCATGTGGCAAGGGGGAGCCCCATCTGTTTACAGACCCCCAGTATATCTGGCCACCAGTAAGGAACGTCACATCATTATAAATTACTGCCTCAATCGAGCTACTATCCTGGGACTCTGCAGAAATGTAGCCTGTTCGGAAGCCAGCTAATAGGAATCACCATGCCATCCCTACAACTGTGCAGGTACTATCTGTGCTCTATTTATTGGCCACAGGCTCATTCCAAGTGACAGTGGGCATTGCTGCAGGGGTATCTTAGCCAATGTTCAGCCACATCCAGTCCAATTTCCTGAATGCATTCATGCAACATCTGCAAAGTTATGTCCAGTTTCCCCAAAGGGCTGATCGCATCACCATTAAATCTGGATTTTATGCTTTTACAAATATCTCCCATGTGATAGGTGTCATTGATGGTACCCACATAGCCCTCAAACCCCCAAGAGTAAATGAACAGGTGTTTCGGAATCGTAAAAACTATCACTCCATGAATGTCCAATTGGTGTGTACTGCGGATCAGTACGTTCCACGTCAGTGCAAGGTTCCAAGGATGAGTCTATGATTCATTTGTCCTGAGAAACAGCAATGTGCCACACATGATGGGACAACTACGGGGGGACAGAGCTTTGCTCATAGGTGCTTATATTACACTGGATCAGTTACATAGCTGACAGGCAGGCTGTATGCAAGTAGATAGTGTGTGTTTCAACCCTCTTTCACCCACTGTTTCAGGGGATTTTGGCTACCCAAACATTCATTGGCTCCTGACACCTGTGAGAAATCCCAGGAGAGATGCAGAAAGGCATTATAGTGTTTGAACTGGTCGAACTGGGAGGGTGATTTAGCGTACCATAGGACTCCTGAAGGCAAGATTTTGGTCCCTGCATCTCTCTGGAGGATCCCTGTGCTATGTCCCTTACAAGGTGTGTGGGATAGTGGTGGCCTTCTGCATGCTGCACAACTTGGCTGCGAGGAAAGGTATCCCACTTCTGGAAGAGAAGGATGCTGTCCAACCAGCCCTGCCACCTCAGAGGAGGGATGAGAGTGATGGTGAAGAAGAGGGTAAAGACATCAACTCCAGGACCCAGCTTATCCGGCTATAATTGCAGTGACTCTCAGGTACATTTCCTATGATGCTGATGGCTTCACTGCTTGTTTCAGAGTGACTCATGTAGTAAGTGCTGTGGTGTCTCTTACCAGTGATGTGGCAAATTCATGACTGAAGTGACAGATGTGCAATAACGCAATGGAATGTACAGTGTGACATACTTCAGATACTACAGTCTGTTAAACCCCCTCCTGAAACACAAGCGGCATCTTGATGATAACTGGCTATTGTACACACAATCAATTTTGATTGCTCATAATAAAGAAGGACAGACATGTAGGATGCGCAAGTGTATTTATTCCAAGTCAAAACAGTGGAAGGGAGTGGGCACATGGTGAACAACATTCTCAGGTACATTTACACAGCTGTTGGTAGCACAAGGGCACAGTCCATAGGAAAATGGTGAAGTGGCAGTGGCATGTCAACAAGGTAGCTCAGTGTCATCCAAGGAAGACAGTTCAGGGCAGAGTCACTTTCTGGTGGTGGGCTTGGTCTTGGCTGGTGTTTCAGTGGGTTGTCTGGGTCTGAGGCCACATTTGCGAGGGTGAAGCTGGGCTGCAGGGGAAGGGGTTGTGGTGTACTGTGAGTCCTCTGGCAGTGCCACTAGTCCAGTAGCTGCTGCAGATGTAGATGAAAAGGGCAGTGTCCTGGCTAGTGGAAGGGGCCTGCAGGAGGCTGGATGTTTTTCTGGCACTGCAGCACCCCTGCAATACTAGCCATGGTAGCATTGATCTGTTTCCATTGCTTCAAGGCCTCCTGGTGGTGTGATACCTACAGCCTCTGATTCTCCTCCAAGATGGCCAGGATCTGGCCTTCCTGTCCTGGTAAAAGTGGTATTCTCCCAGTACCTCAGCAATGGCCTCTTGGGCAGTGCATCCTTCCTTGGGCCACCCCACTGGGCAACTGATACCCTCCCACTGGCCCTAGGCCCTTTGCCTGTGTCCCCTGCACAGGTCTGGCAGTCCCACTTGCATGGGGCCCTTCATCATCCTGGGTGGTGGTGGGTGGGGACTCGGGCCTCTGTACATGGTGGCAGCCAGTACGTGGCCTGGGGACACTGCTGTGGGGGTGTTGGCCCAGAGCTGATGGTGGTGGCTGGTTGGTAGGGTGTCAATGGTGTCCTGGGTGGGGTGTCTTGAGGGTGACTGTCCAGGGGTGTGTGATGGGCCGGGGATTTCCTCTGTGTCCAGATATCCACCTGCACTCTCCTGAGTGGGGCCTTTGTGTTCATGTGGAGGACTGGCACTCCTTAACATCTCCATCCGGGTGGCATGGGTGGTGGTGCCTCTGTGTGAGAGAATTGAGATGTGGGTGTCCTGCACATACTTGTCATTAGCAGAGCTGGTCATCAGTAATTATTAGCTGAATTTCCATGTAGTGGAATGCAGGGTCCCTTTCTGTTCTCTTTGATACATTTATTGTGGGAAGGTGGTGCATTGGGGTGTTGTGGTGCTTCTGAGATTACGTGCATGGGTTGATGACTGTGCACAGGGGGCTGGATGGTGATTCTTATGGGGGATTGTGAACATTCAGGTGACATGGATATGAGTGTGTGGGTGGTGTGGACTGGCTAGGGGATGGGGTCCTGGTGGTAGTGAGAGGGATGGGGGTGATACATGCACTACAGGTATGGTGACTTTTGGGGTACTGTAGTTGACTTACCCGAGTCTAGTCCTCCAGTGAGTCCAGTGTGGCCCTCCGGGTGCAGGATAGCCAACACCTTCTCCTCTCAGTCAGTGTATTTGGGGGGATCTGTATGGTGATGTTGTGCCTGGATGCCATGGAACGCACCTTCCCCCGCAGGTCATTCCACCTCTTCCTGATGTCATCCCTTGTGCGTGGATGGTTTCCCACTGCATTTACCATGTTGACTATCATCTGCCATAGCTCCATCTTCCTGGCCAATGGTGTCTGCTGCACCTGTGCCCCAAATAGGTGTGCCTCGACCGAGTATTTTGTCCACCATGGTCCTTAACTCCCTGTCGGCCAAGCGGGGGTGCTTAGGGGGTGCCATGGTGTGTGTTGTGGGTGGTGTGTGTTGTGGGTGGTGTATTGTAGGTGTGGTAGTTAGAGTGCTGTTGTTTGGTTGGGTGTGTGACGTGCGATGGTGGGTGTGCAATGTATGAGTTTTGATGGTGTTTTTGTGTGTGTGACTTGTGTGATGGTTAGTTCAGTGCATGTGTGTTGTGGAGTCAATATCAGTCGTGCTATTGACATTGCAAAGGATTGTGTGGTGTGCATGTGTGTGTTTTAAAGTGTTGTGGATGTGTGTCAGGTGTGTGCTTTTCAAACTTGCCAATTTGTGCATTTGTTATTGGCGGGTCCCATTGCTGGCCGTGGCGGTCCGTACCGTCAATGCTCGTTTGACATTCACTGCATGCTAAGCTGATTTGTGCATCATTACTTCGTGGGCGGGGATTTGTCTGCATGACGGTGGCGGGGTGAGGTGTACCGCCTTTCTCCCGCCGTTGGACCTGGCAGTGAGTGGAGGTTGCTAGATTTTTGGAGGTGTGTCTTTTTGGCATCATTATACGGTGGTGTGCAGTTCACCACCACTGACGGTCTTTTGTTCACTGTCAGCAGTGATTGCCGCCAAGATCATATTGTGGACCTTAATGTTAAAAAAAATATAGAAATTCACTTAAAAAATCCAAAGATTACAGGGATAATATAGTCAGGAAACAGAATTAAAAAAAATAGAAATTCACTTAAAAAACAAGGATTACACGGACGTTATAGTGAGGCTCACATTTCAAATGTACAAAACCATGGAAATACATAAGTTATAGTTAGAGTTATTTCAAGTAACTATTACTGAAGCCCTACAGTAACTATAACTTATGCCCTAGCCATGCACTGCAAATTACCCCATGTATTACATCAGTAATGACATCTTCTATGGCGTCATTTAAATTATCACTGCACCTTAGGGCACATCTATAAATAATGACTTCTTCAGACTCCCCTTTCCTTCACGGGGCAACCCGCCACACCTAGTGTTTTCCACACAGATTTTCGAGTCCAGAGGCACTGTGTACAAATATATTAATTTATTTGTTCAGGACTTCACACACCATATAAAGTGGGAAGCCAACATGTTTCAGCAAACACCTTCATATGGTTTGGATGACCAGAGATAGGGATTTTTCAGATTTGTGTACATTTATAATGTTGCACTCATTTGATAAATGTATGTGAAACTTTGCAGCCCTGCTACCTGCATTTACTTTTGGAAGAACTGAACGTTTTGTGGCATTTGGTCAGAGGGTACAAAGAAAGTGAGTCCTAAAACAAGCTTCAGATCCAATACATTTTTTATAAATGTTTGAATTTGGCATTGCGCAAAAACTGTCAGCTGTTTTTTAATAGATTTGGCAGTATTACATATTGGGGGAACAGATTATTCTGTGTGGCAACTGCAGGTAAGTAAAGTATGTAAATGTTAAGTTAAAAGGTTTTTCAAAATAGTGAGATCTGGTAGCACAATTGTAGGAGGCTGTCCTGGTTTGTAGTGGGTACCTTGGGTTCTTACGTTTTATACCAGGTCCAGTTATCCCTTATTAGTGAAATGTAGTAGTGTTCTAGCAGCTTAGACTGATAGAGGGAGCAATAGCAGAGCAGCTTAGGCTGAACTAGGAGACATGCAAAGCTCCTGCAATACCGCTTATAGTTACAAAGTACTAATATACAAGTAAAGACAATACTCACTGTTACTAAAAATAAAGATAGCTTAGTTGGGTGACACAGTACCAAAAATATCTTAGAGGCAATACTCTTTCTGGAGGTAAGTATTATAAACAATATATACACTAGCCACAAAAATAAAGCAAGTAATTAGACGTAGGATAGTGCAAACAGTAGGAAATGCTGTAGAATGCAATGGGAGAAAATAGGTCTAGGGGCAACACAAACCATATACTAAGAAAGTGGAATGTGAATCACAAATACCCCCCTAGACATGTGTAGTGTGTGCAGAATCGCTGGGAGAGTAAGAATACAGTAAAGGTAAGCAAATTACCCCACCCCAGAGCCCAGAAAAGCAGAAGTAAAGTACAGCAAGTTTCCTTAGGACACACTACATGTCGTGATTGGAGTTATTGCAAGAACCGAGCAAGACTGCAAAAAACAAATGGCAGATTCCTGGACCTGAAGACCTGAAAAGGAAGGAGACCAAGTTGAAAGAAGTTCCAGGAAGGACAGGAGCCCCTGCCAACCCTGAAGAGGGTGCAAAAGCAGAGTCCCCAGTTCGACGAAGACTGCAGAAATGCAACCTAGGAAGATGTTGGTTGGGTCCTGAATGATGCACTGGATGTCCCACTGAGAGAAGTTGGATGCAGGTGAGTTTTGGTGCTGGATTCCTCCAACCAGCTTTGGTTCCGGCAAAGTTGCGTTTTGTATCAAGAAGATGCGATCTAGACGCAGGATGGACCTGGGGACCTCAACTCTAAGCGAGGAGGAAGAGGGGGCTCTCAGCACTTCAGAGAGCCCTAAGAGCATCAGATAGCACCCATGGAAGTTCCAGGACATGGGGACAAAGGAGGAGCAAAATGCATTTGGTGCAGGGCTACAAAGGAAGGTCCCTCGCTGCCAGAGAACAATTCAGCAAGTTGAACATCGCAGGATAGAGTGCTGGGGACCTGGGCCAGGCAGTGCACAAAGGAATTTTGCAAATAGTGCACAGAGGCCTCAGGAGGCGGAGAAGATGTGGAGCACAGGGGTACTGTCGTTTTTGGGGAAGGCAAAGTCTTACATCCTCCAAATTGGGACAGTAGGACCTCAAGACAGTCTTTGTCAATGGAGTCCACTCTCTGTGTTCCAAGGAGCATGCTCGTTACCAGGGGATGAGTCCAAGAGAACCAGTTGTCGAATTAGAAGGTGCCTGCTTCAGCAGGGGAGTGACTCTGTCACCCCACAGGCGATTTGTTTGGTCCTTCTGGTGCATGGTGAAGACAGGGAGTCCTCAGAGCGTGCACACCGTGGAAACTGTTGCAGTTGCTGGCTGGAGCTGAAGTTGCAGAGGAAAGCTATCCCTTCTGGATACTTTGTTGCTGTTACAGTGGTTCCTGGAGCACGCTGTCTTTGATCCGAGGTCAGAGGATGAAGTAGTAGTTGCAGAGAATTCCTGCTGGAAACTTGCAGGTAGAATCTGAAGAGAACCCACAGGATAGATCCTAAATAGACCTGAGAGGGGGATTTGCTACCTTATCAGGTATGGACCTATCAGGAGAGGTCTCTGATGTCACCTGCTGGCACTGGCCACACAGAGTCTTCCAGAGTGTCTCCACACCTTGCAAAGCAAGATGGCTGAAGTCTGGGACACACTGGGGGATCTCTGTGCACCACCCCTATGGTGGTGATAGATAGGGGAGTGGTCACTCCCCTTTCCTTTGTCCAGTTTCACACCAGAGCAGGGACAAGGGGTCCCTGAATTGGTGTAGACTGGCTTATGCAAGGAGGGCACCATCTGTGCCCTTCAAAGCATTTGCAGAGGCTGGGGGAGGCTGCCCCTCCCCAGCCTGTAACATCTATTTCAAAAGGGAGAGGGTGTAACACCGTGCTCCCAAAGGACATGCTTTGTTCTGCCTTCCTATGACTGAGCTGCTCAGACCACAGGAGGGCAGAACCCTGTCTGTGAGGTGGCAGCAGCTTTAGCTGCGTTGCAAGCATCAGAGAGCCGGTTTGGCAGTACAGGGGGTCCATGGTGGAGCCCCCAGGATGCATGGAATTGGCTCCCCAATACTAGATTTGGAATGGGGGGACAATTCCATGATCTTAGACAGCTTACATGGCCATATTCGGGGTTACCATTGTTTTGCTACTAAAAGGTATTGCCCTATATGTAGTGCACACGTGTAATCGCGTACCCATACTCACAAAGTTCAGGAAATTAGCCCGGAAGTATGTGGGGGGCACCTTTGCTAGTGCAAAGGTGCCCTCACACTTAGTAACTTTGCACCTAGCCTTCATTAAAAGAAGGTTAGACATATAGGTGACTTCAAAGTTACTTAAGTGCAGTGAAAATGGCTGTGAAATAATGTGTGCACTAATTCACGCAGGCTGTAATGGCAGTCCTGTGAAAGGATTTGTCTGAGCCCCTTATGGGTGGCAAAAGAAAAGCTGCAGCCCATAAGGATCTCCTGGAACCCCAATGCCCTAGGTACTTAGGTACCATATACTAGGGACTTATCAGGGGGTCCAGTGTGCCAATTGAAACTAGGAAATTAAGTCACTAGCCTATAGTGACAAATTTAAAAGCAGAGAGAGCATAAGCACTGAGGATCTGATTAGCAGAGCCTCGGTGATACAGTTAAGCATTATACAGACACACACATTAGGTCATAAACTATGAGCACTGGGGTCCTAACCAGCAGGATCCCAGTGAGACAGGCAAAAACATACTGACATACAGGTAAAAATGGGGGTAAAAAGCCAAGAAATATGGTACTTTCCTACAACAATATCACAAAAAGTAGCAAGGAAGGCCAAAAACTAAAATAGACTGCATATGTAAAGTTTCAGATTTACTCAATGAACAACTGAAACACCCATTTATGGCCACATGCTCCTGGGGACAGAGCGAGAGTGGAATCATGACTAACTTATCTGGATTTCATTGTGAATATCCCATGAAGTCAGCATCTGGAAAAAAGAGAAAAACCAGGCTTTTGATTTGCAGGAAATGAAAGTGAAAGTAAACACTAAAGATGGATAGAGAGAATGACAACAATGGAAGGTGACATAGAGAAAGGAGGAGGGGGAGTGCGAGGAGGAGAATGAAGATGTTGTGGTAGAGCAAGTTGCTGAGGAAAGCACACTGGGCGACTCGCCAAAAGAGGAGATCTCTGCTGTTATGGCTGTGAGCAGAGCTGGACATGGCCAAAAGAGTTGAGCGAACAAGGAGTCTACTCTGGAGGAGCCACCTGAAAATCAATAGGTCCAATATGAGCTGAAGAGCTGCCATACAACCCATTGGCTATGCAAACTGCCCTACCATATTCCAGGAGGAACATGGCTTGCCCAGGTCCATGAGCAGGTGCTAAATTGGCCTGAGATGGAGTATAATGAGTGGGATGTAGGGGACGTATAAAGCCGGTAAAAGCTTGCAGACATATCATGAATAGTACCTTCTCCCTCAAAGCTGCCAAAAGCATTCTATTTTGATTGAAGCAAAGAAAGAACATGAAGGGGAAATGCTGAGGATTTTTGGCTTTTATGTTTAGCTTATGTTTTGGGTATGCCTTTGAGTGTACTAAATATCTGGTAAGCACCTAAAGAAGAAGTGGAAACAGGGGTCCTAATAAGACAAGTCCTTCCTGATAACCCTTGAGACCCAGCTACTAACAAAAAGAAGCTCAGAAGCTTAGAGAAAGTACAACAGAAACAAGGGATATCAGGAAGGCCTAGGAAAAAGCAATAGGAGTACAAAGGGTTGCTCATAAGCCATTTGGAAAATAAAAGCACTGAGAAGAAAAGAAAGAATACAGAAAAGAGAAGGAAGCATATGGGCTAAGACTTCCAAATACATACCTGTGATTTTTTTTTGTTTCTACCAAAGGTGCCAGCAGGAGGATGTTTTGTTGCGCTTGAGTGTCTTGGGAGGAGGGAGGGTGGACATAGTGGGACAAGACAGGCTGCCAGTGTGAATTGATGTTGTCTGGGTGTCTGCAAGTCTTATGAGTGTGCTGCATGTGTCAACTAAAGTAGTTGTGGTGAGTGCAGATATGGTGTCTGGGGTGCATGAATGGATGTGTGCTATTATGGTTCTGTTATGGTGACTGGGTGACTGCAGAAATAGGGTCAGCATCAGTGAATGAAGGTGCATTGCCTGGGGGTGTACATGTACTGGGGACAGACAGGGAGGCGAAAGAGGTAGACACACTGGGGGAAGTGGATGTTGTTGTGTGTGCATGTGTATGTTGGCTGTGTGTGTGCTTGTGGTGGGAGGTGTGGTGCTTGTGTTTTGAAGTGTGCTTCTTGTGTGTTAAGGTGTGTGCCTGCCTGTCAGAATGTGTGCTTTGGACGGGTGAAGGGAGTGGGGTGCTGAAGGGGTAGAGGAGGTTGGACAGGGGACAGAATGACCAGGGACACTGGCTGCCGTCCAAGAGGAGGCCAGGGCCTGAAACGATCTCTGTGGGCCAGACAAGGCACTGTCAATGCCATGCTGGTAGGCATTGGTCTGCTAGCCCCTGGATGGCATTGACGATGGTTGCCTGCCCTACAGAGATAGTTCTCAGGAGGTCAATAGCCTCCTCCGTGAGGGCAGCAGGGCTGACTGGGGCAGGGGAAGAGGTACCTGAGGTGAAGGAGACACCCACCCTTCTGGGTGAGCGGGCATGGGCAACTCGGTGGGGAGCAACTGGGAGGGCAGTGATGGTATGGGGGTAGCAGAAGATGGCACAGTAGGGGTGGGCCCACTAGGGTCCACCACTGCCAGGGAGTTCCCATCGGAGGAGGTATTCGAGTCACTACCTCCAGTGGTAGTTGCCTCCCCATGGAACTCCCCTCGCCCTCCAACCCACTGGTCCCCTTGGAGTCGGACGACTCTGCATCCTATGATCCATGGGCTGCTGCATCCCCACTCTCCTTTGCCTCAGCTCCCTCGCCAGATAATGCTGATGTACACAGACAACACCAGAGAACAGGGATGGGGGAACAAAACAGGCACAGGAGAAATTTTGTAAATAGCTGAATGGAGGTACAATAGTTGTTCACACATCCACCACCCAGAAAACACTCCAACAGGCAGCACCTACCACTATACCCATGGCTATGCCCCTGACTTGTGGCCAGAACCCTGCTCTACAGCCATTCCCCAAATTACTTAAGGACCTGACGAGTAGTAGACCTGACCAAAACACCCCTACTCCCCACGGGGGCCATAATGTAGATGGACATCAGTCATAGTCCCTGCAACTAGGCAGCATAAATCCCAATGCACATACACACATCCATCAAGGGTCTAAAATATGGTATGTGTACTCACCCCCTTGTGACTGCTGTGCAGCCTTCAAGCGCCCATCCAGGTCTGGGTACGCCACCACCAAGATGCGTTGCATAACGGGGGGGTCAGTGCCCAACGGGCACCCCTTCCCTATTGGGAGGACTTCCCCAGCTGGGCCTCGCAGATCATTTGCAACCAGTGCCACAGGTCCTCCCACCTCTTCCCGCAGTGGGTGGTCTGCTGGTTGTAGACCCCAGGGTCCAAACCTCCTTGGTGATGGCATGCCAAAGACCCCTCTTCTGGTGGGCACTTACCTATAAGGGACACATAGAAATGTAACACAGAGGTCAGACACTGGCCAATCATATACAGCTGGCTATATGTCCACTATCGGAAGGACTGTTCAAACCGACTAACAGCACACACAGGCAGCATGCCAGGAACCCTGGACCTTCCAGTGTCAGAGGAGCACACATGTATGCAGCCAACTCCAACCATTAACACAACCTTGGCCCCCAATCCTCCTACTCACCTGTATCTCTGCCCATCCGTAGAGCTTGGCGTACAGGGGCAGGACCCTGTCCATGAGCCTCTCCAACTCCTCGTGGGGGAAGGCCAGGGCCCTTTCCCCTGCAACATGTGCCACTTCCATGACCAGAGGCAGGACACAGCAGTACACTCAGTGGAGTACCTGTTTGCAAGAGATCAGGGAGTCAAGTAAAGTTGGGGTGGGGAGTTCGCATATGCACTGCGGCGGTGTGCACCGTCACCCGCGGGCGCTATCATGATACGCTAGGATTCCCCATTGACATCCATGTTAAACAATGAATTTGCGCACAGCAGTCAACACCACCATATGCTGTTACGTCAACTGCTAGCGGTGTGAGGTCACCTCCACAATGACAGTTCTGGAATACAGGAGGCAGACATTTTGGCCCAAACTACGCAATTGTAAAACTCTCATCTGCACAATGCAGGCCCTATTGTTCCTAAAACACCCAAAGGCATATGACAATTAACATTACCTCACCTGACCAGCCCTGTTCTAGCATTGTGGTCATGTTGCTGTTATGTCACACACACTATGCATTAGTGTGGATGACAATCATGCCAGCAGTGCTGAATGAATAACAATGTGTGCAGATGTATGTGTGTTCCTCACACATGTTTTCAACTCCTCCTAGGTACAGACCCTTGTGAAGAGGAAGGGCCCTGTTGGTGTACAGGCCAGTTGTCGATTTGCAGACCATGGTAGAGCGTCACATCATTATCAATTACAGACTCACTCGTGCAACTATTCTTAAACTTTGTGCATTACTGGATCCTGCACTGACACCGGCAAATCGTAATCAGCATGCCATCCCTACTGAAGTACAGGAGCTCTCTGCACTCCATTTCCTGGCCACGAGCTCATTTCAAGTGACAGTGGGCATGGGTGCAGGTTTTTCACAGCCAATGTGTAGCATTTTACTGTCAAGATACCTGAATGCATTTGTACGACACCTGCAGTCCTATGTGAGGTTTCCGCAAAGTGCTGACCTCCCTGACATCAAGTCGGACTTCTATGCCTTTGCCAACATACCACATGTGATAGGTGCCATCAATGGCAGCCACAGCTATCATCCCCCAAAGAGTCAGTGAACAGGTGTACAGAAACAGGAAGAACTTTCATTCCATGAACATTCAATTGGTGTGTACTGCAGACCGGTACATCACACATGTGAATGCCATGTTCCCTTGTTCAGTCCATGATTCATTTGTGCTGAGGAACAGTAGTGTGCCACACAAGATGGAACAACTACAAGAGGACAGAGGGTGGATCATAGGTAGGTGTTTTTGTCACTGATTGCCATCTAGCAAACAGCAAGGCTGTCTGCCTCTGAGGCTTTTCAATGAAAGTTCTGTTTTGCACCTTTTTCTAGGTGATTCAGGCTATCCCAACTTGCGTGGCTCCTGATACCAGTGAGGAATCCTGGAACAGATGCAGAGAGGAATTACAATGTGGCACATGGACATACTAGGAGGGTGATAGAGCACACAATAGGTCTCCTGAAGGCTAGATTCCGTTGTCTTCATATCTCTGGTGGTTCCCTGGCCTATGGGCCTGAAAAGGTGTGTAGAATGGTGGTGGCCTGCTGCATTCTGCACAATGTGGCTGTGAGAAATTATATCCCCCTCTTGGAGGAGGAGGGTGCTGCATATCCAGATCAGCTTCCTCAGAGAGGGGATGAGAGTGATGGTGATGATGAGGAAGATGTAACTATGTGGGACAATTAGATGAGAGTGGTGTCTGTGCATCATACTGTCAGTGTGCCTTGTCATCTAGGGGGGTCTTGGATCAATACTAATTGCCACTGTGACCAGGTCTGCGTAGGACAGATTACAATTTATTCTAATATTTCAACACATATGTAGGCACAACAACATGTAAGGCGTGTGGTGCTTTTCATGCTACTCAGATACCCATAAAGGAGTTATCAACCAGTTGCATCCATAATTCACTTTGTTCACACATAATGACAGGGGACATTGTAACAGGTGTGATATGTGTTTTATTTGGTAAAGGGATTAAATCGTGCAGATTACAGTGATGGGAGTGGGCCACTGGTGGTTGTCCAATATGGCAACATGGTTGCAGCATTGTTGGCAGTAGTGGTAGGTCTATCCATGCTTACATGAGTTTGTAGTATTTGTAGCACTGTTTGGTGGTTGATGAAGTGGGACACTTGGAGGACAGTTTTTGGCAGAGTTACTTCTTAGAGGGGGCCTTGTTCTTGGCAGGTGTTCCTGTGCCATATCTTGGCCTGAGGGTCCATTTGGGTGCCTGTTGTTGGCCTGTAGGGGTTGAGATGGATGTCCCCTGTGTGTCCTTAGAGGGTGGTACATGTGAAGTTGCTGCTGATGCTCTTGTTGTCCGGTCTGTATCCCGTGCTGCTGTGGGGGCTTCCTGTTCTGTATGGGCCTCAGGCTGTGTTTAGACAAGCTGCAGCAGCACACCTGCTATGCTGGCCGTTGTGGCATTGTGCAATTTCCACTGCTCCATGGCCTCTTGGTGGTGTGCTTGCTGCATCCTCTGACTCTGCTCCAGGGTGGATACTATATGGGCCAATCTGTCCTGGATATGGTGATATGCTCCCAGGACCTCTGAAATCACGTCATGGGCTGCAACATCCATCCAGTGGCCTCCCCCTGGACCACTGGTGCCCTCCACTGGACCTAGCCCCCTGACCCTGTGTCCCCTGCACAGGTCTGGCAGTACCACTTGTACTGGGGCCATCGTCTTCTTGCTTTTTGGTAGGGGTGACTGTGGCCTCTGTATTTGTGTTCCACCGGTCTGTGGCATGGATACACAGGTGTGTGGATGGTTGCCCTGGGCTGATGTTATTGCCTAGGTGGTAGGGGTGTCAGTGGTATCCTGGGTGGGGCTGCTGGATGGTGACAGTCCAGAACTGTGTGAGGGGCCAGGATGATCATCAGTGTCCAGGGTTCCATCCCCAGTGTCCTGGGAGGTGCCTCTCTCTCCCTGTGGGGCACTGCCACTCCTTGTCCTGTCTGTCAGGGTGGCATAGGTGGTGTTGCCTGTTGGGAGGAATGGACATGTCTATTACATTAGCATGGTCGGATAGGTTGCACAGGCCTGGGTGGGTTTGTGCAGGTTACGCACTTTGGGGCCATGAAGGATGCTTTGGTGAGGTTAGCATTGGTTTTAGCTTAGGATTTGGAGGTGCGTTGTGGGTGTTGTACGCCATTGTGTTTCCTTGCAGGGGTGGGTGGCTGTGCACAGGGGGAGGGATGTGGGCCTGTTTGTGGGTTTGTGGGAATGCAGGGGGACTGGATGTAGTGATTGTGGGCTGGATGGGGTAATGGTCCTGGTGGCTGTTGAAGGGGTGGGGTGGTGCATGCATTACAGGTGTGATGGATATGGGGTAATTATAGACGACTTACCCGAGTCCATTCCTCCAGTGAGTCCAGTGAGTACCTCAGGGACCAGGATGGCCAGTATCTTTTCCTCCCAGTCAGTGTAGTCGGGTGGTGTTAGTGGAGGTCCTCCCGCAGTCTTCTGGACTTCAATGTGGTGCCTGGATGCTATGGACCTGACCTTCCCCCGCAGGTCATTCCATCTCTTGCGGATGTCATCCCTGGTGCGTGGATGGTGTTCCACTACATTGACTCTGTTGACTATTGTCTGTCATAGTTCCATCTTCCTGCCGATGGGTGTGTGCTGCACCTGTGCCCCAAATAGTTGTGGCTCGACCTTCAGGATCTCGTCCACCATAGTCCTTAGCTCCCTTTCTGTGAACCGTGGGTGTTTGGGGGGTGCTATGGTGAGTGTTGTGAATGGTGTCTTGTGTGGGTCTAGGTGAGGATGTTCTTGTGGGGTTGGGTGTAAGTATCATGGATTGTGTTGTTCGGTGTCTGCTTCTGGTGCTCTCTGTCTAAGTTGGCCTACTTTCATTGCAAAGGATTGTGAGGTGTGTCTGTGAGTGTTTTATAGTGTTGTGGATGTGTGTTAGGTGTGTGGGTTTCTAACTTATCCAACATGTGCACTTCTTACTGTTGGGTCCACTTTCCGCCCGTGGCGGTCTGCAGCACCAATGGTCATTCCGCTTCCACTGACTGCCGCAGTGATTTGTGCATCATTATTTGGAGGGCGGGGTGTTAGTGTGCTCGGCAGTAGTGGGGTGGGAGGTCCAGCATTTCCGCCGATAAGATCCTGGCGGTGACTGGTGGCAGGGTGATTTTTGTCAGATTCTGATTTTTGAATCATTACATGACGGGTTTCTGTTCACCGCCAATGGCGGTCTTCTGTTTGCCGTCACCACGGCGATCAACAGTGTTTACCGCCAGGTTCACAATGAGGGCCAAAGTGTTGTTAAAACAATATCCCTCTTTCTCTCTTTCATTCTCAAAAACAGCTCTTGCCCAATTATATACTGGCTTGTCATTGCCATGTACTATACTATAATGCAATGTTATCATAGTATACCATGGTTCAAACTGTAACTAAGGCTTAGATGTAGTATTGGATTGTGATAACATTGTGTCATTAAGGTTGTCACATGGACAATGCAATACTTAAGTCACATTTACATAGGAATGCAAAGCCACTATGCGTGGCCCTGTGTTAATGGGTAAATCTGGAGAAACGCAAGGCAGCTCTATTCACTATTTTGTGTTGATTGTCACACCATAATCTACATTGCTACTAAATTGTACATACATCCATATGCTACACTACTGTAGCCACTCCACTATATATTCCACTCTACGCCAATTCACTTCCTGCCTCTTCACTGTAAGAGACTCCACTCTACACCACTCCACTCTACGCTATTACACTGTACGCAATGTACCTGTATGCCACTCCAGTCTATGTCACTCTACTGTAGGCAACTCCACAGGATACTACTCCTCTATACACTGTTCCACTCTACACCATTCTACTGAATGCCATTCCACTCTACTCTATTCCAACTGTATGCCACTCCTCTCTACAACACATCACTGTACGCTATTCCAATATATGCTACTCCACTGAACAGACATCCAATTAACACAACTTCATTCTGTGCTTTCAATTGGAACCCACTCCAATGTACGGCCCTCCATTGTATGCTATTACACTCAACCCCATGGTACTGTATGCCACTCCAGTCTATCCCACTCACTCTACTGAACGCTACTCCACTATACACTGTTACATGCTACGCCACTCCACTGTATAACACTCCACTCTATGTCATTCCAATCTATGCTATTACACTGTACATAACTTCACTCTCTGCCAGTCCACTCCATGTTAGTACACTGTATGCAACTCCACTCTGCATCACCCTATTGTATGATACTGTCACTCTCCTCCACTCTACATAACTCCACTCTATGAAAATCTACCATGCTTCATGGCACTCTACAATATTCTACTTCACTCTGTCCCCATACACTCCACTGTCCAACTCTACACTCCACACTATGCCTGTACACTCCAATGTACAACACTGTATTCCACTATACAACACTTTTCTATAAGACACAGTACTCCACTCTACTGTGCAAGACCGTACTCCAATTTATACCAGTTGGCTAACTACTCTGTACCAGTACAATCTACCCCATTCTACTCCACTCTATGAAACAGCCATACACTCTTTTGCACTTTACTCTACTCTGGTACACCACTCCACTCAACTCTACTCCACTGTATAAGACTTTATCTCAGTCTATGCTACTATAGAACAACCCACTTCACACAGCTCCACTGTTTCACATACTACTTTACTCTATGCAACTTCACGATAAAACACACTTCTACACTGTATGCCTCTCTCTAACACTTTACTACTGTCTACATCCTTTAATCTACTGTAGGACACTGTAATACACTGTGTGCTACTGCACAACACTCTCCTCCACTCTTCTCTATGATACCCTAGTCAACTATGGAACACTGTATCTGCTCCCACCAGAGACACCCCAAAATGAGTGGTTGAACCCTTGGAGCACCTGATGGTCGTGTGGTGGGGAGTCCGGACCGAAATAACAGCGCAGACGGCCTGAACCGTGGGTCGCAGCCGCCTGACAAAATGGCGGCTCCTGGAGTGTGCCATTAGGGAAGCTGGGCTCTGGTGGTGGGGAGCGGCACTCGCGCGGAGTGGAGCTGCTGCCGACTGAGGAGGGCTGACCGGCCCCAACGCCTGAACGACGGAGACCCAGACGGAGCACCGGGTGAGGTGCTGCAGGAGTGCGCGTTGGGCGGACGAGGTGCGCTGGCCCCGGCGGCTCATCCCGGCCCTTACCCGGGGCCCCGGAAGGTGGAGGGTATTCCCCCCCGGCGTTGGACGAGTAGGGGGGAAGCTGACGGATGAACTCTCTGGACCCGCGCTGGAGGCACGAGAGTGGCTGCAGTCCCCGGGCCCCGCACCTAATACTGGAGGCGGGGTGAGGATGTGCACAGCGGGGTAGTGATTCCTCCTCCCCCATTTTCACTCTTTCTCTGTGGGATACCTTCCCGGACTTTACACCGGCGCTGCCATGGACTGGGCCCCGAAGGCGGCAGGGCAAAAACACTCTGGCACGAACGGGGAGTGCCGTCCCTGTTGTGCTGCCCCAAGCCCGTTTCGGGGCTTTGAGAGGCAAGTTGATCCCCCGGCCTTGCAGCGTGCGGAGGACACAGACGAGGAGGGCTGGGTGGCCCTGAGCGGTGGTCGCAGTGGAGGGCTGTTAATTACGAGATCTGCACCTAAAACTGAGCGAACGATGAACGAAGGTAGGGGAGGGTGTGGCCCCCCCTCGCTTTGCCCAGGAGACCGGGGGAGGGATTACTACAGCAAAGAGATCACTCGGGCTTTGGGGAGGCGGAGCCCTGCCAGACACCCCTGACAGGGAGCTAAATCAGGGACTTGGTGCGCGGGCTGGTTGGTGAGCGGCTGGGTCCACGAGAGACGGCCAAACAATTCCTATACTAATACTGCGCCTCAGAGCACTTGCGATTGACCCCTCAGGGAACACCTGGAGCATTGGGGAATCTGGTGGCGACTTCCTGGTCCTCCAGGCCAGGGAAAAAACCAGAGAGGAGACCTAACCCACCGTAACTGAAACACCCGGTGGCAGAGGAACAACAGGGGTGACGGATATAAGGACCTTAACCTTGGAGCAGAAAACAGGTGGCTGAAAGTTTGCAAACCTAAGAGGAGAGATGGCGCCATGGAAGAAAGCAGTTCCCAGGGGGAGGGAGGAACCGGGGAACCCAATATAGGAACTACACTGGACACTCTGTTGCAGGCTGTTCCGGCTTCTCGGGAAGCACTCGAACTTAAGATAGACTCTCTCTCGGTGGACCTGACGCTCCTCAGGGATGATCACAGAAGACTAACAGACAGAGTGATCGCCAATGAAAAATCACTGGAGCGCCTCACCCCAGAGAACTTAAAGATTATCAAAACCTTAACCGAATTGACGGCACAGATCAAAACTCTGGAAGCGCGTGCGGAGGACGATGAGAACAGGGCATGGAGAAACAACCTGTGCCTGGTTGGTCTCCCCGAGAAGGTAGAACAGGAAGCTCCAGACATGGAAACATACCTAGAACAGTTGATATGCAAAGAGGTGGCCCCTGAAGGCCTGTCGCAGTATTTTGCAATAGAGCGTGCCCATAGAGTACCGGACAGGGCTCCTCCCCCGGGAGCTAGACCACGCCCGATCATAGCTAAGTTGCTACACTTTAGGGACAGAGACCTTATGCTATCTCAAGCTAGGAAGAAGGGGGAGCTCACAATAGGGGATCAGAAGGTAATGATATTCCCAGATTTCACAAGGGATACCCAGAAGCAGAGAGCCACCTTCATAGAAATCAAACGGCAGCTTAGAGAAAGAGAAATACAATATGCCGTGCTGTTCCCGGCCAAACTTAAAGTTATCACAAACAACAATACCCTCTTCTTCACGTCACCGCAGCAAGTGCAAGAATGGCTGGACACCCTGGGGCCGACTGGGAAGGCCTACCAGGACAGAGTTACAAAATCACAAAAGGAACTGCACAGGAAGAAGGGGAGACGCCTCACTAGTGCTGTTCTGCCTCAACAACAAGCACTGCAGGAATGGAAAGAAGCGGTGCAAGCTGTGCTGGTCCTCGGACAAGAGAGCTCTACATCCCCACATCCATCTGAGATCCAGTCGGACTGGGAATTGCTGTCTCATTGGGCCTCTTGCTCATCAATAGACTCGCCGAGAATCTGCCAAATATCACCCCTAGGACATCTGATGAAATCATCTGAGGATCAATAGACCTTTCCACATGTTCCGAGACACACTAATCACGGAGGTCTGTCTCAGAGTAGAAATACTGCGGGAACTTCACATACTATGAAGCTGCGAAATTTGCCAGATCCGAGAGATGCCAGTACACAACGGTGCTGGATGACAGGCCGCAAGACCCAGAAACCTTGTGGCTACTCAATAACTGCAAGTACAGCTGGGGGGGCCAGGAAAGGGGACATGTAAATGGGTGAACAAGGGTGGGGAGGTTGGCCAGTGGGGTCAGCACACGGTCCTCACCTCGGCCCCCACACACAATGTTTCCTCAGTTGGGGAAGGTTTGGACAGGGAATGTTATAAAACCGGTCCTGGGAGAGGGAGTTGGGGTTCACAGAGAATTGTTTTGTTAGTAGTTAGCAGGTTTAGATTAGGTGCTCCATCTCTGAGCTACACAACCCTCTGGCCTGGTCCCTGGCCGCACGAGATACAGGCACCTAGTAGTGTCAGAATCCACGCAGCAAACACCCACATAGATCATGGATAGCACATCCAATTACACGCTCCTTACCTGGAACGTTAGGGGACTGAACAGCATACAGAAGCGTTATAAAGTATACAACCAGCTTAAAAGGCAAGGCATACACATAGCACTCCTACAAGAAACGCATCTCATGGGAAAGGAGGTCTCAGCGATATCGAAAAGGTGGAGAGGACAGGTGTATGCCACGGAATACTCTGCTTATGCACAGGGGTCCTGTCGTGGATCCGACCAGAGGTCCCATTTTTAAAAACTGAAACACTCATAGATAAGGAGGGACAATATGTTCTGGTGACGGGCCACCTAGGGGGGCGGACATTACTCTGGGGGGCTTCTATGCCCCTAATCAAGACCAAAACGCCTTCCTGAATACAATCTCACATAAATGGGGACCATATTTAGCCCGAGCCACAATTGTGGGAGGCAACTTTAACTGTATTGCAAACACTGACCTGGATAGATCCCACCCACCCCTAGCAAATTCGCATACAGTCAAGATGGCTGGGAGCATCACTGACTGGCAAAGGAACTGGGGCCTGATAGACTCCTGGAGGCACCTCCACCCACAAGGGAGGGATTACTCCTTCTACTCTCCCATGCATGACCTGCACGTCTGCCTGGATGCCTTTTTAACATCCCCTGAAGTGAACACTGCAGTACATAGTGCAGAATATCTTTGTCGCACCGTATCCAACCATAACCCGCTGTTGCTCACACTGGACTGGAAAAGAGGACGCCCCCAGATACCAGACTGGAGGCTCAATGTTGAAACATTGAAGACACTGCCTTCAGACAACACATTAGAGACACGATCAAAGACTACTTTGTGCACAATCAGGCCTCTGCATCTTCCCGTGCCCACGAGTGGGAAGCTTTCAAGGTGACAGTGAGGGGTCAGTGCATGTCAGGGATAGTGGGGGCCAGGAAATCCCTGGAGGGAGACCTTTGATAAACTCGAGACAGAATTGAGAACCCTGGAACGTCACATACCAGATAGACCAGAACTTGCCTCGAATATCTCTGACACTAAGGCTAAAATAGCAGTAGCTCTGGAAAAGCTCAGATGCTTTGACTATAAAAAGTACATTGCAAGACAGCACGCAGAAGGAGACAGAGCGGGAGCACTTCTTGCCTAACCCGCAGCTCCTCCAAGACAGCAATCACCAGTGATGGAAATAGTGGATTCGATGGGGAGGAGTTTATATGGGCAGGGGGAGATTAATGCCCGCTTTACTGAATACTACTCGACTCTCTACGCTCCACCGGTGACACCCCTAGGGCCCAACCAGTTACGAAACTTTGCAAACACCCAGCTCCCCGCTCTGGGCAGAGAGGACCAACAAACCATGGGGGGATTGATAACTCCACAGGAGGTGATGGTGGCGGTGGTAGTGATGGCTAGGGGGAAGGTGCCTGGGGCTGACGGACCACCGGCAGAATTTTATAAAACATATATAGATCTTCTAGCACCGCGTCTGAGCGCTCTTTACAAAGAGGCGCTCTAGAACGGAAGTCTACCCCCATCCACAAATGAAGCTAATGTGGTCCCCTTGATAAAGCAAGATCGCCCGTCAACAGATGTGCGGTCCTATCGCCCCCTATCCATGCTCAGCATGGATTACAAAACACTGAGCCGTATACTCGCCACAAGATTGCTGCCCCATATGGAACGACTGATACATACAGATCAAACAGGCTTTATCCCCAAGTGTAGCACTGCTACGACTATCAGGAGACTAATTAAAATAATGCAATCGGGCTCCCCAAATCTTACTACAGCAGCAATAATTGTGGTGGACATAGAAAAAGCTTTCGATAAACTTAGATGGGACTATTTAGAAATAGTGCTGTGGCACTCTAACCCCACTGCTCGAGTTCGCATGGGCAGAAAAATCTTGAGCTCGTACAGAATTGGACGAGGCACAAGACAGGGGTGCTCACTGTCACCCCTGCTCTTTGCCATTACTATGGAACCATTGGCACAAATGGCCAGGACTGGTGAGCACTACGAGGGACTAACCATAGAGAAGCTGACACATAAAATCGCGCTCTACGCGGATGACATGCTAATATTCCTAAGAGACCCGAAGGCAGAGCTCCCAGGAGCAATGGCCCTGTTGGAACGATTTGGAGATATGTCGGGACTCCACATAAATTGGCAGAAGTCCCTCCTCTCCCCCCTGCAACAGGGAGCACTCCGGGTCTTAAACGGACAGGGTCTGGTCCCAGACCACGTTTCGCTACTTGGGTATTAACATATATCACGACATGAGAGACCTATTAGAAGGAAATATAAATAAGGCGATTCGGAAGCTGAGGACAGACACCCAGTTCTGGAGGATGCTACCCCTATCAGTGACAGGCCGGGTGCCACTGGTTAAGATGGTAGCTTAGCCGAGACTCTACTGTACGGCTTCTCGACCATTCCTGTAATAATCCCCCATCCAGTCTTTAGAGAAATTGATTCTATTCTCACTAGTTTTATTTTGGGGATAGGGCATCACAGATTAGCCCTACACAAAATCCAAAGACCTACAATAGAAGGCTCTGAGGTGCATGCAGGATAGCTCCCTGCTGTAGTCACAGTGGAGATACTCCTCACTCCTGGTGGAAAGCGCGGGACGGGCTCTGTGGAGTCACAGGTACTGAACTACTGCTGGAAATGCAGCTTACAGCGCACACAAACCATGCTCCCATACTCACCGTCACTCTTTTTGACCAGCCTGACTGTATTACCCGGGGGCAGAAACATTGCGGGAATCACAAAACTAGGGACATCTGGGGTCACTCTGGACGGGATTTTTTCAAAGACGGGGTACTGCTGATATTTGGTGACTTAATGACCCACCATGAAACCCCAGCAGGGCTGTTCCTCATGCACAGAGCTCTCGTAGCACTAATACAAAGACACTGGAAACAGGGCTCGAAAGAACCTCCCACACACACTGGATGCCACACCATCTGTACAATTGAGGGGGACAAGAAAATTATATCAAAGCTGTATAAAGTGTTACAGAGAGATACTTTACTTCCCCTAGATAAACTGAGAACCTAATGGGAAACTGACACTGGGGAATTCATAACTGACCTACACTGGGGAAAGATCACAACACACATCTACAAGGTCTCCAGAAATGCCCGCTTTGAGCTGATTAATCTGTACATATTTCACAGAGCATACCTAAGCCCTGCAAAAATTGTTTCAATGTATAATAACACAGACAGTACATGCCGTAGATGTGCGGAACAAGAAGCTGACTTCATACATATGCTCTGGAAATGTAGAGTAGCGCAACAGTATTGGGGAGAGATATTACACAACATCACAACAATTACATGTAGGAAACTCCTGCCCACCCCAACAGTGACCCCACCTGAAGAGAATCACGAATAAATATATAGATCTAGCACTGATACTCGCGAAAAGGGAGATTGCCATGCACTGGAAAGACCCAAGTGGCCCACTGATACATAGATGGAGGGACACCCTGGTCAACTGGGCTGAGGCGGAGGGAAGAGCCCTGTATCAGGAAGTAGTAAAAGGGGTAGGGAACGTGGACGGGGTTCGACAATGGGACCACTTGCTTGATCTTCTGAAGAACCCACAACCTGGCTCCAGGGAACAGAGTGCATCCTCAGATGAATCGGGCAGTGCAAAGGAATAGCGCCAATGATATATAAATGGCCTAGGGAATGGGGCAGAGGGAGGGTAATATGGGATAAGTTGTTTAATTGCCTGCTTGTTGATAAAATACCAAATAAAATATTTAAAAAAAAAACTATAGAACACTCTATGAAACTGTTTGCATGCCACTGCACCCACTTAATCCACTCTGCTCTGACACAGTAATCTACTCTACTCCACTACTCCACTGTATGTCACTACACTCTAAGCTATTCAACGCCATTGTAATCTATAACACTGCATGCCAATCCACTATTCCATACTCTACAGCACTGTACTACACTGCACACCACTCCACTCTATAAAAATCAACCAGGCTGTATGCCACTCTTCTCCACAGTAGCCTGTATCACTTTTCAATACTGTACGACACCCAACTACACTCTGCTGTATAACATGGCACTCCAATTTATGATGCTTTACTCAACTGCATGCTATGTCACTCCACTCTACTGCACACCACTACAGTCTATGACACCACTCCACTCTGACACTTTACTCCACTCTACATTACCCCACTCCAGTGTACTCCTCTCCATTATACTCCACTGTACTATACTTTATTCCACTCCATAGCACTTGTACTATACTCTGCTCACTGCCCCTCCATTGCCCAACACTCTTCTCCACTGTATTAAACTCCACTCTACAATACTGTAATACACTCTTTGCTACTCTACGCCACACTACTCCACTCTATGTCATTTACTATATGCCACACTACTCCACTCTATGCCATCTACTCTTTGTCCTTGCACTACACCATTACACTTGACAACATCCCACACCACTTCTCTTTACAATATACCACTCCACTAAATTACACAGCACTCCATTTTAAGACATTCTCCTCCAGTGCTCTCTACAGTATGACACTCCACTTGATGATACCCCACTCTATAACACTCTAATGCACCCTACTACCCAACTCTGAGACATTCACTCCACTCAATAACAATCTATGATACCCTATTCAACTGTTTGACTACACATTCCAATGTACAACTCTCTGCTCCTATCTATGATACTTGACTCCACTATATGGGACACCATGCCACTTCACTATATAACACTTTACTACAGTTAATAATACGCTACTACACTCTACTCTACACCACTCAATTCCATTCTATAATACTCCACTCTATGACAGTAGACATTACAACACTCTCCACCAATGTACTCTACGACATTCCACATCACAACTCTCCATTTCAGACACTAGACCCTAAGATTTGAAACATTTTTATTAAAAGGTTTTAAAAAACATTGATATTCAATTAAAAAACAAAGGTTAAAGCTGAGTAATAATTATGAAAAACTATTTTCCCTCTACAAACTAAGTTTAACCTACACAAGCAGTCAAAATTCTAAAGTTTTGGTTATAACCTTCATTTAGAATGTATCCCTCCTTCAAATTATTGTAACTAGTGGACATTGTTAGACACTCTTTTCAACTCACTAACCAGAAAACACTAACTATAACTCACCAATCTACCATGCACAGTGTAATAGCGTAGAGTGGAGTAGTGTGTTTGACACTCCATGGTAAAACACCACACTGTATGAGATTCTCCACCACTGTACTGCACAACACTACACTTGACACAAATTAATTATATGGCATTTCAATCCACTGAACTCCATTCTCTGCAACTACACTCTACAACACTAGGCAATGACACTGTACTGTACAACACTCAGTTCTACTATTCAACAATCCACTTCACTGTACAACATGGTGCTCCACTCTACAAGACTCCACTCTATGACAAGACACACCACGCCACTCCAATGTACGCTATATCACTCTACTCAACTCCACTCTATTCTACGCTACAATACTCCATTCTACAAGATTCTTCTTCACTGTACTGTACTACACTCAACTTTATCGTACTCCAATTAATGACACTCCACACTGTGATATGAAACATAATTTTATATAAAATTAAAAGCTATTAACATACAATGAAAAGAACAAAAGTTAAGGATAATTTATAGCTTGAAATATCTCATGTATTCTTCCTTTACAAACCCAATTTAAAATGCACAAATATTAATAATTGTGAAGTTAAAATTGTAACTTCAATTCACAATATATACACTACTTTCAAATTACTCTACGTTGTGCACCTCTGAGTACAGTGTTGTCACCTCACTCTCCATACTACATTAACTATAAATCATGCCTTTTCTATTCACCTTTTATCCCCTTGCATACTGCATCACTGATAGCATGTGAAATCATAGCATTCATAACAACACTTATAACATCTCAAATAGCATGTGAAATCATAGCATTCATAACAACACTTATAACATCTCAAATGACATTATTTGGCACAACACAGTGCAAAGTAGAGAGGTGAGTTTTTGTTAGAGTTGTCTGGTTAGCTATCAGAAAAGCATGTGTAATGAGGTCCTCTACATATTATAATTTAAAGGTGGTAGATGAATGGAAGTTATAACTATAAACTTAGAATGTTTAAAATGTGTGCAGTTTAAACTTGGTCTATACAGGGGAAATAGGTTTTCCTCACTATAACTAAGCTTTAACCTTTGTTTTTTCATGAGATAGATAGATCAATACATTTGTTTTAAAACACTACCCTTTTAGGTTTACATTCAGGCTTAGAGGGCGGCAGAATGTATGGAACAAAGAAGCTAGGAACTCTGAATAATTCCTTAGTTTGGGTGTAGGGCAGTTGCAATATAGAGCACCCTACAACCTCAGCGACACTCTGAATCTGCTCACCCCAAATGTCTGTTTTTCTAGCACTAGCAAAGCTTTAAAGCATAGGATTAGAACCATGCTATTCTAGGATGGACTTGGGAGGGGTATGGAATCCCTCCAAGGCCCATCTATATGTGTATAAGTTCCCTAGTGATGTCACAAGCATAATAATGTGGCAACCCTGAGTGGGCGCCTGTCTGCCTTGTCATCACTTTGCTGGTGTCCTGTAAGGAATGGGCACCAGCAAATAGCCTCTCTGCTCCAAAACTTAGAAGAAGCTTGCCATCCATAGGAGAGACAAAAAAAGTGGCTGCCATGATATCAGTTCGCATCTGTGAGAAAATGGATTGTTAGTTGAATAGATTAGTAGTCCTCTTCAAGTAATAATGCAGAATCATTTACTATTTCCAGTTAGGTTCCAGAAATGTAAACCTAAGCTCAACCCTTGGTGTCTGTAGCAAAAAGCAGACAGAGATCACTTAGAAGAAATAAGTGTAAAACATTTTTCAGTACCAAAACTTTCATCAGTAGAAAACACAGCACAAAAAAAATATCCTACTCTGATTTATAACAATAGATTAAATTTGAATTGACAAATAGATGCTAAAGTGACAAAAAACAGATGTAGGGAACTAACGAGATATGATTTTTCAAAATTATGGGTGTTTTAGTGCCAAAAAGCCTAAAGCACCATAAACGGGTATCTGGTCTTGCTAGACTGGATGACAATCAAAAGTTAAGGCCGAACGCAAAGGAGTGCGACTTAGATACAGGAAGCTGGATCGGCTCAATGGGAATTTACCTTGTGACTTATTTATTTTCTTGGAGAAAGTCCTCATTGACAAAGCTGTCAGTGGGTCTGGGGACAAGCTGGACATAATGAAGGACTTGTTGTCATCAGCCGTATGAAGTGTAGGGGCTCGGTGAGAGCCTCGGCTTTGAAAGGAAATTCAAGACCTTCAGGGTCGATAGCAGGAAAGCTCATATCAGGTGAAATCTGTATTGGGGGAGATTTTGTTAGCAGTCAATTGCTCCTTGATGTGCCTCTGGGTTCGTACTTAGAAACATTTTCAGAAGTCAAATTGTTGCAGGGCAAACAAGCAAGTTGAATCCCACAGGCAATTTGATGTCAGAAGTTGTGGCTCAGGTTCTTTTTGCAAAATGTTAGGAAAAAGTTTACAGTTTGACACCAGTTAAAGGTCCAAACTCTCTTGAGCACCCCTTGAGGGCTAGAAATCAGTCTTCTAGAAGCCACCAGGAGGGTCAACACAAATCAAATGGGCGCTGGTTAGCTGGGTCCAGCAGATTGTTGAGCTTCTTGCAGGTACGGTGTTCTTGGAACTTGACTTGATTCCAGTCAACTAGAACTTGAAGACCACTCTTCAGTCCTGATTACAGGTGAAAGCAGGTCCAGCCCTTGGGGTTTCTCCCCACTGGTTATAATAGATCAGGTGCAGTCCTTCTTATGTCTTCTACTGGTCAGAGGTGTTGTGAAGAAGGTATCATTGGGTACCAATTTTATGTCTGGAATTGGTTGGTGGATGAGAGAATCTCTCTGTACAATAGGGAAAAGGTTGGTAAGGGCAACCCTACCATCGTTAATATAATTTCCCGGGAGACTGGCCCTAAACCATCCCACAGTGCCCTGCTCCACCAAACACCATCATGGCAACATCTTTCTTCCCTTTGTAAGAGCACAGGTCATGCCCCTATAGATTGTTGAATGACACGTGGAACTGCCCTGCAAATCAGTCCTGGAAGTGATTTTCCCTCCCTTAGGATTGGTGCCACTCTGGCTACTTAGACAATGGCAGTAGCAGGACTAAGTTTGAGTATATCTGCCTGTAACAGGGAATGTCCTTGCATCTTGTGCAGGTGGGAGCCACCTACCAAGGGCATCTTGTTAGGAGAAGGTTATACCTCCTACCAGCCAAAGCCATTTGGTTTCCTTTCCTGAGAGCCATTCACATCTCTAAGCATGCTGCCAGGTGACAGTGGGGGATTAACTCAGAAAAGGCTACTACAGGCTGTAGGCAGGAACATGTTGCCTTCATAAAAGTGGCATTTTCTAAAAGTAGCATTTTCAAAATAGTAATTTAAAATCCAACTTGACCATCTGATTGGATTTTGAATTCCTTTTACGCTTAGTCATTGAATCACGGTTTTAGCTGAAGTTATGCATAATAAGAAGTTATAATGTAACCCAGTACTTTTTTAAAGGAGAGCCAGCCCTTCTGCAGTGAAAAACGACTTTGGAGATTGTTGCTGCCAGGATATGTAAAAATGAGGAACTCATATCTTGTTAAACACCATGCACCCTGCTCTATGCACATGTTGGGTCTACCTGGGGGGGTCCTATAAGTATCAAAAAGGAATGTTTATTCATGTTCAAAAGGTGAATTTAAGCTGAAATTACAGTTTTTAAAACAGCCTTGATAGGCCTCTTTAGTGTAGCACAATATGTGCATCAGTCCACTAACTTATAGGCTCTGGGTGCTCAAAAATAACTGTAACTTAAACTCCGTCATGTACAGTGTTGTCATCAATGATTTCAGATATTGCAGTGATTTTATCCATTATGGCATAGAAATTATCATGAATGATTTAATATGTGAAGTCATAAAGCAGTGCATATTGAGGATGCAAGTTATAGTTACTTTAGGACACGGGCTATAGCTACTCAGCAAAACTATAACTGGTAAATTTCAGTGCTTTTGTTCACTGAAAAAGGTTTGTTTTAACTGATATTTTCACCTAACTATAATGTCCCTTTAACCATTGTTTTTTTCAGAGAAGTAAGTTTCTAGGGTTTTTAAATGTAAATACTTAGGCCCTCATTACAACCCTGGCGGTCAGTGATAAAGCGGCGGTAATACCACCAACAGGCCGGCGATAAAAAAATGGAATCATGACCATGGCGGAAACTGCCAATACAGACAGCCACTTTAACACTCTGACCGCCACGGCGGTAGAAACAAACACCGTGGCGGTCACCGCCAACAGACAGGCGGAAGACAATGTACCGCCCACACTATTACAAGGCACAAATCAGACAGTTTTGCCGGGGTGGTACCAACGCCCTCAAAATCACGGTGGAAATAGTGTTCTGAAGGGAAACGACTCGCCTCTCGACACCCAACGAGGAACCAGGACGCCATGGAGCCCGAGTTACAGGTCCTGCCCATGTTTGTTTACCCCCTCATCTACCAGGAACATCAAAGACGGCGGCGACGATGACGGTGAGTACTGCACCTAGTACACAGGGGAGGGGGGAGGAAAAAGAGAGTGAAACACACAAGCAACACCCCCACCCCCCACCCACAACAACATACACACACACACATCCAATAACATCACAGATACACCCCATCACCCCCTGGAAGATCGTGAGGACCAAATGAAATGAGTTTAACAAGTGTAATAATCAAACAATCAGATAGCCCAAGAGAACTTTAAATCATCAGTAGATACAAATATTTATAGCAAGTACACAAGTCTGTACACTGTCCCTTGTAAATGTCCGTGGACCAGTGGTCCCAAAAAGCCTGGGCAAAGCCGACACATGACACCTGCCTCAAAACAGAGAGAACACTGCAGGGGCATCAGGTCGAAAAAAAACAGGCACCTCAGGGGGAAGTGGATGGGGGGCACCTCATCCGGATGATGGGACGACGCCACTGGTGCCCAGTGATGCTGCACCAGCGGTGTGGCAGTTCCCATTTCCTCACTTGGGAGTCTGAGCCACGAGATTTACCGCTAACATGTAGCATGATACTCCATGGAGGCAGAGCCACACTCTTCCTTGAGATGACTAAGGCTGCATACTGCTGGCAGTGCCAGTGCTGGCAGTGGTGCCTCATGTAGTGTGTGCAGGGTACAGGACATCTCTTGCAGCCTCGGACGGCTGCCCACTGGGGATGCTGCTGATGTCCGCTGTAGTGGCACTGGCTGGGCACATCGCGGGGCAGGTGGCGGTGGCTGTAGCGGTGGCTGTGGCAGTGGCTGTGGCGGAGATGCTGCCAGTGGTGCAGGTGTCTGCACTTGTTGAGGGAGACACCAGTCCGTCTCCTTGCAGCCTCGGAAGCCTCCCCACTGGGGATGATGATGGTGACTGAAGTTGAGGCAGCAGCTGTGCAGGTGGTGGTGCAGATGATGTTGCAGGTGGCGGTGCAGGTGGTGATGCATGTGGCGGTCGTTGTGGCGGTGCTCACTGTGGTACAGGTTGCTGGGCTGTCTTGCAAAAGGGGTGACACCAGTCCCTCACCCAGAGGGTTCGTGCCCTGAGCTGACTTCCATTTGCTCTTGTCTCTCTTCCCCACCTTGGAAATCGCTGCTGGGACCTTGGCACTGACCTCTTTGGTTCTGGAAGAGCCCTTGCTGGGTGGTTGGTGCGGCTTTTCTATTCTGCATGCTGGCCCCTTCTTTACCTTGGCAGGTGGCGGAATAGAGTAGGCTTCACTTGGTGGCACACTGGCAACCCTGATGGGTGCCCCCTTTGATGTTCCCGGACTTGCAGGGACCACACTGGATGAGGATTTGGTGGCTGAGGTGCTGGTCAGGGCTCGAGACAACCTGACCCTAGGGGAAGGATGGGGGGGAGTTGTAGGGAAGAGATCAATGCTAGCCAGGAAACGTTTCTTAGACACACTGGGATGGGAAGATGGAGGGGGTTTGTGAGTGGAGGAAGAGGTAGTGGTTGTAGGAGGTGTACATCTGCTGAGTTTGGGTGAATGTGCATGGGTTGGAGGCTATTGTGAGGTGAATGGCTGTTGAGTGGGTGTGTGCCAGCGTTTGTGTACTTTGGGAGGAGGGCTCACAGACACACTGGGAGAGGACACAGAGGGGGGTGTGCATGGTAGTGGGGTTGGTGATTGCACATGAGCGGTGTGTGGTGATGGGCATGCTGGTGATGGAGGTAGTGGCTGAGGATATAGTGCGTGCAGGTGTGAGTGGAGGCGAGACTGGGAGGGGGGTGGAGGAGAGGGACACAGTGGAGCCAGTGGATGTTGGTGTGTCTGCATGGGTATGGTTCTTGTGTGAGTGGCAGTGGGATGTGTGTTGCTTATGTTTGCTTGAGCCACTCTTGTGTGTTGATGTGTGTGCATGCTGGTCTGATGGTGTGCTTGGGATAGGCTGAGGTAGAGGGGATTGGGTCTGGGTAGTGGAGGATGGAGGGGGGAGACTGGACACAGGGACAATGGCTGCCATCAGTGCTGAGGCCAGAGCCTGAAATGGTCTCTGTTGGGCCGCCAAGCCAGATTGAATGCCCTCCAGGTAGGCATTTGTTTGCTGCAAATGCCTCTCAACACCCTGGATGGCATTCAAAATGGTTGACTGTCCAACAGTGAGGGATCTCAGGAGGTCAATAGCCTCCTCACTGAGGGCAGCAGGGCTGACTGGGGCAGGGCCTGAGGTACCTGGGGTGAAGGACATGCCCACCCTCCTGGGTGAGCAGGCACAGGAAACACGCTGAGGGGCTGCTGGGGTGGCAGTGCTGGTGGGAGGGTGGCGGCTGTACCTGTTGTTGCGGTGAGCACTGATGTGCCAGCCATCGCAATGGAGCTCCAATCAGAGGAAGAGTCGCTGTCGCTGGTGTCCCCTCCTGTCCCCGTCGTGTAGCTCCCCTCTCCCTCTCTCTCACTGGTGCCTTCAGACTCCATACATTCACCCTCATGGGCCATGTGGGATGCAGCTCCCTCCTGCTCCGGGGCCACTGCTCCTCCGCCAGATGATGCTAATGCACACAAAGACAGGGTGACAAAACAAAAAGGGGAGGAAAGGCAGAGGAGACACATGGTCAATGCCAGCAACACCACTATCGTTGTCGGACACAACACACAGGGAGCAGCCCTATGCACTAGCCCATGCTTTAACAGTCCTGAGGAAAATCACCTGCCCATGGGCGACTATGCCTAACCCCATTTGCTGCACACCTGGAACCCACAGGAGTCTGACTAGGTGTAGATGGCCACTAACACTATTGGGGTTGGAGTGGCGCAGAGCCTCTCTAATAAGGGACCTACCCTACCACATTCGCCCTGGCCTAGGGGAACCCAAGGCCCACATCCCCCACCCAGACACCTCGTAAAGTGCGCAGAGTCAGCTGAATGAGACTGTACTCACCCCGTTGTGGCTGATGTGATGACCTCAAGTGCCCATCCAACTCCGGATATGCCACCGCCAGGATCTGGGACATCAGGGGGGTCATGGTGCGACGGGCACCCCTTCAACGTTGGGAGGCCATCCCCAGCTGGGCCTCCACCGTCTTCTTGCTCCAGCGGCACAAGTTCTCCCATCTCTTGCCCCAGGGTTCATACTTCCTTGGCGATGGCACGCCAAATACCCTTCTTCTGGTGGGAGCTGACCTAGAGGAAAGGTAAAGTAAGAATGGAACTTACTCCCCCGTCTGGTTCTTCTTACTCATTTGCCACCAGTTCCCAACCATGCCCTGAAACAGATACATTGAACATCCTCACATGCAGGCCACAGCCCCCCCAACATGTGTCTTCCATCCAGACAACTCCATACATTTCTGTCCCATCCATGCTCACAGTATACTCACCTGTTTGTCCGGAGAACCGTTGAGTAGCGTGTACTGGGGAAGGACCCCATCCACCAGTTTGTCTAACTCCTTCGCAGTGAAGGTAGGGGCCCTTTCGCCCAGACACTGTAGCCATTGTCACTTCCAGACTCAGGTCACAGCAACACTTGTAGTGTAGGTCCTCTCCTGTTAAAGGTCAGGTATCAAGTGAGTAAACAGATAGAAAATGGCAGTCACATCCACGGCGGTGTGTACCGTCGCTGCCGGCGTACATCGTCATTGGCTCCTGGAACCCATAGGGCCCAATGATAACCAATCTTTGACCGCCTACCGCGACGCTGCACAAAGCCAGCGCAGTTACCTCATTTCCCCTTGTCCCTCCTTACAGGTCAGGCAGCCGCCATTTCAGGGGGGCACATGGCAGGGCACCTATCTGCGTCACAGCACATTTGGGCACAAATACGGACAGACAACGCCACACACCAATTAAATCACATAAGTGCAAAACACCCTTGTGCAACCTATGTGGTATATGACCCTCTGCTCTCCATTCTCCTCCATAGGGCACATCCGCTGGGGCAGATGATGAGATGACGTCATCCTCCGGTGTACAGACCCCTGGTGGACCTGTCGACAATGGAAGACAGACATATCATTATTACCTACAGACTTGATTGTGCCACAATCCAAGAACTGTGTTCCCAATTGGAGCCTGACCTGATGTCAGCTCTCCGCCATCCCACAGGTATCCCCCTCTAGTGCAGGTCCTGTCAGTGCTCCATTTCCTGGCCAGTGGCTCCTTTCAAACAACAGTGGCCATGGAATCAGGGATGTCGCAGCCAATGTTCTCTAATGTGTTGACCAGAGTGTTGGCTACCCTGCTGAAACACATGCACAGCTAAATTGCTTTCCTGCAGGTGGAGGATTTGTCCACAGTGAAAGGTGACTTCTATGCCCTGGGACATATCCCCAACATCATTGGTGCCATTGATGGTACACATGTGGCATTTGTCCCCCCATGCAGGAATGAACAGGTGTACAGAAATCGTAAAAGCTACCATTTAATGAATGTGCAGATGGTGTGTTTGGCAGACCAGTAATCTCTCATGTGAATGCCAAATATCCTGGCTCTGTGCATGACGCTTACATTTTGAGGAATAGCAGCATCCCTTATGTGATGGGCCAACTCCAAAGGCACCATGTGTGGCTAATAGGTGAGCCAAGGTCCCCACACAGTATGAATAGGTGTCTGGGTATGGGATAGTCCCTAAGAGTTGATGTATGTCTAACAGATAACAGATATCCCTCTACATTTTCAGGTGACTCTGGTTACCCCAACCTGTCATGGCTACTGACCCCAGTGAGGAATCCCAGGACAAGGGCAGAGGAACGCTACAATGAGGCACATGGGCGAACTAGGAGGATTATAGAGCGGACTTTCGGCCTCCTGAAGGCCAGATTCCGGTGCCTCCATTAAACAGGTAGCTCCCTATACTACTCACTAAAGAAGGTGTGCCAGATAATCGTGGCATGTTGTATGTTGCACAACCTGGCTTTGCAACACCATTTGCCTTTTCTGCAGGAGGATGGGCCTGATGTTGGTCTTGTGGCAGCTGTGGAGCCTGTGGACAGTGAAAAAGAGGAGGCAGAAGAAGAAGAAATTGACAACTGAAACAACATCATCATGCAGTACTTCCAGTGAGACACAGGTAAGATACTGGCACTGCTCCTCTCATATCAGACTACTGTAGGACATTGTATAAGCCTGCCTTTTTACCTCTGTGTATGGACCCTGACAGTTCACTTTTGCTTTCCTTTTCACAGATCTGGGTACCACATTCTGCCTTCTGCTATGTTCACTGCTGTCCAGCAACTTTCATACTTTGGTATGTGCAAATGAACATTAACATTGATATTTGTCAAAGAGGTTGTAATAATACATTGTGAAAGTACAAACCGACTCCAGAGTGTTTTGCGATTCAAGGGTGTTTATTTAAGTGCTAATAAGTGGAGGGGGATGTGCAATGGGCTGGGGTGATGGTGGAGGAATATCCATGGTAAAGTACAGTCTCTTGGTATCACAGGTGCATTGTCCAGGGGGCATAGGAAGTGGAGCAATGGCATTTTAAGATGGTTAAGGTGACATAGTGAGACAGAAGGGTGACAATCAGGAGAGTCTTATTTCCTGGCGAGGGGTCTTGGCAATGTTCTCTGTCTTGTGACTGGATCGCAGGGACCATTTGCAGGGTGGTGCTCCTTGTGCAGGGTGGTCTGTTGGTCCTGTGGCGGGACCTCCTGTCCACTAGCGCCGGCGGACGTGGAGGGCTGTTCATCGTTCGGGCTGGTGTCAGTGGCCCGATGGTATGCGACTGTCTGCCTCATGGTGTTGGCCATGTCTGCCAGCACCCCTGCTATGTGACCAGAGTGGTGTTAATGGACTTCAAGTCCTCCCTGATCCCCAGGTACTGTTCCTCCTGCAGTAGCTGGGTCTCCTGAAACTTGGCCAGTACCGTGCCCATGGTCTCCATGGTCTCCTTGGAATGGTGGTATGCTCCCATGATGTTGGAGAGTGCCTCATGGAGAGTGGGTTCACTGGGCCTGTCCTCCCCCTGTTGCACAGCAGTCCACCCAGCTTCCCTGTTGTTCTGTGCCTCTGTCCCCTGAACCGTGTGCCAGCTGCCACTGACCCCAGGTCCCTGATCATCCTGTGTTAGTGGGGTTACCTGGGGTCCCTGTAGTGGTGCACACACTGCTGATTGACGTGTCCCAGGGACAGTGGCATGGGCCAGCTGGGTGGGTGCTGTGCTGGTGTTTCTTGAGGGGGAGGTTCAGTGGTGGTTTGGGACTGTGGCAGGGGAACCGACTGTCCAGAGGTCCCTGATGGGCCGGGTTGGTCACCTTGATCCAGGTATGCAGAGCTGCTGTCATCACTGTGGGCCTCTTCTATGGGGGGATTGGATATGGCTGGCACCTCCTGTCCGGTGATGGTGGGGAGGGGTCCTGTTGAGGTGTAAATGCATAGTTATTGTACCTGTGTCTGCCATCTTGTGCAGTGGGTGAGTTTCCCTCTACTCCTGTGCTAGCATTATCGCCTTGGCCCTTGTGTGAGTGGTGAGTGTGTGCCCTGGCTGAGTCTCTCTACTGGAAATGCTTTGGTGATGGGTGTCCATGCAGGTCTGTGATGGGTGTCCATGCATTGTTGTCACATGCAGGGCTTGGTATCGGAATGTGTGGGTTGTGATAGTGGGGTATCTGTGTGGTGTTGGGGTGATGGGTGTGAGGGTAGGGGTAGGTGTTTGTGATGGCATGCAAGTAAGGTGGGGGATAATGTGGTAATGATTTGACTTACCAGAGTCCAGTCCTCCTGCTACTCCTGTGAGGCCCTCAGAATGCATGATTGCCAAGACTTGCTCCTCCCAGGTTGCTAGTTGTGGGGAGAAGGTGGGCGTCCACCTCCAGTCCTCTGTATGGCTACATGGTGTCTGGATACCACAGAACGTACCTCCCACCATAGGTCGTTCCACCTCTTCCTGATGTCATCCAGTGTTCTTGGATGCTGTCCCACTGCGTTGATCCTGTCGACAATTCTCCACCATAGCTCCATCTTCCTTGCAATGGATGTCTGCTGCACCAGTGATCCGAATAGCTGTGGCTCTACCCGGACGATTTCCTCCACCATGACCCTGAGCACCTCCTCAGAAAACCTGGGATGTCTTTGAGGTGCCATGATGTGGTGTGGGTGATGTGTGAGGTGATGGTTGATGTGATGTGTGGGGTGATGTGTTGGGTGTGTTCTTTTAGGTGCGTGGATGGTGTATGGGTGATGGTGTTGTGTGCCTCTGGATGCTGGTATCGTCTTTGCTATTCTCTCTCTCTGCTTCTTCCAAAAATGTGGGTAATGTGTGTTTTATAGTGGTGTGAGTGTGTTAGTGTGGTGTGTGTATGTGTGTCAGGTGTGTGTATTTTGAATTGTCCAATGTGGTTGTGTTTTGTAAGTGTGTATGCATTATGAGCGCGGCGGTGTGTACCATCAATGGATTACCGCGGTTGAAAGACAGCTGCGTTGATTCTTGGGTTGTGATACTGTGGGCGTATTCCTGTTGGCATAACAGTGTGGGTTTGGATATCTCCAGTTTATCACTGACCTTTGGTGTGGCAGACTTGTTTGGGTGTCTGTATTGTGGCAGATTTCTAGATGTGGGTCATAATACCTGTAGCGGATTTCCGCCGCAGCCACGGTATGTTGGCGGCCGTCAGCACAGCGGTTAGCAGCCTTTAACGCCAGGGTTGTAATGAGAGCCTTAATATCAACCTCACACAGAAGGCCATGCGTGGTGTGGGGTTCACTGCAGAGCTTGATCTGTGGCCAGGTCCTGCATTTAATCCCCAGCTGACATCCAATCCCACATGGAAAGCCAATGTTAATATGCATACAAATGATGTCTATGTACACCAAAATATGTTCCAGCATAACAACGAACTCGCATCACTGATGTTGAATCCACCCAGCATGACCTCCTCATCAACCCTGAGTCAGAAATACGTGATCAGGCAGGCCCTGCAAGCTAGGTCTTACACAACTGATTAACAGATCAGAGGTGGGATAACACATAGCTAGTAGACAAATGCTTGAACACGAAAAACCCAGTTTGATCCCTCAGATAGGCAGCCACACCACAATAGTTGTAGGCTATTGGCCCCTGATAAACACATACGGTTGGGGGGGCACATGTTTCCTAAACACCTTAAAAGTCAGATTTCACATGAAGTATGGAACACTCAGCCAAGCAGAACACAACACACACACATAACATGCATTGATCATGTGTCCCCCCCATGCCGGACATCTGGACACGTTATCTACTGACCTGCATTTTGTCCATGCAAGGTCAAGACCCACCTGAGCACTTTATCAGATGCTCAGATTTATGACGTCTTGACTAGACCCAGATTCCTTTCCACAAAGAATATGCAGAATTGTTTTATAACCCTTCAAGAATTGCATAAAAGGATGCTCAGAACTCTGTAACTTTGAGAGCCAGTCATCAGACTCCAACTCTGTACTGCACTCAACTGGCTGCTGGTTTAATTGAAAAGACTGTTCCTGCTTTAATAAACGCCTCTTGTATTTAATTTCTTTAAGGTAATACACATTTGAGAAGCACCAAACCCACAGCATTCAGAGCCTACAGCCCTGCTTTCAAGCCCTACTGGCACACCAACCCCCATGGGTACACACAAATGACTATGAGATGTTACAATATAAAGAGTGCCATTTTATATAAAGCACACCTACTAATTTATTTAAAGGGTTGGACACCAAAACTGGCTTTATTGAGGGGGTCAGCATATTATCATATGTAAATCAGCCCTAGTATTTGTGTCAAAAAGTCACAGGTAATTATAATCAAATATAAACCATATAAATGCACACATTGCAATGATTAATAAAAGTGAATGTCAACTTTTTTAATAAAGGCTTCATAAAATAAATCAGCATGTCTATGATTCATTTTCCAGGCTACAAGTTGAAAACATAGAACCAAGCCAGCCCCTTGAGATCCTCACGGGTGAGTAGGTGTGCTTTACAATACTGATTGATTGATTGATTGAACCATAAGGGTGCCTTTCACTCCAGCTGATGAGCATACATCTCCAGCTTGACATGCTTTAAAAAATGTGGTAAGTTCTCCTGGGGTCATGGATTTAATGATCCAGGAGACTGCCTGTTTTTTAAATGCTGCTGAGGGGGTACTGCACACCCAGCAGCCCCCATGCAACTAGAAAACCCATACTTGAACACATGAGAGCAATAGCCCATGCCCCCCATTATCCACTGGCAAGACATTTCAATTTGGTCCATAACAGCGGTGTGTCCAAGCTGTCATTAAAAGGGTACCTCCTAACAAGCCTTGGGGTTATAGAGAATTACAGTTGAGGATATTGGAATCCCAATATGTTATCGGTTTCAGTACTAACGTACCATACGGTTTGACCAACGATGAGGAACTGGCAGTACATCTGGGATAATTCGCTTTTAGGTCCCTTGCGGCTGTTGCAGAATGATGAATGTAATATTACGGAGGAGAAGTTTGTAATTTGGATGGGGGCCCGACTGGCATGGAACCGCCATCGTAAGGACGGAGCAGTATTGTGCCCTGAATGTGGGAACTTATATATATATATGTATATATATATATATATATATATATATATATATATTTATGCTTCACATAGAATTTAAACTATGGCACTCCATGCAGTTTACCGTTCTTTATTTAAATCAACAATTCCATCTCAATCCTAATAACTCAAAAGTCACAAATCTAGGGCGACGCGTTTCAACCATCACGGTCTTCCTCCTTGGCCCTCCTAGTTTACAAGTCATGTGATCCGTCCTACTCTTTAAAGAACCACTGATCCATTGTATAGACATAGAAAAAACGTTTTTTTTTTGTTGTATTTATCATCCTCTAGCTCTTTTATTTCTCCCTCATTTTCTCATATCTCTATATACATTTTACGTCTATATATAGCTGTACACTATAGATTGTCAAAAAACACAAAATCATTTCTAGTATTCATCATTTTACATCCAAGCTTCAAAATTAGCCTAATAAGCAATATATCAATATTCACAACATTTATAATTTCCCCTGCTGCTGGGGTAGCCACATGACACTGTAAACTGTAAACAGATTTACAGAATACAACTAAACAAAAAATAATTCTATACCAACCTTTGAAGCACTGACCCAAAAAATCCCTTGTTCTAATCACTGCCTGACTAACCAATATGGACATGAAGTTCCTCATCCTTATTTAATCCCCAAGGGAAACGAAAGTTTAATCGAATAATATATTCCGACTCCACCTTCCTCAACAGTTTCTCTCTATCACCCCCCCGGCTGTACTCAAGACCCTGAAAATGCCAAAACATTTCATCTTATCCAATTTCCCATCATGTACAAGATTACAACGGCGCGACACTGGGTATGTAGTATCCTTGTTTACTATAACTCTCCAATGTTATATATATATATATATATATATATATATATATATATATATATATATATCCCATGTTCATCATATATATATTTACAAGGGACGTTATTGTTAGGATCTTAATTTACTCACATATAGCCAAAGAAATTCACCTGCTATAGATACAGTTATCTTAAGTAACTCATGCCCTAAGGTAACTATAACCCGGGACCCGTCATGCACAGTTTTTTCAACAAAAACTTTACTGTAAATATTACATTGATATTATCAATGATGTTATCAAAGATGTCATGATTGCTGTAATTTGTGGGGTGATTAGCAGTGCATGGCGAGGATGCAAGTTATATTTACCTTAGGGCACGAGTTACAGTTACTTGAGATAACCCTAACTATAATAGGTAAATTTCTATGGTTTATGTGAGTAAATTCAGATCCTAACTATAAGGTCCCTGTAACCTTTGTTTTTTAAGTGAATTTCTATGTTTTTTTTCAATTCTGTTTCCTAACCATAACATCCCTGTAACCTTTGCTTTTTTTCAGTGAATTTTGATGTTTTTTTTTTACTTTACGTAATTTGAGTTAATATGTAAATTAATCCAACCACTGCCATGCATGGCCTTGAGCCATGCACAGCGGGAGTTGGCCGCAGAGTCTTGAGCCAACCCCCTATGACTACCCAACTCCATATGCATAGGGATCTGAGTAGGTCTGTGAGTGTGTGAATGAGTATCTCAATGGGTCTGTGATTAGGTGCATGGGTCTCTGAGTGAGTCTGTGAGTGGGTGCATGAGTCTATGTGTGAATGTGTAAATTGATGCATGACTCTTTGAGTAGGTCTGTGAATGGATGTATGATTGTCTGAGTGGGTCTGTGAGTAGGTTCATGATAGTCTCAGTTGGTCTGATTGGTTGACTGAGTGTCTGAGTGGGTCTCTGAGTGAGTGTGTGAGTCGCTGAGTGAGTCTGTGAGTGGGTGCATGAGTATCTAAGTAGGTCTGTGAGTGGGTACATGAGTTTCTTAGTGGGTGTGTGAGTGGGTACCACCTTTAACCACTCAACTCGATGCAATGCTCTGCCTTCAGCCATGCACAGGCAACAGATGGCAGCACAACCTGCAGCCAACCCCCTATAACCACCCAACCCAACATGCATAAGTCTCTGAGTAGGTCTGTGAGTGAATGAATGAGTCTCTCAGTGGTTGTGTGAATGGATGCATGACTTTGAGCAGGTCTGTGAGTGGGTGCATGAGTCTCTCAGTGGATGTGAAAGGATGCATGACTCTTTGAGTAGGTCTGTCAGGGGATGCACAACTATCTGAGTGAGTCTGTGAGTAGGTATGTCTCAGGGGTCTGATTGGGTGCATGAGTTGTCTAAGTGGGTCTGTGACTGAGTGTGTAGGTGAGTCTCTGAGTGGGCTGTGAGTGGGTGCATGAGTCTCTGAGTGGGTCTGTGAGTGGGTGTGTGTGACTCTGAATGGGTCTGTGAAGTGGGTGTGTGAGTGTCTAAGTGGGTCTTTGAGTGGATGCATGAGTGGCTGAGTAGGACTGTGAGTGGATACATGAGTCTCTGAATGGGTCCATGCGTGGGTGCATGGGTCTCTGAATGGGGCTGTGAGTTGGTGCATGAATTTCTGAGTGGGTCTGTGAGTGGGTACATAAGTGTCTGAGTTAGTGTTGAGTGAATCTGTGAGTGGCAGTGTGATGGGTGTGTGAGTGTCTCTGGGGGTCTCTCAGTGCCTGTGTTTGTGACAAGGCTACAAAGCAATCTCACCTGCCCTTTCATCGAACAAGAGTCCACAGAACTGAACAAAATAACTTAACAAGTGGAGTTCTTTCTGCCTCCTTGAGTAAATGTCCAGTATGGATTCAACACTACAGCTACGTAATGGAGCACAAGGAAATGTTGTAGGAGGCTGTCCTGGCTTATAGTGCGTACCTTGTGGTACTTAAACCTTGTGCCAGGTCCAGTTATCCCTTATTAGTAGATTAGAAGTGTTCTAGTAGCTTAGGCTGATAGAGGTAGCTATAGCAGAGCAGCTTAGGCTGAAGTAGGAGACATGCAAAGCTCCTACTATACCACTTATATCACTTAGCACTATATCATAAGAAACACAGTACTCAGAGTTACTAAAAATAAGGGTACTTTATTTTAGTGACAATATGCCAAAAGTATCTCAGAGGATATACTCGCTTAGGAGGTAAGTAAAATACACAAAATATACACACAAACCAAAATCAGGTAACTAAAACACTTAGAAAAGTAGTGCAAACACTGTAGGACACAATAGAATGTAATAGGACACAATAGGCCTAGGGGCAACACAAACCATATACTCCAAAAGTGGAATGCAAACCACAAATGGACCCCAGACCTAGTATAGTGTGTAGAGGGTTGCTGGGAGTGTAAGACAACACTAAGGGTGTCCAAGATACCCCACACAAGACCCTGAAAAGTAGGAGTAAAGTTACCCTACTACCCCAGAAAGACAGTAAAGTTGAGATAGGGGATTCTGCAAAGACAACAATGGACTGCAAAGCACTGAAGATGGATTCCTGGACCTGAGGACCTGCAAAGGAAGGGGACCAAGTCCAAGAGTCACGCAAGTGTCAGGGGGGGCAGGAGCCCACTAAACCCCGGATGAAGGTGCAAAAGAGCTGCCTCTGGGTGGAAGAAGCCAAACATTCTGCAACAACGGAAGGTGCCAGAAACTTCTCCTTTGGTCAGATGATGTCCCACGGCGTGACAAAGGATAGACAGTTGTTTCCACGCAGAAAGACCACAAACAAGCCTTGCTAGCTGCACGAATCATGGTTAATGATTTTGGGTGCTGCCAGGGCCCAGGAAGGACCAGGAGGTCTTCCCTTGGAGGAGGAGACAGAAGGGGCACTCAGCAACAAAGAGAGCCCACACAGAAGTAGGCAGCACCCGCAGATGCACCTGAACAGGCGTTCAGAAGATCTGAGCACAGCAGTCGTCTCAGCACAACAAAAGAGGGTCCCACGAAGTCGGAGTCCAACTCAGCGAGTTGGGCAATGCAGGACGGAGTGCTGGGGACCTGGGTTGTGCTGTGCACGAAGGAAGTCTTGCAAAAGTGCACAGAAGCCCTAGCAGCTGCAGTTCACGCAGTATACAGGATTACTGTCTGGCGTGGGGAGGCAAGGACTTACCTCCACCAAATTTGGACAGAAGGGCCACTGGACTGTCGGGGATACTTGGTTCCAGCTCCTGTGTTCCAGGGACCATGCTCGTCAAGATGAGAATGGACCCAGGGGACCGGTGATGCAGAAGTTTGGTGCCTGTGTTGGCAGGGGGAAGATTCCATCGACCCACAGGAGATTTCTTCTTGGCTTCCAGTGCAGGGTGAAGGCAGACAGCCTTCAGAGCATGCACCACCAGGAAACAGTCGAGAAAGCTGACAGGATGATGTGCTACAATGTTGCTGGTAGTCTTCTTGCTACTTTGTTGTGGTTTTACAGGGACCTGGAGCAGTCAGCAATCGATCCTTGGCAGAAGTTGAAGAGAGAAGTGCAGAGGAACTCTAGTGAGCTCTTGCATTCGTTATCTGGTGAGAAACCCACCGGAGAGACTTGAATTAGCCCTCAGAGGAGGATTGGCTACAGAGAAAGGTACGCACCTATCAGGAGGGGTCTCTGAGGTCACCTGCTGCCACTGTCTACCCAGAGGTCTCCATTGTGTCCTCACACCTCTGCATTCAAGATGGCAGAGGTCTGGGACACACTGGAGGAGCTCTGGGCACCTCCCCTTGGGAAGTGCTGGTCAGGGGAGTGGTCACTACCCTTTCCTTTGTCCAGTTTTGCGCCAGAGCAGGGCTGGAGGGATCCCTGAACCAGTGTAGACTGGCTTATGCAAGGAAGGCACCATCAGTGCCCTTCAAAGCATTTCCAGAGACCAGGAGAGGCTACTCCTCTCAGGCCCTTAACACCTTTCTTTCTTTAATTTACTTTATTCGGTACAAAAAGACCATAAAAGACATAAAATAAATAAATAACATACAGAATTTCACAGTCATAAAAAGAATTCTAAAAAACATTGTTAATACATTTTCCGAGCACCAAAAGCAGCATGTATAAAATTTAGCACAGCCTGGATTATGTCCATATTTCCCAAATCGTGTAAGTGGGAGTAAGCAAGTTGGTTAGTTCTAATACTGTTAGACTGAAATAGCGGACGTAAAAACCTTTTTTCTTGGAAGAGTATATAAAGTGCAGAAAAGCATAAAGTGTAATGTGCTTTGAGATGTCTGTCCATTGCAGCAACAGGGAGGGAGGATCTTAAACCAGGTTCCATCAACTGGGAATGCCACAAGATAATATAAGGTGTTTAGACGTAGTCTTGTGAGTAAAAACCTTTGTCGCTCATGATTAATGATGGTCAAGTACAACTTCAGTTGAGGTTGTTGTGTCTCTAAGTTTGTCCGTTGGCTCATTAAACAGGAGGCTGGGTCCGTATCCTGATTTTTCTGCCAGAATATGTCTTTGACCTTCTTAATGTCCTGTCTTGTTAAGGTATCTGGTTTAAGGAAGAAATCTCCTAGTCCTAATGATAGGAGAGAGAGATAAACATATCTAAGCCAGGGTATATCTAGAAATTGTGACAGAAGAAGACAGTCCTGTATCACCTTTCTACATAGAAGCGTTTCAGGCTTAGTCCAGATTTGTATCCACAATATAAGAGGTTGAAGTTTTATATAGCTGGATATATATCTTAGACCTACTTCTTTGTGACAGAACTTTGTTGGTGTAGATTGGGGGACTGATAGTAGCATTCTTAGAAATTTGTTTTCTATAATCTGGAGCCCTGTACAATCTGCAAGCCCCCAAACCCCAGCTCCAAATGTCACGACGGAAAGGCATTTAGAAGTGAAGACAGTCATCATTTCCTTAACAGGTTTGTGTCGTAGTCTTCTTGCAAATCTAAAAACAGCTTCAATGGTTTTTTGGAATTGAATTGAACGTGTATTAACTAAAAACTTCCAGTTAAAATCTACATCAATAGGGACCCCCAGATACGTAAAATGTGGGACCTTTAATATCTCATGCCCATTTAAAATAAAAAAAAATGTTTTTGCTAATTTAGGACCACACTTCATGACAAATGACTTGGTTCTATTAACTTTAAGACCAAGGTTCCTCATAAAGGTATTAAAAGCATTCAATAAAATCTGGAGGCCATTCGCTGTCCTTGAAATTAATACTGCATCATCTGCATATAAAAGTACAGGGACTGGGGAGCTATTAATAACCGCGGAGTCTATTCCTAAATCGCAAATAAATTTCTCCAGCCCATTTATGTATAAGAGAAAGAGAATAGGGGCAAGAACACAACCCTGTCTGACCCCTTTTTGTGAGGGGAATTTCTCTGTCAGGCCTCCCTCCCGAGAGTAACGGATCCGAGCCTCTGTGCAGGCATTAAGTTTACTGAGTAATATAACTATGTGTTTATCCACGCCCATACCCAGCATTACCTTCCACAATTTCTCCCTGCTGACTGTATCAAAGGCGCAGGAGAGATCCATGAATGCTAAGTGTATACAGCCCCTTTTGGCTTTAGTATATTTCTGGACTATAAGTGTCAAATTAAGGGTTTGTTCGACTGTGCCCACCCCTGGGCGAAAGCCAAATTGTACCTCTGAGAGGGAGTGAGTATCAGTTGCCCATTCTTCTAGTTTATTTAAAATTACCCGGCCCAAAATTTTGACAGAACTGTCCAGCAGAGAGATTGGGCGATAGCACAGAGGGTCAGCCCTATCTCCCTTCTTAAAAATCGGGATGATGATCGCTTCTTTCCAAGAGTCTACTAGAGGGCCAAACACAGCCGACCTCATAACATTGGTTAGCAATGGGCCCCAGAAGTCTGGAAGTGCCTTATATAGGTCAGCAGGAATTCTGTCTGGACCCGGGGCTTTCTCAGATGGACTATCTTGGATTGCCTGTTTAACATCATCTACGCTTATAGTGTTACTAAAAGCCAGACTTAGCTGATCATTTCCTGCAGGTTTTAAACAATTTAGCATTTCTGGTTGGGTGTTTGTCTCTGTGGCAAAAGTTTTTTTTAAATAGCCCACCCAGGTCTTGGCTGGAATGACAGAGTCCATGGGCTTCTCATAGTTGTCGCTAAATAATGGAGAGTTAACCACACGCCAGAATGCAGTTGTATCTTTCAATTTACTTGCAGCCATCAGTTCCTCCCACGCCGCTTCACTTAGATCAACTTTCCTTTTGGCAAGAGCTTCTTTATAGTTTTTCCTGGCAATCTTGATTGCTTGTGGATCTTTGGGGGATACATTGATTGTTTTTTTTAAGCTTGCTTAAAGATGAGGTGCATGCGTGGTTAAACCATCTTGGGCCACGGACTTTGTTGGCTCGTTGAGGGTGTAGTTTCTCCGCCATGTAATTTGTCAGGGAGGAGAATGCCCGAATAATTTTGCGTGGGGCCTTATTTTCGTCCAGGGATGTCATAACATCTGGCCAATTATTCAAAAATACATCTCCAAAGAATTTTTTGGTGTTTATCTTCCCCCATTTGATTGTAAGCCCTTTTTGGGATGAGAGCTTCATGGGAGGGTGTTGCTTCCCTCTTCTTGGATCATTTATCAGATCTAAATTAATCATAATGGATAAGGGGTTATGATCACTAAAGCAGGTCGGGGTAACCCTAAGTTGACCTGTAATAGGGGACAGTTCTCTAGAATAAATAATATAATCAATAGTGGTGTGAGTGTCCCCCCTTACAAATGTTGGTATCCCTCGGGTGGCGGGTGTGGGAAAGGAGAGGGAGTTTACTGTTATCTGAGAATTGAGGGCGTTCCCATACGGAGAGTGTTTGAAGTGTTGAATGGGAATGTCATTCTCGTCCAGGAGTCCACAATAATCAAGGAGTTCTGGTTCACAGAGATGGACATTAAAATCACCAACCCAGACTATTCTTATGTCCTTTTTACTAGATACTGTTACCTTATGTATTAGGGTCTCCAAACTGCTGACAACGCTAGTGTCTGAGTTATCAAAGGTGTTGTTATAATAGTTGATCAGTAGTATATCGTATGATTCTTCTAGTTTCAGAGATAGGGCCAGAAAAAAAGGCGATATGCCTGCAACACGTGCTTCCGTCCCTCCAGCCTCCACAGATAAAAAGATAGCCAGACCGCCCTTAGCTCTGCCTGCATGGGCATGGTTGCAGGGACATAATATGTGGTATAGCCATTAATATGTGGTGATTCTGTGAGCCAGGTCTCCTGACAACAAATAATAAGGTTTCCCGTCACTAAATTTATCCAATCGGGGTTTCCAATTTTTGATTTTAGACCTGCAACATTCCATGAAATAATCCCTAGGGGTGACATATCCTGTATATCACGTATATTAGGGACTCCTTTAGATTCTAGGGGGGACTGTGGGAGTACGTTTATCTCCAGAGGATCTTGCAAAGATGGCTCAGTTAGTGATTGTCAATCTAACTGCTCTAGTGAGGTCAGGGTCTCATATCTATTAGATAATGTCAAAGCAGTATCAGAGGGGTTAGAGAGACCAAGGTTACTGGGATTCTGAGACCCAGAATAGGTTGAATCAGAGTAACGTGGGTTTGGTAACGGATGGATAAACTTAGTCAGTAGTTGGACTCTTATAGGCCCTACGGATGATCTCATAGGTGAGAGATGGTGATATAGAGCATTAACAGTCCAGGGGGTCCTAACATTTATTATAATACAATCCCCAGGTGATGTTTTGGGGGATGAGCCAACCCAAGGTACCCTTCTTACAGTTAAGATGTCCCTATGGAAGTCAACCCGCCCTCCCGTGTGTTTTCCTACCCAATGCGTCACTTTATTCAATAGAGACATATGGGGTTCGGGATGGGTGCTTTCCAATATAGGGGCATTTTCCAAAATTAAAACATAGGGGGTACATGCCAGAGGTATCATTGGGCAGGCTACCTGAGTACTTATAATTTCCTGGCCCCGGCGGCCTTCCCGTTGATTTATGCCCCGCTGATATTGTGGGTTTGTAGAATGTTGTGGGGCCTCTGCATTCAAGGGTTTTCGGGTTGGGTTCTGAGGAAGAGATATTCTAAAATTCTGATGCTGATGAGCAGGTGGAGTTGGTAAATATTCAGAAATGGAATGAGTGTTCTGAGATTCTGCCTTTGGTGGTTCGGGTTTTAAATTTGATATAGATTCAACCTTTTGTTCGAGAGCGGCCACTTTTTCCAGAACTAATGAGCATAGCTTTTTAATGTCTCTGAGTTGGTCTTCAATTTGCAGAAAACAGGTTTTGGTTGGGTCCATATTTTTATTGTCTTTTAGTTGTTTACCTATAGTATGTTATATTTTTTGGGTTTTAGAAGGACATTTGCTCTTGGACTTCTTAGTTCCTAATGAGGGCTCTCCAGAGCCTTCCCTATCTACGGGAAGTCCCCCTTGGTGTGTGGGAGTTACTGCCGTTTGGGGGGGATTATTTGCCTGCTTTTTTTTTAGGGTGGGCTCTCTGGGGTTGTAGGAGTGATTAAATTGATTAAATCAATTTCTGATAATACACAAGGGTTTATTTCCTTGATCTTACTTGGCAGCAGTGATGCCGACGGGTTCTGTCCCCCCCACCCCAGCCTTTCCTGCTTTCTCAAGAGACGACTCTAGGGTAGCTTCTACCCTCCCTATCTCTGTCTCAATGGCACCCATTACAGACGTTAGGTAACTTGTTATTAGCCTGGGTGGGGGTGCCTCCTGGGTGGATTCCCTACCCCCATTATCTCCCTTACGTTTTCCCATTTTGACAGGCTAGTCCCTTTGTCCAAAATAGGGCACTGTAAATTACTTTAGCAGATATATCAGAGTCAAAACCCCTGACTGGGGGAAAAAATAGAACCAGATTATAATCAAGCGCTAGTTGGTTCAAATGTCCAATCACAGCCTTTAACCACACCAAAACCAATGCAGTTAAAGAGTTATAGGCCTGACTTATACCTTGTGCGTAAACCACCTAAGTCAATCCTTGTGTGAAGGGGGGAGCGTCCTTCAACTATTAATCAGTGCTCCTTCACAGCAGACCCTCTTTTTTTTTAAAGAGTAATCACCGGCACAGTACCTTTAAGCAGCCCTGTCCATTGGGCTAACTGATCCAGACTTCTTTTGGGTGGATGTCAGGGGGGTGGCCCTGCCCTGCCTCTTCCTGGCAATGACGGGCAAGGACGGGCCTGCCCTTGGCCCGGGCTTTGCCCGGGCGCCGCCCGCACACGTCCCGCGCAGCGGGAGCGCAGTAAAGATTTAAAGGGCTCCTGCCCCTCATCCGGCCACACAGCGCTTCCCGCGATGGCAGGAGCGTGAAAAAGTTTTCAAAGGGCTCCTGCCCCTCCTCCGTCAACACATCGCTTCCCGCGACGGCGGGAGCGCGGTAAAGATTTAAAGGGCTCCTGCCCCTCCTCCGGCCACACAGCGCTTCCCGCGACGGCGGGAGTGCGAAAAAGTTTTCAAAGGGCTCCTGCCCCTCCCCCGGCCACACAGCACTGGAGGGATCCCTGAACCAGTGTAGACTGGCTTATGCAAGGAGGGCACCATCAGTGCCCTTCAAAGCATTTCCAGAGACCAGGAGAGGCTACTCCTCTCAGGCCCTTAACACCTATTTCCAAAGGGAGAGGATGTAGCACCCTCTCTCAGAGGAAATCCTTTGTTCTGCCTTCCTGGGACTGAGCTGCCCAGGCTCCAGGGGGGCAGAAACCTGTCTGAGGGTTGGCAGCAGCGGTAGCTGCAGAGAAAACCGCAGAGAGTTAGTTTGGCAGTACCCACGCCCTATGCTGGAGCCTCGTGGATGCATGGAATTTTCCCCCCAATACCAGAATGATATTGGGGTGAGAATTCCATGATCCTAGACATGGTACATGGCCATGTTCTGAGTTACCATTGTGACACTACATATAGGTATTGACCTATATGTAGTTCACACGTATAATGGTGTCCCCGCTCTCACAAAGTCCAGGGAAATTGTCCTGAACAAAGTAGGGGCACCTTGGCTAGTGCCAAGGTGCCCTCACACTAAGTAACTTTGCACCTAACCTTCACTAAGTGAGGGTTAGACATATAGGTGACTTATATGTTACTTAAGTGCAGTGTAAAATGGTTGTGAAATAACGTGGACGTTATTTCATTCAGGCTGCAGTGGCAGTCCTGTGTAAGAATTGTCTGAGCTCCCTATGGGTGGCAAAAGAAATGCTGCAGCCCATAGGGATCTCCTGGAACCCCAATACTCTGGGTACCTAGGTACCATATACTAGGGAATTATAAGGGTGTTCCAGTGTGCCAATCATAATTGGTAAAATTAGTCACTAGCCTGCAGTGACAATTTTAAAAGCAGAGAGAGCATAAACACTGAGGTTCGGGTTAGCAGAGCCTCAGTGATACTGTTAGGCACCACACAGGGAACACATATAGGCCACAAAAGTATGAGCACTGGGGTCCAGGCTAGCAGGATCCCAGTGACACATATCACACACAATGACAAGATAGGGTTTTCACTATGAGCACTGGGCCCTGGCTAGCAGGATCCCAGTGAGACAGTAAAAACACCCTGACATATACTCACAAACAGGCCAAAAGTGGGGGTAACAAGGCTAGAAAGAGGCTACCTTCCTACAAATGTCACCAGTGGCCTTGTGTGTGTTTTGGCAGTATGATTGTTCCTGGTGTGTCTTTATCCAGAAATATGTGATCACATGAATCCTCCTATAGAGAGGCCAACAAGACTACAAAGACATAAATCTCCACCAAATCAGAGTTCTTCCTGGTATCTAGATGTCATAAGTGTTTCTTTGTTTTGTGGAGATGTCCTCATATTCCTTGGATTTAGGAATGCACCACAAAAGTCAGCAGGAAATGCACTATGGGCCCTTTGGCAAGCTTTCCATCATCCTCGCAAAAAGCAGAAAGGCCTTTGCATACTACTAAGGTGGACGGTGTGACGTCAAGCATGCAGAGCTTCCATGTTATTCGCACATTTGCATACTCATTGCAATTTAATGGGAGAACCATGGACTCTGCTCTCAGAAGGAGAGGACAAGGAAGGACCTACTTGTAACAGTCACCTATAGATTGCACATCACTAGATCAATGATGCATTCACCTCCACAAAGAATTTCAGATTGTTATCAAATATGGATTAGCTTAGAAAACACACTTAAAGGGGGAGGGGCTGTGTGACACCCCCCCCCCCCCCCCCCACAGACAACATGCCCTGGAGCCTGGCCATGTCTCCTGAGTGTTTTTTGGCACCCAATGTCCTGGATTGGGACCAAAAGGGGAGCCTCAAGGCCCCCTCACTTCCAGACAGCTCCCCACATCCTGAGAGAGCCAGCGTTGCTATTGCACACAGGGAATTGCTGGATATCCAGCTCTCCGTGTGCAACAGCAATAGTTTCATATCTTTCCCTGCCCACATGTCTGAGGGCATGGAAAAAGATGAAATCTCCACTGCAAACAGGTGGAAGCACTTTGACAGCTACCACCCGCTGGAATTGAGAGTTTGCTTTTGCTTGGTGGGAGCTGTCAACGCTCATGCGAAGCAAAAGCAAACAGGTACGTCCCTGGGGTGATCACACAAGCACATAGCAGGAACCAGCCCTGGGAGATGGTGGTCCCAAGGACCATTATTGGCTGCAGGAGGGGGGCTGCATGGGAAACCCAGAAGGGGTGGTCCCCAGGCCGAGAATGATCCTTGAGGGGTCCTGTGCAGCCCTGCCCTTTTAAAAAAAAGGAAAGACCTAGGGAGGTGGAGGTCCCCAGGATGCAGGTGGGGTCTGTGCATCCCCCTCTATATTCAACTTAGCCCTGGGGAGTTGGTGGCTCCCAGGGCTTAGTCAGCAGATCCTTGCAGCCTCTCCTAGTCAATTAATTTATAGCCTTGGGGAGGTGGCAGTTCCTTCATATATATATATATATATATATATACATACATATATATATATATATATATATATATATATATATATATATATATATATATATATATATGTAACTTGGACTAAAAGCTTGTGGATATTTTTTAAGACAAAGAAGTATTGCAGAGTTTGAACATTCAAAAATGCTACTGTCAATTATAGAATTATGTCTTAAAAACAATATATTCATATTCAATCATGAAATCTATCAACAAATGTGTGGGACAGCAATGGGCATTTCTCTCTCTCCAATTATGCCAACCTAACAATGGGTTGGTGGGAGAGGGAAATAGCTTGGGGCAAAGATAATGATGTGTTTATGGAAAAAGTTGCATTGTGGGTACGATTTATTGATGACCTTTTTATCATCTGGCCTGGGTCACATGATGATTTTCTAGTGTACTTTGACAAATTAAATAGGAATGATATAGGGCTACAATTTACGTGTGAAACAAGTAGATCTTCAAGAAAAAAAAAATGGGGACATTAATATTTATATTGAGAATAACAGATTAGAGACAACAGTTTTTCATAAGGAAACTTCAACCAATAGTATTTTACATGGTAAAAGTTTTCATCCTAAACCTTTCCTGAAGAGTATACCATATGGGGAGCTAATTAGAATGTGCAGAAATTGTTCCAATGAGAAGGAAGTGCAGTTAAAGTACAAGGAGACCATACAAAGGTTTCTGCACAAGAACTTAGAAAGAATTAAAATGATTACCCGTGATGAGGTATTATTTCCAAAACAATCTAATACAAGACAGCTGAAATTAGATGAAAACAATGTTAGAATGGTAATGGATTATACTAAGGAAAGTTGTTTAATAAGGAATATCTTGTGTAAACATTGGCATGTCATACGGATAGATCCGGATTTGGGTCCTAAAATAGGTTCAGGGCCACTGATTACATATCGGAAAGCACCGTCAATAAAGGATTATATTGTGAGAAGTCATTTCTCTTTAAAAAGCCAAAAAAATTGGTTAACAGAACAACAACTTGGATTTGTTAAATGCAATAGCTGTAAAGCTTGCAAAATTGGTAAGTCAAGTAGTGAAATTATTCAACGAAGTGGAAATGAATATCAAACACTGAATAACTTGTAATACTAGATTTACAGTTTATGTAATTGAATGCCACTGTGGCTTAAAATATGTAGGCAGTACAATCTGCATGTTGAAAAAAAGAATTCTGGAACATATCAGAGCAATTTTAAATAACGACCTCACATATGCTATAGCCAAACACTTTCAACAGTGTGAAACGAGCAGTTGGAAAATGTTAAGATATTTTGGAATAGACCATATTCCTGAACATGAAAGAGGGGGTGATAGAGTCAAAAAATTTAGACAACTTGAGTCTAGATATATCATTTTAATGAGAACAAAGATTCCTCTTGGATTGAATAATGATGAGGAACTTTTTGTCCATTTATAATTAAACAAACAAGTGGGTGATGAATACATACAGGATTTCATTTGCATAATTTTTAAAGCCTTGATTTAACTATGAAAATAATAGAATTCTGTAATTGGAGAAAATAGTGTGAAAATGTATGAATGGTTTAGTCAACATGATCATAGTCAATATGTATAATATTTTCCATTTTCAAGTAAAGATATTGATTATTAATAACTCATTATTAATTACCATCATGTCCTCCTCCATTTTTTATTTTTGTTTAAAACGATAATCATGTAATGAGACATATACACATTTAATTTGAATCTTTGAATGATGTTAAATTACAAATTGGTGTATATCATTTATAAGGTACTACAATGACCAGAATGCATTGTATTGGTTTTCAGACCAAAGAAGAATAAAAGGGGTGATAGAGAAAGGACTAGGTAACCAAGAAGAAGGCTGTTTAGTCGAAACGCGTTGTTCATCATTGCACTGAATAAACCCCTTAATTGTTTTTGGAGTGCATTGCTATCATTTTTTGTTGGAAAAAAATATATATATATGTGCACATATATATATATATTTATATGTATATATATATATATATATATATATATACACACACACACACACACATATATATACATCTCTGTATTCTTTTAAAAACAGAGAAACTCACACACTCCAAGAGGGTTGTAGTCCAAAACTTTTATTCACTTCAGCTGACACATTTCAACAGAATTGTCTTTCTCACAGCCATCTAGCACCGTGCCCCATCCCCTTAAAAAGTATCACTGCAACACATATAGACACAGTGAAAAGACACAAACACTTACATCTCCCATATGTGTTCAGCCTCTGAAGCCCGTCAATCACTAAATATTAGTGCAAATTATAATTTGTAGAGTTTCATCTGATCGTCGTATAGATATGTACATCTGTATCACATTTAACACTTTCCTCAGATTCCTTGTAGCTCTTCGGGAAAGAATACTGTAACCACTCATACTCTGCTTTAATCTGTTTTATTGAAATGAAGGTAGCAACATCCCACATGTTTTAGAAAACCCTCGATCACAGATAACATCCATAAAAAAATTTCAAATATAAATACCCAGTGTGCATTTGTGGAATACACAAACATAGAAAAAGGACCATTCCTTTCCATGCAGCAAAGCATTACATGAACACGGCAGCCATCTTAGATGCTTTTTACAAACATTTATGCATTGTGTACCATTTTTGGCAATAGATACCTATACCTGAATCTTCAAATTTCATTTTAACTGGTTACAGTAATATTTTTACTGATGTTTTTTACACAATGTTTTGTCACTTGTAATTACTGCTCAGTACCCTTCCATTTGAAAATGGGACCACTTTATAACAGACATCATATTACAGTGTACACATTTTGGTCTTCTTGGTTCAAAAATGTTTTACCCATTTTTTCTGTATTTAATATTGGGAAACACTGTTTCAACTTGTAACATCTAATTGCATAAACACTTTTTTGGGCATAAACAAATGTTTTTGCTTGGACATCATTATTTAATTTTAAATTTCTTCATTACTAAGTACCTTCCAATCATGCCCTAGTGGGCAAACCAGTAAAACGATATAATTGCTCTTTTGCTGAACCGGATTCTTGTATTCTCAGATTGGCTGCTTTGCTTCCTGAACTGCCCCTTCAGTTCACCATCTAAAAATAAGTGAAACCAATACATTTAACATTCAATTTACACACTTTATGTAAATACCAAGGCATAAAATGCAACCCTCTTCACCTAGTCATCATCTTTTTTCTTGTACTACAAATGTATTTCTAATTCTTAATCGAACTTCAGGCCAGTAGGATATAAGGTGTAATGCCCAAAGATAATCTTGGATTCAAGTCTTTTCTCATACATTTTTTGAAATGGCCAGCTACAGGGTATCCCTTGTCTTAATGTACTATGGATCTTATGTGTTCTAACCGTTATTCCTTTGCCTGCTATTGTTGGACTGTGACTTTTAAAATTGATATTAACATGAAAAGCTTGCAATATATTATGTTATGATGCTGCATAGAAATGTGTTAATGTAGAAAAGAATGCACATGTTTGAAATGTGCCCACGGGGAGTGGCCATCAAATGTATACGAAGACTAATGAAACAAATTAATGATGAATTAATAATGTACTAATGTATGGTTTTGTATTAGCGTATCTTAATTAGAGTCATGTATTAGGGTTTGTCAACTTAAATTACTAGGCCTTAGTTAGCAAGGGTCTGGGCCTAGCTGCCTGATCTCATATTAAACTATGTTTTTCCTAACGTGCAATGTGCTGCTTTTCTGAAGGACACAAGGCTGTACTTTTTCAGGAGCTAGAGATATGTGTGTAGCCGTAGTGAATTCTTTCTCATGGGATTCGACTTCCTCAAGGAGACATTTTTGCCGAATGCAACAGTGTAATTCGTAAGAGGTACAAGGTTGTCTAGACTAGGAGAAGACAATGGGACTACTGACTGGAGCGTAAAGTGTAACTTTTCTTACATGACATTCCTGCCGATGAAGACGTCAACGACGTGAGCCAATCAGATGCATGAGAACTGTGTTTCATGGAAAATTCGAGTAAGGCGTGTAGGAAAATTATTGGACCGAGATAATGATGCACCAAAATCGATCCAATAGGGTATTAAGGACTAGTTCGATAGTTTTTATATAACAGCTTGACCCGAGGAGAAATCAGCCACTCCTCACTGCCCTTTGCCACTCTACCCAGAACTATTATACTTTGAGACTTTACTGATATCTTAATCATCCTACAATGAATCCTTACCTGATACTTACTTCTCCTCCTTATGAGGGAAGTGACTTATTCTTAGCTATGCCATACTGAGACTTTGCCCTGTCCTATCTTTGCTGATGCTGAATCGACTGATGTCCTGAGGACAAAGACTGACACTGATTGCTGAATCGTTGGAGGGGTAACTATCTGATGATAATTGTAATTGTCTATTTGCCTTTTCTTTCTAGGTACCAACTGCTCTTTTGATAGAGGCCATAGTTAGATGTTTTCCAAATTTGTGTTACTAAATTGTTTTGCATGAATAATGTACTAATGATACTGAGCTAAAGTTGATTCATATTAACGTCGTGCCACATTCTAGATGTTCATGATCTATGCTTTGATAAAGTTTTGCTCTGATTGCCAAGTCATAGGGGTTTTGATGTGCTTCTTGATATTGAAACAAATAATTATGATATTAGATTGTAACTAATAGGGAATAAATATCATAACACTTGCTAGATTTGTGTGGTTATTCATGACTGAAAGGTCATGGTGCGTTTGTTGTATTGATCTATATTAAATGATATTGATTAGCTTGACTGATTAGTTATTGTGAATATTGATGGGGTTATTGACCTATTGATTGTGATACCAAAAGATATCTCATTCTGGGAAGTCTCCAAACGTGATCAAAAGGTTCATCGGCCGGGGCGTGTCTCCTTGTAACTTTACTTCTCAAGGTTCTGACGCGCTATCACTATATGTGTAGTGCTTCCCACATATTTTTTGTTACATTGACATTTTAAAATGTAGACGTAATCTGAATTACTAGTCAGATGTTTTTTTTATCTTAAAAACCTTTTGCGCTTGTGAAAAATCATCCTGACTAACATTTTTACTATATTTGCAGGCTTTAAACTTTCCACAGGTGAAAAAGACCATAACTGATTTTCTTTTACTTAAATTTGGGACTTGACTGTGACTTAATGAGTCCTTCAATGAGGAACTTCTTCAATATGTAACCATAGGAAAATCTGATACAGCATTCTCAAGAGTATCATCAGTTTTAAGAGCTGGTCAATATTTTTTTAAGGAATCTGAGGAAAGTGTCACATTTGGTGTAGCGGGCAATTGCAAGCCTGCAGTGGCCTGCCAGATTGTGGCTATAGGCAATTTGCAAAGTGAAGTTGTAATATACATAGATATATGTACACATGCCAAACAATGGTGGCCATATAGCAGTGCGCCTAATGGCTGGTGATGCTGACAAAGACTGTTGTGAATAAATAGAACAATTGTCAACTCCCGGGAGTGCAGCAGTATTTTTGTGTTGTGGTATTGTTGGGGTTGTGGTTAAACCTCATGAGTTGCACCATCAGTTAGGTGCACTGCTATATGACCACCATTGTTTACCTTCTACTACTTAATACATTGGCGTCCGGCACCAGGACTCAAGAGGAATTTAAGATAGAGTCATGAAGATCTTCTCATGGTGTACTTTACAGAGAAAGACTGACTTTCAAGTGCACTTTTTTGACAAAGATTGAGATGAAAGAGACAGTTTTCATTCTAATTGATAAGCAAGCTCTTATTTAATGGTTCCTGGAGACTGATGCAGCCCTGCACCTGGAACTGTGTTCAGTAAATACAGGGCCCAGGAATTGGTAAATATGTAAATTTGAAAATGCACAATAGTTGCCTGTGTGAGAGGAGAGGTGGGGAGTGTTTAAAAGCCTGAATGAAAAACAAAATAAGCTGGAAATGGCACTATTATAAAATATCATAGAACTTGCAAGCACTGAGCTGATTAAAGACCTTCAGCATGTTAGGAATTATGCACTATGAAGCCTGTACTTCGAAAAGGAACATTTGCCATGATGCCATGCCCAGCAGGGTACATGGAGGAATAGGATCGTACTACAACTCCTAGAGTGCTCTGTAAAGAACTATAAAGAGCACAGTACAATCAACAGAATAATCTATGTTTTTAAATCCACTTGAGAAAGATGTATTGTTAAAAAGAGTTGTGGATAAAGTTGTGATGCAGAAGAATTGTCAACTCCTGGAGTGTGTGCGGGTGTGTGTACCTGATACCATACTCCAACCCTCCCAAGCCCTTAAAATTGCCCCTTCGACCCCCTGCCTTGAGCACTAAACTCCCGCCTTGAACCCTAAAAGTAACCATGCCCTGTCCTAAAAATGACCTCAAACACCTGCTTCCACCCTGAACCCTAAAACGTACCCCGCCCTTTTCAAAAAAATACCCCCCCACCCTGAATGCTACAACCTACCCTGCACTGTCCTAAAAACTACCTGACCCCCCAGCCCCACTCCTATCCTGTACCCTAAAACCTACCCACACTATCCTAAAAACTACCCAAACCACTCCAGCCCTAGCCCTGAACCCTAAAACCTTCTCCTCCCTGTCCTAAAAACTACCCTGACTCTGAACCTTAAAACCTACCCCACCTTGCCTGAAAAAACACCCTGAGTCCCCCAACCTGTACCCTAAAACCTACCCACTCTGTCCTAAAAACTTCCCTGACCTGACCACCCTGAACCCTAAAACCTACCCCACCTGTCCAAAAACTACCCGACCCCACCCTGAACCCTTAAACCTAGATTGCTGTGTTCTAAAAAGTAACCTGACCCCACCCTACTCTGAACCCTAAAAAATATCCCACACTGTCCTAAAAACTACCCCATGTCCCTGCCCCCACCCTATACCCTACAACCTACTGCGCCCTGTCCTAAAAACTACCCTGACCACCTGCCCCCACCCTGAACCTAAAAACCTACCCCACCCTGACCTAAAAGCTTCCCCAACCCCAACCCTGCAACCTAAAAACTCCTAAAACAAACTCTACCCAGGGTCCCACCCTGTCCTAAAAATAATCCTGACACACGACCTCACCCTAAACCCTAAAACGTCCTCGCCCGGTCTTAAAAACTTCTCTGCCCCCGCCTTGAACCCTAAAATCTACCATGCCCTGTCATAAAAACTATCCCAACCCTGAACCCTAAAACTGACCCCACACTGTCCTAAAAACTACCCTGACCCCTGACCCCATCCTGTACCCAAAAACCTACCCATACTGATGTAAAAACGACCCCGACCCCCTGCCATGAACCCTAAAACCTAACCACCCTGTCCTAAAAATGACCCTGAACCCCCGCTCTGAAAGCTAAAACCTACTCCACGTTGTCCTAAAATCTACCCTGACCCCCCACCCATGCCCTGAACCCTAAAATCTACCCATCGAGGGACCTTTGAAATAACAATAGTGTCTCCATAGGATGACTTCAAAGTGGCACACAAGCAAGATGTTTTTTGCAAATGTTATAGGTACCTTTTGATGCACAACAGAAGAGTATCTCCTGTGGCCTACTGGTAAGGCATTTGGACTGTCAGGTCCAAGTCCGGGTATCTCATGCAGTGCTGTTATTATTTATAAGTGTTTGGACTGTTAAACATTCCTAGTGATGAAACATTCATGTATTTCCAAAAAAGCAATGTCTTACCTGTGGCCTAGAGGTTTGGGTTTCATGCTCTGATGCTGAAGGTTGAGGCTTCAAATCTATGTGTGTCAGCAGTCACAGTCCTGTTTTAATTACTTTTCAAATGCAAATATTTAAGAATTGTGTGAGAAAGGGCCTCTTTTGACCTGGTAGCCCCCTGTGAATTTCCGGGAAAATTATGTGGTTTCAAATTGTAAGATCCCTGGACCCCTGCTAAACAGGTTCCCTGGGGCAGATCTCTTTAAAAATATATATATACTTTACTATGTTTGGCATTTCAGCCACCCTTGTATTTTCCTAGTAAGTAGTACCCCTGGTATCAAGGCATGGGTGCTGATGCCCCGCCAAAGCTGCAGCACAAATGTAGCGCACTGTGAGAGGCCCCAGACCAGCCTCATGCAGACTGCCATTGCAAGAAAATGACAAGGTGTATTTAAAAGTTCCAAACTTGACATGGCACTCACCAAGAGTGACAAGTCCACCAACACTGCATGCAGTATAGTTAAGTCACCCCTCTGGCAGGCCTTACAGACCTAAGTCAGGGTGCACTATAATGCATGGGAGGGAATATGTGTGCATGAGCAAATATGCCCCTGCTGTATCTTGTAAAATCTAAGACATGGTAAGCGAACAGGGAGGCCATAGCAAATGCATGTGCTGGAAACTAGTCATTATGATTTATCCAGCTACATGATTGCCTCTCTGACTATTGGGTTGTTTTGTATCAAACAACTCAAAATAATAAACACTGATGACAGTGTCAGAGTTAATCTAAAATGTACCCAGAGGGTACAGGGTTGGTTGGATTAATAATTAGGGCCTGATTGCGACCTTGCCGGATGGGGTACTTCATCACAAAAATGACAGATATCCCATCCTCCATATTACAAGCTCCATTATATCCCATGGAACTTGTAAAATGGCAGGTGGGATATCCGTCACGTTTGTGATGGAGTATCCCATCCACCAAGGCCGTGATGAGACCCATAGTAATTAAGATTATTTTACATTAAAAAACATAGAAATTCACTGAAAAAAACAAAGGTTACAGGGACTTTATAGTTAGGTTCTGAACGTAGGTGCACAAAACCATAGAAATTCAGCAGTTAGAGTTATTTCAAGAAACTATAACTTGCGGCCTAAGGTAACTATAACTTGCGCTCCAGCCATACACAGTTTTTTCTTCAATAATAATTTTTAATGATGTTATAGAAGATGTCATGAGTGCTGTAGTATCTATGAATATCTGTGGTAATTAGCAGCGCATGGTGAAGGTGCGAGATATAGGGGGTAATTTTGACCCTGGCGGTCCAAGACCGCCAGGGCTAAAATGACGGAAGCACAGCCAACAGGCTGGCGGTGCTTCCTGGCCTATTACGACCGTGGCGGTAGCGCCGCGGTCGCACCGCCGGGGCCGGCGGTTTCCCGCCGTTTTAGCCCCGCCGGTTTCCCGCCGTTTTATCCCCGGCGGTGATAATCCACCAGGGCAGCGCTGCAAGCAGCGCTGCCCTGGGGATTATGACACCCCAACCGCCAGCCTGTTTCTGGCGGTTTGCACCGCCAGGAAGGGGCTGGCAGTAAGGGGTGTCTTGGGTCCCTGGGGGCCCCTGCACTGCCCATGCCATTGGCATGGGCAGTGCAGGGGCCCCCTAACAGGGCCCCGGCCAGCTTTTCACTGTCTGCATAGCAGACAGTGAAAAGCGTGACGGGTGCAACTGCACCCGTCGCACAGCCGCAACACCGCCGGCTCCATAAGGAGCTGGCTTCTATGTTGCGGCCTCAATCCCGCTGGCCCAGCGGGAATGTCGTAATGGGGGCCACGGGAGTGTGGCCGCATTGGCGGCAGCATGGGGATTATCGCCGCCCGCCAATGTCGTAATGACCCCCATAGTTACGTTAGGCCACAAGTCATAATTATGTGAAATAACTCTAACTGCTGAATAGCTGTGGTTTTGTGTGACTCTACTTATACCGTTCCTGCAACCTTTGATTTTTGAAGTGAAAAAATATACATACAGAAATATATTATATTTTATGTACATATCTTGTGTGATGACCTTTGCTCTCAGAACAGAATGAAGAAATTACAGTACTGCTGTCCAATTCAAGACACAGGCATATTTTTCAAAAACAGAGAGGCCTATTGATAAATAAGACACTGGGGCATATTTATCTGATTTGCACCGCTCTTGAGCCACACAACAGGGTGCAAGAGTGACGCAACCCTTAAGCTGAGGTTAATTAAGCCAGGCAAGGCCACCTTGCATGGCCTTGCCTGGCTTGATAAATCTAGAGTGAAACAACGCAGCACAAATTGCTGTGTTGTGTTACTCACCCCTAGGAAGGCATTCCCTGAATGGAGCACATGTGTTCCCATGCATTCACCAATGGAGTTTGGAACATTTTCAGGTATACCATTTCTGGTAGACCTGGAAATGTGCCAAAGCCCTATGACTCCCCAGGTGAGGCGTAGCAAGGAGAATTTCTCATTGTTCCTTCCTCTTTCTATGTGCGCTGCATTCTGCCGCACACATAAAAACAGGTAAATGCCACTGAGGATTACTTTTGTGCAGGAAGGTGGCCCTTATTGCGCAAAGGAATTTTGTCCACAACACAGGAACTCTTGCACCATGGTAGCATATTGTGCGCCAGCGCAATGAAAATACAGAAATGCGCTGTACAAGGCTAAATTCTGCACATTCCTGTCCTTTCCCTATCAAGCAGCACAGCAAGGTGACTTGCTGTGCTGCATGATTATTTGATAAATATGCCCCACAATATCATGATCGATCCACATTATATTTTCATGTTTTGGACATTTACTAGCTCAATCATCAGTGCTATAACAATAATGTTCTTGTCTATCACAGAGTCTCTGTGCCCACTGTATGAAGTTTAGTTAATTTAGCTTAATTTACTAAAACGAAATATTGTAGGCCTCCAACTGAGATTTAAAAAAAATATTTTCTATTTAATAGATCCACATAAAATATCAAAACAATCAAATACTGGAGAAAATACCCACATACAAATACACATGCTTTTAAAATATGTACAAAAAGCTCCTTAAAATGACACTTCCTAAAACAGACTCTCTAATTTGGGGGTATACAAAAAAAATAATGTAATAGCACATCATGCATTGAATCATTTAAATGTACAATAATAGGTACTATATGGCATATTCTCTCCACATTTAAATATGAGGAACCTGGAACACATCTTGAATGCCTGCATTTCACAGGTTACAAATTGAAGAGCTCAGTGAATCTTTTTCCCATTTTCCTGTCAAAGAGTGAAGGGAAGGAATATCTAATCTATAAATCAGTGTATGTTGTTTTACATTTTGATTAAGAGCAAACTAAAGGTATGCTTCGGCATTACAAGTTAACAGATTTGCAGCTAATCCTTTATATATCTTTAGCTTCCATCAGTATTCCTTGTCCTGTTTTCCGTTACTCTCAACCAAATAATCTATCGGCCAGATGAAAGAAGCCCTTAGTGCCACCTTGCGTCACATTGGCGTAATTTGATCATGCTAATTTGCTGCTATGTTAGCAAAAATGCTGCATCATATTTACAAAGTGACGCACTGCACGCATTGTGCCACTTTGTAAACCCTTTTGCCACATCATGCCTGGGTCAGGCATAATGTGAACAAGGGAGGCATTCCAGTGTTAGGAGACCCAGACAAATGGAGCAGTGGAATCTATGATCTTCCACTGCGCCATTTCTAGCATCATTTTTAATGCCTGCCTAAGGAAGTCATTAAAAAGAGGCTCTCATTTTTTTCAATAGGCCTCCTGTCACTTTGCAGGATTAGCAGTAGTATTTTTTGCGCTAATCCTACAAAGTCTCAAACTACTGTCAACATTTATGAAGCTAGTTCCCTAATGTATGCCATGGTGTGCAGAGTCATAAATACGGTGCACACGTGGGGGTGTTAGGGGGCACAGGGGGTGCAAGAAAAGTGGCGCATCAAGATATGTTGCACAACTTTTTTCAAATTTGCCCCTTTGTTTTTTAGAAATAGTTGTAAGTGTCCTGGAGCCGATTTTGTTGGAGGATCAATACTATAATTGACACTATTGAGAGCTATTTTGAGATTCTTGGATAAGTACATATATACTTGTGGGTGATTAATTAAATGATCCCACAGCACCAAATGATATTTTGAGTGTGTGGCAAAGCTTATATCCGCAACAAATAATTTTCGCTAATGACTGAGCTAATGTGTTGGATAAACCACATTCTAACCTAAGGATTTCTACCAGAATAGCTTTAATTAAAGAACAAAACCACAGAATATTTTGTTCCCCAAAAAATCAGGAAAGATCACTTTGAGATTGGAATGTATTCCAGTGCATAATTAAAAGTCTGGAGGTATTTTCATTTTATACACATCCAACAGATGGTGGAACAAACTTTTTTCCCAGGAACGTGTTGAAATTAATAAGAGATACCGCATGAGCCAGAGCATTTCTCCCTATATTTACAACAGGTGCATGATTACATAGATGACTAGTTAGTGTCCTTCCTAAGTGCGTGTATGTTAGAAATTGGGTTTCTGATTGTCAGAATATGCACCCTGTACAAGCAGGAATCCTAATCCTAATCAGAGTAAGCCAGATACACACTAAACAATAACTTGTGATCACCCACTGGTAGCTTGGTACAAAGCAGTTAGGCTTATATAAATAGACAATGTATTAAGTACTTGTGCAAAACAACACACAGTAACAAAAAAAAACACCAGAAAAAGACTCCACACCAGATGCGTCAAAAAATGGCATAAATGAAGAGCTAAAAAAGTATAAATCAGGCCCTAAGATCCTGTGGGGGTCATTTGGTTGCACTGTACAACAGCAAAGTCCACAGTAAAAGCAGGCCATGATGGAGTGCAGGAAGGGGCCAAGAGCCACTCAGGCACAGTGAACAGTGATTACCCGGTGGTCACAACAGTGAGATTCAGGGCATAGACAAATGATGCAAAGGATTCATCAGTGCCGGGTCCTCAGTCGAGATAAGCCAATTTTCTTCATGGAGTGGTAGCAATGCCTAAGTTCCAAAGATGAAACGATGAGCCAATATGCATTGGTTATGAAGTGTGATGCATTGGGTAACTCAGTGCAGTCAAAGGGATGCGTCAATCTCTCCAAGCTGTAGCAACGGGGATGTGCAGTTCCGAGTGTCAGCCTCTCAAGGTGAAGTATTGGTTCAGAGAGTAATGCGCTGGGCCTACACAAGCAAAAGGATCAAGATGCCAGTACTGCTCCAAGCAGACTGGCGATACGTTGATTTTCCTGCTGCAAGAATCTGGATCCACTTCCAGTGAACCAGTGTGAGCCTGCAGTGGCCTGCCAGATTGTGGCTATAGGCAATTTGCAAAGTGAAGTTGTAATATACATACATATATGTACACATGCCAAACAATGTTGGCCATATAGCAGTGCGCCTAATGGCTGGTGATGCTGACAAAGACTGTTGTGAATAAATAGAACAATTGTCAACTCCCGGGAGTGCAGCAGTATTTTTGTGTTGTGGTATTGTTGGGGTTGTGGTTAAACCTCATGAGTTGCACCATCAGTTAGGTGCACTGCTATATGACCACCATTGTTTACCTTCTACTACTTAATACATTGGCGTCCGGCACCAGGACTCAAGAGGAATTTAAGATAGAGTCATGAAGATCTTCTCATGGTGTACTTTACAGAGAAAGACTGACTTTCAAGTGAACATTTTTGACAAAGATTAAGATGAAAGAGACAGTTTTCATTCTAATTGATAAGCAAGCTCTTATTTTATGGTTCCTGGAGACTGATGCAGCCCTGCACCTGGAACTGTGTTCAGTAGATACAGGGCCCAGGAATTGGTAAATATGTAAATTTGAAAATACACAATAGTTGCCTGTGTGAGAGCAGAGGTGGGGAGTGTTTAAAAGCCTGAATGAAAAACAAAATAAGCTGGAAATGGCACCTATTATAAAATACCATAGAACTTGCAAGCACTGAGCTGATTAAAGACCTTCAGCATGTTAGGAATTATGCACTATGAAGCCTGTACTTCGAAAAGGAACATTTGCCATGATGCCATGCCCAGCAGGGTACATGGAGGATTAGGATCCTACTACAACTCCTCGAGTGCTCTGTAATGAACTATAAAGAGCACAGTACAATCAACAGAATAATCTATGTTTTTAAATCCACTTGAGAAATATGTATTGTTAAATAGAGTTGTGGATAAAGTTGTGATGCAGAAGATGATTATTGTGAATAAATGGAAGAATTGTCAACTCCTGGAGTGTGTGCGGGTGTGTGTAGCTGATACCATACTCCAACCCTCCCAAGCCCTTAAAATTGCCCCTTCGACCCCCTGCCTTGAGCACTAAACCCCCGCCTTGAACCCTAAAAGTAACCATGCCCTGTCCTAAAAATGACCTCAAACACCTGCTTCCACCCTGAACCCTAAAACGTACCCCGCCCTATCAAAAAAAATACCCCCCCACCCTGAATGCTACAACCTACCCTGCACTGCCCTAAAAACTACCTGACCCCCCAGCCCCACTCCTATCCTGTACCCTAAAACCTACCCACACTATCCTAAAAACTACCCCAACCACTCCAGCCCTAGCCCTGAACCCTAAAACCTTCTCCTCCCTCTCCTAAAAACTACCCTGACCCTGAACCTTAAAACCTACCCCACCTTGCCTGAAAAAACACCCTGAGTCCCCCACCCTGTACCCTAAAACCTACCCACTCTGTCCTAAAAAATTCCCTGACCTGACCACCCTGAACCCTAAAACCTACCCCACCTGTCCAAAAACTACCCGACCCCACCCTGAACCCTTAAACCTAGATTGCTGTGTTCTAAAAAGTAACCTGACCCCACCCTACTCTGAACCCTAAAAAATATCCCACACTGTCCTAAAAACTACCCCATGTCCCTGCCCCACCCTATACCCTACAACCTACTGCTCCCTGTCCTAAAAACTACCCTGACCACCTGCCCCCACCCTGAACCTAAAAACCTACCCCATCCTGACCTAAAAGCTTCCCCAACCCCAACCCTGCAACATAAAAACTCCTAAAACAAACTCTACTCAGGGTCCCACCCTGTCCTAAAAATAACCCTGACACACGACCTCACCTTAAACCCTAAAACGTCCTCGCCCGGTCTTAAAAACTTCTCTGCCCCCGCCTTGAACCCTAAAATCTACCATGCCCTGTCATAAAAACTATCCCAACCCCTCCGCTCCCACCCTGAACCCTAAAACTGACCCCACACTGTCCTAAAAACTACCCTGACCCCACCCTGTACCCAAAAACCTACCGATACTGATGTAAAAACGACCCCGACCCCCCGACCCCCTGCCATGAACCCTAAAACCTAACCACCCTGTCCTAAAAATGACCCTGAACCCCCGCTCTGAACCCTAAAACCTACTCCACGTTCTCCTAAAATCTACCCTGACCCCCCACCCATGCCCTGAACCCTAAAATCTACCCATCGAGGGACCTCTGAAATAACAATAGTGTCTCCATAGGATGACTTCAAAGTGGCACACAAGCAAGATGTTTTTTGCAAATGTTATAGGTACCTTTTGATGCACAACAGTAGAGTAGCTCCTGTGGCCTACTGGTAAGGCATTTGGACTGTCAGGTCCAAGTCCGGGTATCTCATGCAGTGTGTTTATTATTTATAAGTGTTTGGACTGTTAAACATTCCTAGTGATGAAACATTCATGTATTTTCAAAAAAGCAATGTCTTACCTGTGGCCTAGAGGTTTGGGTTTCATGCTCTGATGCTGAAGGTTGAGGCTTCAAATCTATGTGTGTCAGCAGTCACAGTCCTGTTTTAATTACTTTTCAAATGCAAATATTTAAGAATTGTGTGAGAAAGGGCCTCTTTTGACCTGGTAGCCCCCTGTGAATTTCCGGGAAAATTATGTGGTTTCAAATTGTAAGATCCCTGGACCCCTGCTAAACAGGTTCCCAGGGGTAGATCTCTTTAAAAATATATATATACTTTATTATGTTTGGCATTTCAGCCACCCTTGTATTTTCCTAGTAAGTAGTACCCCTGGTATCAAGGCATGGGTGCTGATGCCCCGCCAAAGCTGCAGCACAAATGTAGCGCACTGTGAGAGGCCCCAGACCAGCCTCATGCAGACTGCCATTGCAAGAAAATGACAAGGTGTATTTAAAAGTTCCAAACTTGACATGGCACTCACCAAGAGTGACAAGTCCACCAACACTGCATGCAGTATAGTTAAGTCACCCCTCTGGCAGGCCTTACAGACCTATGTCAGGGTGCACTATAATGCATGGGAGGGAATATGTGTGCATGAGCAAATATGCCCCTGCTGTATCTTGTAAAATCTAAGACATGGTAAGCGAACAGGGAGGCCATAGCAAATGCATGTGCTGGAAACTAGTCATTATGATTTATCCAGCTACATGATTGCCTCTCTGACTATTGGGTTGTTTTGTATCAAACAACTCAAAATAATAAACACTGATGACAGTGTCAGAGTTAATCTAAAATGTACCCAGAGGGTACAGGGTTGGTTGGATTAATAATTAGGGCCTGATTGCGACCTTGCCGGATGGGGTACTTCATCACAAAAATGACAGATATCCCATCCTCCATATTGCAAGCTCCATTATATCCCATGGAACTTGTAAAATGGCAGGTGGGATATCCGGCACGTTTGTGATGGAGTATCCCATCCACTAAGGCCGTGATGAGACCCATAGTAATTAAGATTATTTTACATTAAAAAACATAGAAATTCACTGAAAAAAACAAAGGTTACAGGGACTTTATAGTTAGGTTCTGAACCTAGGTGCACAAAACCATAGAAATTCAGCAGTTAGAGTTATTTCAAGAAACTATAACTCGCGGCCTAAGGTAACTATAACTTGCGCTCCAGCCATACACAGTTTTTTCTTCAATAATAATTTTTAATGATGTTATAGAAGATGTCATGAGTGCTGTAGTATCTATGAATGTCTGTGGTAATTAGCAGCGCATGGTGAAGGTGCAAGATATAGGGGGTCATTTTGACCCTGGCGGTCCGAGACCGCCAGGGCTAAAATGACGGAAGCACCGCCAACAGGCTGGCGGTGCTTCCTGGCCTATTACGACCGCGGCGGTAGCGCCGCGATCGCACCGCCGGGGCCGGCGTTTTTCTGCCGTTTTAGCCCCGGCAGTTTCCCGCCGTTTTAGCACAGCGGTGATAATCCGCCAGGGCAGCGCTGCAAGCAGCGCTGCCCTGGGGATTATGACACCCCAACCGCCAGCCTGTTTCTGGCGGTTTGCACCGCCAGGAAGAGGCTGGCGGTAAGGGGTGTCCTGGGTCCCTGGGGGCCCCTGCACTGGCATGGGCAGTGCAGGGGCCCCCTAACAGGGCCCCGGCCAGCTTTTCACTGTCTGCATAGCAGACAGTGAAAAGCGCGACGGGTGCAACTGCACCCGTCGCACGGCCGCAACACCGCCGGCTCCATTAGGAGCTGGCTCCTATGTTGCGGCCTCAATCCCGCCGGCCCAGCGGGAATGTCGTAATGGGGGCCGCGGGAGTGTGGCCGCATTGGCGGCCGCATGGCAGTTCCGCCGCCCGCCAATGTCGTAATGACCCCCATAGTTACGTTAGGCCACAAGTCATAATTATGTGAAATAACTCTAACTGCTGAATAGCTGTGGTTTTGTGTGACTCTACTTATACCGTTCCTGCAACCTTTGATTTTTGAAGTGAAAAAATATACATACAGAAATATATTATATTTTATGTACATATCTTGTGTGATGACCTTTGCTCTCAGAACAGAATGAAGAAATTACAGTACTGCTGTCCAATTCAAGACACAGGCATATTTTTCAAAGACAGAGAGGCCTATTGATAAATAAGACACTGGGGCATATTTATCTGATTTGCACTGCTCTTGAGCCACACAACAGGGTGAAAGAGTGACGCAACCCTTAAGCTGAGGTTAATTAAGCCAGGCAAGGCCACCTTGCATGGCCTTGCCTGGCTTGATAAATCTAGAGTGAAACAACGCAGCACAATTTGCTGTGTTGTGTTACTCACCCCTAGGAAGGCATTCCCTGAATGGAGCACATGTGTTCCCATGCATTCACCAATGGAGTTTGGAACATTTTCAGGTATACCATTTCTGGTAGACCTGGAAATGTGCCAAAGCCCTATGCCTCCCCAGGTGAGGCGTAGCAAGGAGAATTTCTCATTGTTCCTTCCTCTTTCTATGTGCGCTGCATTCTGCCGCACACATAAAAACAGGTAAATGCCACTGAGGATTACTTTTGTGCAGGAAGGTGGCCCTTATTGCGCAAAGGAATTTTGTCCACAACACAGGAACTCTTGCACCATGGTAGCATATTGTGCGCCAGCGCAATGAAAATACAGAAATGCGCTGTACAAGGCTAAATACTGCACATTCCTGTCCTTTCCCTATCAAGCAGCACAGCAAGGTGACTTGCTGTGCTGCATGATTATTTGATAAATATGCCCCACAATATCATGATCGATCCATATTATATTTTCATGTTTTGCACATTTACTAGCTCAATCATCAGTGCTATAACAATAATGTTCTTGTCTATCACAGAGTCTCTGTGCCCACTTTATGAGGTTTAGTTAATTTAGCTTAGTTTACTAAAACGAAATATTGTAGGCCTCCAACTGAGATTAAAAAAAAATATTTTCTATTTAATAGATCCACATAAAATATCAAAACAATCAAATACTGGAGAAAATACCCACATACAAATACACATGCTTTTAAAATATGTACAAAAAGCTCCTTAAAATGACACTTCCTAAAACAGACTCTCTAATTTGGGGGTATACAAAAAAAATAATGTAATAGCACATCATGCATTGAATCATTTAAATGTACAATAATAGGTACTATATGTCATATTCTCTCCACATTTAAATATGAGGAACCTGGAACACATCTTAAATGCCTGCATTTCACAGGTTACGTTACAAATTGAAGAGCTCAGTGAATCTTTTTCCCATTTTCCTGTCAAAGAGTGAAGGGAAGGAATATCTAATCTATAAATCAGTGTATGTTGTTTTACATTTTGATTAAGAGCAAACTAAAGGTATGCTTGGGCATTACAAGTTAACAGATTTGCAGCTAATCCTTTATATATCTTTAGCTTCCATCAGTATTCCTTGTCCTGTTTTCCGTTACTCTCAACCAAATAATCTATGGGCCAGATGAAAGAAGCCCTTAGTGCCACCTTGCGTCACACTGGCGTAATTTGTTCATGCTAATTTGCTGCTATGTTAGCAAAAATGCTGCATCATATTTACAAAGTGACGCACTGCACGCATTGTGCCACTTTGTAAACCCTTTTGCCACATCATGCCTGGGTCAGGCATAATGTGTACAAGGGAGGCATTCCAGTGTTAGGAGACCCAGACAAATGGAGCAGTGGAATCTATGATCTTCCACTGCGCCATTTCTAGCATCATTTTTAATGCCTGCCTAAGGCAGCCATTAAAAAGAGGCTCTCATTTTTTTCAATAGGCCTCCTGTCACTTTGCAGGATTAGCATCAGTAGTTTTTGCGCTAATCCTGCAAAGTCTCAAACTACTGTCAACATTTATGAAGCTAGTTCCCTAATGTGTGCCATGGTGTGCAGAGTCATAAATATGGTGCACACGTGGGGGTGTTAGGGGGCACAGGGGGTGCAAGAAAAGTGGCGCATCAAGATATGTTGCACCACTTTTCTCAAATTTGCCCCTTTGTTTTTTAGAAATAGTTGCAAGTGTCCTGGAGCCGATTTTGTCGGAGGATCAGTACTATAATTGACACTATTGAGAGCTATTTTGAGATTCTTGGATAAGTACATATATACTTGTGGGTGATTAATTAAATGATCCCACAGCACCAAATGATATTTTGAGTGTGTGGCAAAGCTTATATCCGCAACAAATAATTTCCGCTAATGACTGAGCTAATGTGTTGGATAAACCACATTCTAACCTAAGGATTTCTACCAGAATAGCATTAATTAAAGAACAAAACCACAGAATATTTTGTTCCCAAAAAAATCAGGAAAGATCACTTTGAGACTGGAATGCATTCCAGTGCATAATTAAAAGTCTGGAGGTATTTTTATTTTATACACATCCAACAGATGGTGGAACAACCTTTTTTCCCAGGAACGTGTAGAAATTAATAAGAGATACCGCATGAGCCAGAGCATTTCTCCCTATATTTACAACAGGTGCATGATTACATAGATGACTAGTTAGTGTCCTTCCTTAGTGCGTGTATGTTAGTAATTGGGTTTCTGATTGTCAGAATATGCACCCTGTACAAGCAGGAATCCTAATCCTAATCAGAGTAAGCCAGATACACACTAAACAATAACTTGTGATCACCCACTGGTAGCTTGGTACAAAGCAGTTAGGCTTATATAAATAGACAATGTATTAAGTACTTGTGCAAAACAACACACAGTAACAAAAAAAAACCCCAGAAAAAGACTCCACACCAGGTGCGTCAAAAAATGGCATAAATGAAGAGCTAAAAAAGTATAAATCAGGCCCTAAGAGCCTGTGGGGGTCATCTGGTTGCACTGCACCACGGCAAAGTCCACAGTAAAAGCAGGCCATGATGGAGTGCAGGAAGGGGCCAAGAGCCACTCAGGCACAGTGAACAGTGATTACCCGGTGGTCACAACAGTGAGATTCAGGGCATAGACAAATGATGCAAAGGATTCATCAGTGCCGGGTCCTCAGTCGAGATAAGCCAATTTTCTTCATGGAGTGGTAGCAATGCCTAAGTTCCAAAGATGAAACGATGAGCCAATATGCATTGGTTATGAAGTGTGATGCATTGGGTAACTCAGTGCAGTCAAAGGGATGCGTCAATCTCTCCAAGCTGTAGCAACGGGGATGTGCAGTTCCAAGTGTCAGCCTCTCAAGGTGAAGTATTGGTTCAGAGAGCAATGCGCCAGGTCTACACAAGCAAAAGGATCAAGATGCCAGTACTGCTCCAAGCAGACTGGCGATACGTTGATTTTCCTGCTGCAAGAATCTGGATCCACTTCCAGTGAACCAGTGTGAGGTTTTGTGTGTACTATATCGTATGGTTGGTAGCCCCATCATGCAGGACACTCAAAAATACCATCTTGGGTCCAGTCAGGTACATTTACTTGACATAAGCTGAACACTCAGTAGCTGTGGCCGCGAACAGTATGGCTTAGCAAAGGAAGAATGTGTAAAGCATTTAACAACACCAAACAACAGAATAAGAAAGCCACATGATATGAAAAAAAGCAAGACACTAAGTTAGCAAAATAGATTCGATTTTTATGACTGTTTGAAGACCTTGATCATTAAAATCCACTGAAGGTTTCCTGAGATATAGAATTTTAAATGAATAAATAACTTTAGAATCAACCACAAACAAGCAATGGTCACCAAAAAATTTAGAAATGTTTGAAAAGTTTGGAAAAGTTAGTTTGGCAAGTCTGCCTGAGTTGATCAACCAAGTCCGGCAGGACAGAGGTCCAGGGGGCCAAGGAAGATACTTGGAACAGTTACCTGGCCTCCATGGTGTTTCTAGAGCAGGAGCCAAACCTTACAGGATGACCGCTATATGATGCTGGCTCAAAGGTAATCAAGAATGCTTCTGTACGGTCCACGGGGGTGAAGTCCAGGCAAGTCATTGGTACACAGGTGAGTGGGGATGACTTCTGTCCATGGATTTCAGGGTCCCATGAACACTTCTTTACAGGATTCCAGGAGCTGCTGATGCAGACCTTGCACTTAGGCAACCCTGTCATTGGGGGAAAATCTTCAGTGGAGGCTGATGTCCCTCTCAGTTGATGTGTCCGGTCACAACCAACACTCATGAGTCTAGCAGACACTGGTGCACCTTTTGTCTGAATTGTCCTTGGGGGTGCCCAGCATCTGGTGGAGGCAAGAATTCAGTGTGACTACCAAACGTGTGATTAGCGCTCCATCAGCTCTAATGTCCCAGTGCTGTTCTAGGGGGACAGCCAACTGACCCTTGGAGCTTCTGCTTCAGACTGGGCCCGGGGATCAGCATCTCCCTCAGCTAGGCATACAGAATAGGGCCCAAACTCCACTAACCAAATGTGCAACAGGTGCAGTTGCTCTGACATCACAGCCGCTCTTTGTGCACTTCCAGCGGCTACAGATTGATCTTCTTATTGTGCTCTTTCTAGGGCCAGCAAGTTCTGAAGTCTGGGGTGTCAGGTGTGCCCTTTACACCCCAGCCAAGGGTCCTGAGGGGTCAACACGGTCACAAGCCAATGAGCTAGTTGTTACACTTCTCTCTGGGACACAATTCTGGTGATGTGTGGCATCTGGCTATCCCAGTCCATGGCTTTACTTTCGGGGCTAGCACCGCAGGCATCCATTCTGTGTGAGAAGGTCAAACTTCCAGTGTCTTAACAGCCTTTGTTCCTGGCCTGGGAATTATTTAGACATCTCCCCAGGCAGGAAGAAAGCTGTCTGTGTGCTAGAGCCTTTGTGAGGCCACTGGACTAGCTGGGGCACAGAGCGACAACTCTGTAAATGTTGCTTACCTTTAATAGTGACATTAATTTTGACTCTGCCATCAAGTTGCATGTAACGCCATGATTAATTTGACACCATACGCAACTCATTTTGGAGGTTCCTGTCAAAAGTTAGCCGGATTGGGATTTCACGCGGTAACTCTGTGTTACCCAAAGGGACTGCCAACTTTACCCGCAGCCTAATGACAATTCATAAGTGTTGCTTGTACGTCATGTCGCAAAACGTATGTCTTAACAAAATACAGCTGCCTGCCATAGGACTCTATAAGCCTTCCTCAGAGAAGACTTACATATAATGTTAAGGGGTAGGGTGATTTTGAACTGGCAGTGAAAACACACCCAGTCTGCCTGGAAGGGTGGCACAAACAGTGCTGCAGCCCTGTGTGGGCACTCTGTCATATGCCCTGGGTAGCACATATTACAGAAATAAATAAGCAAGGCATTGCCAATTGGGCATATCCAATTTGACACTTTCACAGTTGAAAACCAGCAGCTAATATTCCAAATGGGGTCACAAAGTGGAGGGAACCTGCAAAAAGCTTTTTTACAATCAGTCCCAGGAACATGGGTAGGAACATTGAGATTCCCGAGTCTCAAGCAACAGAAGGCAAGCCAACAAGCCCTTGTAGATCACTTGCGGTGCAAGACAGAGTGCAGCTCTCCCTAAATGAGGTAAAAGAGTGGCAGGCAGCAGGGTAGCCCAGCAGAAAAGCAGTCCTTTTAGGTCAGCAGTCCAACAGAGTAAGTCGTTGATGCAGCACAGCAGTTCTTCTGAGAGTCCAGTTGTAGGTCAAGAAGTGTCTGAATTGGTGTGGTCGGAGACCCAGTAGTCATACCCAGCTATGCCTTTAAAGTAGGGTTGACTTTAAAGAAGGGGTTTTGAAGTGCACAGAGGCCCTTTCTATCTGGTCCAGCTCTAGATTATCCATAGGGGGTAATCTTCCCTTTATGTGGGACAGACACTACCTATTCAGGTGCAAGTGTCAGCCCCTCAGCCCCTCCTTCCCTTCCTGCGCAGGAAGAGCCAATAGAATGCAGATGAGTGCTCAGACATCTAACCTTCCTGTGTTTGAGACTGTCTAGAGGGAATACACAAAGTGCAGCTGTCACTCACCCCAGACACGTACTGGAGACAGGCTGCAGGCACACAGAGCTGTAAGAGCAGAGATATGACCTCTTTCTAAAAGTGCTATTTCTAAAATAGTAATTCAACTTTAGCAGTAAAGAGGTTTTATCATTAACACGGAAAACGTGCATACCCTATCTTTTACTTAAATAGCACCCTGTACTAAGGGCTACCTAGGACCTACCTTAGGGGTGATGTATGTGTAATAGAAGTGGATTTAAGGCTTGCAAGAGATTTTAAATACCAAGTCAACATGGCAGTCGAACTGCATGCACAGGCCCTGCAGTGGCACGCCTGAGACATGTTTAAAGGGCTTCTTAGTGGATGACATAATCAGTGCTGCAGACCAACTTTGAGCATTAATTTACAGGTCTTGGGCACATATAGTACACTTTACTGATGACTCATAACTAAACTAAATATGCCAATTTTGGATAAGCCAACATTACCACATTTTAAGGAGAGAGCACAAGCACTTTAGCACTGGTTAGCAGTCGTAAAGTACACAGCATCCGAAAGCAAACAGAAACAAGGTCAGAAAAAGAGGAGGAGGAAGGTAAAAGTTTGGGGTGACCCTCAAGAGAGAGGGCCATTACCCAACATGACCCCCCCCACAGCCTAAAGACAGAGTAGGCGAATCAATATATTGATGGACTCCCCTGCTTAGTATGGTGGAAGATGAACAATGGCCCACTACTCAACTAACTTCTCTTGCTGCATGAGTGATATTGCCAATTGGATGACCAAGTCCAAACTCAAGTTCAACGATGGGAAATCGGAAGTTCTGATCCTTGGTAACGGCTCCCTCGCTCTCCCTCTTCCATCTCTCTCAGATGCCTTTAAATCTCTTCCTCCTCCTAAACTCCAAGTTAAGACTTTAGGTGTGATACTTGATCCCCGGCTTACCATGGATTCTCAAGCCAGTAAAATCTCTTCTACCTGTTTTGGCCTCTTGCAGATGTTTAGAAAGATCCTTACCCTTCTTCCTCCCACAGCCAGAAGAATCCTTATTCAATCCCTAATTCTCTCTCGCTTGGACTACGGAAACTCTCTGTTCCTTAGTTCCCCTCTCTATGTTTTAAAGAAGCTGCAAAGAGTACAAAATGCAGCGGCCAGACTTCTTACCCACTCTTCAAAATTTGCCTCCGCTAAACTGGCTATCTCCACCCTCCACTGGCTTCCTGTCAGAGAAAGGATCCAGTTCAAATCTCTCTGCATTGTTCATAGGGCCTTACAGGACAAAGGTCCCATCTCTCTGAGGAAACATATTTTCCTGCACATCTCTTCCAGGAGCCTTCGCTCCTCTTCTCTTAGGTATGCACATGTCTCTCGCTTCAAGAGAGCCTGGGGTAATAACTCCTTCTCTACTAGAGCCTCCCACCTTTGGAACACCCTTCCTACGGAGCTCCGTTTGGAACCTTCCGAGCGCCTCTTTAGGAAAAAGCTTAAAACCTTTTTATTCTGTAACTAATACCGGCTCTCTCTCCTTCTTGTGTTTCATTACTTTTAGCACTGGGATGCCTCTGAGCCGCCATGCGCTTTACAAATTCTGAAAAACTGAAACTCAAGGGGCACTTGCAAGTTCTATGCCACTGAGATGACCCATGGGGAAACCTTCTCCTCAGCTGTGGCCCCCATATGTGCAGCATCTAACCTTCATTTGCTCACAGATGCATCCCAGTAGACAGACAGTACAACCATAGTCAACAAAGTGATGTAGCCCATCTCACCCCTTACATCAGACTTCTGTCCCCGAAACAAGAAAAACTCTATCAACAAGGACAGTAACCAATAGTGGTCACAGACAGCTGACAGTGCCAAGAGCCAGGCTCCAAGCCATCCAGTGCTCTCTGACCTCTGTGGTTTCACAGAATGGGGTAGAGTAGGCCTCGGAGGTAGTAGACTGAAAGGAGTCCTTCAACCCAGGGTCTGTACTATTAGGCTGAACAGGTGACAGGAATGAGTCAGCCCTCACCCTACCCCCACATCTAGGCTCTTGTACCATCCTCTCTGTAGTAGTACTTCTAGACAACTGAAATATCAGGGTGCTTCCAGTTCTGCTGCCACCAGGGGTAACTCATTCCCTCGAATGTAGTCAAAAGGCATCTGGGGACTAATTATGACCCTCCTCTGGTTCACCTCGCCATCCCACTTCAAGGATCCCAGGGCCACAGGGCACAAACAGTCCTGTCCATGAGCTGGGATCATCCTACATACCTGGCTGGTATACTGATCTGGGGAAACTAGCATTTCTACTATATTTGACGTGGCTAGCCCCAGTATACCTCAGAGCAGTGGCTGTCACCCCATCCACGTCCTCCTTGTGGAAGTGATGATTCCCACCCTAAGGGATCACCAGGTCACTCTCTGAGTTTTTCTCACAATTAAGGGAGACTAGCACATGGTCTCTCTCATGCCCTGGGGACTACCTCCCCTAAGGCAAGATGGGTCACTCCTTTAGGGCTCATACCAGTGGGTAGTTTCTTTAGACAGAGTCCCTGTGCTTGTGTCCTAGCTAGGAACAATCAAAGAAGCAGGGTTATGAAAAGAGCACCGTGGGCTACCACCCACCAGAACCTCCTTCCTTCTCAGAAGGTAAATGGGAACCCTTTCCTTCCCCCTTAAACTGAGACAAGCTTCCTGGGATCATTCAGCTTGCTGTCAACCGGGTGCTGACACAGCTCTGTACAACAACTAGCAAGTATTTACTCCTTCAAAATTAAGTTATACATCCCTGAATAATCATCTACCTTTCTGCCTCTCACCTAGCGCTTCAGCATTTTACTAGCATAATCTAAGAAATGTAAGTGACAAGATCTTGAGGATGACCTTGAACTGTTGCCTATACTTTTCAGGGGTCAGTCCAAATTTACTGACTAAGATGGCCTTCTTTGCGGTGTAGCATGTTTGGTCCTCCACCTCTAGTATAACAAGTGCATCACTTCCCACTGTGGGCATGTACCTTTATAGATTATCACCCCAGAACTCCTGTGGGACCTTGTATACTCATAGTACTTCATAGTCTGCAAACCACTTATCTATGTCATCCCCACTACCTAACTGGGCACCAAGTCTTTTGATATGAAGATTTTTGATTCACTAGGGGATACTGCAGGTATGCTTCCACCATTACGGCTGGACCCACATAAAATGCTCTGATGTCCAGCTCTCTGAGGCTCACTTAATGGGCCATCTTTGTCTTCTCCACAGTCATTTCTCTCTCTTCTGGGGCTTGCTTTTTCCCAGCCAAAGCAAGTTTCTGTTCCTGCTCTAACTTAGCAAGCTCCCAGCTTTAGAATTTCTCTACACCGTCCTGTCTGCCAGCCCCTCTGGAGACAGGTTCCTTGATGAGAAGCTGCTCCCTTCTATAGGGACCACAACTGCTTCCACTGAGTTGCTTGCCTCCTCCACCGGCCATCCCAGATTCATCTCAGCATGTAGGATCATCTCCTCATCCTCCTCAATCTTTTGTTCCTCCTCCTCTGGGTCTTCATCTCCTGCATTATGGGACTCTGCCCAGGCTCTCAAAGCCTTCTGCAGCTTCACCTTCTGGATCAAGCCTTTAATGGACACTTAAAGCCACTTGCAAAAATCCATAAGCTGGACAATATTATAGGTCTCTAACTTGTCCAGCTCAAAATCAATTGCGGCGGGTGCAGATGCTGCTTCTCCAGAGAGAGATATTGTTTAGCGAAAATTCAAAAAGCCAAGTAGTTGAAAAAGACTCAAATTGGTCTTAGCACAGAGTAGCAATGAACAATAAGCTATTATGTGGTATTGCTCAAACACAAGTCGTATCCTGACCGTTGATCACCAGTACTAAAATGTGGGTTTCTGGTTCTCAGACTATACACCCTGTACAAACAGAAACCACATACTGGTCGGGGTAAGTCACATACAGACTAAAAGATAACCTGTGCTCTCTCTCTGGTAGCTTGGCAGAGAAAGGTCAGGCTGATCTAAAGAGACAATGTGTAAAATATTTGTGCAACACAACACAGAGTAACACAATGAAGCCTCCACAAAAAGACACCAAACCAGGTCGGAAAAATAGACAATAGTTATATTCCAATGGCATGAAACATGACATAGCTACTCCTTCTAAATCAGAAATTACAGCTTAAAAGTGCAATAAGGGATTCCCAATCTTAACCTATGAGAGGAGTAGGCCTCACAACAGTGAAAAACAAATGTGGGTGTTTTTGACCACTAGAGCATGCAAAACTTAAAGGTACATGACCTACCACTTAGTTACACAGCACCCTGCCCTATGGGCTACCAAGGGCCTACCTTAGGGGTGACGTGTAATCAAAGTGGAGTTTCAGGCTTGGCAAGATGTCTTAAATGCCAAGTCAACATGGCAGTCTAACTGCACACACAGACCCTGCACTTGCGGGCCTGAGACATGTTTAAAGGCATACGTAGTTGGTGGTACAATCAGTGCAGCAGGCCCACTAGTAGCATTTCATTTACAGGACCTGGTCACATATAGTGTACTTCACCAGAGATTTATAAGTAAATTAAATGTGCCAATTGTGCTTACACCAATATTACCATATTTTAAGGCGAGAGCACAAGAACTATAGCACCGGTTAGCAGTGGTAAATTGCAGAGTCCTAAAGTCAACAGAAACAAGATCAGAAAAAGAATAGGAGGAAGGCAAAAAGTTTGGAGTGACCACTCAGAGAGGGCCATTTTCCAACAGTGTAGGATTGTTACTATCTCTATTTTTTCCTTTCCCAAGAATCAGGAAAATAGGGCTCCCCCTTTTTCCAGTGAATGCTAAGATCTTCGTTTTGGACATAGTTTCCTTGCAACAATGTTCACCAGTGAAATTATTTAGCTCAGCCAAATTTCTTTGAAGACCTATTCTGATTAAACAATTTGTTATACTCCTAAAATATTCTGAAATAATGACCAAATGCAAGGAAAACAAAATTGGAGCCAAAAAACAACCTTTTTTAGTCAATTGAGTGTGGTGATAGGAGTGGAAAGACATTTAGAATACCCTTATAAAATTCTGCTGCATGTAGATAAGTAAAGTACAACAATCGGCTTTAACAGAGCAGAAGGGGTTTCCATTAGCTCTCATTTCCACCACATGGATGGCCAATTTACTCTACCAAAAGCGACTGAAAAATCAATGAATGTAGAATATACAATTTCATTTTTCCCAACACATATCTATCAATCAAAATCTGAATCACTGCAGTGTTATCTATGACTGATCTATTTGAATGAAAACTTGATTGTTTCAGAGAAATATTGTTCCCTGTTTATGTCCATTCCTCCAGTCGCTTCTAAAGGCTGCAGCAAATATTTTCCCAGCCACATCGAAGAGGATGATTTGCCTGTGATTCACTGGATGTTTGTGGAGGGGCATGAAGACACTAACCAACCATGATTTTAGGATTTTTCCGGATGCATAACAATGTGAAACAGAAGGGCAAGGATTTTGGCTGTTAAATACACATTCCATTTCAGTAGTGTTACTGGGATTTCTTCAGGGCCCATTGCTGCCGACACACTTCACTCTTGCTTGTTGCAGAAATGTTAGAAAAAATTAAGGTTTAACACAAACTACACTGGTATCTGAATTCAATTTATAAAAGTGGGGAATATAATTGATCCAAATCTGTACTGTGATCGGGTTTGAAGTTGCTTTGACTTTGAAACCACAGTTGATGGCAACAATTCGCCCCCATGGTCGGCCGATCATTGATGGGGATCTTTTCCCCCATGGGGTTCCCTAAGGAGGTTGTATCTGACAGGGGTACCAACTTCATATCCACATATATGAAGTCTCTGTGGGAGGATTGTTGGGTATGATTATGGGTCTGTCAGACTCCATGAGGCGTAAGTGGGACGTCCTCTTGCCATGCCTTCTCTTGGCATCCAGTGAGGTACCATAGAAGGGACTTGGTTTTAGCCCATTTGAACTGCTGTATGAGCACCCTTTGAGAGGTCCTCTGAGTCTGGTGAAAGAAGGCTGGGAGAAAGCTCACAGTAAGCTCCTCAGGCCATAGTTAGCTATGTGCTGGCCTTCAAAAACCGGACTGCATGCTTCAGGAAGCTCACTTGGGAGAACCTGGAAGCAAGCCAAGAGGACATGAAACTATGGTTCAACCAGAATGCCACACTGATTGAGTTTTAGCCTGGCCAGAAAGGGTGGGTCATGGCCCCATTGGAGCCTTGTGATCTCCAGGAAAAGTGGACTGGGCCCTTTGAGTTGGTGGAGCGCAAGAATAATATCACCTATCTGGTGAACTTGCTGACTCAAAGGAACTCTTTGAGGGTCCTACATGTGAACCGCCTCAAACCACATTTTGAGACGTCTGAACTGACTGTGTTCTTGGCAATAGGTGACGGAATGGAGGGGGAAGTGAACATCTTTCTGACCTTTTGTCTGTCCAAGAAAAAGATGGTTCTGTGGAGGGTGTGAACCACTCCTCAACACTGGCCCTGGAACAGCAGAGTGACTGTCGACGGTTGCTCGGACAGTTTGCCTCTCTGTTTTTCTTGACCCCAGGGGTCACTCATTTTTGTACCCATGACGTGGACACTGGGGACCACCCTGCTGTAAAACATAACAACTACAGGGTAACTGACAAGGTCAGAGCCAGCATCAAGGATGAGGTCCCCAAGATGTTAGCATTAGGAGTTATAGAGTTCTCCAGCAATTCTCGGGCCAGACCACTGGTCTTGGTCCCAAAGGCTGCTGTCCCAGGTGCCACCCCAGAACTAAGGTTCTGTGTGGACTACCGTTGACTCAGCACCGTCACTCAGACTGACGCTCACCCCATCCCCTGAGCTGATGAGCTCATAGATTGGCTAGAAGCTGCCAAGTTCCTCACTACATTTAATTTAACGTTTGGATACTGTCAGATTGCCTTGACAGATGGGACCAAAGAGAGGTCAGCATTTTCAATGCCAGAGGGGCACTACCAGTTCCCAGTCATGTGCTTTGAGTTGAAGAATGTCCCTGCCATCTTTAAGAGGCTAATTAACCAGGTCTTGGCTGGGCTGGAAGGTTTCAGCGCCACCTATCTCAATGATATTAAAGTTTTCAGCTCCAGGTGGGAGGATCACTTGCATTACCTTGGGGAAGTGTTGAAGGCCCTGCAGAGGCAGACCTCACTATTAAGGCCAGAAAGTGTCAAATAGGACAGCGATTTGTGGTTTACATTGGACACAAGGTGAGGAGCGAACAGGTGGCACCTGTACAGTCCAAAATTGATACCATTCTGGCTTGAAAACCCAACCAGACCCAGACTGAGGTGAGAGCTTTTTAGGTCTCACCGGTTATTACAGGAGGTTTGTCAAGGGCTATGACTCCATTGTTGCCCCTTGACAAAGCTGACTTCCAAGAAGCGGCCCAAGAAAGTGATCTGAACTGAGACATATCAGACTGCTTTTGATGCCCTGAAGGCAGCCATGTACATGCACACGTGCTGAATGCACCCGTCTCCTCCAAGGAATTTGTTGTGCAGACTGACACTTCAGAGCATGGTGTGGAGGCAGTTCTAGCACAGCTAAACAAAGAGGGTCTAGACCAGTCTGTAGCCTTTATTAGTAGGAGGTTACTCCCCAGGGAATAGAGGTGGAACGCAATTGAGAAAGAGGTTTTTGCTGTGATCTGGGCACTGAAGAAGCTAAGATCCTACTTGTTAGAGACTCACTTCTGGGTTCATGCAGTCCACAGGCCCGTCAGACGGTTGATGCAGATGAGGGTTGAGAATCCAAATCTATTGAGTTGGTCCATCTCCCTACAGGGAATGGGCTGTACGGTGGAACAGCACCCTGGTATAGAACACACCAGTGCTGACGGTCTGTCCAGATTCTTCCGCCTTAGTGATGAGAACTCCCATGAGAACTCTCATGAGCTTGCATAGTTCCCCCCACCTTCAGCTGGAGGGACATGTGTTAGACCTGGCATTCTTGGCACAGTTCCTCCTGTTGTTTTGCTTCCACCTTCTTTACTTTTGAGTGTTTGCTGGATTTCGTCTTTGCTGGTTTTGGTACTCTGGGCAGTTTACAGTTGCTGACCAGTGCTAAAGTGCAAGTGTTCCCTGTGTGAATTGTGATTATGATTGGTTATCCATGTTTTGCATATTTGATTTACTAGTAAGCCCCTAGTATAGTGCACTGTGTATGCCCCGTGCCTATAAATCAAATGCTACTTCTGGACCTGCAGCACTGATTGTGACACCCACCTGAGTAGAACTGTAAACATGTCTAAAACTCGCCATTGCAGTGTCTGTGTGTGAAGTTTTAAACTGCCATATTGACCTGGCAAGTACACCTACTTGCCAGACCCCAACTCTTCCTTTTACTACATGTAAGGCAGTCCTATGGTAGGCCCTAGGTAGACCCATGGGCAGGGTGCAGGGTGTTTAGAAGGTAGGACATGTACTGGTGTGTTTTACATGTCATGATAGTGAAATACTGCCAAATTTGTTTTTCACTATTGCAAAGCCTAGCTCTTACATAGGTTAACATGGGGATTGCCTGTAAATACCTTTTAGGTGTGATTTCCCATTGGGAGCAGATAGAGATATGGTGTATACAAATACATGTTTTAGTGAAGTTGTTTTTTTAAATTGTAAATTTGAAAATTTCACTTTTAGAAAGTGGCCATTTTCTTGCTAAACTATTCTGTGCCTCTGTATAGCTGCAGAATACATGTCTGAGTCAGACTGACTGTTGGGCTGTTTGTGAATTCAATCTAGACAGTAACACAAAGGGATGTGAGGTGTGTCTTGCATATCCTGATGGGTCTTCCTGGGATAGAGTGGAGGAAGAAGCTGCCACTTGCACCTGAATAGAGGCTGTGCCTGTCCTTAGACAATACAGGACAGGGAGCGGCAGGGTATTGTGCACTACAAAGACTTTTCTCTGACTCTTGCCTATTTCAAAGGCAAAAATTAGTATACATATTAGACTACTGCCCCATCACTTTAAAACACTTCTGGATCAAGAGGAACCTCAGCCAAGGCTAAAGAGCTGTGAGGAGGAGTATTGTCCCTTTGCGGTGTGCCCCTAGCTGGGTTGGCCTGCAGTTGCTGCTTCTGCTGTGGAGAGGACAAAGACTGGACTTTGCTGTGTATCCTGCTTGTGAAGTTTCTCCAAGGGCATGTCCAGAGCTTGCCTCCTGTTAAGAAGTCACAGGTTCAGCAAAGACTTCACCTTCCAGCCTCCGGGTTCTCATGCTGAGCACCCTGATTCACCAGGTGCTGCCCATTCCAGTCCCTGGGCCCTTGGGCATGAAAACTGGCCCAGAAACAAGAAGAATGAGGTATTTTGACTCCGTACAACTCTAGAATCAGCACCGCTGCACGACTCCACCTGTACCATAGCCATGGTCCTCACTGGAGTGCAATGATTGCAACTAACACCGGAGACCCACACTGCCTCTGAAGTCACACCACATTGTGAGTCCCGACTCCACCACAGCACCTGTTGCCCCTTGGTGTGACTGAGACCCCAAGAGGTCGCCTCATTGTGTCTTGGACTGCTGGAGTCATTGATCCCACCATGTTGTAAGGAACCAAAACATTGCTGCTGGCACCGCCTCACCTCTGCTGCCTTATCACAGTACAGGCGCCTCACCTTCCTGACTCTGTGCAACATCTTTGTTTCATTGTTTTCAAAGGTATTGTACCTGTGGTTCTTGCAACTTCTTGCCCGGTATCACACTCCCTTGTGAGTGGTGCTAGACTGTTGAAAACAACTCCGTCATGACACTGCGATAGCACCAAGTGGAGCTTTTGTGTTTCTAAGCACTTAATCAGGATTTTATCTTTAAAAATTAATATCATTGCTTATGTACGTTGGATTTGTGTTGTTTTGGTCTTGTTTTGCTCAAATAAATATTGGCTATTATGCTAAACTCGTGTGGAATACCTTTGTGATGTTTTCACTGTGTTACTGTGTATGTGTGTATGTGTGTGTGTGTGTGTGTGTGGCTGGGATAAAGGTTCATTAGTTCCTACAACCATGTCTATCTAACTGATGGGGAGATGTCTGCTTCAGATAACACATAAGTACAGAACTCTGATATGTGTGTGTGTGTGTGTGTGTGTCTGTCTGGGATAAAGGTTCATTAGTGCCTACAACCATGTCTAACTAACTGATGGGGAGAAGGGGGATGTCTGCAACAGATAACACATGAGTACGTAACTCTGATGTGTGTTTGTGTTTGTGTGTGTCTGGGATAAAGGTTCATTAGTTCCTACAACCATGTCTCAATAACTGATGGGGAGATGGGAGATGCCTGCATAAGATAACACAAGAGTACGTAACTCTGTTGTGTGTGTGTGTCTGGGATAAAGGTTCATTAGTTCCACAACCATGTCTAACTAACTGATGGGGAGATGGGAGATGTCTGCATCAGATAACACAAGAGTACATAACTCCGATGTGTGCATGTGTGTGTTGTGTCTGGGATGAAGGTTCATTAGTTCGTACAACCATGTCTAACTAACTGATCGGGAGATAAAAGACGTCTGCATCAGATAACACATGAGTACGTAACTCTGATGTGTGTGTGTGTCTGGGATAAAGGTTCATTAGTTCCTACAACCATGTCTACCTAACTGATAGGGAGATGGGGAGATGTGTGCATCAGATAACACATGAGCACGCAGCGCTGTTGAGTGTGTGTGTCTGGGATAAAGGTTTATTAGTTCCTACAACCATGTCTAACTAACTGATGGGGAGATGTCTGCATCAGATAACAAATGAGTACATAACTCTGGTGTATGTGTGTATGTGTGTCTGGGATAAGGGTTCATTAGTTCCTAAAACCATGTCTAACTGGGGGAGATGGGGAGATGTTGGCATTAGAAAACACATGAGGACGTAACTCTGATGTGTGTGTGTGTGTCTGGGATAAAAGTTCATTAGTTCATACAACCAAGTCTAACTAACTGATGGGGAGATCGGGAGATGTCTGCATCAGATAACACATGGGTACGTAACTCTGATGTGTGTGTGGTTGGGAAAAAAAGTTAATTAGTTCCTACAACCATTTCCAACTAACTGATAGAGAGATGGGGAGATGTCTTCATCAGATAGCACATGATTATGTAACTCTGATGTGTGTGTGTGTGTTGCTGGGATAAAGGTTCATTAGTTCCTACAACCATGTTTATCTAACTGATGGGGAGATGTCTGCATCAGATCACACATAAGTACGTAACTCTGATGTGTGTGTGTGTGTGTGTGTGTGTGTCTGGGATAAAGGTTCATTAATGCCTACACCTATGTCTAACTAACTGATGGGGAGATGTCTGCAACAGATAACACATGAGTACATAACTCTGATGTGTGTGTGTGTTTCTCTTTGTGTGTGTCTGGGATAAAGGTTCATTAGTTCCTACAACCATATCTAACTAACTGATGGGGAGATGGGAGATGTCTGCATAAGATAACACAAGAGTACGTAACTCTGATGTGTGTGTGTGTCTGGGATAAATGTTCATTAGTTCCTACAACAATGTCTAACTAACTGATGGGGAGATGGGAGATGTCTGCATAAGATAACACAAGAGTACATAACTCTGATGTGTGCATGTGTGTGTTGTGTCTGGGATGAAGGTTCATTAGTTCGTACAACCTTGTCTAACTAACTGATCGGGAGATAAAAGATGTCTGCATCAGATAACACATGAGTACGTAACTCTGATGTGTGTGTGTGTCTGGGATAAAGGTTCATTAGTTCCTACAACCATGTCTACCTAACTGATAGGGAGATGGGGAGATGTGTGAATCAGATAACACATGAGCACGTAGCGCTGTTGAGTGTGTGTGTCTGGGATAAAGGTTTATTAGTTCCTACAACCATGTCTAACTAACTGATGGGGAAATGTCTGCATCAGATAACAAATGAGTACATAACTCTGGTGTGTCTGTGTGTGTGCGTGCTTCTGGGATAAGTGTTCATTAGTTCCTAAAACCATGTCTAACTGGGGAGATGGGGAGATGTCGGCATTAGAAAACACATGAGGACGTAACTCTGATGTGTGTGTTTGTGTGTCTGGGATAAAGGTTCATTAGTTCCTACAACCATGTCTAACTAACTGATGGAGAGATGGGGATCATCTGCATCAGATAACACATGAGTGCATAGCTCTGATGTGTGTGTGTGTGTCTGGGATAAAGGTTCATTAGTTCATACAACCAAGTCTAACTAACTGATGGGGAGATAAGGAGATGTCTGCATCAGATAACACATGGGTACGTAACTCTGATGTGTGTGTGTGTGTTTGGGATAAAGGTTCATTAGTTTCTACAACAATGTCTTACTAACTGATAGAGAGATGGGGGATGTCTGCATCAGATAACACATGAGTACGTAACTCTGATGTGTGTGTGTGTGTGTGTGTGTTGGTGGGATAAAGGTTCATTAGTTCCTACAACCATGTCTATCTAACTGATGGGGAGATGTCTGCATCAGATAACACATGGGTACGTAACTCTGATGTGTGTGTGTGTGTGTCTGGGATAAGGGTTCAGTAGTGCCTACAACCATGTCTAACTAACTGATGGGGAGATGTCTGCAACAGATAACACATGAGTAAGTAACTCTGATGTGTGTGTGTGTGTGTTTGTGTTTGTGTGTGTCTGGGATAAAAGTTCATTAGTTCCAACAACCATGTCTAACTGACTGATGGGGAGAAGGGAGATGTCTGCATAAGATAACACAAGAGTACGTAACTCTGATGTGTGTGTGTCTGTGTGTGTGTCTGGGATAAAGGTTCATTAGTTCCTACAACCATGTCTAACTAACTGATGGGGAGATGGGAGATGTCTGCATCAGATAACACCAGAGCACATAACTCTGATGTGTGCATGTGTGTGTTGTGTCTGGGCTGAAGGATCATTAGTTGGTACAACCATGTCTAATTAACGGATCGGGAGACAAAAGATGTCTGCATCAGATAACACATAAGTGCGTAACTCTGATATGTGTGTGTGTCTGGGATAAAGGTTCATTAGTTCCTACAACTATGTCTACCTAACTGATAGGGAGATGGGGAGATGTGTGCATCAGATAACACATGAGCACGTAGCGCTGTTGAGTGTGTGTGTCTGGGATAAAGGTTTATTAGTTCCTACAACCATGTCTAATTAACTGATGGGGAGATGTCTGCATCAGATAACAAATGAGTACATAACTCTGGTGTGTGTGTGTCTGGGTAAGGGTTCATTAGTTCTTAAAACCATGTCTAACTGGGGGAGATGTCGGCATTAGAAAACACATGAGGACGTAACTTTGATGTGTGTGTGTGTGTGTGTCTGGGATTAAGGTTCATTAGTTCCTACAACCATGTCTAACTATCTGATGGGGAGATGGGGAGCATCTGCATCAGATAACACATGAGTGCGTAGCTCTGATGTGTGTGTGTGTGTGTGTGTCTGGGATAAAGGTTCATTAGTTCATACAACCAAGTCTAACTAACTGATGGGGAGATGGGGAGATGTCTGCATCAGATAACACATGGGTTAGTAACTCCGATGTGTGTGTGTGTCTGGGATAAATGTTCATTAGTTCCTACAACCATGTCTATCTAACTGATGGGGAGATGGGAGATGTCTGCATCAGATAACACAAAATTACATAACTCTGATGTGTGCGTGTGTGTGTTGTTTCTGGGATGAAGGTTCATTAGTTCCTACAACCATGTCTAATGAACTGATGGGGAGATAAAAGATGTCTGCATCAGATAACACATGAATATGTAACTCTGATGTGTGTGTGTGTCTGGGATAAAGGTTCATTAGTTCCTACAACCATGTCTACCTAATTGATAGGGATACGGGGAGATGTGTGCATCAGATAACACATGAGTCCGTAACGCTGTTGAGTGTGTGTGTCTGGGATAAAGGTTTATTAGGGCCAGATGTAGGAAGATTCCAAATTGCAACGTGCAATTTGCGAGTCCCTGCAACTCGCAAATTGCAAGTCGCAATTTGGAATGCAGAAAGGTGTCTCAGACACCTTCTGCAATTCGCAATGGGGTTGCAAAGACCCACCTCATTAATATTAATGAGGTGGGTCGCAATTTGCGACCCCATTGCGAGTAGGGGCACTCACGGGGATGGTGGCCTGCTGGAGACAGCAGACCACCATGTCCGTGACTGCTTTTTAATAAAGCAGTTTTTTTTTTCAAAGTGCAACCCGGTTTCCTTAAAGGAAAACGAGCTGCACTTTGAAAAAAAAAACGAAACCTTTAGTTTCGGTATTTTTCATGGCAGGTAGTGGTCCATTGGACCACTGCCTGCTCTGAAAAACTATTTTTTTTTTCCAGACACAAAGGGGAAGGGGTCCCATGGGGACCCCTTCCTGCTTGCGCCTGGGTTACGATCCACTTCAAGTGGATGGTAACTGCGCTTTAATTTGCGACCGCGAAAATGAATAGCATTGTGAGTCGCAAATAGGAAGGGAACACCCTGTAGACGGGTCTCCGAGACCGCGTCTCTTACCTCGGTAAACCGGCAACCTTCGGCCGGCTCCGTCACTTCCGCGTTCCCATGGCAACATGGGAACGCTATTGGACGCAACGGGAACAGACTTCCGGCTGCAGGGAGTTAAAGAGAAGACGGACTACCAGGAGGACGCGCAGGACGCCCCGGAGCGGAGGGACGAAGACGGACCCGGAGACGAGAAAACGGAGGAGCAGGACGATCGTCGACTCTTTCAAGGAGCAGAGAAGACCAGCACCGATTCCAGGGACTCGCAGGAGCGGAACACCCGAGGAAGCCGCCACGACCCAGGAGGGTCGTGGCTTTCCAAGGTACGGTCCCTCCTGGGGACGAGGGAAGCCACAGTCTAAGAGGGCACAGGGGAAGGGAACAGGGGAGGCAGGAGAGGGAAAAGGGGGGTGTACGGCACCAACCCACTAGAAGGAGTACTAAGCCCCTCTGTTTGTGGAGCACTAAGAAGTATTATAGGCACTGATAAAAAGTAACACAACAATCACCTCCCCTCACCCTCACAGTGGGATACCCTCACTCTCTCCCTCTGAATGATCCCTTCCCACCTATACCCCTAAGACAACCCCAGAACAACCCCACCAACTCACCTTCGCATTTTCTGTTTTACTTTCCGGTAGACGCGCTGGAGCATCCAGAACCCGACCATAGCCGACCAAGAGGAGGGAAAAGAAAACAAGAAAGGACAACAATTAACAGAGAACTGAAAACCAACCCCCAAGATCTACAGAAACATAGAAAGGATACTGGACTGTTCTTCAATTTTTGAAAGGAAAATAAAATATTGGTTTACATACATAATTACTTAGTCTCAGCCCTTTCTTACCGCTAAAGCCTGCCACACACCCCTTCCTATTTGCGAGTCGGAAATGCATTTTGCGAGTCGGATCCGACTCGCAAAATGAATTTCTGCATTCCGGTGAGGCTTTTGTGACTCGCAAACGTTTTTTGCCATTTGCGAGTCGCAAAACCCTTGCTACATCTGGCCCTTAGTTCCTACAACCATGTCTAACTAACTGATGGGGAGATGTCTGCATCAGATAACAAATGAGTGTATCACACTGGTGCATGTGTGTGTGTGTGTGTCTGGGATAAGGGTTCATAAGTTCCTACAACCATGTCTAACTAACTGATGGGGGGATGGGGAGCCTCTGCATCAGATAGCACATGAGTGTGTAACTCTGATGTGTGTGTGTGTGTCTGGGATAAAGGTTCATTAGTTCATACAACCAAGTCTAACTAACTGATGGGGAGATGGGGATATGTCTGCATCAGATAACACATGGGTACGTAACTCTGATGTGTGTGGGATAAAAGTTAATTAGTTCCTACAACCATGTCTAACAAACTAATGGGGATATGGGGAGCTGTATGAATCAGATAACACATGAGTGCGTAACTCTGATGTGTGTGTGTGTGTTTCTGGGAGAAATGTTCATTAGTTCCTACAACCATGTCTAGCTAACTGATGGGGAGATGTCTACATCAGATAACACATGAGTACGTACTCTGATGTGTGTTTGTATGTGTGCCCGTAAGTGTGTGTACAAATATTTAACACGTTGCCTCTGGGATAAGCCTGCCTGCTCATGCCAATCTACCAATGGGTGAGCAGGGGTTATCTGAGGATTGTGATTCCCTTACCCTGACTAGAGTGAGTGTCCCTTTTTGAAATGGGTGTAAACCGACTGCCAACATTAGGTTTCAGAGCACACAAGATAAAACGATCTGTCAATAACCTCCCTGAGTAACCCCATCTCTCCCCCACCACAAGCATGTCCCTATGAGCATAAAGAAAATTCTCAGTATACAGAGTGTTCCAGCACTCACTGTGAGAAAATCAGCCCCCCTTCTAGCTGCAGAACTATCCATCCATCGTGCCCCTCTCATTCCTCGATGTGGCAACCTGACTAAATTGGAGATTGTCACCGGACGTTTCAGTGATTTTTGCCGCACATAGTACCCCTCAGCAATAAGTCATCCATCACCCTCTTATCCCACTGAGGGGCATATTTATACTCTGTTTGCACTGAATTAGTGTCATTTTTTTTTCACTCTAATTCGGTGCAAAACTAACTCCATATTTATACTTTGGTGCTAGACCCCTCTAGCACCAAATTTATGGAGTTAAAGTAATTTTTTGAAAGTGGAAACTTACCTTGCCTTAATGAGATGCAAGGTAGGCGTTCCTGTGCAAACAATAACTCTATGGCCTTAACGCCATATTTAGGGACATATTTATACTCTGTGGCATATTTATACTCTGTTTGCACCGAATTAGCTTCATTTTTGTTACTCTAATTTGGTGCAAATCTAACTCCATATTTATACTGTGATGCTAGACCCTTCTAGCGCCAAGGCCCTGATTTATACTTTTTTTGTGCCGCATTAACGTCATTTTTTGATGTAAAAGTGGTGCAAACGTACAAAATATTGGCCCTTTTTTATACTTTTTCCTGCAAAACTGCACTAACTCAGTTTTGCACCAAAAAGTTTAGCACAGGCTTGCACCATTTCTGTGCACCAGCCGGGCACCATATTTATGAAATTGTGCAAGCCGGTGCAAAGGGTAGGCTAGAGTAAAAAAAAAAAACTTTATTCAGGTGGGGCTGGCAGTATAGAAGAAGAGGGTTTAGCACCAAAAAATGAATTTAGGCAGGTTAGAGTAAAAAAATAAATGACTCTAACCAGAATAGTGTCATTTTATGGTGCTAAACCTACCATGCCACATTACTCCTGCCTTAGAAAAGGCAGGAGTCATACCCACCCCCCAATGGCCAGCACAGAGGACAGGGGTCCCCTGGACATGGCCATTGCACCCTGTGCCATGTATGGGGACCCATTTCAGGGCCCCCTATGGCACTTTCAAAAATAAAATGCAGTCTTGCCTTTACTTACCTGGGGTGGGGTCCCCCATCCTCCGCTGTCCCTCTGGTGTGGGTGGGGGTGCCCCTGGGGCCTGGGGAGGGCACCTGTGGGCTTAATCCATGGTGTTCCACTATGGATATAGGCCCACAGGTCCCCTAACGCCTGCCCTGACCCTGGCTTTAAAAAATGGGGCAAAGCAAGCTTTGCACCAGTTTTGACCCCTCCTCCCTCCCTTGCACCATTTTTGCATGGGAGTATAAATATGGCGTTAAGGCCATAGAGCTAATAAGAAAGAGGGACTGGGAGAGTTGAAGGTCCAGTATATGTGCTCCCTACATATAAGCCTATATAACAAAAAGTATACTGTTCCAAGGGTGTCTGCCTATGTTAATCATCACGGGCAATTAGTGTCATCAGGAGTACCCTCAAGCATCAATTACGATGCTGAGCATCATCATCGGGTTGACTCCTCGCCGGACCGGCACTGCAATATCCGACGAGCCACCACTCGAAAGTGGTAGGCTCTATGACCGAAAATGATGTTACTGATCAAGTAGAGTCAGTGAAATATGATAATGTGTGGTGATAAGAAAGGAGAGTAAACGGTGTATTAAAATTGGCTCTGAACACCAAAATGTCTTTAATACTATATGTATTAAAAAATTGAATCAAGGAGTCTAAAGGGGAGTAATGTGCCCCACACTCCTTAACATAAAGTGAGGAAAGGAGGAGAACTGCTCAATCCTAACATTAAGGGGTCGACATGTTTCACGCCTAAATGGTCTGTTAAAGATCCAGCGGCGTTTCTTCAGGACCTTAGAAAAGATAACTTCTCCTTAAAGACAAATAACAATAAGTGCTGGAAGGTCACTTACAGTGTATGCATTAAATAGTCGCTGTCAGTCGTCTATTAGGTCGCCCATCCCATTTTGAGAAAGGGCCTCATGAGGACGCTAAAATCCCGACCAGAGACGGAACCGCTTTGGGAATGGTCGCTGGTCAGCACTGCACCTACCCTGGGGCGCGTCCTCGAAGACCATAGAGTCAGTTTATGCACTATAACACCTACTTTGCATCTCATTAAGGCAAGGTAGGTTTCCACTTCCAAAAAATGACTTTAACTCGATAAATTTCGTGCTAAACGGGTCTAGCACCAAAGTATAAATATTAAGTTTGTTTTGCACTGAATTAGAGTAAAAACAAATTATGCTAATTCAGTGCAAACAGAGTATAAATATGCCCCTTAGCGTCAAAACATGATGCTAATCTGGTTAGAGTCATTTACTTTGACTCAAACCTGCCTAACGTCATTTTTTTTTAAGCTAGCCTACCCTTTGCACTGTCTTGCACCATTCTATAAATATGGTGCCCAGCTGGTGCTAAAAAATGGTGCAAGCCGGTGCAAAATCTTTTGGTGTAAAATTGCTTTAGTGCATTTTTGCACCAAAAAGTATAAATAAGGCCCTGAGTGTTTTGCATGTAATGCTCATCGGTGATAACCTACTTCAAGAAATCTGAGACTCACTGTTTAATCTGACACCGATCGCAATGTGTTGTTGTGCCAGTAAAAAACCCAGTGCCATCAATTGGGTCTGCATCTTAGAATGTCCGTGGTGTGGCAGCACCCCAAGCAGGCAGACCTTGTCAATGCCCTCTAATTCCGCTCCCACTATATGTTCCAACAGTTTCAATACCTCTTCCCAGAAAGTAGTCAATCGTGGGCAGATCCATGTCTTATGGAAGAAGTCATCCTCCTTGACTTTACATTGGATACATGCCACACAACTTTTTGGTATATCCTGGAGAGCTTGTAAGGTGTAATGTATGTCCTATGCAGGTAGTGGAATTAGCTTACCTTGAATCTAATGTTAGGAGACATCAGTTGAACTTGCTTGCATGCTCTCTTCTAGTCAGAGTCTGACAAACCTATCTCACAGTTCAAATATCAACCATCTCTATTTTGCTCTCTTGTGTCACCTTCATGAGACACCAGAGACACATGAGAAGGGTAATTAGTTGCCGGCAGCCAGCAAAGTCCAGAAGCTGATGCACAGTAGCATGCTTCAATGGTTCCTCAGGGAAGGAAGGCAGATGTGTAGTAACTGCAGGTGTGATTCCCCAGGGAATGACATGTGGCATGCCAGGGACTTTATTACACATACAAACTGCACCGGAGAAAGTGGATACCCCTATCTTGTGCTCCATCCTAACATTCAGGCCTCAAGTACAACTCCTTCCATATACCCTCTTGCTGTCAGATCCATATACAAAAGCTGGACCCATTGAATAAACTGTAGTTCAAAACCCATCAATTGAAGGACCACCACACATATATTGATACCCCACCTTGTCAACGTTCATTTGAGATCCAGGATAGCAAGAGCCTCCTGAGAAGAGGTCACACTATACAGACCGTGGTTTAGGTGCCTTATATTAAGCATTGTGCACCTGCCCATGGTAAACCCTGTATGATCTGGGCGGACAAGATTTCCTTCCACTAGGAGAAGCCTCAAGGCAAGGCCAGGACCTTGCACAACAGTTTTAAATCAATATTCAACAACCAGAGTGGCCTAAAAGATGACAGGTCTAGTAGATCCCGACCGTCTTTGGGGATGAGGACCATCTCTGCTCCTCTCAACCTAGGGGGTATTATCCTTCTCTAACCTACCTCCAGAAAGACATCCAGGAGCTTTTCCAGAATGAAGATATGCTGGGAATGGTATAGTTCTGGTGGCATCCTTTTCACTCCTGGCATCCTACAGTGGGGCAACTCAGCAAGGGCTGTGTTAATCTCCTCCAACCCGATCGGATAGCAAAGAAGTTGTGTCTGCTCAGCCATGAGATGAGGCAGTTCAATGTCAGAGAAATAGCACTCAAGCTTGTCCTGTGCAGCTTCGCCCACAAGGGTGAAACCCTATTTAAGGTAGTCAGAGTAAATCTTTTTCCTGACTATGACATGACAACATGTGCCTGTGGGGTCTTTCTTGCTTTGACAGTCATGACAACATTTTGTCAGACTTGTCACCTTTGCAGAGCTGGTGCTGCCTGATTCACGTGCCAGTATACTTCTATAACTGTGTCAATGCTTCCTCAATCTGCCACTTCACAGAAGTTAAAATACGAAGGACATGAGGCACTTGGCGCACTTAATATATCCTGGTGGATGAGGTTTGCCTGCCAGGTCAGCAAAGTCCACCTCCAGTTGCCCATGCACCCCATGAATGCACTCCAAGCATTTTCCACTCAGGGCCACCTTGTATGCCTCCCACTCCATGTCCCTACTGCCTGCTTAATCCTGATTTCAGTCAGAGTCTCAGCGTTCAGGTGAAACAGCAGAATCCTGGGCCTACACCAAACCAGCGACGATGCCACAAGGAATGGAGCGCGATCTGAGAGATATCTATCAAGCTATGAAGAAAGTACATAGATGTCAGAATCATCTGTACATCCAGCCACTGAGTCCAGCCTGCTATATGTCGCATGGACAGGAGAGTAGAAGGATAGGCATCTGTCTCTCGGATTCTGGTGCCACCACACCTCACAAATGTAATGTCCATCAAAGCACCCCGCAGCACTGCATCTCTAAGATGTTTATCTAACCTGCCAGTTGAAGTCCCCCTGCAGATGAGCCTTATTCATATAAGGTGCTATATGGGCCCTTGTGTCTGAATTAAACTGTCATATTCCATGTTCTCTGCATACATATTTACTAGACAAGTCTCAATCCCATAAATGAGTCCAGTCACAGCTGTCATGTACTCACCTGATCTGACCTTGGAGACAATGCCTGACCTCTAATGCCACTTGGGGCAGAGAATGATGTCAAGCAACAACCTTAATTCACTAACTGCCTCGGAGGGGTAGGGGGGGTTGGGATGTAACAAGAAAAAGATAGACTTGTGTCCCTTGGTCTGCTCTGCAACATGGCAACACTGCACAGGAGGACCTGTATTCCCCACACCTTTGTGTATGGATGTGGGTGTGGCACAGTAGAATCAACAAGAAGAGTAGTTTACTAACAGTTCTTAGCATATGGTGTTTAAACAGTTATTAATAGCAATAACACTTAAAGTCTTTATAGTAAATGAGGCTTGAGATCAGATATAAATTTAAGAGGTAGAAAATCCAGAGCTTTCTGACACTCAACAGAATACCCAATATAACAAGGTTCAAATAAAAATGTAAGCAGCATGATTATGCACTCAGAGTGTTTCCGAGTTCTTAAAACAAGCATCTTGTTGAGAATACAAACATGAAGACCTTCAGATCAGAGTTAAATAAAGTTCAGAGTCCACACTAGATAAAGGCCCTCATTATGACAATGGCGGTAAATGCCGCCTACCGCCACGGCAATGGCCTCCAAAAGACCATCACCGTTGCTACCTATCATCTGCCATATTATGACTGTATCCGGAATTCCACCAGAAGGCTGGCGGAATTCCAGCTACTATCATGGTGGCGGACGGCGGAAAGGTGGTGCTGCTGCCAGCAGCAGTGCCACGCCAGTAGAATGCTGCTGACCAATGTTTTTGCTGGAGGCGCCCCTCAAGCAGGTAAGTCGGGTGCTCTGACAAGGGAGGGGGGTTGTGAGGTGTTGTGTGTGTTGGGTGTGTGTGTGTGACTGTTTTTGTGTGTGTGCATGCGGATGCGAGGCGTGTGGAATGCGTGTGTGCATAAATGGGTGTGAGTGTGCATATATGTTGTGTTGTGTGAATGTGTGTGTGCTAGGATATATGTCAGTGTGTGTTGATGTGTGTGTGAATGAATGTATGCATGCATGGGTGAATGTGTATATGTGTGTGTATGTCTGTGAGTGTAGGTGTGTGTATGTCGGGGGTCGGGAGTCGGGAGGGGGAAGGTTGGGGAGGACTCTGGGGAGGGGGTCATGGAAGACCCCTTTCAGTGTCAGGGAAGGAATTCCCTGGCACTGATAGTGCCTTCCACCATGATTTTCGTGGGGGTAAGATTGCCACAAAAACCATGGCTGTAGGCAGGGTCATTATCCGAAGTCTCCAGCCCGGCAGCTGTTACCGCCCTGGCAGACGGAGTGGTATATTGGCAGTTTGGCCTGAGACAAACCGCCAATGTCATATTTTGGGGAAAGGTACCGCTAGCCTGTTGGCAGTACCTTTCTCCAAAATAACACCGTCCGCCAGGGTCCTAATGAGGGTCAAAATGTTCAGAGCGCTATAAGGGCAGATTTAAGAGCCCCTTGCCTCATTTTAGCACCACCTTAGCATCATTTTTCTGATGCTAAGGTGGTGCTACGTTGGCTTTTCCCCTGCGCTATATTTACAAACTGGTGCAATGCATGCCTTAGCACAGGAAAATAGTGTACTACCCCCAACAGATACCCAAACCCACCAAAATAAGAATCAAAGAAGAGAAGAAATGAAAATAGCATACAGAAGCTACCCAGGCCAGGCCAGCCACAAAAGGGAGAGACCCAGCCAAGTAAGAGCACCAACAGCACAATTCCCTCCACACATTGCTACTTCACTCCACAGATGAAGGGCGCCAGGTGGGAAGGAAGGCGTGGCCATGGGTTCTGCTCACTCCATGGAATCCATTCTCTGAGTGTCAAGTCAATTGACACATGACAGCTATCCCAACTGAGGGGCAGATATAAGGCACTCAGTCCAGCACCTCCCCAGCCAGGGGACATAGTCTTGGGGTAAGGGACCATGATTTTAGCTTCCAGTCCTAATGAGCTGCTGTGTGGGCTATGCCTCCTCCAGTCAGATCTCTCTCCACAGGGGTACTATCTGGGTGATTTGGAGATGTCTTTGGGCCCTCCAATGATAAGTCCTCTACTCTGGTCTGCTTGCTACCTCCCTGGACAGTGATCCAGATGGCACTCCATTATCGCAACCTATTTCCACCTAATTTGCGATGTTTCCATCTCCTGTTCTCTATCCGGTCCAGCCTCGGCCAGTGGGAGCAGGTAGGCTCCAACCTCGCCAGATCTACTTTATCCCACATTTCCAACCATGCCCACATTTTCTCTGGTCTCTCAAAGAAGTATGCCTGTCCTTGACCAATAACTTTCAGTTATGCTCAGAATACCAGCATGTATCTGAGGTCAAGAGTCCTGACCTTTTGCTTCACCTCCAAGAAGAATTTGCGTTGAGTTTACTGGCTGATAACAGTAGAAACATTAAAAAATATGCTAGTGACAAACTACTTTGCTTGACGTAGGATAGTGTAAAGGTTGATTACGATTCTTATGTGTTGATCTATGTTGACTGCTGAATTGGTGCAGATGTTGGTTGTGTGTATGTATGATGATGGCTGTGTTGGGGTATGGAAGATTGTCCACTGGTGAATGACAATGGATATGTTTTAGTATGATGAAAGTTCTGTTTGCATACAATGTGTCTAATTTCCTGTTGAGGTGTGTTCTCATGTCTTTACGTGCGGTGGGAGTATGCTCTGGATGATCTATAAAAATTGCTGTGAATACTATGAAGCTGTATTGTATAGACTGTTAAAAACCACTACAAGAATTATAATGTGATTGAAGTTACTCATGATATTATAGGAGAGGATGTCTACATCAAAATATTGTAATTTGTACTTCAGATGATGTGTTAGGAATTAATGAGTGTAAGAAATAAATGTTGAATATGTATTGCAAAGCAAACCAATTGTGAGATATTAGCTGGACGAGTGCCTGAGAATAATTTAGCTTTTGATTGTTGCCTATATATACAAAGCTTTCCTACATGTTGACAATCTAAAGCTAAGCATCTGTATGTATCAGCTGTGTTATGAAGTGTTTTCTTCTCGCTAACTGTACGATTATTTATCTTTTCTTTCATTGCTTTTCTTTCACTATCTACCTGAATAATGAACTTGTTTTGTACCTGTATGAGAGTACATGTTAGGTTACTCCGGTGTGCACATCAGGGGTCAAAAGTCAGGGTAGGTTCAGTGACATTGAAGCAGTCGTGTTCCATTTAATTTACATCATTTGATTCATCAACATTTACAGACATGAACGTGGTGGGTTTTAAAACTGCACACTTCTTCACACAAATTTGCAGAGCCAAGGATCAATAGCTCATAACTGGTAAGACGGGTACTGATCAATTATTGGATCTTGGACCGTGTTAGAAGTACTTCAACTGAGTGTGAGACATAAACAGGCAAAAGGTGTCCCATCACAATGCCTTCCCATTGACTGGTGCTCCCACCAGCACTGGCCATGGCCTTCAAACAGCCGGGTAAAGTATCAGTGACAGGATCCAATGTATTGTAAAAATATACCACTGGCCTGTTTGTTCCTCCATGTGTCATGACCTGAACACTTCTTACGTAATCTGTCAGTCTCGGACACCACCTGGTTTCTTGCTTGTTCTGGTTTGACCAAGGTAGGGGCGACCCCTTCCAGAAGCCATGGTGCTGCTGATAATATAACACCAAGCCGGCTGAAACCTCCAGAAGGAGTCCCAGAGGAAAATAAACAAACTTGGGAAAAACCTCAGATCAAGGAACTCCTGGAAAAGATGTTAAAGAAAAAAGAGAAGCACAAAAACTCTGGAACAAAAACTACAGGCAGAGAAAAACAGGAGTAGTCCAAAATCACAGGTTATGGGAGCGAGGAGCACAACCAGGACGGAAGTGTTTGCAACGCAAGGAACAGAAGACCAACTGTGCTTATATGCTGACAAACAGGAAGTGACATGCAGGAAGTATTGAATGCACCATCTTGGATTGGGAAAAGCCACATTCATGTGAATGGGAAAATAGCCATAGTGTAAAAAGTAGTGAGCAAAGCATGCAGGGAAGGAAACACAGACTCCTGGAAAGGAGAGGATATGGCCAAAGACGAAAAAAGGAAAGGAGGAAAAAAGAAGAAAAGAAAAAAAAACTGCAAAAACAGGTAAGGAAAGCTATGAGGGCAAAAAGTGGGTGCAGCTCAAAAAAACGGTTGTGGCCCAAAAAGCAGCCTGTGGCAGAAATGGCCATCTGAGATGCAGACCACCGATCTGACCACGGCCCGCAAGTGGGGCGCCGCCAGTCTCTGCAGTGTCATACCATGTGACTGCATCAAAACAGAAAGAGTACAACCATCACGTTCATGACAAAACAGCGCAAAACATTTTTGTGTAATCAGGCATTCCCAAAACTGGAGCTTTGGACATACTCCCTCTCAAGTCAGTGAAAGCTTTCATGCACTCTTCATTGAAAGAGCCTGGATCGTGACTTCTTTCTATGTCAACTTCTGAAACGGTTTGAAATTAATGAAAACTTTTGATTCAATTAGCTGCAAAAGCTCACCATGTCTAAAAACATTCTGACATCTCTCTATGTAAATGGAGGATTCATTTGCACAATTGCTGCAACTCTATCTCTATACACTTTTCTCATACCTTCCTCAATTTGGTAACCTGAATACCTCACTCCTTTCTGACAACACTGTGATTTAGCAAGGGGAAACTTTGTGTCTGTTCTCACCCAAATAGTTCAACAATGCCATGGTATGTTGTCTGCAAGCTTCACATGTATTGGGCAAAACCATCAGATAATGAATGTATTGCACTAAAGCAGACTGAAATGGCATGTTCAAGGACTCTAAATACTTCTTCAGGATCTGATTGAAAATGGATGGTGATTCCGAAAACACCTGTGGAGTACAACACCATGAAAACACACAGTTGCTGAATCAAAAACAAAGGAGGAACTGACTATCCTCATGCAATGGCACTAAGAAAAGGCTATGACAAATCAATCATAGAAAACCATTTTGATTCACATGAAAAATGAAATAAAACCACTGCTGGATTTGGCACTACAGGACAACAGGATACCATGACTTTGCTCACCTCTATCAAATCCTGAACTATGCAATATTTCCCACTAGGCTTTCACAGACCCATAATTATGAATAACACAGGCTGCTCCATCAATTCTTTCAGAACATCCTGCTCAACAAAGTCGTACGCAATTACTTGGATAATTCCTTCAATCACTTCTAGTGTTGTGTGATACTGTGGTGTTCTGGGGAAAATTATATTTGGCTCTACTGTCACTCTGACTGGATCAACGCCTCAAATAAGTCCAATATAATTTCCAGAGAGATCCAAAACTCTCAGTCTTACTGTTTCTTGTAATTTGTCAGGCAAGTTTTTAACTGTCATGGCAGGAAACAATCTAATGAGAGGATACATCTCATCAGTTTTACTGAAAGTCTCATCATCACTATTTGTTTGTATTGCTATCCCTTCAGGTGTACAAGCGATGGAACATTTTTATTTGCAAACTAAGTCTCTTCCTAACAAACTCACAGGACTTGAGTCAAAAATCACAAATCACAAATTGAGGCAGACTTTCAAATGTACCTATCTTAACTGGAATGGGCTCTGCAATGGGGTTCCCAAATGCTGGTTTGCTACTCTTACAACCTGAACTGTCCTTCCTGAAAGGGGCACATTGGGACTTCTGCAGATATGACAGTAGAATGAGTTGCTCCCGTATCAACAGGATTGAAACATCACGACCCATCATACTCACATTCACATAAGAAGGACACTAATCTACCTCCCATGAAGCACCCAATGTACATTGTTCCTCTTCTGAACTCTCACTCATGCATTCTTCACTCATTTCATCAGCATTAAAATCAATCAATGGATATTGTGTGATTAAATAATTTATATTTGCATTTGTTCTTTGGTTTATTTTCTGCTGCGGAACCATCACCTGTTGCTGTGACATCAGAGCTTGTGGGATTCGCATTTGCTATAGGACATGAATAGTCTGTTGGGGAAACTGTTCTTGTTGCTGGGGAACCTGCATTTGGACTGCTCCTATAGGAACATTAATGTATGGATTTTGGGGTCTTTGAATTCTCTAAGTTTGAAATTGACAGCGGTCAACCATCTGCACAACACCACCACCTTGCAACAAATTACTTACATTATTAAAGGAGCACTTCTCTTTCTGACTTTGATGAACGCATGACAGGGAATCATTCTCTTCATGTTCTGAACATCTGCCACATTTGCCTTCGGATTTATTCGAACTTCACTACCTCTACCTCTATACTGAGGCACCAAGTTGCATTGCTGTTGTGTTCCCTGCATTCCTACTACATTTACAATTCACTGTGGACTCTGCATACCGGCTGCTTGGTCAGAATCTGCATCACTATGGACTTTTTTTCCAACCTTTTCTGCTTCAAATTGATCTCACCACTACAGTATTTTGCGTACTGCAACACCTCATCAATCGTCTTTTCTTATCAGAAAATCAAATGATTCTTAATCAGATTGCTAATTCAGGCTTCAATCCTTAAATGTATCTAAACACAAAATGGATCATGTCTCTCGGCTCAATAATTTCTGTGCCACTGTATTGTCTGAATGCTTTCAGCAGTCTCTCATAATAAGCATGAAGAAACTCCTTGGTCTCCTGATATGTCCTGTCAATCCTTTAGCAATCAATATCTTTAGGGGAAACTCTAGTTTTCAGAAATTCCATCACCTTGTAATAGTTTTTCATCACCTCTCCAGACGGAGCACCTGTTGCTGCATCTCTTGGAGGCTCACTCGTTAGCCAATCAATTCTCCACTTACACTTAACCCACAAATCTGCTGGAACCACAATCTCAAATTGTTGGAAAATGGGTTATTGGTAGGGCAGGTAGGTACCTACACCTAGCAACAAGCCACAAACCTCCACAAAAGTACAGTTAGGTCTCAGTAAATTAATCCCAGCTCTACCCTTGGTAGCTTGGCATCGAGCGTCAAGGCTTAACTTAGGAGACAAAGTGTAAAGCATTCAAATATCACACAACAGTAATTAAATAAAACACAGGAAACAGTTTAAAAATCCAAAACCAATTTATAAAAATAGCTTATATTTTTATCTTTAAAATGACACAAAAACGATTAAAATCGGTTCAGGGGAACTGGAGATATGAATTTTTAAAGTATTATTATTTTCTAGCGCTTAGAAACAAAAAGCGCCAATCGGGTCATCTGGTTGCACCAGGACCGGGGCAAAGTCAAACTTTCAGGCCGACCGCGATGGAGCCCTGCTCGGCTACAGGTCGCGGGAAGCCTCGGTTAAAAAGTTACCTTCTGACTTAGTCTTTATTTTGAAGTTTTTCTTCACCGGGACGAACCTGCCAGTTGGATCCGACCTCCTGGAGCCCTTGTCCGGATACGCGAAGTCGGTTTCCTCGGTGGTGATTTCTACCTTCGGACTTAGTCGTTTTTTCGAGATGAAAATCCTTCGACCGGGGTAAACCTGGATCTTGATCCGACGTCCGTGGAGCCCTTCTCGGATACGATGGCTGGAAGGTCCCGGTCAACTTTTTACGTTCGGACTTAGTCTCTTTTTCGGATGTTTTTCTTTACCGGGACGAACCACGAAGTCAGGCCGGGTCGCGGTTGAGGCAAGCCGGCTAGAATTTCCGGGGCGGGTCGGTCCCTCTCTGGAGCTTTTTTACAAAATTTGTCAAATCTTCTCCAAACGTCTGGGGCTTCACCCAGATGTCCTTTTAAGGTTCTTTTGGGGTCCACAGCTCACCTCAAGGGTCCAGAAGTTCTGTGATGGTCCTTGGGAAGTGCGGACTTCAACTCCCAGAATGCACCTGGCGCAAACTCCTTTTTGGCCACTGGACAGTGGTCAGCTGGTCACTTTTTCAGGAGTTGGTGCAGGGGACTCTGGTTAGCAATTTTTCACCTGTAGCAAACAGGGAGTCCCTCCTTGAACCAGTGGAAGCCAGGCAAAGTCCTTCTTGTGGTGAAGCCCAAGTGTGTAGCTGGTGCAGTCTTTCTGAGTGCAGGGTCCAGGTGCAGGCCAGGGGTCCAGCAGGGCAGTCCTTCTTCTCCTTGTAGTTCCTTCTTCTTGAAATTTGGTGGGGATCTGAGGCGTGGGTGCAGGTCTGCCAGTTTTATCCTTGCTCCTGGGTGAAAAGCAGGGGGGCCCTGGTCCTCCAATCAGGGACAGGGTCGTCCCCCTGTGATGACCACTTCCTGGGAAGTGTGGCAAAAATCCATCCCAGAAGGCAACAGTCTCTAAAAATCCAAAATGGATGAATCTGATTTTTGGAGGAGAGATCTGGCTGAGCCCACCCACTGGTGTGGCTAAAAATCATAAACACACCCCTCTCCTGCCCTCTCCTAATCTAATCAAGGGGGCACCTAGCTGTCTGGGGTTGCAGGATGTGGGGGTGTTGCTGGGTGCTCCAGATGTCCTTCTCTGCCTTTGAAGACCAGTTTGGCAGCCCTCCCCCTTCCTGCCTCACCATCTGCTGAGGGGAGATTCTCTCCCCCAAGCACATTCCTTTGTGTGAAGTCAGGCCACTTCACACCTCATTAAAGTAGCCTGGCAGAAGCTGCTGCAGGCTGGCCAATCAGAGCACAGGAGCAAAAACAATGCAGAGCTGAAATTGGCAACTTTTTAGGTAAAGTCTAAACTTTTTACCTGCACTAGTTATATTAAATCCAACAACTGGAAGTTGTGGGATTTATTATAACAATCAATTTGATACCAAATTCTTGGTATGTAACATTTAAGGAGACTTTAAAATTTAAAATAAAGTCTGCCCATTCTAGCCTATGAAGGCCATTTACTTCGATGAGGGAAAAACGAATTTGGCTGTTTTTACCTCACCAGGGCTTATAAATCTATTTTTATAAAGTCCCTGCTTATAGTTACATGGCACCCAGCCCTAGGGGCACATAGGGCACACCTTAGGGGTGACTTATATGTAAAAATAAGGTAGTTTAAGACTTTGGAAGTACCTTTAATTCCAAAGTCGAATTTGCATATAACTTTATTTTAAAAGCAGCCAGCAAGGCAGGCTTGCTTTTAAAATGACACTGGGCACCTCAGCAATGCACCTAGGTGTGCACCACCTATGCTGTGGTCCCTAAACCTACATGCCCTACCATATACTAGGGACTTATAGGTAGGTTAACTTAGCCAATTATAATTAGCCTAATTTGCATATCCATTTTACACAGAGCACAGGCCCTGGGACTGGTTAGCAGTACCCAGGGCACCTTTAAAGTCAGAAAAACACCAGCATAAAGTGGAAAATGGGGGCAAAAAGTTATGGGGCCTCTGCAATCAGCCCCAGTTTCTCACACAAATAGTGTTCAGATCTTCCCACAAACACTTCACAAGCTTGACAACCCTCTCTGTTTGCTGGTTCATTCCACTGGTTTCTCACAACTTTGGGTAATCATTTGTAAATGACAATATGTCACTTCTACTCCAAGGGACATGAACAAAATTCACTCCTGGAATTTATCACTTCCATTACCTCCAATGCTGGTGTGCCCTCAGGTGGAGTAGGCTCACCCTCCCTAACTAAAATGAAGCCATCGCCTCTCAATACGATTCTTACAGCTTTGAAACACCTCATTTTACATAAATCTAATTCACAAACCCCAAATCTATGAAACCAGAAAGAAATTTTAAGTCCCACAATCCTTTTCATAAGCTGTTCTCAACCAATAGTAGAACAGACTTGCCCACCAATCCGTGTGTGGCTTTTCTCACCAACTGACCTATCCCAGCGTTGACCAAATTACTTCACACTCACTCAGCTCAGCTCAGCCAGCAGCTGCAACGCACTTCAGAGCCACCTCACACACTTCTCACGCAAACCTAAATGTAAATATAGTGAGCTAAAAAAAAAACTGTCTGCTCACTATGGGTAGGACATAAACACTTTTGAAGCTGTAGAGAAGTTTTGACTGTGCACTTTCACACAAACAACTACTCTTACGACTGTGGCTCTCTCACAAACTCAAAGCAAGATTTGACCAGCAAACCTCACTCTGGTTGATACGGATCCTCCATGTGCTCGCAGGATTCACCTAATACCAACCAACAACACACACTCAAGGGAAGTACAACTGGCCTTGTAAGCAGTGCTCAATCGACCAACAACTTACCTGCAGATAATAAATTAATCAAGTATCGCCATACACTTGTACAGTACTCTGGAGTCTGAGGCCTCTCAGGACCCGTTACAACAACATCCAAGCTGGCCAAATTTTGAGCACAAAGTGCAAAATTCACTGGGAGTACGACAACTCCCCACTCTCTTACTTGGAGTATGTAAACTCTTTTCTCATTTACCTTGGAGTACGTAAACTCTCTACTTCACTTCATACATCACACTTCACCGCAATTTAGCCAAAGCATTGCAAGTGCAAGCCTTTCTCAAAACACATACTGTACACTGGTAATACAACGCTGGAATTTCATCAACCCTAACACTAGACTAAGAACAGCTCACAATGTGGGCAAATTCACACTCTCCTCTTTACAAGACAAAACCATAGCTCTGATATCAAAACTGGTGGAGTGTTGGGGCCCCGGAAAACTTTCTACTCTCCAGTTCCGGGCTCAACAATCACCAGTGCTCGAGTGAGACACCGTCATTAATCTCACCCATGGAGGTCAACTGAATCTTTGGACTTGGCGAAAAGTGTAGTAGTCAGAATCAATCAATAATAAATCAATGACATTATACCATAAGCAATATTGAATACCATCAGCAATTTAACAATAAATCAAACTCCAAACCAAATAAAGTTTCAAATCTTTATAACAAGCCCAAACCCAATGACACCTAAAAGGATTGCTAAACAAAATTATAAGCATGCATAAAAACCATAGGCTGACCAAATCATCTGAAAAGATTGAACCTACTAAACATCAATAGAGCTAGACACTCCAAAAGAATAATATAGATTAGCAACAATACAATATGTGGATCATTATTAGAATTCTAAGCAGATGATGGTGACATCAGTAAATCATCAAAATACAGTTTCAACATTCAGATTTTGGGTTTCAGAGATGGGCCATTCCTAACACGAAGACAAATTTGACTTGTTTGTGTGGGAATGGACTAACACATGCGGGCAAAAGCAAAGATAAAAGAAAGACAAAAATAATTTTAAAACCATCTAATCAGGGCAACTTACTAAAATATGTTGGTGTAAGTTCATCGATCAGGACAATCACTTTCTTCCAGCATCAGTTGACCGCAGCATCAAGACAGTGGAGAACACAGGCTGCACATAGGATAGATCAGCAGTACAGAATTAGTTGGCCTTATTAGTACTGAACCACATAACAGAATAAGGCAGTTAAGACCATGATGTGGAAACTCATCAGGAAACTTAGGGAATAGGAAAACAGGTTTAAACAGCATTCTGGACAGCTTCAAAATAAGCATAGGACTGACTCTAAGACTTTTTTAGGGCAGACTGACTTCAATTCCGAAGTTCTTCCCTAACTAGAAGTATGCATGATCAATCCATTCGTCCTTCAGGTGGGTTCATTTCAGACATCAGATCCAGCTCCCAATCACTGCAGATGGCACTACCAAATTCTGAGGAATCTACTCATCAAAAGTGCATTGTCACCGGATGGTGACTTGAGATCCTTTCTCACTCCACACAATAAACCAAAACAATGCTTTTCACATGAGAACTAGAGATTTCCTGCCCTGTTCGACAACTAGAACAAGTAGTGTAATGATGTTGCTTCTAAAACATGTCTTGTCTACAATACAATAGGACATTCAACCTCACATTAGCAGTCTAGGGAAAAAATTCAGGTCAGAGGGGACAGAATAAATAAGTGATTTTCCATTAACACTGCAAAATAAATCTCAGGCCTAATCAAGCTTAAAAAAAACCTCAATTTACATTAATACATTTAATTGATTAATAAACCTATTGCACACCTTACAATGTATATGTGCAAGGCAAATTATTTAAATGCAAATATTATTAAAAACATGTCAAAACTAATTTAAACACACATTTATTTTTCTGCATATGTGTACTACGCAATGATAAAGTTAATGTAATCAAACATAAGTATGATTAATTCATATTGATTTTAATACCTTTAATAACACATTTTTAATATTAACTCACATTAATACTTTATTCAATATAAATGCAAAATGCTTCTGTTAAAACGTGGTACACAAAACGAATGGTGGCCACATCGTACACATCAATTCAAACATGCACATTTTACAATTCATGTTGTTTTCTTTGTTAGGCCTTCAAAACTAGGTTAATTACTCACCATATGCTAACTTCTATGCCATTATTATATTAGTAAAATGTAATCTCTATTAGCAGCTTCTCTTTCTAGCACCCTGCCACTCACCCTGCAGTTCCTCCATATGAAGCCGCTAAGGGGTGTTTCTTACACTGCCTTCTCATATACCCCCTCCACTTACTCCCTCCCTCTGGCATACCTTACTTGTGGCCTTCCCCTTGACCACCTGTGTGCTGCCCATGCTACCTCAGTCACCCCACTGTCCACCCCTCCACCTACCTGCAACCTCTCTGTGTACTGGCCTGTGTCCCCCAAGCTGCCCCTCTGTGTGCCTCTGAGTCTGCAATATTGGGGATGCCCGTAGATCTAGCTTGTAACTTTAAATACAACCCTTAACAAATGGTGTTTTTAAAACATCTCCTCTAGTTCATGAACATTGGGTAAGTGTCTTAGAAAAATTGAGCACAATGATAAAGGATGCTTCTTTTACACCTCTCCAAACCCGACCCAATCCCTAGACTAAATTTTTCAAATTTCCCCCAATTTTTGCAAATATACGGAAAATTTTAAAAAATGTTATGCAATGGGAGCTTAAAGAAATAATATTTTACATATATTCTGACATTCGTTCTCTGCACAGGACGCACACTGCCTTACATTTTTTTACCGTGCTTCATAAAAAATGGTAGAAGTCTGTGAAAATTTAGTGGAAAAGATTCCCTCCTAAAATACTGTGTATCAATATATTAATAAAAAAGTCAGGTGAAACGTTCATCTTAATGTTAATGTAATCTATTATAAAACTAGAAAATAAAGCACGTTTGACAATAACTGCCAGGAGTGCGTTTTGTGGAACACTCTAATTGATTATGATTCTTCCGTCATGAAAAATAATGAAGTCTTGATTTTCTTTATCAGAAAAGGTCAGCAGTTCCAGCAGAAATTCTAAGCTCACCACTGAAGACATTTAAGCACTGACAAGCGACATTACAAATATGGATTTTGGAAGTCCCTCTTTTACTGGCATTTTCGAGACATTACATCTGTTTCTACCATCCACAGAATCCTAAAGGTTAAATAAATAGCATGCTTTGCTGTGGGATCTGTTAAATATGATTTTAACATCATTCTGATGCAGACTAAAAAGAAAAGAAAGGTAAGGGTGAAACTTAGGGAGCTTCTAGGAAGACAAACGCTTCAAAAATTGAAAGGAACATATTGTTATTTGGTATGAATAGGAAAGAATAGAAAAATAAACGTGCCTGCTGTTCACTACAAGTTGGTAGCAGGTAGTTTGTTTTAGAAAATCATTATAATTTACTAAACGAAATACCTTCAAAAGAAACCTGATGAAAATAGCGAATATACAGCTTTGTATGCGCAAAAGGTCAACAGCCTTAGGGGCTGGGAGAAAGAAAACTCAATGTTCCAACTAACTGTTTGAGTAATCTGTCTTTGTGTTGAAAGTACAGAAAATTAACTTCCCTGCCGTCTTTCAACTCATGGCAAAATAAGGTATTTTTAAGATGAAGCAGCTAAAGTTTTATAAGAAATGCGTCTTTCGGTATAGCTAGTTTTGAAACTACTCAACAAAATTCATAATACCCTATCGGTGAAATGGTGTTCAGACATTCTGAGAGCCTAAACACAATCTTGTTTCGGAAAGCAATCTTTAAGGTAACCTTACCGGGTTAATCTAAATATAGTATTAAATGTTTGAATACTGTTTATATAAAGAATAATTACGATGGTCTTTCACGATTATAATTTTTTTGCAAGAGGATTTAATACCGCACCAATAATTAGATCAGCAAATAAAGAGAGGCATTTTTAACGGAAGAGACTCGCAACCTGCAGATCACATCATTATTTGATAAAGAACATTGTGAAAAGGCTACAGCCAACCTATTCAAGGTTGGCCCCTATTAAAGAGGCCATATCACAAGGATGAACAGTCTTCAATAACCGAGTACTGCAGTATAATAGGGCTATGCACCAGTTACTCATTCACAAAAGGTATCCTACACCCTCACTATAAGACACCATTCGGCAGTGTAAATGAGTACTAATGAGAGAAGCCAAAATAGATCGTACTAGTTTGTTTTTGTTATACTCTCTCCCACACTATTAGTTGCATGATTCATCATTGGTTCTCATCCTGGGTCCTCTAAACCAGAGTGGTCTCAACCATATTCCATTTAAAGGGTGTAGGGAAACCCCTTTTCTGATTTTATTATACCTTGGAGGACTCATCAATAAAGCAATACCTACGTGACCTTTAGTTATTTTTGACTAACAAGACCCTTATCAGAAAATATCCAAAGTGCTCCCTGTAATATGTTTGAGCCCACCCTGGTATCTTATAGTGAGGGTGTAGGATACATTTTATGAATGAGGTGAAACTAGGTATACAGTATTCCATTTTGCGTAGTCAAATTCTCTCTCTCCTTCCTGAGTTATCACTTTTGGTTTCATATCCAGGATTGTGTGAAGATGCACTGATTGAAGCTCTTCCACAACTGAGTGCATGCCTGCAAACAGTACAACTTGGAAACACAGACACCCTTCCACTGTGAGGCAGGTGCAGCCATCAGAGGCTGGAAAGGTTTCAGGGGGCTTCCGTGTGCACATTCCCCCACTTTGTGGAAGTCTTGCCCCCTCCCACCCCACCACCTTTAATGCTGACAGTGCTAGGGCTACAGACAGATACACCCTGAGACACCTCATTTGAAATCCTAGACAGGATACTCTTGGAGAGATTACAGGAATTAGTGACTAACAAGGGAGTATTCTTGATGATTTGGTTAGGAGTTCAAAAGGGCTTGTGCATCAAGAGGAATAGCTAAACCTGTATACACTTATTGGGAAATATGCTAAGTTGAAAAAAAGGGGCTAAAGCTTGCACTTATGGACACTTTGACTATGTTCAGTCTTGCTAACAAGTCCTGGCTCTGGCAAATTCTGACTGAGATGGGGTTGAAATTGGATTGGTGACTCTTCTACGAAGGCAATATTTCTTGCAATTGAGAGTTGTCTAGGCACTTATTGGGAATTGTTAGACTTGGCACCCTTGGTGTGGTTTCCCCTGACTGTTTGCCTTCTGACCTCCTGTTTTTGACTGTTGTTGCTGACTGTCTTTGCTGGCTTTAGAATCTGGGCACTTTACCACAGCTAACCAGTGCTAAAGTGCATATGCCCTTTACTTAGAATAGGCTTAGCCACAAGTGGCATATCTGATTCACTTATACATCTCAAATAAAGTGCACTACTTGTGCCCAGGACCTAAACCTCAAATGCTACTAGTGAACCTGCAGCACTGATTGTGCCACCTGTTTGGGTAGCACTTTAAACATGGCTCGGGCCAGTATTAAACTGCAATGTGGACCTGGCAAGTTAACTTACTTGCCTTTCTAATACAAATATCTCACCCCTAAGATAGGCCCTGGAAAGCCCGTGAGTAGGGTGTGGGGTATTTAAAAAGTATGGCTTTTTTTTTAGGTTTTACATGTTATGGTAGTGAAATACTCTTAAATTTGTTTTTCACTACTGCATGGCCTAGCTCTGCCATGGGATAACACTGGAAATACTTATTACATTTTATATGTGTAATGCCCAATTGGGAAGGAATGGGGCCCGCAGGTATTGTGTCTCTAGAATCACAATTTAAAATCACAACTGATGGTAAAGTCAGATTTTAAATTGCAATTCTGAAAATGGCACGTTTAGAAAGATGGCATTTTCTTATTTAACCATCTGTGCCTTCTGCCTGTCTCCAGTACACATTTGGGGTGTGTGACAGTTGGTTTCCTGCATTCCCTCTAGACAGCCACCCACAAAGGAAGATTAGGTGTGAATGAGTGGACATCTGCAGGTTGATGGGTCATCCTGAGTAGGATGGGTGGGAGGAGCTGACAGTTGCACCAGGAAAGGTTTGTGTCATGCCCCCACACAAAGGATTGCATACTGCCCTGTTATGAGTATGGAGCCAGGGCAAGTAAGAAAGGGACTTCTGCACTTCAAAGTCATCTCTTTGAAGTATTCTACACTTCAAAGGCCAAACTGGTTATAAGTACTGGCCCCTTGACACCACAAACTCAGCATACTTCTAGAACTGAGGACGTTCTACCAGGAAGAAGAACTGCTGAACGGCTGGAGGGACTGATACTTTGTTGAACTGCTTTGCTGTGTTTAGCTGCTGCCTCTTGCCTGGGAGTGAGAAGAACTTAACCTGCAATCGCTACATCCCAGAACCAAAGTATGTCTAAGGGCTTGCTGTCTTGCCTCCTGTTCTGAAATCTCAGAAAAATCAAAGACTTCTCTTCCACCTTCTAACAGTATCCCTGACTTTGCTTGCTGTAAGTCTTGCTCGGCCAAGTGGTGTCAACTCAGTAAAGGGCCCTTGGAAGTGAGTATAAAGTACTGCAACTAACAGCACCCATGCATCTTCATCTAAACAGGTGTAACTTTACCATTGTGTAGAAAAATCCAGCACATCACTCACAGAACTGTGAGGAGAAGATTGACGCACTGCCCCCTCCAGTGTGGATTAACCCGGTGCATTGCACTCTGAATCATCACACTCAGAACTGGTGCCTCACTCAATGGACACACACACATTGCTGCAGTTGCATGGAGAAAGTCCGTACAACAGCCAAACTGCAGGGGGACCATGAACTCATCTCATTTTAAGAGTTAATATCTCAATTTCTTCTTATTGTATTTTTCTTATTTTTGTTTTGTTTTCTTTATATAGAAATCCATTTGTCTCACTTGGTGTGAATATATTTTGTGGTATTTTCAATCTGTTACTGTTTCAAGTGTTGCACATATAGTTTGCACATTGTCTCTTTCTTAAGTTAAGCCTGCCAGCTGGGTGCCAAGCTATCAGAGGGGGAGAACAGGTTAATATATGATGTGTATGTGACTTACCCTGACTAGGGTCATGGTTCCTGCTTGGAAAGAGTGCATTTCTCTGCCAACCAGAAACTTGATTTCTAACAGGAATGCAGTGCCCATTTTGATCAGAAAAATAGGTCCACCATGATGAAAGTGTTCACACTCTTCATTTTCACATTATGCATAAATGTCTCAGTGAGAGGACTTAATTTGGTTTTTACACTTGAATTGGTAATAAAAGTTGGCATGTTTTACTGTAAGAAACTGGTGATATCCGCAAATGTAGGAGAATGATTGGCCTGCAATGTTTAGCATCCAATTAATATATATTTACCAATCACTACTCAACAATGTTTTGTGAGGCATTGTGAGAGGAGGAGTTTGGTCCTTCTGTCCCTAAAGGCAGACACACCACGTGCAGTTGGAATGTCTTTAATTATAAAATCACATTTAATATGGTATTTCTTTCTACTTGCAATTTATGGGGGGAGCAGATGTGAAACCTATGGGGGATTTAGATTGCAATGCATTGCTGAAAAATATATAAAAGTCAGAATTCAGCTAGCTATTATTTATGTAGCATGCTCAGGACTTCCCAAAGAATATAATAGTTGAATAAAAAAATAGAGAAAAAAATAAATAAGTAGCAATTATTTCATCTGTAACTTTTTGCAGAGAGGGCTGATCTGCAAAACTAATACTCCTTTAGAACTGTCAAAATGCCTGGTCATCAAGATGTAGAGTGTTTTGGAGTGTGCTCATAAAACTATGGTGGCCAGAAACAATAATTAACCTGTGGTTTGCAATTCTGTTTTCACTATGCACTGAATATGAAACACTTGATAACAAAAATCCAATAAACTGAAATCAGAGTGAACAAATGATATAAATTTCTTAAATGTGTCCCACAACCAATCTTTAGGGATGGGGCTCAAAGCCAACCAACACATGTGGTGTCACATTTTATCAGATGAAGTGTAGCAATGGTAGATGGTAGGAGCTTCAAGTTTATTTATTGTTTGACTTTTTAAATGTTAAGCAGTGCAAATATTAACAATAATCATTTTACATTTAAACTAAACATATATTTACAAAGTCCAAAATTCAGCAAAAATGATGCTTATTATAAAACTAATTATTTACAAGAAAATCCCCATTGATCAGCTTCATCTCTTACAATGAAAAAACCTTAACATGCTTAAAATTTTATCAGGTATCTTTACTTTCCATTACAAATGCAGCCAAGTCTGTCAACCTACAACTTTGAAATTTTCTTTACAACAATAATACAAGAACATTTCTCTCACTTTTCAAATCATCACAAAATATTAGTACACGTGACAAGGTTTATGCTAAAGTTCTACAAAGTGTGCAAAGAAACTCTTTGTTCTCTTTTTTCTTGCACTTTACACTAGCTTTGGTATTAGAATCTTAACTAGTCTTGATTTCAGCATTCATCTTCTTATTACTTGAGAAGATGTGTCTACTAAACACTCCCATAAGGACCCCAAAGAGGCTATTGCAATGTCAATCAGAGAGGAAAAGTAATCAATGCTATTTGTATTTTTCATTGGTTGAGCACTAGAACATCTTCCGTTAAAAACAGCTAAACTGAATCCTTTGAGAACAGCATCCAGATCTTTACCCCTTTGGTTCATTCTTAATGGTCTGGGCAGGTATATTGATACTGTCCTCATGCTCCATATACAGTGGATCTTCAATATTTATAGGAAGTGTTCTTGCGCTATAGTTCCCTATCAACATATTTGGGAAATGAGTGTGCCCATCTTTATGTATTAAGAAAGTCCTCTAGGGATTGTAAGTATTCATCTAATTGAGTCCCTGGTGGCGTATAAATATTTACTAAGTTAGTTCAATGTCATCCCCTGGTAGCCCTTGATCAGTTATTGTTTGATGGAAAGTTTCATGTGGTACAGCTAATGTTAAAATTTGGTATTTTTTTTGTATACATATTAGAATGTATAATTTGGCTGGTGGTGACCAGAGTCATCAGTCCCACAGAGGTACATCCATGTTTTTGTTTAATGGCATTCATTTCATATGTGCAGCATTAGATTCTTTTGTAACTTCCATGTTTCCTGCAGGGTAACTTCACTCTCTACCTTGCTAATGCCAGCTCTAATTCCATTGGGAAACCCCATTGACTACAATGTTTTAGTACATTATTTTAAAGCGTCCATCATTAGGATTCATGTAGCATTTTTACTGATGTTTCCTATGATATTGCTGCTGCTATCCAACATCAGTATGTGTCAACATTCTTACACTGGATTTTTAATTCCCTGCATCTTTGCTTTTTTCCTTGACATGTTCATAATAATAATCATTTGACTGCATTTTTTCTACACAAAACTATTTGTTATATATTCATTTTTGGGCTGTCCATTGTTTCATGAACTTTCTGTGTTGGACTTCTTTCGGTTTATTGGACTTTTGTCAATTTGTTCATCCACAAAACACATACACACTAAACATTCTGATTTTATCTGCTGGTTTTAGTGTTTTTTCCATTGTTTGACTGGAATGAAAATCCACCTGTAGCTTGTTGCAATTCTTGTTAAATTTTTCCCTTTAACAATTTTACCTAGTTCTATGTCCTCTGTTAATTATATGCTTGCAGTTGAGGCTAGCAGGACTAGGGCTTTTGTTCCGTTCATATAGTTCCATTCTCCTTCAAATGAGAATAGATCTTCAAATTGCTATAACTTTAGTCCTTGTCATAGGTCTATTATTTTGATTCTGTGTTTTCCTTGTTAATTGGGATACCAGATTCCTTTTTGGTTGGATTTGCTTCTGGAGTTGCTTGGTGGTTAAGTGTATTACAATGGTCTTATATTTTCCATTGATTGGACTCACTACCTCTGTTTGTGCATTTTGTTGTTTTGTTTTTAATTCTGTTAGTGTGATTTCCTGGAATTCATTAAGGCCAACTTCTTCATTTACTTTTTATGACTCCCTTATACTCATTTTCCAAGTCATAGTTCGTCCTCTTTATGGCAAAGATCAAAACATATTTTGCACTTGAATTTTATGTCTGTGTTTCATGTTCATCCACACCTGTTCCTTGTTCTTGGCTCTCATTAAATCCAGTTTCTTTTCAATGGGTGTGTGACCGGCCGATTGTAGTCAGTCCGCACACAACACTGACTTGAGCTGCCGCTGCCCCGGATGCCCGTGAATCTCATGATGCAGGAACCAATCGGACGCCACGGCTGGCCGTGACCCTGCGTCCAGGAAGCAGCAATGCGGGACCTAAAGAGGAAGAAAAGGCGGCATCTCCGGTACGAGAGAGGCGTATCAAGGAGAAGGAGGAGAGCGGCTTTGTGGGAGTATAGGTGTGTGTCAGCGGAGAAGAGGAAGAGACGGCCGGCGGAGAAACAAAGTCCGCGGTGGTCCTGGGAAGCGGAGCAAGAAACCACGCCACGCTTCTGGAGAGGCGTGGCAAGACCAGGTGCTTGTTTAAATAGAAATGAGGGGAACCAGGGTGGCGGGAGGACAGGAATGGTAGGTCTAATGAGAAAGGGGGAGTAGTGAAGTGGGTATAACAGGAAAGAGAACAAATACGAGCTCTGTATAGGAATAAACCCACTAAAAGAAACCAATAAGGCATAAAATAGCTACGATACAAGGACTTATAGGAGGAGAGCCCCGAGAGGAAAGGCCTCCACAATAAAACTACCAGCAGGGCAGCAGAGGGAAAAGAAGGAGCCATACGAGGAAGAACTATAGGAGACATAGAGAGAACAAGAAGAGGACAGTAAAGGCAAAGCTAAGGAAGGGAAAACCAATACAGCAGAAGACAGTAGCGGAGGAAAAGAGATACAGAATCCTAGTGAAGAGAGAGAGAGGAAGAGAGAGAAACAGAACACAGTAACAGACGGAACAGAGAACAGGAAGAGAGAAAGAGAGAAAAACATTTGAAAGACAGAGGACGAAAGAAAAAGAAGAGGTGGAGAAGGAAAGTGACAGACAAGGAAAAGACCACTTACCGGTACTTCTCTTGTTCTTTTGCACGCATGCGCCTCCCGGACGAGCCCTGAAAGAGAAGAAAAGAACAGAGAAGAGGTGAAGAACCAGGGAAAAGCAACAGAAGTTAACCAGGAAACACTATAGGAAACACAAAGAAAGACTTATTCATCACTCCATTAATCTTCAATAAATTACAGTAGTAAAGAAATCCAGAGATCTGTGTCGTCCTTTAACCGGGCCAACCACAGGTTGTCTTCATGTTATTGTTCTTACTTTTTTCTCTTTTTTGTTCCAGTGACCAGCCTCCAGCATGTTATCTTTGTATATTAGAAGATCTGAAATGCTGTTCTCCCTTTATTTTAATTCATGCTCCTCCAATTACCTCTTACATATTCTTTCTGCCTAGCTACTGATACATTTGCTCTTTCTTCGAACTTGAACATTTTTATTATACTAATTGCCTTCAGCTATCTCATCCCACTTCACATTATTGCTCTGAGTGTCAAAATTAAAGTGTCAATCCCTATTAATGTGTATTCCTAAATTTGTCTTTTGAAGTGCTTTTTATCATTTTCCACTTCTTCTTAATTTAATGCTCTGAAGTTGTTTCATCTAAGGTGTATATTCTTATGCCTTCTTTCACTACTTTAGTTTGTTTTACATATTTGTGTTATTCCTATTCATTCCATTGCTTCTTTTGTATAATATTATCTTCCTCTGGCTATTCTTATACAATACTAGGGACCTCATATACAAGAAATTGGTGCATCACACATGATACACCAGTTCGCTTGCACCACCCTGTGCCCCCTAACAACATTATGGTAGGACTGTATTTACAATACAGTGCACCATGGTGCTCGCTATCACAGCTGCATCAGAATATCGGATGTAGTTGTGGCACATTGCTGAACTAGTGCCCCATATTTGGATGCTAGTTTGTCAAAGTTCAGGGAGGCCCATGGAACAAAGCACAGCATCACTCTAACACCTGCCCTGAGCAAGTATTCTAGAATGACACAGTGAAATCCTGTAGATTTCACTGTGCAATTCCTAAAGGCCTCCTTGAGGAGGAACGCCTCCCTTGCATACATTATACAACAAGGGTATAATGTGGTGCAAGGGTTTACAAACTGGGGCAATGGTCCCATTACTCATACTAAAGTGTATATTTGTAAATCAGACCTGTTGCCTCCACCTTAACAGTAAGTAGTATCTTCCTCCTATTGTGAGAAAACAGGACCGATTGCAGAGGCCCAATAACTTTTTGGCCCCATTCTTCACTTTCTGCTGGTGTTTTACTGACTCTGATGGTGCCCTGGGTACTGCTAACCAGTTCCAGGGCTTGTGTTCTGTATAAAATCAGTATGCAAATTAGGCTAATTATAATTGGCTACGTCAACCTACCTATAAGTCCCCAGTATATGGTAGGGCATGTAGGTTTAGGGACCCCAGCATAGGTGGTTCACCAATAGGTGCACTGCTGAGGTGCCCAATGTAATTTTAAAAGCAGGCCTGCCTTGCTGGCTGCCTTTAAATTAAAGTTACATGCAAATTCGACTTTGAAATTAAAAGGACTCCCAAAGTCTTAAACAACCTTATTTTTACATGTAGGTCACCCCGAAGGTGAGCCCTATGTGCCGCTAGGGCTGGTTGCCATGTAACTGAAAACAGGGACCATATAAAAATAGTTTTATAAGCCCTGGTGAGGTAAAACAGCCAAATTCATTTTACCCTCATTGCAGTGAATAGCCTTCATAGGCTAGAATATGGAGACTTTATTTTAATTTATATAGTCCCCTTAAGTGTCAGATGACTTAAGCTTTGTATCAAAATAATTGTTATAAGACATCCCACAACTTACAATTGTTGGATTTCATATAACTTGTTCAGGTAAAGAGTTTTAAACTGTATCAACAAAGTTTCCAACTTCAGCCCCGTGGTGCTTTGCTCTGATTGGCCAGCCTCAGGCAGCCTGGCCCGGCTGCCTTGATGAGGTGTGAAGTAGCCTGGGCTGAATAACACAAAGGAATGTGCTGTGGGAGGAGATCTACCCTCAGCAGAAGGGGCAGCAGGAAGGGCTGCCAAACTGGTCTTCAAATGCAGGCAAGGACATTTGGAGTAGCCCAGCACCTCCCTCACATCCTGTAAACCCAGACAAGTAGGTGCCCCCCTGATTAGATTAGGAGAGGGCAGGAGAAGGGTGTGTTTAAGATTTATTTCTTTCCTTTCCTCTCAGTGTTTTATTTTGAAACTGTCTTCAATCAATTTTATGCTTCTCTTTTTTCCTCCTTCAGGGATTCTGTTTGAGAATGTAGACGTTGCTATTCTTTTGAGGTACTGGCTTTAAATCTCAGATTGTACAATGATTAATAGTTAATTTTATCATGCTCAGACAACAGAGCTGTGTAGGTGCCATATATTATACATTAGCAGCTCTATTTTGTTAATGGTCTATCTGATAACTGTAGTGGTCTACAAGTGACAAAGTTACATTACTTAAAATGTCTCTTATTTTATTTTAATTTGCAAGCTGCTCACACTGTAAATTGACATCATTACTGTAGGCTATCTAGGCTAGTTGTTTGTTTAGAAATAGTTGATAATTGATTTTATAACTCCTATTTTTTTTCTCTTTAAAATATTTTGTTTAGAAAGTGGGACATTCCCTCAATCACTTCCCATGTGCTATTTCAGTTTTGCCATCCCATCTTCCTTCCTGAGTATTTCTTTTTGGGTTATCCTCCACTAACAATATGAGTGATTTTTTTAAATATTTCTATTATTCCCTCTCTGTTCACCTTGTTTTTCATCTTCTTTTGATTCCTGTCAATCAGCTCCCGACTTGCCTTTGTGAAGCTATAAAGAGAAAGTAGGCACACTTCCTTTTTGTCAATTACTCTTGAGCAATGGTTTTCAAACGTTTTAATGCCACACCCACAGTGAAAACAAAAATATTCAGGGCCTGCCTCCAAATGTTTCACAATTATTCTATTAAATTGGCAATGTTTAAATATGTCTAGACTTATTTAAACATAGCAGTTAAGTTCTATTACTGTTTTAAAAATGCAATCAAATACACAATTCCAAACATACTATTCTGGTCAGCCAGGCCTTACTAACCTGTAAAGATATCCACAGTGTGAATATTAGAAGTGAGGTTAGGGGTTTTGAAGAGTATTTGAAGTCCCTTCCCTTTTGACACACACTCACAGCTTGGATATAAATGACAGAACATGTTAGATTAATGCTTCTGTTGGTCAGGGCATGGTGCCCCCCCCATGGGATAATTTGACCCCACCCCCCCAAGAGGGGCCTACCCTCCAGTTTGAAGGCCCCTGCTCTAAAGGTGTCTTCCACAACAAATGGCACTGGCCTTTTTTTAATTTCCTTGAAGGAATGTTTTATTTTAAATTGCATATGTGCAATTCACAACTCTCTTGACCTTAAAATATTGTTTCTTGATAAATTATTTTGCTAAGCTGAATCCCTTTTCCTGTAATTCAGATTAGTGATGGAAATGTTGTGTTGAGTACTTTAAAATCCATGATTTGGCCATCAGCCACTGCTACACTGCTACCCCTCTTACTTGTCTCAACCACTGACTCACTCCTTCTGACTAGCCTTGATGAATGTAAGTGCCTCTTGATCCTGCAATTGCTCCTTATCTTCCTCATTCAGAAAGTTTGGTTCATTTAGAGCTAGATTGACATGTATGCTCTCGATAATGTTGTGGTACTCTCAAATATTGTCCACTAAATTCTCCTGCTCTCCAAGAGTCCAAACCGATCCAGATAAGGTGGCAAGGTGTGCATCCTTACTCAAATTCATGGAAAACCACAACACTCATAAGGCCCCAGAAAACACAGGTGTGATTCAAACCTTATCAGGGATATGTTCCTATGTGATGAATACTGAAGAAAAAACATATGGAATATCTGCAAAATGTCATGTTCAACACATTCTCCCCTCCAGACAATCAGTGATAAGGAGAAATAGAAGCCTTATGTTTTGTTGTGGTGGAATTTATGGCGGTGGTAGGTTTCCAAATCAGAGGTACTTTGGATGCATTTCACTCTTTTTTTTTTTTTTTTTTTTTCCTCATTTCATCACCCTTACTTTGGTTAATGGGGGAAAGCACAAGCTCGTAAAACCACGGCAAATCTCCGGGTATATAATACAAACCACAGATAAGCCGCCCTACTTGATTCTACTAATTGTGTTCTCCCCAAACGTATATCATCGATCAAGTAAAATTGGTATCTAGCACCTGATCATAACCAAAGCAGCGCCCAAAAGGGGTAAGGGGGAGTTCTAATCATTGGACTTGAAAGATCAAAAAATTCAAGAGGAAGAGACCAAACAGAAACCTATATAACAAAAAAACAAAAAAAATTACACTATTGAAAAACATTCTCCCAATGCATCCAAAAATTGTCTTTTCTAGACAGGGGGCATCGTTGTTCCAATGTGCATATTCGATTTACAGATGTTTGCCAGTCCGAAGCACGGGGAGGAAGAGGATCAATCCATTTACGACACATTTCTCGTCTAGCTAGGAGGATTAATATAAACAACAAATGCTCCTGATGTACTGACAGTCTCCGGTACTTTGTACCCTGTTCCCAGACCCCAAACACCACTGTTGATAGGTTTAAAACTAAATTAACGTTAAAGATTACCTTTAAGGTATTTCCTATATCCCCCCAATAGCTCAACAACTTAGAACATTGCCAAAACATATGAATATCATCTGCCTTGCCTTCCCCACATCTTGGACAGTTTTTCTGGGTTTTCCCAATGGCTGTTAATCTAGCCGGTGTCCAATACACCCTATGGAGTGTAAACAAGTGATTTTTCTTCAACCCTGCTGACCTGGTAGTAAGCCATAATTCTGAGCAAGACTTTTGCCACAGTGCTATAACGTCTGATGTTAAAAAGATCGCCCCCCACTTCAACAAGGGAAGGGATGCACTATCTTCTGTTGTTTCCAACAAAGCATGGTACCACAATGCAACCTCTTTATTAATTATTATCTGGTTGAATTTCCCTTCCCATACGCTCCTCCCTATTTCTCCTACTGGTCGAGATTTTACCCAACTAGATATCTGAAAGTACTTAAATCTAGAAACTGTCCCCCCGGTAGCATCCTGGAAAGCAGACCAACTTAACACATCAGATCCATCTGTTATCTGGCCCCATCTTACCAACCCACTCGCTCTCAAAGGAATTGATAGTTTATCGATGAGGCATTCAGGGGTACCAGGAGAGTCCCAAATGGGGGCAAAGCTGCAGAAGTAAGGAATCTCTAACACCCTCCGAAAATACATCCAAACATTGCAAGCCTGTCTGGGAAAGTTTCAAACGGACCTTCTTAAAGTACCTAGGGTGTCTGAATTTATGTAAGAAATGATCTGCTCCTTCCTCAAGATGTGCTGTTAATGCTCTCCAGACTAAATCATACTCTGACTTTTTGTTCAACAAGACTTTAATGTTTTTCAATTGAAAAGCCAAATAGTACCTAAACAAGTCCGGAGATGCAATACCCCCCCACTCTTTTTTCCTACTCATCCTTTTCCATGAAATCCTTACTCCCTTGGAAGCCCATACAAATGAAGATAAATCCCCCTGTAGTTTTTCAAACCAGCTCTTGTTAAACTCTAATGGGATAGAGTTGAACAAAAAAGTAAATTTTGGAAGAATGCACATCTTCAAAATATTGGATCTACCGATTATCGTAAGAGGGAGAGCGGCCCACGCCTTTAACAGTTTTTTTTTTTTCCTATGTACTATGTCAAAATTCAACTTAGCTACCACGCTAAGATCAGTTGTTAATCGAATCCCCAAGTATCCCCAAGTATCTAATCTCCTGTTTAACTAAGGGGGAGACATATGCCGAATTCCAGCACATTCTTTCTGTCTTTTCTGTGTTTATACTGTACCCAGAGAATCTACCAAATTGTTCCATCAAGATATTGACCCTAGGTAGAGTAGACCTAACATCGCTCGTATATATCATTAAATCGTCTGCATATAACGCTAGTTTTTTTTCCCACCCCCGAGTTTGAAATGGAATAATCTCCTTACAAGACCGAAGTAAAATCGCCAGGGGTTCAATGTATAAATTGAAAAGCAAAGGAGATAGGGGACAGCCCTGACGCGTACCCCGCCAGATCCTAAATACCTGTGATAAATGACCATTAACCGAGACTCTCGCCAAGGGGCATCTATACAATTCCCCTATCGCCCTAACAAAGGGAACTCCCAAGCCTACTTTTTCCAACACAGCCCTTAAAAACAACCAATTAACACGGTCAAAGGCCTTAGCCGCATCAAAAGTCACAATTGCCAATGGGGCCTTCTCTTGTTCCGCTAGGTCTATTGCAGCAAATAGCTCGTGAGTTACTTCGTGAAGTTGCCTCCCCTTCATGAAACCCTTTTGATCCAAATGTATCAAACTTCCGATGACTCCCCCCAATCTCTTAGCTAAAATCCCTGCATAAAGTTTGTAGTCCGCATTCAACAAGGAGATGGGCCTGTATGATGAACAAGACATTGAGGCCCTCATTCCGACATTGGCCAGCGGCGGTCGCCGCCGGCCTGTCGGGGGCCGCCAGAATACCGTTCCGCGGTCGAAAGACCGCGGCGGTGATTCTGACTTTCCCGCTGGGCTGGCGGGCGGCCGCCTTCAGGCCGCCCGCCAGCCCAGCGGGAAAGAGGCTTCCACGATGAAGCCGGCTCGGAATCGAGCCGGCGGAGTGGAAGCTGTGCGACGGGTGCAGTTGCACCCGTCGCGTATTTCACTGTCTGCGAAGCAGACAGTGAAATACATTTAGGGGCCCTCTTACGGGGGCCCCTGCAGTGCCCATGCCAGTGGCATGGGCACTGCAGGGGCCCCCAGGGGCCCCGCGACCCCCCCTACCGCCATCCGGTTCCCGGCGGGAGAACCGGCGGGAACTGGATGGCGGTAGGGGGGGTCGGAATCCCCTCGGCGGCGCAGCTAGCTGCGCCGCCTTGGAGGATTCCTATGGGCGGCGGTACACTGGCGGGAGACCGCCAGTGTTGCCGGTCCGACCGCGGCTTTACCGCCGCGGTCGGAATGCCCATTGGAGCACCGCCGGCCTGTCGGCGGTGCTCCCGCGGTCCTCCACCCTGGCGGTTTGAAACCGCCAGGGTCGGAATGAGGGCCTGAGTCCTTACCTGGCTTTAGCAATAAACAAATTATTGCCTCTCTCCAGGAACTCGGTATTTGGGTCCCATCTATCAACATAGAATTAAATAACTCTAGTAAAAATGGAATGAGTTCTTCCCCCAAAGCCTTGTAAAATTCATTGGGTAGACAATCAGGCCCAGCTGCCTTTCCCTTTTTCAACGCCTTTATACCTTCAACAAGCTCATCCTTACTTAACTTATCATTCAATGAGCGCATTTTAGACTCCTCCAATGCTGGGAGAGAAGCTTTATCTAAAAACTCTCTCACCGACTCTTCCGAGTTAACCGAGCTTTCTAAGTATATCTCCTGAAAAAAAGATACGAATGCCCCCTCAATTTCTTCTTGCTCCGTGCAGATCTGATTCGTAAGTTCGGATTTAACTGATAGGATATGCCTTTTGGAAAGATCTGACTTAACCTTCCACGCTAACAGCTTACTACAACCTTCTCCATATTCAAAGTGTGCATATTGACTACTTTCCCACTTTAACCTGCTGCGATTCTCCAAAAAAGCGTCTAAGGAAACCCGAACCTCTTCCTCTTGCCGAGACAGCTCCTCTAATAGATCGATTTTCCCTTCTAACCGTGCATTATCCATAGAGACTCGAAGCGTATTTAATGACAATTCCATATTTCCCAGCTTTTCCCTCTCTTCTCGATACTTGTAAGTAGCTAGGTTCACTAATCTTCCTCTTATATAAGCCTTGAATGCATCCCAAACACACCATAAACTAGCAGTGCCTTGATTCATATGAAAAAATTCTCTTGTATCATTTTTTAACGCTTCTTCTATTACGTCATCTAAAAATAAAGCACGATTAATTGAACATCTAATACCCTTGTTTGTGACCCTGATATCCAAATGTAGCGTTACCGCTGAATGATCTGAAAGATGTGGGGAATTATGGGCTACCCTTCTCACCTCTGGGCTTAAACTTTTATGAATTAAAAAAAAAATCTATTCTAGATCTGTGCCCATATTTTTTATTGTGAAATGTGTATCTATCTCCTTCACCCCCTCTCCAATGCCAAACATCTACCATGCCTAAATCCTGCATCGCTTGTTTCACCAATGCCCTTGTTTTAGGCGAATTGACTGTACCCCGAGGGGTTGACTTGTCCTGAGCAGGGTCTAGCAATATGTTAAAATCTCCACCTAGTACCACTGGGTACCTAGCTGAAAGTAAAATATTAAATAGGTCTTGAAATGGCGTTGGATCATCGATGTTCGGCCCGTAATAGCCCGCCACTGTGATCCAATAACCGCATACACACAGTTCTACCACAACCCATCTTCCTCTGGAATCAACCTGTACCAGTCCTACCTTAAACCTCGTAGATTTCTTAACCAGAACTGCCACACCTTTTATTGTGCTAGTTTGGGAAGAACAAACGCTAAATGAAACCCAGTTCAACAGTTTAAGGCAGCTCTCCCACTCGCTTTGTTGAAGATGGGTTTCCTGCAATATAATGATCTCCTCTTCCACCAATCGCAAATATTCAAAAATCTTCCTCCTCCTACCCGGCACCCTTAACCCATTCACATTCCAAGAAAGAAATCTCAACTTTAAGTTGCCATACTTAGACATCGTAACGAAAAGGAGGAGAAAGAAAAAACACAAACGCAGAACCCCCCAAACCTATTAAACAAATTATGAGGACTATTCTTGATTTTATCCTTTTCAAACCCCCTTACCCAAACCGAACCCCTGCACCCTGTGCCTCCCACCCCCACACCCAACACCAACACCCCCCCAAATCCAGCCCCCCCCCCCCGGAGGAACCCTCCCTATTTCTACTAGGATAATCATCCTGTTATCCTTGTTTTGAACTCCTCGTCGGGCGAGACTTTCCACTAGGTCTTATAGAGACGCCTTAATCTGCTCTATAAATGCGCTAACCTCCCCGGGGTCTCTCATGTTGTACATTTTATTCTTCCACATAATACGGAGAGCAGCCGGGAACCTTAGTTGAACTGTAGCCCCTAGGGCGCGAAGTTCCCGCATAAAGTTTCCCAGTTCCCACTGCCTATCTAACGTTGCTTTAGACACATCTGATCTTATCCTAAAAGACCAGTCCCCCTTGGAGAAGACTCCAACTTTGAGGGCTTCAGACAGGATTCTTTCCTTAATAGTATATGTACTAAAATTTATCAAAATCCTCCTTGGGTTCTTTCTTCCGGGATTTTCCTTGAAAGGATCACGATGAACTCTCTGAATGTCCTCATCCAGATTAATCCCTACTGTATTAGGGAGGACCTCCTTGATCAAAGCGATCACATAGCCCTTAATGTCCTCCCTTCCAAACCCTTTTGGGACTCCTAAAAGCCTGATATTATTTCTCCTCATGTTGTTTTCCAATGTCTCTAATTTGTCCTGCAACATCTTCTCTCCCTGTTTTAATTGTAAGATATCCTTAGATTGGGTTAACACGCGCTCCTCCTGGGCCTCCACCACTGCCTCCAACTTCCCCAACCGGTCTGTTAGCAAATTGATTTTACTTTCCAGAACTTCACAGGCCTCCCGAATTCTAGTTTGATTAGCTTCTGAAATCTCAAATCTTCCCCTAATCTCGTTAGTAAGAGAGATTAACAAAGCCTGAACATCCATATCACGTGATGCTAATCCACTAGAGGAAATACCCTCCACCTCCAACAAGGGTACTGTCTTAGAAGGACCCTCTCTCTGCTTAACTGGTTCTTCATCTAGTGGATTACGAGCTGAATCTACTGCTAAGCAACCTTCAACTAAATCTGATGCCCCAGAGCCGGCTAAGGCCGGCTGAATGCCTGCCATAGAGTGTAGTGGAGGAATAGCGGTCTGAAAGTATCTTGTAATCAAAGATTCACTCTTCCCTTGAGGCTCCGTTTGGCTTTCCTCCAGGAGTGGTAGAGAGTGCGCCCCCAATGATGTCGTAAAGTCAATCCCCTCACCGTGCAATTCAAGGTCTAGTTCTGCTAGACCTGCCTCTACTGTCCCCGATAACTGAGTCCGAAGCCTAACATTCCCTCCCCTGGTGCCGGGCTTACTTTTCCTTGCAACAATCGAGTCATTAGCTTCTGCCCGAACACCCCTGGGACGACGTTTGATTGGTGACATGCACCGTGAGGCTCCAACACTCTCGCAATCCCTTCTTACTCCGCTCCCATTTAAGTTACATCTGGTGAAGACCCCCGGAGATTCCGGTATACTCCCACGAAGATAGCAGCGAGAGGTAAAAGATCTCCCACGTCGCACACCCCTCACCGCTTCCGTCCAAATACTGGAGTTCGATGCCTGCTTCCAGGACACCACCCCACCACCCTTCGCCGAGGGCAATAACCCCCCCTTTTTGTTCGCCGTTTTTTCTTCTTTATGTCCGACCTAACACAGAAAAAAAAAAAAAAAAAAAGGCTCGGAGGGAGGATTAGGAGCTAATGTGGCCTAATAGAAGAGATTATTCAACCCCCCTTTTTTTTTTTCTTTCTCCCTTAGGTTATCAGCCGACCACGCGAATTTTCAAGGCCACCCAACCACTATCAGGGAAAAAAAACAGATTAGCACGCCTACTGACCAGAGTCATTAAGCCCGTGCCATATCCACAGGTAGAGCTGGAAAAAACAGAACAAGTTGAAAACGCGGGAACGCTATGTAAATGGTGTCTGTTACACCACTCAATACAAATCAGTGCGTTAAACCCCCTTTGGCGCAGTCAAATTATCCAGTCTCAAAGAGAATGTCAAGCCTAAATATAGCAAATTTTAATAAATCCTGACAGAAAGTGAGGCGCAAAGCCAAGAGCAGGGTATTAAAAATTCTCCACAAACACTTGCACCTACTCAATTGCAGCCCTTTTCAACAGGAATGGGTTAATACCCGTTTCTCCTGTGGAAGCAGCTCCGATGTTGTACTCTATCCAAAGGAGGGAGAAAAAAAGAAAAAAAAAAAAAACAGAGGCGCCCACCATAAATGCGTGTGCCCTGTAGGTCCTTATTCGCCTAAAAGCGCAAAATCAAAGTTACCGCCGTCACACTGCTGAAACTGCCTCCTGGAGTGCCTCTAAGGGCTTCCCCGAGCGCTGGAAAGGGAGCCCCGGCTCTCGGAGCAGCGCGCGACAATGCGCGAGACGAATTCCAAGGACTCCACCGTCACACCGTCTCACCAGTCTTCACCCCCACGCCGGGGGGGCTCCGCAGCCGATACCGGAGTCACAAGCGTATTGCCACAGCTCTTCTGGACGCTAACGGCGAGATCCGCCTTGCGTCTGAAGTCGCGCGTTGTTTGGCGTCGCCTCGCCCGACGAGAGTTCACGGGCAGTGCTCTAGCTGTCCGTCATGTTCCCCCCACTGAGTTGCACTACAAAACTAATTTTGGCTTGTCATGCATTTCACTCTTGGATGCATCCAAAATCTATAGGATGTACTGAGCCCAGTTTATCGCTTGTGAGCAACCAATCCATTAAAATCCCACAAATCTTACATGTCTATACTGAGGAGGCCCAAAGGAATGTGGATGTGTATACAGATGTGTCTGGGACATTTCTGTACCTGAGGAAAGCTGGAGGTAATTACCAAGTTGTAGGGAAATTGCTGAAAATCTTGCACATTCATAGATTTCCATACGACCCAGGGATAATAAAAGCTAGGTAACCTAACTTTGCATTTCACTCACAGTTGCTTCTAAAATTTCTTGAATGCACTGCAAAAAGTTAATTGCCTGTGTGCACACAATCCCATTGAAAATGAACACTTGTCTGATACCATCCCATTCAGGAGCCCTAGGTAGAAGAAGATGTGGGAAGAGGCTTTGGCAGGAAATCATTAATTTAAGATAAGGCTAGGGGAATTACTAGGTTTTGGGGGAAATGGTGAACGTCTGACAAATGTTAAGTTCGATTAATTAGCTCATCCAAGAACCAGCTTGAGGGACATATGGCACCCAGTAATGGAAAATGTAGGATTTACCGGTGTTTAAAAAATATAGTTCTAGTAGATTTCTGTTAGATCTGTCAACCTTAGAGTGATCTTCCCCCGAATCATTTGCCTTCATCCCTCCTGTTTTTTCTCTGAATTTATTTTTGTTGGCCTTAGGACTTTGTGTCCTTGACCATTCCTAACCAGTGGTAAATTGCTTTTTGCTCACTCCCTTAAACTTGATGAAAGTTACTTATACCTGGCTGATATATATAATTTACTCATAAATCCCTTGTAGAGTGGTATAACATATGCCCAGGGCATGTAAATGAAATGCCAGTACTGAGCCTGTAACACTTATTGTGTCACCCACTAAAGTAGTCCCTTAAAACATGTTTCAGGACTGCCATTGCAGTCTGGCTAAAAATGCCAATTCAGCTTGGCAATAAAACTAACTTACCAATTCTTAAACTTCCTTTTTATTGAATATGTCACCCCTAAGGTAGCCCTATGGAGAGAAATACCATGTTTTGGGGAAAAGTTGCTGAAAATCTGACAAACATCAAGTTCAGTACATTCTCACTACTAGCCAATCATGGTGAGGGAGGTCTGACTTACACCAATTTATTTTATGTTGAACATAATTGGAAAGTATGTGGGGTCTTATTTGATGTTTGTTAGATGGTATACCCCAGAACAAATGTGGTATATCTCCTTTATGCAATATTACAAATACATTACAGTCACTAGCACTTGTAATAGGGCAGAAAGGACATTTAGAGCATTTGTGAGGGAGAACTTTGTCCACCACACTCTACATAAGACACTTTGAGACACATTTCAAGCATGTAGTGCCACCTTGCACCAACCTAGTGTCACTTTGTTTAGAGTAATGCAGGGTTAAGGAGGCCTTTCTCCGGCGCCGTTTTTACAAAGTGGTGCAATGCTTGCATTGCACCACTTTGTAAACCTTTGTGCCACATTATGCCTGTGGCAGCAATAATATATACAATGGTAGCATTCCAACGCACAGGGGCCTAAAAACCACTGCACCATTTTTTCTGTCTTTTTTAATGCCTACTCAGAAGAGATCTTATACGCACCCTTTTTAATCAATGGGCCTACTTGTGCTTTGCTGCACTAGCAATTTTTGATTCTGGTGCAGCAAAGTGCCACAATACCGTCAAACATTTTGATGTTATTGTCCTAAGAACCGCCATTGTGCACCGCATTGTAAATATGGTGCAACCATGGTGTCGTTAGGTGGGGCTGCCGACCCAAGAAAAGTGGCACATCAGGACCAATGCACCACTTTCTTGTAAATATGCCCCTTTGTTTTTAAACTTTTAAGATAGTCATTGCTTTGATATCTGTCATGAAATGAACAGTGCACCTAAGAAGTGATCAAGTCACCATTCCACGATCTCAGCTAAGATTACATAATGATTGAGCAGACCACCTACCCTAGGAAAACCCACATATATTCAGTATTCCAGACATTCAAAGCAACATTTGATTTCGTTCTGGTATTCATCCTTCTTGATTTAAAAAAATGCAACAAAATAAAAAGGAAATGTGCCAAAACAAATGAAATAGCTCTATATTTTTTATAATAGATTTAGGGTTTAATAAGCTGTTGATGCAAAAGTTGCACCAATACATGGTTCTAAATCTAGCTCCATAAGCAAGATCCTAGCACCCACAGGACAGCAACAGTGAGTTTGATAGAAGTCGACTAAATAGTATCTCAGGACTCAACAAGGGTTCATAATTACCCAAGACTGCAGCAGATAGACTGGAAAAAATTCCTTCAACAAGATCCCCAGACAAACTATCAGAACATATAGTCAAATCAAAAGCAAAATAAACTATAAAATGTGTTGCCCGCTAAAGCCGGAGGGCCCCTAGGACAGTAACAGAGAGACAGAATGACAAAAAATTCAGGAAAAATCAAATTTGGGACACGGAGAAAGACCACTTAAGGCAGATAACACTAAGAATGTACACCAAGGGTATCCAAATGTTTTCGACCCATTACTCCCTTGACCTATTGACCATTGGCAGTGGCTCCCCATTATGTTACTTTATTTGGCGGGTAAGGAGATCTAACTTCAGCCTCTGGAGTACTTCCATATTTCTCCCTGAAAATAAATGGGATGAATCTGATGAAGGTATTATAATCATACAGGTAACAAAATAAAAATAGAACAGTTATTTATTAAAAAAAAAACTTGAATTGTTTAGGTCAGAAATAATACTCTTCAGCACTGGGGTCTGCATATGGATTTTTTTTTAAACTATATTTTGTTTTAAAAAATTGCTTCTAGAGGGACTCACTCCTGGGGACCAAAAGGGTAGGGAACGAAAGAAATAATTTTCATTGGCACCTTTTGCGAGATCACATTAATGAGCCAATGTATGCCATCAGGAGTAGAGTTAACATAGAGTAGTATAGTTATCAATTCATTTGTCATGCAGTTTAATGCAAGCACTCCAGTGAACATAGATGGATACACCCCAAAAGCCAATAGAGTTAGTTAACAATGAATATCATTTTAATTGTGATTGTATTTATATAGTGCTTAATACCCCTGATGAGGTGTTGAAGCACTTTTTAGTGAGTAGCGTGCTATTATGGAGCCCAAAAGGATTAGTGGTAGATTAGTGTAGGGAAATACAAGTACAGGATTAGTTTTAGCATAAGGAAAATATGAGTTAATTTGAGAGGTAGACATGTGAGTCTATTGATTGAATAAAATAAAGGAGGGATAGAAGAGAAAAGAATCCAGAAAGTGTTGATTGGGAGATCATAGTAGTAAGTTGAGGTTTGGGATGAGTAAAGGAGCGATACAGAAGAGAAGAGTCTGTAGAAAAGGATTAGGGAGATCATGGTGGTAAAATGAGGTTTGGAATGAGTCAAGTGAGGAATACATGAAGGAAAATGTAGTAGGGTTGTTTGGGACAACCATACTAAAGTAGTTGTAAACTGAGGTTTGGGGTAAGCTGGGAGGGACAGAGGAGGGAAGAATCTAGGAATGGTTATTTTGAAGGTCAAAGTAGTAGAATGAGGTTTGTGATGAGTCAGAGAGTGGAGCTAGAGGATGGATTGAGAGATTTGTAGGGTGAGACAGAGTACTGGAATGGAGAGAGTCGTTTTTAATTTGTTTGTACAGTAAGTAGGGCTAAATTATTAAATGTAAGGTACATGATTACATAGAAATGGAATATATGTACGAGGAAGATAATATATTGAGACTTAAAGTTGTATTTTATAAACACATACTTTCAAGTGTTGCAGTATTTGAAGGCAATTTGGGCGCTATTTATAACATTATTTTTTCCTCAATATTTCAGTAGTGAAATGCTTGTAGATTAATAGTTAAGCTAGTATTTACCTATTGTATATTTACTCATAAGCATCTAATCTAAACAACTTATATAGAAGCTATGCAATGACCTATGAACATGTTACACATTGAATAATATATATATATGTGTATATATATGTCAGTATTTTTAGCCGTAATATATACATGTGTTAAGCAGTGCTAAAGAGTATGCATATATTTTGAGAAAAAAACATAGTTACTATACATATTTGTTCAAAGAAATACACATGTTTAGATATATACATATCATCCAATTATAAATGTTTACATACACAGGAATATGGAGTACACTGCTGTTTGAGAATGTTGGTTATCTAGGAAAGAGCCAACTCTTGAGTAGTCTTCTGTAGATGAGTTAGTTATCCGTGGATCTTATTTTAGAAAGAATTAAAGAATTCAATAGTTTGGCTGCTTGAACGGAGAAAGATGTGCCACCGATTGTCTTTTTCTTGTACGGGGAGGTTTTGAGGCGAGGTGCCAATCTTGAGCGGAGGTTCCTTTAATGAGTGGGTATATTTGGTGATTTTATTGCTGATGAAATGTGGTCTTGTTCCATGTATTGCTTTGTGGATGATACAAAGCAGTTTGAAAGTTGATCTTCTGGCAACCTTTAACCAATGTAGGGCCCTCAAAGCAAGGGCTCGTGGCTTTACATGTAGGAGTAGTCTGGCAGCAGAGTTCTGAATCCATTGTAGTATTTTCATAGGAGATAATCCATGGTAGAAGTTATTGCTGCAATCCAGTTTAGAAAGTACAAGAGAGATAGTAGCTTCAACCTTGTGTGGAAATCCGGGTGGGGGGTGGGGATGCGTTGCAGAGTTTTCATGGTGATGAAGCTTGATCTTGATAATTTGTCCGCTTGGACATTCATTGTAAACTTGGAGTCCATGGTAATTCCAAGGTTTCTTAATTCCTTAGATACTTTAGGAGGTGGTCCGAGATCATCAGGCCAGGCACAGAGTCGGTCATAATTTTTTCAATTGCCACATATGAGTATTTCCATTTTGGAAGCATTCAGTTTGAGATGGTTCCATGTCATCCACTGATCAACGGCTCTGTGACAGCTGAAGATTAGTGAGTTTCTAATGTCTTTGGTGCATTTCAGTTTAAGGAGTACTTGTGTGTCATGCATAGTTGTAGCTTGTGAGCTGAAATTCATTGATCACTAACGGTAATGACCTCATGTATATGTTGAAAACCAAAGGTGAGATGATTTAGCCTTGAGAGACCCCTGCTTTTGTGAAGTACGGTTTAGACAAGAGGGTTTGGATGATATTTGTGCTGGTTTGAAGGTAGCATGCCATCCGAGTGAGAGCAGTCCCCTCAATTCCAGCTTTGTAGAGTCTTTGATTTAAGGTGTCATGGTCAACTGTGTGAACAGCAGCTGGGAGGTTCAAGAGAAGTAGTGCAGCAACCCCATTGCAGTCTAGGACAGATTCTGTGCCTCTTCCAGGGCAGAATCCAGTTTGGTAGTCTGAAAGTATGGAGTTATCTTCAATGAATTGTGACATCTGGGCACATCATTCTCTTTCTATCAGTTTGCACTGGAAAGGTCGATTTGTAATTGGTGAATAGTTGTTGGGGTCATGTGGGTCCAGCTTTGTTTTCTTTAATAATTGGTGAATGTATTCCATTTTTAGGACTTCTGGAAAGATTCCCATAGTTAAAGAATTATTGATGATTATTCTGACTGGTGGGTGTGGCAGCAGAGGTAGATAAAAAATGTTTTTGAAAATATGTGGTCAACAAGGGTCAAAAGGGTAGCCAGAAGGCTTGCTTGGTTTGACCAGATCCATGAATTCACTTTGTGATATTTGTTTGAAGGAATGGAGAGGCTGGGTTTGTCTACTGTTGGAGGGGATATTTGGAAATGGGTTGGTGCTGCTGTTTTTCTTTTCTTTTAAACAGGAGTCCAAAATGTCCCCTTTGGTTGTGTAATGATTTGCCAGTTTGTCTGTGACTTCTTGAGTAATGGGATCAGAATCTTCTGTGCATTTAGGTTTAGGAAGTTCGGTGACAATTTCATAAAATTCTTTGTTTGCAGGTTTATCATTTTGAATTCTGTCTGCATAGTACCTTTTTTAGCTTTCTTAATTGTTGATTTGCATGTTGCCGTACATGATGTTTGTCTTGATTGCTGCGTTTTTTCGGCCAGGTTCACTGCAGCTTTCTGATTTGTTGTTTTATCTTGTTTAGCTTTGTATTTCTCCAAGGTGCTTGTTTTCTTTTGTCCTGCTTTGTATTTCTTAGTGGTATTATGATATTGAAAGCTTCCTGTAGCCACTCGTAGACTTTCTGAACATAATTAATTGTGTCTAGATCTGTGTTGGTTGTTAGTTGTGTTTCTACATATTCAAAATTGAGTTTCTTCCAAGGTCGTTAGGTGGAAGCTTATAAGGTGGTCTTGGGAGTGTTGATTTGTGGTGTTTTATGCTGAAAAGCTATCAAATGGTAGTCTGACCCTGTGACTGGAATAATCATTTGAAAAGTAAATAGTTCTGGATTTGCAAAAATGACATCTAGGATCTGCCCAGCAATGTTTGTGGGACTGTGAACGATCTGATGTGGGTTCAGTGTGACCAGACCAGTGATTACAGTTTTTGGATGGGGCATACTGGTTTGTCAAACCAAATGTTTGGATTCCAAAGAATGCATAGGTTGGAGTACTGTGTTATACGGTTTGACACTGTGTTCAGAAATGTTTCTGGGAATGTTGCATTGCTACGTGGTGGCCGGGAAAGCAGGAGGAAGTTACAGGAGGAAGTCAAAATAGGGCTGCATCTAGTGAAGAGGGCCTCCCAACCATGCAGGGAAATGTTGTCTATTTTGCAGAGAGTTATTTTTTGCTTATGTACAGCAGCTAGCCCACCTCCTTTTTTGCCTATATGATTTTGTGTGATAGTTTGATAGTCTGGAGGAATGGCTTCATGTAGTACTGGAGCTTTGTTATATCACAACCATGATTCTGTGCTTCTGTTATGACGAGTAAGTCAAGTTGTGTGTCAGTGAGTAGGTCACAGATGCAGTGCTTATTTTTAGAGACCAACTGAGCATTTATTAGTAGGCAGTTTAGAGATTGTGTTTTGGTGGTGGTATGACTCTGTTTTGTAGATGAGTGAACAGTATATCTTGGACTTTGTAGCAGGTGTGTCATTAGTGCTGGTATTATCTGTATAAAGGTCACAATATTGTTGTTGTTCTGTATTGTGTTCCTCATCCAGCAGGCTTAGAAGGCATTTTGTTGGGTCTGCATGTGTTGGTGGTGCAGATGGTGATTGAGAGTGAGCTAAAGTGTAAAGTAGCCTTGTTGTGTAATAGGCATGGGGATGCGAAGTTGTGAAGAATGGCATGTTGTGTAATTTGTTTTTTTCTGTTTAGGGTGGAAGGAATATGGGTTAGGGGTGGTGGTGGAACATGTGGGTCATATTCTAAGGCCCTACATTGTGCAATGGGTGAGAGACGGGTAAATGAGAGTTGTGTTAGTGTATTTGTTGTTGTTTGTGTTGCTGAAGATAGAATTTTGTGGGAGTAAAGATGGATTACAAGGTGTGTTATTTGTGCAGACATAAGGGAGGAAATAGGTGTATGTTTCTAATTTGTGACAGAAAGTATCATGAAAGTGTGTGTGATTTTGATGTGCTGGTGTGTATGTTTTGTTTTGCTTTTGTGGAGGAATGCGATGAGATATTTATACATTGGTTTTCTGAGAAGGATTTGTATGTATTGTACTGCTGGTGAGTGGTATTTGAATTGTACTGGGTGTATGTGGTGTGTAGAAGGGGATGGACAAGAGTTATGAGTGTTTGTGTTAGATTTGATCACTGGAAGAGGTAATACGTGTGCTGGAGTCTAGTATAAGGATTGTTTGCTGCATGTTTTTGGTAAAAGAGGAGCAGAGGTTAGGTGGATGATATGATGGAAGGCTGAGTATAGCTTTTGTTGTGATAACAAGGGATCAGTTAGGAGGAAGAAGAGGACAGAACTGGTGTTTTGTATGAACAGGGAGAGTGTGTCTTGATGAACTAAAGTTATGTATACTGTGTCTGTGTTATGTTGGCAATGTGGGTATTTGATAGTGGCATAATAAAGAGTTGTGTTTTGTGTGAGCCTGAAGGTGCAATAGTGTTTTAGTTGAGGTAGAAAGGTGTAAAGGTGTAGTTTGTGAGGTTTTGTAGAGGTTGTTGAGATATTGACATCTGTATGAGATTCGTTTGTGGTATGTGAGTGAAAAGCATTTGCTGATATTGTGTTTGGATGTTTGTGGATGACTTGAGGAGGTTGCTGGTAAAGGAAAAATTGGGCAGCATTTCAGGCCTCAGAACGACTTAGACCTGACAGGGTCAAACAGCCAACTTCCTTTGTCCTCTCTGTCCTTGGAGGGAAGGGAGTGAGGCCTAGTACAGTGTATGAGGAAAAAATAGAAGGCAAAATGTATACAGTCATGATTGGAACAAAACAGCAGTTTAAAGGTAGCAAGTTTACAGAAAACTAAGAGGTAAATTTAAAACAGTAATGGGCAGAATAATGATGCAGAATAGCCTCATCTCTGTTAAAAAAATATATTTTGGTACCTAAAAGAAAAAACTAAGTGGGTGTAGCTTGATAACTTTCCAAATGTGTGCCGCAATGGTTTAATCAAATATTGGCTAAAAGCATGTAAAAACTGTTTAAAAAAATGAAAATCTGACCAATTACAGGCATATAAACAAACTCTTCTTCACTACTGTGGCAACACAGAATGTTTTAAATTTAGGAGTGCCACTGTATTCCCATTTAGAAAAAGAGTTCAATATATTTTGGTAAGAGAATAGAATAATCTCATGAGAGAACTACATTCTACTACACATCTGTCCCCATTTTTCAATACTCAAACAACTATCTTTTTATCCTTTTTTATTAACTTTTGTGAACAGCCCCTACAGCGGTCTTGCATGTTTAGCACCAAAACACTTTGGTGAACCTGTACTTACAAATAATAAATACAAAATGCACCAATGAAACTCTTCAACTTTGAATAGTCACCAGGAACAGGAACTTTTGGCCTGCATGCATGCAAGCGGTGTTTCAATTTGGACAAAAGGGCACACCCTACATTTAAGGGAGCAAATCTAAAGAGTACAATAGATAATATCCTATTGGACATGCATCTTTGCCCAAATTTATATGACATGAGGGCCATTAAGCATTTTGGCAGCAAACATAATACATTAGATTTCAAGATGATAAATATTCCTATTTTCATTTCAAACAGATATTTTGTAAGACAGTACTCCCAGTCATAACTGGCCACAGGTAAGAATGAAAAGGAGATCTTAATATATTTACTTTGAATTTGAAAGGCCACTCATTCGGATTGGAAGGCCAGAGATAAAAGATACAGTTGAGATGGATGTCCTGAATGATTTAATCTTCCAGATTACAGAAATATTTTATGAAATTCCCAAGGCTAAATTAGAAAAGAGTAAGGTGGCAGAATAGTATAATGAGGACTGCAAACAAGCTAAAGCCAAACTGCTGGTTGCAGTCAAAGAAAGTAATAGGATGCTTATAATAGATGGGGGTATACACTATAAAAGAATGCAAACACAGGCAAAAAGGCTGGGAGGAGTCCTACTGGTGGGATTTAGCCAGGGCAGCTCTATCGAGGGATAGTAGTGCTTACTGGCATTTAATGGCTAAAGGTGTAGCGTTTGTAGTAAGTGAAGATAACTCCCATATACATACTCATACTTGGGAAGCTCATTTTTCTAAACTTTATTTGGTAAGAGAAGAATTATCCAAACAGACTGTCAAGCTAGGCAAGTGTATTGTGATAGACAGTTGGCCCTTAGAATCAGCATTCTTCTCTATAGAAAAATCTATTTCAGCCATAGGAAACATGAAAAATAAGAAGGCACTTGACTTAGATAGCATCGCCATGATCTTTATAGGTCAGAGCATAAGATACGGGTATTCATCTTAAATAGAAACACAAATGCAATAGCCAGAGGGGCTGACATCCCAGAACCATTGAAAGATGTGGAGCTTATTCCCATTTATAAGAAAAGAGACAAAGGGGACCCTGTTAATTATAGACCTATTAGCTTTACAGATGTGGATCAGAAGCTTTTTAGTGAACAGCTATTGGTAAAGTTTCAGACTTGGATGGAGGATGAACAGATTACAAGTAGGCTTTATGCCTAATACCATCAATCAAGCATTTAGATTTCTGTTAATTATTTGGAAAATAATTTTGCTTAATAAAGGCCACTTATATGTTGTATTTGTGGACATTAAGTTGGCCTTTGACCTAATACAAAGAGAAAAGCTATGGGCAACGTTAAGGGAAATGGGGATGCCGTCAGAAATACCGAATCTAGTGTTCCATTTAGACCTGGGAAACGTTGCACAAGTCATATAGGGCACAGAGGGCAAATTGACAGGGTGCATAATAATTTCCAATGGGGTCAGACAAGGCTGTTTGTTAGCCCCAACATTCTCTATATTATATATGAATGGGTTAGTCAACAACCTATATGACTGTAAGGGAGATCCCTCTAAGCTTGCAGGTCAACCACTTCTTTTTTCTGATGACACACTGTTAATCTCCAAGACTCCAACGGATCTACAAAATATCTTGAATAGGTTTACAGAGGCATGTACATCATATGGCTTGGTAGTTAACAGCCTTAAAAAAAGTTTATGAATTCCTGTCCCCATAAGACCCTCAAGGGCAAAGTAATGCTTGGTGTCCAGTATTTGGAACAGGTAAAAGATTTTAACTATTTGGATGTGAGGCTGGAGAGTAATATGTCTTGGTCTGCCCAAATCCTGAAAAGCAAAATGTCTCTTCTACACATTTGAGCAGTCGTGTTGAGGAAACTCAAGGGTTCAAACTGTCTCCCTATTACCCCTGCGCTGGAACTATACTGTGCAAGGGGACTAGGAGCTGCCCTTTATGGAGCAAAACTATAAGGTTTTGAAAAGACAAAAGGACTGGAGGTGGCAGAGAACAAATTCATTAGAGCTACTCTGCTGTTGCCAGATACTACCTCAATGCCCTCTGATGTGGGATTAATGTCTATATCATATACAGCCATATTGAAACTACTACTTTACTGGATAAGAATCTGAATGGGAAAATCTCAGATTCCAATTAAGCAAGCTGTGTCAGGGCTAATAGCGCTTGATGAGTGGGGGAGAGCCCCTGGCTCAAAAATGTGAAAAACGGACTGTATAGGCTGCCTTGAGGCCGCTACAATATTGGATCAGGGTTTGGTCTATAGATGTGCTAGAACCATTCATTTATGGCTAAGAGAGCTCCATAGGGCCTCGCAAGCCGAGAAGATTCCGTGGTGTAGTTATGTAAAAAGGCCTATAAGATGCCTGGATTAACTTGGATAAACAAAGTAAAGGGCTGATACCGGCATTAAAGGCAAGATATTAGGTCCATACCATAAGTAATTGGCTCTACGAAATAGTGCAAGGTCCCTTAAATGTTTTTATGGATTTTAAATGTACTTTATCTTTAAGACAATGCTGCTCCAGATTGAGACTCCAGTAGCTAGATCATTGCACCTAAAACTGAGATATGGTATTTAACCATAATGCAGTAACAGGCAGGTGGAAGGAGGGTTCCTTAAAATGCAGCCCAGCATGTAACTACTCCCTCAAATCACTGGAACATTTTATGTTCTTCTGTCTGGCTTACTAAAAAACTAGGAGAAGGTTGATCATTCCTGCGTGTCGGTCTCTCTCTCTTTCAAGGTATGCTGTGGTTGTGCACATTTTAAGAAGACATAGATTGGATCATTTTCCCAGTATAAAGATATCTGATGTTTGCCTGGCGTACATAGGTATTTCTTTACCTATATTATTTTGGGGCCTTAATCAAATCTGGTACATGTTTCTTAGTTCAAATTTTTTACAGCAAAGCTGAAATTAGTCTTAACAATTTTAAGCAGTTTAGGTATCTGATCTTGGGCAACAGAGATGATAGAGATTTTACATTTGTGTTGGGCCAAGCTGTTAGGTTTAAAAAAATGTAAACGTCACTGTGACTCCAGTAGGAGTCTTTTGTAAGTTACAGATTTGGATGTATTGTAGTATTGAGTTTTATGTGAAGTATAAACACAAGCTTTTTTTAATTAATGGGTTGAATAATGAGTACACAGTGATCTTTTTTTTATCTATCATACTTTTAACAGTGATTTTTATAGCCATGTGTTTAATTGATGCTATATTGTATACTATTTTTGAAATAGAATATACTAAAATAAATTAAACATGCTGGAACACTTGTGGGATTCTAAAACTTGCAAGCCCATGACATTGTGTGGTATTCAAAGTTTGAAAGGAAATACTAATAATGCTTAAACCAGGAAACGGTATAGTAACAATTTTAAACCATGTTCTGGGTTGCGCTTAAAAAATTTAATTAAAAACATCAATCCTAATGATTCCTGTGGCCAGGTCTGTCATGTTATACAATTTCCTTTAATTTTGCCACATGACAACAGTTTTTACAATTTTCCAACAAAAAATCAGTTTCAGTTGCGTTTATGAGTCACTCCAAGCATTGCTCTAACAAAACTGTTCTGTCAGGCAGCCGGCTTCTAAGAGTCCAAGCTGAAGAATGCAGGCCTGTAGTTTATGATTGTGGCATGCCGCAGTTTTTTCCAGTGGTTCCTAATCTGTTTATGTTGCCCCTGGCTAGTTGTGGTGGTGCACCTGGGTGCTGCAGCACACAGAGTGGGAACCATTGATGTACACAAATGTAAAAATTACATAAGCTCATATATACACAAGCTTTTTGAATTTCTTAATGGATCAAATTGCAATTTCAGGCAGTTTAGAAACACAAAAGTGCCTTTTCCAATGCAGAAAAGGCCTATGTGGCAAAACTAAATGTGATTTCTTCCCAGTGGAAATCGTAATTTGCGGTTCGCAAAATAGGAAATCACAAATATGGGTTTCCTATTTACGATTTCCTAACCGCATGTACATAGCATTTCCTAATTGCGAATTGGGCGTTTCTGAAATGCCACTACCACTGAATCAGATTAGGTGGTAACCAGGTACAAAATAGAAAAATGCACCCAAAATGCATGAGGATCATTCCCAATGGTGACTTTGGGCATCCTTGGATTATACTTAACTGTAAAAAACTCATATTTTTGCATGAAAAAGACATTGTTGTGATACAGACTTGCATAGCAATGGCATCCGTGGTTCTATCATACAACATTATCCATTAACAAATACACCATTTGGCTGCAGTATACAGTATCTTGCATCCAATCTAATACTGCTTAAGAGTTTTTTGGTTTGTTTGGCACTTGTTTCAATGTGGTTTGTCAGTGCGTATTTTTTGCATCTTTTAGTCATTGGTGGTATTTGTTTAGAGTGGACTTGAAAGTGGCTTGCTCTCTGATGCCTCGGCTGGTGTGCCATCTTCTCTCCAGTAGTTTGCAGCTGCGTTTCATTGTTCTGAGTTCTGGCATGTACCAGCTGGCTTGTCTGGTGGCTCTGTGGGTCCTGGCTTGTTTGATGTGAGTGACTTGGTTGGTGGTCTTGGTGGTTTCAGTGGTGAAGTTCTGGAGTGCTACTTCCAGGTTGGTTGTGGATGCGGGCTGGGTTTTGTTGAGGGCGTCCATCCATTGTGTCTGTGTTACTTTGTTCCAGTTGGGGGAAGGAGGCATTTGTGGGGGTTGGTGGCGGGGTATGGTCATCCTGCAATGGTGAAGTGGAGGATGGAATGGTTGTCCAGGTGATTTCTGTGTCATGACTGTTGGCAATGACTATTGGCCCTGAAACCTGGGTCCAGGGTGTGTCCTGTTCTTTGTGTGGCGTCACTGACCGCCTGGGCCAGGCCAATGCTGCTCTTGCATTCCTGGAGGTTGACAGAGTTAATGTGCATGGGGTCGACCAGGTGGAAGTTGAGCTCTCTGAGGAAGATGTAGTGCTTGGGCTTCATGACAAGTGAGGCGGTGAAGTCGGTGATGGCATCGCAGAAACTGTTACAGAGTCCTGGGGGTCTGTAGGCGAGAGTGCCTCTGTTGGCCATTCTGTCATCAGTGTGGTTTGGAAAATCGAGGTGTTCCATGTTTGTTGTGGTGTTGTCTTCGGTGATGGTACATCGGATTGTTTCTTTGTACTTGATGGTGACGCCTCTGCATTATTTGTTAATCTGGTTTTCATGTGCCATCTTGTAGCCTTTAGTTTTGACGGGGCAATATTGGGTACGGAGAAAGGATTAAGGCAGGTGTCTATGATGAAAACTGCATCAAGGGTGGTGTCACGTCTCTCAACACAGAAAGGAGAGAACTAAAAAATCTTAGATCTGCTCTGGCTATGACTTTTAAGCAGGCAATTGTAAGCAGGAGCAGCAGCAGTAGCAGCAGCAGGTACCTTGGTTCCCACTTGCTTTTAGCCTTAGTGCCACTTCACCAACTGCATCACTGATTGCTTTACCTCTGTCTATACCATCATATTGACTAATATTTTTTTTACAAAGAGCCCACATTACAATAAGGGCTGATAATCCCAATTTTTGGAGCAAACAAGCGTTTTGCAGAAATACCGCCACATATGGTACAGTAATACTACACTGTAGGACGCCGGCTCTCTTTAAAGTGCACTAAAATGAAGTACACTGTGCAGAGAGTTCAGTTAACCGCAAATGGGATTGCACAGGCAAATGTAGATAGGATAAATGCTCTATTTGTCGCAGTGTGGGTGAGCAGTTAGGGTTATCAGAGGGTAGTGCTAAGCATTTGTTGTACTCACAAAGTCAATAAATGAGATACACACTCAATGAATAAATCGTAGAACAATTTAGAAATATAACAATTCTTTTTATACCTAGAACTTTGTAATTGGGCAAGTAGACTTTTTTGTAACCAATTTTATTGAATATTCAAATGTTCTAACACGTTATAGTTAACATAACATGCAGACCTATATGTAAATCACATTACATTCAGGATGACAGCATAAATTGTAGGAGCAAACGGTTCATATCTCTAATCAATTTATAAAATAACAAGTGATAACCTATCATGAGATGTGTCTAAAGGTATCTAACTTACAGATGGTCATGTACTCTATCCAGGTCTAGTGATGTGGGCTCAGACCAGGAGTATTTTACTGTTGTGGCTTTTTGTGGTTTGATGAGGTGATGGGGTGAGCACAAACAGGGCAGTGCATCATGGGGAGGTGATAGATAAGCGGCTCTCAGAGGCCACTCTGCGGGTCATGGGGTGTCACATGATGGGTATGCAGGCCAAGTAGCAAAGCTTCTAAATCCACCACTATTAGGTATTTACATAAGCCCACAACTTTTTCCCAACTCAAGGCCACTGCCTCTGTGCACCCCCACTTTAGTGTCACCGCCCGCCATTGTGCTGTACTGGGCAGCACCAGGGCCTTCAAATTCATAGCAATAAGCGTGTGGGCCAACAACAGCATCCGGTCAAGAAACCCATTCACAGCCCTGGCAACCGGTGAACAGTTAAAGAGGCCAAGCAGTGACCTCTCAACCGTGTGCAGATCTGTGAGGCCAGTCACTTTCCTATTTCATTGGTGAGCAGATTTTGAGCAAGGGGTTCCATGGCTGGGGTGAAAAAGAGAGGGGACAGCAGACTTCCCTGCTGGAACTCCCACTTTACCTGGAACTTTAGGGAAATGCATTGTCCTATTTAAACCCTCACCTGTGGCTCTACATACTATAGCTGTATCAATCTCTGTAGTCGGCCCATTAGCCCAAACACAGTTAACATGGAGAAGTATTCCTATTCTACCATTTCAAATGCCATTTCTAGGTCTAATACCAGGCATGCGGCAAACGGCCAATGCGATGGGGCCACCTCCATTACTCGTATAGCCTATGCATGTAAAACACAGTAGACCTCCCAGGAATTAATCCATTTTGTTCCGGGTGCACCTGTCTCGTCATAAGCCCATATATGTGATCTGCCAAGGTCTTGCTTAGTATTTTATACTCCCATTCTAGCATGGACAGGAAGGCAGTAGGAGGCCAGCTCCACAGGTTCTTTCCCTGGTTAAGGTGGGGAGAGTAGGAGGGATTCCCACATAGTATGAGGCAGATAACCCTCCTCCGCTGCTATATGAGAAAGCTTCAATAACTTTGGGGCAAGATTGTGCTCGTATGTCTTATTAAATTGCATGGGGAGCTCGTGTAATCATGCTGTCTTATTGGTAGCTGCATCTCAGATCAATACCCTAATTTCTTGCATCGTGAGAGAAGAATTGAGATCCTCTCGCTCTGATGGGGTTAGTGTGGGAAGCTCCCCTGCCTCAAGAAAACTTGGTATACTGTCCTGCCAGAACATCCGAGGAGATCATAAAGTGTGCAATAGTGAGTCATAAATGCTTTGTGTGACTGTACCTGTAGTAGGGCAAGCTCTGTAGGAGATACTCAAATCGTCACAATGGGAATGGGGGTTGGCAGTATGCACTAACCAAGCCCACATACAACTGGCCTTATCACCTTCATCATGTATTTTGGCCTGATGCACCCTAAAGTTGACACAACGTAATTGCTCCTCTATGGGTATGAGTTGCGGATGCTGTGTTCAGGGGAGCCTGTGCTGTGCGGGCACCTCTAGTTGCAGCTCCTAGGTTCAGCAATTCTGCTTTGGTCTGTGTCAAGTCTTTGTGTAATGTTGCTCTCCCCCCCACAACCACATGGATACAATGGCCACGCAGCACTACCTTCATAACCTTCCAATTGGTGAGCTTAAAATTGGTCATGCCCCAATTTTCAGCAAAGTAGTGCGTCAGCATGTCATTTATTGCCTCTCTGAATACCTGATCTTCTAATAAGGCTGGCTGCATCCTCCAGAAGGGGACCAATGGTTGTGTAGTATCCCATCTAACTGTAGTTGCATCAGGTTGTAGTCCAAGTAGGTCTTACCCAGATATTCCACCCCTGACACCAGCAAGCATGTAGCTGGGTCATGTAGGATCCTATATAGTCAAACATGTAAGTTGTACACAGTCAAGTTGAATGAAAAATCGATCATAGTCAGATATAGGGATCTTCAATAGTCTAAAAGTGGCCAGCGTTGAAGCCACTGGGAGAATAGCGCAGCAGGAAATACCACTGGGGTGCCAGGGAGTGGAGGCTGCCAGTGGGCCCATGGCATGTCAAGTGCACAGTTAAAGTCACCAGAGTATCTACTAGATGTGTGCCTAGTGTGTGAGCATTGTGCAGAGTTGAGAGAAGAAGGATGATTGCGGTGTATTGAGGGCAAATGTACTGCTTGCCGTCCAGGAGGTCCTCTGCTAACACATATCTGCCCGCCGATCGATTTGTTTTTAGGAGGTGAAAGGGGACTCCTGGGCATATCCAGAATAAGGTTCCACATGTGAAATCCAAATATGTGGTGCAGTAGCATTGACCTCTCCACCGTCTTTGCAAAAAAAAATATCCTTCTTGCAAAAATGCTAGTTGTACACCTCTCCTTTTAAATATTGCTTGTCTTTTCTTTGTGGTGACCATACCCCGAACATTCCACATAATGATCTTAAGTCTAGCCATTAGCCCGGCATAGGTAATTTTCACCTCCCTGGAGGCCACTGCCTCGCCATTGTGACATCATCTAATGCAGTAATGCCCATGTCGGACCTAGAAAAAGATATGTTAGCACATCAGGGCCCTCATTATGACCTTGGCGGGCGGCTACAGATCGCCCCCGCCGTGGTCATTAGGAGATCCCCGCTGGGCCGCGGGTGGAAACCCGGTGGTGTTGCGGCCGTGAGACGGGTGCAGTTGCATAGCAGACAGTGAAAAGCAGCATGAGGCCCTGTCGGAGGGCCCTGCGACTCCCCGTACCGCCAGCCTTTTCCTGGCAGTTCAAACTGCCAGGAAAAGGCTGGTGGTAGGGGGACTCGAAATCCCCTGGGCTGCGCTGCTAGCAGCGCTGCCCTGGCGGATTACTACCACCGGGGCCATAGTGGCAGAAAACCGCCAGCCCCGGCGGTGCGACCGCGACGATTCCGCTGCGGTCTTAATTGCCCTGGAAGCACCGCCAGCCTGTTGGCGGTGCTTCCGTCATTTTAGCCCTGGCGGTCTTGTACCGCCAGGGTTAGAATGACCCCACAAATACTTTAACTTTATGTACAACCTGAAATCACAACTCCCAGCCCAGGGCAGTCCCAAAACCTGGCATCATCCAAACAATCAAAATTGTACCCCATAGATGGGGTGCTCCTATGCTAGCCTCCATGGGCACTAGCGGCAAGCAGGAGTCAAACTGTATGGAGCGGTGTTCAGCCCTGTCAACAATGTATGTCCATACAATAAAACAGATTCCGGTAGCTGGGCGAACAATGAACTGAGGAACCCATGTTTTCTAGATAATCGCACTGCGCACACTCCCATGTCCAATCCCCACACATAACCACAGGGAGAGAAAGGTTCAATTACAGTCACAACTAATGCTCGGAAAGGGACATCACAGGAGCCCATCCTCCATTTAGGGCATCACATTAGGCAATAGTTGCGAGGTAACAATGTCATCAGAGTGCAAGGAAGCCGTTTCAACCATATTGTTTCGTGGAGAGAGGTCTTGTGGTGAACGTCTGTCTGCCCAGAGGGAGACGATCATAGGCAGGGCCTGGGCCTGCTCTTCTTTAGCCTACTCCAGTGAGGGGGCCCCTTGTACTGGGTTGTTTTGATGGTGGCGTGTCTCCCACCACTTTCTTTTATATTCTTGGCACCCCAATGCTGACATGCCGGGGAGGAGGATGGCAAAACCTCATAGCGGCACTGTTCCACCCAGTCCAAGGCATTGGTCGGTTCTGTGGAATAAAAGGCTTCATAATGGTCATAGCCTTCAGTTTTGTCAGAAAGAAAAGCAAGTAGTGCAGGCCCGTCTGTTGTAGCTTGCCCTTTAATCTGAGCAAGGAGGCCCTGTGATGTTGTACTGATATGGTGTAATCTGGGAAAAAAATATCCTGGTGTTATCATAGTAGAGAGGAGACACTGCCCTAGCTGCTCACCAAAGAGTTTATTTTTCTCTGTAATTCAGAATGGAGGCAACCATGAGTCTTGGGGTTGACCCCAGTGGAGGGTAGTGCACCGGCACTTGGTGGGCTCATTCCATAACAAAGTAAGCAGACAGTTGATCTGGTGCTTCCTTCTGCCATTACCATCATTCAAAAAATGCCCTACGCACCCTCTGGAAAGCCCACAGTTCAAAGGTTAATACGGCAAGACCACCCCTTGGAATCATCAGCTCTGGCTTCTAGCTCGTGGACATTGTGGTGAGGGAGTGCACCTGTCTCTCGAAATCCCGTACAGTCGGACTGATTTCTGTGACCTCACTTTCCACTTGAGAAAGCCGGCCTGCTAGTTTCTGTTGGACAGCCCATAATAGACTGAGCTTGAGTGCTACTGCGTTCACCTTAGAGCTGAGGTCCTGGTTGGTAGCTGCTATAGCACCAAGTATTTGGTCCAGTTTGGCATCTGTGATGGACGGCGTTGCAGGTGCAGAGAAGTGGAGATCACTCATTGTGATGCCAGGGGTGTTGACACAGCATGGTTTCTTCAATGGATGTCCCATTCTGCCCCTGTGGCTCAGGTCAGTGGGCATGTAGTGTCCACTCTACGGTGCTCCACTCAAGTATGAGGATGGTGCACTGTGTTTGGGGACCCACCTGGCCCGAGTTCATACAACACTTGAGGCATCCCATTCTGACTCATCAGAGACAATGCTGGTAGCATGTGTGAGCTGAGGTGTGCAGGTAGTCAATCACAAACTTGTTAGTGCCTGACCAGAGATGAGTAGGATTCATTATTAAGAGGCCTGTTGGTGTTGTGGGCTACTATGATACTGTGATGTGTAGGAGTGCCGTTCTGTAGTGGGACGCACCACACACCCATATCCATGTGACAAGGGGGCATGAGCAGTCACAGGATTTCCCCCGTACTTGACTTTTTCTCCATGTGGGCAGGTGGATTACTCTCCATCTCCCCTCCCGCGTTAGGCTCACAGCTGGTGCCTCAGGGGTTCTCTCTCATTGGGGCCACCAGTAACACAGGAATCCCCCTCATCCTGGGCGTTGTGTGGTGACAGCTGTGGTATGCTCCCCAAGGACAAAAGTGCTGCAGGTGATCATTGCAGTCTCTCAATCACAGTGAGGATACCCCAGGTCAGTGTTGCAATAGGCAGGGGGGGAGGCCTATTGCCTCTATAAACCTTCACATATGCACAATGTCAGATGAGCGGGGTCCCGCTGTAATGACACGGAATTAACTTACAGTGTGCCTCATTTCCTCGCATGTGGCTGGCATAGTCTCCGCTGCCCAGGCTCACCCACCTGCCATTAAACAGTGCTCATCACCCTGGCTTCGTCCTGGGCCTCCGGACCTTCACGCCATCTGCTGTTACTTCACTCCCTATAGGAGGAGCACCGGGGCTAGGTCTTCGGCCCTACTGATGGACCGTCAATGGTTGGCCCATACCCCAAACCAAAGTCCCCAGTTCCGGTCACCTTTTCTGCCCACCCACACGGCCCTCAGGCACCAAGACCCAGTGAGGCTGCTCCGCATTAGGCCGCGTTGCCCCTGCATGGGAGGCTGCTGTTGCTGCTCAAAGGTGCCCACGCTGTGTCTTCGTTTCAAGCTGATCTGGCTCAAGGATCACAGGGTGGGGTGGCAGCAGGTGCAGCAGGATTGTGGGTGTCAGGGGGGAAGGACCTCAGTCCCCATCCGCCATCTTGCCACTCAGGTAAGAAGACTTTTAAGCATACATACTTTCATATATAGACACAGTGCAATTTTCAGAGTTCTCTCCATGTTAGCCTTTGGAGGAAAACAATGATTTACAAAGCCAATCTCAGGGAGTTAAGGTAAGTACTTGGCACTGAGAAGAACCACGCCAACAGGTCATGCCGGGCAGCACTGGGGCGGCCAGGTGCAGAGGCTCCGTAAGGCATTGGGTGCCAATGGAGCCAATGGAGAGTTTGACCCCGTGACAAACAGGCTGTAGGCTCTGGCTAGAAAGCCAGGCAGGAACAACAAACAGGCAGTTAGTAGACTTGGGGTGATTGGGGATGCAGGTGCACCTTTGGTCCTCTTGTCCTGTGCCCAGGGGCAATGGATGCAGGGAGGTCTTCAGGCATTGGTTTTAACGTCTGGGAGCACTTGTGGTCAGGGGGTCCTGTGTGCTGAGGCTGAAGGCATTGTGGGTAAGTCTGACAGGGGTGGACCCAGGATGAACTTGAGTACTTAGGAGCCGGGGGACATCAGTGGCATAGATAACCCACCTCAGCTGGGGTCAGGGGTCACAGGTGCAATTTTCTCTCTCCACAAGCCGGTGGGAGAGGGGCCATGCATGCAGAGGCTGCAGGCATCTCGGGAGTGTCCAAGATGGGTGAGATTACACTGGACTTGGCCTGTGGGCAGTTGGAGACCCACATTGGCACCGTTGATTGGCTTCACCTCATGTCGTGGATGTTGGGTGCAGTGGTCACTTCTGGTGTCAAGTTCCGGGGTCCAGCAGCTGCAGAGTCTTTTCCTTAGAGTTTCTTGTTGCAGGGCAAGTCCGGTGCCCACGGGAGACTTGCAGGATGGATAAGTTGTCTTCTTTTGCAGGATCCGTCAAGGTCAGCGGGCAGGCTGGAGGGGCTGGGTCCAGGTCAGCTGCTGCTTCTTTTCCTCTTCTGCAGGTGCAGCTGTTCTTTGCCCTGGTCTTCTTAGGTTGTCGAAATATGCGTTCTGGGGTTTAGGAGTGCCATCTAAATACTCATTTTAAGGGCATTACAGGGAGTGCTAGTAGCCAGTGTGCTGACCACCTAGAGGATGACTACACTCTTCTTATGACTACTTCCTCTGGTAAGTGGGCATAACCCTCACCCCAGTGGCCTAAGTGTTTCCACACAAGATGGAAGATTTAAAAAAGCCATGTCTACTTCACCTCCTCCAGCTTAAGGGTTGGATGAGCATGAATGGAGCACTCCTCCTAATTTAACTAATTGCCCCGCCTGTGCTGACACCAACAGTGGGGTCAGTACAGGGGGGTTGGTCATCTCCACCATCTGGAGAGAACTGGGTCGCATTACAAAGGTGGCAAGGCCTTTTAAGCTCCCTGTACTGTAATGTCTAACCTGCTTGAGAGTGGAGGTCACACCTCTGCCCAGAGCAGGCCTTTGTCTCAAGCTCTCAAGTGCACTGGCTCTCACCTTGGGGGGCTAGAAATGTGTCTGTGGTGGCTGCACTGGTCAGGACCAGTCAGTCTGCACACAAGTAGCTGGTAGGTTTTCAAGAGGCACCTCAAAGGTATCCTCTTTGTGCATTTTAATAAATCCATCATTGGGGTGAGTGAGGGTTTATTATTCTGAGATGTTTGATACCAAACATCCCAGGATTCAGAGAGGCCATCACATAGCTGGGGAACTCGTAATGACCATTGTCCAGTACATGCATTTAACATGACTTCCTGTGCACTTGCTATGCCTCAGAATTGACAGAGGCATAGCAGGGCCATATCGGTTCATGCATGTATGCCCTCACATGTGCCTGGATACACCCAGCATTAGCGGTAACGTACACCTGGACATGCAGTGATAGGGGGCCTGACACACAGGATGTGTGCCAGATTGTGTTTTCAATTTAGCCTGCACCAACACATGCAGTCTGCAGCAATGGCAGCACTTGTGTGAATTTGGTGAGGGGCCCCTGAGCGTGGCACAAGTGGTGCTGCAGCCCTCAGAGACATTCCATAGTACTTCAGGCCCTAGAGACCATGGGTACCATTTACTAGGGACTTCCAGTGGTAGCTAAAAAGTTTGCCAATTGTGCAAAACAACTATGCGGTTTTGGGAAAATAGATCCAGCACTGGGGACCTGGTTAGCGGGGACCCAGTGCAATAACAGTCAAATTCGAATCAGAAACCGGCAAAAAGTGGGGGCCAACAATGTAAAAATGGGTGCTTTCCTACACACACTTTTTGCAGTCACAACATCGATAAGAAAAAGAAAATGTGCAAAAAAATGCTTTGGCCAAAACATCATTGATAAAAATATGAAGTTTGTCAACATTCTCTGCAAAATACAATAGGATCAAGTAAAAAAAAAAAAAAAAAAAAAACAATATCTAGAATACAGAAATAACCAAATTTTGACTGCAAAATGTAGAAGACAACAAAACAAGTTATAGGCAAAATAATGAAACAACACAAATATATGAACAACCTAAATAGCATCAACAGTATATCAAAGAAATATATTTTAAAAGTATTAAAATGCCTTAATAAATAATCCATTATATTTTATATCACAAATAAAAAAACATTTTCAAAACATATGTCACACATAAACTAGAGTTACCGTGCAAGGAATGAGACATTTTGTTTAAAAAAATATGCCTACTAAACCATTACTTCCATTTCATTCTTTAAAAAATATAAACTGTATATAAAACTTACTTTAATGTTACAAAATGTTACAATATGTTTATATTTAGGCCCATATGTGTACATTGTGTGATTTTCTATTAGGAAATTGCAATTTAGTGATTTTCTAAATTACGTTTTCCTAATACCGATTGTGACTTCATAGGAATCGCTAATATGAAACCACTAATTTTGTACATTCCATTATGCGGTTCCCAAATAGCGATTTCTTTTGATTCACAATTTAGGAATCAAAAATGGGAATCTTTGAACATTTGGGCCATACAGATTAAATTGCGCGTAAGCTTTAGATTGCGACAAGATGACTATGAAAAAGTGTGGGACATATGGAACAATGACCCCTGCTCCACTCCTCTTCTAGTAGCCAAGAGCTTTAATATCTAAGGGCTACATAGACACACACCCATACTTTCTATACCGCTTATCTGGTTTCTCACTTTGGGTACTCTCTTGATCTGCTGCTGTCCCATCATTTCAAGCTCTTTATTTCTCCTTAATTCACTGTGAAATACAGCGATGACAGTGGAACTTCATCATACTTGCAGATATCATCAGGTCCTTCCATGTCTACATCACAGCATGGTTGACTGAAGCAATGGAAAAGGGATATCTTTTGGAGTAATTACAAGAAGATGGGAGGAAAGGAATGTATTGCAAGACCTGCTGCATTTTGGCTAGGTTTGGGCTATTCAAATACCACTGCCATATATCCACTGCCATGTATCGTAATTTCCAGTTCATGAGTTCAGCTAGACTTTTGACTCCTCTGCAATTACGATGGATGTTGTTTTTTGCAGAGTTTGATTTTGTGGTAACCTTCCTTCCAGGTAAAGATAATCGCAAAGCAGATGCTTTGTTCCGACAAGAATCTACCATGTTACCCGCAACCAGCCTCCCAGAGCTATCATTGCTCCAGACAAGGTCCTTTGCATCATCAAAACCGAAGATTTTTTTGAAGAAATCCGTAATTCCTTCACCATTGAAAAATGGCAGACATGGGCTCAAGCAGATCCCAAAGGATCAATCAAACAAGGTCTCCCTTTTCATGATGCCCATTTATTTGTTCCAACTACCAAGTTGCGCAAGTTAATGTTTCATTGGTTGCATGTTATACCTATGGCAGGTCATCCAGGTATTCCTAAAACTCTTGAATTAATCCAACACTACTTTTGGTGGCATACATAAAAAGGATAAAAAGGCTCTCACCTTAATCTGCCTGTGATGTGCCCCTCGTTTGAATGCTACAAAACTTGAGGGCAGGACTGTGAGCCCCAGGATTCCCTGCTGCTGGGGGCAGAGCCTTCTTTCTCAGTTCCAACAGGCAGATAAAACAGTGGGAAGCTACTGCAGTGCTGGCCACGCATGTGTCCAAGCTAAGATCGTGCCAAGAGTAGGCACTTCAGCATCTGTCTGTGGCTGTCCAAGGCTGGGCTGGGCCAACCCTCTTGGTATTTAACTTTTCTTCCTTCTGGATGGATTTTTGCACTTGCTAAGAAGAGGGAAAAGAAGAATGCTGGTCCTCGTTGGTAGTGTGAGTGTTTGGTCTCTTTATTCATTTGTTTATGGAAAATCTGTTGATGGAACCAGTGACATGCGGGCATCTGTAACTTAGGGGAAATCATCAAAAAATTCTCATGATCCCATGTGCTCCAAAGCACAATTCAGAACCAAGATAGTTTAATAACACTTGCAGGGTGGTAAAGAGCTGAATATAAGCAGGCACTCAAAGTAAAAAAGACAGCCATCAAAAAGGATAACTGTAACACATTAATCAATTCCTGCATAGTGAGGGATATGGGAGGTTTTTGGAAGACAGTGAATTCTGATAGAATAACAACCTAGGTAAACATATTGAAGCCGACAACTAGCTATCACATTTAAATCCATCTATGGGCTAAATTCTCGCATGTTGTTAATTCATGAATATACGTGGCAAAAGAGAGGGTACTACCTTATATTTATGGACGTTTATACAGCCTTTACTTCGGTCAGCCGGTCAACGTTATGGGCTATGCTAAAGGACGCAGGGATGGACCCGGAAATGACTGACTTTTTTCAAACAAAACCTTAATGCTTCTGTATGACTTGGCCAGGGGGGAGATTGGGGGTAGGGGACTAATCATTTTAGGCTGGAATGGAGTGTGAGGGAGTGATGAGTGCTTTCCCTATTTTATTTTTATTATATATCAACAGGTTACATGAATATTTAACAGCCCACGTCAAGATCTCCACAAAATTAAGAACCGACCCATGGCAGCTTTAATATATGCTGCCTAAGTTCTTCTGATCTCCTGGATCCCTGCTGGTTTAAAAAATCAGATCGACAAGTGCGTATCATTCATGGATGGCCACAACTTTCAAACACATTTTACTAAAATACTCTATGTGGGAGTGGAGAATCGTGCATCTACATTAGAACTATTCTCTTCAAGGGGAGGCTCATACAAAAGGTCCACAGTTTTCCATACTTGGGTATTACCTTTCATTCCCAGTGCAACTGTCCCTGTCTGTGACCTAGCGTAGTAGATTTGCCGAAACAACAAGAGTGTTTTTTTCAATTCGCTAATAGTATTGGATCTAAGCACATCCCAGCCCTGTTAGAAATTTTAAAAAAGCAAGTATCTTTCTGTTTGGTTTATGGGGCTCCTATTTGGTGACTATGGTCCATCTGATTGACTGCAGACAGCATCAAGGAAGGGTTTGCAGTGCCAAAATCACCATCATCTTCATAGTTTTCAGGAACAGGCAGACTAGAATCAGAATACCAAAATTATCAACACAGTTTTGACATTCTACTGGGACACACCCCCTTTTTTCTATTTTGAGAGCTTTCAACCTCCTTCCAGTTAATGACAGAATTGGGTGTGAAACCATTGGTGGATTCTGAGAAGCTATACATTTCTGGCAAACACACAAAATCTTGAATTCAGCAAGGGGTTATTTGTATAGGTCCTTTAATGTTTTCCTATCGAAGGTAATAGTTGAAATAAAAAATATTGAAATTGAGTTGAAAAAACAGACATTTCTGTCTACGTTTTCATCTGTATCTTTTTCCATCAGTGGCAGATTTTCAAAAGCAATATACCGTTACATCCACTGGACCCTTTTGGTTGTGGGGATTTATAGGGCTTGTAGGTTCACCAAGAACCCGCAGTACCCAGAGCCAATAAATTAGCGTCACTTTGCAATTGGTTTTCATTGTGTACAAGTGATACATCAATTCATTTAGTAAAATACAAAAAGTGAAAAATAGGTATCAATGAAACCTATGTGTTTCCGAACTGGGCACAACATATGGAGCTTAGAAGCAGTGGTTATTTGCACAACTCTGAATTTGTGGGTACACATATTAGCATGTGAATTAGAGGACATTTCTCAAATTGACTTCATTCTTACACACTGTCGTACATTTGGTAGGTGCAAATGCAGAAAAAGACAATGGGTAATAACACTTATTATACTATTCTGTCTTCCTCTAAGTCTCCCGATAAACATAGTCCTCTCTTGTGTAGGTAGGCCTAGTGCCCCTGACAGGAAATGCCCGAAAACACAACATGGACATACATTTTTCAACTGAAAACTGACAGTTTTTTTTGCAAAGTGTCTAGCTGTGGATTTGGGCCCTAGCTCAGCCAGCAACTAGGGAAGCCTAGCAAACCTGTACATTTTTGAAAACTAGACACCTAGGGAAATCGAAAATGAGGTGACTTGTGTGGCTGTCACCAGAGTTTTCTACCTAGAATCCTTTGCAAGCCTTAAAATATCGCATTTCTGTGATGCAAAGTTCTGCAGTCTGAGGGGAGCCACAAACTTCCTCCCCCCCCTGCATTTCCTCAAGTCTCCCAATAAGAACTGTACCTCAATTGTGTAGGTAGGCCTATTGCCCAGCAGAAAATGCCCCAGAGCACAATGTGGACACATCACATTTTTCCACTGAAAACGGACTGTTTTTTTGCAATGTGCCTAGCTGTGGATTTTGGGCTCTAGCTCAGAACGCAACTAAAGAAACCTAGAAAACCTGTACTTTTTAAAAAGCTAGACACCTAAGGGAATCAGTTATGGGTTAACTTCTTCTACCCAGAATCCCCTGCAAACCTCAAAATTGGTCTAAAATACATGTTTTCGTCATATTTCTGTGATGCAAAGTTGTGGAATCTGAGGGAGCCACAACCTCCCTTCCACCCAGTATTCTCCCAAAGTCTACTGATAAAAATGGTTCCTCACTTGTGTGGGTAGGTCTAGTACCCTCGACAGGGAACCCAAAAATGCTCTGCAGTCACACTACATTATTCCACTGTTTTTTTGCAATATGCCTAGCTGTGGATTTTGGACTCTAGCTCAGCGCCCACCTAGGAAAAGGCAGATCAAGGCTATACATTTTTTTAACCTGGACACCTAGGGAAATCTAGGATGGGGTGACATGTGTGGCTCTAACCACGTTTTCCCACAGAGAATCCCCTGCAAACCTCAAAAAAGATATATTTCCCAAATTTCTGTGATGGAATGCTCAGAAATCTGAGGGAAGCCACAAAGTTCCAACCAATCAGTCTTCCCCTAAGTCTCCAGATCAAAATGATACCTCACTTGTATGGGTGGGCCAAGTGCCTGCGACAGGGATGGCCCAAAAACCTGTAGATATTGAGGGGGCAACAAGGCTTCTTCATAAGTACAGTTTTTTTATACGCTTTTAGGCTGACTCTGCATTGGGCACCCACACAAGTGAGGTAGCATTTTTATCAGGAGACTGAGAGGTACACTTGGCAGTAGGACATTTTTGGTTCTTTCTGTTTCTAGAAGAATATGGAACAGAAATGCAAGGAAAATGTGTGATTTTAGTCACATTTTGGGTTTTCATGGCACTGTGGGCAAGGAAACTTGTTCGGATTCCTGAGAGGAACATTACCCTGTAATCCCCTGGGTGTCTATTTCTCAAACATCTAGAATTGGTAGATTTATCCTAGACAAGAAGTGAGCATGCTACCAAGTCTCTTACTTCAGTGATGTCCCAAGCACTCGAATTGTGAAAAGACATATACTTAGGTTTTGTCTGAAATACCCCTCACCCACCAACCCAGTTGGAGGCATGCTTCATCATTGGGGTCCAGTTCGAGACACCTAGCATGTCAGGGGTGGGCTTTGATGCCTGATTACAATGCAGTGTTTTTTTTTGTGAGTTGAGTTCCCAACTGAGAGGAGAAGTGCAATTAAAACATCTTGTGGCTACCCACCATTATTTTTACACGTACATACTGGTTGGATTTGGCACAAGGGTGAGAGATGGTTCAATAAATAAAAATGTATTAACTAATTAATTAATTAAGATTTTACAAAAATGAAATGCACTGTTAATAACTGAAAGGTCAAAAAACGGAGCCAATGACTCACAGCTTCTGAGTTGAAAAGCTGTGAGAAGGCACAAACCCCTTTACAGGCCAGTCACACTCCTTTCATATGTGACAGACAAAAGACCATTCACACCGCCAGCCACAGGCCTAGCACATTGCAAGACTCAAACCAACAGGCAGTGCCATTCAAGGACCCATCACTTTCATATGCCGACATGCCTGACACAGCAATCACACCAGCTGATGGAGTGTGTGGATTGGAGTTTGGCAAGCAGTGTCTGTGGTGACCAGCAACAAGTGACTACTCACACACTGCCAGTCAAGTGCCAGCTCACACACATCGCTAGCCAAGCACAGTCCACTCACACTGCCAACCAAGCGCCAGTCCGTGCACACCGTCAGCCAAGCGCCACTCCAAGCACACCGCCAGCCCAGCAGCAGTCCAGGCACACCACCAGCTAAGCGCCAGTCCACGCACCCCGCCTTCACATTTTTTTAACAAAAAATAACACAAACTAATTGTACGTAAATACAAATCTACAAGCACAAAAATAAAACTAAATACATGACACTAATGCCATCATTGAAACTGAACAAAAAATATAAAACAACAGAGAACAGGCAGTTCACTTTTATGCTCATAGTAGGTCCCAAACATTCTTTTGGATGTGGTACATTCTGAAAGAAGGGGAACACACAGCCCAGCTTTAAATGACAGTTGGGGCAGTACATAAGACTCTCCTTTCGCACACCTCTTTGCATACAGACTCTAAATCTCCTACTGAGAAAGACTTTTATGGGTGTGGGACTAATGGGAGCAGGAAAGTGCTGATCTTTCAATCTAGCCACATCCTCCACCACTCCAACCTTAGGAACACTTGCCTGTTCCACTACAACAAGGCTGTGTATCACAGACTACTGAAGCTGAACAAATACCATCTTGGACTGTGGGTAACAATCCTTAAAAACAACAAAAGCATTAAAGGTTGCTAAGTGGACAGATGGATAGCCAACTTCTTATACCAAATGTAAGTCTTATGAACAGCTGTATAAGGTTCCAACCACTGAAGGTGTAGACTAAAATGCACACAGGTTTGCACACTTCAGCAACCGAGTCCCAAACAGTCACAGGTGAAGTACTTTCATCATGGATGGTAGTCAGCATGTAGACATCTCGACTGTCTGCAAATTTCACAGTTAGAAGTTCATCACTATGCAAAGCACTGTCCTCCTGCCCCCTCTCAAGTTTTTTAGAAACAAGCTCTCTTGGGTAACCTTTATGGTGCCACAATCAAAAGTGTCCACTTTGACCAATCCCTTGCACAATTGCACACCAGTGTAGAAGTTATCTATGTAAAAAATGGTGACCTTTGATAAAAAGTCATCTAACAAGTTCCCACACTATGTTCTCACTAACTCCAAAAGTAGACGGACAACCATTGGGGTCAATAGTGGAATCCCTACAAGTGTAGATCCTGAAATTATGGACATATCCAGTTCTACTCTCAGACAGCATATACATATTAGTTCCATAATGTGCCCTCAAGCTAGGAATGGGCTGCCTAAAAAACAAACACCCCTTAAACAGGACCAAAAACTCATCAACAGCTATTTCTCTCCCTGGAAATAGATCTCTGAAAACTGATCTACAATGTGATCAAACCTATGCCAAATCTTAAAAAGATAGTCACAATCAGGATGATCTTGTGGTAACGCTAAAGTATTATCAACAAAATGTAGCTTTCGAAGCAGAATCAAATACCGATAATGATTCATGGTTTCAGGAAATATAGCTCTTGCCATCAAGGGACTAGTAGACCAATATAAAGACAGCAACGGCTTCCTTATCAAGCCCATCAAAAACCCAAGAACTTCTTCAACTCATTCAGATTTATGGGAGTCCACCGGGTAGCTCTACAGTAGGCTTAAGTCTGGCACTGTTGTCCCTTAAAATTCTGTTCAGCATACAAATCAGTCTGCTCAACAATCTCATCTAAAAATACCTCGCTGTAAACAAATGAAAAAAATATATAGGCAATCCGTTTTCAGTATTTACTCTACACCCTGAGGCACCAGTAAAGGAAGGCAACGCCGGCTGCACCATGTTTGCGGCTACCCAGAGTTCAGCTCTGCTGAGACGTCATCTTGTGGCTATCCATAATCCTTATTAATAAAAGTAACTTGACAAATAAGTCAACAACAAGCAACACTGTGTAAAATAAGTAATAAACAAAGTGTGGCTTTATCACAAAGACCTATATACTCAAGCATAATACCACTCACTTGCCAAAGACAGCTAGACTCACCAGCACCTACTCTGCACATACAAAGCAAGCACCAATGACATCCCACTAGAAAAAAAAAAAAAGAAATTATACAAAGGACAAAATAATACACATTGAGCACAAACCCAAAGATAATTTCAGACAAAATCAAACGGAAGCTGAAAATGCTTCTATTGTTACAGCATTTACAAAAAGCACATTCAAGCAGGGCAATGATACTCATTTGGAGTAAACAGTACAAAAAGCCTTTTCTTACCAAACACATGCAACTGCAGATCAACCAGTGCCAAAACTGCAAGCAGGAGTTGCAGCAAGGGAAAACAAAAGTTTTGCATATGAACACAAATGATGACAAGAAATAAAACAGCAAAATAAAACAATATGAATTCTGCCCATCACCATTAAAATGCCAGCCACACACATTGTCAGCCAAATGTCAGTCCACGCTCATCGCAAGTCCATACAGATCACCAGCCAAGTGCTAGCCCAGACACATAGACCATACGCAAAACTTCAGTTCTCATGCACACACAGAAACTTTACCTGGTCTAGTGGTTTTCTGCCCCCCTAATAGATGGCCAATCCACCCCTAAGAGGGACAGAAATGGTCAAAATACATGCCCCAAACAATGGGAGCAATCTTTGACAAAATGGCTGCTCCATGACATATCAATAAATAACATACCTGGTGGCATATTTACAGGAAAGAGGCACATCGGTCCTGATGCACTGCTTTTCTTGCGTCGGCCTGCCCCAGCTTTAACACCGTCCGCCAGGGTTGTAATGACCCCCCTAAGTTCATCATATTTTGAGATATAGGTGTTTGTCATCCAGGCCCAGATGGAATTTTTTTTACCTCCTCGTAATCTGACCTGATGACTGGCATTTTGTATTATTCCTACACTACACCTGAAAATACTGCATTTTACCACTTTCCACAGCTTTCCATCTGGGGAAAAATCCTATCACAGAAGCATGGGAAAAGCCTGAACGAACTCAATGGAAGCAGCTGCTGTGTGTGTCCTGTGGGTTGTGTGGTGCCTATGTTTGCTTGAGCTACTTGTGTGTGCTGACTTGTGTGCATGCTGGTCTGTGGGTGTGCTTGGGATGGGCTGGGGTACAGGGGATTGGGTCTGGGTGGAGGAGGTTGGAGGGGGGAGGCTAGACACAGGGACAATGGCTGCCATCAGTGCTGAGGCCAGAGATTGCAGGGTTAGCTGAAGGACAGCCTGACCAGAATGAATTACCATGTTGCAACTCTCGTTCTACACCCTGGATAGCATTCACAATGGTAGACTGCCCAACAGTGAGTGACCTGAGGAGGTCAATGGCCTCCTCACTGAGGGCAGCAGGGGTGACTGGGGCAGGGCCTGAGGTGCCTGGGGCAAAGGTGATGCCCACCCTCCTGGGTGAGTGGGCACGGGGCGAAGGCTGAGGGGCTGCTGGGAGGGCGGTGCTGGTAGGGGAGGTGGCGGCTGTACCTGTAGAAGTGGGGTGCACAGATGGTGCCGCCACTATAAGGGAGCTCCCATCGTCGGACGAGTCTGTGTCGCTGGTTGGTGATCCGGTGCCCGACGTGAAGCTCCCCTCGCCCTCCATCCCACTGGTGCATTCTGAGTCCGTGGTGTGGCCCTCCATGGCCATGTGGGATGCAGCTTTCTCGTGCCCCGGTGCCACTGTACCTCCGCCTGATGATGCTGATGAACAAAAGAACAGGGAGAGCAGAACAAGGGGGGGGAGACAGAAGAAAGACAGGTTGAGTGCATGGCATACCGCGTCCGTTGGCGGACAAGACAGACACAGCAGCCCCCTGCATTACGCCGTGATATGGCCTACATGGCAATGGTGGACATCTGCACACTTGGATGCCACAGGGGCAACTACACCTCGACTTGGCACTCTACTGAGGTGGGGTAGAGTGCCACATGGGCTGCATTACAGAGGGGCCTAGTCTTCGTGTTTCTGCCTGGCCTAGGTACACCCACAGGCCTCCTCCCCCACCCAGACCCCTCTACTGCGCGCAAAGTCCGCAGGATGAGGTTGTACTCACCCCCTTGTGTCTGCTGTGATGCCCTCAAGCGCCCATCCAACTCCGGGTAGACCACCGCCAGGATCCATAACATCAGGGGGGTCATGGTGCAACGGGCACCCCTCGCACGTTGGGAGGCCATCCCCAGCTGAGCCTCTGCCGTCTTCTTGCTGTAGCGGCGAATGTCTTCCCATCTTTTCCGGCAGGGGTGCCCCGTCTCTGGTGGGCCCCCAGGGTCCGGACCTCCTTGGCGATGGCACGCCAAATGTCCCTCTTCTGGTGGGCGCTGACCTACATGACATGCACAAGGGAATCAGAGAAGTCATTACCAACTGCACGTCGATATGAGTGGCCCCCCTCCCTACTCTAGCCATGTGGCCCATTCATTGACATGCATTATTGTTCCATGAACTCTGCCCCCTTCCGTCTTCCAACCAGCCCTCTCCACCCAGGCCTAGCCCATACAACGTGCTCCCTGTGTACTAACCTGTTGGTCTGGAGGACCGTAGAGTAGCGTGTACTGGGGGAGGACCCCGTCTACCAGTTTCTCCAACTCATGAGCAGTGAAGGCAGGGGCCCTTTCCCTAGACGCAGCAGCCATCGTCGCTTCCAGACCGAGGTCACAGCAGCACTTGCAGTGTAGGTCCTCTCCTGTCGAAGGTCAGGTATCTAGTGATTGAACAGATAGAAAATGGCAGTGACGACCGCGGCGGTGACGTCCGCGGCGGTGCGCATCATCACCGCCGGCGCACCTGTTCATTGGCTCCTGGGACCCATAGGGTCCAGTGTTAACCAATGCTGCATTGTGCTGTGGTCCACGACCGCCTACCGCCACAGTGTGCAACGCCAGAGCTGTTACCCACAATCCCATTGTCCCAGTTTAGAGGTCAGGCAGCCACCATTTCAGGGGCCCACATGGCTTCATTTGATTCTGCGTCACACATAACTAGGCCTACACTCAACACACATGCAGGAAGGGTTTTTTGATTGGTGTAGTCTTGTGTGTAACTGTGGGTACATACCTGGATGAAAAATGACTGATTCGTCGCTGTTGTCCTTCGTAGGCACCGTCAGCTGGGACATGTGAGAAGATGGCGGAATCCTCCGGTGTACCGACTGCTGGTGGACCTGTTGACAATGGAAGAACAACATGTCATCATCACCTACAGGTTTGACCGTGCCACAATCCAGGAACTATGTACCCATTTAGAGCCAGACCTGATGTCACCAATCCGCCATCCCACTGGAATCCCCCCTGACGTGCAGGTGCTGTCAGTGCTCCGTTTCCTTGCAAGTGGGTCATTTCAGAGAACAGTGACCATGGCATCAGGGATGTCCCAGCCTATGTTTTCCAACGTTTTGTCCAGAGTGTTGTCTGCCCTGCTGAAACACGTAAGGAGATACATCATTTTCCCTGAGGTGGAAGATTTGCCTACAGTGAAAGGTGACTTCTATGCCCTTGGACATATCCCCAACGTCATCGTGCCATTGATGGCACCCATGTAGCTCTGGTCCCCCCCAACAGGAGTGAACAGGTGTACAGGAACAGGAAGAGTTATCATTCCATGAATGTTCAGATGGTCTGTTTGGCAGACCAGTACATCTCGCAGGTAAATGCTATGTTCCCTGGCTCAGTGCATGACGCCTACATCCTGCGGAATAGCAGCATCCCTGATATGATGGGTCAACTCCAGAGGCACCGTGTGTGGCTATTGGGGGACTCTGGTTACCCCAACCTGTCCTGGCTACTGACCCCAGTGAGGAATCCCAGGACCAGGGCAGAGGAACGCTACAATGAGGCCCATGGGCGGACTGGGAGGGTGATCGAACGCACCTTCGGCCTCCTGAAGGCCAGGTTCAGGTGCCTCCATATGACAGGTGGTTCCCTATTCTACTCACCGAAGAAGGTGTGCGAGATCATCATCGCTTGCTCCATGCTTCATAATTTGGCTTTGCGACGCCGGGTGCCATTTCTGCAGGAGGATGGTCCAGATTACGGTGTTGTGGCAGCTGTGGAGCCTGTGGACAGTGATGAGGAGGAAGCTGAGGAAGAAGACAACGACAACAGGGAGTCAGTCATACAGCAATATTTCCAGTGACACACAGGTGAGAACATTTTCATTTTTTTCCATTACATTAACTTTCACACGTCTACCTCTATCCTGTCTGTAGATATCAACCAGTATTTGGTAACTGAGTTGTTATCTGCTTGCATCCTTCAAGGACTTGTGATGTGTGACATAGGTATGTTGGCTTTACTATGGGGAATGCATTATGACTGTCATTGATAATACATATTTACAATCTCACAGACTGACTCAAGATTATTTTTTGTTTCAAGGGTGTTTATTGAAGTGCTCAGAATTGGGAGGTGGTTGTAATATGAGGATGGGTGATGGTGGAGGAATGTCCATGGCAGAGTCCAGTCTATTAGTCTCACAGGTGCTTTGCCCATCTGGGCATAGGAAGTGGAGCTGGGGCAGTTCAAGTATGGACAGGGTAACAAAGTGGGTCAGTGGGGGGACAATCAGGGTGGTCTCATTTTCTGGCGGGGGTCTTGCCATCTTGCTCTGTCCTGTTCCTGGCTCTCAGGGACCGCTTGCGTGGTGGTTGTCCGTCTGCAGGGGTTGGGGTGCTGGTGTGGTGGTCCTGTGGCAGTGCCTCCTGTCCACTAGCGCCAGCGGAGGTGGTGGGCAGTTCATCGTCCCGGCTGGTGTCAGGGGCCCCTTGGAGTGCCACGGTGTCCCTCATGTTTTTTTGTATGTCCTTCAGCATCCCTACGATGGTGCCCAGGGTGGAGCTGATGGTCCTGAGCTCCTCCCTGAACCCCAAATACTGGTCCTCCTGCAGGCGCTGGGTCTCCTGAAACTTGGCCAGGACCGTAGCCATCGTCTCCTGGGAGTGGGGGTATGCTCCCATGATGGAGGATAGGGCCTCGTGGAGAGTGGGTTCCCTTGGCCTCTCCGCCCCCTGTCGCACAGCAGCCCTCCCAGTTCCCCTGTGTTCCTGTGCCTCCGTCCCCTGGACCGTGTGCCCACTACCACTGCCCCCACGTCCCTGTTGTTGTTGTTGGGGTGGTGGGTTATCCTGGGTTCCCAGTAGTGGTGGACACACAGCTGATTGACCTGTCCTGGGTACGGAGGTTTGGGCCCGCTGGGTGTGTGCTGTGCTGCTGTTACCAGAGGTTGGAAGGTCTGTGGTGGGCTGTGCCTGTGCGAGGAGAACCGACTGTCCCGAGGCCCACGATGGTCCGGGCTGGTCATCAGGATCCAGTAGGGCAGAGCTGCTGTCGTCACTATGGGCCTCTTCTGGGGGTGGAGTGGTGTTGTCTGGACCCTCTGGTGTGGTGACGGTCCTTCGGGTTCCTGCAGGGGCATAAGAGCATGATTATAGCATGTGTGTGTGTGATGTTGTGCAATGGGTGGATGTCTGTGTACCCCAGTGATAGCATTCCTGTGTGGGGGCTTGTGTGATGATGGTTAGGGGGTGTTCTGGGTATGTGCAGTGGGCATGCTTTAGTGAGGGGTGACCATGCTTAGTTGTGTCATGCAGGGCTTGGTGTTGGGATGGGTGGTTTGTGTTCTTAGTACATTAGTGAGGAGTTGGAGTGATAGGGGAGGGGGTGAGGGTAGGGGTGTGTGATAGCATGCAGGTAGGGTGGGGGATTAGATAGTTAAGATTTGACTTACCAGTGTCCCATCCTCCCTTGACTCCTCCGAGGCCCTCTGGATGCATGATGGTCAAGACTTGCTCCTCCCATGTTGTTAGTTGTGGGGGAGGAGGTGGGGGTCCGCCGCCAGTCCCCTGCACCGCGATGTCGTGCCTGGAGACCGTTGAACGCACCTTCCCCGGTAGGTCGTTCCACCTCTTCCTGATGTCCTCCCTATTTCTTGGGTGTTGTCCCACAGCGTTGACCCTGTCAACGATTCTGCACCATAGCTCCATCTTCCTGGCTATGGAGGTGTGCTGTACCTGTGAGCCAAATAGCTGTGGCTCTACCCGGATGATTTCCTCCACCATGACCCTGAGCTCCTCCTCGGAGAAGCAGGGGTGTCTTTGGCGTGACATGGGGTGGTGTGTGTGGTGTGTGGGGCGGTGTGAGTGAGTGGTAATTTGGGCATACTTAATTGAAACCACTCAATCATCATTTAGTGGATGCAGAATAATATTCTGGAATGTTATGAAAGTGAAAAGATCAAAACTCTAAAGTTTCAGTATACTTGCACAGTAATCCTGACACACGTGTAAACAAGAGCTTACAACTAAATTGGAAAATAGTGTACAACCAAATGTTGAAGGTAAACAAAACTCTCAATTTATTTTCCCATGTCTAATTCCGAGCTGTCAATATGTCCCTCTAAATTCAGATAATCTTCGTCTGACAGTTTGCTAGTCCTAATAGAACTAAGAAACTCCAGCATCTCTACCTCTGTATACGAAGGAGTAGTTTTATATAGCTCTATGTAATACCTCTGAAACACTTCCCTAATCCCATTTGCATCTACTACTATTTGTCCTTGTTGATCCCTGATCTCTCTAATGACCCCAGCTGCTATTCTATGGCGTGCTCCTACAGCCAACAAGTGCCCAGACCTCTCTCCATATTCATACCCTTCAGAGCGTTTAGCCAAGTATTTTTCTGCTATTCTCTTTGCCGTAGCCTCGTTTATTGCTGCTTTTACAGTAGCGATCTGCTCCTGAATATTATTTATATCTTCCCCCCTTTCTATGGCTATAATCAGCTGCCTTTCTACAGCTCTAAGCTTCATGTGTTTGTCCTTCATTGTAGTTTGAGTACTTTTTTGTTTCCTGAGGCTAAAACTTAAGTTTTCCCCCCGCACTCCTGTTTTTAAGATGTCCCAGACCATTTCTAGCGGGGCCATCCCCTGATTGATCTCCAGAAATTCGGTTATCCAGCTTTTCATATAGACATAGGGGGTCATTCTAAGTCTGGCGGGCGGCGGAGGCCGCCCGCCAGACTTCCCCCACCAAAATACCGCTGAGGGTATTTTGGGATTTGCCCTGGGCTGGCGGGCGACCGCTAAAAGGCCGCCCCCCAGCCCAGGGCAAATCATCCTTCCCACGAGGACGCCGGCATAGCAGACACTGAAATACAAAGTGGGGCCCTCTTACGGGGGCCCCTGCAGTGCCCATGCTATTGGCATGGGCACTGCAGGGGCCCCCAGGAGCCCCGCGGCACCCCCTACCGCCATCCTGTTCCTGGCGGGAGACCCGCCAGGAACAGGATGGCGGTAGGGGGTGTCAGAATCCCCATGGCGGCGGAACGCGCTCCGCCGCCATGGAGGATTCACATGGGCAGCGGAAAACCGGCGGGAGACTGCCGGTTTTCCGCATCTGACCGCGGCCGAACCGCTGCGGTCAGAATGCCCTGCGGGGCACCGCCGGCCTGCCGGCGGTGCTCCCGCCGACCCTGGCCCGCCGGGGTCAGAATCACCCCCATAGTATTCAGGGTCCTTAAGAAGCCCTGTTTCAAAGGTCCACCTCCTAACCTTATGCTCGAGACCATCTAAATCCAAGTCCAATACTAGTGGGTTATGATCTGACATAAACTGCGGATACAATTCCATACTAGCATGCGCGAGCAACTCGGGAGATGTCAGAAAAAAATCAAGCCGAGCCAACTTCGCATGAGGGGCCGAAAAGTAAGTATATCCAGGATCTGGCTTGCTTACCTTTACCCAGGCATCCACCAACCCTAACTCCTTCTGCAGCCCAACCATCGTGTTATATACCCGAGGTTTACGCCCCTGATATCCCTTAGCTATGGCTGCTAATAGATCCTGCAGTCCGTCCCAGGAGCCATTAAAATGAAAATCCCGGCAGAGGATATACGTGGGGGGTCATCCTGCTAACTCCACTGCCAGGAAATTCATTATGACAGGGTCATCTGTTACTGCCCCGTACATAAAACATAGAGTAAAACATCCTTTTCCATAGTGACATTCTGCTATCGCCCATCTTCCATTCCTATCTGCCCTCTGTCTTACATATTTTAATCTATTCCTCTGATCCAATATTGCCACCCCTTTAGTCTTAACATCTTGTTCTGAACAGACTACCATTCTCATTCCCAGTGATCCTAGAATTCCACTATTATTGTATTCTATATGGGTCTCCTGTAAACAACAAATGTCAGCCCTAAGAATTTTTAAATCTTCTGCAATTTTTCACCTTTTTCAGGGATCATTTAATCCACAAATATTAATTGATGCTATATGGAGCCTAGTCATTTTTTTCCCCTCCAATTGCTTTTATATCTGCTTGATGAATGCCTTGGGTATCCTTCCTCTCTCTTTCTATTCCCTTAATCTTGCAAATCACATTATCCATTCCTTTCCCGCTTTTTTCTATCAAACCACCCTTCTGTGCCCCTCTTCCAACCCCCTCCCTGAACCACTCCCACCCACCCCACACCCTCCCAACATGGTCTGGTCAGAACCTCCCTCCCCCAACCAGACGCCCCCACCCTGTTGAGCAATCAGACTACCATTGACCTGAATGTTGGTGCTGTGTAGATGTGTGCCACCCTCCCACCCCCGAACTGCCATATTAATTTCACATATCCGCCCCTAGGAGTATTTACTAAAAGAGTCCCCCCTCACTTTTTAACATCCTTAAGTCCAATGAAATACTCTTTGGCCTGAACCTCTGTGGTGAACACTCATCCTTTCCCATTTACCACTGTTTTTAAGTGAGCAGGGGCCAGCAGATAGGCCTCACCTCCTGTGTCCTGAAATGGTTTAATCAACTGTCGAAGCCGCCATCTTCGCTCCACAGTTGTATGACAAAAATCTGGCAGAGTAAAAAAAGTTATCCCTTCAACACTGCGTGGGGCATTTGGACGAGCTTTATCAAATATAGCCTGTCATAACAAGTAATTTCCAAAAAAGACTAAGGTGGCTCTAGGGTATTTGGATTCTGCTGAGTGCCCTCCCTCTTGTCGGTTTACCGGGAACCTATGTACGCGCTGAACCTCAGTTTACCAGTCCCAATTGGCCAGCTCCGGAAAGGCCCCCTGTAAGAGCTTAATCATATAAGCCTGAATATCGCTCCCTTCCACCCCTTCATTAATACCCAAGAAGCGCAAATGATTTCTTCTCTGCCGATTCTCGTGGTCTTCTACCTTCCACATTAGATTAGTCAGTTGTCCATCTTGTGCTACACATTGTTCTCAACATCCTCTTCGACTGCTGCTGTCCTTTCCTCTATTGTGTTTAGCTTGGCTTCAATTTCAGTACATGACTTTGCAACTTTACGAACTGTTCCTTGCAGATGTTTTGTAGCAACCCTTGCACGGCGATTTTCCATCCCTGCCTCGACACTAACAGTACATTTGCTGCTCGCCGGACCACCTATATTCCCTTCCATGTTGTTGTTAGCCATCTGTTGACCATTTGCAGTAGGTATATTTGTTAGTCTAATACCTGAATAATCCTATTTAAGTGTCTTGCTGACACTAAATGTAGAAAGTTCAGTACCCTCACTAAGGCCAGACCGCACTTTTGTGCACTTACGATGTCGCCGCTGCTGCACTAACTGTAGGCTTGTTGCTTGATGATATGTTTCCTGTCTCAGAAGATATACTGCTGCTGGATTCACTTAGATTATGCTCACTGCTGGTGAGATCAGATTCCTCTGCTAAAGAATAAAATGTATCACTGCCGTCTTTGGCCCAGTCTGGGGTTTTTAAGCTCTTTTCAATTTCCTTATCTCCTACCGCCAATTTTGGCGATCCGTATTGCAAGACATCTGTACTCAATGCAGCGGCTCAATTTATTTTCCCTATACATATTTTAAATCAAATGCCATGTGTTAGACTTGGCATCCTTGGTGTGGTCTCCCTTAACTTTTTGCCTCTGTTTCCCAGGTTGTTGATGTTTGCTGGACTCTGTTTTTGCCGTTTGTGATACTCTGTGCTCTTTACCACTGCTATCCAGTGCTAAAGTGCAAGTGCTCCTAAGTGGCTTTTCATGATTGACATATTTGATTTACTAGTACGTCCCTTGTACAGTGCACTAGAGGTGCCCAGGGCCTGTAAATCAAATGCTACTAGTGGGCCTGCAGCACCTGTTGTGCCAGCCATATGAGTAGCCCTGTAAACATGGCTCCGACCTGCCACTCCGGTGTCTGTGTGTGCAGTTTTAAACTGCCAATTCGACTTGGCAAGTGTACCCACTTGCCAAGCTTCAACCTTCACTTTGCTTACATGTAAGTCACCCTTAAAGTAGGACTTAGGTAGTCCCATTGGTAGAGTGCAGTGTATGTTAAAGGTGGGACATGTACTTCTGTGTTTTACATGTCCTGACAGTGAAATACTGCCAATTTTTGTTTTCACTGTTGCAAGGCTATTTCTCTCATATGTTAACATGGGGACTGCCTTTAAATATTATTAATGTGCAGATGCCCTTTGTGAGCAGATGGAAATATGGAGTTTATGGTCTCTGATCTTACAATTTAAAAATAAATCTTTTGGTAAAGGTTGCTTTTAGACTCTGTGTTTGAAAATGCCACTTTTAGAAAGTATGCATTTTCTTGCTTAAACCATTTTGTGATGCTGCCTTTTTGTGGATTCACTGTCTGGGTCAGTTTTGAAGTTGGGCTGTTTTCACCTTTCCTCTAGACAGTAACACAAAGGGAGCTGTGGTGTAGCCTGCATATCCTGATGAGCCATCTGTGCTGGGAGGGAGGGAGAGGAGTGGTCACTCACACCTGAAAGGACTGTCCCTGCTCTCACACAATGCAGGCTCCAACCCCCTGGTATGTGTCTGGGGCCTGGCCTGGACAAGGCAGGATCTTACAAACAAGAGAGACTTTCCTTTGAAGTTTACGCACTGCAAAGGCAGAAAGGGGTCTAAGTAGTGGACCCAAACCCCCTGAAAATTAGATCTCTTCTTGAATCAAGAGGAACCTATGACAAGGAGAAGAGCTGCCCCTGCCTGTGACTGTGCTTTGTTGGGCTATCCTACAGTTGCTGCTTCTGCCTGTGAAAGGGGACAAAGACTGGACTTTGTTCTGCATGCCTGCTTGAGAATAATCTCCAAGGGTTTAAACTGAGCTTGCATCCTGTTGTTGAAGTCTCAGCGCCATCAAAGACTTCCTCTGCCAGCACCTGGACTCTCTGCTGGGACTCCTGCCCTGCCAAGTGTTGCCCTATCCAGTCCATGGGCCCTTGAAAGGTGATGCTGGCAGACAAGAAGAACATGGTTTTCTAACACCGTGCAACAGGATTTTCTATGCATCGTCCCTGGACATCCATGTCAACCCAACTCTGCTTGGATCTGAGGTGCCCCATCTGGAAATCGACGCATCGCTTACTTGACAGGGAGAAAAACTATGCATCACCAACCCGACAGGAGAAGTAAACTATGCACGGCGTCACTCGCAAGTAAGGAATTGACGTATTGCTGACTTTTCTGATGCAAGCTCGCCTGTGCGGCTTTATTTTTTACACTAACCAGGTACTTTGTGTAACAACAGAATTCTCACTGTTTGCTAAGGACTAAGCCTCTGATTCTTTTGAAAATTCATATCTTGACTTGTGTATGTTTTATTTTTGTCATTTTGGTCTTGTTTGTTTAGATAAATATGACCTATTTTTCTAAACCTGTGTTGTGTCATTTCGTAGTGGTTCACTAGATTACTGTGTGTGTTGGTACAAATACTTTACACATTGCTTCTGAAGTTAAGCCTGCCTGCTCGTGCCAAGCTACCAAGGGGGTGGGTGGGGGTTAACTTAGGGTCATTCTCCTTTACCCTGACTAGAGTGAGGGTCCTTGCTTGGACAGGGTGTAACCTGACTGCCAACCAAAGACCCCATTTCTAACAGTCATGTGAAATGTGAATGAAGAAAATGGCCCAGAATGAGGGAAAACATTTGAGAATATCAGCAAAATACATTTCCCACAGTTATTTCAAATTCCAGGGTAAAGCAAAAACCCTTAGAATACTGCTGTAGTGGTGGATCCTGGAAATAATGCACACAAAGACATTGGTAATTCTTGGTACATTATTATTGATGCAGTTTCCATGCAACACTTAAAATGGGGTCCTAGGAGTATGATTTTTGTCTGAACATGAAAACATAGGTCGATTAAATTACCCTGAAACAAACATTACAGCATACAATTCCTATAGAAATTGCAAAACATTTTGTAGAAACAGAAAAAAACAATAATGAATGAAAATCCAGGAAAAAAATTGTAGAATCCTGCACCACAGCCTCCCAAGAAACAAATCTTTGGACTGCAAAAGTATAACAATGCAGCAACATGAATTTCTACTACCTCGAAATTCTTACTTGCAAGTTGATTCTGCTGGAACATAGACTGACAGAGTTGATTCACAGAAAAACTTAAAAACTGCTGACACAATTTTCTGAGTCCTGCTAGGAAACACTCTTTAATATCACCAAGAATATAGCGATCTGAACTTCAAACTAAAACACCGCACCTCTGTGTCTCACTACAAATGCCTAATCCTAACTTGCAAAATGGAACCTAAAGCATACTGCCTCTATGTTAGACTTTGGGACACCCTGGCAATCAACATCTAAGTAGAATATCAGTACACCAAATACAAAGAAAATTCCAAAAGCATGATCACAAACAGTGTCCCTGAAGAAAACAATGAGCTAGATTTACAAGGGCCTAGTGCCACCTTGTGCCACATTTGCGTAATATTTGTATGCTAATGTGGCTCAACAAGGCAAAAATCGCTGCGCCATATTGAGAAAGTGGCCCATTCATGCATTGCTCCACTTTGCGACCCCTTTCTCCACATTATGCCTGGGACAGGCATAGTGTATGCAAGGGGGAAATTCTGGCGTTAGGAGGCCCGCAAAAGTGGCGCAATTAAATCTACAGAATTTCATTGTGCCATTTTTGGCATCATTTTTAATACTTGCTCAAAGCAGGTGTTAAAAGGATGCACCAATTGACGTAAATGGGCCTCCTTGCACTTTGCTACACTACTGTCAACATTTTTGATGCTAGTGCAGCAAAGCATCACAATAGCGTCAAAAATGCTGATGCTATCGGCCTAACATGCGGCATGGTGTGCTGCATTGTAAATACGGTGCACCCATGGTGTTGTTATGTGACTGTGGGGGTGCACAATAAATCTGTAAATCTGGGCCATTGTTTTAAGCTTTCTGAAAATAACAATTAGAAAGTCTTATTAATGACAAGGACAAAGCACAATAACCCAATATTGACTAAGGTCATGTTTGTGGGTAATGAGAATATGTTAAGGTGGGGCTTTAAAATAGTGGCTGTCATCAAAGAATACTGTAATTAAATTTCATCTCATCTCTTGTAGTAATAAAGAAGCTGACAACAATGACTTTCAAGAATGGAAGATATGCAGGTCAACACCATTACATCTAATAAGCAGGTGCAGGCCATTTGAGCTGGTGGCATGGTTGCACTAGTTCAAAACTCCAATTGGTCAGCTTTCAGGAGAGGTTTTGCCACAATAGTTATACACTTTGTTTAAGACAATAACTTGAAGGATTGTTTTACATACCATACAGGCCAACAGATGGCTTTGTTCACTTTAACTATATGTGGTAAGCAAGAATGTCCGTGATCACTTGTGCTGATGTGTGCACCATTTTCCACTTCGTCTCTAAAAGGTCACCTGTTGGCCGTTGCCAAGAGATTGCTTGGTCTTCGATGCTCACAGGGCACAAAAAGAGTGTCTGAGAGGAGCTTTGATTTGCAGTCTGATAGTCCTTTTGGATCAGGACACACTCCAACTGATTCATCACCCTGTAGTTTTAAAGGGGTTGCCTAGCTCATCTCCCACTGCACATCTCTAGGCTTGTGGCAACATGTCTATGTTTTGGAATGGCAGTTGCAGTACCCAGAGTAATAGCCTGCTGTCTATCATCTGTAAATTAAGACTTGTGGTCCGAGACAGTTGGGAACCACATCTTGCTTACTTTGTTCAAATTGTGCACACACATTATAGGAATGGGCTTTGCAAGAAAGATCATGAATATAGGAACCTGTGTGCAAGTGAGACAGTCTGCAATCACTAGCATTGCACCTTTTATACCTGAACCTAACCATTGTTATATTTGTGCGAATGAACACCAGAAGATGGAGAAATTATTATTTCCAAATAGGACAAGACTCAGCATCCTCTTTCTCTTCTTCCTCTAGTACAACATTGTTTATTTCATAGAAACATACAGAGCTTCTTACTGATGCAGTTCCAGGGATATTGCAGATCATCACTTTGATTATATAGTGAACACTGCATTCTGGGAAGAGGGTAAAGGGTGGCTTTCTCATAAAGTCCATTACTCAGAACTGGTTTGCTGGCTTTTTGAACTTGGAGGAGACATGGATTCTGAAAGGCAGTCGGGATGTGAAAATGTAGATTAGAGCGCTCCTCTATCTTACAAAACTTTCTTAAAGCCATACTTGCATTGTCCCAGATGCAATGGTGAGCCCTGAGAGTGGAGATGAGAGCTACTCATTTTTTCTTGCAAGGAAATATGTCTGAAATTTCTGCTAACATTTTGCAATGCATTGTCTTGCCGCTAATGATAAGCATGCCTGTAAAAGTCTCAAGTGAACCCAAGGAGTTTAGCCTTGCATACAAAGCAACAAGAAAACTCTCTGCCACTTCCCAGAGACTTGAGGAGGGATGCCCCACAGTCAACAGATATATGTGTAGAAGAAATGACAGATGCTCTACCAGGCAAGCACTGTCCCTTTCTACACCATCTTTGTAGTGTTTTTGTTGATACTTTAACACTATCACCCTCATTATGACATTGGCGGTAAATCCCACTTACCGCCACGCTGACTGCCGCCAACATACCCCGCTGCAGCTGATATCCGTTCACCATATTATGACACACACACCAATCCATCACTATTCAGACACATACACAAGTCCGCCACACGAAAGGTCAGTGATAAAGTGGCAGTATCCAAACCCGGTAAGCCAACAGAACAACGCCCATCACATTATGACACACGAATCACCACAGCGGAGATTCAATGGCAGTAAACCATTGGCGGTACATACCACCGCGCTCAAAATGTACACCCTCAAACAAAACAGACCCTCATTGGACAATTCAAACTACAGACACCTGACACCCATACACAGTCAACACCCACACACCCACATCGCAATAAAACACACAACCACAGTACTCATAACCCCTTACGAATACAAACCATTGGCACGAGACAGACACCACAGACAAGACCAGACCCACACACCATCTACACCAATACACCACCCACATACCTTACATCACACACCCCATCACATCACCCTACACACCCTCACCCACACTACTCACACAACACCCATGGCACCACAAAGACACCCCAAATTCTCTGAGGAGGAGCTAAGGGTCAAGGTGGAGGAAATTATGATGGTAGAGCCTCAGCTATTTGGATCACAGGTGCAGCAGATATCCATTGCTAGGAAGATGGAGCTATGGCGGAGAATCGTGGACAGGGTCAACACCATGGGACAACACCCCAGAACAAGGGATGATATCAGGAAGAGGTGGAACGACCTACGGGGGAAGGTATGTTCCATAGCAGCAAGACACCAACTCGCAGTACAGAGGAGTGGCGGTAGACCCCATCTCCTCCCCCACAACTAACAACATGGGAGGAGCAAGTCTTGGCAATCATGCATCCTGAGGACCTGGCCGGAGTAGCAGAAGAACTGGACTCTGGTAAGTCAACTCTCAATTACTATCACCCCCCAACCTGCATACCATCACATACCTCCACCCTCACTCCCATCACTCCACTACCTCACCACCACACCAAAATTAGTTGTCAAAGGGTACAGTGAGTGGGCATAGAAGTAGGAAATAAAAGCCTGCCAGTGACAAAGATAAACAAAAAAAGTCAATGAAATAAGAAGTAACACTTTCTTACCTGTGTGTCATTGGAAGTATTGTCAAATCACTGCAGTTCTGTTGTCCTCATCCTCTGCCTCCTCATCCTCACTGTCCACAGGGCCCACTGCTGCCACACAGCCATCTCCATCCTCCTCCTGTAGAAAAGGCACATGGCGTCTCAAGGCAAGGTTGTGCAACATGCAGCATTTCACGCTTGTCTGGGAGACCTTCTTGGGTGAGTAGCACAGGGATCCACCTGTTGGAGGCACCAAAACCTGGCCTCCAGGAGGCCAAAGGTACACTTGATTATCCTTCTTGTTTGCCCGTGTGCCTCATTGTAACGTTCCTCTGCCCTTGTCCTGGGATTCCTCACAGGGGTCAGTAGTCATGACAGGTTTGGGCAACCAGAGTCACCTGCAAATATCGAGGGACAACATTTAGCCACACACTATCTCATATGGCTCACACAATACCCATATACCAACATCCACTTGGAGGGAACCAGGGCTCACATACTACCCACACCCGGTGCCTCTGTAGTTGGCACATCACATTTGGGATGCTGCTATTCCTCAGGATAAAGGCATCATGCTCCGACCCAGGATACTTGCATTGGCATGGGAGATGTACTGGTCCGCCAGGCACACCATCTGGACATTAATGGAGTGAAAACTCTTTTGATTTCTGAACACCTGTTCATTTAGCCGGGGGGGGGCAAATGCAATATGTGTTCCATCAATTGCCCCAATGATGCTGGGGATATGTCCCATTGCATAAAATTCAGCCTTCACTGTTGCCAACTCCTTCACCTGCGGGAAAACAATGTAGCTGCACATGTGTTTAATCAGGGCAGACAACACTCTGCTCAGCAATTTGAGAACACAGGCTGTGACATTCCTGCTGCCAAGCCTACTGTCACTTGGAAAGAACCAGTTGCCAAGAAATGGAACATAGATAGCATTTGCACAAGAGGGGGGATCCCAGTGGGGCGATGGATAGCAGATATTAGGTCAGGCTCCAATTGGGCACACAGCTCCGTGATTGTGGCCCTGTCAAGGCTATAGGTGAGGATAATGTGCCTGTCCTCCATTGTTGCCAAGTCCACCAGGGGTATACAGGGTAAGTCTCCATCGCCTATTCATCCGCAGCAGTTGCAATCTATGGTGCAAAAGAGTGAGGAGCCGGTCACAAACTGTACATCGTAGCCACAACAGTACAATGCAATCAATTTTTTATTTGTGTGTGGCATTTGTCCTGCATGTCCAATTGTGTACTGTGATGCAGTTATAATCCAGGGCCTGCCCTCCCCCTGAAATGGTGTCCGCCTGTCCTGTGTGGAGGGACAGGTGGAAGTGAGGTAATTCTGCTGACATTGTGCGCTGTTACTGGAGGCGGTCTGGAACCGCCGTGCAACGCCTCATAGGATAATATTGGGCCCTTATGGGGTACGGTGGCCAATGGTGATGTACGCCGGCTGTGGTGGTAGCCACCGCTGTGGACGTGAACGCCATTTTCTATCTGAACACTCACTTGCTACCTGACCTTAACAGGAGAGGACCTCCATTGCATGTGCTGCTGTGACCTGTGTCTGGAACCTACCATGGCTTGTGTGACTGGGGAAAGGGCTCCTGCCTTCACCTCGGCGGAGTTGGAGCGACTGGTGGATGGGGTCCCTCCCCAGTACCGACTGCTGTATGGGCCTCCAGACCAACAGGTCAGTACATTGTGAGCACGATGCATGGGGCTTGAATGCATGGAGTGGTGTGTGAAGGCCTCATGTAGGGAGGTTGGTGGATTGCCCCTGAGCAGTGGGCAGCTTGTGTGCTGGGCCCTGTGTGTGCAAATGGCGATGTGAAGGGGTATGGTGGTCCATGAGTGTAACAGGCAGGACGATCTGACTAATATCTTTCCCTGTGTGTATTTCTCTACAGGTCAGCACCCATCAAAAAAAGGGTATATAAACTGCCATCGCCAAAGGATGTGCGGAACCTGGGGTCTACGTCAGGCGGAGAACCCACTGTCGGAAATGGTGGGAGGACCTGAGATGCTGGGCATGGAAGAAGGAGGAGGCCCAGCAGGGATGGCCTCCCAATGATGAAGGGGTGCCTGTCGAACCATGAGCCCCCTGATGGCCGGCATACTGGTAGTGGCCTATCTGGAGCTGAATTGTTACTTGAGGGCATCACAGCAGCCACAAGGGGGTGAGTACACTTCCATCATCACAACATACTCATGGTAGGGGGGTACCCGGGTGGGGACGTGTGTCAATGGAAGCCCCTAGGCCAGGCCTGACTTTGCAGAATAGGTCCCATGTTGGGCAGGGTTCTGCAGTGATATTCCTGCTACCTGGCTTGTAGGCATCCACTACAGGGCAGGGCTGTATAGGTCGCAGGTGTGCTGCAGTTGGCGGTATGCGTCCCTCCCCATGCCCTTGTGGCTAGCATTATTACTGGTAGTGCATTTCATAGTGCATAGGGCTGGTCCCTGTGTGTAAGGGTGGTGTGTGCGCCAACGGTGGTGTTGGTGCAGCCATTGACCCAGTGTATCCTTTGTCTCTCCCTCCCTTTTTGTTTTGTCACCCTGTCCTTATGTGCATTAGCATCATCTGGCAGAGGAGCAGAGGCACTGGTGACGGATGGAGCTGCATCCCACAGGACCCAGGAGGCAGAGTCTACCGACGCTGAGGGCACCAGTGGGACGGAGGGCGAGGGGAGCACCACATCAGAATCTGGAGGGGACAGTTCGGACACAGATACCTCCTCCGATAGAAGCTCCGTGGTGGTGGCAGACAATTCTGTGACCACCCCAGCTACAGGTACATCCACCACCCCTGTACCAGCACTGCCCTCCCAGCAGCCCCTCAGCGAGTTGCCTGTGCCCGCTCAGCCGGGAGGGTGGGCATCTCCTTCGCCCTAGGCACCTCAGGCCCTGCCCCAGTTAGCCCTGCTGCCCTGAGTGAGGAGGCTATTGACCTCCTGAGATCCATCTATGTAGGGCAGTCAACCACTGAGAATACCATCCAGGTGCTGGCAGCCCAAATGCAACAGACCAATGCATTCCTGAAGGGCATTCACACTGGCTTGGCAGCCCAACAGAGATCAATCGAGGCTCTGGCCTCCTCTCGGATGGCAGCCATTGTCCTTGTTTCCACCCTCCAACTTCCTCTAACCAATGCCATTCCCCTCAATCCCAACCTATCCCAAGCACACAGGCAGGGGAGCTTGTACACAGGCAAACACAAGTACCACACATCATCCCACAGGCACTCACACAAACAGTATCCAGATGCAGACATAGCAACATCCTCTGCCTCCACTGTGTCCCCGTACTCCTCCTCCACCACCTCCCTCCCAGTTGCGTCTACACTCACACCTGCATGCACTACATCATCATTCACTGCCAGCATCACCAGCACACCTAGCAGAACACACACCTCACTGGCAGACACCACCACAACAGCCATGCACACATCCCCTGTGTCCTCTTCAACTGTGTCTGTCCCCCCATCCTAAGGTACACAAACGCATGCACTCAGACACCCAACAGCCATGCACCTCACAACAGCATTCAGGCCACGCACCTGCACCCAAACACAGCAGACAGACACCTCCCACAACTACTCCCTCTTCCTTCACTCCCAATTGACCTTTTCCCTACCACTAACCCCCGTCCTTCACGTCTGGCCAGGGTGGCAAAAACCCAGGCAAGCACCTCAGCCACACAGTCCATGGGCCAGTTGTCTCCACACCCACTCATGGTGGGAAAGGATCCAGGGCACCAGGTAGCCTCAGGGAAAGGGTGCCTGCCCCAAGTGCTGCCCGGAAGGGCAAGGAGCCATCCCCAGCTGCTGCCAGGAAGGGCAAGGAGCCTGCCCCAAGTGCTGCCCTGAAGAGCAAGGAGACATCCCCAGCTGGTGCAAAGAAGTGAAAGGAGCCATCCCCAACTGCTGCCAAGAAGAGCAAGGAGCCATCCCCAGCTTCTGCCAAGAAGAACAAGGAGCCATCCCCAGCTGCTGCCAGGAAGGGCAAGGGGCCTGCACCAGCAGGCAGGAAGGACAAGGGGCCTGGTGCAGGGACTCAGTCGGAGCCCCACTACCAATCATGGTTGTGCAGCTGTCCGAGGCTGCAGGGGATGGACTGGAGCTGCCCCCCCCACCAGCAGCAGCAGCAGCAGCAGCACCACCACTACCACCAGTGGGCAGCCGTCCGAGGCTGCAGAGGATGTGCTGGAGCCTCCCCCTACCACCAGCAGCAGCATCATCACCACCAGTGGGCATCCATCCGAGGATGCAGGGGATGGGCTGGAGCCTACCCCCACCACCAGCAGCAGCAGCACCACCACCACCAGTGGGCAGCCGTCCAAGGCTGTATGGGATGGGTGGGAGCTTCCCCCCAACACCAGCAGCAGCACTACCACCACCAGTGGGCAGCCACCCGAGGCTGCAGGGGATGGGCTGAAGCCTCCCCCACCACCAGCAGCAGCAGCACCACCACCAGTGGGCAGCTGTCCGAGGCTGCAGGGGATGGGCTAGGGCATCCCCCCACCACCAGCAGCAGCATCAGCAGCATCAGCAGCACCACCGCTGAGCAGCCGTCACCGCCGGCGGGCAGTGTGTAGTCCTGCATCCATGGGCTGTTGTGCAGCCTGCCCCCTGCAAATCCTGTGGGAATGACACCCAGTTGAGAGACTGTGACCTTGCACTCCCCAGGATCTAAAGCACAGGGCACAATACCCCCTCCAGAACCAGTTGGTATGGCACCCACTCACCCCATCCTCCCCAGGAACAAGAGCACAGGGCACGATGCCCCCTCCAGAACTAGTGTATAAATCATCCACTTGAGAGACTGTGGCCTTGCACTCCCCAGGACAAAGCACAGGGCATGTTGCCTCCTTCAGAGCATGTGGGCAAGTCACCCACTTGAGAGACGGTGGCCTTGCACTCCCCAGGACCAAGCAGAGAGCATGTTGCCCCCTCCAGAGCATGTGGGCAAGTCACCCACTTGAGAGACTGTGGCCTTGCACTCCCCAGGACCAAGCACAGGGCATGTTGCCCCCTCCAGAGCCAGTGGGCAAGTCACCCACTTGAGAGCCTGTGGCCTTGCACTCCCCAGGACCAAACACAGGTCATGTTCCCCCATGCAGGACCAGTGGTGTTGTACCATTTGCCAGCTGAGGTGCATCCAATCACCATCCCCCTGAGGTGCCTGCCTATTTTCCAAATTATGCCCCTGCAGTGTTCTCTCTGTGTTGCTGCAGGAGACAAGGGGGGCCTTGGACTTTTTCATTTGGCCCTGTGGCCCGTGCACATTGAGGACTGGGCAGTGTCCCTTGAACTGTACATATGTGTATACCATTAGATTCACTTTTCGTATTTCGACTGTATTTATATTATTACACTCACTTTCATCTATTCCTGTAGTCCTTGCATTATTTCTAAGAGGTACAGGGTAAATATGTTTTATTATCTGATTGTGTGTATAGTGTTGGGAATGGGGATGGGGGCGGGGGTGTATGTGTTTTTTTTCCTCTCTTTTTCCTCCCCCGTCCCCTGTGTGCTAGGCAGCTGTACTCACCGTGGTCGTCTTCGCCGTCGTTGGTGTTCGTGGTAGAGCAGGACATAGGAAATCAATGGGAAGATCTGAAGTTCAGGCTCCATGGCGGCGTGGTTGTTCCCTGTGTCTCCAATGGTGAGTCCTTTTACTTTTGTGCAGTGTTTCCACCAGGCTTTTGATGTCGTTAGTACTGCTCCGGAAAAGGTGGCAGATTGGGTTGTCTTAATACAGTGGGCGGAACATTAACTTCCGCCTAGCTGTAGGCAGCTACTGCCATGGTCGCTGTTGTTTCTGCTCTGGCGGTCAGTGTGGTAAAGTGGCTGTCTATGGGATTTTTTGTATTGTATTGTAATCGTATTTATATAGCGCTTACTACCCCTGACGAGGCTTTGAGGCGCTTTTCGATGAGTAGTACGCTACTCCGGAACCCAACAAGAATTAGTGATGGATTAGTATCATTTAATAATGAGTACAGTTTTAGTATTATTATGAGTTAATTTGAGCTGCGGATATGAGAGTTTGTTAGTTAGATTGACTGGAGTAATGGAGGGGTGGAGGATGAAAGAAATCTAAAAGTGTTAATTGGGAGTATATCCTTCATTTACTCAATCTAAAGGCTTGGGATGAATAAAGGGGGGCGGAGGGGGGGAAGAGTATGTGGAAGGGTTAGGGAGAGCATAGTAGCAGGGTGAGATGAATGCAGGAGAATTTAGTAGGGTTGTGTGGGAGGTCACAGAGGTAGAGTGAGGTTTGGTGAGTTAGATGTGGAGGTGGAGGGAAGAGCTTAGGCAGAGATATTTAGGAGATGAAAGTGATCGAAGGGATTTGGGATGAGTCAGAGTGAGAATGGAGGATAGTTTGATAGAGACATGACATAAGAGTGATGAAAAATGAGAGCAGAAATTCATAGATATCTAGTATAACAACCCAAAAAACCAGGAGCCATGCAATGATCCACAACATGCCAAGCACAGAAACAACATATACACATACATACACATATAAATATATATATATATTTATACACACACACACGAATACACACATATGCACATACAATACATAATTAGAAACATGGGTAAAAAATACTTAGTCAGACAGGTTTAAAAGAGTGTGTGTGTATTTTATTGGTATGACAGTAGCAATACATATTTTCCAAAGAAACTATAAATAAATAGAAATATACATATAATCTGAAAAAAATATTTATCCACATAGGCATATGCAGTTCATAGTTGTTTGAAAAAGGTGGTTATGAAGGAAAGAGCCAACTCTTGAGTAGTTTTCTGAAAACAAGAAAGTTATCTGTGGCTCTTATAGTTGGGGGTAATGAATTCCATAGTTTTGCTGCTTGGACGGAGAAGGATGTACCACCTACAGTCTTTTTCTTGTATGGTGGTGTTCTAAGGCGGGGTGCCAGTCTTGAGCGGAGGGTTCTTTGTTGGATGTATTTGGTAATTTTCTTTCTGATAAAAAGTGGTCCTGTTCCATGTATAGCTTTGTGGGTGATACAAAGCAGTTTGAAAGTGCATCTTCTGGCAACGGGTAACCAGTGTAGTGCTCTCAAGGCAGGGGAGATGTGGTCTTGCGGCTTTATATGTAGTAGTAGCCTGGCTGCGGAATTCTTTTTCATAACAGATAGAGATGATCCATGGTAGAGGCTATTGGCATAATCCAGTTTGGATAATACAAGTGAGATAGTAGCTTGCACCTTGTGTGGAAATCCGAGGTGGGGGAAGATGCGTCGTAAAGTCTTTAAGGTGATGAAGCTTGTGCGTGCTAATTTGTCTACTTGGGTATTCATAGTTAGCTTGGAATCCATGGTGATTCCTAGGTTTTTCACTTCCTTGGATAATTGAGGAGCTGGTCCGAGATCTTCAGGCCAGATGCACAGAGGGTTATAATTTTTCCAGTCACCACATATGAGTATTTCTGTTTTGGAGGTATTTAATTTGAGATGGCTCCAGGTCATCCACTGATCAACGGCTCTGAGGCAACTGAAGATTTGTGACTTTCCAATGTTTTTGGGGTCTTCTAATTGAAGTAGTATTTGTGTGTCATCTGCATAGTTGTAGCATGTGAGATGGAACTAATTGATCACTTCTGGTAAAGAGATTATTTAGATGTTAAAAAGCAAAGGTGAGATGATTGACCCTTGGGGGACCCCTGTTTTTGTGAGGTAGGGTTCGGACGAGAAGGGGGGCGAGTGGATGATATTCGCTCTTTTTTGGAGATAGGAAGTAATCCAGTTGAGAGCAATCCCTTGTATGCCGGCTTCGTGGAGTCTTTGAGTTAGGGTGTCATGGTCAACCGTATCAAAGGCAGCTGAGAGGTCCAAGAGAAGTAGTGCAGCAACTCCATTTCGGTCGACTGTGTTTTTAAGATCGTCCCAGATTGCCATGAGTGCCGATTCAGTGCTTCTTCCTGGGCGGAATCCAGTTTGGAAGTCTGAAAGTATAGAATTGTCTTCAATGAATTGTGACATCTGGGCTAATGCTGCTCTTTCTATCAATTTGCCCAGGAAAGGTCCATTTGTGATAGGTCTGTAGTTGTTGGGGTCTTGCGGGTCTAGGTTTGTTTTCTTTAATAATGGTCGTATGTATGCCTTTTTCAGGTCTGTAGGAAAAGTTCCTGAAGTTAAAGAGTTGTTGATGATTCTTCTTACAGGTGTGGCAGCCGAAGTAGATAGCAGGATGTTCTTAAAGATTTGTGGTGGGCAAGGGTCAGAAGGGCAACCAGAAGGTCTGCTTGCTTTGACCAAATCCATAAATTCATCCTGGGATAGTTGTTTGAAAGACTGTAGAGGTTGGGATGGTTTATTCTTAAAGGGTATTTTAGTAAAGGGGTTGGTGCTGATGCTTTACTTCTGTTTTAAATAGGAGTCCAATGTGTCTGCCTTGGTTGTGTAGTGAGTTGCCAATTTGTTTGTGAAATCTTGAGTGGTGGGATGACTTCCTTCCATGCATGTGGGTTTTCGAAATTAATTGAGAATTTTATAAAATTCCTTGGTTGTAGATTGAGCATTTAGAATTCGGTCTGAGTAGTATCTTTTTTTAGCTTTTTTGATTGATGATTTGTATATCCTGTTAAGTTTGTGTAGCTGCAGTTTGTCTTGACTGTTGTTTGTTTTGAGCCAGGTCCGCTGCAACTTTCTGATTTGTTGCTTTATCTTTTTAAGTTCTGTGTTTCTCCAAGGTGTTGGTTTTCTTTTGTCATGTTTAGTTTTTCTGAGTGGTATTAGGACATCAAAAGCTTCCTGTAGCCACTCATAAAGTTTTGGTACAGAATTGATTGTATCTAGATCTGTGTTTGCTGTTAGATGTGTTTCTAAGTGATCCAAATTAAGTTTGCTCCATGGTCGGTAGGTGTATGTATGTAAGTGGTTGTGGGGTGTGTTGATTTGTGGAGTTGTCTGTCGGAAAATTATCAGATGGTGGTCTGACCAGGTGGTTGGTGTGATGTTATGAATAGTAACGAGTTCAGGCTTAGCAAAAATGACATCTAGGATGTGACCAGCGATGTGTGTGGGATTGTGTACAATCTGATGTAGGTTCAATGCGAGTAGGCCAGTGGTGATAGCTTTTGGATGGGGCATATTGGGTTTGTCAAACCAAATGTTAAGATCCCCAAGAATGCATAGATTGGAGTATAGTGTAATAAGGTTTGAGACTGTGTCAAGAAAAGCATCAGGGAAAGTGGAGTTGGTAGGTGGAGGTCTGTAAAGGAGGAGAAAGTTACAGGATGAAATTGGAGTAGGGTGGCATCTGGTAAGGAGGGCTTCACAACCTTGTATGGAGATGTTGTCTGTTTTACTGAGGTTTATTGCCTGTTTGAATATAATAGCTAGTCCACCTCCTCTCTTGCCTATACGGTTTTGTGTGATGGTTTGATAGCCCGGAGGAAGGGCTTCGTGCAACACTGGTGCCATGTCATCTCCCAACCAGGATTCCGTAATGAATAGTAAGTCAGGTTGTGTGTCTGTGAGCAGGTCGTAGATGTGGTGCTTGTTTTTTTAGAGTGATCGAGCATTTATGAGTTGGCAGTTTAGAGAGGGTGTGTTAGTGGTAGTGTTGTTTTGTTTAGTAGAAGGGTAAGTAGTATAATGTGAGCTTGAAGCAGGAGTGTTGCTAGTTGTGATAACTGTTTGAGGCTCACAATAGTCTTGCTTTTCAAGATAGTGTTCCTCCTCCAGCAGGTTAAGGAGGCATTTTGTTGGGTCTGTGTGTGTGGGTGGTGAACTTGGTGGCTGAGAGAGCCATGAGGAGTGTAGTGTTTTTTGTAGGGTAGTTGTATTATGTAACAAACAAGGGGATGCGAGGTTGCTATGAGTGGCATGTTTTTTATTTTGTTTGCGTTTGTTTAGTGTGGATGGAGTATGGGTTAGGGGTGGTGGAGGAGCATGTGGATCATGCTGTAAGGCCCTAAATTGTGCAATGGAGGAGAGGCGAGTGAATGAAGGTTGCTGGGATGGGGTGCTTGTGGTAGGTGTTTGTAAAGAGTGGGGGGGTAGGGGTAGAGATAGGATGGAATTTGTATCCTTTGTGTAGTCCTGGGGGTGGGAGTGGGTATGATGATGAGTGTAATGTAAGTTTGTGTTGCTTTGATGTGCTGATGTTTGTGGTCGGTATTGTTTTTGTGGAAGAATGAGAGGGGCTATTGGTGTAGTTGTTTTTGGTGGAGGATTTGTATGTGAGTTAGTGCTGCTAAGTGGAATTTGAGTGTTAGATGGGGTGTTGATGTGTTTTGGTGATGAATGTATGAGGTGTGTAAGAGGTGATGGGTGTGTGTCAGGGAAAGAAGTATTAGTTGAGATGACCGGAAGGGGTAATATGTGTGGTGGAGTGAAATGTGGGGATTGTATGGTTGTGTGTAATTGGTGAGGAGAGGGGAAGAGTGTTTGTAGATGATGTGTTTGAAGGCAGGGTTTGGGCATTGTTATGAAGACAGGCGGTCTGTGTGGAGCGAACAGCGGATTGTGTTTTTGGTTAGTATGAGCAGAGAGTGTGTATCTGGGAGACTGAAACTGAGGGAAATGTATGTTGTAGTTTTGTATTGTGTGGGTGGTGGCAGGTAGTGTTTGCTGTGATAATGAAGGTGTTTGACTGTAGTAGTAATGGGGGCTATGTGTATATGTGTTGTATGTAGGGTATTGTGTTGGGTGGTGGGGCAATGCAATATGTCTGTGGTCAGTTTGTGATGCATGATTTGGATATCTTTGCAGATAATGTGTTTGCATGTTGAGGGATGTGTTGGGGTGGAAACTATTCCTAGGGAAATATGAATTGGGCAGCATTTCTGGCCCTAGTCCCTAGTCCCTACCTGTCCCGAACAGGCCCAAACAGACAGCTGCCCTTGTCCTCTCTGCCCTTTGCCTCGATGCCCGGGCTCAGACGCCCTGAATCCTGGCCTTTTATAGCCCTACCGGCCTATAAGAAGCTCGTCCTAACCCTAGCCAATCCTGTTTTAAACCCTGATTTAGCCAACTAATGGAAGACCCAGCCCTATTCACCAGTCACAGCCCTATTTCCTGACCCCCAATCACACCCCAGCCCTAAAACCAACAGCCAATCAGAATCCCAGCCCTATCTACCAATCACAGCCCTAGAACCAACAGCCAATCAGAATCCTAGCCCTATCCACCAATCACAGCCCTAGCCTTGTGTACAGACGTCGCTTAACAGGATGTTGGCTGCATTCCTTATCCCAAATGAACTTCACAGTTTTCCAAATTATCATAAATTCAATAGTGGGGAGCTAACACGGCAAAGGATTTGCGTTTTATGCACAGAACTCAAGTTCATCAAATGTCATGGAGTTGCCAGACCAAATTATGTAAAATGTCTAACAGCACTCATTTGCAAAGGTCTGGCACAATAAAAAGGAGATTGTGACTTATTGCTAGAAGATATAAATATTTCCCATGTATTTGCTCAATGACAGTAAATTCTTCACTTTATCAGCAAGATTGTACCTAGGTGGGTACAAAAACCTTGGTTGGCTTCGGCCTCATGTATGGAGAAAGTACAGAATGAAGCAGCAGGGACATGGGTGCCAGAGCATGAACAACATAGAGAACTGGTTGGAAATTCTATCCATTTGGCTTGCACCTGGCTAAAAATTGCAGTAAGACTGAGGGCCTTATTTAACGTTTTGGGGATGGGGTACTCAGTCACACATGTGGCAAATAACCAGGCCGCCATATTATGAGTGCATTACAGCCTATGGCATATTTGTGACGAAGTATCCCATCCACCAAGACTATAAATAAGGCCCTACATAGATCACCAAAGTACTAAAATGGATGACATATCTTCATAGAACTAGAGCATTTGAATTGGGATGGAAAACTGTTTGTAGTGTGTACAGCTGTAGGTTCAAAAGCACTGCCGATTCCTGCCATTTAATCTTGGGCAAAGGTATTTGCAGCTTGTTTTTCTTCAAAGAAGTTTGAGTCAAACACCTCTCGATCCACAATGCACCAGGTTACATCCTCTACAGCATTTTTTTTGCTCAGCGGGTCAGTAGTGGAAGTGGAGAGTGGTGTTGAAGATGGTGTGTGCTGTGCATTGTAAGGGGAATGAATGAGGTAGGAAAGCATCTGTGATCATCTCTGGTTTTCTGGAGGTAGGTGGGTGCATGTGAATATACAACACTACATGATATGAACACATGGTTACAGGATAAGTACATTTTCCATTCCTAGCATGTGTAGCTGTAGATATACATGCTCTGCATAGACTGCAAAGTAGTTCCCACTCAAGCGGTGGCTAGTGAGAAGATGATGCAGATGTTTGGGATAATGTTCTTAGGACACCTTAGTCAGCTAAAGCCTGTTGATGGGCTAAAATATCCACACACTTGTGCTTGGTGAACGTGTGTGGGGTCGACCAAGTAGCAGTTTTGCATATACAAGTCAAAGGGGTTCTATCAAGAAGGGTTAATGTGTCATCCTTCACATGTGGAGTGGCTTCCATGGGAAGTGTCCACTTTGCCTTAGCATAACAAGTCTCAATGCATTGACAATTCATCTCATAATTCCCTATTTAGAGATGGAACTGCCTCCGTGGGGTTTGGCAAAGGCCACAAAAAGTTGACAACATATGAGAAGGCTTACTTTTATCAATATAGTACAAGAGCACCTTCTTAACATTTACAGTTAGAAGGACCCTTTCTAATATAGACTCGTGTTGCAGGAAGAAGACACGCAGGTCAATGGTCCGGTTCATGGAAAAAAGTGAGAAAAACTTTGGCAGAGGTGCAGTGCTAGTCAAAAGGACAATTTTATCTTTGTGAACTGGATGAATAGTTCATGTATTGCAAGAGCTTGGAGCACACCGATGTGTCTGAGGGAGGTGATTGCCACTAGGAAAGCTACCTTGCAATACAAGAACATGAGTGTAGCGGCTCAAAGGGGTGAGCTCATGAGTAATTTCAGGACTACAATCAGGTTTCACATGGGGAGAAGGGGGAGTTTTGGGAGGTATTACCCTTTTAAGGGCCTCCATGGCAGTTTTAATGACTGGGACCTTGAAAAGTGATATGGGTTGTCTTTTCTGCAAATATGCTGCAAATGAAGTTATTTGTAAGTGTGTAGAAGTGTAGGTAAGGACTGCCTTGGAAATGTGTAGCATACAATCTCTTACAAATCCTCTGGAAGTTTAAAGAGGTAGCTAAACTGGAGAAACACAGTTGCAAGAGTGTGAAGTTCAGCCGTCTGGGATCTGAGCTGTCCCCAATGCTCAGTGTGAAGGTCCAGCCTCAGCAGAAGCTTCTTGACTGGGTTGACTGACATCTTTGAGAGCACTGACAGCCAGAACTGTCTTGTACAGGTTTGTTTACTAAAAGAAGGATCGCTGGTATCTGCCTCATTACGTACGAGATGAAAAGGAGAGGAGGAAAAGGGTAGAAAAATGTTCTTGACAGTTTATCTTTACTGCATTTCCTGTGGACTGTGGGTGGGGAGACCTGGAGGTGAAGTTTTGTCATCATACTTTTTCAAGAGCGGCAAACCAGTCAATGGTAGTGCTTCCCCACTGATGGAAGCACTTGTGAAGGACTTGCAGGTGGAGTTCATACTCTTGGACTCGATGATGGATCCTGCTGAGCAGATTTGCAAAGTCATTCTCCACTCCCAGCAAATGCTCTGCCAACAGCTTAATGTTGTTGCAGATTGCCCAGTGCCAGATCTCTAGAGGCAGTGCTAGTGGCAATGGGAGTAGGTTCTCTTCTGCTTCTAGTACATGGCCGTCATGTTGCCCTTCTTTATGTGCACTGTCTTGCCCCAAATGAGTATCGGGAAACATTGAGGGCTAGATGGATGGATAGCACTTCCAGGTAGTTCATATGGTTCTCAGGTGGTCCATGTGTATTGTATATTCAGGTTTTGTAGATCAGCACTCCACAGGAGACGAGTCAGTGATTATGATCACTTGCAGAATGGGGTCAAGAAAGGACCATCGAGCAACTGAAAGTTCCTGTTCCACCATGAGTGTTTTGAAATCAGGTTGTTATCAACACTAGATGCTCTCCGTGCCCTTGTGCGTCAGCCTATTACCTCGACAGGCACTCCTGAAGTGACTGCATGTATAATCTGGCATGTGGCACTGTTGCTATGTATGAGGCGATCATCCCCCAACAGTTTCATCACAGTTCTCACAGCAAGATATGCGTCTCAAAAAGAGGCAGGATTTGTCACCGCCATAGTCATAATTTGGCGGTAATTACCGCCGGTCTGTTGGCGGTATTACCTCCAGTTTATCCCCGACCGCCAGGGTTGTAATGAGATCCTATGTGTATGCAGATGCTTAGCACCCAGTTGGTCTTCATTTTAGCTAGTTTCAGAAGGGAATGACTGAGAATAGGCCATTTGAGTTTGTGGGAGACCATGCCAATGTCTTAATGGCAATGTCTTTGTGGGTGAAACTGCAGTCTTCTCCCCTTCAGCTTCAGCACTGATAGAATGCCTGGAGCACAGAATATCCCTCTTTAAGGGACTGAGAACACCTTACCCCAACTGGAAATAGACTTTATCTTACAAAAATCCTCAAACCATTTCTGACTTATTCACTATTTTTATTTGAAACCATGTTAAAGTTTCATACCAAACAGTATTCAGTGTTCACTATGACTAAAACCAAGAACTGTTAGGTTTGTCAACCAATACCAAATGAAGGGCCTGATTTAGATATTGGAAGATGGGTTACTCTGTCACAATGAAATCTAAATTCCATTATGTCCTATGGGATTTAAGATTTTGGCATACAGGATAGCCATCACAGTTGTGACGGAGTAACCTGTCTACCATTATCTAAATCAGGCACTAACATTTGGTGAGAAGAATTGCGTTCTTTCATTTCACTGTGCTGTTTTCATATACAGAAAGCAAGCATGAATATTTAAAGTTTGTGAAATCTGCTTGAACTATTCCACCATGAACACAGCTGTATAGGCAGAGTGTTGTGTTTCTCATCTTCAGGAATATGTCAGTGTTCAGCACCATCATGAAAGGCAGTGTTTATATCTAGCATTCTTCAGGGTATACTCACAATGCCCCTGTGGCACAATAATACTGCCGGAAGGTCACTTTTCTGATGCTCTGGCAGCGTAGTGTGCCCGAACATATTTACAAGGCCACGTAAAGCCACCTTGCACGCTCATGGTGTTGCAAATATGGACCCCTTTTGCGCATGACATGCGTGAAAGGGGCGCTTCATGGGTGTTGCTGTGGGTATTCCCAGGCAACACCCATGGAACTCAAAGGAATCTGATACATTCCCAGATTTACAAGTCTGGTACTGCAAAAGATTCCTACGCCACCTCAGGGTGGTGTTAAAATGGTGCAACGGGCAGAAATAACATTATTTCTCCTTGTTTTTCCTCTTTCTATTTGTGCTGCATTCTACAGCACACTTAGAAACAGGAAACACTTTAATGATTTTTTATCTGCACTGGCAGAACAATGGAGCATGGAGGATAGGAGGGAGGGGCTAGTGGCATGGAACTAGGATAGGCAGGGTAGAGGTGGCAGGGACAGGCAGCAGCCATCTGACCATGCCAGGCAGGTGGGAGAGGCAGTGACAACTCAGTAGAACACTCAGCGTAGATAGGAATAGCAGTGGCAGGTTTATAGAGCATGGTGGGCAAAAAGGAGGGAGCAGGGGCATGCACACAGAGTGGCAAAGCAGGAGGGCATTGATGGGGCAGAGAATTGGGCAACGAAGGGCAGGAGGAGTGGGCAGGGACATCAAGGTAAATGGAGGGCAGTGGAAGCACATCTGACCAAGCAGGGTAGAAGGGAGGGGGCTAGTGAATGGACTCGAACAACAGGGGTATAGTGGGAATGGATGGGGCAGTAAGCTAACTGTTCTGGGCAGGCGGGAAGGGCAGTGGCAGAACAACTGCTACACATGGGATGTAAAGAGTGAGCAGGGGCATGAAGTTGGACAGTGTAAGGCAAGGAGGAGCGGGGACAGGAGCAGCAAGCTTGGGTGGGGGCAGCACAATGCCAGGCCCTGCATCCAACCTCCTCCCCACTGTGCATTGCAATAAGCATCTTACTTAACTTTTAAAAAAAAACTAGCAATTCACTGAAAAAACAAAGGGTTACAGAGACATTATTATAGTTAGGATATGGAACAAAAAAAACCTTAGAAATTCACACAAAAAAGGTTACAAGGATGTTACTGTAACTATAACTCGTACCCTAAGGTAACTATAACTCGTAGACCGCGCCACTGCTAATTATTCGAGATATTACATCACTCATGACATCTTCTTTGACATTATTTATCTCACTGTAACAGTTGCAGTAAAATTATTAATGAGATAACTGTGCATGGTGTGTAAAATCTGAACCTAACTATAACATCCCTGAAACCTTTGTTTTTTTAGTGATATATATATTACCTAGTGGTTGTGGTTGCGCTTAGGTAGTTATAGTTATGACCATCTTTCCATAGAAAAAGCATTTTTGACTTGCCTATATCTGTAGTACAGTTTGATGAATCTTCTAAAAAAAATTAAAAAGTGCCCGATGATTCTTGTTGCTCCCGGAAGGTTTTAGGGCGATCCGTCAATCGGGGGCCAAGAAAAAGCGGGGTACACAAAGTGTGTTTCCCATGTTAATTCCCATAGGAGTTTTGAACACAACTGCAGCCCAAACCAGTTTAGGTGAAAATAAAGCAAAAACAAATTTGTGAATACGTTTCAATGCTCAGCGCAGCCCCTCAGTATAACGTTGCAACAAATTCGCAAATATCAGAGAAAATTTAAAGAACAACATTTTCAGGTTCATTCATGCACTAAATCATTCACTCATAGAAGCACTCGGACACTGATGCACCCACTCACAGATCCACTCAGAGACTATTAACCCATTCACAGACCCACTAAGACACTCATGTGCCCACTCACAGACCCACTCAGACCCTCATGCACCCACTCACTGACCCACTCAGACCCTCACGCACCCACTCACAGACCCACTCAGACACTGATGTACCCACTCACAAACCCACTTAGACCTCACGCACCAACTCATAGACCCACTCAAACACTCATACACCCACTCACAGATCCACTCACTCATACCCCCACTCAGAGACCCACTCAGACCCTCATGCACCCACTCACAGACCTACTCAGCCACTCATGCACTGACTCAAAGACACACTCAGATGCTCTTGGTCCCACTCACAGACCCACTCAGACACTGACACACACGCTCATAGACCCACTCAGACACTGACTCATCCACTCACAGACCCTCTCAGGTGTCACACATTCACTCACAGAACCACTGAGATCCTCACTCTCACACCCAGAGACACCCTTTCACACCTATTCTCACACCCAGAAAAACAGATCCTTTGGCCATGTGTGGCACAAGATTGGGTGGTTATAGGGGGTTGCCCGAAGGGCTTAGTAACAGGCCAAGTCCTTTGGCCAACAGTCCACATGCACGGGTGAAGGCTGTGCGTGACGGTGGTTGCATTAATCTATAGTAATATAAATCACTTTACATTAAAAAAAACATAGAAATTTCCAGAAAAAAAGGTTACAGGGAGGTAATAGTTAGGAATTCACTGGCCATAGAGTTATCTCAAGTAACAGGAAAAACAGACTAGCAGTTGGAAAAATGCAAAAACTGTGGTAAAAAATGTTTTTGTTTTACAACTCTGTTTTTCCTGAAAGCTGGGTACATGGTGATCTTTTCACCTCAAACCTTTTGTTAATTTCATTTTTAGGGAATAAAACTGCTTTCTTTCCTGCCTACCACAGCTGTAGATATAAATCACTCGGGATGTTGGCACAAGCCAATAAGCCCTGGGAATTTGAGGGAAGTAAAGTGTGTAAACAGAAGCAGTTTATGTCCTATGATGTTGCTCTACAAAGCTGTATCGGAAATAATGTATGGAATGGAAAATTGCCTGTGTGCTAATGTGCTTTTAGTTGCAATTGAACATTGTTCAATAAAAATTAATTTAAATATAAACTGTTTTCTTTCACTTCAATTTATTCCTTTCTTCCAACAAAAGCTAAAATCATATATTGTTTATTTTCTCTTCAAGGGAAATCACAAACCCTGAGCATCTTTAAAATCCCCAAGATGTGTATCAAAAGATGCATATTTTGTCCGGATATCTTTTGTGGAAAACAGTTATGAAGGCCAAAGCACAAAGTGCCCCAAACACCAAATATACAGCTCAACACTGTGGGTGGAGGATCCTCAGTAGCCAAGGGGTTAATGGTGGTTTCTTACTTGTGCTGATTAACATCATTGCTGAATGGTCTACTTTGAGTGGTTTTAATGTGTTTGCATGTGTTTACCATTACATATTTCTTCTTTTGTGCATGGGATGACAGCCTGACAAAGCCTACAGGACTGACTTTTTATTAGTACATCCTATGTATCTAATGTATGTGGGGGTTATTATAGTGTGAACTGTTAAGAAGTCATCTATCTAGCCACCAACTTGTATATATTTTGAAACAAATTAATAGTATTAAGTATCTTACTTAATAACAAACTTGCCATTTTTATAATGAAAAGCAATGAATCGACAATGATTTATGGGGTATTTCTTGTTCCGTGCTTGCAGACTGGGATACTAGAACAATCCCCCTCTTCTGAGTAGGCCATGGACTACTCTGCCTCGCTATTATAAAAATACTGAGGCACCCGTTGAACATGTATATAATTATCCTGAAAGAAAAAGTCTTCCCCCTTACATGAGTTACTGTTCAAGTATCACAAACGCACCAGATATTTCTCTATAGTGGGCCCAAAGAAAAGCAGTAATGCACAAAAGTAACAAATCATATATGTCCTATATTTAATTTCATCCAGACACATCAATTACCCTCCCCCCAATCACATTATAATTCCCCTATCCCTCCAGAATTTTGGAAGTGTGAGTCCATTTCCTTTAAAAATTCACAGAACAGTCCATCAGTGTTCCTATATAATCTTCAAAAGTCCGTTATAATAGTTTCTGAGTGTTCCTCCAAAACTTTTCATAACCAAATATTTGACAAACCATCCAAAATCCTTATAAGACCTCACAGCCAACACGTGTTTCGTCATTTGACTTCTTCAGGGCTGGAATGTAGTCGCTTCTTGTAACAATTTGTCTAGATTCCAAAATTCATCAAAAAACACAATGGAGTTAAGCTTGTATCCAAGAAACAAACACCATCAATACTAAAACATGCAACATTAATCCAAACTCAAACTTATTAGTCCAAAAACCCAATGATTTGAATAGTATCCAACAACCCAATTATAGTGCAAAATGGCACCTTATTAATCTGTGAAAGCACCCAAAGTGACAACAGTCTCTACATCCGCAAATATCCCTTATAGTGCTATAAGAGAATAAATTGAATTGCACACAGTGAAAAATGAATATACTATTACAAAGGATATATAAGAATAGAAACTGTGACCCCTTTACTGTCACGTTAAGTCTGAACCACAAAATTCATAGCATATCCCAAAAAATCCATTTAAAACTGTACCTCCGAAGGAATTGTATTCCCAACTTCGTGGCCTTAATCAGACCATAAACCCACCAAACAATGTATTTTAGAGGAAAGGCTCCCCAATCAAAAACTACTGCAGGCGCGGTCCACTGTTCTATAAGCAAACAAAACAAAAACCCTTACATGATCTAAGTATGCAAGTAAATACTGCCAACTCAGTATCCTCATTATTACATATTAAGTATCCATGCAAGACCCAGATGAAATACCTGGTATGTAAACGTTGTTTCATACAGTAAACATTCACCGCATAAGTCAAAGCCTCCGAATTTCCCACCACACGGACGCGTGAACGCTATATGCGTCGTGTCCGTGTAACCAGCCTTTAAATTACAAAAATCCTCAACATAAAAGAAGGACTGAATTTCCCAACGTCCTTCACTAAAGATAGAGGAAAGACTACACCTCTAATCACCCCAACTATCGACTCCTCGAAAATAGAGGACGGACTGGTTACCGATCATCCTTTACTAGAAATAGAGGAAGGACGACACCTCTCACCACACAGCTAACCAGTCCTACACAAAAAGGAAGTCTGCAACAATGAAAATGTGCCACAAAGGTCTCACCTGTCAACTAATGAACCATAACATGTAGCACATGTAACCAACCAGGGTAATCCTACACCACCCAATATCCAAATAATATTTAATAAAGCCAATAAAGATAATAACAATTTAAATTGCCTTCTCAAACCGGCAACGACGGTCTACATAGTTATAACGTGACAGTAAAGACTTTTATTTTATTATATCAAAGAAATGAAAAAAGAAAAGGAGAAAGATATAAAAGAAAAGAATATAGGGATAAGAGTAGGTACAATATATTACTGTAGAAAATACAAATATACAGTGTGCCCAATATCTTGACAATTCCAAAATTCCAAGTGTACAAATATCCCAATAAGTAAACCCTTAGTATTAAATGCCATTCACTCAGTATACATAGTACATTATTAAAAGTAAAAGCATTGCAGTAACAAAATAATATTATAGCCCATAGTAATGTCATTATTAGCCCAATTTCCTCCAAAACCATGAGCATTAGAAGAAAATAAAGTAATAATAGAGAACATAGTAACAAGACTAAACATCTTCCAATTTTGTTTATGTCATATTTAGGTTAATAACACAAATATTTAGAGTTAAGGTCTAAGGTCCCAGAAAATATTCCAATTCCCTATCTGAATTCAACCCATCTTCCACTGCCCTTAAGTGAAGTATCCACATTGCTTCCCTCCTCCGTAATGTTAGTTCCCTATTCCCCCCCCTCGGGTCTCTCAGTACCTGTTCATAACCAAAAAAACTAAAGCCAGTTCTTATGCTTTGAGACTCGCAATTCATCATTTGTGCCACCAAGGGATATCTAATATCTAATTGGGCAAGAGCTCTTGCATGTTCCCCGATTCTCACTTTTAAAGGTCGGATTGTACTACCTACATAAAATCGCCCACATTTGCAAACAATTATATAAACCACAAAAGAAGTATTACAGTTCATACTTGACCTAATAGTGAATGTTTCACCCAGTGAATTGGAAAATTCTTTCTTTCCATGACAAGCCCATTTACAAAGTCCACAATCCCCACATTTATAAAAGCCTATTCTCTGTGCTGATAACCAATTAACCTTAGGAGTAGTTTTAGGAAAACTAGGGCTCAGAATTTCCTTCAGTGATTTCCCCTTGCGAAAAGTAAACGTTGGTTTCTTAGTCAGAAATTCTGTCAATATTTCATCTTGAAGTAAAACATGCCAATGTTTACTGGCATATTTTTTCAATAACCATGTACAATCTGTAAAGTCCATTACTAATCTCCCTTTATCCCTATTACCCTTCCATACATCCTTATTTTTAGATTTAAGTGTCATATAACGTGGAACATGTCTTGCCTTAACCTGTGCCTTCTTAATTGTACCCTTCGGGTATCCTCTTGCTTCAAAACGAACACCCATTTCCTCAATACACTCTTCAAATTCCAAGTCCTCACTACAATTTCTGCGTGCTCTGATCATCTCCCCAAAGGGGATCGATCCAATTTGGTGTCTGTGATGTGCACTTTCTGCATGTAACACTGAGTTACATGCCGTGGATTTCCGAAATAATTTACTCTCAATTCGACCCTCTTCAATGTACAATTCCACATCCAAGAATTCAATACGTGTCGCACTATGTTGACATGTAAATTTAACATTCATATCATTAGAATTCAAATAGTCAACAAAACTCAACAATGAATCAACACAACCTGTCCATAACTTAATACAGTCATCTATATAACGACCCCAATAAAGAATGTGCGTCTGCCATTGAGCAGCTCCTGGACCCCAAACCCACCTCTCCTCAAACAGGCCCATAAAGAGTCCTGCATAAGAAGGGGAGAATCTCGAGCCCATGGCAACTCCCTGTTTCTGTCTGAACCAATCGTGTTCAAAAATAAAGAAATTATTTTCAAGGATCATAGATATCAAATCTAATAACATCCTTGTGTGTTGCCACCAACTCGCACGTTTCTTATTCAAAAACCACTCTATGGCTTCCAAACCCACATTATGTTGAATACACGTATATAAAGAAACCACGTCCAGGGTAACCAGTAACATGGCTTCCTCCCATTCCACATCATTAAGAATACTCAGAATATGCATTGTATCCTTAATGTACGATGGTAGATTCTGTACAATGGGTTTCAAAAAGACATTAACATATTCAGATAATTTCTCAGTTGGGCCACCAATACCTGAAATAATCGGTCTACCTGGTGGAAAAGGTACATTTTTATGAATCTTGGGCAATGTATAGAAGCATGGAAATCTAGGTTTTGTCACCTATTTAGATGATATAGGAACACTGATGGACTGTTCTGTGAATTTTGAAAGGAAATGGACTCACACTTCCAGAATTCTGGAGGGATAGGGGAATTATAATGTGATTAGGAGGGAGGAGAATTGATGTGTCTGGATGAAATTAAATATAGGACATATATGATTTGTTACTTTTGTGCATTACAGCTTTTCTTTGGGCCTACTATAGAGAAATATCAGGTGCGTTTGTGATACTTGAACAGTAACTCATGTAAGGGGGAAGCCTTTTTCTTTCAGGATAATTATATACATGTTCAACGGGTGCCTCAGTATTTTCATAATGGTAATTGATTCTTTGTAATCAATAATTTGGGGATTTAGGGTGTATTCCTCACTGTAGAGCACTGTTGTAGATTTAGATGTTTAATGAATTTAATCCAATCTCCTTGGTGTGCCATTTCTCCCATTAAAATACACCCCTTCTGGTATAGATTATACTCTGCCTCGCTACTCTGATAGATTCAAACACTACTACAGGGTACTTGGTTCCCAGTAGATGGAAGGTTGCAGACTTATTGCATGTGAGGGACTAATTATCCAGTTTCATACTTTCACTGTAAATAGATTTTAAATACATATGTATGTGGCAACATTTGTGTAGTACAACCTTGCCAAAATGACACTGGAGTGCTGTACATGGTCAAAAGCAAGAACACAGTCAACAAATGATTGGGTAGGAAGCTGGTTATTGGATTGTTACTGCAGTGTGATGTAGTTAGTCTTCAACTTCAACTAAGTTGAAGCTGTGCTGTGGTGGTCCTTAATAGTTTGGGATATTGTTCCAGATCCTGGGTACTTAGGCCTATATTTATGGATTTTGATGAAAAACTGCGCTAACGCAGACGGGTCTAGAGCCAAAATATAAATAGGGAGTTAAGTTTGCCCTGTTTTAGCATCAAATTAAATGACGCTAAAATGGCACAAACCTAGTAAAAATATGCCCCTTAGTTGGGAAATGCCTGCTGCCCTCCTTTTTCTTTTTCACATTTCTTGATCTCTAGTCTGATGGTAGTGTGATTGCAGGGGTGTCTGCAACATAAGCAAAAGTGCTGGTGATGATGGCTTTGTAAATGATGTAGCTTGTTTTGATGATGTGGGCTGGCAAGGGGATGATCTTGGTGATGTGATCATATTTCTTCCGGCCCTAGATAAGATGTTGCTGTCATATGCTGAAAGCCCTTAAGGAGAGCCAGTGCTGAACTCTGAGAGGCCATGGAGCAGGGCATTACTTCCATCCAGATGTGAGAGTACGAGGGTCAGCACAGCAGTCGCTTTCTGCAAAAAAGAGTTCCTCTTTCTTTTAGCTACCAGGCCAATTTTGCAATGTGTTCCTCATAGGTAGCTTTGGTGTCCAAAGTGAATCCAAGTGACCTGGCATTTGGTGAATGCTGGTGTTTCTAAGCTACCAAGGTTCATGCCATTGAACCAGGTTTGTACTCTTTCTTGCTTTTTTTTCTTGATAAATAACAGGAATTGTATCTTGGTTGGGTTGAACTTCAGTTTAGCGCTAGACGTCCTGGTCTGTATGAGGCGCTGTCAATGATTGAGATGCTGGATGTCTGGAACAGATGAGACTTTCAGGCACAGATGTGTAATATCAGAATATTGGTGAATGTTTCTGTTGTTATCTGTAAGCAAAACCCCAGGGGGCTCCATGTAGAGGATGGAGATGACAGGAAACAGCATGGATGTCTGTTCCCCAAAATGCCAGGGGTAGCAGAAGTGACATCACATGCCAGTTCATCTTTGCTTTCACTCACACACACATGCTTAAACATACACACACCTTCACTCATACACACTCCCTTTAACATAAGCACACTCTCACCCACAAACACACACACAATATACATTTAAAAGTATTTTTACTTACCTCAGCTACCAAGGAGGGTCATATTCGTGCTAACTCTACTCCATTTTTTACTACACTAATAGTGAATATTCTAATATTATTAGCTAGTACTGTAATTAAAAACTCTTTGAAAACAAAGAAGTGGCGTACTAACCAATGTCCATAAGGACGAGCTGCCCCTGTATTCCTGCCACTAAATTTGCCACCTCTGAGGCCAGGGGTCGCAAAGGCAGTGCCAGGGGTCGCAAGGGGCAAGCTAAGGCAGCTGTGACCCCTGGCGATCCCTAAATGAGTCCACGGGAGACAGTATGGAACCCTGGGGGAATCAGCAGGTGAAAATAATTTTGTGGGATCTGAAGGTGACCATGTGAACAATGGATTGTTTTAGCTCATTCTACTGCAGTTCCAGTAAGCAGGTACATGATGGGCACACATCGTAGGAGCATGTTTCTAAATCTTTATCTTTAAGGGTCTACCTGAAAAGAAGGCAGCCGTTTGTCAATGTAAAGCTAGTTTCTGGAGCTATGTTTTTATTTCCCAATTGGAATAATATTTATGGTCATATTCTGTTGAGCGTCCATTCAACACTCAATGCACTTCACACCTTTTCTCTTTGACCGAGAAGAATAAATAACACTGGCTAATAACAGGAGGAATCCCGAGACCTCACAAGGAGCATTTCAGACTTGGTGGCTCAGAGCCATGCATGGGATCCTCCCCACACCTCTCGAATTTAAAACATGGAAACCAGTTGAATGACATATAGAATTGTATAAAAAGGTCATAGGAGCTTATACTTTAAGCCAGACTTAGGACAAATGAGTTTATAATCCAAGCCAGAGTTCTTTTCAATCTTGGAAGAACAGGAAATTGCACTTAAATCTTTAGTGTACTAAATCCATTGTCGTTTAACATTGTTAAAAATATACATCAGTAAAGGTGGATGAGGATTAGCTACTGAACATCCTATTACTTTTTGATCATGAGCTTTGGAAAACATATCATCAAGGAAAGGAAGCTTATTTTTCTGTGCTTGAGCCCCTCTTTAATTAAATCTGTGTCCATTCCCACAGGCGGGGTTTGGCTGCTGCTTTATTTTGCTTGACAGCACTGGGAGACTCAATTACTTGCAACTACTGTGACAATTGCGTGGAACTACTCAGTGGGATCCACAGAGCACATGTTGACTGTGGACTCTAGGTTCCGTTTCTCAAAAGCCCTCCCAGCTCTCCAAAGGGATAGTCTGTGATGTTTTATTCTGCGACTTGGTAACTTGACAGCTGGACTGAAAATCTATAACCCGAATACTCTTTAATCTTCACTTAATATTCATAACTTGCTCTGCGTAGAAGCACCAACAAAGCTGCTAGGCGTGGCCCTTTGAATGTTAGAGTTCCTCTGTACTTAGGCAATGACAATACACTTATTTGTCTGAGACAGAATCTGCATTTACCAAGGCAGCTGACATTGACTCAACCTCTCTCACCTCTGAAATCACGTTTTATAAAGATATACACTAAAGACTGTCATGGTGTGCTGGACACCCTAGACTATGTTGGTGTAGTTTATTCTTAAGCATTACACTTACCACTGTTTAGTGGTTATGATATTTTTCTAACGAAGAAACTCTTGTTGTTATTTTCATCAAGCCAGTTAAGTTATTATTATCTCATAACATAATTTTTATCCAATTTCCCTTTGTTATTTTTAGTGATAAACATCAACTTAGTTTTTAATTGACCTTATTTGGACCTTGCTTTCATTATTAGTCTAACAGTTTCTTTTTGTGATGTTCCCTTGTACACATTACTGAAAGTACGCTTTTAAACTCACTACAGGCTGCTCATGGATGAGACATGTAATTTGTATCTGGGGAGTTCCTCTGATCGGACTGATTCTTTTTGCTAGTTGAACAATAGCACACAGAACACGATTCAATCTCCCAACTGGGTGGGTGTCTTAAATACAGGGGGGCATATTTACAAAAAAGTGGCGCATCAGCTAAGATGTGCTACTTTTCTTGTGCCCCGTAACGTCACCATGGTAGCTTTGTATTCACAATACAGCACATCATGGCACACCTTAGCACAACATTGTAAACATTTTTGATGCTTTTGTGGTGTATTGGTCGACTAGTGCCAAAAATGATATTGCTAGTCCAGCAATGCGTGGGTATCGCCCATTGAAACAATAGGAACATCACTTTAACGCCTGCCTTGGGCAAGCATTAAAAAGTATGGGAAAAATGGTGTAATGAAGTCTTGTAAATTTCACTGCACCTTTTGTCTGGGCCTTCCTACAGGAGGATGCCCCCCTTGCAAACATTGTGCCTGGTACAGGCTTAATGTGGCGCAAGGAGTTACAAAGTGACACAATGCTTACATTGCGCCACTTTGTAAATCTGGTGTGGGGAAAAGGCCTCCTTGACGTGACTTAGCACCAAAGAAAATTATGCTAAGGTGGCGCAAGGAGGCACTAGGGGCATATTTCATAATAACTCTTTAATTATGAGGGCTGCTATTAGTGATGACACAAGTGACTTTAATATCACGTGTGAGTTCTTTACTTAGGTCATCAATGGTATTTTTTATGTCACCTGTGACACTTGTAATGTCTCTGTATGGGTGTGGTGCACTAGAAATAAGACTCCATCAAGTTCCTCCATTTTCTGGCTGACTCACCTGGACCACATGCCTATTCTTTTTCATGTGTTATTGTGCCCAAACCAAATGGGCAACAGGATATAGGTACAGCGGCTTTGTTCAGGTACAACTGTATTCAGTCCAACACAAAATCTCTGTAGTGATGGGAGGGTGTCTGGTTGGACCTTAAATGACACCAGTTGGTACCCTTAAGTTGAGTCATGGCTTGCAAGGCTAGATTCACCTTCATACAGGTTTTCAAGGTGAGAATCTCTGTTCTGGTGCTGGTGCCGTCGCAAGTCTCATGGCGGAGCGTTTGCGAGGTGTTTGTTTCCCCTCTCCCATCATTAGGGCTCTTGGCCATATACTTGGTTCACCTGGAGTTCCTTTGTCACATAGTTCAAAATCAGGATAGCTACTCTCTTGATCCTTCTGGAACTTTTGAAATGCGAAATGTTCCCGGTGACACTCTCTGCTCTATGCCATACTGTCATCATGGTTCCTTTTACTTCTATGACAGTCCACAGCATAGACCCAAAAGGAAGCCAGAATTTTCCTCCTTGGTGTCTGTCTTTCACCAGTACCTATTCTCCTAACTGGACTATGTGAGCTTGGCCCACCTCCATAAATCAACTCTATTGGGAAAGCAGTTTTGAGAGTCTGAAGTTGAATTGATTGAATTGTGGCATTTTGCACATATCGCTGGTTTGTTTAGTTATTTTAGGCTTGATTGGAAGGCATTCCATGGGCATTGATGTGGATGTTTCCACGCAACACTCATTTATTTTGATGCATCCCTAGATTTACAAGAGCTTGAGAACCTGGGGATGCGCCAACACCTTACACCTCCCCAACTAGGAGAAATATCTTTATTTCTCCTCGTTTTTTATTTTCTTTCTTTCTGTGCTGCAGATGAAAACACCTCCCAGGATTGTTTTGTGCAAGAAGGTGCCCCTCCCTGAATAAAATCAGTCCTGCCTACAATGCAGATACCCTTGCACCATGGTAGAAAGGTGCCTGTGTTGGCTCTAGGCTGCGAAAATGATGCCCGCGCAGTGGACAAGGACAGGAATGTGTCCTATTGCTTAAATACGGCACATTCCTGCCCTTTCTCTTTGACACAGGGCAGCTCAGTAAGGTGACTTGCTGTGCTGCCCTGCGCCAAAAGCCCATAAATGTGGGTCTCAGTACGATTGTTGGAAATGTCTCTAAATGTGGTAATAGCAGCCTTGTATGATTTTTCTGGATCAGAGTGCAGCATTTGATATGGTGTCCCATACTCCCATGATGACAGCGGTGTTAGGGGCATCCCCTTTCAGTGGTTGTACTGTTTTTTTTTACAGGATCGAACCTTTCAAGTGACATCAAGCTCTTTCTCCTCCTCAGTTCACAATATTCCATTTGGGATCCCTCAGGAATCCCCCTGAGTTCTACACTCTTCAATGTTTATACCTATACTGATGACACCCAAATCATTTTATCTTTGTCATCTACATTGGGTAACTGTGGCTCCGAGCTGCGGCCCAGTCTTATGGCAGTGGCCTATTGGATTAAAAACAATTGTTTACAGCTGAATGGCAATAAAACGGAGGTTTTGATTGTAAGTAACCAACCTCAGCTTTGGGGTCCTTTAGGATGACCTGAGGTCCGTGGCCCGGCCACGACTCCCAATCAGATGGTCTTCTGCTTAGACAGTAGACTCTGGGTCGATTGCCAGGTAACGAGGTGTCTGGTACATGCTTCAGGCTTCTTAAATGCCTGCAAAAACGTCTCGATTTACCCTGCTTCTGCTAGAAAAACTGATATATATGCTTTAATAACATCACATTTGGACTTTGCAAACATTCTTTATATGGGAGTCTCAAAGTCTGTATTGAACAGATTGTTCAGAATGCCACTGCTAAACTTCTATGTCCTGTCTCCCAGCATTATTTTAGGTTCCAACCATTGGCATGAGCTTCAGTGGCTGACCATTGAGAAACACCTCTACTTTCAAAGCAGAGTGTTTTATGTATAAGGCTATGGCACGCAAAACTACATAAAAAGATTGGTCAGCTCTTATGTTCCTAAGCATTCCTTCTGCTCATGCAGTTGTCCTTGTAGTAATCCCTCAGGCAGGGAGGAGGCTCATGTAAATTTATAGGTCCCAAATTTTGGAATGTGCACCACCTCGGAATTAGACCACCTTCTTAGAGTTCTTTTGATAGAAAGAGACGGCTTAGCTTTTTTAATCATTTGTCAGTGCTCTTTCTAATCTCTCTGTGATAGCACTGGGAAGCCATGCGCTCTATAAATACAATAAACACAAAAATAAATGTTAAGATACCTCTGCCAGACAGGCACTTGTCTCTCTACCTTCAGTAGAATGACCACTGTAGAGGCTCTGTTGAATGCAGTGATGCTTTGACAAATGGGTAATATGTTGATGTGCCTGCCCAGCAAGGTGTTTGGTTTTTAAGAAGTAACTACCAAAGCAGGAGTTAATTTTCAAACAAAAAACAAATCACTCACCAGGTGCAAAGGGAGTTTTATCTCTACCTGTGGAAGTCACTGGGCAATTTCTCAGCAATGTACTGCCATGTGTCGCATGTTGTTTCCAGTCAGGGAAACTGAGTTACTGTCTGACTTGCAGAAGATGGCCCATTAGGTTATTGGTTTCCAATAGCAGAGAGCCCATGTTTGGAAACCCCAACTCTTAATAGAGTACATTTATGGCAGCCATCCTATACTGCCAAACTAAAAAAGAAAAAACAATAAGTCTTGTTAGTCTTTTTAAATCAGTTGCTCTGCACTCTGTAATCAGATCCATCCTATTATGGTTATTGTTGATAGTGCCAATATCCTTATTGACAAAGTAATTACCACTTTAGTGTTTGGAGAACGGAGATCCATCAAGAAAAAAAAGATGAATTAGCTACATGAAGGAATGAGACGGGAGAGTAAGGGACATAAAGCGGTGAAGGCTACATATCAGAGAACAACAACAGTACTGAGAGGAAATGTTTTAATATGCTGGAAAGGAGAGGAAATCTAGAAGGAAGCATTGTGGGTAGGTGAATTTTGGTTCACAAAAGCAGAGCTGTGATGTGAGTTGGAAAGTACAACGTGTAGGAAACTTGTCATCAAGTTTGATCTACAGGGGATTGGGGGTAGAAGGCAAGAGCAGGTATAGCAATGGATTGGTTTCATACATTAACAGCTTCTAAAGGGTGAGGATTTAGAAGCCTTGAGAGCAGAAAAGATGTCAAAAGATGGAGTCGGAATGGAAGGAAGGAGTGGTGGGGAAAGGTGAGCAGGTGAGGAAAATAGAGGTTTGGATAAGGCTAAAAGAGATATAGAAGTGAAATTGCAAAGCTGAGCATTAAGACAGTGTTAGAAATGGGGTTTGTGGTTGGCTAGGGTATGCACCTAAGCCAGGCAGAACCCACCCACTCTAGTCAGGGCAAGATAGTACACACCCAAGATAACCCCACCTCACCCTCTTGGTAGCTAGGCACGAGCAGTCAGGCCTATCCCAGAGGCAATGTGTAAAGCGTTTTTACACATATATGGCACATCATAAAGAAAACAGGTTGCCTACAGGTCTCAGCATGCCCCTACCAGGAACATAAGAAAAGTGTGTGTCCCTTTAAAAGTACCTGTTTCTATTGACCAGGGCACCTCCAGTGCCACAAAGTAACTGGGGCCCCCCTGTGCTCCTCTTGCCTAAACGGGGGCTGCTCTGATGATTGGGGGACGGCACTCACCCCTATCAGTTTTTTATATTGGGCCACTCTTGGGCCCCACACCCTCTCTGGGTGACCACAATCTCCGATGGCCCTCCGGGGGGGGAGCAGAGCGAACAAGCAGGGGCGGCTAAGTGGTGTGGGGGACCACAGATGAGGCTCCCTCCCCTCCCGCAACCTCCTAACACCAATAAGGGGCCCGGTGGGGTGGGGGAACCTCAGTCGAGGCTTCCTCCCCGTGTCCTTAAAAAATAAGAAGGGGCCCAGGAGAGGAGCAGGGGGCCTCCGATGAGGCCTCCCCCGTCCACTACCTTCCGGTGGGCAGGACACCCCCTCAACTCTCCCGACTCTTCCCTTGCCTGTGCCAGGAGCCGCGATGGTGATGCACCGAAATAGGTGCTTGCTTCTGCCCTGGTGCCTCTGTCGGAGTGCTTCACCCCAGGGGCACTCTTAGGAGCACATCAGCTCCAGCTGTCACTCCTTCGTGCCCCGGGGGCACCGGATGCAACGTGTCTCCAATGCGCTCAGGCTTTTGAAGAGCCCAGGTCGCAGCAGTGAGCTCCTTCAAAGCAACGCAATTCCCGAAGCACTGGGGGGCAATTTTGAAGAGCCCGGGTCGTGGCAGTGATCTCCTTCATGACAACATGCTTTCCAAAGTGCTGGGGGGGCAAAATAAAGCGCTCACGAGGCGCTAGGTAAATAAGATGAAGCGCCCCTCCTGTGATTTAGCAGAGGATGGCAGGGGTCAGGGCCGCAGCACCCAGCCCCTGGGGGACACAAAAAGGTGGAGCACAGGGCAGCAGGGCCCAGGAGCAGGGCAGCACAAGATGGATGCAGGAAGTTGGCAGTTCCTCCTAGTGACCCAGAAGGTCACAGGTTAGCAGAGCAGCAGCAGTCCAAGATGTTTCATAGTGAGTTCCTCCAGAATTCTGTGTCCAGTTACAAAAATGTTTTAGTTCCAAAGGGTTCCCCAATTTTGGGGAAAAATCCCCTGTACTTATACTCAGTTTTGCAGTGGGTTAACAAATAAGGGGAGCGGAGGTCCCAACCAGTTACATCTGGTTCTGGGAGTGCCCCCTCTCTCCTCCAGCAGAGGCTCCAAACATCAGTTGGGGGTAGACAACCCTTTTGTGTGAGGCCAGGGCACAGCCCCTACAGATTCATGTGTGCCCTGCCTCCCACTTCTTTCAGCACAGGAAGACCATTCAAAATGCAGATGCACCTCTGTTACACCTCCACCCTCCCTGTGTACAGGCTGTCTGAAAAGTATGTCACTCTGCCTCGATGTGGATTGGAGCCTAGCTGCATAACACCAGAGTCATACGCACAGTGAAATGCTCACTTTTTAGAAGTATCATTTCTGTAATAATAATAAAAATCCACCTACACCAGTAAGCAGCATTTCTCACTACCATTACAACCATACCAAACATCCCTACGCTACCCTGTATAAATCAGCCAATACCCCCTAGACATAAGGCAGGGCATTTCCAGTGCAATCCTATGAGAAGGCAGTGCTCACAGCAGTGAGAAACCAAATAGTCTTTTTGTCACTACCAGGACAGGCCACGCTAATAGGCACAGGTCCTGCCCTTTACATACATAGTACCCTGCCCATAGGGCTAGCTATGGCCTACGTCAGGGGTGACTTACATGCAGTAAAAGGGAAATTCTTGGCCTGGCAAGTAAATTTAGATGTCAGGTCCCTGTGGCAGAAATCTTTGCATGCAGGCCCTGCGCTAGCAGGCCTGAGACAGGTTTGAAAAGCTACTTCTGTGGGTGGCGCAAGCAGCACTGCAGGCCCACTAGTAGCATTTAATTTACAGGCCCTGTGTATAGAGGTAGCACTGTACATGGAACTTACAGGTAAATTAAATATGCCAATTAGGTATAAGCCAATCATACCAACTTTTAGAAGGGAGAGCACCTGCACTTTAGCACTGATCAGCAGTGATAAAGTGCTCACAGTCCTAGAGCCAACAGCAAGAGGTCAGAAAAAACAGGGGGAAAGAGGCAATTAGTCAGGGGATGAACCCACCAAATGTTCCAGATCCAACAGACAGTCAGTGTTGAGGACAACAACTTCCCAGTTTAAAGAATTGTTCTGAAATAAAAACCAAACATATATTATCATCCGTGAATTTAATCATAACTTTCTGGTTAATGGATAAAACACAAGTGCACCCTTGCAACACAACTGCAACTGAGATTCACAATTCAAATTTGCCAAGGGTGAAGCCTGAGTCTTTGTCATTATTAGAAAAGTTAGGTTTCTGAAAAAAAGCCCTTCATTTAAAGGTAGGAATATTTCAATTGTGCTTAGGTTCTGATGTCTCGTTCCTTTTCTACGACTGAGTTTACTATTAGCAGCTATAGAACCAAGCTGTATAGTTTATGACCTACTTTGTGTTTATTTTATCAGGCAGACAAGGATGTTACTCCTTTTTTCTTCTTCTTCGTGTTACCAGTGTAAGATTATCCCCTAAGAGAAATGTGGATCCAGGCCAAAGAGGTATTCACTCTTCAGATGACACACTAGCGACAGAGGGGGTGGGATTTACATACCGCAACAGCCTTTCCCTAGAGCATTGATCAGGATGTGCAGGCAACAAGGCACTGCTTTAAATTTATGGATGGATCATCAGCTGAAAGGTGCTTGCCGGTGACGGCAAGAGGGCTCCCAAGGTTGGGACAGTCCCAGTGTGTCTCAAAGTCCTGTGGTTGTGGCCTGCCATGACACTTCAATGCAGCAGTTTATGGGCTGTGCCAGCATTCACATATTCCTCCACCTCCAGGAATCCGGGGAGTGTGGGGTAGCAAGAGCTGGGACCTGAATGGGGCATTGCAGGAGACCAGGCAAAAACTGCTTCATTCTGAAGGAGGAGGTCCTTGCCACTCTGGGGTGGTCACTAGCGCACTTCTAAGTTATGCACCACATCAGGGGATAGTGCACTCCAGCGTCAGCATGGCGGGTGAGAAATTTTGTTCAGAGCCTCACTCGGCTCATCATCTCAGTCAATTAATATGCATAGTTACACCCAGCACTTATTTAGCTCCATTATCCGCCCAAAAAAATATAAAAGTATTCTTCATTACTTGAAGGGATTGTGCATTTTGAATGTAAGCAGTTTATAAATCCAGACATTTACACTACTGCGTTCCTGCAATAACCTATTGACTTCATAATGAGTCATACTTAAAACCACATACCACAGTATAATGTTTTGAAATAAGAGAACAGGTTTGCAACTATTCACGCATGGTCTCTATTTGGGGATTTTGTGGCTATCGAGCAACCGGTACTTCCTACCAGGTCTCTCTCTTTTCCTGCTGCAGGCTGTAAATTTCTTGATACCCACATTGGATTAAATGAGTACACAGGGGAGCTACATATATTATTTTTGTCTTTCTACTCATGTGATAGTCTACTTTCATGTCGTCTGCAGTTTGTAATTTGCAATCAGCTCTTTTGACTCGTGGGAGCATTTCACCGTTTTTGGATGAGCTGGGCTAATACTGTGAGGCTAATATTGCAAGGCAACTGCTGTTCTGCTTATGTTGATTCTTTTACCCAAGGCCTTTGACTGTTTAATGAAGTTACGTGGATAGAATTCCCACCTGTTTTAATCACCATCTTTACTTTGGTGTCTTGGAATGAATAAACTTCAGCTCAGAATTATCACAACGTTTCTCTCACAGTAAATAAAAATATCACCCTTGGGGATTGCTAATTTATTAGAGGGCCTGGGTGCCGGGGAGTTGCAGTTTAAAAAAATCAAGGGCCTCATTTACAAGCCCTGTGGCGCATGGTGGCGTAGCAAGGGCCACCCTGCGCTACTGGGAAAGAGCAGAAATGTGCTGTATCTAAAGGATACCGCGCATTTCTGTCCTCTTCCGTGTGCTGGCACACAAATTGCTGCCTTGCACCAACGCATGCACCCTTGCACCATGATGCAAAGATGTCTGCATTTCAGGGATGATTGTTTTTGTTCAGGAAGGGACACCTTCCTGCACAAAAACAATCACAAGACATGTTTTCCTTTTTTCTATGTGTGCTGCATGCAGCACACACAGAAAGAAGAAAAATAGGGAGAAAAAAAGATATTTCTCCCTGTTGCGTCATTATTACGCCACCCCTGAGGTGGCGTAGAAATCTGGTGCACAAATTGCTGCCATGTGCCAAAGCAGGCACCCTTACACCATGGTGCAAGGGTGCCTGTGTTGTGGGAGTGATTGTTTTTGTGCAGGAAGGGACACCTTCCTGTACAAAAACAATCAAGAGAGGTGCTTTCCTCATTCTATGTGTGCTGCGTAATTATTACACCACCCCTGAATCTGATGCTTTCCCAGTCTTGTAAATCTGGGAATGTATCTGATTCCTTTGAGTTCCATGGGTTTTGCATGGGAACACCCCAAGCAACACCCATGGAACGCCCATTTCACACAGTGTTATGCGTGAAAGGGTTCCATATTTATAAGGCCACGAAAAGCCACACAAGTGGTTTTAGTATGGCCTTTTAAATATGGACTGGCACACGGCGTAAAAAAAAATGATGCTCTAGTGATGCAGCGTAAAGCTAGTGCCTAGTAAATGAGGCCCCATGTTTTAAACTTTATGTGGGCATCATTGCTGAACAAGGCTACTCGAAAGGAATTTTGACACATGACATGACCATTTACAAGGCCATTGGTGGAGGGCTGAGTAGCAAGTGCCTTGCTGTTTTGCCCTGTGCCACCCGGGAAAGGGCAGAAATGCACTGTATCTACACGATACAGCACATTTCTGTCCTCCCCCCTGGGCTGGTGCACAAATTGTTGCCAAGCGCCAAAGCAGGCACCCTTGCAACATGGTGCCTGCCTTGTGGGGATGGTTGTTTTTGTGCAGAAAGGGACACCTTCCTGCACAAAAACAATCAATAAAGGCGATTTCCTCCTTCTATGTGTCCTGCAGAATGCAGCACACATAGAAAGAGGAAAACACGGGGAGAAATAATGTTATTTCTCCCTGTTGTGCCAATCTTACACCACCCCTGGGGAGGTGTAGGGTTTTGATATAATCCCAGGTTCAAGATACCTCGCAAGTCTGGGAATGCATCAAAATCCATCGGTGTTGCGCAGGAACACCCACGCCACACCCATGGAAATGCCTCCCTGGTGCAATGTAAGGCATCTACAAGGCCATGTGAAGCCATGCAAAGTGTCTTTGTGTGGTCTTGTAGCTATGGGTGTGCTGCCTGCGCCGCCAGAGCTTCACAAAAAGTGACACACCAAAGACACAGGCCAGTTGTAAATATTGGCCAAAGCGTTGATACACCTGTCTTAAGTTGACTTAAAATATATGAACACTTTAAAAATGTTTTCACATTCGAATTTGTATAAAAAGGTCAAATTTTGGATTGCTGAACTGCACATTTTTTATGTGAGTGCACATTGTTAATAGATAGGTATATAGGCTTTAATAAGGAACCTGCTGGAAATAGTAACTGTGTTGCCAGTAGAAATGTCTGCCTTATTTAGATGACGATTTTAAATATTGTGGAATAACACCTCCTACATTATTACCACTTGTCATTACTGCATCCGCGTTCCCACAGAGTTTGGCCTTTATATGAGGGACATGTTCAAGTTTCGAGCTAAAGAAGTGGTTGAGCATTTCAACTTCTATGTTTTCTTTACCATATTGTTTGCTCTTGCCAATTTTTTGCGATCCCAGAATTCTTATTTTGCCAAAAGAATTCACAAGTTTTAGGGCCTGATTACAACTTTGGAGGAGGTGTTCATCCGTCTCAAAAGTGACGGTAAAGTGACTGATATACCACCAGCCTTATTACGAGTCCATTATATCCTATGGAACTCGTAATATGGCTGGTGGTATATCTGTCACTTTACCGTCACTTTTGGGACGGATTAACACCTCCTCCAAAGTTGTAATCAGGCCCATAGTGTGGATGCACAGTGATATGGCATTGTTTCCATTAACTGTAATCGTATTTATGACTTTTTTCATACATGTACCCAGAAAAATATAACAATAACGATGGAAAGCCGGTAAATAAATAAACTTAGACATTAGTAACAGGCATTTTAATTGGTTCCCACACGTGGGTCTCGTACCTATAGCACTGATGTACCGAAATTTGAGGGTCCCCCCTTCAAAGTCACAGGTGGAGGCCTCTTCCCCACTGGACCGAGTCAAAGGGCTGCTGCCTGTGTAGAGTGTAGTGTGCTGAGGGTGTCCCTCCCCTCCTGGGGGCTCAGACATCGACTCCCCCCCACCACTGCATCACGGGGGCCTTTGTTACACTCCTGGCCTATACGATGGTCGAGTCAGATAGGACCAGTGCCTAATTGGTGCTTGTTGCATCTGGTGCAGAGCAACAGCACTTATTTTTGAGCGCCGGCACATATTTTGCTGCCTCAAGCATTTATTGCCAGCAAGAGACACATATGGGAATGACGGAGTAAGAGAAAAAAAGTAAAGCGGCACAAAGGGGAAAAGCAGAAAGCTGCAAGAGTGAGCTGAAGGGGCAGGGTGTGGCTTTCAGTGGACTAAGGCAGCCCAAAATGGCTTCAGGATTACGCTGCCTCAGCATTCCGTGCTTGCACATTTAATTGCAGCAGCCGCATGTTTAAGAGGAGAGCTTTGGGCACCAGCACATTTTTATTTACAAATTAAGCAATGGATAAGACACTCTGCCAATAGCTCACTCAGCTGGTGCCGGTGCTCCTCCTAGAACACATTCTCTATGCTGTGCTCTTATGGCAGCAAAAAAGCGTTAACCGCTTACATTTTATTTTATTTATTAGGTACATTGCCATGTTCGCCATATCGGTGACTTGGTTAGTGCAAAGTACAATCTGGGCTTTTTTACTCTTCTCATTCCTCAAACCCCACTTGGCCCACATACACTTTGCTTAAGCACATTTTACCTCTTCCTCCTTCAGAATATGTTTGATAATTGTCTGCTGTTCTCTGAATCACAAGTCACCTCCCTACGCCTGTCACCTGAACCCTTGCATGCCTTTCTGATGTTCTACCTTACATCCACAAAACCGTCCATATTAAAATGCTGCTTGGACGTGAGATTGTCACCTTCAAGAAAGTGATGAGTGAGGTAGGAACCCCTTTTCTAGCAGTCTTCCAGCCCGATGCTAGTTCTCTGCCAAACCATTTTTAACTTGCTGTTTAATGCATGCAGTACTCGGTTGTAGCACAAAGATAAAGGAATATTAAAACGTTTTTTTTTTACCCTCACATGTCTAGTTCTGCTTTGATATGAGAACCAGTTACCCTTGGACGTTATATGTAGCTAAGTCTATTTTGTCTGCCGACTTCTTTTTGGCGAGAAAGCCCTTCAGAACTTTGCTAATGAGCAGGTTCGGCTCCTCCGCTAAGGCAGAGGAGCGTTGCCCCACTGGATTTTGGGGGAATGAAAAATAAAATGAAAATAACGTTACATTATTTTCATTGTATTTTTCCTGGGAGGAGAGGTGGGGAGGGGCTGGGATGGAGGTTGGGGGTCCGAGGAGCTCTACGTGCACTCAAAGTGTGCATGTCTGTTTGGCCGGCCTTGATGGGCTGGCCAAAAAGACATGCACACTTTGTATGTTCTCTACCAGGCTGTATAGCACAGATGAGTGGAGAATATGCACAAGCTCCCATTCCTAGTCTGAGCAGTGTAACAGGCCGCTCAGACCAATCACAACGCTGCTGTTGCTGGTTGCAGCAATTGGCTGGGAGCCCGGAAACAGGAAGAGGATGAGGGGAGACAAACACATCTCCCCCACAGGTAAGCTTTTTTTTAAAAAAATGTTTCACTGCTTTTCGCCCCACCACTTCCCCCATCCCACCACCCATGTTGAGTGGCTGCCACCAGTGCTAACAAGGGTGTAATAATTGGATTTTGTACCAAGAACAATTACTAGGACTTCATATGCCTTTCATGTATTTATGTTGCTTATGGACAAGTATGGGCGTCCATCACATGAATATATTTAGGAGCCCTCTCCCTGTCTTTTAGATCTGGAGGATGATCGTTAGTCCAAAATTACAAAGAGGAGCAGCCTGGCCAGCAATATCAAATATAACTATGCTTTTTGCCTACCAGATGATATTACCATATACCATGCTGTATTGTAAAATATTGTCAAAGAATTGCTTATGTCACTTTTATGTTTTAGCATATCAGAAATGTTACCTCTTACTACATTTAACAACTGGAAAAACACACGCCTATGGCCCTCAAAAAAATTAATTGCTGTAATCGTCCTCTAAGAGATATTTAGAAAAAGGACGCCTGTCCCTGCATTAGGGGTTCACTCAAACTTGGGGTAATAATGGACAAAAATAGGTGTTGTGTCATCCAGTGACATCATCTTAATAAAAGTAAGAAGTGTGTCACAGGAAAAGCACAGCACCAGGAGCCTTTTGGATGGTGCTGCCAACTGGTTCAATCTGTCATAATCTGCATCTTCCTATGCATGGAGTAAAAATTACCATTCTTATACCTACTGTGGAATATGTAGGAAACTGGGCTTCTTTGCAGATGTCCCACTTTTTGCCACCTTTTAGAACTACCAGATGCTGGTTTTAGACCTTGAAAGTGTGCTGAGACCTTTTAATCAGACCTCAGTGTCAGTGCTTCGTCCTTAAAACAAAGGAGCATATTTACAAGAAACTGGCTCATCAGCACTGATGCGCCAGATTTCTTGCGGCACCCCTGCCCCACCTAAAGAGACCATGGGTGCGCCGTATTTACAATACAATGCACCATGGTGGTCGTTAAGCCAATAAAATTTTTGACGTTGATGTGGTGCTTTGCTGTACTTGCTTGAAAAACTTTGACCCTAGTGCAGCAAAGTGAAGGCAAGCCCATAGGTTATTATGGGTGGGACATTTTAATGCCTGCTCTGAGCAGGCATTAAAAATTATGCAAAAAATAACACACTGCAATCTTGTAGATTTCACTGCTCCATGTTTGTGGTCCTCTCAACACCAGAATGCTCCTTACATACATTGTGCCTGACGCAGGCATAATGTGGCGCAGGGGGTGAAAAGAGGTGCAATGCAAGCATTGAGCCACATTGTAAATTGGGCATGGCAAAAATACCTCCTTAACACAACACCACATTGACGTAAAGAAAATGATGCTAATGTGATGCAAGGAGGCGCTAGTGGCTTGTAAATAAGCCCCAAATTATGTCTTATTGGCAATGGAATTTAGCCTCCCTGTAAGTCCCTAGTAAACGGTAATCCAGGTACCTAGGGCATGGGTACTAAAGGGGGTCCCTTAGGGTTGCAGCATATCTTATGCCACCCTAATGGACTCATACACAAATGCCAACTGGTTCAACCTGTCATAATCTGCATCTTCCTATGCATGGAGGAAAAATTACCTTTCTTATACCTACTGTGGAATTTGTAGGATCCTGGGCTTCTATGCAGATGTCCCACTTTTTGCCCCCTTTTAGAACTACCAGATGCTGGTTTTAGATCTTGACAGTGTGCTGAGACCTTTTAATCAGACCTCAGTGTCAGTGCTTTTTCCTTAAAACAAAGGGGCATATTTACAAGAAACTGGCTCATCAGCACTGATGCGCCAAATTTCTTGAGGCGTCCCTGCCCCACCTAACGACACCATGGGTTCGGCGTATTTACAATACAATGCACCATGGTGGTCGTTAAGCCAATAACATTTTTGACACTATTGTGCCACTTTGCTGTACAAGTGTCAAAAAAATTGACCCTAGTGCAGAAAATTGAAGGCAGGCCCATAGGTTACTATGGGTGTGAAATGTTAATGTCTGCACTGAGTAGGCATTAACAATAATGCAAAAAATAACACAGTGAAATCTTGTAGATTTCACTGCTCCATGTTTGTGGTCCTCTCAACACCAGAATGCTTCTTACATACAATATGCCTGACGCAGGCATATTGTGGTGCAGGGGGTGAAAAGTGGCGCAATGCAAGCATTGAGCCACATTGTAAATTGGCATGGCAAAAATACCTCCTTAACACAACACCACATTGACGTAAAGAAAATGATGCTAATGTGATGCAAGGAGGCGCTAGTGGCTTTCAAATAAGCCCCAAATTATGTCTGATTGAAGTCCACAGTAAATGGTACTCCAGGTACCTAGGGCATGGGTACTAAAGGGGGTCCCTAAGGGTTGCAGCATACCTTATGCCACCCTAAGGGACTCATACACAAATTGCACATTGCCTGCCATCTCAGACTGCATGCCAGGGTGCAATCCCTGAGTGAAAACACAACATGGCACACACATAGTATGCCATGCCAAAGTCACTGCATGGATTAGTTGTAAGTCACCCCTACAGCAGGGCCTTAAGGGTCCTAGGGCATGGTGCATTATAATACATTTGAATACATATCTGCATGAGCCAATGTGTCCCTGTGATGACTAGTTCTATTCTTACACATTACTAGTCACTGGGCATCCATCTTAAAGCATGTACTGGACTCTGGTCAGGAGTGGCCTAGCTACATAATTGCTTCATGGAAAGTAGTGATGTTTGGTATCAAACACCTCATCGTAATAAATCCAGTCTGATGACAGTATTAGATTTATTATGACAAGCACCCAGAGGGCACTAGTCCTCTGGTGTGCTGGCTGACGGGTATCAACCAGCCTGCCACCACAGATGAGTTTCTGACCCCATAGAGGTGAGACCCTCTGCTCTCTGAGGTCAGAAAGAACACCTGCTCTGGCAGGAGGTGGTATTAACTCCAACAACAGGATGTTTAGTAAATCTGCATTCCAAGGCCAGGGACTTCAAAGTCCCTGCTGCCTTTGGTATGCAATCCCCAGCATCCCCTAGATCTGATAAAGGCAATCCCCCCTGCCCTGTCTCCTATGTTGCACCAGAACAGGTGGGAAATTAGCTATGCAGGAGGCGTGTTGCACTGCCAGGTTGGACACACCTCATGTGAGACCAACCTAAAGTGAACACAAAGTTAGGAATGTCACCATTTTATATGTGGTGGAATTAGGAATTGTAGGACAGGGTGATCCCCACTTCCCCAATGGAAGTTGTCATGTCGGGGTGTAGTGGCCCGAGGGGTATGTAGCCCAGTCCCTACTACCCTTCACTTCTCTTAACACCCCGAAATTAAATATGTAAGGGACCCCCTGATACAAAGACTTCAGATTTCAATACACAAAGAGAAGAAGTGGACAAAGAAGAATGCTGACCCGAGAACAGAGGAGCAATGACTGACTTGATGTGAACCCTGCCAGCTTGCCTGCTGCCCCTGGAAATCATGGAAGAAAAAGACCCTCCCTGCCACTGTGCAGACTCCAAGAAACCTGGAGGGGTGCCAGTGCTTTGCCAATCACCAGAGAATCTCCCTTGAAGTAGAGAAACTATTCCCTTGCAGTCACAGGCACCAAAGAAGCAAGATCTGATTTGCCATCCTGCTGGTTACAGGGACTACCGACACAGCAGCCGCCCAGGAAGAGGTTACCATGCTCGTACAGGTCAGATCCGTCCTCTCTCCAAGCGCGGGTGTGCCAGGACTGACAGGAGCCTCACAGCACAAACACCCGGGTCATCAGATCCCTTGCAGCAGCCAAGGCTTGTTGTGTCCAGTCCAGACACCAACACCAAGGAAAACCAACCTGCACTTTGAGGGACTTCAGGGGCAATTAGACCTTCATCAAGAGTGGTCCAACTGACCTCTTTGTTTCCCTTCTGTTGAACCCAAGACAAAGAGTGAGACCCTGACTGCCACCATACAACACCTCAAAGTGCCTTTACTTCTGCACCCCACAGCCCGAGTCTGAGAGAGGTGATGGCAACTATGGGGTCCTGAGACCCACAAGAGTTTAAACCCATCCTTGGGTCTGGCCAGATTGGACTTCTAGTTGCTGCCTGCAGCCTCTTTTGGCAGCCCCCCTCCAACTACGAGTGACTCCAGCACACAAACCCAACTCCAAAAGACACCACTGCACCCGAGCTTCCCAGCCCGACCAGCAGTGGCCCAATGATGTACCTACATGCCTGAGCATCTTAAGAGTCGAGCCCCCCTGTGGGTTCACCAAGACTGGCCCCCAGTCCCTGCTTGCAGCCTCTTTCCAACCAGACCGATCTTTATTGAAGTGAATTGGACACCCAATGCCGTAACGCACCTCTGCACCAGGATGCCCCAAAGCTCCCTGAGGTGACCTGCTGGTGTGGCCTTGGACCTTGCCCCATACTCACCTCAAGTCCTGAAGAACGGTCCTGTAAGTCGCTGACGAGAGCCTGAATGAAATACATGTTTTTCCTCATAGGATAACATTGCCACTCCAGAGATTGCACTGTGTCAACGTTTTAGACGTATAAAAATTCATAACTCGAAACACTGTCCTCTATTAAGCCTAACTGCTCGCTCACACTACCACAAAAGAAAGCTTTTAATGTAATTATTTTAATCCCTGTCAGAGAATAAGGATCACCCTTGACTATCTGCATATTGTCCCCCTACATTGGCACACTACATAGATAGCCAGCTTCCTACTTTTGGAATTAAGCTAAGCTAAGTTAAGGATGTTGATAATAGGTTCTGTTCTAAAACCTGCATAAAAGTATAAGGTCCTCAAACAATTTGAGAGATGATTTTTCATTCTCTCAAATCGGCAAAGTGACCCAAAAAAAGAAGCTTAAAATCTGTGTGAATGACCTTAAAACTTCTTTAATGTATTGACTCTCAGTGCATGGTTAAAACAACTGACATACTCATACCATTTATTGAAGAATGGCAAACATATTTAATTGGCAGGGAAAATTGTTGGCAAGCTCATCAGGGTGTGAGGACCCTATAGTCATGCAACCGTATGGCACACCACATTGCCAGCAGTTGAAGGCCTACCAATGGTCATTTGCTTCAAATGCTGCTCACATGAGTTGAATCCCCTGTGGTGCCAGGGCAAAAGGCTTCCTCATCTGGATCCACTTTATGGTCTGAACTTAGAAATGTATGGTTCTACAGTTCAAACAGACTTACCTTGATACTTTAACCCAACTGGTGTAAAGGCAAACCACATAAATATTTTTAAGTCCCATATAAATTATCCTTAAATCTAAAGGCAACATTGGAGTAGTGTTCTTACACATTGGTAGGACCATGCTTTGTTAGCCTACTAGCCTCTTTCCCCAATAGCAAAGCTTGTTGGGATAAATGACATTGTTTACTTGATGTGGGCCCAGGAATAGTTTTTCTCTGCTCAACATTTGTCTTTTTATCAACAACAATTGTTTTCTGATTTTTCTCCATCATCACTTTTTACCATATCCTCCCTATAAAATCCTCTTTTGACTGTGAGAGAGCGTAGTCTAAATAACATATATTAGAATGAAATGCTTACATCAATGTTTAATGATGCTGCATTGAAAACGACAATAATTAGTGGTTTGCTCAACGTTCATTTGAATTATGACTATGATATGTGGAGCTACTAATGTGAATTAATGACAATAATGAGTAAAATTGTTCGTGAGATGATTAATCAAGCTTATATTAGCATTTACGATATTGCATTGAAAAACCTATAGGCCTTAAGTTAGCGTGAGTTGTGGATTTAGCTGCCTAGCTCTCATATTAAAAGCATTTCTCTGTTTTCCAGTGTGCTGACTCGTAAAGGGCCATGACCCTGCAATTGTTCCTTTTCTTCATTTCATGTATCAACACAGATTCTGTTCTCATCCGCATGCTCGTTGTTTAGTATGAGTTTAAATACAAAATTGAAACAAAAGTAGATTAATGTAATGTACAAGGACGTTTAAACCATGGACAAAGGAAACTCATGACCCGAGAAGACGTGCCAAATGGTGAAGTAACCCCGGATGTGCCACCTCCGAAGGCGTCAATTATGAAGACCTATCAAAGTGTTATGAATTATCGTGGGGTGACAATTGGAATTACCTAATGTATAATTTGATAGGTTAAAGATAGTGGGGGATAGTAAATGTCCAATAGAATTTTGGGGGAAGGTATTACGAAAAAGGGATAAAAACCCATGTCACAAAAGGGTCGCTAGAACTAGGTAGGGAATGCTATTGATTTTATCCAGCAACTCTGTCACTCAGTTTGGTGACTTTGAGACTTATTAAAACCATCTTTGCCCATAGACTGCCCTATACACTTCTCCTCCTTATGAGGGAAGTGTCCCCTGTCCTTTAGATGAGTTTAGACTGATGGCGTTTTGACTGATGTCCTGAAGACGAAGACTGACCCTGTGTGCTGACCTAATCCTTGGAGGGTAATTATGACAATGCAATTTTTAATTTGTCTGTTTGATTTTCCTTTCTAGGTACCAACTGCTCATTTTGATAGGGACCATAGCTAGATGTTTTCTAAATTGGTGTTCTAAATTATTTTTTTTGCATGAAGCCCAACATGCTGATGCTAATTAGTGGTTAGGATAGGAGTTCACTTGGACTGACACAAATAGACAGATGACTGATATTGCGCTATGCTGAACTGAGAAATATATGTTATTCACTGTGTTCCGATCTATGTTTACGCTGTGCTATGTTCTTATGTTTGTGATTCTTGCATTAATGAAATCTTATCACAGTTGCCATATCGTGACTATTCTCTTATGCTTCCTGGTACTGAGACTAACTCTTCTGCTCGTAGATTGTAATCAATAGGGAATAAAATTCATAAGATTCTATCAAAAGGTGTGGTTATTCATGGCTGAAAGGTCATGGTTGCATCGACAATTTGATTAATGTCTTTATCCAAAGTGAAGTGCATTGTGGTGGTAAATATTGATGACATTATTGATATATTGCTTGACATATTAATCAGTTATCTCGTCCTACGGTGTCTCACCACTGGCTCACAAGATTCATTGGCCTAAAACGAGTCCTAATGTGTATAAATTAACATAAAAGGACGCGTTAACAACTGCATAATTAATTCTTAACAAATACCTCCCAGTACCCTGTGTACTTTTGAAATAAGGCCTCTTCGGCTTGTTGAATGATTGCTGCCCATGATTACCAGGCACTCTACCTTGAATTAAAGTATCACTTATGTTGTTCATACAGATACATCAACAAAGGTCCCTGAATTCACTCTGTTGATTATATTTGTTAAGTTTCAGAGGTGAACATCTTTGGAAAAATCCAGTCATTAAGGCGCTTCGGTTCATCCCCCACCCCACCCCCCCCCGGAACTATGTATCTGTCGCTACTCATGACTGCAGAAAAACCCATGCTGACCATGTTCTACACAAGCTCCATCTTGGAAACAGGAAGGATTCCACAGGAGCTGCGTGTCCATGCTGCTACTTCTCTCAGTACTTTCACTGCTGCATTTAGTGTCCATATGTACTTTGGTGGAACAATGCTGGTTGTTTTTGTGGTCTACCTCTGTCTTCTTTTTCAGTAACACACTGCAGATTTTCCAACTGTCCTTAGCATCTAGGCAGCATCTTGCAGACATTTCAGTTCAATGTATTGAAATATTATTGGATCTTTGACACATAACATTTAACAAAAAAACTGCCAGTTCACCAAATCCATGTGTGCAAAAGGGAGGGTAGCTAATGGAGCTCTAGGCCAGCTTCTCGTTCAGCCATCATTTTTCACTCCCATATTTACTTGTTTAAGTGGTTCTAAATGAGTAGCTAGGAACTAGCCTCCTTTCTACTACAAATAGCACTTCATTCTTCACCAGCAGGAACCTATAAATCTGGACAGGAGGATATTCTTAATGTAAAGTATTATCACAGTGAGGATAAAAGTTAATAGACGCTCCCACCATCGAAGATCAATTAGAAATGGTAACAACAAAACATATATAAATGTGTTTACGTAGTGAGAAAAAAACTGCTAAACACTGAACTAATATGTTCATTAATGGAAAAGTCTGACTTTGAGCCAAAATTGATTTTCATGCTTTGAAATCTAGGGGGGTCATTCTGACCTCGGCGGTAAAAGGCCCTTACCGCCGGTCAGAAGTCCGCCTTTCTACCGCCGCGGCCGCGGTAAACCGCCACGGTCATTCTGACCACCAACTGTGAAACCGCCAAAAATCCGACATCCAAGGAAGGCCGCCTCATCAGCGGGCCGTGGAAAACTGGAGATGACCAAACCTCCACCGTCACGCCAACACAAACACGCCCATGCCATTCTGACCCACGAATCCACGCGGCGGTCTTTCAACCGCGGTATTCCATTGGCGGTACACACCGCCGCGCTCAAAATACACACACAGCTCCAAAACACAGCCACATTGGACAATTTGAAATACACACACCTGACACACATACAAACAACACTCCCACACATCCAATCAACTTTAAAACACACACCCACATCACCCACAAACCCCCACTAGTTGAAAATCGGAGAGAAGGCGATAGAGATAGAGATAGAGAGAGCGAGCACAGCAATCGAAAACCCCAACACACACAGGAACCCAACTTCATCACCCACACCACATTTACGCACACATCACCACATATCACCACGCACATCACCACAAACACCACCCCACACCTCATCCACACCACCCCATGGCACCCCAAAGACACCCCAGGTTCTCGGACCAAGAACTCAGGGTCATGGTGGAGGAAATTATAAGGGTTGAGCCCCAGCTCTTCGGCACACAGGTGCAGCACACCACTATAGCAAGGAAGGCTGAGCTATGGCAAAGGATCGTAGACAGGGTCAACGCTGTGGGACAGCATCCCAGAAATCGGGAAGATATCAGAAAGCGATGGAACGACCTACGGGGGAAGGTGCGCTCGATGGTGTCGCGACACAACATCGCTGTGCAGAAGACTGGCGGCGGACCCCCACCCACTCCACCCCAATTCACAGCATGGGAGCAAGAGGTAGTAAACATCCTGCATCCTGATGGCCTCGCTGGAGTACACGGAGGAATGGACTCTGGTAAGTCGAATCTCAACTACTTCAACCCCCCCCAACCACCAGCATGCCAACCCCCCCCCTCACCCCCAATCTCAACCCCCCATCACACAACCTCCCTGCCAATGTCTCACCAGCACAACCCACCCTAAAAAACACCAGCCCCTAAATGCCAACACAAACCATAGACAGCCACCACCAAAGCATGACCATTGCACATACCCATACACCCCCCGCCCCCACCACCCTCACAACACCTCTCACAAGGGAATGCCAGCACTGGGGGACAAGGGCACTCAAAATGCACGCCATGGCACACACAGAAACAATAACCATACTCCTTTACCCCTGCAGGGCCCGAACGCCAACACACCACCACGAAGGGTCCAGATTTGTCCATCCCACCCCCAGAACAGGCCCCCAGCGAGGACAGCAGCTCTGTCGACCTAGAACCTGATGACCAGCCAGGACCATCGGGGACCTCTGGACAGTCGGTTCCCCACACACAGACACAGGCCACAGCAGACCCAACCCCCTCTGGGAACACCAGCACAGCTCCCACCCAGCGGGCCCATGCCTCTGTCTCGCGGACGCGTCAATCAGCGGTGTGTCCGCCACTACAGGGCACCCAGGCTGACCCAACACCCCAACAACAACAGGGACCTGGGGGCAGTGGTAGTGGGCACACCGTCCAGGGGACAGAGGCCCGGGGAAACAGGGCAACTGGGAGGGCTGCTGTGCGACAGGGGGGGAGGACAGGCCCAGGGAACCCACTCTCCAAGAGGCCCTCACCACCATCATGGGAGCATACCATCACTCCCAGGAGACGATGGCGACGGTACTGGCCAGGTTCACCGAGATCCAGGCACAGCAGGAGGAACGGTACATGGGGTTCACCAATGAACTCAGGAACATCGCTACCGCTATGGGGACCATAGTCCAGGACCTCAACCGGATAGAAACCACATTGCGGGACCATGTGGCACCAAAAAGGGCCCCTGTCACTAGCCAGGAACAGCCTACCACCTCCGCCGGCGCTAGTGGTCAGGAGGCCCCCACAGAACGACGGCCCACCAGAACCCCACCTCCTGCTGAAGAACAACCACCCCGCAAGAGGAACCTGAGATCTCACAGGAAGACAGAGTAGGATGCCAAGACCCCCGCCAGCATAAGATACCCCCTGATGTCATCCCACTGTCCCACAGTGTCACCCTGTCCAACCTTGAACTGCCCCTGCTCCATCCTTCCACAGGCATATGGAAAATGCACCTGTGAAACTGAGAACTGGGCTCTGCCATGGACATAACTCCACCCTCATCCATCACCGTTTTAATATCATGTACCAATATCTAGCACTAAAAATAAATCACTCATTGCACTGAAATCATTCAGGAGACAGCCTGTACTATTTACAAATGTATAACACATTACTGATCAATAATGTTCTGTTATTTTTGTGATGACAACATACCGATGTCAATAAGCATTAGTCCATGGGCTAACCAAGCAGAAGTCACGCAGTGCGTCATACAGCACTGAAAAGGGAAGGGAAAATCAAACATCAGTTTAAAAGAACTGGGGGGAAATACACAAAGTAAAGATGCAGGGGGCTTTCAGTAAATGTTAAATGGCGTGGGTGATTCTTACCTGTGTGCTACTGAAAATACTGTTGGATAACTCTGTCCCTGTTGTCTGGGTCGTCCTCTTCGTCTTCCTCCTCTTCACTCTCCACAGGCTCCACAGCTGCTACAACACCACCATCTGGACCATCCTCCTGCAGAAAAGGCAACTGCCGTCGCAAAGCCAGATTGTGAAGCAAACAGCGGCCACGATGATCTGGCACACCTTCTTTGGTGAGTACATCAGGGATCCCCCTGTCATATGCAGGCACCTAAACCTGGCCTTCAGGAGGCCAAAGGTTCTTTCTATGATCCTCCTAGTTCGCCCATGGGCATCATTGTACCGTTCCTCTGCCCTGGTCCGGGGATTCCTCACTGGGGTCAATAGCCAAGAGTCACCAATTAGCCACACACGTCTCTGTAGCTGTTCCATCACATAAGGGATGCTGCTATTACGCATCACATACGCGTCATGCACTGACCCAGGGAACTTGGCATTCACATGGGAGATGTACTGGTCAGCCAAACAGACCACCTGGACGTTCATAGAATGGTAACTTTTCCTGTTTCTGTACACCTGCTCATCGTCTTTTGAGGGTACTAAAGCCACATGGGTCCCATCAATGGCACCAATTATGTTGGGGATATGTCCAAGGGCATAAAAATCACCCTTCACAGTCGCCAAATCAACCTCCTCAGGGAATACAATGTAGCTCCGCATGTGTTTCGTCAGGGCAGACAACACTCTAGACAAAATTTTTGAAAACATAGGCTGAGACATTCTAGATGACATGGCCACTGTTGTCTGGAATGAGCCACTTGCCAAAAAATGGAGGACTGACAGAACCTGCACTAGAGGGGGAATTCCTGTGGGTTGGCGGATGGGGGACATCAGGGCTGGCTCCAGCTGGGCACACAGTTCATGTATAGTGGCTCGGTCAAGTCGGTATCGTAGTATGATATGGCGTTCTTCCATTGTCGACAGGTCCACCAGCGGTCGGTACACGCGAGGATTCATCCTTCTCCTTGCAAGTCCCAGCGGACGGTGCCTAGGAAGGACAACATGGAGCACAGAGTCAAGCAAATCACAGGTACGTTCACCACAGCATGCCGAGCACACGATTATCTATGTATTGAAAGGCTTGTATGTGTGGCAATGCAAGGCCTAGGCCTGTGTGACGCAGTACAAATTATGCCATGTGGGCCCTTGAAATGGCGGCTGCCTGACCTGTGAAGTGGGACAATGGGATGTGACGTCAATGCGCTGGCGTGGCACACCGTGGCGGTAGGCGGTCGAAGACCGCTATACGAAGCCGCATTGGCTAAAATTGAAGCCTATGGGTTTCAGGAGCCAATGACGAGGTGCGGTCGCGGTACGCACCGCCGCGGTACGCACCGCCGCGGGCGTGACCGCCATTTTCTATCTGCTTAATCACTCGAGACCTGATCATCCACAGGAGAGGAACTATACTGCAAGTGCTGCTGTGACCTCAGTCTGGAAGTGACAATGGCTGCTGCGACTGGGGAAAGGGCCCCTGCCTTCACGTCTGAGGAGTTGGAGAAACTTGTGGATGGGGTCCTCCCCCAGTATGCGTTACTCTACGGTCCTCCAGACCAACAGGTAAGTACACTGGGTGCACATTGAATGGGCTGTGCCTGTGTGGATGTAAGTTGGTGGGGTGGGGGGCGAATGAGGAGTGCAACGCACGACAGGTGAGAGCATGTGCCATATGGCAAGGTTGGGGAGGGGGGGCCAATCGCATCTAACATGCAGAAAATTGATGAATTTTTCCTTCCCACCCTGTACATGTCAAATAGGTCAGCGCCCATCAGAAAGTGGACATTTGGCGTGCCATCGCCAAGGTAGTCCGGGCCCTGGGGGTCCACGTCAGACGGGGCACCCACTGCTGCAAGAGGTGGGAGGACATCCGCCGCGGGACCAGGAAGACTGCTGAGTCACTGCTGGGGATGGCCTCCCAACCTAGGAGGGGTGCCAGTCGTACCCTGACCCCCCTGATGTCCCGGATCCTGGCGGTGGCCTACCCTGATTTGGATGGGCGCTTGAGGACATCACAGCAGACACAAGGGGGTGAGTATCAGCACATTCTGCTATCTGCTATCTCTCTGCGCAGTGGAGGCGTCTGGGTGGGGGAGGAGGGTTGTGGGTGACATTAGGCCAGGGCGCTTTCTGTAGTGTAGTCCTCTCCTTTAGGCATGGCCCTGTGCTCCCGGCCCCCACCTCTGTAGGGTGACAAGTACAGCTATCGATGGTCCAGCATCACACATGTGCGCCTTTGTCGTCTCTAGACCTGTTGTCCTAGTCAGAAGTACTGAGTAGTGTACCCTGAATGCGTGGCTTAGTGCATGAGGCTCCTGTGTCTGTCCTCTCCGCCAACGGTGTTGACATTGCATGCACTCAACCTGGCCTTCGTTTTTCTCCCCCCACCCTTCTTCTTCATCTTCTTGTGCATGTGTGCATTAGCATCATCAGGCGGAGGAGAATTGGCATCGGAGCACGAGGGAGCTGCAAGTTACAAGGCCCCGGTGGGCCCAGGAACAGACACCGAGGGCACCAGTGATCCAGAGGGCGAGGGGAGCACCACAACGGGGACCGGTGGTGACACCAGCGACACCGACACGTCCTCGGACGGGAGCTCCCTAGCGGTGGCGGCAACATCCGGGCCCCCCGCCTCTACAGGTACAGCCGCCACCCAGCGCACCAGCCCCGCCCTCCCAGCAGCCCCTCAGCCTACGCTCCGTGCCCGCTCGCCCAGGAAGGCAGGCGTCTCCTTCGCCCCAGGCACCTCAGCCCCTGCCCCTGTTACCCCTGCTGCCCTCAGTGAGGAGGTCATTGACCTCCTTCAGACCATCATTGTTGGGCAGACTACCCTTTTGAATGCCATCCAGGGGCTAGAAAGGGAGGTTCATCGGAGCAATGCCTACCTGGAGGGCATTCATTCGGGTCAGGCTGCCCATCAACGATCGTTCAATGCTCTGGCCTCAGCACTGACAGCAGCCATTGTCCCTGTTTCCAGCCTCCCTCTGCTGACTGCCTCCACCCTGTCTCTGTCTCCTGTTCCTCAGCCTATCCCATCCACACCATCAGACCAGCCTGCACACACCTCAACACCCAAGGGCAGCTCATCCAGACACAAGCACCACAGAACCCACAAGCATTCACGCAAGCAACACCCAGATGCAGACATTCCAACAGTCACTACCACCTCTGTGTCCCCCTCCTCCTCGTCTCCCTCCTCCCTCCCTGTGACGTCTACACTCACACCTGCATGCACACCACCATCAGCCAGTGCTTCCATCACCAGCACACCCTCCAGTACAGTCCGCACACGTGCTGTCACCACCCCCACTACCATTTACACGTCCACTGTGTCCTCTCCCACTGTGTCTGTCACCCCCTCTTCCAAGACACACAAACGCAGGCAGACACCCACCCAACAGCCATCCACCTCACGACAGCCTCCAGCACAAGCACCTGCACCCAAAGACAGCACACCTGACTCTCCTACAACCACATCCTCTTCCTCCACTCCCATCGCCACTTCTCCTACCCTTTACCTTGGTCCTAAAAAACTTTTCCTCGCTAATCTTAACCTCTTTCCCTCCACTGACCCACCCCCTCCATCTGCAAAGAGTCCCAAGAGCACCTCAGCCACCACCAGCCCAGCTTCGAGTGTCACTGTGGTGCATGGGTTCTGGAGTCCACCCTTTGCCAGCAGTGACCCTTCAATCAGCAGCAAGGGGACAGCCAGCCCCCCCCAGGCAAGAGGACCAGGAAACTAAAGGGCCGCCGTGAGAGGACTGACACAGCTGCCCCCAAGGAGCAAAGTTCGCCCACTTCACCAGCCACAACATCTAGGGGAGGCAAGGGCCCGAGAGCCCCATCTAAGGAGCGAAAGGGCAGCAGGGCGGAGAAGTCAGCCAGCAGGAGCGCGGAGCAGGAGGGGCCCACAAGCCCCATCCCGGGTGTTAGGGAGGACACCAAAGGGCCCAGGACTCCGTCACCGAAGGGTCCAGCAACAGCACGGTCGGAGGGCGACTGAGCAGGGAGTCCAGGCCAGGTCTGGCTCCCTTGACTTACTGGACGAGCACCGCTGAAGAGGGCCCCGCCGTGCAGAAGAGCACCGCTGAACAGTGCCCCGCCGTGCAGAAGAGCACCGCTGAACAGGGCCCCGCCGTGCAGAAGAGCACCGCTGAACAGGGCCCCGCCGTGCAGAAGAGCACCGCTGAACAGGGCCCCGCCGTGCAGAAGAGCACCGCTTCGCTGGGCCCCGCCGTCTCAAGCACCGCTCCGCTGGGCCCCGCCGTCTCATGCACCGCTCCGCTGGGCCCTTCCTGTCAAGCACCGCTCCGCTGGGCCCCGCCGTCTCAAGCACCGCTCCGCTGGGTCCTTCCTGTCAAGCACTGCTCCGCTGGGCCCGCCGTCTCAGGCACCGCTCCGCTGGGCCCTTCCTGTCAAGCACCGCTCCGCTGGGCCCTTCCTGTCAAGCACCGCTCCGCTGGGCTCTGCCGTCTCAAGCACCGCTCCGCTGGGCCCTTCCTGTCAAGCACCGCTCTGCTGGGCCCCGCCGTCTCATGCACCGCTCCGCTGGGCCCCGCCGTCTCAAGCACCGCTCCGCTGGGCCCTTCCTGTCAAGCACCGCTCTGCTGGGCCCCGCCGTCTCAGGCACCGCTCCGCTGGGCCCTTCCTGTCAAGCACCGCTCCGCTGGGCCCCGCCGTCTCAAGCACCGCTCCGCTGGGCCCTTCCTGTCAAGCACGGCTCCGCTGGGCCCTCCCTGTCAAGCACCGCTCCGCTGGGCCCTTCCTGTCAAGCACCGCTCTGCTGGGCCCCGCCGTCTCAAGCACCGCTCCGCTGGGCCCTTCCTGTCAAGCACCGCTCCGCTGGGCCCCGCCGTCTCATGCACCGCTCCGCTGGGCCCCGCCGTCTCAAGCACCGCTCCGCTGGGCCCTTCCTGTCAAGCACCGCTCCGCTGGGCCCCGCCGTCTAAAGCACCGCTCCGCTGGGCCCTTCCTGTCAAGCACCGCTCCGCTGGGCCCCGCCGTCTCATGCACCGCTCCGCTGGGCCCCGCCGTCTCAAGCACCGCTCCGCTGGGCCCTTCCTGTCAAGCACCGCTCCGCTGGGCCCCGCCGTCTCATGCACCGCTCCGCTGGGCCCCGCCGTCTCAAGCACCGCTCCGCTGGGCCCTTCCTGTGAAGCACCGCTCTGCTGGGCCCTTCCTGTCAAGCACCGCTCCGCTGGGCCCTTCCTGTCAAGCACCGCTCCGCTGGGACCTTCCTGTCAAGCACCGCTCCGCTGGGCCCCGCCGTCTCATGCACCGCTCCGCTGGGCCCCGCCGTCTCAAGCACCGCTCCGCTGGGCCCTTCCTGTCAAGCACCGCTCTGCTGGGCCCCGCCGTCTCAGGCACCGCTCCGCTGGGCCCTTTCTGTCAAGCACCGCTCCGCTGGGCCCCGCCGTCTCAAGCACCGCTCCGCTGGGCCCTTCCTGTCAAATACCGCTCCGCTGGGCACCGCCGTCTCAAGCACCGCTCCGCTGGGCCCTTCCTGTCAAGCACCGCTCCGCTGGGCCCTTCCTGTCAAGCACCACTCCGCTGGGCCCTTCCTGTCAAGCACCGCTCCGCTGGGCCCTTCCTGTCAAGCACCGCTCCGCTGGGCCCTTCCTGTCAAGCACCGCTCCGCTGGGCACCGCCGTCTCAAGCACCGCTCCGCTGGGCCCTTCCTGCATGCACTGTTAACAGTTCACTGTGCCCACCATGCCTCCTCCTTGACCAGTGGAGACTGTAATCCACCTGATGGACTGTGGCTTTGCACTCCCCAGGATGGAACAGTGGGTTGCCCACTCACCGTTGTCGTCTGCGCCGGCGTTCGTACTCGTGGTAGATGAGCAGGTAGACGAGAGCAGGTAGGATGTTTAATTCGGGTTCCATGGTGTCCTCCTTCCTCGTGGAGTGCGTAGAGGTGAGCGTTTTCCCGTTCGTAGTCTGTTTCCGCCGTGTTTTTATCGCGGGGCTCCCGCCCCGGAAAAGGTGGCGGATTGGTGAGTTATGATACTGTGGGCGGTACATTGTCTGCCGCCTGTCTGTTGGCGGTGACCGCCGCGCTGTTTGTCTGTACCGCCGTGGCGGGCGGAGTGTTAATGTGGCGGGCTGTGTTGGCGGTTCCCGCCAGGGTCAGAATTCCATTTTTTGGACCGCCAGCCTGTTGGCGGGTTGGCCGCCGCTTTATCACCGACCGCCAGGGTTAGAATCACCCCCTAGATATCTGATCGTAAAATAACACACGAATATGATCATTGCAAGTGAGGACATCCCATTGGAGCCGAGAATAAGCTCCACTTCAGATCATTTGAGATGCAGAAAATGATATGACATCTAGGATCATATTCTATGGAGGACATTCTTTAAGGATAGCATTCTTGCGTTGTCCTGTGAAAATGTGATGAACACCTGTGTATTGCCCACTTCTATCCTTTCTTTATAGTTTTATTTTTGTAGCCTAAACTGACATGAGTTAATTCTTGCCAATGGCTTCTACCACATAAATAACCTTCTTCTTATGGCTACTTGGATGTGGAAAAAGTCAATATGGAGGGAGCACTTGTACTGTGCTCGCATTATGGAGTGAGTTTTTTCTCTAATCAAGGTTTATAACTTATGTTCGTTCACTTTAAATTATAATATTGCATAGGCACTCACTGGAGTGATATTTGCCCTGGGCAAAACACAGACGAGTTGTTTAAATATAAAAGGCTATGAATGAGCAGATGAGAAGAAGGTAGACTTTTACTTTTGGATTTAGTGTTGATGTTGCAATATAGTTTTATTCATTTGTAGCCTACATTGTTGCCACTGGGAGTTTGGTTGCTAGGAATTCAAGAAGTGACGAAATCAGTCACATGCAACACATACCCAAAAGAAAGAGCAGACAGAACATAAGCTCATGCACAGAAATATGTCTGAAGAGTGTAATCAGTGGAAGTCTGTAGTATGAGCACCTTGCAAACGTTAGCCAAGTTCGGAGAGAGTTCCAAAGCCTTGGCTGAAGCATTCGCATGGTGTGGCTTTCACAGCAATCCAACTAAAAGTGGGGACTAGTAAGATGTAGGGCTCCAAAATCAGAGTTCCCCGACGTGTGTGATGGGCTATGCACAGGACCTTTAAGTGAATATACTACTTAGCTGGAAGAAAATATGGGCTCTATGTGCAGCAACAACACTGTCACATTTTTGCAGCTTAAAACCTAATGACCCCATTTTAAATCAACTGGAGCTTTGCAATTGCAGTTTTGTGGAGACCCAGTTTTATAGTTTTCTCAAAATCGAGACAAGAGAGGACCCGTGATCTGGTAGCATAGAACGCATCTAAAGTAGAATAAAAGGCAAGATCATTTTAGCTGACATAGTTAAAGATAACAGGAGGCCCTTATTGCTGGTATCTTGGCCTCTGGCATAAACTCAGAATGTAAAACAAAGCCGAAGTATTGAACCTTCATGACTGGGACAGACATATGGTGTAACAGCCAGAGTTGCCAACCTTGGAGCTGGGGTACTAGGTTTGAGTCTTGGCATTGGCTCAACATCCTGTGGTTCTGGGAAAATCACTTAATCTCCCTGTGCCTACTAGAAATGAATGTGTCCTTGTGTAATGTAACTGGTGCTCATGTAAAGTGCTTCAGTACCTTTGGGTTGAGTTTGCGCTATAAAAAAACGCTAAGAAAAAAAATATAATCCAAGTTGTTCAGCCGTATCTTGCCAGCCAACCATGAAGGATCGCTATCGTCCAACAAAGTCTTTGCATGATTTCTATTCCTTTTCAGGAAGTTGATCAGATACTGCTACAAACAGAGCACTGAGCTCTCCAAATTATGATCAAATCTCAAAAAAACTTCAACCAGAGTTATATATTGTCAACCTAGGCTAAAACATTAAAGTCAAAGCCACCTAAAATTTCTCCTATGTGTCAATGAAATTGGAATGAGATTACATAAGAACACGACACCTGATCTCCCGCTTCTTGGGCCAGATGTAGTAAAGCGTTTGCGAGTCGCAAACGGTGAAAAACGCCGTTTGTGAGTCGCAAAAGCCTCACCGGAATGCAGAAATGCATTTTGCGAGTCGGATCCGACTCGCAAAATGCATTTCCGACTCGCAAATAGGAAGGGGTGTTCCCATCCTATTTGCGACTCGCAATGCTATGCAATTCCATTTGCGACCGCGAAAGCGTTCGCAAATCGAATCGCAGTTACCATCCATTTGAAGTGGATGGTAACCCAGTCGCAAACGGGGACCCCTTCCCCTTTGTGACTGGACTTGAAAATATTTTTTCAGAGCAGGCAGTCCAAGGGACCACTACCTGCCCTGCAAAAATCCGAAACAAAAGGTTTCGTTTTTTTTTTCAAAGTGCAGCTCGTTTTCCTTTAAGGAAAACGGGCTACACTTTGAAAAAAAAAAATGCTTTATTTAAAAGCAGTCACGGACATGGTGGTCTGCTGTCTCCAGCAGGCCACCATCCCCGTGAGTGCCCCTACTCGCAATGGGGTCGCAAACTGCGACCCACCTCATTAATATTAATGAGGTGGGTCTTTGCGACCCCATTGCCAGTTGCAGAAGGTGTCTGAGACACCTTTCTGCATTCCAAATTGCGAGTTGCAATTTGTGAGTCCCAGGGACTCGCAAATTGCAACTCGCAATTTGGAGTTTTGCTACATCTGGCCCTTAGTTTCCAATTTTAGCTCATCCAGAATGGCCACCTCGACTGACTCAGGGTTGTAATTAGGGTTATAGCTAGCTTCAGACTGATCCTGGAAGTTAATGTTATAATAGACTGGAAAGTCACCCAGCAAGATGTTTATTTACAGAATTTTCGACATTGCAAGTAGAAGTATAATAGGTCTATAGTTTTTTAATGCTGTGTGTTCAGACCTGACTTTTCAAAAGGTGATGGATCACCCTTTTCGGACACGGACATGAATGATCCTGATGGCAACGGTAAGATAATTCTATCAGAGATAGGGCCTGCAATTGCAGGGGGTACCTTTAAATTCTTATTGTAGACATGCCATAGCACATTCCATTTCAAGAGTCATCAAAGATGTTAGAAAGAAGACATATTTTAATGCCCCTTCTGTGTTTTGCTGGAATAACTAATGTGTGTTGATCAAATACTGATTAGTGATTACAATGGATTACAAGTGGATGAAGCAGCGTGGATGAATGCAGCTGAAAACTTTGAAGGTGCACAATTTATAAAATTAACTTCAGAAAATGCAATTATACCTTCTAAAATTAATCCACCTGAACTCACTGACCTGTCCCTAAACACTAAAGTGATAAAGAGATTAAAATGGCTTAGCGTATCAGGAATTCAAATTATCCTCTTGCGATGTATAACACTGATAGGTCTGTCTCTTGGAGAGGTAACTCTTTCTCTTGGTGAGGCTGTGTTGAATTTCAGGTCGTACACTTTCACATGACGTTGAACTTCTCCGCAAACAAATGTTTTCTTAGATATCTTTCCAGCAAACTCCTTTATGTGGAATAATGCTGCTGCAAATAAAAAGGCAAGGCTTATTGTGTGATTTTTTTAATTCGACAGTTTTTAAAAATCATAAACAACTTCTCGAAGTTCTCGCAATTCCTTATATAATTACGAATTTACAATCACACACACGTCTGACGTCAGGACACGGGCTAAGGATACTTTATCATGACATTGTGTATATTTGTCGAAATCACTTTGGAAATAAAACAACTGCCATAGATGTTGATCTATCACTCTGAGGGACAGAGGTAAAGTGATAAAACAGAAAGTAAAAAGGTGCATGAAGCCTTTATTTTCCATAAATCGAGGTGCCGCCCAGCATTTGCAGTTCTCACGCAGTTCTGATACCGATTTCATATACAGATATCGGGAATTCTAAAAGTGATACACATTTCATAGACAGTGTACCGAATTCTAAAACTGCGGCACATGCAGTGTGGCACACAGCACCCACCGGCCACGGCAACACACTTTTGTCATTAGTACATTTTTCAGTTATTTATCTAGGTTGCAGCTAACCTTATGTTTGCAAAGTAAATGACAAACTAAGATAAACCATATGAGATATTTCCATTTCATGGCATACATTTATTTACTAAAAGTCGGACAGTGCTGTGCTTTGTGAAATTGTGCAGCACTAAAAAATGCGCAGGACCAAATGAATCCTGCATATATCAGAAGTGTGACAGTTCCTTACATTGGCAACGTTGACAACATTCCATATTGTTTGGGTGATTGACAGCCATCTGTGTATTCAGGCATTAGTTTCATAGACAATATGTGAATATAACATATATTTGAGTCTTATAAACCAACACAGTCCTGAAAGAGAGAACACATGAGAGGCAGTGAGGTTGTGACAGAGAGCGAAGATCGATGAATGTGAGATAGAATGACATATAGGCATGAGATAAATGTACCTATACAACATACAGAAAGGCTGTCTATCATAAATTCATTTCACACACTGCTAACCGGGAGAATGCCATATTCCTCCTTTAAAAGAAAGATGTGTATTGTAACATGCGCTGCAATTAAAGCAACGTTTTTTGCACCAAAATAGAACATGTTTTATATATTTTGTATGGGTGGCAACAGTGTTGGCACTGGTGTTTATATCAGCCTTACTACCCCAGATAAGATGCTATAATGCTTTTAAAACCAGTCGCATGCTACCAGATGGTATTCCAGTGTTAGTGGGATTTTCAAGAATGATGGTTACGGTTAATCTAGATGTTTCTAGTCATTCTTTAGTTTTTCTCATCTGTGATAATTTCATATATTCAAGTTAGCTGTTTACGTCACGCTTTTAGTAACATTGCTGTACATTTATGTCTCATCATATGTGCATAGCTATTAACGCTATTATTTGTGAGGAAAGGTTGTGTTGCACAGGAACAGAGATTATAAGGTGTATACTGAGGGGCAAGAGATGAGCAAAATAGTAGGACCCTTTGGAGGCACTGTTAAATGACTGGGAGTATTAAAATGAATCTACCTAGGAGCTACAGAGGCGTAACCCATTTGAGGGGCCATGAATGTCAATTTGCCAAAATCGCTAAGGGTACTGTAAGTGGTATACCATACATCTGACCCTAATTACATCACAGGAAATGAAATCATATGACTATGACCCTGAATCTTCTCAGGAACTGATGTCACATGACCACATCCCCGATGACAATACAATAGTAGACATTGTTGAAGTTCCATAATAGCTGTTTGATTAATATAACAACAGAACACAGACTAAAGTATTTTTTTAGATACCACCTATATTAGGGTGCTGAATGATCTTTGAAAGTAGTGAGGTGTAATACTTGCCCTGAATTGTAGTGAAAGAACAAAGCTAGTGAGCTTGACCTCATATTGGTGAGGGTTTGAGGATTCTCTCTCTGGGAATATTTTTTAAAAATGAGTCAAGTAGTGTATTTCAAAGCACGATTTTCACATACATTTGCCAAAAAGCCATTGACTCTGAAAGGGCGCTCATTATATATTCAAGTCCTTTCATAGTGTGCCAAGTCATTGAAACCTGATGCCTTTAGTGCCCCCATATGAAAAAACGTACCTCCATTGTACTAGGGCCAGCATTTTGTCATGAGTGCCCCCCTATGCTATGGGTGCTCCTTAGCTCAAAAATTACATACAGTATGCCAGTGCCAGAATTGTGCCATAAGTGCTGTCAATATACCATGGGTTACTGTTATGTCAAAAATTAGCTCTAGTATGTCAGGGCCAGCACTTTGTTGCGGTTGTCCTTCTCATGCTGGGGTCATGGACTGGGGAAGATTCCCCACACTCATCCAAAAAGGGGCAAATGCCTAAGGAATAAAGTTCTCCTTGATCACCCAAGGGACCCGAATCACTAGGGTCTCAGGTCACTGGCTCCAAATTTAACCCACATGGCCTTTACTAATTCATGGAAGTAACAAAGTCTTTTTCCTATTTAATATATCTAACTTGGGATACAAAACACTGTGGGTGAGCACCACAAAAATAGTTTAGGGGCTTCACCAAGTGATTAGGAGTACCCCTTTTTGGTCCTGATGTATTGCCGCCAATCCCTGTTGGGACACCTGGGCAAGAAATATGTTGACAATACTACGAACCTAAGGAACATTAGTTCCAATAGGGTTCTACCACTTTGATTTTAATCTTAACAAGGACACCTGGATGAATTAAACTTAGTTGTGAGGTCTTTTGTTCATTTTAATTGACTATCACTGTTTCCCTCCAATCTACGATCACTCATCCCAAAATAAATTTTGAGGGCAAGTGTGCACTGTTTGAGGTTTCCTGCTTCATACCTGAGACAAAAAAAATAATCAGGGTTTATAAAGCACAACTACTCACCTGTAAGTGTCTCAAGGCTCTAAGGGGGTGTCTTCTCTGAGCTTCAGTTGAAGAGACAGGTTTTAAGGTCCTTCCTGAATTGAGGTAGTGAAGGTGACTGCCTGAGGTGCAGAGGCAGGGAGTTCCAGCTCTTTGCCATGAGATAGGTGAAGGATCTTCCACCAGCCAAGGTCTTACGTATGTGGGGTATGGTAGCTAGTGCTTGTTGAGCAGAGCAGAAAGGTCTGGTGGGGGACTATAAGTTGATGCGGTGGTTGAAATAAGTGGGTCCTGGGTCATGGAGGGCCTTGTAAGCATGGACGAAGAGCTTGAAGTTAATTCTTTTCTCGATAGGAAGTCACTGGGGGTCTCTTAGGTGATTTGAGATAGGTTCACAGTGTGGGATGTCGAGGATTCATCTAGCAGAGGTGTTTTGGTTGTGCTGTAGTTTCTTCATGTTTTTTTGGGTGGTATTGGTGTAGGTGGCATTGCCATTGTCGAGTCTGCTGGTAACCAGGGCATAGGTTACTGTTTTGAGACAGTCCTTTGGGATCCATTTGTAGATCCTCTGAAGAAGTTAGAGTATGTGAAAGCAGGAGGATGCGACTGAGTTGACTTGGCGGGTCATGGTGAGCGATGAGTTCAAGATGAAGCTCAGGTTGTGAGCGTGGTTTGTTGGGGCGGAAGGGGTTGGTGCCGAGGGTCGATGGCCATGAGGAGTTGTCCCAGGCTGATGTGTATGGTCCCAAGATGAGGATCTCAGTCCTGTCAGAGTTGAGCTGAAGGCAGCTGTCCTTCATCCAGGCGGCGATGGCTTCCATCCTGTTGTGGAAATTGTTCTTGGCAGTAGTGGTATTTTCAGTCAGTGAGATGATGAGTTGGGTATCGTCGGTGTAGGAGGCGATGTTCAGCCCGTGGTCCCTGGCAATAGATGCGAGTGGGGGCATGTAGATGTTGAGGAGTGTGGTCTCAGGGAGGAGCCCTGTGGAACTCCGCAGCTGATCTCTGTAGGTTCTGACAGGTAAGGCAGGAGTCTGACTCTCTGTGTTCTGCCAGACAGGAAGGAGCGTATCCATTGTAGTGCCCTTCCGCAGATGCCAGCTGCATGGAGCCTGGAGCAGAGGGTGAGGTGTAAGACCATGTCGAAGGCGGTCGATAGGTATAGTAGGATGAGGGCTGATGTATGGCTGTGGTCGAAGAGCGAGCTGATGTCATCTGTGACGGAGAGGAGGGCAGTCTCTGTGCTGTGATTGCTCCTGAAACCTGATTGGGAGGTGTCCAGGATGCTGTTGTCCTCAAGGTGCTTACGGTGCTGAGCATTGATGGTCTTTACACAAGAAATTATCTCTGGTAAAGATCCCCCTTTGAGAGGGTCAGTTGAGCATTGCAGAGCCTGCTCAACGAGAAGCATGGCCCATGGATGAAGAATGCCACTTTGGTGGGTCAGGGTCTGTGCATCCTGAAAAGGATACTCTGTGACTAGTGAGAAGCATATGTACCCTTAGAGTGGGTCAAGCTTCCCATGATTATTGGATTCACACACCTGATTCATATGATATGAATATGGGAGGATGTGTGCTGGACCATTAATTTCTCTCATAATCCCCTTCTTTTTTAGAGATGGATGTCCTCATACCACATATTCCATGAATTACATCCAATGCACAACCAGTTTTTGCCATGGATAGTCCAATGCCAAGAATATCCTTAAGTATGCCAGCACCTGCATTTTTCTACTGGTGCTTCGTATGACAATAATTATCTCTAGAATGGCAGCGCCAGTATTTTATCACAAGTGTCCAGTATCCCAAAAACTAACTATATATATATACGTCCAGCATTTTGTTGCAGGTGACTGTCACACCAAGAATTGCCTCCAGTGTGCAGTGCCATGGTACAATGATTCCCTGATAATCCAAGAATTAACTTCAGTAGGGCAGGGCCAATGGCAGACTCACAAGCATAACACCACATTCTCACTCACACACACCTAGATTCACTCACTCACATTCACCCTAATTTGCTTACTTTTTTGCACTCATTCATTCTTGCTCACTCTCATCCACTCACTCTTACTTTCACTCATTCATTCTTGCTCATCCTCCCTCACACATTCATTCATACTCTGACTCAATTATTCCTACTCATGCTCACTAGCACTCACTACAACTATCACAACTTTATTCTCATTCACTCTTACTTATTCTCATTCACTTTGACTCATTTTCTCTCATTTGCTCACACTCATGTTCACTTACATTCACTCTTAATCCCTCTTACTCACTCAAATCTCTTGCACTGTCTTATTTCCACTCATTCTGACTTACTCTAATTAACTGACCCACTTATTCTCACCCAATTTTATTTACTTATGCTCACTTACACTATCGAACACTCCCTCAGTCTCATTCTTATGCATCAGTTCTCACTGATCTACTCTCATTCATTCCAAATACTCTTACGCTCCTTCTGACTCACTCATATTCACTGACACACTCAATTTCACACACACACACACAGTCATACATATGTATGTTGCTTCTCTCACACAAAAGCCTCTCACTCGCAAGCCTGCAAATAACATAAATTTAAAAGCATGTTTTGCCTACCTCAGTTGCCAGTGAAGTTATTTTTCCAGTTTTTGTTGCTCTAGCTTTTATTGCACTTCTAGTGTGTAATAGATTGTCATCCAGTATTATTATAATAAACAAATGGCAGAAAATAAGGTTGTGGAACCTCAACCATGACAAAAGTGAGCTGACCGTGTGTTCCTTGCACTGATTTTACAATCTCTCAGCCCAGGGGTCACAAACCTAATGCAAGGAGTCCCCTTGGTGACTCCTAAATTATGTTACCAGGAGGGACAGTTAAATTAACACAACACATTAAGGCCCTCATTATGATATTGCGGTAAATCCCACTTACTGCCATGCTGACTGCCGCCAACATACCGCCGTGGATATCTGTTCACCATATTATGATACACACACACCAATCCGTCACTATTCAGCCACAGACACATGTCTGCCACACCAAAGGTCAGTGATAAACTGACGGTATCAAAACCCACACTGTTACACCAACAGAAGAACCTCTATCACATTATGACCCATGAATCACCATGGCGGACATTCAATGGTGGTAAACCATTGGCGGTACATACCGCAGCGCTCAAAATACACAAACACATACAAAACACCACCACATTGGACAATTCAAACAACACACACTTGACACCCATACACACACAACAAACACATACCCACACCACTATAAAATGCACACCCACATTACCCACAACCCTTTATGACTACAAACCATTGCCAACAGAATGACATCACGACTACAGACAAGACCAGACCCTACACACCACCATCACCTATGTACCTCCCACGCACCTTACATCACACACCCCAACTCATCACTCTACACACCCTCACCCACACCTCTCACACTACACCCATGGCACCACAATGACACCCCAGATTCTCTGAGGACAAGCTAAGGGTCATGGTGGAGGAAATCATCCGGGTAGAGCCTCAGCTATTTGTAGCACAGGTGCAGCAGATATCCATTGCTAGGAAGATGGAGCTATGGCGGAGGATCGCTGACATGGCCAACATTATGAGGTAGACAGTCTTACAACAGCGGGCTCCCGCCACTAGCTAGACTACTGAATTGCCCTCCACCTCCACTGCCGCTAGTGAACAGGAGGCCCCGCCATAGGACCAACAGGCCATCAGCACCCCTCCCCCTGCAGAAGGAGAACCACCCTGCAAACGTTTCCTTCGATCCAGGTAGAAGTCAGAGACTATTGCCAAGACCCTCGCCAAGAAATAAGACTCTCCTGATTGTCACCCTTGTGTCCCACTCTGTCACCCTGTCTACCTTGAACTGCCATTGCTCTACTTCCTATGTCCCCTTGGACAATGCACCTGTGACTATACTGGAACTATACCCTGGACTTTCCTCCATCATCACCACAGCCCATTGCACTACCCCCTTCATAGCACTTCATTAAACACACTTTGAAAAAATACAAGTATGGAGTATGCCAAATGATTTAAGTATGTATTTGTTTAACAAGGTTCAAACATTGCGAATAAACTGTACAGTAATGTGCACATAGAATAGACCCGTAGTTGGCTGCAGTGAACACACCAGGAGTGATAGTGGGGTACCAACATCTGCAAAAAGAGTGTCCAAAGTGTACAGTGAGTGAGCATAGAAGTGGGAAATCACAACCTGACAGAGGCAATGTGAAACAAACAAATGACAATGAAATGTGAAGTTACACTGTCTTACCTCTATATCATTGGAAGTATTGTTGAATCACTGCAGTTCTGTTGTCCTCATCCTCTGCCTCCTCATCCTTACTATCCACAGGGTCAACTGCTGCTACACAGCCATCTCCAGCCTCTTCCTCCAGCAGAAAAGGCACATGGCGTCTCAAGGCAAGGTTATGCAACATGCAGCATGCCACAATTATCTGGCAGACCTTCTTGGGTGAGTAGCACAGGGCTACACCTGTTAGATGGAGGCACCGAAACCTGGCCTTCAGGAGGCCAAAGGTGCGTTCAATAACCCTTCTTGTTCGCCCATGTGCCTAATTGGAACATTCCTCTGCCCTTATCCTGGGATTCCTCACAGGGGTCAGCAGCCAAGATGGGTTGGGGTAACCTGAGTCACCTGCAAATATTGAGGGACAACATTTAGCCACACACTATCCCATATGGCCCACACCATACCCATACACCAACATCCACTGGGTGGGAACCAGGGCTCACCTATTAGCCACACAAAGTGCCTCTGCGGTCCGACCATCACATTTCGGATGCTGCTATTCCTCAGGATAAAGACATCATGCACAGACCCAGGATACTTAGCATTGATGTGTGAGATGTACTGGTCCGCCAAGCACATCATCTGGACATTCATTGAGTGAAAACTCCTACGATTTCTGAACATCTGTTCATTTTGCCGTGGGGGAAAAAATGCAATATGTGTTCCATCAATTGCCCCAATGATGTTGGGGATATGTCCCATTGCATAGAAGTCAGCCTTCACTGTGGCCAAATCCTCCACCTGGGGGAAAACAATGTAGCTGTACATGTGCTTAATCAGGGCAGACAACACTCTGGTCAGCACTATTGGAAACATTGGCTGTGACATTCCTGCTGCCAAACCCACTGTCACGTGGAAAGAACCAGGTGCCAAGAAATGGAGCACAGATAGGACTTGCACAAGAGGGGGGATCCCAGTGGGGTGACGGATAGCATATATCAGGTCAGGCTCCAATTGGGCACACAGATTAGTGATTGTGGCCCTGTCAAGCACATAGGTGAGGATAATGTGCCTGTCCTCCATTGTTGCCAAGTCCACCAGTGGTCTGTACACAGGGGTATGTCTCCATCTCCTATTCATCCGCAGCAGTAGCAACCTGTGGGGCAAAAGAGTGAGAAGCCTGTCACAAACTGTACATTGTAGCCACAACAGTACAATGCATGAAGTTACTTTGAAATGTATAAGTGGGACCTGTCCTGTATGTACAATTGTGAACTGTGACACAGTTTAATACAGGGCCTGTCTCCCTCCCCTCCCCCCCCGAAATGTTGTCTGCCTGTCCTGTTTGGAGGGACAGGTGGAAGTGAGGTAATTCCGCTGACGTTGTGCTCTGTTGTGGGAGGCGGTTGGGAACCGTCGTGCAACGCCTCATTGGATAATATTGGGCCCTATGGGGTACAGTGGCCAATAGTGATGTGTGGCGGCAGTGATGGTATGCACCACCACGGATGTCACCGCCGTTTTCTATTTGCTCACTCGCTTGCTACCTGACCTTCAACAGGAGAGGACCTACACTGCATGTGCTGCTGTGACCTGTGTCTGGAACATGTCATGGCATATGTGACTGGGGAAAGGGCCCCTGCCCTCACCTCGGCGGAGTTTGAGAGACTGATGGATGTGGTCCTACCCCAGTACCAACTGCTGTATGGGCCTCCAGACCAACAGGTGAGTACACTGTGAGCACGATGCATGGGGTATGAATGCATGGAGTGGTGTGTATGAAGGCCTCATGTGGGGGGGGTTGGTGGATGTCCCCTGGCCGGTATGCTGCTTGTGTGCTGGGCCAGGTCTGTGCAATAGGAAGGGGTATGGTGGGCCATGAGTGTAACAGGCAGGACGGTCTGACTAATACCATTCCCTGTGTGTATTTCTTCTGCAGGTTAGCGCCCATCAAAAGAAGGGTATGTGGCGTGCCGTCGCAAAGGACATGTGGACCCTGGGGCTCTACGGCAGGTGGAGCACCCACTGTCGGAAGTGGTGGGAAGACCTAAGACGCTGGGCACAGAAGACGGCGGAGGCCCAGCTGGGGATGGCCTCCCAACAAGGAAGGTGTGCCCGTCAAACACTGACCCCCCCTGAGGGCCCGCGTACTGGTGGTGACCTATCCGGAGCTGGATGGGTGCTTGAGGGCATCACTGCAGCCACAAGGGGGTGGGTCAGTGCCCATCATTACTGCTTATGCCTGCTGAGGTGGTATCCGGGTGGGGGATGTGTGTCTGTGGGTGTCCCTCGGCCAGGTCTGACATTGCAGAGTAGGTCCCGTGTTGGCCAGGGTTCTGATGTGATAGTCCTCCTACCTAGCTTGTAGGCATCCACTACTGGGCAGGGCTGTGTGGGTCCCAGGTATTCTGCAGTTGTGGGATGCTCCCTCCTCATGCCCTGGTGACTAGCATTGTTGCTTGTAGTGCATTGCACAGTGCATAGGCCTGTTCCCTGTGTGTGAGGGTGCTGTTTACGCCAATGGTGGTGTTGGTGCAGCCACTGACCAAGTGTATCCTTTGTTTCGCCCCCCCCTTTTTGTCCTGGCATCATCTGGCAGAGGAGCAGAGGCACTGGCGATGGAGGGATCTGCATCCCACAGGACCCAAGAGGCAGAGTCCACCAGTGGGATGGAGGGCGAGAGGAGCACCACGGCGGAGACTGGAGGGGACAGTTTGGACACAGATACCTCCTCCGATGGAAGCTCCCTGGTGGTGGCGGACACCTCTGTGCCCACCCCAGCTACAGGTACAGCCGCCACCCCCGTACCAGCACCGCCCCCCAGCAGCCCCTCCACGAGAAGCCCATGCCTGTTCACCCAGGAGGGTGGGCATCTCCTTCGCTCCAGGCACCTCAGGCCCTGCCCCAGTTAGCCCTGCTGCCCTGAGTGAGGAGGCTTTTAACTTCCTGAGATCCATCTCTGTTGGGCAGTCAACCATTGTGAATGCCATACAGGGGCTGGCAGCCCAAATGCAGCAGACCAATGCATTCCTGGAGGGCATTCACACTGGCTTGGCAGCCCAACAGAGATCAATCCAGGCTCTGGCCTCCTCTCTGATGGCAGCGATTGTTCCTGTTTCCACCCTCCCCCTCCAACTTCCTGTAACCAATCCCATTCCCCACAACCCCAACCTATCCCAAGCACACAGGCAGAAGGGCATGCACACAAGACAACACACAAGAGTGGCACAGGCAAACACAATCACCACACATCATCCCACAGTCACTCACACAAACACCATCCAGATGCAGACATACCAACATCCACTGCCTCCACTGTGTCCCCGTCCTCCTCCCCTCCACCTCCCTCCCAGTTGCGTCTACACTCACACCTGCATGCACTATATCCACATCCACTACCACCATCACCAGCACACCTATCAGAACACACACCTCACTGGCAGACACCCCCATAACAGCCATGCACACGTCCCCTGTGTCCTCTCCCACTGTGTCTGCCCCCCCTCCCAAGGTACACAAACGCAAGCACTCAGACACCCATCAGCGATTCACCTCACAACAGCATAAAGCCCATGCACCTGCACCCAAAAACAGCAGAAAGACACCTACCACAACCACTCCCTCTTCCTCCACTCCTATACCTTCTCCCTCTCCCTGCCCCAATGTCACTAAGCAGCTTTTCCTGTCCACCATTGACCTCTTCCCTACCCCTCCCCCACGTCCTTCACGTCTGGCCAGGGTGGCTAAAACCCAGGCAAGCACCTCAACCACGGAAAGGATCCAGGGTACCAGGCTGCCTCACGGAAAGGGTGCCTGCCCCAAGTACTGCCAGAACCAGTGGGTATGGCACCCACTTACCCCATCCTCCCCAGGATGAAGATCACAGGGCACGATGGCCCCTCCAGAACCAGTGGGGAAGCCTCCCACTCACCCCATCCTCCCCAGGATGAAGATCACAGGGCATGATGCCCCCTCCAGAGCCAGTGGGCAAGTCACCCGCTTGAAAGACTGTCTTTTTCCTCCCCCTCTTCCCTGTGTGCTAGGCAGCTGTACTCACCCTGGTCGTCTTCGCCGTCGTTGGTGTTCATGGTGGAGCAGGACGTAAAAGATAATCGGAAATATTTGCAGCTCGGGTTCCATGGCGGTGTGGTTCTTCCCTGTGTCTTCCAAGGGGAGTCCTTTTCCTTCTGTGCAGTGTTTTCGCCAGGCTTTTGATGTCATTTGTACCAACCCGGAAAAGGTGGCAGATTGGGTTATCATAATACGGTGGGCCGAACATTGTCTTCTGCCTGGCTGTAGGCGGCTACCGCTGTGGTGGCTGTTGTATCCGCCCTGGCGGTCGATGTGGTAAAGTGGCTGTCTATCTGAGCTCTTTCCTCCATGGTCATAATTTGGTGGTATTACTGCCACTTTATCCCCGACCGCCAGGGTTGTAATGAGGGCCTATATGTTTTTTCCCTAGGAGGAAGTCCACTGAAGGCACTGTTAAACCTCTACGGTGTCTTATTTAACAACACTGGAAGGGGACAGTGATTGATGATTTGGTAACAAAATCAAAGTGAAAGACATTTTTAAAGCTTGGCTGTTCTTTCACAGATTACTGTCTTTAAATTAAATAAAAATACACTAAATAATACTCTTGTAAAGTAACATTACACGACAAGCAAAATTTAACAAATATTAACGCAATTTAGAGAACCTGGCATGTTAAAGGCATGTTTAACACTATGCACATTTTCTTAAGAATGTCTTAACATTTTTAGATAATACAGTTTTACATTTGTACACATGAATACAAATAATTTAAAACCTGATATAATTGTGCACTTCAAATATTTAAAGCTTGAACATTGACTTAGGCGTATATTGTTTTTCCAAACAAAGACTTCAACTACATTATATGAATATAACACGTGATTGGAAGACTTTCTGCGCCATACTTTAGAACTGCCATCACTTTGCCAACACTTTTATTAAGTCCCATTTGTTAAGTGCGTTGTTTGCCTATCACAATTCAAAAGATGCTTGCCAGATTGTCTTGCGACATAACAATCTACGATCATCTTTGAAAGAGCTTAGCCATCAATAGTGCAGCAGATGCATTGACAGTGGGGCTCAGGGGTCTCAGGGGTCCACTTCATCCCAATTAGTGAAAGTTTTCTGCTAGAAAACCAAGGAATAGGGGCCCAGCTCCCTTGTTCACCTTAGTGCCCAGGGTTCCCAGGCTAAGGCACTGCATCTGTGAACTCACCGGACATTTGTTAGACTCAAACTCATCTGAAAATGTTCCTCAATAATCCCCTTGATGAAATTTAAGAATAACTACATGTTCAGATCCTTGAATTTTTTACTTTGTCTCTGCGTTGTTGTGCCCACTATCGCTATTACAGGAGATTGTGGTACATAGTGAAAACACATGCTTGGTGTAAAACCCGTAATTCTTTCAATATAAATGGTAAATTGTGCTTCAAAATGCACTACTTATTCAATTTTTTCAGAACCTTTCATGGGAACATCTTCTAACACATTTGATCCACTTCAGACTTGCTCAACTGGTTCAATGTGGACCTAATATCATTTTTGTCAGGACTACTTTTGTTCCCAATCTGGCCTGGGGTTGTGGACATTAAGAACCTAATTGCGAGTTTGGCGATCCTCGGACTGCCAAACTCGCGGTGGCGCTCGGACTGCCACACTCCTGGCGGTCCAACTGCCAAATTACGATCCTGGCGGTCGACCACCAGGATACTGGGCAGGCAGCGATCAAAAGTCATGGTCTGCCACAGTGGTGACATCCCCTCAGCTCAATCCTCAACTCACTTAATGCTTTTATGTTCATTGTAGAAGATAGTACACACTTGTTTTCTTGTGCCTATTCTATGCCCTATGAATTTCCTGTCATGTAATTGAGTCCCATATTTATGAAAAATGGAGCACAACTGAGCTAACGCAGTGTGCTTAATTTTTTTTGTAACGCAAGCTAACACCATTCCCTAAAGCCATGTGTACTCCATATTTATGTAATGACGCATGATGGTGCTAAGGAATGGGGAAGCTAGTGGGTCAGAAATTATGTTAGGCTGGTTAGCGTCAAAATATCTGCCGCTAAGCAGCCTAGCATCATTTTCTGACACACATGCAGCCAAAATGACTCCTGTCTAAGTTTAGATTGGAGTCATGCCCACCACCCCAATGCCTACCCCAGGGGACCAGTATCCCCTGGGCAAGGCCAAAATACTTCCCTTCCTGTAGTGTCCCTGTGGTGGGTGATGGTGTTGTTGGGGCTTGGGGTGGGCATCTTGGTGCCCATTCCATGGAAATGGGCCTACCTGCACTCTAAAGCCTAGTCTGACCTAGTTGTTAAATAACTGTGCTAAGCAGGCTTAGCACCGTTATTAAGGCCCTCCTGCTCCTTGCGCATCGTTTCTGCACCTGGAGATAAATATGGCGCTATGGGGTTAGCGTTGTGTTTAGGACGGGAATGCCTACCTTTGCATCTCATTGACGCAAGGTGGTTTTGCGCATCCTAAACATGGCTCTAACTGCAATATTTTGATACTAGACGCGTCTAGCGTCAAAAAATAAATATGGAGTTAGGTTAGCGCCGTTTTAGTGGCAAAATAAATGGTGCTTAATTATTTGACAGAGTTTCCAAAACATCCAGCAGTTAGATTTGATTGAAATGTTGTGGGGTTATTAATTTTATTAGCGGTTAGGAAGAGATGTTATTCATAATTGCTCTTTCATATTTCCTAGGCAACAACATTTTTCACATTCTGTGGTAACCAGAATCTGTGAATTTTACTGATCTGTTGTCTTTTATGAGACTTTAAGATTTTAGGTTTTTATGACTCCAGGAAATTGTTGTTCTTATGATTGTATGGAAAGTCTATAGTTTTATGGCATTGTTATGCTGAATAAAGTCAATTTTGATTTGATTTGATTTGATTTGATTTGATTTCATTTGATTTGATTTGACTTAAAAAATGTTTACACTAGATACATTGTAATTACCTATTTCTAAAAAGTATTATTTGAAAGCACATGGTTTATCTTAAATGCTAGATCATTTTGTGGCAGCCTATCGTATACTCGCAACTACTGGCACTATGCAATTTTGTGGCTGCAGCATTTTTCACATAATTATGGATGTGCCGCAGTTGCCACATAATCCACCATGTGCTGCATCTGCTACAGATGGTAACAAAAAATTTCTTTCTTTCTCCAACAAATCAAAATTTACTAAAAAGGCAACAACACAGGTTGCCACACTGTGGTGGCAGGCTCATCTCAAAAGTGGGCATCACCATTCTGTTGCTTATTGCTGAATTTGAGTGTTAAACTGGCACTAATGAGATAAGGCATTTGCCCACACAGTGGTAGCAGGTGTAAAACTGATAAAATAATGAAGTAACACTATCACAAAAACTGCTGCATTAAGGTGTATATTTTGGCTTTTTTTGCATAATTTAGTCAACCCTGCCGCATAATTTGGTACTTTCTGCTGCATAATTCCAGCAGCCTTGCTTATACAGTGTATAATAGAGTTTGTAAATAAAGGCTTGCATATTCACAGTGAAAAATCCAAATTGAGAGTTCTCTAAAACCGTTAAGTAGAGATCCAACTAGTAGCCATGGTCTAATGCAAAGTGCCTATCCATAGAGGCCGTCCTTAAGGTGTTAGCTTGGCAAGAACTCTAATGATGTTCATAAAATGGGACCTTATCAGAGCTTTTATATGAGGGACTACTGACTCCAGATTAATATTTAACTCATGAAGCCCCAGGCTCGAAAAAGTGTTCATGATGTAGGATAGCCATTGAGACTCAGCCACTTTTTCAAGGGCCATACAATCACTGATAATACTTTTTGTGAGACCAAGCTCACACAATTGACATATTTTTACCCACAGCTAAAGGGGAGCAAGCCCTAGTGGTCCTTCAAGATAGGGCAAACCAACTTCAGAATGACAGAAAAACATAGTTGTGCCTGTGGTAACCAGTAATAATCTTTTCAGAGAGATATTTTGTAATTTCTGAAGCTTGTTACTGTTACAATACCCCACACACCTGCCCATAGGATGCCACCTAAATTTATTTGGATTTGAACAAAGTCAACTTTTGTTTTTACTGGCCTGTGCACCAATGTGCGAGTAAAACAGAAGATCCCTTCAATGGGTCTTGAAAATTGAAGTGCACTTAACATCAGCAAAGGTGCCCATTTAAGTTTAGGGTCGAAAGGAATCCCTAGGTAATTAAAACTGTCAACCTTTAAAGCTGGAGATCCCTCTATGTGATAGTTTTTTGGTTTTGTGCTCTTAGGCCCAAAGATTAAAATAAAAGATTTAGGGCCTGATTTAGATATTGACAGATGAGTTACTTCAGCACAACGTGATGGATATCCAATCCACTGAAACCTAAATCTCATAGGAAGTGTGACTAGCGGTTTTTCCACCTTTCTGCTTTCTGAAATGTCCCATAGTTTGGATTAGTTTACCATGTCAAAATCACTTGACAAATCCATAAAGGTCAAGTGCAGGGCAGTGTTTTTGATGTAAAAATGTTTACTCATTAAGAGGGAAAGATTAAGACATTGGGCCTCATTACGAGTTGGTCGGTCTGACCACCAGACCGCCATGTTGGTGGTTCTAAAAAGACAGCCATGTTGGCATCCTTCAGACTGCCCTATTATGAGCTATACAGGCAGGACCGCCACCGCCAACGAAAAAAGGCAGATCGGCAGTCTTGCGGAGGCCTGGAAATAAGAGGTCCCATTTCCAGCCTGACAGCACTGTGACCAACCACTGACTGTATTACAAACCCAAAGTCGCAGTGGTGGGCACCCATTGAGGTCAGCCAATGGCGGTCTGAACTACAGCAGTTGCGGTCACTAAAGTAATGCACAACAGCACATTGGATGGATTGGAAAACAACACAGCTGGCACACATAGCCACACTGGACACACCTGCAAAGGACACTATAAAACACACCTCTCCACACACCACAATCCCCTGCAAATACACAGCAAGGCAGAACAACTTTTTCCCACACTGCACAGATACTAGGCACCATTTATTTTTCGCCATCCCATACAACACCCTGCATACACGTTTGTCCAGTCACACCCTTTTGCACTTCCCCTCTTTATTTAGTCAAATTTTTTTTATTCCACCATGTCACATGTAAAAAAGCCACAATTCCTCAGAAGATGAGTTAAGAGTTATGGTGGATGAAATCATAAGAGTAGCCCCCCAATTGTTTGGAGCACAAGTCCAGCATACTCCTCTCAGTAGGAAAATGGAAATGTAGGACAGTATAGTCGACAGAGTGAATGCTGTAGGCACCACCCTGAGCACCAGGGAGGACATCAGGAAGAGGTAGAACAACCTCAGGGGTAAGGTCTGTTCCCTGTTCTCCAAGGACCAGCTGCAGACCAAGAAGACCGGCGGTGGCCTTCCCAGTACCTCATTACATCTTTTTACCTGGGAGGAGAAGGTCTTGGCCATTCTGCATCCCAAGGGTTTAACAGGAGTGCCTGGGGGAGTAGAGTCTGGTAAGCCACAACACGATAAATGTCACAAAAATGCTATGTCCTGCATGCTCACAGCTCACCTTTTCCCACTTTTACTGTCACGCCACACACCAGCCCAGTGTCTACCAGTCCAAAGGCCCCTCTATGACATCTCACATTTGAAGTTTACTCATCTGAGAGGATAACATTTGTGTATTGCGTGCGTAGTACATGGAGTTACATGACCAGCAGTCATTGTTCTACAACTCCAAACACCAGACCAGTGTTGCCTTCACCAAATACCCTTGTTTGAAACTCCCAATTGAATTCTACTCACCTGGGAGGATAACATTTGCAAAGTGTGTGTAGTACAGAATTTCCTTCATTAAAGCCCCTTGTTTGTTTACTCCTAATTGTAGTGTACTCACCTGTGAAGCTAACATATGATTAGTGTGTGTAGTGCAAGGACTGACATTACCGCTAAGGCCAGGAGGCACTGTTACTGTTACTCCACTCAGCCAGCCTATTGTCCTCTTCTCTAAGTACCCTTGTTTGTGAACTCACAATTCAAGTGTACTCATCTGTGATGATTACATTTGTACAGTGTGTGTACTAGAGTGAGTGGCATGACTGCAACTCCCAGCAGGCCCTGGTTCTGTAACTGTAAACATCACCACAGTATTTCCTTCTCCAAATACCCTTGATTGTTAACTCCCAATTGCAGTGTACTCACATATGAACAGTGTGTGTAGTACAGGGACTGACATTACTGTTAAGGCCAGGAGACACTAGTACTCTTACTCCACTGAGCCAGTCCATTGTCCTCTTCTCCAAATACCCTTGTTTGTGAACTCATAATTGAAGTGTACTCACCTGGAAGGATACCATTTATGAGGTGTTTGGAAGTAGAGGGAGTGACATGACTGCAACTCCCAACAGCCCCTGTTCACTTGCCCAAATGCTTCTGTTAGTGAACTTTGATCTAAATTGTAGTCACTAGGGGGGAGAACATAGGTAAAGTGTGTGTACTAGAGAGAGTGAGATTATTGCAATTCACAGCAGGCCCTGTATCTGTAACTCCAAACACCAGCACAGTGTTCTCTTGCCCAAAGACCGCTGTTTGTCAGCTCGCAAATGAAGTTTACTCACCTGGGCGGATAACATTTGTCAAGTATTGGGGAGTAGTGAGAGTGACCTGACTGCAACTCCCAGAAGGCACTGTTTCTCTAACTCCAAACACCATACCAGTGTTCTTTTCTCCAAAGCCCCTGTGTCTTAACTCTCAGTTGAATTGTACTCCCCTTGGGTGGAGACCATTTGTATAGTGTATGCAGTACATGGAGTTACATGACTGCAACTCCCAGGAGAATAATTTACTGTCACTCCAACCAGCAGTCCAGTGTCCTCTTCTCCAAAGACTCAGGTTTTGGAAATCACACATGAAGTGTACTCACCTGAGGGGATGACATTTATCAAGTGTATGAAGTAGAGGGAGTGAAATGACAGCTAAGTCAAGGAGGCTATGTCTCTCCAACTACAAACAGAAGCCCAGTGTTCACTTGTCCAAATACCCTTGTTTGTAACCTCTCAATTGAATTGTACTCACCTGGGGGGGGGGGGGTAACATTTATATAGTGTGTGTAGAAGAGACAGTGACATGACTGCAACTCCCAGGAGGGCCTGTTACTGTAACTCCAACCACCGGCCCAGTGTGAACTTGTCCCAATGCATCTGTCAGTGAACTCAAATGAGGTTTACCCACCTGGGAGCATACCAATTGTCAAGTGTTAGGAAGTAGAGGGAGTGACATGACTGCAAAACCCATAAGGCCCTGTTTCTCTGTCGCCAACTACCAGCCCAGTGTGCATTTGCCCCAATGCATCCGTTAGTGTACTCTCAAATGAGGTTTACTCACCTGGGAGGAGAACATTTGTCAAGTTTTGAGGAGTATTGAGAATGACCTGACTGAAACTCTAAGGATGCACTGTTTAGGTAACTCCAAACACTAGAAAGGTGGTCACTTGTCCAAAAACCCTTGCCTGCTGACTATCAAAAGAAGTTTACTCACCTAGGAGGGACCAAGATACAGATCATTGTCAACTCAGAGATGTTCCTGGCTAACAAGCTCCATCTTGACCTGCTGACCCAAGATGAAACCATTGACGACAGGAAGGACACATTACCCAGTGTCCAAAATAAGGATCCTAAAGGCATCAAGAAGCATAACCAGAATGGTATTGGCAGCAGACACATTCACAAAGCACTGACCACATGATGACTAAAATCACATATATACATCAAAGTCCTGGGTCTGCCTGCATTACAATCAACTAGGCCTCCAAATGGTCAAAGCCATATCTTGCCTAGACACTTTTTGCCTGCACTGGTGCAAGCTGGCATTCTCAGCCCATCCTCCCAAGTGCTAATGGCCTCCACATTTTAGCAGCTGCTTGACTGAAAAGGAATTGGCATGTTTCTCAAATGTCAGGTCAATACAGCCAATAGTACGGGTACCTGTCACAATAGGATATCCTGGAAAGCAACAATGTATAAGGGTTTTGCAAAATGTCAATGTCAATGTTTGGAGGTAGTTGTCACACTACAACCAGCAACATTGTATCTTTCACATAACAGGTCGAGCTGCCACTGGCCACAGAGGGACCATGGAAGAGACTGCCACTACCCCCATGGATGAAGCCCTTAGTGATGAAGACACTCCTGGATGTCTGGATATGGAGGACTGTTCTGGCCCATCTGGACATCCTGGTCAGACCCTAACAGTGAGTCTCACTGATGCCACATCAAAACCTCCCAGCCCGGTTGCCTCAACATCACAGGCAGTCATTTGCCCCCCAACCTATGTCCCTAAGACAGTGTCTACCATCTTGTGCCCCCCAGTCCAGGATCCTGAGTCGCAGCCCAACACCTCAGACAATGATGTTCCTGGAACCAGTGGTAGGGGGCACCGGCCAATGGGGGTTGGGTGCATGGGAGGGATGCTGTGGGCTAGTGAGGTGAGGCCACAGGGAATGCTCCTGTCCAGGACACCAACAGCCACATCTTGGGTGTCTATCAGGAGTCCCAAGGCATGATGGGTCAGGTACCTGCAGAACTCCAGGAAATCAAGCAGCTGCAGAAGGACATGAGGTAACAGTGGGAGGCCCACAATACCAACACGGCCTCACTAGCAGGGGTGTTGAGGGACAATAACACTAACCTGATCTGGGATCGTCAACAACATTTAACCCCTTCCTTTGGCACATCTACACCAGGCCCTTCATCGGTGCTAGCCAATGAAAGGGAGGCCCTGTCAGGAGAAGAACCTACCCCAGACACCCCTTCCTCTGTAGCAACAGTTCCCCCCACCCCATGCAAGCGGGGATGTTCAGCTAAGACTCCAGGAGGTACGGATGGCAAGATGCCCACCACTGCCAGCAAGTGACCTCTTACTAAATGACCTCCTTTGTGTGCCACATATTCACCGTTAACTGTTCTTCAACCACCTTCAATTTCCAATAGGAGGAGCACACTGGACTTTGGACAATGATTTAATCCTCCATGACTGAACCCTTCCCTGTTCTTTTCTATCATGTCCCAATATTACTTTATGCACCAATTTTCTATAAAACAACCTATCCCAAAGTTAGTGTCTGCTTGCTTCTGTTGCACATTTAGCTATGTAGAGATGTCAGACCATGTGAAGCAAACAAGGAAGACATAAGATACTAATGGAAGGAGGTATATGTTACAGGTACAGTGTACTGCCACGGATTGCTACCAAGACACACAAACACATTGCTACAAGTGTCTGCTCACACAAAATATTTTATTCACGTATACAGTGCATAAGCTGCTGAAATGCCTGTACTGTCATAGCCAAAAATGTCTGACTCATATTATGTGAAGGTACACATTCCAAGGTACAGCCCCCCATACCACAGAAGGAAGGGCTGTGCCAGACATTGTCCTGTAGAACAGGCAAGCTTAAAAGTGAATGATGTCACCAGCTTGCGCCTTATCACATGCCAACATAAACCAAGGTACAGACAAAGGGCAGTACAACAGTCCCTGATCACAGGTCCATCATAATCCAATGACCATGAATCTGGTGGTATGACACAAACATATGTCAGTTTTGTGGCACAGGAACTGTGGGCTGCAATGGTGAAACACATCTACAGCTACATACAAGTCATACAAAAAGAATGTTCAGTATACGTGAAGGGTGAATGCCTTGCTTACACATGATGTCAACATATTTCATGCCCACATGTTCACACACATTATGCAATCATCACAACACAGCACACTAAACAAGTCCAATGTGCACGTCTAACCTTCCACCCAACTACTGTTCAAGCTTCCTGGGCACAGGACTCATACACCCCAAATCTGTGTCCTACAGTACCTGGAACATTCCATGTCCACTTCAGATGTTGGAACTGCATCAGATACCTACAAATGTCACAACTCTGAAATGCCCATATGAGGATGTCATGATGAAAGTACCTGTGCAAACGCAAAACAAGGATTAAAAGCTTGAAAAAATACCTATTGCACGAATCATATGGCAGGCATCTGGAAAGGAAATTACATTGCAATGAGACTGACACAAACAAAGAAGCTACATCATGGTGGGGATATGTCAAAGGCTAACCCTTTAGGCAACCTTTGGCTGAATATTGCAGCTCCCTTGTTGTTGCCAAAACACCCTGCTCCACACATTCTAACAACTAAAGTTCTTCATACAGCCACAGTCATTATATCACATGAAGTACTTACACTCATGAAAAGTAGCTATTGATGAGATCTTCCCGCAAGTCAGCTAATTCTTCTTCGCCACTGTCATCCTCACTTGGCATTTCAGGATTCTGAACCGGAAGCACTGCTGGCTGCCCCTTCTCTAAGATGTATGGGATATTCCTCAGCAGGGTGATGTTGTGGAACATGCAGCATGCCACCACGATCTAACACTCTTTCCTGGGTGAGTAGAGGAGGACTCCACCTGTCGAGTCCAGACACCTAAATCTGTCCTTCAGGACCCCAGAAACCCGTTCCACTACCCGCCTTGTTCTTCCATGGGCCTCACTGAAGCAGACTTCCCCTGGTGTAGTTGGATTCCTTATTGGCATCAAAAACCAAGGACGGTTTGGATACGCAGAGTCTCCTGTTGAGGAATGGGACATATGTACAACGAGTCCCTCTTTTCAGGGTTGTAGCACCTGTCATTGTACACACACAGACAGGACAGATATAATTTTGCGATCAGTCAAGCCCTCTCTAGGTACAGTTGTGACATCAGCTGGGGTTTATTGCTGTTCCGCATAATGAAGGAATCATGGGCTGAACCCAGATAACCAACACAAACCTGTAAAATGTATAAATCTGCCAAACAGACAACTTGTACGTTGATGGAATGGAAGTTCTTTCTGCTGCAGAATACTTGTTCATTGGCTTGCAGTGGGACTAAGCCAACATGTGTGTCACCAATGGCCCTCATTACATGTGGGAAGTGTGCAAAGCCATAAATGTCAGCCTTGACATGGGATAAATCCTGATGTTGGGGAAACTGGATATAGCTGTTCAGGTGTTTTAACATTGCTGAGAGGACATTCTTCAACACCAGACTGAACATAGGCTGGGACATGCCAGCTGACAGGGCCACTATATTTTGGAAGGGCCTGTGGCTAGGAAGTGCAATACTGACATGACTTGTACATTGGGTAGTATGCTGGTTGGATAACTAATAGCAGACATCAGATCTGTCTCCAACTGGCAACATAAGGCCACTATTGTTTGCCTATTCAGACAATACAGGAGTATTATGTGGCATTCTTCCATAGTCTGAAAATCTGTCAGTGGATGGTAGAGAGGTGTTGTTGCATCCTCCCTCTCCCTGGGTACCTATTTATGACAAGACAGGAGTTCTAACATTAGTCATTTTGTCCACAGCAACATACATGACGCATGTGAATAATATCATGTGACAAGGCATTTCAAGAGGGATAGACAAGGCAACAGGCCACATCACATGCTGCAAAGAACGCAAGGGTCACATGTGACCCTCATGGTTTTCTACATATTTGTCCACTACATGTATCTGGACCAAACTCAAAAATGTGCATCACAATTGCCCTGCACAATGTGACTAGATATCTAGACTGCAAAAATGACCGTCGGTGGGGGTAGACTGTGCCCCACTGTTAAATGTCATCTGTGCCCTGCAACATACTACTGTGGTGTTTGACTAGTAGGACCTACATGACAAGACAGAATAAGCATGGTTGTGAGCTCTAAACAACATTTTCGGAGGTGTGACGCAGCTTCAGAAGCCCAAAACTGCATTTCATGCCTCTAAAATGGCAGGTGCCTGGCCTATTCCACTGGACTTTAGGAACCGCCCGTGATGGCTAGCAGAAGTCATCATGGCAGTTGCAACCTCGGTGGACACAGCCATAGGCTAGCATTATTGCCAGTGGTGGTCACAGGCCAATGGCTGTGACAACTGCATACGTGGTGGACATGACTGCCATGTTCTGCAGATTCCCTCACTTGACTCCAGTCACTACTGCCAGAAAGACCTCCATGACCTGAGCTGCTGTGTGCCGCCTCTGGCAGCAATCATGCCACATCCAGCAGGTGATAGGGCCCCTGCTTTCCCCCCAGAGGAAAAGGTAAGTACCTCATGTGCACCGTTTTCTCTATACTTCACCATCCTTCCCCTCCTTACAGGCAAGAATGTGGGCATGTGTGCCAGATTGACTACTAATGTGCCTGTTGTTGCAGTCTGTGTGGAATCAATGGGATGAACAATGTGCAGGTATTGGTGGCCAGTGCCATATGTAAAGTTCAGTCACATTGTGTTGTGTGAGATTTTTGGATTCCTAGATCCTCCTTGTGTTGGATCAACATAAGTAGGTGAGGAGACATTACTGCCATCCACTGCCATTGCCTTCTTCATGATTGTTGCAAATGTCAGACCAAATGTATGTGCATGATAGCATGAGCTGAGATTGTATGTTGTATGAGTCAGTTTAGAGTAACATGAGCAAAATGTATGGTGCAACTGAGATTTCTAAACACATCTGCCCTTGTTAAGCTGTTGTTTGGACGGCATATCATGACTCTCTCTGCCCCTCAGGTTGCCACACACCACATGCCAAATAGGTGTTGGTTACATGATGTACTGTCATGCATGGAAATAATGGGAATGGAGTGTCATTGTTGGTTCAGTCTGGTCAGCCTGAAGACAAAGGGGCCTGACAAATGTATCTCCCAGTACAGGTCCTAGACCAGGCTGGGGTGGAGTCACCGTGGCTTTGCAACTTTGACAGTGTGGCCACTCCCTGTACCCCAGCAGATCTTTTCATGCAGGAAATATGAGGCTCTGGTGTAAAAGCCTGCCCAGAATGCCTCATTCCTTTGATTAGATTAGGAATGGGTACAGAGGTAAGTCATTAAGCTAGTCCATATACACACTTAGCATCATTGGCAATGTGTGTCTTTGAGTTATTACAGGTCCCTTATTCCCACAGCCCTGTTGTCACCTTCCCACAGGTCATATTTGTCCTGTACAGGTTTACTTCATAAATGAAAGTCTCAAAGTGCAAACAGTGTGTCGATTCCTGGGAGGCCATGATATGTGACTCAGTAGTTTGGTCACATAGCAGAAACTGTACAGCACATGCCTTTGTTTGTCGGATGCCATCTCTGTAGGGTAGATACATATGTCCAAAGGAGTGTTCTGTGATACAGGTACACAGCACAGAACCCCACCCCCTGAAGTGGCATGAGTCTGCCTTTCTTAGTCCACATGTCCACATATGGACTGCACTTTCTGTACCCACCATGCCAGTCCCTTCATTGTTAACCATGTGTATTGTAAAAGTTTGTACTGTAGCAGTTGCCTGTAGGGACTGTATGCAGAGAGTCATTCTCACAGAATGTGGATGTATTGGTCCCTTCATGACTAAGGAGTTTACCTTTCAGAAGTCCCCAGAGGAGTGATGTGTCTCATAGTGTCTCACATCTCAGTCAGGTTGATAGAGCATGGCCTACATGATGTCCATAAGATGTCTTAGTCATTGTAGGGCCTGAGCAGGGTAGTGGGTTCATCTGCAGATGGAGAAATGTATGCCTGTAGTCTGGTCCCTGTAATTATTACTGGCTTGCATGTGTCACACTTAGGGAGTAGTGACAAATAGGAACGTTCTAGCTTGTTGTTACTCACATGTATGTTACTCAACTATTTGTGATGAAATGTGATCATGATCTCTTGATTTGTCTTTAGCATCCATGCATGTCAATGCCCATCAAAAGAAGAGATTTTGGAGACACATTGCCAAGAAGGTGCAGAACCTGGAATCCACAGCCAGTAGACAGCCCAAAGCAGAAAAAGGTGAGAGGACCTGGGATGCTGGGCCCTGAAGATCACAGAGGTCCAGCTGGGGATGTCCTCCCAACGTGGGTAGGGTTCCCATCAGACCATGACCTCTGTAATGGCCCACATTCTGGCAGGGGCCTATCCGGAGCTTGATGGGTGTTTGAGGGCAGCACCGCAGCCACAAGGGGGTGAGTATTCCTGCCTGTTCCATTGCCAAGTGAATGAGTGAGGTTCTGACAGCTCCCCCTGACAATTAGGGATGAGCCATGTGTCACACCTTAGATGAGTGATAGTTTGTGTAGACATGTCAGGTGTTGCATACTGATGTGCCTTCCATATTTGCCCAGGGACCTAGGAAACGACTGGGTGAAATACACAGACCACTTGCTCTGCAGGGGTGGCTGGGTACATTGATCAATCAAGTACTGTTTGTTGTTGTGCCTGAAATTTCTATGCAACAGAACACTGCCACTAAATGTTCCAGGCCAAAGGTAAGTTGGTGATGGATCACTGTCCTCTGCCACGTGTCTAGGTGAATGTGTGTACAGGCATCTACCACCCAGAGGCTAGTTGTCTTCAGCATATGATGAGTGCTGATCCCTCACGGCAGCCCACAATGTGAAGATGTCAAGCATACATGCAACAGGGCTTACATTGTTTTTTTGATGCAGCTATGGGTCAATACTTTCCCTTGGTAAGTGAAGAATGTCCATTGACATGATTTATGTGCCATCACTGTTTCCAACATTGCTAGTGCTTACATGTCAGCATGTGCCCCTTACTCTTTTGGAAAATATTTGTTTTCACATATATATGTGCATGGAAAACTGTTTCTGGGATGTTACATTTACAATGTGGACACATTTCTTGGTAATCATACAGGAGTGTGTCACCATTGTTTATTGGATTACACATACCCTCACCCATCATAACATATCAGTTGGCATGTACAACCGCAGTAGCAATGAAGGACATAATAGGTAGGCCTAGAAGTTAGAACCACAACGTGAATATCTATGCCCTTGATGTGGCATCATGTGGAAAAGTGCACTACACATGTAATGGATAAGGTTTGTGTCCTGATTGTTGGCCATCATGATAGAGTGATTTGCAGTAACGTTGGAATCACATGTATTTGGGTTCATCCATTCATCCACATACATCTGGGTTTGTAGGACCAAAATGATGACAGTGATGAAGCTTCCAATTGGGCAACATGTCGACGCCCTTCAACAAGTACTCACAAATCTCCGGTCATTTCTAACATGCAAAGGACTAATGGCTTCTAGTGAGGCACTCATAGTATGTCATTGTAAGGGGTGCCAGACATTAGGGGTGATTAACCGGAGGCTTGCTGAATCGTTGTGTTTTTGGGGACATCTCTCCCTGACATATTGCACATAGGGGGTCATTCTGACCCCCGCGGGCGGCGGGAGCCGCCCGCCTGGAGGGAGCCGCCATATGGCCGCTCCGCGGTCGAAAGACCGCGGAGGCCATTCTGGCTTTCCCGCTGGGCTGGCGGGCGACCGTCAGAAGGCCGCCCGCCAGCCCAGCGGGAAACCCCTCCCCACGAGGAAGCCGGCTCTGAATGGAGCTGGCGGAGTGGGTATGTGAGACGGGTGCAGTGGCACCCGTCGCGTATTTCAGTGTCTGCAAAGCAGACACTGAAATACAAAGTGGGGCCCTCTTATGGGGGCCCCTGCAGTGCCCATGCCATTGGCATGGGCACTGCAGGGGCCCCCAGGGGCCCCACAACACCCCATACCGCCATCCTGTTCCTGGCGGGCGACCCGCCAGGAACAGGATGGCGGTATGGGGTGTCAGAATCCCCATGGCGGCGCAGAGGATTCTGCAGGACAGCGGAAAACCGGCAGGAGACCGCCGGTTTTCCTGTTCTGACCGCGGCTGAACCGCCGCGGTCAGAATGTCCTGAGGAGCACCGCCAGCCTGTTGGCGGTGCTCCCGCATCCCCGGCGTCGGAATGACCCCCATAATGTCTAAGTGTCCATTTCCATGCCACATGTGTGGCGTATCTGAGTAACATTAATACTACCTCTATTGGACAAATATCACTTGGTGAAGTGTGCATTGTTGATATGTCTCCAGTGTGAAATTGATATTTCCATTTCACAGTCTCCAGGATAATGTACTTTTGTCATCAACATGACATGATTTTGTAGCATCATTTCTCATTGTTGGGTCATCATGTATCTGACAATTAGATGTGTGCATGACCGTGTGTGGGATCTGTGGAAATGCATTTGCATTGGCCAGCTATTTTATGCCAACAGGTGACTGAGGTCTGCTCAATGGGGCAAAGGTTCAAGGGTGATGGTGTCTCCTACTTGTTGAATCGGTATTGTTATTACATAACTTCAGCCATGCAATGCTAGCTGTCTGAGATCCAGATTTTCCTGGGAGCAACTGTTGACATTTCAGATGGCATGCATGCATATGGTATGACACATGTATGGGTCACTTAAGTGGAGTTTTCAGCTGGGGCCTACTTGACATCAATGTAATGTATGCTACTCTGAGCTGTTGCTCAAGTGTGATTATGGACATGTGATGACCCTCTTTCTCTTTGTAGTTGCAGCATGTGCACTGGCAGGTGAAGGAGACGGGGCACAGCTGAGTTGGGAAGCATCTTGCCAAAGGACCTCGGGTCAAGTCACCACGGACACAGAGGGGCACAGTTGCCTGGAGGTCAAGGGAAGAACCATGGGAGACGAGGGGATCATCGTCATCATTGGATTCTTCCTCCAGTGGACATTCCCAAGTGGTGGCGGATCCACTGGGGCATCCCTCTGTACCATCCTTGTCTGCCACCACGTTCTAACACCTCCCTCTCTGTTGCTCCCCACCCAGTTGGCCGTGTCTGCTCACCCAAGAGGGTGGGCATCTCCTTTGCCACATGCACCTCCTCCCCAGCTGCTGTTACCCCTGCTGCCCTCAGTGAGGGGACTATTGGCCTTCTGAGAAGTATCTCTGTGGGTCAGTCATCCCTTGTGAACACCAACCAGGGATTGGCAACTTGGCAACTTAGCTACAAAACACCAATGCATTCTTGGTACAATGTCTGGCCTACAGGGATCTTTTCAGGCTCTGGCCTCCTCACTGACAGCAGCCAGGCACCCCCCACCTTCAGTTCACCCTCCATCTCCACCTCCACTTTTCTCTTCCCAATCCAAATCCCCCCTTCCTCTACCTATCTAAAGCACACAAACAGATCTGCACACAAGAGGAGCACACACAAGCACCACAAAACACACCACCATGCAAGCAAACAACAGACACCAACAGACACAACAGTCACCACTTCCCTAGACACCCACACCACCTCAAGCATTACACACACAACATTCAGCATACCCACAGGCACCACTCCAACAGACACCCAGACATCCACCACAAGCACCATTCCCGCAGGCACCACAGCTACAGGCACGCAGACATCCATGACATCCAGCATACCCACAGTCACAATCCCAACAGACATACACACATCCACCACTCCATCCACCAGCACCTCCATCTCCCAGTCCCCCAAGACACAAACACACTTACTCACCCACCCAACAGACACCCACCAAACACAAGCAAACCTCCCAGAAGGATGCACCCACAACATCCACACCAACACAGCAGACAACAACTCCCTTGACCTCTGGTCCTGACCCCTTTAGGCTGACCATCCCCATGTCCCCAAGAAAGATTTTTTATTTGACCTTTCTTCTATTCCCTCCATCCCCTGTCCCAAACCCAAGAGGCTCCCTCCCTTCTGCCTCCAAGGCCTTGTTTGCCCATCCTGCAGGCACCCATACTTCTCCACCCAGAAGAAGCATCCCCCTCCCAAAAAGCAGACCATCCCTCCCAAGACCAACCCTCCCCAATCTTATCCCCCCAAAAATGATCCGTGAGGTGCCTGCCTGCCCCCTTGATGCCCCTTCCTGTGGTGGTTTCCATGGGAATTTGGAGTCAAGTGAGAGCACCATGAGGCGCCTATGCATTGGACTATGGATGGGTAATGGCCTTGGACTTTGAAGGTTTACCATTAATAAACCCAAATATATTGTTGTTTTGTTGGGTACACATTTATCCTGCAATTGCTTTACTACTATATTGTTGTGCCTGATTAATTTGCATAGTGTGCCTGCAGCTTTTGTGTACAGTGTCTGACTTTGTGGGCAGTGCTGGTTTCCTCCATGACAAGAGTATATGTTGAGTGTATGGATATGTGGGTGTAATAGCAATGGTGGTGTCATGGCATTGTGTACTGTTTGCTATGGTAAGTATTTAATCTTGTGTTGTACAATGTGAGCATGTAGGGTGTTAGACCTGTCCCCCTGATATGGATTATATGTTAATCTGATTTATGTCAGCTTGAGTTTTGTTTGTGCAGACATGGAGTGTGTTCAGTTGTGTTACCTCTGTTTGCATTTGCCTGTGCATGTGTCTATTTAGTTGTGTGTACCTTGCAGCTAGCTCCTGTAGAGTTATGTCCCACACAGTCGGAGTTGTATGTGCTTTGTTGACTTGCACAGCCACATTGTGCAGATAGGCATGTCATTTGGGTCTAGCATTGATTGTCCCCAAGACAAACGTAGGGCCTGTTTCTGTGCAAATGTTGTTTAGGGTGCATGGGCAAAGTGATGTGTTTATTAGTGCAGCCTCCTTCCCAGATTGTTCCTGATGCCCCCATCCCTATTGTGCAGGTATTGTTAGCATAGTGATCTTTGTATATTTGTCTCTCTGCCTACTGTGCATGATATTGTCCTTCCATTGTGTTGCAATGTGGATGATATGTGTGTGTCTATTGCAGGGCTTTTTCATGGAAGTTGTGTTGGTGTTCTATGACACATCCATACATAGGTGTGTTGTGTGTGACAATAGTCCATGGCCTGTGAGGAGTGTGGGTGTATGAGTTGCATTTGTATATGTCATGTTGGTGTGTTGGTATTGTGTGAGACAATGTTGTGTAGCCTTCACTATTCCTGTGCCTGAAATGATTAGGTGTGTGTTTTTGTGTAGTGTTGCAGTGCAGTGTGAGTGACCTACCCAAAGGGGGCGTATTGTGACTGTGAATGTGTCCATCTTTATGTATGATTCTGACTATGCACACAATGAGACGTGTACTTTGTGCCCATAGCGTGTCCCACATATGATGTGGACGACGGTGCAACAATCTATTGTTGAGCATATTTACACAGGTAGGTGTGTGTACTTATGGTCGGTTGCGTCCACGCTGTAGTTGATTTTGTGCTTGATGATCACTATCAGTGGCAGAACGTATATGATCGGCTCCATGGCAGCATCAGACAAGTGAGGCTGCCTGCAGGTGAGTGTCTCCCTTCATACTGTCTGTTTCTAACTTCTGAGATGTGGTGGCTGGTCTGCCATGGTCACATTGGCGATGTGCAACTTCATAGTGTGTCCGGCGGCAACACAGGCTTCACCATCCTGTTTGTGCTGCCTTATGACTGTGGTGGTCTGTGCTGCCTGTTGGTGCCAGCGGGACCTTGTGGTCTTTGCTCCATAGGCCTGCATGACTGATAATCCGGTGGTCTGACCTCCAACCCAATGATGGTCAAACCACCAAGGCGGTTGATGAACCGGCAAACTCGTAATGAGGCCGATTGTTCTGTGGTTCCAGTACTGATATGATGGCCTCCTGATTCCTCAAGTAAGATTTTAAGGCCAACTTCAAGGCCCGGTGGGCCAGCGCTGTGTGTAGGGGTGATCAGGACTTGAGGTTAGAACTGCTAAAACTGCATAACGCAGCATAGCAAAACTATTATCAGACAGGCAGGTGCATCCTTATCTAAACAATTATTCATTTGGGACAGATTTTGGGATGCAATGGACCTCCAAAAATTTGATGAATCACAGAGGCCCACTTAATATGATGGCTACTATTAGCAAAAAAAGTGATGAAAGGTGGCTCCAAAGTTCTACCCACTCTCTGCAGATGCCAGTAAAATTTCAAAACAGGGTAATTATGATCACTCACACAGTTTTATAAAATTAAGATTCTGATGTCAAAACAGCATATACTTTTGAAATTAACATGAAATCAGTAATGCTATGAGCACTACCCCCTGTAAAGTTTGGTCAGAAATTTAGGGGCTCCGGGCCGCACTCACTCACAAAAAGGAGGTCATGATTAAGTATCGTATTATTAATTGCATCCCCATACACCGTATGCTTAAAATGGGTCACTTCCTGGTTCATGTGGTCCTCCAGACCACAGACCTGGAACACACTAAAAGGGCATAAGGTACAAATAAAATGACCCGTCCATAACATACAACATGAACTTGTATTTCAATTACATTTTGCAATATGGTCGATGAGTACGTCTGTCACTTTTGAAGAATGGTGATCAAACGTATTGTTATAAAAGTTAATAATCAATTCATTTACAGGGCCTAGACTAAACAAAAGTAACTTTACTTTCATACAGGAGAAATTGACTGAGATCAAAAGAGCCAAGTTGCTCTTGGTCCTCCCAGAGGGGGATGGAGAGGCCACAGCAAAAAAAGAGCGAAAGCTGTCCCCATGGAAGCCCTTCATATACCAAGTCTCCTTCAAGCAAATTATTTCAAAACCCTTTATAAAGGAAGCACATTCTTCATTTGACATTTTAGAATGGATGCCTGCAACAGGCTCTAATTCTTCCCTGTGTGCCTGTCAGGTATCCTAGAACAATTCATAATTTCCTCACCAAATAAGGGTTTTTGAAGTTAACAACAACACAGTCTCCAAAGGTAGATTTTGGATTGTGGCCAACCTAAATTAACTCTCCTCCCTGTCAAAAATCTCACTATAAAGATTGCAGAGACAGGCAGAATTAGCTCTAAGCCAATGAATTACTCTATGTTTTAAATCTAACCAGGATTATTTCTTGCTAGGTTGAAGGGGTAATGACATACAGGGTACACATGAAGGTCAAATGTAAACTTGGATGATGAACATTAGGAATAGCAGTGGATCTAGCTATTAGAGGGCAGGACCATTGAAGATTATGACTCTGGGCCATACAACCACTGGTTAAATCTAAATTAAGTATAAGGGGTGGTTTTGGCAGTGAGCCTTCAACTAAAGCAGGTGCTGCGCCATTTCCCCTTCGGCAGGACTCATCCGCAACACAGGTGGACTTAGCAATAGAGTTAGCCTGCATAGTCCTAGGAGTGTCAGATGGAAAAGATTTAACCTAGGAGGTTTAACCTAAAGATTGAATTGAAGCCAAGATTTTCTCATTTACCTTTCCAAAGTTCATAAATATATTAGAACATACAGAATTTAACATAGTATGTAATTTGCCAAAAAGTCCATCACAATGATGTGCAACTGGTCCGCAAGCAAGGCTTTCAGGCTCTCTACCCAATGGATATTGGAGTGTGGAAGGCAGTCTGGTTCCTTAGGGCCAGCTGTGGATATGGGGTAGCTTTCTGTCTTGTCAGGGGTTGAGTGTTTTTCCAACATTTCCTCAAAGGGAATGGGGGGGCACTTGATCGAGGATGGATGTTAGCAACTACTTCAAATACTTCCACTGAGGTGCTTGTTTGCACACAGGAATTACCAGGATGCCCTTTTCTACTGGTGACATGCCCTGCTGGATGGGGACAAATGGTGCAACCATAGTTGTCCTCTATCACATCATTAGAAGTCGAAGCAGAGTTAGCCGAAAGGTCAGAAGGCCTGAGTCACTAATCACAGATTGCACAGAAAGGTCTAGCAGCATCTATCCTTTCCTCAAACTGGCTTATCTCCGAATTGATAGCGACCATGACAGAGGACAGATGTGTGGTAATAGTTGATGCAAGCTTGTTCAGGGGCTTTCCCTCGCATTGGAGGTGGTGGCTTTCCTCTTATCCATAGTGACACAACAATGTCAGACTTCACCTAGACTTTGGCAAATGTTTCACTTTGGAGTGTAACACAACCGAACTTGTGAAACATACCCTATAGAGTGGATGAAGAGTGTTTTCCCACCTGGCCAGGGGGAGTGGCCCTGTCCTACCTCTTTCTGATGATGACGAGCGAAGATGGGCCCAGTCTTGGCCTGGTCTTCGTCCGGGCACATCCTGTGATGAGGGAGGGAAATTGGCCTTATAAAACACCAACTGGCTCTTAGCACTCTTGCCTGCCTCCTCACCACCACAGGCACTGTAGTCCACCTCTCCTGGGCTTTAATGCATAGCCCGACTGATGAAAGCGTCCCACGCTGCATGAGGGAAACAAGCCTTATAAAACACCAAACTAGCTCTCAGCCCTCTACAATGCCTCCTCACCACCACAGGCACTTTGATCTTTGTAGTACTCCTCTCCTGGGCTTTAATGCATAGCTCGAATGATGCACATCAATCATTTAAGAGAGTGTCCTCCATTAACATCAATGGACGAGGAACAATTTCTATAGAGGTTTGAAAAGTGGGTGACTGCATTAAAGTCCAGGAAAGGCTTTTGGTTTTCAGGCAAGTAAAAAATGGTTGAGCTGGCAGGTATGAGTCTGTCAGACCGTACACCTTAGCCCCTGATGAAATGTTACTGGGTACCTTTGTTGTTAATAGAACGAGGGCAAAGACCTGTTGAAGTCTATGGAGCCACAGACTGAAGTGGTATGGGTAGCAACTGAGCATCTTATAAGTCCATTAAAAGGAATCTTTCCAAAACTTCATTCTCTTAGATCACCTCACAAAAAGAATAGTAACTTTATTATTTAAAGCCTGTACTTTGTTCCAAACAGCCTTTACATTTGCTGATTAACCAATGGCAACATTTACATTTCTTTCAGATTGCAGGTACACTGGTGAGAAGGCCTGTTTCTACTATTGTTCTGTGTCAATGGATAGCCTCAAGGAGATGGCCCAGAGTAAAGCGTTCTATGTGTGGGCTAATTTTTCTTTTACAAATTGACAGACACAGCTCTCACAGGGAGATCCCCTGAGTAAGGAGGAGATTTTTCTTAAATGTCCATCACTACCATTAGTGCAGAATGTGCAGTGTCACCAGGATACTGCACCCCAATTTTGGCTGTGTTACTAGCACAATAGTTTTATTCCTTGTTAGCATTAGGGCCCGGGGTAACCCTTGCTGCACAGAGAGCAGGTCCAAAGCAACAGGTGGCGAGATGTGGGATTTATTCGATTTTCTCTTTTATTTATTGCACAAAGGGGAGACGTTTTGGGCCTTAAGAGTGATGGGCCAGTGGAAAGAATGGTCAGAGAAGTAGGTATCATTTGTGCTGCAGATGCAGTGTCACCGGTGAGCAGGGATGTGAGGCATCAACGAAACCACAATTTGTGTGGTTTCACTATCTTTTCTTGCTTATGTTGGGGCTCAGTGCGCCATTGTTCTGCCAGTGTTGGTTTGGGCCTCGGGCCAATGTCGCAAGAGCAGGGAAAGTGAGCAGGAGAGACACATTAGCTGAGGCATCAGAGAGATGACAGAGTGGGGAATGGGGCAAAATGGAGGCCCCGTTTTTCAATAAGAGCCAGAAAAGAACATCACTTCAGAAGGCAGTCAACCTCATTACTGAAGCAGGTACAATGGCACTGGGGCCAAGGAGTGAGAGGCCCACTGCATAACAATTATGACCACCTTCATTTATAAAAGAGGCCTGGGGGCTCACGTTTCTTCCTAACATTAGAGGTGAGGGCACCCTTGCTGCAAAGTCGTAAGCAACCTGCCAGAGCGCATTTTATTCTAAAAGGGGCAGAGAATCTATTTCTAGATTGGACTGAGGCCATGAATGGTGGGGAGGGAAGAAAGAGGCAGAGGACACAGTCTGCTACCCAGGGCCGCAGCTATCATTAGAGCAACAAATGCAGTTGCGTTGAGTCCCAGGAGTGTGAGGGGCTCACAACACCCCAATTATCAGGGGTAATGCTTTTACTTGAGATATTTGGTATTTTTAAATCACATTTAATGTGGATTATCAGCTACGGAAAAAGTACTCCTGAAATGGCAATCCCACCCCCAAGTACACCCATAAAGTTTTGGAGGAGTGCCCAACTTGAAAACATTTTGTACATGGGGGTTCACAGCAAAAACTTTTGAAGACCTCTGCCCTAATATATGAGCATAATTAAAATGTCACCCTCGCCTAACAATAGCCATGTAGGGAGCGTGTTTATTTATACCAGCATTACGTGTATGTTTTACTCAACTACGTTTTCTACTACTAAGCCTTTCAGCTGCCCCGTCCACATGTGTGCCAAAGGACGATGTTGACTTGAAGAATTCAGATGCATCATCATATTGCTAGGTGGGTATGTAGGAGACCTAAAGTGTCTATTGCATGATTTTTGTCAATTTCAGCAATTGATTGTAGAGCCACTGCCAATTGAGGAGACCTTAAGCCGACACCTCTTACCATTATTAATTTCTGACATATGCTTGCATGCACGTGTTTGTGAGAGTATGTGTTTTATCCTCTGACCCTGCAATGTCCTTCGGGATCTTAAATTAACATATCCTGAATGAGGTATTTTTTATATGCAGCAAACTAATTGTATGAGAATGTTTCCTGGAATATCCACAATTGCTCATAAGTGGCATGTGAAATTTGAAATTCTAATATCTTTGCAAAGCGTAGAATGAGTTACGCTTACAGTAATCATTTATGAGTGAGAAAAATGATTTATTGCAATACCTAGAAATATGTCAAGGAATATGTTTTGCATATTTAATGGCGGTATACACTCGAGAAACAAGTATGCATGTTTTTCAATAAGGAAACCTGTCTGCTCTGCTATTTCATAATATTACCATGGGATATTTGTTCTCACTGTTTTTAAAGTCACACTAAACATAATTGCCCTGTTCCCAATAATCATGACGCACCATTCCTGGACCGAAGCCATTGATGTCAGAATACTAGTTCCTGACAGGTTTGATTTAGATGTGAATTTCTGCTCTGATTTATTACACATAGCAGAACGATGTTTGATTAAGCAAAATAAGGGTTCAAAGCTGGGATGATTGGACTGAGCCAACAGGTTCAACGTTCTAAAACAGATTACTTAAAACAGGCAGTAAGTAGAATAACTGTGATCAATTTAGAAATTGCACCTAGTCAGGCAATGTCACTGAACAGCTATTGGGCTGGTTATTTCAGAGACATATCTAATATGGAATCAGCGTGAGCTGCTTGCGTAGACAAAGAATGACATAAACTTGAATTACCATACAAAAACTGTTGCGGTCCTTCAAAAACTGGATCTGTGTTGTTCTTTCGAAACATTTACCTGATGGTGCTAATATTTAATTGACTTATGAACTCCCGTCCCGATGTTCGGGCCTGTAGTGTATATGCCAAAAGAATATCCATTTGTTATTTAAAATATCAATTTTGCCTTTGCAATCGGCGACGCAAACACACATCACTAGAAGCAAATCTTGGACCACCCAACTCAACACAGATGATGAAAAACTTATAATCATGTATCTCAAATATTATTTATATAGTTCAGCTTTATGTTTCCAAGTAAGCCTTGTAAAAAACTGAAATCATTTGATTGGATAAACATTGCAGTTGAAATCTATTGATCAGAAATGTTTTGCTCGCTTTTGGAAAACTACTACTATGGGGGTCATTCTGACCCTGGCGGTCCATGACCGCCATGGCGGAGGGCAGCGGAAGCACCGCCAACAGGCTGGCGGTGCTTCCTGGGCGATTCTAACCGTGGCGGTAAAGCTCCGGTCAGAAAAGGGGAGCCGGCGGTTTCCCTCCGGTTTCCCGCTGGCCCAGGGAATCCGCCATGGCGGCGCTGCTTGCAGCACCGCCATGGGGATTCCGACCCCCTTTCCGCCAGCCTGTTTCTGGCGGTGTCCACCGCCAGAACCAGGATGGCGGGAACGGGTGCCGTGGGGCCCCTGGGGGCCCCTGCACTGCCCATGCCACTGCCATGGGCAGTGCAGGGACCCCCTAACAGGGCCCCACAAAGATTTTCACTGTCTGCTTTGCAGACAGTGAAAATCGCGACGGGTGCCACTGCACCCGTCGCACCCCTGCAACTCCGCCGGCTCCATTCGGAGCCGGCTTCATTGTTGAAGGGGCTTTCCCGCTGGGCCGGCCGGCGGTCTTCTGGCGGTCGCCCGCCGGCCCTGCGGGAAAGCCGGAATGGCCGCCGCGGTCTTTCGGCGGGAACCGCTTGGCGGGCGGCGACCGCCGCGGTCAGAATGACCGCCTATATCACAATGTTTCCGCCAGCCGGCCCAGCTGAATGCAGGGCCTGAATATTGACAACGGCTACAAATGGAGCCGGTGGCAATGTAGCAGTGCGGTGAGTCTAGCAGCACCCGTAGCGCATTTCACTGGGTGTGAAATGAGCGATGGGGCTGTGCATGGAGGCCCCTGCACTGCCCATGTCAAGTGCATGGGAAATGCAGGGGCCCCCAGGGGCCACATCGCCAGGGAAAGGCTGGTGGAACCTGGCTCATTATCCGGCGGGCAGTGCTGCCCTGTCGGATATGAAACACTGCCACTGCCAGGCTGCCTGGTGGCAGAAGCCTGGAGGTGTTGGAGTTTCAAAGGTGGCGGTTCTGCCACATTTATTATATTGCGATCTTGACCGCCATGCCGGTGGTGGTAATTACCGCCACCGCCGGCATGGTGGCCCAGGCCGCCATGTTCATAATGAGAGCACCTACCTCCTTACTTCTAGTGACTTCAAAGCTCCTATAATGGATGGTGATTATCCTTTTCAGGGAAGCAATATATAGCAGTGGTTGTTTGGGTAATTCTTGGGTAGTATTTTGTCCTTGTTGAAGCATTGAAGAGGTGCTTGGGTCCCTAATCGACAATCTCGGACTGCTGATGTTGGTTGTTATACAGTTCCCACTAAAATAATAGGACCGCGTATTAGGTTGACAGAACCTCCAAACGCAGGGACTGAGTCTGTCTACACCATCAGTAGTTGTCGGCCCAATTACTGGCTAGCTCACTGTTCCTCAACCAAACCCCTAACCTTACTGGGGTGGAAGGTGATTATAGCAACCTGAACATGACAATCTGATCCCCAAGGGAATCCTACAGATCTTACCCTTTTATTGACTTGTTCATTCATGCCCAGGCAAAACAGAAGGGAGATACAAGATACATTTTCAGTAAATTTATTGAGACAATTGTAAACTTGCATGGAGAGAATGAGCTATGATAATTAGGCAGATGAAACAATGCGAAGTAACCAGAATTATGAACATGTTGAAAAGAATAAACAGTCCAACCACGGCAAATGTTTTCTTGATATTCCTATCTATTACTAACCGAATATTGATAGCATAGTGAGCCCCCTCACCTTTGACTCCGCCCCATCTAACCTGTGACTCCGCTCCATCTAAGAGGATACACTTAGCCCCCTTACCTGGAGAACTGAACATGGGAATCAGCCTGTAGTGTATATGGTAATCTTTCTCTGCAAACTGGAAGATCAGTGCCAGCAGAACTGCATGTCAAACAGAACATTTGTCCCAAGATGGTTGCAGCTTGAGTGCTTTTCTGACCCCTGTAGGTCAGTGCATCATATAATCCAATCCACACTATGTTAGAAGCACAGCTCTGAGTCAATGCTATGTCTAGATGTTAGAAGCTGTCTCTGAATGGGCAACACAAGCATTACGGTATCTTGTACGCTGTCGTAGCCTTGAACACCGTATACAGATTACATTTCGACAAGGGTTAACTGAAAACAAGCAGCATATACAATGTATTCTTAGAATAATACGGTTCAAGTCTAAGTGTGTAAAATGTCACTGCTAAAAGTAATGTCAGAACCAACATAGGCCCAAGGAGCCCTCACAACATGTGGATGTCACTGTACTACTGTATGTTGTTTCACTCTGTTTGCATGGAACCAACCCACATTAAATGGCACTGTCCAGCCTTTGTTTGGATTATTTGAAAATCTCTTTTTTAATTCAAAAGACCAGTTATGCCCTCAAAACACTCTATCTCAGAGGAAAGAACAGTTCAGAAGCTATGAAAGTAATTTGACTTCAAGAATGCATTGTCAATCTCTCCTCTGTTGATCTTGATACTGGCTCTGGTCTACCCAAACTCATTTACCCAGCCCTCAAAAGTGTAACTGCCCATTGCACTTCAGTATCCATCTAACTGAGTAGAGTGTCATGGGGCAGAATACACAATAGGTGCTTTTTTAGGAAAGCTGAAATCACCTTTTTTGAATGCCTGCACACACAACAAGGATAAAGAAACTGGAGATCAATCTACTCCCCTGACACATGTAGTGTATATTTCTGAAGAAATTGCAATCTCCATCAGTGCCGTGCTAGCAATTTATGAATTGTCATTTAATTCGACACACCCAGTGCCAGCATCTCAACTATTACATCCTCACCAGTGCTACAACTTGGCATCAGTTTATCTGATTAAGGTTGCAGAAATATCTGGTACAATTGCAGAATCCGGAGCATGCTCCATCCTGCCAGCAGGAGTCTCTGGTAGAACTACTAGACTAAGCAGGTTCTTCATGCTGCTGTTGATGACCATTCCCAAGGTAACACATGCCATTGTCAGACTGAAATCTGTATCTTCTAATGACCTATCATGAGCTTGACTCTGAAGTGAAATAATTTATGCTCTGTCCTGCACCCACCTTTGCAGTTAATTAATTGAAAGGCACATCTATGATAAGGGCTTCTAGTCAATGAGTTAATTCATCCCTCAATCCTGCCTCAGTAGTATTGTCCTGGATTTTATTATCCCCTCACTGAAGGTTCAGAGTGGCAGCAGTTCAGTGTACAACACTAGCAAGTGAGGTTTGTGGAGATCTTGGTTATTAGAGATCCCACAAAATCTTGCAAGGTTAGCAGCTATTTTACCATGCAGACTTCCATAAAGCGCACTCCTTCTGGAAACTCTGCAAGTTCTACAGACTCCTTACATATTTAGGACTGTGTAAAGCATGCTTCCACTTGTGGTCTTCTACTAGTAGTCTTTAACTCTTGAGATGCAGGTCCACACAGTTAAGTTTAAGTATTTTCTAAGGCCTATGATATCCAGCTGTTGATGAGTCTGGACCATCTCTCCACCAGCTACTTCAGAGCCTGTTTAACAGCCATTATTGAGTAGATAACATCCACTTTTCTGACCAGAAACAGACAAAAATAGAGGCAGTGAGTATTCCTGATGGGGACTAGAACTCCGCTGTTTCTCCGTTCTTTTTAACAAGGTCAAGACTTTAGCTATCACCCTTGATGGTGATTTGTCCTTCTAATGTCAAGGTTTTGAACACCTGTTTTTGCCACTTTTTCTCTTTAGGAAGATCCTGCCTTCCATTCTGGTCCCTAAGGCAGTGGAAGCTGCATTCTCTACGGGATGGGCAATGGTAATGCCACCTTGCCTGACCTAGGTTGGAGAGCAAAGATTGCAATAGATTCAAACTATTTATGTCAGTTTAATGCTGACATAAAAGACCTATTGACTCGTACATCAGGAGCACTACAAATGGGGACCAATTTTTCTACCTAACCTGCTGGTGGCAACCAAAACATTGTGTTTCAGTTCTCAGGCCTTATAGTCCCATGCTTCAAAGGGTCAAGATGTGTTACTAGAGTATGCTGTCTGAATGGACACGGAGGCTGGAATCAGATTCTACTTGTCCTCTTCATGTCACAGTGGCTTTAGGAAGGACCAGATGACTCATCTGTTTTTTTGATCACTCTGACCTGTTTTAGAGATCCGTACTAAGGCCCGTATTTATACTCCGTTTGCGCCGAATTAGCGTCGTTTTTTTCGACGCAAATTAGGCGCAAAACTAACGCCATATTTATACTTTGGCGTTAGACGCGTCTAGCGCCAAAGTATGGGCAAAGAGCGTAATTTTTTAGCGTGAACGCCTTCCTTGCGTTAATGAGATGCAAGGAAGGCGTTCCCGTCTAAAAAAATGACGGCGACGCAAATGCGTCGTATTTATACTCCCGGGCAAAAATCACGCCCGGGAGGTGGCGGGTCAAAAACCCCCACATTTGCGCCACTTTTTAACGCCTGGGTCAGGGTAGGCGTTAAGGGGCCTGTGGGCTCAAAATGAGCCCACAGGTGCCCTCCCCTGCCCCCAGGGACCCCCCCTGCCACCCCTGCCCACCCCAGGAGGACACCCAAGGATGGAGGGACCCACCCCAGGGACATTCAGGTAAGTTCACGTAAGTATAATTTTTTATATTTTTCAATTTTTTTGGGTGGCATAGGGGGGCCTTATTTGTGCCCCCCTACATGCCACTATGCCCAATGACCATGCCCAGGGGACATAAGTCCCCTGGGCATGGCCATTGGGCAAGGGGGCATGACTCCTGTCTTTACTAAGACAGGAGTCATTTAAATGGCGTCTGGGCGTCGGAAAAATGGCGCAAATCGGGTTAAGACGATTTTTTAGCGTCAACCCGACTTGCGCCATTTTAAGACGCCCTAGCGCCATTTTCTCCCTACGCCGGCGCTGCCTGGTCTACGTGGTTTTTTTCCACGCACACCAGGCAGCGCCGGTCTGCTTGCGCCGGCTAACGCCATTCCATAAATACGGCGCCCGCATGGCGCTTCGGAATGGCGTTAGACGGCGCTAAATTTTTTGACGCTAAACTGCGTTAGCGCAGTTTAGCGTCAAAAAGTATAAATATGGGCCTAAGGCTTCGTGGATTTTGTTATCTATATTCATTGTCTTGCTCTGCAGCCAGCATGCTAGATCTTTAGCATGAGAACGCCTTTGGTGAAAGTATGCTTTCCACTCATAAGTAAATATTTACACAAATATTGGCAGACTTTGACACCACCAACTATAATATCCCAGTCAGTCATCTGAGGGTGATCAGTCTGACCAGAGCTGTACTGGCATGGATGTAGTCCTTTTCAACAGTTCAAATCATAATGGCATTTGGGAAAAAAATTCAGTTTTAAATGCTGAAATGTAGAAATATCGGAAACAAATATTTTGGTACAAAAACATTGTGATGCAGACATATCGCTGTCAAGAATACCTATTTTTTTCAGGTAAGTAATATCGTTATTAAGAATATCATTGTTGGTAATATTGTTTTCAATAAAATAGCTGTAAAATATATATTTTTAGGTATCCATATGTTTTTAGTTCATAAATTAATTTTATGCATCATTCTTGTCTGCATATTTGTTAATAATATTTTTAAATATAGTTTGTCATTTTAAGTTATTTATAATTTGTAATTTAATTGCTAACAGTAATTCATAATATTGTAGTGGTTTGATAGGTTTGTAGGGGTATAGGGTGGGAGGTTCATTAAGTATAGTGAAATATCAATTATTTATACATTTGTTATAAATTATTTAATTGATTTATATTCATGCAAATTGTGTAGTAATTATATTTTAAAGTTATATAATAGGTGCAGGCTGCTGGGCTTGTAGGGCCATAGAGTGGGAAGTTAATTAAGTAATAATTAATCAACAAGTTATTATTAATTTATTATTAACTATTTAATTGATTATTTATTATGGTAATTGTTTTTATACTTATTTATTTTAGCTATATTTTACATATGGGCAGCTAGGTTTGTGGGGGTATATTGTGGAAAGTTAATTGAGCAATAAATAAATAACTTTTTTAAAATTGAAAATTACTAAATTGCTTAATAATTATGTAATTTTATTAATTTTAATCCAGATAATTTTTTAATTGGTTAATTAATGTTCATATGAAGAGTTTCTTATTTTTGTAAATTAATAGGGTTATTCAAATATGTTATCTGTTTGAAGTGAAGTACCTTTCCTACTGTTGCACAGACTAGAGTGGAAATAGTAAATTTAAGCCCTCCAAAGTCCAAAACTTTCCCTACTGTAGCGCAGACTGGAGTTAAAATAGTACATATTATCCCTTTGAAGTCCAATGCCTTCCACCACTGTTGCACAAACTCACGTGAGAATAGTAAATGTAACCTCTCTGTAAGCCTACGCTTTCACTACTGTTGCATAAAGAGGAGTGGGAATAGTATATCTACAATTTCCAGACTCCAATCTTTTTCTTACTATTGTTTTAATATATATTTATTATCATAACTTTTTTGTTTATTTGATATGATTTGTTTCGATAGGTAGATTGATAGATAGATAGATAGATAGATAGATAGATAGATTTAAAATTATATAACAATACCATTTTGGATTTTACAGTTTTTATATTTAATCAAATTGGTAATTTAATGTTTTGCAGTTGATCTTTTAATATTTTTTATGTTTAATATCTATCTATCTATCTATCTATCTATCTATCTATCTATCTATCTATCTATCTAATCTGTCTGTCTATGCTTTTTATAGTAGTACATTTTAAAAAACTAACCCAAACAATTGAAGGTAATGTAATGACTTATATAAACATACAAACACAAATATATACAATCAATCAATCAATCAATCAATCACGATATTTATAAAGCACGCTATGTACCCGTCAGGGTTTCGAGGCGCTGGGGGGGGGGGGGGGGTGCGCTGCAGTTAGCGGTCGAAGAGCCAGGTCTTGAGGAGTCTCCTGAAGGCGAGGAGGTCCTGGGTCTGGCGTAGAGATGTGGGGAGAGAGTTCCAGGTCTTGGCGGCGAGGAAGGAGAAGGATCTACACAAATATATACACCTATGTATGTTTATGTAAACATATATTTGTACATAGTTTTAAAGATTATTTAAATGTTTTACATTTTAAATTTATATTCGAATTATTGTATATGTTAAAAGATTTATGATTTACTACATTAAACTATATTTATTAACAACTATTAAAATAAATGTATTAAAAACAATATTTGTGTACGTTTTTTAATATCAGTGTGAAACAATTTTTTAAAACATTTTTTTACTTACCATTATAAATATAGGGAAACTATTTTACGGTAATTGATACTTTTGACACAATATTTCTGTATCTCGATATTGTTGTTTTCGATATTGTGTTAGTGATCCATTCACAATCAGGAGAATTAATTTCCACCTTTTACATGTGAATCTCCTAACAACTCTTCACTCCTGGCCCCTTCTTGTTAATTTGACATTAAACCTCTTGCTAAGATTATATGATACAGTGGGACCCAGGGGAGAACCTAGACGGATGACCTTCTTCAACTTCCCACATGGAGCATGCACAAGTTATAGTGTGTCTTTTTCCTTCGTACTGTGTTTGAGTAAGATCTATTCTCTAAATGGCTAAACGTTAACACCACAAAATAGAATAATGGACAGTGGGTGGAGAATGATAAAAACCTCTAAAAGGATTGGTACTTAATCAGAATTCAACAAAGGACTAAACACGGCCCAAACAATCCACTCCACCATACAAGCTGCTCCTGTTCTCTTCCATATTGATGGGGGTGTGCCCCATTAACTGGTCACCTTGATTCCACTCTTCCCATTTTTAAGGTAGACGTCAGTGCAGCTACCTTCACAATCAGCTAGAGGGATAATAACCACATTACCCCCCAATTTCAAGGATCTACACTGGCTCGTTGCCTGGACCCATCAAATTAAAGCCATCTCTTTTTCATATTCCTCACAACTATCCACAACACCAAACCGCATGCCCTCACCAATTTCTTATTTGAAAAAAACGACATCATCTGTAGCTCAATGAATTATAAAGTGAGCCAGTATAAGACAAGGTGAAAAATCCCACCTACAGCCAGGACTGCCCCCCTCTTTTGGATAGTACATAAACAATTCAAGACTCGCTGTTTCTTCATCTTTTTTGTCTCTTTTACTGATGTCCTATGTAACCATCTCCAGAACCCCATTCTTATTTAGAATAACTCATAGTCTTCTTTGCAACGTTTCCTTCTTCCGGTACAGTGTTTTCATATTGTAGTGTTACATTATTTCACATTCATAATTGCATGTTATAGATCTTCATAACTCACAGCTCGTGTGCTCTCATTACATCTGTACTGGTTTGTTCCCGTTCCTCTATCACACATAGTTTACACATATTTTTATGATCATTTTAAAGTGCTAATTTGTTCTCCAGTACTATGTCAGTGCTATATAATCAGCACCAATAAAATAAAAGTGAAAGAAGTCTCAGGCTATTGAGCTTCACACTGTTGTCAAACGTAGGACACATGTGTTAAATCCAGCGAACACTTTAATCCTAGGTTAAAGCTGTCTTTACAGTCTGTGTTTTTTCAGATCAGGGTCTTCAGAAAAATATTTACTTCTTGATCCTCTAAGGCAAAGACAATATATCTGTGTATTTGGTGGTGAATAAGTCTTGGTTGACCTAAAGAAACATGCTCAATGAATTTATTTTAGCTGAACTCCAACAGGTTCGGAATGCAGGGATGTTCTGCTCTTAGATCTTCGCAAATCTGAGCACCATAATCCTCACATGCACCATGCATGATGGGTTTATGGAAATTATAGATAGCAGCATAATGCCCTCTGGCTTTTGTAGCAGGCTCTGCATCTCACAAGATAAATGTATGCCCTACTGGCTGGGTAGAACCCTCAAATCAGCTCCACTGAATATAATAATGTCAATGAATCAGAGGAAAGCAAAAAAATGCAGGGCTCTACTGCAGTCATTACAATTATGATCAATTACCTGCCGCTGCTTGCGCTGCATTATTAGTTTTCAAAAGGCACTTTCCAAATCCATTGTCCACTAAGATACTTAAAGCTCGATTATGAGTTTGGTAGTCAGATTGCCAATCCGCCACAGTGGTGGTCCCAAGAAGACCATTGTACCAGCGGTCTCCTGTCCACCGTATTATGATGTATGCAGGTTGAACCACCGACCACGTCGATATCTTGCTGCCCGCCAGTGGCACAGTGGGCTGCAGTGGGCTGCAGTGTTGGTGGTGCATACTCTGCCACTGTCATGGCCATGGCCAACTGCTGAGCTTATTACAAAAACACAAATGAAATGGTGGCCCCCTTGCAGTTTAGCTGATAGCAGCCAGCCATCACACATAATTGTTTCATTTTTGTTACATACGGCAGCGCTTTTTTCTCACCCAATTTAACACCTTTCACACATTTGTATTATATTTTTCCCAATATCACTTGTCTTGTTTAGTTAGTTACTGTCACCCATTTTAATTTACAGTCATGTCACGTCCCAAAAATACATGTTTTCAGAGGATGAGTTGAGTCATGGTGGATGAAATCATGAAGTAGAGCCACAACTGTTTGGAGCACATGTCCAAAATACTTCTCTCAATAGGAAAATGGAAATGTGGCAAAGGATAGTCAACAGAGTGAATGCTGTAGGCATCATCTTGCACACAAAGGGAGAAATTAGGAAGAGGTGGAACAGGCTGAGGAAGGTACATTCTCTGGCCTCCAGGCAACATGTTGAGTCCCAGAAGACTGAGGTGGTCCTCCCAGCACCCTATTACAACTATTTCCATGGGAGGAGAAGGTCTTGACAATCATGCATCCTGAGGGCTTGACAGGAATAGCTGGGGCAGCGGAGTCTGGTCAGTCACACTGGAAAAACTGTCACAAATCTTCAATGTCCTGAATGCTCACATCTTAGCTTTTGCCATTGTATTGTTTATCTACTTATCTAGCATGCAATACCCAAAGTATCTGAGAGGGTAGATTGTCAATGTGAATTGTCATAAATAACATCACATGTATCAATTCTCAATACATTATGTCAGACTACCCACTTGTCAAGTGTTGGGAAGTAGAGAGAGTGACATGACTACAACTACCATGAGGCCCTGTGTCTGTAGCTCAAAACAAGAGGCCATTGTAGACTTGCACAAAAACACTTGTTAGCCACGAACAACTGATGTTCACACACCATGGAGTTCACCATTTGCCTACTGTTGGGAGTCAGAAAGTGACATGTATATAACTATCATGAGGTCCTGTTTCTCAAAGGACGAGGCCATAGTGATCTTGCACAAATACACTTGTTAGCCATGTCACAACTGATGTTCACTCATCATGGAGTTTACCATCTGTCTAGTGTTGGGTATTAGAAAGTGACATGACTACTACTACCATGAGTCCATGTTTCAGTAACTCAAAACAAGAGGCCAATGTGCACTTGCACAAAGACACATATTAGCCATGCCACAACTGAAGTTCACTCATAATGGACTGAGCAATTTACATATCATGCTTAACTCTGAGTCGTGCATGCCTACTTAGCTTCATGTTGTCCTGGTAACCACAAATGTCACTATTGATGCCATGAATGGCACTGTACCCAGTGTGTACCTCAAGCAGTTGTAAGGCATTAAGCTGCTTCAGCTCATTGGAAGTGGCAGGTAACCCATTGACTCTGCACTGCCCACATGTTGTCTACTGCTACATATACAACCAAGCTGTGTGTTCTCCTGTATCTTGCACAGCTAGGCCTTTGAATGGTGAAGTACACTTGTTACTTCTCCACTGTGTTGGCTTAACTGTTTGTTAGCTGTCATGTTCATTCCTTAATCCAAAATGCAATTTATCAGCACACCGAATGAGCTACTTAATTCTAATAGCTTTTGCAAACTTCACAAATGTCTTGTCAAGAACTTCAATACCATGGAAATATATCACAATAGGAAACCCTACCTATTACCATTTTCCTTGGGCTATACTTACTGTGAAACTAAACATTTTGATGTAGATTCCACACTTTCACCAATAACAATGTACTCTATTTCTCAACAGGTCAAACTGGCACTGCACCTGGGCAGACATTGCCCACCAAACAGACTTCCAACCCAACCCCGGATAAAGCCCTCAGGGATGACAGCACTCCTTGACATGTGGACGTGGATGATGGCCTACCACATCTGGACAGCCTGGTCAGATGACAACAGTGAGTCTCACTGTGCCCACATCAACATCACCTACCTCAGTGCTACAACATTTCAGCCAGCAACATACCCCCCAACCTGTGCAGTTGGAGAGGGCACCCTAGACAAGGGGCACAGGCTTGTGGGGGTAGATCCATGGGAGGGATGCTGTAGGTTAGCAGAGTGAGGCCACTGGGGCTACTCATGACCAGGACACCATAAGCCAAGTTGTTGGCGCCTTTCAGGAGTTCCAAGGCATGATGGGCCAGGTGGTTGCTGAATTCTGAGAAACTGAGCAGCTGCAGAGGGACATTTGCCAACAGATGGAGGCCCATAAGTCAACATGGGCACCCGAACAGGGGTGCTGATGGAAATCCATACAACACTAAGCAGGGCTTTTCTACCAGCATTAACCCCTTCCTGTTGTACAACTACATCAAGCCCATCTACATCTGTGGCAGACGCATGAAGAGAGGCCCTGCCAGAGGAGGAAACACTGTCAGGCACCCCTGCCTCTGCAGCAGTTGGACCCCCCCATCCTTGCAAGTGGAGACATCCATGCAAATATCCAGGAGGTGCAGATGGCAGGGCACCCACCATTGCCAGCAAGAACCCCCAACCTTAATGTCCTCCTTTGTGTGTCACACATTCATTCTGTGGACTAATTCCGGAAACTTTTCCATTTCTGATGGAATGTGTAATCTGGACTTTGGAATTCAGATGATTTGGCATCTACATCTATGGTTTCCTTCACCATTACTGACTGCTTCACCTTTTTTTTATGTCTGTTTTTGCACCAAGAATGACTTCACCTTTAACACATTAATACATTCATAAGTCACAAACTTATTGTCTGCTGTAGTAAATTTCAAATTTAGCAAGGTAGATATGTAAGACCATATGAACTATACAATGACAAAACATGCTACGTGTGTAAGCATGGATATGTCGTTAGCTCAGGATTACAACCATGTCACACCAAAACATAAATACAAGTGTCTTGTCTAAGAAGATTTTTTATTACATGGTTCAAATCATAGGCTATCAAGATGTCAGAAACATAGAAAATAAAACATGATTGAATTGTACTATATAAGTGATCAAAATTTACAGATACATACCTCCAGAACATGGAAGGAAGAGATATATCAGACACTGTCCTGTGAAATAGGAAAAAATTAATTTGGTTGATGTCATCGGCTGGAGCCATATTGCCTACCTCACAAAAGGAATCCAACATCACTTAATGCAAGAGTCATACAGATGGCTGTGCAACAGTTCCTGATCACAGGGTCATTACAATGCTGTGCTTCTGCATCTGGTAGTATGACACAAACAAATGTCAGTGATGTGCTAGAGGCACTTTGGCCTACACTAATGAAACACATCAACAGCTGTAAATAGTTTGTACAAAGGTGTGTTTAGCCAATATGAAGTAATAGTACCATGGATTTGATCTACAACTACATGTGGTCTGACCACATGATGACACACATAATGCATCATTGCCACCACACGACAAGGAACAAGTCCAAGAAGTCTTCTTAACTTTCATCCTATCACTGTGCAACCTGTCTTGGCACAGGTCTTGTACACCCAAAGTCTGTGACATACATTCCCATGAACAATCCATGTCCACTTTGTATGTCCTAACAGCATCATATACCTGTTAATGTCACAACTCTGAAATGTCCAAATGAAGTTTCCATAGTGAAAGTACCTAAACAAACACTAAAACAAAGAGTATAGTTATGAAACCATACATATGACAAGCAAATGTCTGGAGAACGCAGTCCATGACAAAAATTTGACATAACCAAAGTAACATTTACTAAAAGTGAATGTGTCAAAAGCTTCCTCATCAAACACCCTTTGCCAGATTGTGCCAGAACTTCTGCCTTTTAATACTCTTAAAAAATATATTCCTCACATCATTGCAAAAAAAGTGAATTGTACAGTCAAAGTCATGACATCTCATGAGATACTTACACTCATGAGAAGAAGCAGTCGATGAGGTCTTGTCACAAGTCAGCTCCTTTTTCTTCATCACTATTATCATCATTTGGCATTTCAGGTTCCTCACCCAGTGTCACCTCAGGCTTTCCCTCCTCTGCGATGTAAGGGATATTCCTTTGCAGGACGATGTTATAGATCATGCAGCAGGCCACTGTGATATGACACACCTTCCCCAGTGAGTAGAGGAGGGCTCCCCCAGTATTTTCCAGACAGCAATATCTGTCCTTCAGGAGCCCAAAAGCCCATTCAACTGGATGCTGTGTTCTTCCCTGTGCCTCATTGAAGCAGACTCCCTGTGGTGTATTTGAATTCTTCAGTAGTGTCAACAGCCAAGAACAGTTGAATTATGCTAAGTCTCTTGTTTTGTAATAAGTCATAAGTTCTACAATAAGTCACACACTTCCTGATTATAGTACCTGACACTGCACACACAACGTTAGGACAGATGTTACTTACCAACAAGCCAGGCCGTCTCAGATTGCAGTTGTGACAACAGCAGATATGGCGCTGTTCTGCATTATATGGGAATCATGGGCTGAACCTGGGAATCTGGCACATACATTTGAACTGTACAAATCTGGCAAGCAGACTACTTGCCAGTTGATAAGTTGGAAATGCTTCATATTTTGATAGACTTGTTCAATGGTATGCAGTGGCACTAATGTAATATGGGTGCCATCAATGGCTCCTACCACATGTGAAAGGTGACCAAATCCATAGAAGCCAACCTTCACATTGATTAAATCCTCAAGTCTGGGGAACCTGATAAAGTTGTCAATGTATTTCATTATTGCTGATAGCACATATTTTAAAACACCACAGAACATAGGTTGTGACATGCCACCAGATATTGGCCCTCATTATGAACATGGCGGGCGGTCCGTTCTGCTCCGCTGGCGGTGGTGGTAGAAACCGCAAACAGAGGAGCGAGCAGGACCGCCAAATAATGAACCAAATGAAACACACGCATCCCGCGCACCACCCACCGCCAGGAAAGGAGTCCCACTGACGAGGGCAGAGTCCGCCCACAGGCCTTCGGAAAGGCCCAACCCGCCCATCAAATTATGAACCACCAATCCGCCGCCAGATCCGGGGTGGGAACCACAGCCACACAAAGCCGGACGGAACTGAAACAAATAGAAGGAAAGACACACTGGAGTTCCACAAAACGTGCAGCGGCACCCATGGACAGAGAGCTGCTGATCATGCCGGCCTTGCTCCTTGCCATATACCTACACGACCGAGACCGCCGACGAAGACACCGACGGTAAGTACCGCAACCTACAACACAAGGGAGGAAAGGGCAAAGTTGCATACCCACCCACTCCACCCACTCTGCAACGCCCCCCCAACCCTTCCCAGCAGCACAAGTCAGATGCCCCACACCAAGAGGAACGTACCCGACCGATGGCCACTGCAACTTGACCATAGTACATTCAATAGCCACACACCCATAAAAAATTCAAACAAACACCATGGTGGAACTGCGTGCAGCCCAAACACAGGCCACGCAGAAACTTTAATTTGTAGCTCACTGAGCAACACAGTGCCACCAGGGCCAATGGCCAGTCCATAAAAATCAAATTGTCCTTGGCCACAACTGGCCACACCTGACTCCGACAAGTGCTGGTACTCCACTGAACGGGCTACCATATGGGGATCCAGGCACCTCACCGAAGGGGGGCAAATGGGGTGGGGATTTCAGATGGAGGTGGGACTTAGACTTGCGTGAGGAGGTTAGAGGGGGGGTGGCCTTCTCCTTTGAAGGGGGTGGGGGCTGTTTGCCTTGGGTGGAGCTGGATGGCTTAGGCTCTGAGCGGGCCTTCTTCTTCACCAGGGAAGGGGCATAGGAATGGGAAGGCTGGACTGTGGTGGGCTGTGATGTGGAAGGAGCGGAAAGGGCAATGAGGTGGACACGTTTCGGGACAAGCCGAGGTGGGCCAGTGGGTTGGAACAGGTCTGCACGGGAGAGGAAACGTTTCTTGGGAGCAATTGGGGTGGGCATGGATGAGGGCGTGGGAGTGGTGGCAGAGGGAGTTGATCTATGGGGTATAGGTGTGCGTGTAGTGGGTGCAGGTGACTGCTCAGTATGCTGTGGTGTGGTGGATGTCTGATGGGTGGGTGTCTTGGTTCATTTGTGTGTTTTGGGAGGTGAGGGGATGGACACAGTGGGAGAAGACAGGCAGCTAGTGTGGATGTATGTTGGGTGGGTGTCTGCAATTCTGCTGAGTGTGCTGCATGTGTCAACTACAGTAGAGGTGGTGAGTGCAGGTGTGGTGTATAGGGTGCATGTATGGCTGTCTGCTATTGTGGTGAGTGCAGGAAGAGGAGCATTACCAGTGAGTGAAGGTGCAGTGCATGAGGGTGTGGATGTAGAGGTGACAGACAGGGAGGCGGAAGAGGCGGGTGAAGGGAGTGGGGTGTTGGAAGGGGTAGAGGAGGTTGGAGGGGGGACGGAATGGCCAGGGAAACTGGCTGCCATCCAAGAGTAGGCCAGAGCCTGAAAAGATCTCTGTAGGGCAGACACGGCACCGTGAATGCCTTCCAGATAGGCATTGGTCTGCTGCACCTCAGATGCCAGACCCTGGATGGCATTGACTATGGTTGTCTGCCCTACAGAGATGGTTCTCAGGAGGTCAATAGCCTCCTCTGTGAGGGCAGCAGGACTCACTGGGGCAGGGGAGGAAGTGCCTGGGGCAAAGGAGAAGCCCACCTTTCTGGGTGGGCGGGCACGGGCAACTCGTGGGGAGCAGAAGGGAGGGCGCTGATGGTATGGGTGGTGGCGGAAGATCTCACGGTAGTGGTGTGTCCACTATGGTCCGCCACCGCCGGAGGACCCCCATCGGAGGAGGTCTCAGAGTCACTACCTCCTGTGGTAGTAGCCTCCCCCATGGAAGTCCCCTCGCCCTCCCACCCACTGGTCCCTTGGGCGTCCACTGTCTCTGCCTTGGAGGATCCGTGGGCCGCTGCCTCCCCACTTGCCGGTGCCTCAGCTCCCTCACCTGATGTTGATGCTGTACCAAACAAACACAAGAGAACAGGGATGGGGAGACAAAACAGGAGAGACGCATGTAAACAGCTGAATGCTGATAACCAATGGCCAGACATACACCTACCTAGCAGACACACCCAACAGGCAGCACTGTGCACTATGCCCATGGCCATGCCCCTGACTACTGAGCAGTATACTGACCTACACCCATCCCCTGAAATAGTATTGGAGCTGAGGCAGGTGAAACCTGACAGTGACACCCCTACACCCTTGGGGGAACATACAGTAGATGGACACCAGTCAAATTCCCTGCTCTAAGCACCTTGAGCCCTATCGCACACACACTCATCCTTCCAGGCTGAAGTATGGTCTGTGAGTACTCACCCCCTTGTGACTGCTGTGCAGCCTTCAAGCGCCCATCCAGGTCTGGGTACGCCACCGCCAGAATCCTTCGCATGAAGGGGTCAGTGCCCGACGGGCACCCCTTCCACATTGGGAGGACTTCCCCAGCTTGGGCACAGTGATCTTTCGCACCCAGCACCGCAGGTCCTCCCACCTCTTTTGACAGTGGGTGCTCTGCCGGTTGTAGACCCCCAGGGTCCATACCTCCTTGGTGATGGCATGCCAATGTGCCCTCTTCTGGTGGGCACTGACCTAGTAGGGTGACACAGAAATGGAACACAGAGTTCAGGCACCTGCACGATGGGAACAGCTGGCAGATTGTCAAACATAGGACAGAGGGTACTCCCAGACATGCAGGACAGTGGCACACAGCATTCCATGCACCTTGGCCCATCCTGGCTCACAGGAGCACACATCTGTGCAATTCACTCCATCCATTACTCACACAGTGCCCCCCAAACCGGGACTCACCTGTACCTCTGGCCGGCCGTAGAGTCTGTCGTACAGGGGCAGGACCCCTTCCACTAGTTTCTCCAGTTCTTCCTGGGTGAAGGCTGGGGCCCTTTCCCCTGAACCACTTGGAACATCCATAGCCAGAGACAGGCGACAGCAGTACACAGAGTGGAGTACCTGACCGCACGAGATCAGGGAGTCAAGTGATCAAACGATGATGAACGCGTGTACATTCCGGGGCAGTATGCACCGTCTCCGCCGGTGGCGATCATGATACGCCAGGATTCCCCATTGGCATCCATGTTAGCTAATGAGGTTGCGAACAACGGTCAACACCGCCGTACTCTGTGACATCAACCGCTAGCGGTACTAGGTCACTTCCACAACAAAGGGGCAGAACTACAGTGGGCAGACATTTTGCTATCAACTACGCATCTTGAAATTCATAATACTCACAATGCTGGACCTACTAGCCATATGAAGCACCTAGGCCTCTATCCATTGCGTATATTATCACACATGATTTACTCTGTTCCCTCCTAGTGATGTACATGTACATCTGTCAGGTTGCAGTTATTGTACAGACACTAGTATGAACAATGCACTGCATGTATTTAGCAAATATGCCAATGTATGTGTGCACATCACTCCTTTTTCTTACCCCTCATTGTGGTGAGGAAGGGCACCATCAGTGTACATGGTGGAGCGTCACATCATCACTTACAGACTCACACGTGCAACTATTCAGGACCTTTGTGCATTACTGGATACTGCACTGACTCCCAGAAATCGTAATCAGCATTCCATGCCAACTGAGGTGCAGGTGCTCTCCGCACTCCATCTCCTGGCCACAGGCTCATTTCAAGTGACAGTGGGCATGGGTGCTGGTTTCTCACAGCCAATGTTCAGCCAGGTACTGACAAGGTTTCTGAATGCATTTGTACAACATGTGCAGTCCTATGTGCGATTCCCCCAAAATGCTGACCTCCCTGCCATCAAGTCTGACTTCTATGCCTTTGCAAACATTCCCCATGTCATAGGTGCCAACGATGGCACCCACATAGCTATCATCCCCCCAAGAGTAAGTAAACAGGTGTACAGAAACAGGAAGAACTTTCACTCCGTGAACATCCAATTGGTATGTACTGCAAACCAGTACATTTCCCATGTGAATGCCATGTTTCCGGGTCCAGTTCATGATTCATTTGTTTTGAGGAACAGTAGTGTGCCAGAGAAGATGGAACAACTACAAGAGGACAGAGGGTGGATCATAGGTAAGTTTGCCTGTCACTAACTGACACATTGCAGAAAACTAGCCTGTCTGACTAAGGGACATTATAATGATAACTCTGTATTGACCATTTTTCTAGGTTATTCTGGCTATCCAAACTTGCGTTGGCTCATGACACCAGTGAGGAATCCCAGGACAGATGCAGAGGGGAAATACAATGAGGCCCATGGACGTACTAGGAGGGTGATAGAGCGTATTATAGGTCTCCTGAAGGCTAGATTCCGGTGTCCACATAACTCTGGGGGGTCCCTGGCCTATGGGCCTGATTAGGTGTGTAGAATAGTGGTGGCCTGCTGAATGCTGCACAACGTGGCTGTGAGACATTCTATCCCCCTTTTGGAGGTGGAGGGTGCTATAGGTCCTGATCAGTTACCTCAAAGAGGTGAGGAGAGTGATGGTGAGGATGAGGAAAGGGAAGATGTCAATTCCAGGAACCAACTGATACAACTCTACTTCTAATAACTGTGTGGGACTTAAGCCTTTAATTGTGGTTAGTGACTGATACTGTTAGTGTGCCATGTCATATAGGGGGGATTGGTCTTGATAGACGAGACATGGACCTCTTCAGCATGGTACTGACAGACAATATATGCATTCCCTCCTTGCCTAATTTGAAACACACATTACCACCACCAAGCACAAATTGACAATAAAGTTGTTCTCTGGCAGTTGCATCCATACTCCACTTTGTTCAACATTGAAGACAGGGGACAGTGTTACAGGTGAGAAATGTTGTTTATTGGCCAAATACATTGAAATGTGCTATGTACAGTGATGGAAGTCGTAAGGGTTGGATGTCCTCAAAACCGACTTGGTGGCAGCCCTGTTGGATGTCATAGGTGGGTCCTATTTGTAGTATAGTACTTCATTTTGCCTTCAGCTAAGTGTAGATGGTGAATGGGTGGGATGGCTGCTTTGCAGTAGTAGCAGTGTCAATTGTTGGAGTGGGGCTTGTTCTTAGCTGGGTTCCCAGTGCCAAATCTTGGCCTGAGACTATGTTTGGGCGCCTGCTGTGGAGCTTCTTGGGGTGGCCTGGTTGGTCCTTGTGATTCCTGGGAGGGTATTTCCTTTGCTGTTTCTGCTGCTTGGGTCATCTGTTGCTGGTTGTCCAGGGCTGTTGTGGGGGCCTCTTGTCCGGTGTGTGTGTCTGACTCTTTGTTGACCAACTGCAGCAGTGCTCCAGCAATGGTGGCCATTGTGGCATTGTGTTCTTTCCACTGCTCCATGGCCTGTTGGTGTTGTTGCTGCTGCATCCTCTGACTTTGCTCTAGGGTGGACAAAATATGTGCCAACCTGTCTTGGATATGTTGGTAGTCCCCCAATACCTCTGCAATGACGTCCCGGGCTGCTGTATCTATCCGGTGCTCTACCCCCTGACCCACTGGGGCACTTCAACTTGGCCTGGCCCCCTGTGTCTGTGTCCCCTGCGCAGGTCTTGACGTGAAACTTGTACTGGGGCCCTCGCCTTCCTGCATGTTGGGAGTGGGAGACTGTGGCATCTGTAGCTGTGTTCCACCCGTCTGTGCCCTCGGTCCACTGGTGTGGGTACGCCTCCCCTGGCCTGCTGGTCTTGACTGGGTTATAGGGGTGACAGTGGTTTCCTGGGTGGGGCTGCTGCATGGTGAGCATCTAGGGCTGTGTGAGGGGCCTGCCTGCTCATCAGTGTCCAGGGGTCCTTCGCCAAGGTCTTGCGATGTGCCTTTGTCTCCCTGGAGTGCTGTGGCACTCCTTGTCCCCTCCATTAGGGTTGCATGGGTGGTGGTGCCTGTTGGGGGACATAGACATGTCTGTTACATATGCATGAGGGTTTGAGGTGTACAGAACTGTGCAATTTTGTGCTGGTGTGACTTTCAGTGGCCTTTCAGGGTGCCTCTGTGAGGTGGACATTGTACTAAGTGGCAGTGGTGGGGTTACATTGTGGTGGGGGTTATTATTCCTTTGTGGGTATGTGCAGGGGTGGTTGGCTGTGCACAGCGGGAGTGATGTGGGCCTGGTAGTGAGTTGTGGGTAATGCAGGGTGGTAGATGTGGTGGGTAATGGCTGAGTGGGGTGTGGGTCTAGGTGGGTGTGGGTGGGGTGGGGTGGTGCATGCATTGCAGATGTGTTGTACATGTGGTAATTGTAGGTGACTTACCCAAGTCCATTCCTCCAGTGAGTCCAGTGAGTCCCTCTGGGTGCACGCGTACCTTCTCCTCCCAGTCGGTGTAGTCGGGTGGCGTTGGTGGCGGTCCTCCCCCAGTCTTCTGCACTGCGATGTAGTGCCTAGATGCCATGGCCCTGACCTTCCCCCACAGGTTGTTCCATCTCTTGCGGATGTCGTCCCTGGTGCGTGGATGGTGTCCCACTGCATTCACCCTGTTGACAATGGTCTACCACAGCTTCAATTTCTGTGCAATGGGTGTGTGCTGCACCTCGGACCCGAATATTTGTGGCTCCACCTTCAGGATCTCGTCCACCATGGTCCTTAGCTCCCTTTCGGTGGATTTTTGGGGGGGACATGGTGAGGGTGGTGGATGGCGTTGGGACTGGGGACGGGGTATGGGTGCTCCTGTGTGGGTCACTATGCGTGTCCTGTCTGCTGGCGTTCGCTGTCTGGCTCTGGTGCCCTCAGTCTTCTGGTCCTGGTTTCATTGCAAGCGATTGTGGGGTGTGCATGGGGGTGTTTTATGGTGTTCTGGATGTGTGTCAGGTGTGTGGATGATAGGCCTAGCCAATGTGTGCACTGTTGCTTTTGGGCCCACTTGCCGCCAATGGTCGTCCGGCCTCCACTGTCCGCTGAGGTGATTTGTGCATCATTATTTGGAGGGCGGGATGTGGGTGTGCTTGGCGGTGGCAGGGTGGGGTGAGCCGGGATTCCCACCGACAGGGTCCTAGAGGTGAGTGGTGGTCTGGGATTTTTGGGCGGGGTAGGGTTTTTCTATCATTATATGGCGGGTTTGCATTCGCTGCCACCGGCGGGATTCTGTTCAGCGCCGACACGGCGGTCGGCGGTCTTTCCCGCCATGTTCATAATGACCGCCATAGCCTCTGTATATTGAAAGGAGCCTGTTTACAGACAATGTAATACTGCCATGAGTCTCACAATGGGTGGAATACATGTTTGAATAGTGTTTTGAGGCATGAGATCTGGCTCCAACGTTAATCTTGTGTAATTTGCCTATTCAGACAAAACTGCTTTATTACATCTCTTTTTCCATGGTCTGAAGGTCTGGGAATAAACAATATACTTGAAGTTGTCATCTCCTCCCTCTCCCAGGGTACCTAAGTGTGGAATCAAATAAAGAGGTGCATCAGTCTCAGTGTCCAGTGTCCAGAACAACGGAGATGATGAGTAAGACAAACGTAATGTGACAAAATGTTACTGGCTGAAAAACTATTAAAGACATTTCACATTTCAATTGTCTACTCCCCAAGATCCAGCTATAATTCCCATTCTTTTCTACACATGTGTCTACAACATATATTTACACATCATACAATTTTATATGGTCCTTATGTGCACCTTGATATACAAAAGTATGTTTTGTCCTCCCAAAATGCCATCAGCCACGGTGTACAGTATAGTAAACCACGGTTTTATGGAATTTATGACCAGTAAAGCACTACACTGATTATTGTGTAGTAGACATTATGCATTAATGGAGTATTACACATGTTTACATGTGACAACACATTTGTAGTGGTAATGACGCATTTACCAGTCAGCAATACTCTAGGTTCAACCACTAAAATGGGGGATGCCTGCCCACATATATTGGACATTTGTAAGCTGCCGGTAGAAGTTGAACTCGCAGTGGGCAGTTTCATCCACGGAGGTCACAGCCATAGACTAACGTTGTTGACTGTGGTGGTTGCAAACCAATGGCTAAGCCTGTCTACATGTATGCAGTGGTTTGAATAATACCTCACTTGCCATCTGATACTGCTGCCATCAACACCTCTGCCACTTTAGCTGCAGTCTGCCACCCCTGAGAGCAAGCATGCCAGTCCAAGCAGGTGAAAGCACCCCTGCTTTCTCTCCAGAGGAGCTGGAGAAACTTGTTGAAGAGCTCCTTCCCTTGTATGGTCAGCTCTATGGCTCACCAGAGGACCAGGTAACTACCTCATATACATATTTGACTATGTTCAACACCATCCTTTACTTTCCCACAGGTTACAATGTGCCTCTGAGTCCCAGATATTTTTTGATGACTGTACTTACATTTTGTATTTCATACACAGGATGTACATGTCATGGATCGTGGATTCCTGTACTTTGTGTATTTCATATTACCTTGGTGTTTTGTGATGTGTGATAAGCCCTAGATCCTCTTTCTGTTGCATTCACATATCTATGCAAGTAAATTTTCAGGGTAACAATGATATATTTGATGATCAGATGTTGGTAAATGAGAAAATAACTGTATTTGCATTACAGCATTAGCTGTGAATGTATACTGTTAGAAGCAGTTGAGGAGGATGTTTGCAATGTGTACAGTTTCACATATCACTCAGTCCAGATCAGGCCTTGGCAAACCATTGTCCGAGAGCTAGTAAAATCTCTGTAACCCCTGCAGAATGCCACACAACCTTGAGCTCACATATAGGATGACCACAAGATGTATTGCTATGCATTGAAGTGATGAAAATGTGATGATCATGTTGGTTCGGTATGCTCAGGCCTGTCAAAAGTTTTCCCATTAGGGGCCATACTCTGGCAATGCAATTGATGCAGAGTATAAACTTCCTGTAGACCTGGAGATCCTTGGATGTTTCCAAAATGAGTCTTCAGATCCAGTAGTAGGTCTGAATGCTTTTACAGTGACTACAGTTAGAATGGTGACTGACTTAACCCCCTGACCTGCTACATCTTTCCGTTGAGCCACATTGGCAATGTGTGACATTTACTACTGGCAGGTCCATTACTCTCACAGGTCTGTTGGTTTTCCCTGAGTCATGTTTGTACAGTACTGGCCTATTGCACAAGTGAGAAACATACTGTGCAGATAGTTGATTAATTCTGGAGAGATCATTACATGTGAATCACTAGCTTTGTTACATTGAACCAATCAGACCAAACATCCCTTGGCATATTGAAAGTCATCTCTGTAAGAGTGTCACATATGGTAAAATGTGTGTCCTATAATATCAGTACATTTCACACAAACTGTTGATGTAGCATGAGATTCCATTCTGTAGTCCACATGTCCACACATCCAAAGAGTGGAAGCTCTTAGTGACACCAATGCAAGCCCTTTCATTGTCAGCTAACTCTTAGCGTGTAGTCTATACTATAGTAGTAGTCTGTGTAGACAGTATGCAACAAGTCAATGTGCCTGGATGTAAAGGTGTAAAGGTGTCTGTTCAGTCATGCACAAGTAGTTTACCGTTCAGAAGGTCACAATGGTGTGTTGTGTTTCATAGTGACACATCACAGCACATGTTGGTTGGCCCTGGGCTACATGATGTTAGTGGGCTTGGTTAGTCACTGTAAGTCATGACCAGGGTTGTGAATTGTCAGCAGATGATTACAAAATTATGTGGGCATATCCCTGTAATTATCAGTTTGTGATATTGTCACACATATTTTGCTAACAATTCAAAAATGCTTGTACTAGGTGTCCACAAAATATGTTGTGTACCAAACAGATATCCTGAATCATGCATTTATGATCTCTTCCTTCTTCTATTGTATTCATATAGGTCAACACCCATTAAAAGCAAGTCATTTGGAGAGCCATCGGCCAGAAGGTGCGGACCCTGGGGTCTATCACCCACACATTGTCCAGTGTCAGAAAAGGTGAGAGGACCTTAGACGCAGGACCCAGAAGATCACAGAGGTCCAGCTAAGACTATCCTCCCAACGTGGATGAGGCACGAGCTTCACCCTGACCCTCTAGTGGCCTGCATACTGGCAGTGGCTAACACAGAGCTTAATGGGTGGTTGAGGGAATCACAGTAGCTACAGGTGGGTGGGTGCTTGGCAGATTCATAATGTTACATTGCCACCTTTATGTATTAAAAGCCGACATCTCCCCCTGAATATTGGAGGTGGCCAATGTGCAATGCACAAGAAGACTTATTGTTTGTGTAGGTCTGGTAGTCGGTGGATGTGCCTTGCCTATTGTCCAAATGACCAGGTACACAACAGGGTCCAGCCCACTACCAATATGCTTTCTTGATCAGACACATGGCTGAGTACAGTGATCAATCAGCTCACGTTGTTCGATGTTGTGGGTGACATTTGTATCCAACAGGCCACTTCCCTTCAGTGTGTCACCCACAACATCAAGAAACATGAGCTGATTGATCACTGTACTCAGTCATGTGTTTGCTCAAGGGGGTAAACTGGCATTTATACCCAACAGGCCACTTGTCTTCAATGTGTTATGAGTGTGTGTTGGTACCTCACTACTGTGTCTCATGTGATGGTGGCCCTCATTCATGTGACATAGCATCTCATGGACTTTGGGTGCAGTCACTGAGCATACTTTCCCTTGGTAAGTGGGGAATATACAGTTACATGAGTTGGCTAGTATCACTGTTGCCGACAGTATTTGTGCATTCATGTTGGCATGTGTACCTTTCACTTTCGTAGTATCATTTACACTACTGTTTCACACATGAGCAACTTGTCTTCATGGGATGATGCCTAATTCCATCACACATGCGTGCATGCGGATAGACCTACAGTAATTATCCACAATGTGCATTTCCATGCCATTGATGTGGAATTATTAAGCTTAGTGATCTGCACATGTTTATTGGTGAAAGTTTATTAACTGACTGTTGACATGCCTCAGGGAGTGACATGCAGAAATGTGGGAATCATATGTGAGTGTGCACAGTCATTAATTCAATTGAATTTGTGTTTGCATGAAAAAGGTACAGTAATACCCCTTCCCACTGAGAAACAGATTAAACCACCTCTTCAGGTAATGGAATTTCCCTGAGCCTCACACACACTATTGGCTTTTAGTTATGCAATGTTAGAGTGGAGTTCTCAGCATTACCAAGTGTAACTGGTGATTTGCTTAGGCCTAGCTGATTCACTGTGCTGTGGATATTTGTAGACAAATCTCCCATAAATTTTGACCAGATTGTCTCCAGTGTACTTTTGTTTGCAACATGTTATATATAGCAAAGCTACAGTAGTACAACTTTCATGAGACTATTTTGTCAATTGACATGTCAGGAAGGTACAATTGGGAAGTTTCTACAGTGTGACACAAGTTTATCCATGTCACTTTCTTCCAGCTACTGTACATCTTGCTGCAACATAGCTGTATTAGTTGACCATCATTTCATCATGATGTGGTATTATGTATATGAACATTTGCTGATTGTAGGACCTTGTGTGGAATCTGTAGGAATACATTTGGCATTGCCATACTATTTGATGACATTGCTGTTTAGCCATTTTAGCTGTAGTTCTAGACACGTTATTTTAGCAAACTAGGCCTGCCGCTGTGTAATTTAACCTAGATATGTTTTATTGTAGCTTCATTATATTATTTTAACAATAGCCACATTTGCGGTCTTGTTTTATTTTCTCTATATAGTTGTTCTTCGCCTAGGTTAGCAATGCATTCTTAAACAAGACATTTCTTTCATTCTGTGCTTTCTCAAGGCTGCAGTGAGATTGGTTGTGGGGAAAAGTGCTACACTTTGTCTCCAATGTTCACAGAAACATGCTGGAACATCAGCTGTTTTATTATAAAAACACTACTTTGACCCATGTACATTACAGGGAGATTCCAGCCAGATGACCACCACTGTATGCTGATTGCTGAGTGCTTCGCTGCAGCTGCTTATGTAGACTACAGGCCTCTTGCTCAGGCATGAGGGATGATATCTTCCCAGGGGGCACCTGAAAAGCAGAATTAGAGCTTAACATGCTGTGCTCTAATATAGCCTAGGGAGGAACTATCCTTACCAATCATAGTGACAACATGGTTATTTTTGTGTTTTTGTCACAATTGTAATCCTATTGTGTTCAACGTCCTAGGTATTGCAATCTATGCTTTATTATTTAAGATGCATTTACCTCAATAAAACCTTATTGAACTATACTCTGCCTCTGATTGTCCATGCATATGTGAGACTGATGTAATTGAGAGAAGCGGATGAGATCTGAGTGATCACGATTCCCCTGAGGAGTCATTTGTGTCATGCCAATCATCCCTGCTCTTGGTTGGAGATGAGGCACTGCAAGTTAGCTGGAACAAACCCGGATTAGGCCAACAGGCATCACTTGGAGTGGGTTCAGACTCAGTCCCCCGCAGTCCAGAGGATTCTGCTGCCCAAAACCACTAGCCTCATTAGGATAATGAGAACCTACGCGACATGGCGCCCCCAGCGTTTAGTCAGGTACTATTTTTCGGGTCCTCCTGAGTATCTCTGTCTCACTACATGCAAAGACACCTCAGTACTATTTACGGAGACGTCCGTGGTATTGAGGATTTTCCTCCTTGCTAAGTAGGGAGCACTTAACTAACCCTGGAGGTTGTTCAAGCTTGAACCCTAAAAGGATAATCCCCATTTGGTGTGCTTATCTCTGAACAAAATTTACCAGTCATCATGGCAAACCCACAACGGGTAGCAATTACAGTCAATATGCAACCACCCGTTACCGCACATGTATTGGTACATGGCCTGTCGGCTCACAGGGGCCCTGCTACATTTGTTGTTAAGGCTCATCCGGCTTGTAGAACAGAAATGTTCTATTCTTGGGTCACATTTTCAGCAGCTGATGGGAACACAAATACATTTCATCACTATACACCTGCAAACATACCTGCACAATATATAGAGCATATGCATATCTAGAAATACCTCTATCTTATCAAGGACATAATAATTGGCTTGATGGCGGTATACCACATACAATCCTACACTTAGGTTAGGTCCTCTAAGTAATGATGGTCCTACCTGGCCTTTATTTGCCACATATACAGCGCACCCTGATGCAGCAACCTTGACGGTAGCTGAAGTACGCTGCTTATATACTGAGCTAACAGAAATATATAGACGGTTAGTACAGTTTGTAATGCAAACATTAAATACAAACCCAGCACATGCTGCCCTGGCACAACCACATGCAGTAATGCCAGGCATTAATCCTGCAGCTGTACATTCAATCATGGGTAAGGTACCTGCCAAACGAGAAGCGATTCCATTTTGGTTAGCTCAAAAAATAAAAGCACTGGAAACAGTATTTCCCCAATCGGGACCTCAGGATAAGCATAGAATATTAACTCTGTGCTTGCCATTTGGGGTCGTTTTCACAGTAGATATTTGCAATACTTGGGGCACGGTATTTGCAACACTCTATACTACCGCACACAGTACACCGACACTTGCCAATCTACCGGAAGTGTTAAAACAAATTCAAGATGAATACAGGGCTGCCCCGGCCCGAGACCTGGAGCTGCAACTTATGGGCAATTTTGCCACAGTATATTCAATAATACTAAGTAACCTTAAAGGGGAAGCAGTTGCACTAGCAGTGCGCATGCGGCTCTGGGATGTTCCCCCACAGGATCAAGAGCGTGAGCTGGCAAAGATTACCATGGAGACCTATTCTAATATTAGTCAAGATAGTTTCAGGGTAAATGTAATAAAGATTCTTCCAAGCAAGCACCTGAGGGTTCTATAAAACGCTGGGATAAAAAACAACAAACAAAAAAGAAAGGGGAGAATCTCCGCATACGGAAACCTCACAGAATAGATGTGATCTCAGAAATAGAGATAATATTAAAACGCCAGACAGATATCCATATACTGATATACATGCCAATCTCATTCCTTTCAGGACTCACCAGAAAAACAGTGAGAGAGGTGGGCGGTCAGAGCGAAGAACTGAGTACGTGAAACTGAGATAGGAATCACAACACTCTTCAATTGTTTCTGTTAAGAAACTTCCCCAACACAAAACCCAATTTTAAAAGAAAAAAGTGGCAGTAGTTGCAATTTGTCGTGCCACTCAAGAAGAGGTCTCTATTGAAGAACAAGAAGTGGGCACTAGCTCTGCTGGACAGTTCAGCAGAGGTCACAATAGTTCACCAGAATCTTCAAGAGCATCTGCAGGGGAAAGAAACTGATGACTTCTTACAAGTTGAAACTACGGACATGTTTGTCTCCACGCCTGATAGGGTGTACAAAGTAACGTTACAGTTAGAAGAAGACATTGAACGCACAATCAACGCAATCTTTTGGGACTGCGTCGTAAACATATAAAAGGGATTGGCCACCTGAATTTGTCCGTACCTGCCCATATGGGGTAGAGGTTATCAAACCTTCTTTTTGGCCTCTTGTTCCCTATGTGCTCGCAGAGTCCTACACCATTGATTGGGCATTAGCGCAGCCACCCGCGTTATAGCGCAACCACGTAGGGTGAGATAAAGTTTCACCCTATCATGTAATTCCAATAAAAAATCAACCCCAACCTCAAACCAAGTGTCCAATAAAACATGATGCTAAAGCATCCATAAGGAAAATCCTCACACAATTGGAGTACCATGGCGTAATTGAACTCTGTGTCTCACCAATGAATAATCCTTTATTTCCTGTAGCTAAACCGGACCATTCGTACAGAATAGTCTTAGACTATAGACACTTAAAGAGTCACACACGCACATATGCTATACAAAACTATCATAGCACAGCACTTATGAACAACGTAGTGAGCAAAAAATACAAAACAACTTCAAATGGTTTCTTCTGCCAAAATATAGTGCCTGAGAGTAGATACTTAACAAGTTTCAGTGCACTAGGCTCCCAGAAAAATTCTGTTGTTTACCACAGGAGTATAAGTACAGTCCAGGACTGTTTGTGGCTCATGTGACTTCAATATTGCACGCCATTGACCCAGAATCATTGTCCTATGTAGATGATATCTACATCATGGACGATGAATTACTGCAACATCTAAGACGGGTAGCCTGCATTATTGTGGGATTTGCCGAATTCAGCTAGAAATTCAATTTCAAGAAAACAAAAATAACCTTTCTTAGTGTCCTATTTCTGGAATACGAATTATCAAGTGAAGGAAAGAGCCTAGCTCCACAATTCTTAGAAAAATGTGCACAGTTACAACCTCCAAATATCCTATTGGGTTTTCTAATTTTTGGCAGAACATATATTCCAGATTACTCATTACACATAAAACCTTATATGATTTATTACGTCCTGACTTTTTCCAGTAAATTCTGGACAGTTGAACACATGCGCATTCTCAGAGTATTGCAACAAGACATGCTTGCAGCACAACATTTACACACAAGTGACAATAAAAAACATCTGGTCATCAAGTAATTGCTGGTGCCATTGGTTTCACCTATGTAACATTCAATGAGGGTGAGACAGTCCCAATTGCAGACAAATCACATCTATATTTAACAGCAGAACAATGTTTTGCGCCCACTGAGAAAATTGTCACTGCTGTTCGGATGGCTGTCATCAAAGAAAGACAACTAGACCATGGGAAACCCATTATTGTTGTATCTCCAATTCCAGCCCTTGAGGCTGTTACCAAAGCCAGCGTTCCAAACACTAAAGCATTACATCCATGTTGGATTCAATGGGCAACATCTCTGATAGCCACTGATGCAGACTATATTTTTGACAAACTCAAGAATTTTTCCATTATGAATTGTAATACCCAGTCCCGGCAAACACATTGCCTATTGATCAAAATCAAAGAGTCATGTACACCGATGGCTCAGTACAACCTGCAATAGGCACAAAGCATCAATATTCCGCTGCTTGCGCAGTCATACGTGGCTATCTTGAGGGTAGTAAATTCTATCCACAACATACTTTCACGCAAACCCCTATGGGATTGCACGGCACAACTAGCAGAGCTAAAGGCTCTGGTGATGGAACTGGAACATACGGATCCTGCACAGCTAACGCTGATTGTCTGTGATTCATACTACTGTGTCCAGTCCTTCAATTAATTTCTGCATACTGGTGCCAGAATGGGTTCAGAGATTCCAAACGTAACACCATCAAACACAGACTTCCGTACGGGAAAGTAGTGGATCTGAAGGAAATGCTACCAAAATATCCATGTTGTACATACACTTGGACACCAGCTCATTGGAATACACGTTGCTGGGAACACACTGGCTGATGAAGCAGCCAAATCACCAGTAGCTACGGCTTCTGTTGCTGCAGTAACTCGTTTTAGGACAAACCGGACGATGACATATAGGCTGCTGTGAAAGCCACAGCTGAAGGCATGCCCTTACCAAAAGCATTCCCTACTAAATATTCCTACCAGATGGGAGGCTTCCTTGACGCAGAAGTAAAAATATCAGTTGTGGGAGTTCAAGTAATTCCCAATAAAGTCCTAAGACCAAAATTGATTAAAGCAGCCCATAAGGAGATTGCCTCTGCCCATGCTGGTGTGGCAGCTACAATATCATTATTGCAAGCTCGTTATTGGTGGCGAGGTCTATACAAACATACCAAGCAGTATGTCCTTTGTGGTGATATCTGCCAACAAATTAAGGGGTTCACCATCAAACCCCCACCGCAGACACCCCTCCTAATTTCTAACAAACCATTGCAGTGTGTGTACTTGGACCATTGTGGTCCCCTAATGCCAGACAGTGCATACAAATACATCTAAGTCACTGTTGACTCCTGCTCCAGATCTCTATGGGTGTGGCCACACCGCTCAACTGATGCTTGGACTGTTATTAAAGATTTGAAAGTCTTTATTGGTACATATGCAGTTGCGGCTTTCCACTCAGACCAGGGCCCTGCTTTTGCCTCAAGGGCATTCAGGGACGCCATGGCTTCATTAGGGGTCCAACTCCAATACTTGTCTCAATTTCAGTCCAAGGGAAATAGTGTTATGGCACAATGAAACCGAGATTTAAAGCAATCCTTAACAGCCAGAGTATTAGGTATGGGTCGTAGTTGGCTTAATCACCTGTATAAAGTCCAGAGTACTTAATAACCTGCCTTGAAGGTCCCTGGGGTGTCGTACTTCATACGAGTACCTGTTTGGAACTCAAATGTATGTTCCAGATCTTGATGGTCCTTGTGTGGAGGTGGCAGAAACACCTTTTGACATAAATGAATGTGTCACTATCTTGCAGGAATTACAACAGTTCAGTTACGATAATGCTTCTGCCAGTCCTGTCTCCGCAGGAATTAAGGATGTACCTGTAACGCCTACAGGCTGGATTCCAAAGGTTGGGGATCTAGTAGGTGCAAAAGTTGCTGTGAAAAAGCAGTTTGGTCCTTCTTATTGTGCACCAGTCATTTATAGTAAACCACTGGGGGAGACCCCTACTACCTCCTTCAACGATGGCTCCAGTTTTTGCACGAACTGCTTCTGGATATTTTGCTGACATCAATTAGACCTTTTTGGACAATTTGCCTCTTCTGCACCTAAACTGCCAAAAACATGTAAAATTATAAATTGTCTTAAAACAAATTACTTTATTTTCACATGGAACTATCTGTGGCTTTCTTTGACTGCATTAGCTTTCTTCCTATGGATTGGCTTTGTTATAACATTCTTCTTATTAATACATGGTCATTTTCTTCCTGAAAGATCAATAGTTGAACTAGTGGATGAGGTCCTAAATCCCCATTTTTCTTCTCACAAGGTCCGCAGAGACTTGTCTTTTGTGAACATTTCCGCTATACCAATTCCTGATGGGATTGTTTGGGATAAAGTCACATTTGATATATATGGCCTGACGGAGGTCGTTCACATACCATATGTGTTTAAACTTTCTATGAACGATGTAATAATACCCAGAGTTGTTTCTGATGAGTGGGATGTGAAAACAGTTGATTCTATGATGACTGAGTTGCAGTATTTTACTGTATTTGAAAGTGAGGATGTTTATCAAACCAAAGAGAATTATGGTGGCATGTTTTGCTATAATTACTATGGACACCATTTCATTCACAGAGCAAGTACCCCAAAGACTATTTTTAACTACGCACAATGGGAACATCGTCCAACTCCACCACAAGGGAGTTCTAAAACATATTCTGAAAAATGTGCATATTTTTCTGGGCACAATGTTAAAAATGCTGTCATATTATTTCAAATTGCCATTTATGGAAAATGTACATGTATCATTGTCAGATACAAAATTTATTTATTCGGATTCCTTTGTTTCCCGGTTGGCTATAAAAGGCTATGAATATTGGTTAAAGTCGATTGACTTAAAAAGTGTGTGGGGAAAAAACAATTGGCAAATATCGGGAAAGGAAGCTTTGTTTAGAGGATGCCTGATACCTGTTCAAATTATATTTTTAAATTAAACTGTACAGCAGACAAGTTGTTTAGGCTTAGCAAAGATTAAGGATTTGAATGCGCCCAATATTCCTGCCCCTGCAAAATTTTACAAATGGCAAAAGTATAGAAATGCAACTGAAGATCAGCTTGATGAATGGGTCCAAAATGGCACATTTAATGCTTCACTTTGACGTCCTGGTGGGTGGTTATTGTGGCCATTAGATACCAATGGGTGTCATAAACTCCACAGGGATTTTAGAACAAGTAGGCATGACCCTCACTATGTGACATCTGAACATGTAGGTATGGTAACAATATACAGTGTAGGGAAACTATGCCAGCAATTGTTGAAGAGTTCCTCGCTAGATGCTATTAGACATCACCTCAATCTCCTGTCTAATAATACTGATTTACAGAAAACAACACAGAAAATGCTTCTTGGGCTTTTTTTTCAGGAACGTGGCGGCCAGTTGAGCACTGAAGCCGCGAGCTCTCCAGACAGAGTCTCTGCAGGAATTGTAGCGTGACGCCAGTGGAGTAGGAGGGGCCTACCGCTGGGGTGCTGAGCCGGAGCAGCACGGCTGAGTCGGACGCTCCGAAGTTCCGATGGGGCTCCAAATTCTTTGTTATTTTCGAGGATCACATATACGCCGCTGCAGGGGAGCCTCTGGAATTCTGGCCCCCGATCCCTTTGGTGCCTCAGCAGCGCAGACACGCGAGGAGGTGATGCGCCGGAGGCTCTCCTCAACCTCTGAGGTATGGGCTGAGGCTGCGAGAGGCGTGCGTCGGGGAAGACGCTACACCTCCCGGTGCGGCCTCCGAGGACCACTGTTACTTTCTGGGGCTTGCCTAGTGGAGAGGCACAGCGGGTCCCCAGAGGAAGGAACTGCCGACCGAGGAGAGGAATCAGCTGGAGCAACATTTCTGTCACCAATAAAACACCACCTTAGTGGCCCCCAGGCTGGTGCTAATAAATTAGGGACAACACGGAAAGGTAAGCCCGGCTCTAGGGGGTCGGAAAATATTACTTTACCAGATACAATATACTCAACGAAGAACAGGGGTCAACTTCGGGTAAAGGGTGGTGGGAGAGTGTCTGAGAAGCTCAGTGAAGGTGCTGGTGTCTCTAAAGAGGCAAAAGGTGTTATTCCGGGATCAATTACAAAATACTTTCAGGCAGGGGTGGGGAGATGAGTGAGATCTCGCCTTTGCCTGTGGAAACTCAATTGTCCCTAGGGGATTCTGAGATGGCAGGACAAGATTCTCTAGTAAATCATAATGACCAACTTTCTCAAATAACGAGAGGCTCTTTAAGGTCTAGGGAGGTTTCCTCCCCCCTACCAACCTCACAGTTGGAACCTAGTACCTTATCTCTTTCGGAGCCTCATAATTTGGTAGTGTATGATCTTTTGGTTTCTTTAACGAAGGAGATTCGGGAGAAGTTCGAGATCTCCGAGAGTAATCAAGTAAAAATTCAAGAAGCCTGTGTGTTCCTGGTGACCAAGATCAATCAGTTGACAGACCGGATCGGTAGGGTGGAAGAGGCCGTAGAGGAGCAGGATGCCCGAGTATTGGCTAACACTCAGGATATTCTACAGCTGAAACGTGGGAGAAGATCCTACAAGATAAATTCGAATTTTTGGAGAACAATATGAGAAGGAATAATATTAGGGTGCTGGGGGTCCCGGAGGGGCTGGAAGGTGAAGATCTTAAAGGATATATGGCTTCGCTGATAAAGGATACTATTCCGGGTTTAGCGCATTTAAAACTGGAGGAAGATATCCAAAGAATTCACCGAGATCCATTTAAGAAAAACATGGGAAGGAAAACCCCCAGAAGAATTTTAATAAACTTTGCTACTTATTCAATAAAGGAGAAGATCTTGTCTGAGGCTTTGAAAGTTGGAAATTTTCCCAGAAATGATTGGTCCTTTCATGTACGGTCAGATGTCTCTAGAGTGACCCTGGACAGACAGTGGGAGTTGGGTAAACTAATGCAAGAGCTCCGGTCTTTTGGGCGCGACAGTGAAGTTGAGGTTCACAGCGGCCCTACGGATTATGTGGAGAAATAAAATGTATAATATGAGAGATCCTGAGGAGGTTAGGTCTCTAATAGAGCAGATGAAGGTGACGCAATAATGACATAATAGGACATACTCTGTCTAATGGAGTGCTCAATGGGGTAACTACTTTGTTGTCCTGCTGGAAGGAGGGAGGGTTACCATGGGGGGCTGGTTTGGGGGGTGAGGTGGTGTTATTTGGTATGGGGTGTTTGTTGTATTAGGTGTGGGAGCATGTGGGTACAAAAGCATAAAAAAAAAAAAAGTCCTCAGTAGTTATTTGTTAAAATGGGGTAGGGGAAGGGTCCGGGAGGTTCCTTGTGGAGATTGGTAAGCAAGAGAGTTTACTGTTAAAAACGCTTTCATGGAATGTTAATGGGTTAAGGGTTCAGTGCAGAAGAAGGAAGATTTTGGAGTTTCTTCGACAGGCGGAAGAGGAGGTGATTATTTTACAGGAGACACATCTGCTACGAGAAGAATCTTCTTAGGAATACACAGTGGGTCTCCTGTAGTATAGCTACTAATCAACTCTGCTCAAAGGGGTTGCTATTGTTTTTAAAAGGAAAAAAGCTATGGGGATAAGGGTAGGTGATGTGCGTGTAGATCCAAGGAGTAGATGGGTGGTGGTGGAGGTGTGCCTTTATGGATTTTGGCTTACAATTGCAGGGTATTATGGTCCCAATGTTGATGACCCTACAACATTTCAAGAACTGTATAATTTGCTATTGCTAGCTAAGTACCCAGTTGTGTTAGGGGGTGATTTTAACATATTGCTGAATCTGGATGTGGATAAATCTACCCCTCGTGCGACAATTAATTCCCCTAGAAGTCAGTTACAGGTGAAGCAGGCTATGGCTGATTTGGGGCTTGTGGATGTTTGGCATTTGAAAGGGGGTGAAGGGCCCAGATTTACATTCTATAATAAGAAGTATGGGCATAAGTCTAGAATAGATTTTTTTCTACTGCATAATAGCCTTGTCGGGAATGTCAACTATATAGCTCATGCTCCAGCACACCTTTCGGACCATGCAGCTGTGAAGTTGTATCTTTCTTTTATGACACAAGTCCCTACGTTTAGGTGCTCAATAAATCGTGCACTATTGCTGGACGATTTAATAATTGAAGCATTAAGAAAAGATACAATAGAATATTTTGGGTTAAATCGGGGATCAGCTAGTTTGCAGGTAGTATGGGATGCATATAAGACTTATATTAGGGGTAGATTGATTAGTTTGGCAGCATATAGGTACAGAGAAGAAAATGGGAAACTACGTAGTATTGGAGCCTTAATAGTAACACTGCAAGAATCTACACAGAATGCACAAAGAGATGAGAATAAGTGCCATTTGGAGATATTGGAACAGCAACATGAAAAAGCGTGCTTGGATTTGGATCTCCTCTTAGAAACTCAGAATAGGAAAAAATGGGAAACTAGTCAGTATGCACACTATGAATATGGCGAAGGTTGTAGCAAACTATTAGCATGGAAAATCAAGTCAGATCGCTCAAAGAAACACATTCCTTCAATAAGATCAGAGGTCACAGGGCAGATTAGTTTGGAGATGACAGAAATAGAAGCCGCTTTTGTCTTCCTAACTGAAGTCTTTAAAGTATTGAAGAAAGGAAAGGCACCAGGTCCCGATCATCTTCCAAATGAGTTATATTTGGCATTGAGGGAGGAGTTAACTCCATTTTTACTGGAATTGTTTAATTATATGCTTTTGGAAGGGGCGTATGCACCTAGATCATGGGCCGAAGCTATAATTTGTTTGATTTTGAAACCTTGTAAGAACCCAATACAGTGTTCATCATACCGGCCTACTTCGTTACTTAATTCAGATTATAAGATTTACACAAGTTTGTAATCTAAAAGGCTGGGGAAAGTTATTCCCAGTTTGATACATTCGGATCAGAAGGAATTCATAAAAGGTAGACAGCTTCAGGAATTAGTTCATGACTTGTTGGCGGCAGTGGATCTTGCCTTGCAGGAGGAGGTCCCTTTGGCAGTTATAACTTTTGATGCAGCTGAGGCATTCAACCAAGTGAACTGGTCATTCCTGCAGGTCGCAATGGAGTTATATGGACTAGGCAAAACTTTTATTAGAGCGGTTAAAGAGCTGTATAGATTTCTGACAGCGAGAATCCTAATTAATGATATGCTGTCTCAGGAAGTACGAATCGGACGAGGAACACGCCAGGGCTGCCCTTTGTCCCCTCTGCCTTTTGATTTATATATTGAGCCTCTTGCAATATTGGTAAGAGATAATAGGAATATTCTTTCATTTCAGAGTAGTAGCTGGGAAAAGAAAGTAGCATTGTATGCAGACGACTTGATGATTTGCACCAGGGATCTCGCTCTCTCGCTCTCTCGCTTTCTTCTATAAATTTGTTGATGGAACAATTTGGGAGAATGTCGGGCTATAGTGTAAATGCTGAAAAAACTGAGATCATGTGTTGGAATATGGTTTATGAATCCCCATTAGTCAAACAGGAGATTAGATATTTAGGAGTCCAGATTACGGGTAATTTATGTGATGTAGCAAGGGTGAATTTTGAGAAAGTTCATTTTGAAAGTAAGAAACTCCTTAAGGCTTGGGCGGCTCCCTCTCTCATTAATAGGTGGATCTAATATTCTGAAGATGTCTATTGTACCAAAATTTACATTTTTATTTAATACTATTCCCTTGGAATTTAAGGCTAGCTGGTTTACAAAACTACAGGGAGATTTATCTACGTTTGTTTGGGCATCTAAGGGAACAAGGGTAGCATGGAAGAAGCTATGTAAGAAGAAGGAGTGGGGGGGATAGCAGCACCGGATTTTTATAAGTACTATTTGGTCTTTCAATTAAAAAATATTAGGATTCTTTTGAATAAGAAGTCGGAGTACACTCCTCTTTGGGAAGCTCTGACGGCACATCTCGAGGAAGGGGATGAGCATTTTTTGTATAAATTTGGTCACACAAGGTTCTTTAAGAAGGTTAGACTTAAGATTCTAAGACAGGCTTGTAAGGTTTGGGCACAGACTCGGAATATATTAGGGATAGCTTACTATTCTGGATAGGCTCCAATTTGGGATTCACCTGGCACCCCATTATGCCTTTTGGATAAGTTATCTGCTCCCCTGAAAGCGAATGGGGTGTTGCAGTGGGGAATGATTATAAAAGATTCTGAGCTGGTTCCCTGGCCCACATTTCTGGAGCAGGCGGGCGGGACAATCTCTAAGTTTAAGTATTATCAGTTGGCCTGCTGGGTTAAATCGCTTCAAGCAGGAGAAATCGCCCGCTCCAGTTGGGAGGAGAAACTAATTCAGAGATCTTTAACTGAGGAAATCACCTTTTGGTATCAAGCTTTTCTGGATGCAGTGGAAGAGGATCCTCCTCTCCCGCTCCGGAAATGGGGGGAGGTTTTCCCAACTGTTGACATTATGGGGGTGATTCTGACCTTGGCGGTCTTTTCGCAAGACCGCCGAGTTACCGCCGCGGTAAAGACCGCCGACCGCGGCGGTATGCTGCGGCGCGTATTCCGACCGCTGGGAGCGTTCCGCCGGAAAATCGCCAGCAGCCACACTGGCGGTCGGCGGGAAAGTGGAGACTGGTCAACCTCCACCGCCACGCCATCAGAACACCGCCCACAGAATTACGACCCACATTTCTGTGTGGCGGTCTTCTGTTGGCGGTCTTCTGTTGGCGGTCACGTCCCTATGGCTCCCGTCGCCTCCCGGAGGACCAACGCAAGGTAAGTTGATCGTCCTTGAGGGGAGGGGGTGGGGGGGTGTTGTGTGATGTGTACGTGCATGGGGGTGTGTAGAGGGGGTGTGTGAGTGCGTGCATGCGGGCGTGGTGTGTTGCTGTGCCTATGGGCAATGTGTGTAGTTCGGCGGGTGCGCATGTTGGCATGTATGTGTGCGGGTATGTGCCCCCGTTGTGTATGTGTGTGTGTAGGGGGTGTGCATATGTGCATGTTGGGGGTGCGTGCATGTCGGGGTGCGTGTATGTGCATGTCGGGGTGGGGGGGCAGGGGGTTTGTAACATCTCTGGGGGGTGGCAGGGGGTGGAGGGTGTGGGGGGGGGACTTGTGGGGGGTAGTGGGGGGTGGGGGAGACCCCTATCAGTGCCAGGGATGGAATTCCCTGGCCCCGATAGTGCCTACCGCCATGGTTCGCATGGCGGTTCCCGACCGCCAAAAACCGCGGCGGTAAGCAGGGTCATGATGCGGTTGGCGGTCTTGGGTCGACCGCCGGGCCGGAGTGCGCAAACTCCAGCCCGTCGGTCATGACCGCCGTGGCGGTCGGAGTGGGAAAGTGGCGGTCGATCGCGGCGGTGACCGCCGCGGTCAGAATGCCATTTTTTGGACCGCCGGTCTGTTCGCGGTCCGACCGCCGCCTCTCCGCCGACCGCCGGGGTTAGAATCACCCCCTAAATCTTTGTGGCAAAAGTCGTGCCTAAATCTTTCAATTACTGTCAAATCAGCGGCAATGAGGAAGAACCAGTTGTTTACTTTGCATAGAGCATATTGGTCACCAGCAAGAATATCACGCATTGGGAAAATTCAGAAAAATTGCCCGCGATGTAGCGATCCAAATGTGGATGATATTCATATGTTTTGGCAGTGTCCTAGGTTAGGAAATGTTTGGGAGGCTATCGGGGAAATTTTGAAGAAGATATTTGGTGAAGTTGTGACATTAACTCCTCTGCTGGTTCTGTTTGGGGTTTGTGATCTAAAAGCTCAATCACAGCAGCATCTCCTGTGTCTTGATGCTCATCGCCCGACGTCAAATTTGCCATAAATGGGTCTGTTCATTGCGTCCCACAGTTCAGGAGTGGAAAAGATCGTCGGTAGATCAACTGTGTAACTTGGATCGAGCTGGGCCTACTAGTAAAAGTGATGCTTTTTGGGTGGGTTGGGAAAATGTATGTCAGAGCTTTATATGATTTGTTGTGTTTAAAGGTTTTCTTTTCTTAGTTACGAAGTCCTATGATTATACCCCTTCCCTCTTACTGTGCATTGCTGTGCTATGACACCAGGTGAGCAATCGGTTGGGGGCAGCCAAGGATGGTGAGGGATCGGCGCTAGGGAAAAACAGGTGGTGTGGCCCGTTGATATTGAGGGGCTCTGCCTCTGGAGGCTAACGAGCGGAAGATCCTTCCTATATTGGCTTGGATAGTGAGATGAGGACAAAAAAAGAACAAAAGAAAAAAAGAAAATGCTTCTTATATGCAGTCTATGATGAAATTTGGAAGCTTTCTCAACAAGAAGCGGAAAATAGATCAGGAAAACTTACAGAAGGCCTTAGCTTTTGTAGATAATGGGATTACTACCCTGTCCGACTGGATATACTCCTTAAACAACATTGTTTCCTCTGTAATAGACATAGTACAGATCGACATGTCCTCTTTCCACAATGGACAGAGTCAACTAAGATCAATTATGCAGTTAGGTTGGGCACTACAAACACTGAAGGCAGGTCGCGTTCCCTGGCAACACGTTAGCTCAAGTGACATATTTTCCACATTTAATTTAATGAGACAACAACAACTAATGGCTAAGAAAGAAGCAGCTTATGTCATGTTAAATATTGAGAAATTAGAAAAGTTGCCATTTACTGTGGCACAAATACCATCTGCTGAGTGGTTAATAAACAGGGTCATCAAACTGCCTATTTCAACACTTCAATTCATGTCCTGCTTAAAACACATTCCAGTGGGCAGATATGAAGGGCTAGGTGATAGTTACATCCATGAGGTGTGGGAGTTACCCTTCTCATACAAATGTCTCAGTGGCGTCAATTAGGTCTTTCTTAGCTGTAGTGAATGCAAGACTTCTGTCAGCCATTCAATGGTTTGTAAACAGCTGTCCTTGCATGGGGCGTGTAACGTTTCAGCTGCAAACTTGGCTTGTTATCTGAAGGGAGTCACATTCCCCTTGATTAGACCTGCATTCCAGGTGCTCTTGAATGGCAGCTATGTCCTCCTCAATAGTGAGAGCTATTGTGGGATGCGAGACGGAATAGCTGAGATTTGGACCCATGTCACTACTTCAAATGTGAAGTTAGACAAATTGAGCAGTGTGAGAAAACAGGGCTGATTGCAGAGGCCCCATAACTTTTTGCCCCCATTTTCCTCTTTTTGCTGGTGTTTTCCTGACTTTGATGGTGCCCTGGGTACTGCTAACCAGTCCCAGGGCCTGTGCTCTGTGTAAAATGGATTTGCAAATTAGGCTAATTATAATTGGCTAAGTTAACCTACCTATAAGTCCCTAGTATATGGTAGGGCATGTAGGTTTAGGGACCACAGCATAGGTGGTGCACACCTAGGTGCATTGCTGAGGTGCCCAGTGTCATTTTAAAAGCAAGCCTGCCTTGCTGGCTGCTTTTAAATTAAAGTTATATGCAAATTCGACTTTGGAATTAAAGGTACTTCCAAAGTCTTAAACTACCTTATTTTTACATATAAGTCACCCCTAAGGTGTGCCCTATGTGCCCCTAGGGCTGGGTGCCATGTAACTATAAGCAGAGACTTTATAAAAATAGATTTATAAGCCCAGGTGAGGTAAAAACAGCCAAATTCGTTTTTCCCTCATTGAAGTAAATGGCCTTCATAGGCTAGAATGGGCAGACTTTATTTTAAATTTTAAAGTCTCCTTAAATGTTACATACCAAGAATTTGGTATCAAATTAATTGTTGTAATAGATCCCACAACTTCCAGTTGTTGGATTTAATATAACTTGTTCAGGTAAAAAGTTTAGACTTTACCTAAAAAGTTGCCAATTTCAGCTCTGCATTGTTTTTGCTGCTGTGCTCTAATTGGCCAGCCTGCAGCAGCTTCTGCCAGGCTGCCTTGATTAGGTGTGAAGTGGCCTGGCTTCACACAAAGGAATGTGCTTGGGGGAGAGAATCTCCCCTCAGCAGATGGTGAGGCAGGAAGGGGGAGGGCTGCCAAACTAGTCTTCAAAGGCAGAGAAGGACATTTGCAGCACCCAGCAACACCCCCACATCCTGCAACCCCAGACAGCTAGGTCCCCCCTTGATTAGATTAGGAGAGGGCAGGAGAGGGGTGTGTTTATGATTTTTAGCCACACCAGTGGGTGGGCTCAGCCAGATGTAACCTCCAAAAATCAGATTCATCCATGTTGGATTTTTAGAGACTGTTGCCTTCTGGGATGGATTTTTGCCACACTTCCCAGGAAGTGGTCATCACAGGGGGACGACCCTGTCCCTGATTGGAGAACCAGGGCCCCCTTGCTTTTCACCCAGGAGCAAGGATAAAACTGGCAGACCTGCACCCACACCTCAGATCCCCTCCAGAAATCAACAAGAAAGGAACTAAAGAAGAAGAAGGACTGCCCTGCTGGACCCCTGGCCTGCACCTGGACCCTGCACTCAGAAGGACTGCACCAGCTGCACACTTGGGCTTCACCACAAGAAGGACTTTGCCTGGCTTCAACTGGTTCAAGGAGGGACTCCCTGTTTGCTACAGGTGAAAAATTGCTAAACCAGAGTCCCCTGCACCAACTCCTGAAGAAAGCGACCAGCTGACCACTGTCCAGTGGCCAAAAAGGAGTTTGCGCCAGGTGCATTCTGGGAGTTGAAGTCCGCACCCCCCAAGGACCATCACAGAACTTCTGGACCCTTGGGGTGAGCTGTGGACCCCAAAAGAACCTTAAAAGAACATCTGGGTGAAGCCCCAGAAGTTTGGAAAAGATTTGAGAATTTTTGGAAAAAAGCTCCAGAGAGGGACCGACCCGCCGCGGAAATTCTAGCCGGCTTGCCTCAAACGCGACCCGGCCTGACTTCGTGGTTCGTCCCGGTAAAGAAAAACATCCAAAAAAGAGACTAAGTCCGAACGTAAAAAGTTGACCGGGACCTCCCAGCCATCGTATCCGAGAAGGGCTCCATGGACGTTGGATCAAGATCCAGGTTTACCCCGGTCGAAGGATTTTCATCTCGAAAAAACGACTAAGTCCGAAGGTAAAAGTCTCCACCGAGGAAACCCACATCGCGTATCCGGACAAGGGCTCCAGGAGGTCGGATTCAACTGGCAGGTTCGTCCCGGTGAAGAAAAACTTCAAAATAAAGACTAAGTCAGAAGGTAACTTTTCAACCGAGGCCTCCCGCGACTTGTAGCCGAGCAGGGCTCCATCGCGGTCGGCCTGAAAGTTTGACTTTGCCCCGGTCGAGGTGCAACCAGATGACCCGATTGGCGCTTTTTGTTTCTAAGCGCTAAAAAAGTAATAATTCTTTAAAAATTAATATCTCCGGTTCCCCTGAACCGATTTTAATCATTTTTGTGTCATTTTAAAGATAAAAATATAAACTAATTTTATAAATTGGTTTTGGATTTTTAAACTGTTTCCTGTGTTTTATTTAATTACTGTTTTGTGATATTTGAATGCTTTACACTTTGTCTCCTAAGTTAAGCCTTGACGCTCGTTGCCAAGCTACCAAGGGTTGAGCTGGGATTAATTTACTGAGACCTAACTGTACCTACGTGGAGGTTAGTGGCTTGTTGCTAGGTGTAGGTACCTACCTGCCCTACCAAGAACCCATTTTCCAACAAGCAGGCTTTAGTCATTATTGTTTAAACAAATTGTGTCGTTTACATCTGCATGCAAGACCTATGCACTTCAGGTTAGGAGGTCATCAGCAGAGATATAGTCCCTTTTAAGTACTAACTTTCCGAGACACTTTAGTGAACTCATGGGACAGATATTTAATGCGTCCAGTACTACTGGAATCGCAAATTTCTTTAAGCTGTTGGTTCAGGTTTCATTCACACTTTTTCCTCTATATTTGGCTTAATACCTTCAGCCATCCACTCAATATTTTCTGGTATTTTCGGGGGATTTCCAATAACTTTGGCTATAACAGTTGGCATTTTGCTATTGCTACTTTTTCTGTGCAAAGGCTGTCCCGCTACAACAAGGAGGACTGAAAGCACTTCCACCAGCGCAGCTGTGTCGTGAACGCATGATGCAGTACTTTGGAGCATCACTCATGCAGCAATTGGAGTGTGACTGGTCTATGTCATTCAGACCGATTTTGCATTGTGTGCAGCCAGTGTTTGGTGCATCTGGTGCTCTTTTAAATGTGCACTGAATGTTTGTCTTTCTATGCAGCGCTTGCTTTCATTGGACACTGATCTGTTGAAGTTGAGAGCTGAGTTGCTGAGAGCTCATTACCAGACATGCGCATTTATGGTGCGTTTGCTACAGGAAGCTGTTTATGAGTTGCCCTTTGTGAATCATGTAGCTCTGAACTCACTGCTGGGCACAACACGGAATGCTGCTGCCTTGGCTGGAGCTCAGGCTTTGGAACACAAATGCTCTTTGGTTTTCCTTGGAGATGAACTTCCAAATTTACCACCTGCCAAAGTGGAAGTCATTAAAAATGACTCTGACTTTTGAAATACGGCTTTTCCTGACGCTACAATTAACATTTTAAATTGTCTTTTTTATACATGCTCAAGTGTCTTTAACTTGTCATAATAGACATTCCCATACATGTGCCTTAGGTTGAATTTTAATAGCTTTATACACAATTAGGCCTTTGAACCACCTTTGAACCGGCTAGGGGAGGCTGTTGTGTAGCCATTTTAGCTATAGTTCTAGACATGTTATTTTAGCAAACTAGGCCTGCAGCTGTGCACTTTAACCTAGATATGTTTTATTATACCTTTGTTATATCATTTTAACAATAGCCACATTTGCTGTCTTGTTTTATTTTCTCTATCTAGTTGTTCTTCACCTAGGTCATCACTGCGTTCTTAAACAAGACATTTCTTTCACTCTGTGCTTTCTCAAGGCTGCAGTGAGATAGGTTGCCAGCAAAAGTGGTATGCTTTGTCTCTAATGTTCACAGAAACATACACACTCTTACGTGGGGATCCTTTCTTGGAACATCAGCTGTTTTATTATAAAAACACTATTTTGACCCATGTACATTAGAGGGAGATTCCAGCCAGATGACCACGACTGTATGCTGATTGCTGAGTGTTTCGCTGCAGCCGCTTATATAGACTACATGCCTCTTGCTCAGGTATGAGGGATGATGTCTTGCCAGGGGGAACCTGAAGGGCAGAATTAGAGCTTAACATGCTGTGCTCTTACATAGCCTAGCTAGGAGCTATCCTTAACAATTGTAGTGACAACATTGTAGCGTTAAGTTTGTGTTTTACTCTCCTTGTCACAATTTTAATCCTATTGTGCTTCATCGTCCTAGGTATTGCAATACATGCTTTATTATTTAAGATGCAGTTACTTCAATAAAACCTTATTGAACTATACTCTGTCTCTGATTGTCCTTGCATATGTGAGACTAATGTAACTGAGAGAAACAGATAAGATCTGAGTGACCACGATTCCCCTGAGGAGTCATTTGTGTCATGCGCCCTGTTGCCCAATCATCCCTGCTCTTGGATGGAGATGAGGTACTGCTAGTAAGCCGGAACAAACCTGGATTAGGCCGAGAGGCATCACTTGGAGCGGGTTCAGACTCAGTCCCCCGCAGTTCTGGTGATTCTGCTGCCCAAATCCACTAGTCTCATTAGGATAATGAGAACCTACTCGACAACATCAAGTTACTGAGGTATGCTACAAGAGGCAAATCATTCATGCTGACAAGGTTTCCTACTCGATACATGGGTATTGTGATCGCACTACTTCACTAATGCAATTGGAGCTGTCTGTGATTCTTACTTTACTGTGGGCAGCTGTTTACAGTTCATGAAGCATCTATGCATGTAGCCTAGCAAATGTTGGAGCCACTTTGGTGGACCTTGTAACTGGAGTCTACTGTACATTTTTAGTAATGTTCTGTGATCCAAACTGTTGGTCAAGTGTGTTCTGGCACATGCAATGACCCTATTTGTATTTGTTATTTCAGCATCATCTCAGGTGGAGGAGACAGTACAGACATCTGTGGGGAAGCAGCTGGCCAAGGTACCTCCGGTCGAAACACTATAGACACAGAGGTACCCAGTGGCCCAGAGAGTGAAGGGAGTACCACAGAGGACACAGACTCTACATCATCGTCATCCAAGTCAAGCTCCAGTGGACACTTCTTAGTGGTGGCAGAACATACAGGACCAGTTCCTACACCATCCTTGTGTGCAACCCCCTCTACCATCTCCACCTTCTCTGTTGCTCCCCACCCAGTTGGCCTGGCCCGTACACCTAAGAGGGGAGCCATCACCTTCACTCGAGGCACCTCACCCCTACCCCTGTTCCTCCTGCTGCCCTCAGTGAGGAGAAACATCTCTGTGGGTCAGACAGCACTACTGACTACCATCCAGGAACAGGACTGCCATCTGCAACAGATGTTGGCCTACCTTGAAGGACTCCACAGTTCTATGTCTGCCCTACAGAGATCTTTTTAATTTCTGGCCTCCTCCCTCACAGCAGCCTTCAATCCATCCCATACTTCCATCTCACCGCCTGCATCTTCTCCATCCTGTTTCCCTATTACCATACCTGTCCCTAGCACACTCACACATAAGCATACACTCACCTCAACAGCCTCAAGCAGCACACATACACAGAAACATTGCAAACAACACAGGCATGAAACCACTTACCAGACACTCACCCCACTCACAACTACCACCACCCTGCCATACCCACAGACACCAAACCCACAGACCCACCCACCACCCCACCATACCCACAGACACCACACCCACACCAACAGACATATCTACTACTTCCACCATATACCCAGACACCACATCCATGCCAACAGACACATCCCCACTCCTAGCACACCCAGCACATTCACATCACACACCACAAAGAAACACAAATGCCCACACTCACCTACACAACAGATACCTACAAAACACAAACATCATACTTTGACATATAGACAGCAGCACCAATAACACCCATACCCACACCTGACACTTCCACTTCCTCAACTTCCCTAACCTTAAGCCCTCTTAGACACCCTACCCATTTGCCCCTACCCCCATAAAAACCATCCCCAGTCCCAAAGCCAAAGGGACCACATCCACACCCAAACCATCCCCTTCACATCGAAGTCTTCCACTGTGACACCTGATCCCCCCCTACTGAACCCAGCTACACCCCAAAGAAATCCAATAAAGGAAACCCCTGCCAAACTGATGCCCACAGCTCCCAAAACCAACCCCCAATCCCAAAACCGATTCCACCCTCCCAAAGGATATCATTGAGGTGCCTGGACTGCCCACTAGAGGACCCTTCCTGTTGAGGTTCCCATGGCAGTGTTCTGAGAGGCAGGTTTAGTGACACAACAGTGTGCTGGACCGCATATTGTTTGCTTGGACGTCTCAGTGGCCTTTACTTCAGTTCTGAATTGTTTGGAATAAAACAAAATTGATAGTTTACTTGCACATTAGTCCTGCCATTACTTTTCTACCATTTTTATGTTCATCGATGCGTTGCGATATATGACTACAGTTGTGTTTGTTTCACCCTGATTGAGGTTCCATTTGATGTGGTTGGGATGATCTGACATTGTAACCAGTGCTGGAATCACAGAGGACAAGGAGAAATGTTCAATAAATGGATATTTGGGATGTAATCATATTGGGGCTGACATTGCATTGGGTGGATGTAGCTGGCCCCATTGGTCGTTAGTCCCTAGTCTATAGTAAGTAGTATACTACTTCTCCTTTAAAGGGTAAATATTGGTTTTGTTTGTTAACTTTGATTTATGAAAGTTTAATTATGTCTTGGGTTCTTGTGAGTTCTTCCTCTTTTTTCCTTCTCTTCCACTAGGGTAACTGCCTTTCTTCTTTCTTCTCCTCCCTAGGTGGTGGTTTCGGTGGGGTACATCACCTTGGTGGAACAGGAAAAGGCACAAGGAGTCAGGTAAGTGCTTTTGGGGATGGTACAGAATAAGGGGTAGTGCTATTGAGGGAAAAATCAGGAAGGACCCTTTATAGTGATGTAGGACTGCTTTGTGGTCCCCTGTACTTAAAACAATCTCCAGTATTGTTGGGGTGGTGGGTTTTACATGAACTCTTAAGTTGTCTTGGCCCCTTCCCCCTCTTTTCCCCACCCTTTCCCTTTCATTTTCCTTCCCCTAGGAGGGATCGAACCTTATTTAGCCATGTTCCTCTTGGAACGTGGCTGGGAATGTGTGCCTGTTGTCCCCCTGATGTTTGTTCTTCTCCTCCTCTCACTCAGGCCTCTCGGCTCCCGCTCTCATCTCTCCTCATGTCTGCAGCGTTCCTGATGTCCTCGCTCCTCGCCTCTGCTGTCCTGCTGGCCTCGCTTCTTGTCCTGATGCTCCTGAGGTCCTTGCTCCTTGCCTCCGCTCTCCTGCTGTTCTCCGCACTTCCCCTGGCATCCTCCTTGTTGCCCTCTCTAACCCGGAAGTCATAGAGACTTCTGGGAGATGTTCTCCTCACGGTACCCCCAGGGAACTGGGGAAGTGTCCCCTTCTTCATGCTGTCGTCTACGGCGATTTCTCCAGCCACAATTTTCTGTCTACAGTGGAGTTTCATATGGTAGGTATTTCATCCTGGCCTATGTCAACATCAGATGGGTTCCCTTTCTCCCTATGATGTGGGTTGGGCATTTGTTTAATGTGTGCAAGCTAGTGATTTGTTTCTCCACACAAGTAGGGTGTACAACTGTTATACTTTTGTATACATTTTAATGAACATTTGACCATTTTTATGTGTGTACCTTACACCTACCTTAACTAAATGTATGACCCATGGTCTTACCTCTGTATTTGCTTTCATGACTTGCACTTACACATTTCCAACACATGCATGGCACGTGGTTATACTATTGGTTGTCCCTGATGTACATCAACCTACACTTCCTGTGCAAGTAGTGGTTTTGAAACATGTGCAAAGTGGTATGTGGCCCAGGGCACCAGCCTTTCAGGGGCCCCCTGGTAGAGGCATTCCTATTCTGCAGGGATTCTTTACATTGTGCCCTTTGAATGTTTCTCACACTGATTATTTTGCATTTAATTTACCTTGCATTATCTTGAAATGTGGGTGATATGTGGAAGTCCATTACAGAGATTTAGCAGAGAAGGTGTGTTTCAATTTCATGACACATCTATACAGGTGTATCTTTTATATAACAACAGGCCATGGTATGTGAACAATGTGAGGACGTCACTTAGATTTGTAGGTGGGATAGTGATGAGGAGTTGCTGTTGTGTGAGACAATGTCATGGACACACCACTATCCCTGAATATTGGTTGTCCACATATTTAAAAATTTAGAAGTGTGCCTTGCCTGTGCAGTGTCAGTAACCTGGCCAAAGAGGTTATCATAGGGTTGTGATTGGGTCATACATTGAGTACAACTCGGAAAAGGGGCACACAAAGTATGTTTGGCCCACGGACCACATGCCCCATGCCAGGTAACTGTTTGGCTTACCGTCAGTTGCGTCCAAGACTGCTTGGGTTTTGGCTATCATTTAGCAGCACAAGGAGCGGAAGTTCATGTGCAATCAGCTCAATGGTAGCACAGAAGGTGTGAAGTTGAGTACAAGTGAGTTTCAGCCTTATATGCCTCCCTTTCTACCAGTTCAGATGTAGTGGTTGATCTGCCACGGTCACGTCAGTGGAAAACCTCCTCATAATGGGTCCAACAGTTGCCCTCTGACAGACTCATTGGCCTATCTCGCCAATGCAGAGGAGAGGGTTTGCTGGTGGTATCGGCTGGACCACGCCGGTCCTTCATCTATATAACCATATGAATTGTAATATGGCAGTCAGAATACCAACACAGCAGGGTGACCATCGCCAAGGTGGTCCCAAGACCGCCAAATTCAGGCCCTTAATCTAATTAGCAAACATTCTAGAGACAGGTGAAGAAATGATTCCAATTCAATGGGCTACCTTCACTAAATCTAGCTACTTCAAAGATTGCCTTGTCCACATGTGCACTCAAGTGAAGACAGAGACAAGCAGCGCCTAATGTAATTACCATCACCAAGAGGCCACAGTCCCTGCAGCAACTACATGATTTCTCCTCTAACAACATCCAATAATCAAATTTCCTGATGTAACAGTCTCAAATGGCTAGCAATACAGAGTGATCAACTGTAATACTATATTTATCATTTACCAAATAGAATACCCCAGTCATCTCTATAACATTACATTAATTCCACAGAAGACCAAATTTCAGAGAAAAAGAACACATCAGTACCTTAAAGAATCAAAAGATCACCATCAAATTAGTCTCTCTTTTCATTGAAGCAAAACATTGTAAAGCTGACTTTCCAAGGATAACAATGGAATATCTAACTCTGACACATACCAGGCAGAACATAATCTCCACAAAAAAGTCAAAATTATGTTTTCAGAATCCACAGAGGAAGATAGTCTTAATGATATAATTGACTGGAACTTAACTTAGGTATTTAGGTTGAATTAAAACCCATTCTTGTTGGTCTTTCATAGAAGCATCCTTACATTTGAGCCACACATAGACCAACTGAGCACAGATGGTTGCAAGTACCACTATTATCTCTGTATTTTTCAATTGCAGTTTCTCATTTGTCTCCTCCTACAGAGCTTGTTGCTTCTTTACAAATCTACCCACTGAGCACACCTTCATACCCATCTCACTGATTATAACTACATTGGGGAATCCCCATACATATTGTTCTGATCCCTTTCAAGAACGCACCATTGTTGTATCAATACTGAACTTGGCATTTGAGCAGGCAGCATTGTGTCATGTCCATGTAACTAAGTCCCTGAGCTCAAACTAGTTTTTGAAACCTTTACCAGTTATGACTGCATGCACTTCAGTGGAACTTTGTGGGATGTAGGAATTCATATTGAGATAACCACACCTAGAGTGCTTCCATTTCATTCATTTTTATTTTTTCATTTCCATACATGTGCATTATGTATGCATTTTCACCCTCGCCTCACACTGAACAGCAGTTTTAGGTTTACCATTGTATTGGGTACAAGTCTTTCCTGTTTCATTATTTGTCATCTGGACTATCAAAGGTCAATTTATTTCTGAGCGTAACTTGTAGGGCAGGCATTCAGCAGCAGCTAAAGATTTATCACAGCAGTTGAAAGACGTTTTTCTCCTATTCCCTTTCTGACAAGAAAGCACCTGATGGTTGCTTACCCTATGCTTATGAATCTATAATACAATCTCTTTCACAAATTAAGTAGCCCTCAGGCTCATTGATTATGTAGTATAAGCAATCCAGTGGCCCAATTCAATATTTAGGGTTTTCAGGTGGCCATTATAATTCTTTTGTTACATATCTGAATTACAGAACTAATAGAACTTGCCAGGACTCAATAATTGTATCAACAGAAAATGGAGTGCCAGGCCACAAAATAAAACTGAATTTAAGGAACCAACCATTATAAGTGGTACAACTAAATCTCAGGAAAGACAAACAATTCTGGAGACATTTTCAATCCACAATGATTCTTATGTTCGGTAGAATCTACCAGAGTCAAAATGGCAGTGAAACATGTCAACCTCCATTCATTAAGGTCCACACATGGCTTTGAAAATGTTATTATGTGCTGGATGATACAGCAGAATAAAATAACCAAGTATTTCTCAACACATTTTTAACTTATGACAATAATTGTCTGACACATGAATGAGAACATACCCCCACAAGTATCAAGACTCTGGCCACATTCCAACAAATAACCATCTATGAAATAGGGTAGTTTAGGTGGCCTTCCATCACCATTTTCAAAAATGTTTTAGTGATCCTAGAAAGTAACACACTAACAGAATAGCTGGTCCCATTAACCACTGTGGAGTACACTGATGGTGAGAAGCAAGGGACACAGTATCCAATGGTATCTGCTTTACCATGGCTCGCTCCTTAAAGTGTCTTCTACATTTTATGGGGTAAACATCATTGGTTTTACCCTGAGAAACAGAAGCAGAGCACAGACTCAGTTGCACCATAGGGTCACAGCTTAAAACAGTTTGCAGAGTCTCATATGTAGTGACAAAGGGCCTGATTTAGCCCCTGTCGGATGGAGTAAAGTTTGTCAGAGTGGTGGAGGACTTATCATCTGCTAACCTAGCAGACTGTGGTGTGTTACTCTAGGAGTTTTCTCTTAGGGTGTAGAGAACATTGTTTTTTTTGGTCCCTCACCATTAAGTTTTCCCTGGTGGAGACAAACAAAAAAAAAAAACATCCTGTTGTTCACTCTAAATAGAGTGGGCAATGTAATGGCTTTATTGTGATGCCCCCTACTATATTGTGTCATCAGCTGTAGCTTTCTAACAACGGAGCCAACAGGGGCAGTACCCTGTCCCCAAAGCTCTGAATCACTTCCTAAATCCTTATCAATAGTAGCTTATGTCATATTTTCTCAATAACTGAAGCTAACTGTGGATAAACTATGAATAGTCCAATGAGCAGTCAGAATTTCCTACCTCCTCTTGTGGATGACCACCAAGTGATCTGAAAGTAGAGATTAAGTTATACTAGATTTCAGATATGTCAAAGAGTTACTTCTTCATATATATATCTACATGGAGACCTTTTCTGAAATCAAGAAGGTCACTATTACGAACAAATATTTATGCTTTATACACAAAGTAGCTATATATTGATTTCACGAAGAGCCTTCAATTGTGCCTCTATGGAAATGTAAAAAGGAGTAACCAGAGAAATATTATCTTGAAAAAGGAAAGTGCATGAGGGTGGGTGAATAATATTTTTTAAAACCCTATCAATTCAGTACTTTTTAAGATTTGGCTCCATCTGGTATGTTTAGGCATGTCCAAAGGCAACACGAAACTAATAGATGCATGGTCTCCAGTAAATGGGATTAACACACAGACTTGGCAAAGCCAGCGGACGAATCAATATGGTGCGGCAATGTTTTGCAAAATATGTAGGGCCCCTGACCAAATGAAAAAAGGGCACCAAATGTCTGACTTACATACCAAATCCTAACTAAGGACATCAGCCTTGTCCTCAGACCAGAAGTTGTAGACTGCAGGCACAATAACCTGCCTAGAAGAGAAAGTCAATGAGAATGTGTGTTTTCTTAAAAATCGTGCAGAAAGCAGCATTATTGAACAACATCTGATTGACGAGCACAAACATAACAGAATTGTTAGGAAAGAGAGGCAATGTCAAACAATAGATTGTCCATCAAGAAGTGGTTGTACATAATCACAGAGGATGAACATAGAATACCCTAGAGAAAATACTTCAGAACCTAACGGGCAGAAGAGTCTGTCAGCCAGCACCGAAGGGTCAATGAACAGGCTTTTTTCAGAATTCCTCACATAGCTTAATGTAACAGCTGACGTGAGACATGTTTTAGGGAGAAGAAGCAAGTAAATGTTCCACATATGTAGTGAAGAGAAAAAAATGTTTATTTTGATTTACACTGAGCAAAGGAGTTTGTTGCAGAAAAAAAAGAAAAAATGAAAAGTTTGATGTATGATGTCTAAACCGATGACACCCTTCCACCATACAATGCCCTCAGTCTTCTTTGTATCTCCTACTGTCATTTTATTATCCAAACACACTTGTTTTTTTGTTTTTAAAATCTTGATGGGTGATATATTATGCATTTTCTCAATAAACCCATGAAACTAACATGCCTATTGTTGTATTCATGGAAAACTGAAGAATTATTGTACTTGCTAAAAAAGTATCTCCTGTTCATATTTATTTGTATATTCTTTAAATTTCATTAAATGAATAAAGAAGCATCACTTACGCGCTCCAACAGCCCAATCATTCTGGGAATGGGGTGTCAATTAAGTAGACATCTGTTTTTATGAAAATCTGTAATGCCTCCATTATTCTTCGGTCTTAGACAATCCTGATTTAAATGCAATTAGTGAGCATCTATAAGCAGAGGCACCGGCTCAACATCAAACGTATTACAATAACAGTGCTAAAAATAATTTTTGTTTCAACTATGTTACTTCCTATGAAATGTGACTCACTTTCCGGTAATATTTATATTATTTTAATTACATATTTAGCTTGACAAACTCTTAATGTACTCCTAAGTAATCACACCTCTGTTCCCTTTCCTAAAAAAATGGAACTCGCACGAACAGCTTCCAATCATACTGCTATGCCAATATGTGTTGATAAATCACCACTGTATGCCTATTTTATCTTTCTCCACGGACTGTGGCTATGTCAAATTCCTTTTTAGATGATACAGAATTGTAGCCGATTGGACTGGGTTTTACAACTACAAGACGTCATGAAGGAAATTTGAGCCAAATAAGTATTTGATCACAGTTCATCTAGGCTTGGTACAAGGCTTAGTCCTGCAAAGACTCGTGTGATGTTTCATACGCATTTTGCACCTATGTTGCTAAAAATATATAACTTTGAAAAGTAAATGAGGTCACATTTGAAAAGAAACATCCACTCTTTTATCTGAAGCAGAGTAAACGAGCACATTTTTTTTATCAGTAAATGTGTGAATTTTTAACAGCCATGCAAGTGTACAAGCACTTTACACCAATTTCACATTAGATGCATGATGTTTCATTATTGTTTCATTATGGTTACTAGGTATGCAGTTTAGAAAAATGTAAGTTCTGAAAATCTTTACAATTATTTTGCAATTAAGGATTCACAATTTAATCCTCAAAGCATGTTTTTGAAAGCTAGATCAAGCCCAATTTTAAGGATGTAAAAAATTTAAATATGTCATTTTTGACCCACCCACACAAAAAAAAAGATAGAAAGAATAAGGACCCCCCACTCTCTTCCCTAACACTAACTAAGCTAATTACCTATACTTACCTAATACTAATCCCCAAAACCAAACTAACAGTAGAAAATAGGAAAGAGGAGAGAGGGGAGGGGTAAAAGTGCAACTGGGCAAAAGTCCTACAGGTTCGCCCTCCGTAGGGTCCGCCTGATGGAGCTGACCCTTTTTTTAATATAGGCCACATCCTGGCTCAGGTTGTCCACCTTATTGACAAGCTTGTCCAATTTCCTACTTAATGCCAGGAAGGCGGCTGGGTCCACAGGAGGGGCTGAAGTTGTTTGTGTGCCGGCCGAGGTTGAGGTTGTGCCAGGAGTTGGTTGCCCACTGGACTGTCCTGGTATGACAACACGGCTGGGTCCAGGTCTGGAGGAAGAGCCAGGGTCTATTGTTCCTGACGTTGCTGGGGCCACTTGGTGAGACCTGGTGGATGTGGTGTTGGTGGCTGTTGTTGGCAATGTAGGCGGAGCCTGTGGTGTGGCCCACCACGCCCCGGAGGCCCGATCCGAATGATATTTGCAGGCCATCCTCCGGTACCCACACTGCACCTGCAGGATGTGCCTGTATCTCATGGCACGCCTCTCAAAATGGTGTCGATCTGCAGCACTCATGTTTGCAGCTGTGAAGAGAAAAGGCAAATATTTACCTTTGGAATTGCATTGGGTGGAATAGCACAATGGGTTATTTGTACATTACTAGAAATGTATTGGTTGCAGCAATTGTCACAACATAGTTCACTGAAAGGCTCAGAGGAAGTACATGTGAAGCCTGCATACATAAGGGCATATCACACCTAGCATATCCATGTCTCTACATGATGGATGACATCACCCTAAACTACTCATCTAAATTATACCTAAGGCATCTGACATTATGGCTGCACCTCTTCCGCATACTGACTTCACTACATATGTCACTCTATGTGATAACTATCACAATCCTTACTCAATGCCATTTGTAATTTGTTGTGTGCTAATATTGAACCCATGGGCCATAACCAAATGTGTACACTAGGGGCCAGATGTAGGAAGATGGAAAATTGCGACTTGCAATTTGCTATGCAGAACGGTGACTCCGACACCGTCTGCGAGTCGCTATGGGGTCGCTAAGACCGACCTCATTAACATCAATGAGGTGGGTCCCAAGTTGCGCCCCCTTAGCGACTATGGGCACTCACAGGGATGGAGGCCTGCTGGGAACAGCAGACCTCCATGGCCGTGACTGCTTATAAATAAAGCTGGTTATGTTTTCCCAAGTGTAGGCCGTTTACCTGAAAGGAAAACGAGCTGCACTTAGAAAAAAAAAAAAAAGAAGTCTTCAATCTTGGATTATTTCAGGGCAGGTAGTGGTCCCTTGGACCACTGGCTGTTTTGTAAATTTTTTTTAGGTCCACTCACAAAGGGGAAGGGTTCCTATAGGGACCCCTTCCAGTTAGCAAGTGGGTTACCATCCACTTCAAGTGGATGGTAACTGCGACTCCCTTTGCGACCACGTACTCGGTTGCAAATGGAATTGCATACCACTGCGAGTCGCAAATAGGACGGGAAAACCCCTTCCTATTTGCGAGTTGGAAATGCATTTTGCAAGTATGTTCAGAATCACAAAATACATTTCTGCATAGCAAACAGACGTTTGCAACTCACAAAGAGCAATTTATGCCATTTGCAACTTGTAAACAGTTTGCTACATCTGGCCCTAGGTTCTAAATCAAGTCGCAAAAGGTCACAAATACGTGTAACATACTGGTTGCTACAGTCCTAGGTACCCTGTTTCACATTAACATGGCAGTCTTTGAGGGTGGTGTGGGAAGAACAACCCACAATCCCATGTTCAATGCACACCCAGGAGTGTATCGAAAGTTCAACAAGTATGTGCCTTCACACACAACACCTATGAAGGGCTAGCAACACGTTGGAGTCAGCCAAACATTGTCACATCCAAGGTCCACACATGTCAAAATGCTATGACTTTGGCCAACATCACATACTATCAGTGAGGCATGTTTTAGAACACACACAGAGGAGCAAGAACACCCATCATCATGGGTCGACAGAACACCTAGGCCATTGCACTCAAGTCACACACACTTCTAGTTCACCTTGTGGAAGTACAAGCCCCCGGAAGATCCAACCTACAGTGTACACAGTCCATCCTCAACTAGGAAGATGCACATTTCATCAAAGCCATTTGCCAAAGCTATATGGGAGAATGTCAGTCAGATATGCAGACTCAGTTCATGCCAAGTCCCCGAGCAAGTCTTACATTAACCAGTGTATTCCAAATGACTCATCCCATTCCCCATTGCGGCCCAACTGGAATGACCTACAGCCCCTAAATCTGAGAGATGGCTAAGTATTGGTTTACAGAAACAGAAGTGCTATTTGATATCCCACTAAAGCAACAATGCCAATGAACGGCCAGCGCATCAAATCATGAATTCTGTTGAACACACAGTAGTCCATCATGCATCACTAGCAAGCAATTAAAATAGCACTCAGGCCACACTCACTGTAGGTATCGGGGTCCTCAAAATGTGCCACCTCTCCCACGGTGTACGTTGCTGGTCCACCTGTAAAGCATGAAAGGAAGAATATACTCAGACTCGGTGCACTGACAAATAATTGCAGTTACTATGACACTGTGTGAATATGACATGGTAATGATACACTTTCCCACATGCTCATACTGCATGGATGAATTTTTATCCAACATTAACATTGGATGAGTCTCCTGCTACAGTTACACACCCTACTACACACATGCAGTGGCCAGGACAGTCAGGTGTTGTCAAAGATACCCCTCCATTAGTATGCCCAAACAATAATGTCTTCCATACATCTCAGCATGTGCATCCCAGAGATTCATCCAAAAGCTGGTTACTTGAGGACTGCATGACCCCTCACAATCAAACAGGCTAGGTGGACATGTTCAACACACAGCAACCAGACACACATGTGACATATGTGTGGACAACATATCTAACTTCATGTGACGTGAAGGCAACACACATTTGTAGCATCATCATGGCTTTCAAATTTTCTGTCTGGCTATGGCGTCAACATATGTAGGTATGTTGTTTCTACATGACTTACTCACTGGCCAATATGACCTGTAGAGTTCAAATAGAGGCATTAACGTGTCGCTTGTCTGACACAAATGCAACACTACATTACATACAGCTACAGGCATCTGGTATGTGTTGAAAACATGAGCCATCTGACAGAAAGCATTGGTCTTCCTACACATTGTGCAACAAATACAAATTAGGGCACAAATTTATACTTTTGTAGTGCCGCATTTGCATAATTTTTGGACGCAGAGACGGCGCAAACTAGCAAAATACAATTCTATTTTGTAATTAGGCGCCGTTTTTGCGTGAAAATGTGGTGCAAAATCGGGGATAGAAATGTATAAATATGGGCCTAGGTTTCCCTAGCATTACACACAGTCAGCTACTTATCTAGCAGATTGGGTAACAATCATCACATGTCCCCACACAGCTTTCAATTATTCACATGTAATTGATTTGTACTCACCAACATGGCCACCAATCCTGATTCCCAGGTGGTCCAGCAGGTCCTGTTCCCTGGATATCAGATCTGCCCAGCGGTGCTTTAATTGATGGTCATTCCGCATGCTCCCATACACCCGGACCAGGTGATGGCGCACATTCCCCCACCGGACTTTCCGTGCCTCCGTGTGATACCCCTGTATCACACGGCCCCCAGCCTCCAGCATGAGTGGGAGGAAATGGCAAACTAGCCAAATGAATCCCCCCAATTCATCCTCACCCATCCTGGAAAGGCGAGGCCTACCTGACATATTAATAGAATAAACTGAGCAAAATTAAATAAACAAGTAAAAGTGGGAAATGGGGAAAGGTAGAGTAGTGAAGGAAAAAGAAAAATAAGAAAAATAACCCAACTAACCCCAAAGTTATACTACCCATAACAGACTCCCACAGACAATACAAACAAAAACAAGATTGGGCAAAACTAGACTAAACAGACTGAGACAATATTAGGCAACAAGACTAGGATCACAAAAAGACAAAATACAAGGTACACAGGACACAAAAGCAGTTAAACACAGGACAACACCTTTCACACAACCACACAGTCTAGATAAATCTGAGACTGCAAAGTGAAAGTGAAAGATAACTCCCACTACAGATTTAGTAAACAGGATATCCTATTACATCACTTCCTGCATAAAATGGCCGCCGTTTTTATTTTCCCGTTATGCGTCATATTTTCACGCATACACAATGTGCGTCATTTTTTTTGACGCATAACATTGCACAGAATGCAGAGTCAAAAAATATGTTATGAATATTAATAACAATAAGGTACATGACATGTCCAACATATTGTCCATGTTGCGTCAAAATTACCACGCATACAGCATGGGCGTCATATTTTTCCCACGTACAGGAGTGCACAGAATGCAGAGTAAAAAAATATGATATGAATATTAATAAATTAATAAGGTACATGACATGTCCAACATATTCTCCATGTTGCGTCAAAATTACCACGCATACAGCATGGGCGTCATATTTTTTCCACGTACAGGAGTGCACAGAATGCAGAGTCAAAAAATCTGATATGAATATTAATAAATTATTAAGGTACATGACATGTCCAACATATTCTCCATGTTGCGTCAAAATTACCACGCATACAGCATGGGCGTCATATTTTTCCCACGTACAGGAGTGCACAGAATGCAGAGTAAAAAAATATGATATGAATATTAATAAATTAATAAGGTACATGACATGTCCAACATATTGTCCATGTTGCGTCAAAATTACCACGCATACAGCATGGGCGTCATATTTTTTCCACGTACAGGAGTGCACAGAATGCAGAGTCAAAAAATATGATATGAATATTAATAAATTAATAAGGTACATGACATGTCCAACATATTGTCCATGTTGCGTCAAAATTACCACGCATACAGCATGGGCGTCATATTTTTTCCACGTACAGGAGTGCACAGAATGCAGAGTCAAAAAATATGATATGAATATTAATAAATTATTAAGGTACATGACATGTCCAACATATTGTCCATGTTGCGTCAAAATTACCACGCATACAGCATGGGCGTCATATTTTTTCCACGTACAGGAGTGCACAGAATGCAGAGTCAAAAAATATGATATGAATATTAATAAATTATTAAGGTACATGACATGTCCAACATATTGTCCATGTTGCGTGAAAATTACCACGCATACAGCCTGGGCGTCATATTTTTTCCACGTACAGGAGTGCACAGAATGCAGAGTCAAAAAATATGATATGAATATTAATAAATTAATAAGGTACATGACATGTCCAACATATTGTCCATGTTGTGTCAAAATTACCACGTATACAGCATGGGCGTCATATTTTTGCCACGTACAGGAGTGCACAGAATGCAGAGTCAAAAAATGTAAATTATAATTTCATGGCTAAATATGAGAAACATTTATGAAAATTTATATTTGACTCTGCATTCTGTGCACTCCTGTACGTGAAAAAATTAGGACACCCATGCTGTATGCGTGGAAATTTGAGCAATTTTTAAATTATGTCTTCATTTATTAAACTTGGGGAAGGAGATTTGTCATGGCCAAACAGTGCTATGTGATACACATTTGTGGTTAGCTATGACACATGTCCATTATTGTATGTATAGAAGGCATTCACACTGTAATATTTATGATACGCTAAATAATGTATTAACCATATTTGTACACATATTTTGGGTAATTGCTGATGGCTATTTTGAAATGATGGATGGGATACCATGATGTATTCATTCTCAAAAATGTGTCCACAATTATGATGGTGATGCTTTTATCTATAGTCCGAACAGGGAGTGCAATAGTCACTTACAATTTTTATGGGGCTAACCATGTCCTATTATGAATTGGAGTTTCTGATTTTTGTTTTACTTTTGACATGTAGCCCACACATGTGCCTTATGCATGTGTTTAGTTCACAAGTACAAGATTCTTGTATATTTGGGGGGCGGTAGAGGTGGACTTCGGCCCCCAGCACCCTAGGGTTTGCCCATCCAGATTTGCTAATTTATCCATGGCTTTTATTTATTCTGTTATGCAAAACCTGCAGCAGCAGGCTAGTGTAAGGCCATATGGTATGAATCAGTGTTAACCATTCATTCATCTCATTGGCCCATTTGACGTTTGCACTATTGATGATTTGGAGCAATCTGGCATACCATTTTCCAATGACTATGGTTGCAAAATCTCAGCGTTCCTCATGTGCTGATGACAAATATTTTGTTGATGTCTGTGGCCCTTTCTGCATTACCTGGTTTAGTGGCATGTTACATTCTTCCTGCTAGGTTCAAACTGGGACACTACTGTGATGGGCTGCTTTCAAATATTTGGTTGATTGGATGACATATGTGTATATGTGTGTGGGAATGTGGATCCACTATCACCTGTCTGGGTGTATGTTGTCACTGTAACTTCTAGGTCTCCTCATGAGTTAGTGGCAGCTAATGTTGTTCCAATTGGGTATTGCTCATATCAAACACTTGAGAAAAGCCATTGAGGGCATGGTCACGTACACATGGATGGTCCCACCCTGTCCCTGAACACGTGTGATGAGACTTTCAAATGATCTACATTTTTGGGCTGGGTGAGAGACTGTCTCAGGTGTCTGGATCAGGCATGTGTCATTGCCACATTTGTACTCCTGTTGGCCTCTGTGGATGGTAATATATCATGTAACATCCTACCCTCTGTGCATACATTTGTGATTTTTTTTTTGGTGTGATGATTGTTATAGCATTCTATCTCAATGAGACGACATTCTTCTTCAGCAATTTCAAACTAAAGGTGGTCAGAAATGCATAGGCCAAAGCATGATGTGGTGTTTTTTATCTGTGTTTATTTACAATTGTGCAATCAGTGTTGTAATAAGAAATTATGAAAAAAAATTATTGACAAGCTGTTGGCGCCTACGCACTCCTGCTGCCGTGTTAGGTTGTTCCCCCTCCTGTTGCAGGCCAGCATCCTCCTCTTCGTCATCCTCAGGCATGTCTGGGTCCGGTTCAAGGAGGGGAATGTTCCTTTTTAAACAAATATTGTGCAATATGGCACAAGTGAGTATGATCTTACAGACCATCTCTGGGGAATAGAGTAGGCTACCGCCAGTTATGTCAAGGCAGCGGAACCTTGACTTTAGGATCCCAAAGGTCCGCTCAACAATGCAGCATGTCCTCTTGTGGGCGTCATTGTATGCCCGCTCTGCAGCAGTATTTGGGTTCCCAAATGGTGTCATCATCCAAGGCTGGATGCCATACCCCTGATCAGCTGAAAGAAAAACACAGAATGGGATCAATTAGATGTAGGAGGCACTGTTGTACAGATCTTTGATGGCAGTAGTTGTCTTGTGTTGTCTGTGACTCTTTTGTGTACTAATGTGACAACCTATAGTTGTTGGTGTAAACTTTTGCATGGAGTTTTTTTCCTTGGCTGAGCAAGTGTTTGTTGGCTAACCGTTTGTCAGCAGTATGTATTTGTTTTTTGAGTACAGTGTGCCCTCCCTAGCATTGTGACTTGTCATACAGGTGTCCGTGTGTCTTCACTGGGGGTGAGATGATAGTTCCATGCAGAGTTGAAACATGAAAGTGTAGTTAATACGTTCATGTGAAAGTACCCAGGACATCCCATACCTTAAAAATTATGCAATGTATTAGTGTACAGGTTATTGTGACACTTCCAATTTTCAAGGTGACATTTAGGCTACCACACTCATTAAGGTCTTCACATTAAGCTGAAGAGTAAATTCCAATGTGTGACAGGTTCAATGGTGACTTCTGAAACATGGCTAGTGATGTGAGTACCTCAGTGTGTTCCTGGCTAGGTGTTGCTATTGTGGTGTATGTGTTGTTTGTCCTAGAGGGTTGCTGTGCAGTGTGTATATAAGTAGGATTTTTGTACTTACCAACAAGTAGTCCATTGCCATACAGTCCATCCTGGAAGTGTTGGTTGATGGTAGAGTGACGGAAGATGAATGCGTCATGTACACTCCCAGGATATTTAGCCACAATGTTGGTGATCAATCCTTGGTGATCGACTATGGCATGCACGTTGATTGAATGTGTGTGCTTCCTGTTGCGGTAGAGGTGTTCACTCGCAGCAGGTGGCACAAGGCGTATGTGTGTGCAGTCGATTGCACCAAGGATGTGCGGGAAGCCACTGATGGCGTAGAACCCCTGTTTAGTTTCCTGCTGCTTCTGCAGTGTGTTAGGGAAGCAGATGTGGCGGGGTGTCAGGCGAAGGATGGCATCCAGTACTTTTGGCAGGAATGCAGAGAATGATGGTTGGGATATTCCACCAACCAGGGTACCAGTTGTCTGAAACGAGCCACTTGCCAGCAGGTGAAGTACGGCAAGCAGCTTTGTTTCTGTTGGGATAGTGCGGGTGTCACTAAAGTGGGGGCCAACTGCTGTTCAATATTTCTCAGCAGCTGCTGGATGGCCTGCCAGTTCAACCGGTACCTCTGGATGATGTCCCGTTCCCTGAGGCCATGCTGGGTTGTTCTGGGGCGGAATATCCTCTCCTGCCTTCTGCGCTGCCTTTGGGGTCTCTGCTGTTGTTGTTGTAGCTGCTGTTGTTGCTGCAGGGCTCTGCGTCTACGTGCACGCTGAATGAAAATCACCTTCATGTCTCTCTGTTGCTGCTCTGCTGCTCTGCTGCTCTGTTGTTTGTTCTGTGTGTTCTGATTAAATACAGGTGTGTTTGCCCCATTTTAACGCCTGCCCTGACCCAGGCGTTAAATTTTGACGCTATTCGTGCTTTGCGTCATTTTTTTGCGCCGCCTCCTGGCCGGGAGTCATTTTTGCCCGGAAGCATAAACACGACGCCCGGCTGTGTGCGTCGTTTTTTGGACGGGAACGCCTACCCTGCATGTCATTAACGCAGGGCGGGTTGCCGCATCCAGAAACTGACGCACATAGCAGAATTTGCCCTTGCGCCGGCTCAGGCGTCAGTGTTTAAATATGGGGCAACATTTGCGCTGATTGTGCGTCAAAACTTTTGACGCACATTCGGCGCAAACGGAGTATAAATATGCCCCCAAGTATCCTTCTTCTGGTGGGCGCTGACCTACATGAATTGTACAGGGGAAAAAGAGAAGTTATTACCAACTGCACCGTCACAGTCATTGGCCCGCATCCCTATCCTTGCCATGTGGCACATGCACTCACCATTGTTTCATGCACACATCATTCCCCTCCCCTATCTTTCATCCACACCACTCCACACAGGCATTGCCCATACAGCATACTCAAAGTGTACTTACCTGTTTGTCTGGAAGACCGTACAGTAGCGTGTACTGGGAGAGGTCCCCATCCACGAGTTTCTCCAACTCCTCCGTGCTGAAGGCAGGGGCCCATTCCCCAGACGCACGAGCCATTGTCTTTTCCAGACTGAGGTCACAGCAGCACTTGGAGTGTAGGTCCTCTCCTGTCGAAGATCAGGTATCGAGTGATTGAACAGATAGAAAATGGTGGTTACGTCCGCGGTGGTGCATACCGTCACCGCTGGCGTACATCGTCATTGGCTCCTGGGACCCATAGGGTCCAATGTTAACCAATGCAGAATTGCGCCGCTGTCTTCGACCGCCTACCGCAACGGTGTACAATGCCAGCGCAGTTACCTCACATCCCATTGTCCCACTTTGCAGGTCAGGCAGCCGCCATTTCAGGGGCCCACAAGGCTTTATTGTTAACTGCATCACAAATACCTAGGCCTTGGCTCAACACTCATACAGACAAAATTCGGGTTATGAATGGTTTTCTGAGTAAGCTGTGTTTACGTACCTCTGAGTTGGTTGAATCTGTGCTCGCTGTTGTCCTTCATAGGCACCGTCCGCTGAAACATGTGAGGAGCTGGCGGCATCCTCCGGTGTACAGACCGCTGGTGGACCTGTCGACAATGGAGGAAAGACATGTAATCATCACCTACAGGCTTGATCGTGCCACAATCCTGGAACTGTGTGCCCAGTTGGAGCCAGACCTGATGTCAGCTATCCGCCATCCCACAGGAATCCCCCCTCAAGTGCAGGTGCTGTCAGTACTCCATTTCCTTGCAAGTGGGTCTTTTCAAACTGCAGTGGCCATAGCATCAGGAATGTCCCAGCCTATGTTTTCGAACGTGTTGTCCAGAGGGTTGTCTGCCCTGCTGAAACACATGCGGAGCTACATCGTGTTCCCTTAGGTGGAGGATTTGCCTACAGTGAAAGGTGACTTCTATGCCCTTGGACATATCCCCAACATCATAGGTGCCATTGATGGGACACATGTGGCCTTGGTCCCCCCGCAGGAGTGAACAGGTGTACAGAAACTGGAAGAGTTACCATTCGATGAATGTGCAGGTGGTGTGTTTGGCCGACCAGTACATCTCCCATGTTAATGCCAAATTCCCTGGCTCAGTGCATGACGCTTACATCCTGCCGAATAGCAGCATCCCTTATGTGATGGGGCAACTCCAGAGGCACAGTGTGTGGCTATTAGGTGAGCACCTGGAACCAAATCAGTGGGAATAGTTGTCTGGGTCTGGGGATATCCCTACAGGTTAGTGTGTGTCTAACAGTTGTCCCTCGCCATTTGCAGGTGACTCTGGCTACCCCAACCTGTCATGGCTACTGACCCCAGTGAGGAATCCCAGGACAAGGGCAGAGGAACGCTACAATGAGGCCCATGGGCGAACTAGGAGGATTATAGAGCGGACCTTCGGCCTCCTGAAGGCCAGGTTCAGGTGCCTCCATATGACAGGTGGTTCCCTATTCTACTCACCAAAGAAGGTGTGCCAGATCATCGTGGCCTGCTGTATGCTTCACAACTTAGCTTTGCGACGACAGGTGCCTTTTCTGCAGGAGGATGGTCCAGATGGGGGTGTTGAGGCAGCTGTGGAGCCTGTGGACAGCGAAGACGAGGAAGCAGAAGAAGAGGACATCGACAACAGGAACTCTGTGATCCTGCAATACTTCCAGTGAGACACAGGTAAGAATGCAAACCTGCCTACTACATGTACTTTAACACTACTACCTCTCTACTGTCTGTCCTTTTCACCCAGTGTATGGTCACTGAGTTGTCACATTCCCTTACGATTTCACAGATGTGGGTCCCACTGTGTGACATCTGCTTTGTTTCCTCATGGACTAGAGCTGTGTGACATAGGTATGTTGACATTACAATTGAAAGAGCATTTTGTCACTGTAATTGCTAATACACTATTTCGAAATCACAGACAGACTCCAGATTGTTTTGTGCTTTAAGGGTGTTTATTTAACTGCTCAATATTGGAGGGGGTTGTAAAATGGTGAGGGGTGATGGTGGACGAATGTCCATGGCAGAATCCAGTCTAATAGTCTCACAGGTGCATTGTCCAAAGGGGAATAGGAAGTGGAGCTGGGGCAGTTTGAGGATGGACAGGGAGACAAGGTGGGACAAAAGGATTACATTCAAGGCGGTCTCATTTCTTGGCGGGGGTCTTGCCATCGTTCTCTGTCTTTGTCCTGGATCTCAGGGACTGTTTGCGGGGTGGTTCTTCCTCTGCAGGGGGTGGGATGCTGGTGTGGTGGTCCTGTGGCGGTGCCTCCTGTCCACTAGCGCCGGCAGAGGTGGTGGGCAATTCATCATCCAGGCTAGTGTCAGGGGCCCCTTGTTGTGCCACAGTGTCCCTCCTGGTGTTGAGGACTTCCTTCAGCACCCCTACGATGGTGCCCAGGGTGGAATTGATGGATCTGAGTTCCTCCCTGAAGCCCAAATACTGTTCCTCCTGCAGCCGCTGGGTCTCCTAAAACTTGGCCAGTACCGTTGCCATTGTCTCCTGGGAATGATGGTACACTCCCATGATGTTGGAGAGGGCCTCGTGGAGAGTGGGTTCCCTGGGCCTGTCCTCCCCCTGTCGCACAGCAGCCCTCCCAGTTCCCCTGTTTCCCTGGGCCTCTGTCCCCTGAACGGTGTGCCCACCGGCACTGCCCCCAGGTCCCTGTTGTTGTTGGGGTGGTGGGTTAGCCTGGGTTCCTTGTAGTGGTGGACACACTGCTGCTTGACGTGTCCTGGGGACAGAGGTATGGGCCTGCTGGGTGGGTGCTGTGCTGGTGTTTCCAGAGGGGGGAAGCTCTGTGGTGGCCTGTGACTGTGTCAGGGGAACCGACTGTCCCGAGGTTCCAGATGGGCCGGGCTGGTTGTCTAGATCCATTTGGACAGAGCTGCTGTCATCACTGTGGGCCTCTTCTGTTGGTGGTGTGGACATGTCTGGACCCTCCTGTGCGGTGACGTTGGGTAGGGGTCCTGCAGGGGTGTAAAAGCATGATTATTGCATCTGTGTTTGCCATGGTGTGCAATGGGTGGGTGACCGTGTACCCCAGTGCTTGCATTCCTGGGTGGGACCTTGTGTGATGATGGGTTAGGGGGATGTATGGGTATGTGCAGTGGCCATGCTTTGGTGATGGGTGTCCATGCTTTGTTGTTGCATGCAGGGCTTGGTGTTGGGATGTGTGGTTTGTGATATTGGGACATTTGTGAGGAGTTGGAGTGATGGGGCTGAGGGCGAAGTTGGGGGTATGTGTTGGCATGCAGGTAGGGTGGGGGATATAGTAGTAAAGATTTGCCTTACCAGAGTCCATTCCTCCAGCTACTCCTGCCAGGCCCTCAGGATGCAGAATAGCCAAGACTTGCTCCTCCCATGTTGTAAGTTGTGGGGGAGGAGGTGGGGGTCCGCCGCCAATGCTCTGAACCGCAAGGTGGTGTCTTGAGACCACGGAACGCACCTTCCCCCGTAGGTCGTTCCACCTGATGTCATCCCTATTTCTTGGGTGCTGTCCCACTGCGTTGACCCTGTCCACTATTCTTCGCCATAGCTCCATCTTCCTAGCTATGGAGATATGCTGCACCTGTGATCCGAATAGCTGTGGCTCTACCCAGATGATTTCCTCCACCATGACTCTGAGCTCCTCCTCAGAGAACCTGGGGTGTCTTTGCCGTGCCATGGGGTGGTGTGGGTGATGTGTGGGGTGGTGTGTGTTGTGATATGTGGGGTGATATTTAGTGGTGTGTTGTGTGAGGTGTGTGGATATTATGTGGGTGATGGTATTGTGTGCCTGTGGATGCTTGGTTATAGATTGTAGTGTCTCTCTGTGGCCTTCTGTCACAATTGTGGTCGTAGGGGTTTGTGGGTGATGTGGGTGTGTGTTTTATATTGTATTGGGTGTGTGGGAGTTGTGTGTGTATGTGTATCAGGTGTGTGTATTTTGAATTGTCCAATGTGGTAGTGTTTTATAAGAGTCTGTGTATTTTGTGCGCAGCGGTGTGTACTGCCAATGGAATACCGCGGTTGAAAGACCGCTGCGTGGATTCGTGGGTCGTGATAGTGTGGGCGTATTTCTGTTGGCGTGACGGTGGAGGTTTTGTTATCGCCAGTTTATCACTGACCTTTGGTGTGGCGGACTTGTGTGGGTGTCTCAATTTTGGCGGATTCCAAGCTGTGGGTCATAATGACCGTGGCGGAATTCCGCTGCCACAGCGGTGTGTTGGCGGTCTTCTGCACGGCGGTAAGCGGCTTTTACCGCCAATGTTGTATTGACCATCTATTTGTTCAGTCAACGTTTGAGGTTTGCACTGGCTCCTGGGTAAAAAAAAAAATATTGTGAGATCCACACAAGTTAGATATTCCTGGACTCTGCTAGAGGTCTTGTTTTCAGAGGTTCCTAGGTTTGATATGCTCCCCTGGCTTGTGGCTGAGCTAGGGATCAAATTCTGTTCCTACTCACATAAAAAAGGTAGGTTTTGATTGATGAATTGTGATGTCTCTGTGTCCATATTTGGTGTGTTTTGTGACACTGGGCAATTGCTAGCTCCACCATTTTTAGCAGGCCAAGTTTGGGAGTAGGATCTGTGGAAATTACCACAGTTTCTGGAACTTTCCCTCACCACAATCTGAGGAAAATTGATGTTTAAATCCAAAGTTTCAGGTTTGCAAGGCCTTCTAGGTAAATAAAACGTTGTGGGATCCCCACCAGTCACACCACTCTGCACTCCCCATTGTGTCCAGTTTTCAGAAATGTTTATCTTTGGTAGAGTCCCAGAGTCTTATTTAGGAGGCCCTAGCACCAACTTAGCACCACCATAGCGTAATTTCTTTTTTTACGCTAAGGGGGTGGTAAAGTGGCTTTTTACACATGCCATATTTACAAAGTGGTGCAATGCATGCATTGCACAACTTTGTAAACCCTTGCACCACATTATGCCTGCACCAGTAACAGTAACCCCACAGTAACCAACAGTAACCAACAGTAACCCCACAAACATTCTGGGGTAGCAAGGTACACCGTGCCCACCCTCTGTGAAGCAACCCACATGATCCAGGTGCCATAAACCCCCTGGGGTACACCATACTGTGATGATCAGGGATATCAGATTCACTACTATAGACCTGCCCAGTGGGTACCCCCTTTTACTTACCTGGGACCAGGTAGGTTAGCAAGAAGTGTCTGAGGGACTACTGACAAACCACAAATGTCTGAAAAATTCCCTAGTGTTTTTGACCAAAGAATGCGAGGGGTTGATGGTCTGTGTTAACAGTTCTGAGACTTTGTCCAATTTGGATTCTAGGGATTCAACCACAGCTTTTAGACCAGCTACCTTGTTGTGCAGGTTTATAACAGTCTCATACAAATTAGTTGTTGCATGATGAGGTCAGGTAATAATACTTGCCTCTTCTTCCTTAAACACTGGTGGTATTGGTTCTGCCTCAACTGTCCCCTGCAGTGGAGAAAACCTGTTAGAACAAACCACTACAGGTTCAAGTGGAATGGGAGGGCACATATAGGGGGTCATTCTGACCCTGGCGGCCGGTGGCCGCCAGGGCCACCGACCACGGGAGCACCGCCAACAGGCTGGTGGTGCTCCCACGAGCATTCTGACCGCGGCGGTTCAGCCGCGGTCAGAAGCGGCAAGTCGGCGGGCTCCAGCCGACTTACCGCTGCTCGGGGGAATCCTTCATGGCGGCGGAGCGCGCTCCGCCGCCATGAGGATTCTGACAGCCCCTACCGCCATCCTGTTCATGGCGGGAAACCCGCCATGAACAGGATGGCGGTAGGGGGTGCCGCGGGGCCCCTGGGGGCCCCTGCCGTGCCCATGCCAGTGGCATGGGCACGGCAGGGGCCCCCGTAAGAGGGCCCCGCAAAGTATTTCAGTGTCTGCCATGCAGACACTGAAATACGCGACGGGTGCAACTGCACCCGTCGCACCCCTGCAACTACGCCGGCTCAATTCTGAGCCGGCGTCCTCGTTGCAGGGGCATTTCCTCTGGGCCGGCGGGCGCTCTTTTGGAGAGCGCCCGCCGGCCCAGAGGAAATGTTAGAATGGCCGCCGCGGTCTTGTGACCGCGGTGCGGTCATTTGGCGGCGGAACCTTGGCGGACGGCCTCCGCCGTCCGCCAAGGTTAAAATCAGGCCCATAGTGTGCATCGTATAATCCCTTATTTGTGATTACAGGTTGCACAGACCCAGAGCTGGAAGAAGACTTGCTCTTGCTAACCAAACTTTGAAAAGATTTCTTGCCAAAAGCATCAGGTATAATAGTTGTTGCAGGTTTCAATAGACCCTGGGTCAAATAGGTAGGACATGCATTTAGTATTGTCTCAACCTCCCCAATCAAATCATTGATCTATCTGAGGGTAGTTGAACCCCTTACATTCCTGAGACACTTGTTAGGTTTGTTAAGGATAGGGGCAACATAGGCTGTTTTCTGTTTATCCATGATGAAAAAGCAAACAGAACCATCAACAGTCTGCCCTAGTGGGCACATTGATTCCCTAATACCCTACTGCCTTCTAAAACCACTAAGCCCCTAGGGGGAGGGAGAACAGGCAGCATAATCTTATGGAAAAACAGAAAAATACCCCAAAATACACATCTAGGTATATTTTTAGATAACAAAAATCTAAAAATCAATTACAACAATAACAAAAGTATTTGAACTGTGGCAGTCAAATCTATATCCATACACTCAAAACGGGTGACCTCCATGAGGTGAAAAGACCCACCATAGTCCAATGCTTGAGCCCCCGATCAATCCAATACAGGGATAAGGGGCCAGATGTAGGAAGAAAGCAAATTGCGACTTGCAATTTGCGAGTCCGTGCGACTCACAAATCGCAAGTCGCAATTTGCTATGCAGAAAGGTGTCTCAGACACCTTCTGCAACTCGCAATGGGGTCGCAAAGACCCACCTCATAAATATTTATGAGGTGGGTCGCAGTTTGCGACCCCATTGCGAGTATGGGCACTCACGGGGATGGTGGCCTGCTGGAGACAGCAGACCACCATGTCCGTGACTGCTTTTTAATAAAGCAGTTTTTTTTTTTTCTATCTGCAGCCCGTTTTCCTTAAAGGAAAACGAGCTGCACTTAGAAAAAAAACCGAAACCTTTTGTTTCGGTATTTTTCAGAGCAGGCAGTGGTCCATAGGACCACTACCTGCTCTGAAGAATTGTTTTTGTGATCATTCACAAAGGGGAAGGGGTCCCATGGGGACCCCTTCCCGTTTGGAATGGGTTACCATCCACTTCAAGTGGATTGTAACATCGATATGAAATTGCATAGCATTGCGAGTCGCAAATAGGAAGGGAACACCCCTTCCTATTTGCGAGTCGGAAATGCATTTTGCGAGTCGGATCCGACTCGCAAAATGCATTTCGGCATAGCAGAGAGGCTTTTGCGCCTCGCAAACGGCGTTTTTCGCTGTTTGCGAGGCGCAAACCCTTTGCTACATCTGGCCCAAGGTCTCTTAAAATTTATGTGGGATGCAACGCTACTTGCGACACTACGCTGACATATGATGGTCCCAACTGGTGGTGAGCCAGCTATCTTGATCAGTTGAAAAATAACAAACCTAAGTGAGTAAGGGTAGGCAGTGTAACCAAGTCACAAATCCTCCTCAACCACACCAACTAAGATGTAGAGTTCCACTCCACAAGGCACCACAAGGACCAACAACCAGCATGAACAGTGAATGACAACACTTAACCTGCCAAGTTGGAATGTCAGAAACCACATTACATGTCTTTGGAGCCTCGAGCCAAGAGGGGGAGCCTGGTCCGGCCACTTCTGACTGATGAAGGGCCAAGAAGGGTCCACTCTTGGTCCGGTCTTGCGGGGACTGCCGGAGTGCACCCAGTGAATTAAGGCATCTGTCTGGAACTGATTGGCTGTAAGCAGCTCCTACCACACAGTAGAAACAAACCCCCAAGGCCACGCCTGCTCCAGGCACTTTCCACGCTGTGGGACTGCAACCAGTGAATTAAGGTGCTTGCAATTAATATGGCTGAATATAGTGAATAAAGATGGCCATGAAGTAAACCTATTTATTTCTGAAGTGTGGACAGGAAACTGAGTTTAGGAACAGTGGGTATTTCTATACTGTTGAATTTGGAGTTACCCATGCAAGCATGTGATTCAGAAGGCATTTTGCAAAATGTCTTCTTTCTTACACTTTGACTTAGACTTGAAAGCCACGCATGCACATAAATCCAATTGGTAATTCTACATGCTATTTCATGTTTCAATTAATGTCCTGGTAATATCCCACTTGTGTGACTAAACTTCGCAGCCATGACCCAAAACACCCCATAACAAACTCTGGAGACGTCACATTTCACCTTGAAAAATCTACACTTTTTTGTACATTGTGTGTCTACAGGGAACTTGGATCTTAGCTGAACCACCACACTGGGGGGATGATTTAAGAAATGTTGCACTACACACAGTGCAGTGCCACTTTCCTTGCACCCTTTAGTGCCCCCCCTACGGCCACCATGTGTGTGCCATATTTAAAATACAACACACCATGGCAAAGGGTGTGGGGCAATACTGTCAGAATTCGTTAGCCTATTGATGTACTCTGCAGGATTAGCATCAAATGTTGGCACTTCTGCAGAGTACAGGGAGGCCCATTGTATTCAATGGCATACTCTCTTTTAGTGCCTCCTCTGTGCAGGCTTTGAAAGAGCTGAAAACAATAGCACAAGTAAATCCCTTAGATCTTTCCCTGTACCATTTTTTCAGTCATCCTAATGGGGGAACATCTCTCTTGCACACATTATGCCTGGTGCACACAGTCCAACCCCAGCAAGGGCCATCCCACCTTGAAGCTGGTTAGTTTTTCTAAGCTGGGACAAGGCTGGTTTGAGAGCAGGAGTCTCTGTGTAACAAATTTCTGCTTTAGTTAAGAGGTAGATATAAGCGTAAGTCAATTGTAATGTAGGACATTCTGAGTGTTCGCAGAAGCTCCATTTGTCAGAACTGTATGATACCATTGATATTGTGGTGGCTTCAGGGGAGATTTTAGATGGCCTATTGGCAATAGAAGCATGTGACATTAGCACCACTATCACTGGGATTCAACTTGCTATCTGTAATAGCACCGGGTAGGGCAGGGTCTCTAGAGTGGGGGGTGGGCAATTTTAGGAATGGTTGGCCTCTAGCTCCTCCATGTTTGCTCCAAACAAAGCTGATGCTGTAGCCCAAGCTTCCTAGTTAGGGACAGATGCTGTTGTAGCTTCCTGGGGTAGTGGTCATTTGGCGGGTACTGTGGTTGAATAACCTGACTATACTGGATTGCTGCATATTCTCTCTTGAAATCTTGCTGAGTTACATAGCAAACTAGCTGATTCACAATGGGGCATTTACCTTGATTCCTTCCATCTTTGCCTCTTCCAGAAATCTTGGGCTCTAGAGCCATTGCACAGGTTGTAGTTTGTCATGTACTCAGTGTATACACTACCGTGCTCTTCTGGATGCTCTTATGGAGGCCCTTTGATATGGGTTCAAAGTGGGCCATTGAGGTGCTGTCCACAGGGTCTTCTGATGTTCTCGGGTTGTCCATTAAGATCTGAAGTGGGTCTATAATTAATATCTATAACATCTATAACCATTGTATTGTGTACTATAGTGCTTCTATAACTTTAAACATTCTTGATAATCACTTTGAGCTCCTGTCTCCTATATATCTAAACTTATTCTAGTAGGCGACCTTAACACCACTTATGAGCCACAGGACTTTATTGTGCTAGTCTCTGAACCTGAAGACAAAGATCTGTTCATCCTGAAAATTAGTGTCCCACTCTTGAAATCTTGTCATGCTGTGGCCATACAATTAGCTCTGCTAACCATCTCTCAGGGAGTCCGGGTGTGTGACGGCAGGACAGCATCTGATTTGGGCAGGGCATTTATGTTCCATTGATGCCCCTCAAAGAGCAGAATTTTCTATGTAATGCTGCCCCTAAAATTATGTGATTGGTTGGCTGACTTCTGTATAAGCTAAAGAGTAGAAAATGATCATAACCCTCAGCACTTTACACTTAAAACGGTGCTGTTTGATTCCACTACCCTGCATAGAGCTTATGTAGATGTTACTGTCGGGAATTCCATTCTTAAAGTGGTCAAAAGTTAGTTCCTGTCCTGCATTGCTGCCTCAGTCTACAATCTCTTTGCCTCTATTTTATCACCAAATGTGGATGTTGACCTGCATGCTATTCCTTTCTCCACAATTCATGAAGTGTGAAGCACTAACCGGTTCTTCCCACGTAGGCACAATGCTGAACTAAGTTGCTTGTTCTCAGCTAAACCTAGACGTTGCGTGCCTCCCACTTACTTGTACGTGATCTACATGGGAACATTCTGGGGGAGAGAAGATGGCTGCGAGAGAGAGAGAAACACGAACATCACCTGGCAGGATCAGGATGGCTAGCGTTGGTCTATGAAGAGCAGATTTCTCCTATGATGAATTAAACATTTAGTCAAATCATACTTTTCATGTAACCGATATACTAAAACTACTCTTCGCCAATTCCCACAAACTAGGTGTACCTGTCAACATCTGCTTTCCCCCTGTTGATGACTTACCCCTCTTTCTAAGGATCTTCAAGGAACAGTATGGAACCTGCAACCAGATACAATGACTAGCCTTCTATTTTATCTACATGTATTCCTAGCTTGTTCCCAATTCAATGTGGCCCCACGGGAAGACCTACCTAAAGTGTTCCAGACATTCAGTGTACGTCTTGCTCGTTAGGTCTTGATGAGACTTTCTCAAACACAGTCATACTCACAATCATAGACATATAATAGGCAATAAAGAATGAAAATCGATTCTTAAGTATTTCTGTTGGTTCTGGAGCACATTCGGGTTTGCAGGCACAGCATGAAGTGCTGTTAAACTCTCTAAGTTGTCTATAGCAGGCAGAGGGTGGCACTGGCAACCCAGAAATAGCTGCCACTGAATTGGCCTTCTGGTATACTAAGGATGGCAGACAAGCAAAAGCTTGCCTGATAAATGCTACAAGATCCCTAACCTCTACATTTCTGTGAGAGGCTATACAGTGCTATGAGGAGGTGCTTGCGGGTAGCAAAAAAAGCTGGGAGAATCAAAATTGGCAGGACCTGTTAGAAGCCTCTAAAAGGAAGGATAGTTCTTCCTTTTGGCACTTAATCACCCATGACAGTTTGGCAGTCCACACTACTACTGTACACTATATTCAACAGCAGATGTGGGTCCAACACTTTGCTAGGGTATATTTGTCACTCCACGCAAACCAATAACTTAGTAGTTTGGTGCAGTGGATGCTGGCTGACAGTCATCCCATGCTGCTTGGCTTAGATTTTTTCTCTCTGGCAGACACAAAGGAAGCAATAACTTCTCTGAAACCTGGGAAAGCCCCGTGGTTGGATCGCATCCGCGGATACTTGTAACGCTCAGAGAATGAGATTTATGCCCTGCACATAAATATTCTGTTGAATGCCATTATGGCAGGGGTCCCTCTTCACGAGTTCTGGCGAGGTGCAATAATAGCACCAGTTTAAAGAAAGGGAGCTAAATTAGATCCCAGCAATTACAGGCGGAGTAGTCTTGTTGATATCCTCCTAAAAGTATTTTGTTGCCAAGTCTTAACTAAATTCCCAGAATGGGTTTGTGAAGAAAACATTCAATCCCCCTTCCAGGTTGGGTTTAGATTCAGGGTTGGAATAGTTGACCAAGTCTTTCGACTCATGTTGATTTCATGGAAGTACATCAAAATCCTGAAGTACCATCTTCATATTGTATTCATCAACCTTAGAGCTGCTTTCCATATGGTTCCTAGATCTTCTTAAGTAACTTATAAGTCACCTATATGTCTAACCTTTACCTGGTAAAGGTTAGGTGCAAAGTTACTTAGTGTGAGGGCACCCTGGCACTAGCCAAGGTGCCCCCACATTGTTCAGAGCCAATTCACTGAACTTTGTGAGTGCGGGGACACCATTACACACGTGCACTACATATAGGTCACTACCTATATGTAGCTTCACCATGGTAACTCCGAATATGGCCATGTAACATGTCTATGATCATGGAATTGCCCCCTCTATGCCATCCTGGCATTGTTGGTACAATTCCATGATCCCAGTGGTCTGTAGCACAGACCCTGGTACTGCCAGACTGCCCTTCCTGGGGTTTCTCTGCAGCTGCTGCTGCTGCCAACCCCTCAGACAGGCAGCTGCCCTCCTGGGGTCCAGCCAGGCCTGGCCCAGGATGGCAGAACAAAGAACTTCCTCTGAGAGAGGGTGTGACACCCTCTCCCTTTGGAAAATGGTGTGAAGGCAGGGGAGGAGTAGCCTCCCCCAGCCTCTGGAAATGCTTTGTTGGGCACAGATGTGCCCAATTCTGCATAAGCCAGTCTACACCGGTTCAGGGACCCCTTAGCCCCTGCTCTGGCGCGAAACTGGACAAAGGAAAGGGGAGTGACCACTCCCCTGACCTGCACCTCCCCTGGGAGGTGTCCAGAGCTCCTCCAGTGTGCTCCAGACCTATGCCATCTTGGAAACAGAGGTGCTGCTGGCACACTGGACTGCTCTGAGTGGCCAGTGCCACAAGGTGACGTCAGAGACTCCTTGTGATAGGCTCCTTCAGGTGTTAGTAGCCTTTCCTCTCTCCTAGGTAGCCAAACCCTCTTTTCTGGCTATTTAGGGTCTCTGTCTCTGGGGAAACTTTAGATAACGAATGCATGAGCTCAGCCGAGTTCCTCTGCATCTCTCTCTTCACCTTCTGATAAGGAATCGACCGCTGACCGCGCTGGAAGCCTGCAAACCGGCAACATAGTAGCAAAGACGACTACTGCAACTCTGTAACGCTGATCCTGCCGCCTTCTCGACTGTTTTCCTGCTTGTGCATGCTGTGGGGGTAGTCTGCCTCCTCTCTGCACCAGAAGCTCCGAAGAAATCTCCCGTGGGTCGACGGAATCTTCCCCCTGCAACCGCAGGCACCAAAAAGCTGCATTACCGGTCCCTTGGGTCTCCTCTCAGCACGACGAGCGAGGTCCCTCGAATCCAGCGACACCGTCCAAGTGACCCCCACAGTCCAGTGACTCTTCAGCCCAAGTTTGGTGGAGGTAAGTCCTTGCCTCACCTCGCTGGGCTGCATTGCTGGGATCCGCGACTTTGCAAGCTACTCCGGCCCCTGTGCACTTCCGGCGGAAATCCTTTGTGCACAGCCAAGCCTGGGTCCACGGCACTCTAACCTGCATTGCACGACTTTCTAAGTTGGTCTCCGGCGACGTGGGACTCCTTTGTGCAACTTCGGCGAGCACCGTTTCACGCATCCTCATAGTGCCTGTTTCTGGCACTTCTCCGGGTGCTACCTGCTTCAGTGAGGGCTCTTTGTCTTGCTCGACATCCCCTCTCTCTGTAGGTCCAATTTGCGACCTCCTGGTCCCTCCTGGGCCCCAGCAGCGTCCAAAAACGCCAAACGCACGATTTGCGTGTAGCAAGGCTTGTTGGCATCCATCCGGCGGGAAAACACTTCTGCACGACTCTCCAAGGCGTGGGGGATCCATCCTCCAAAGGGGAAGTCTCTAGCCCTTGTCGTTCCTGCAGTATTCACAGTTCTTCAGCCTAGTAAGAGCTTCTTTGCACCAACCGCTGGCATTTCTTGGGCATCTGCCCATCTCCGAGCTGCTTGTGACTTTTGGACTTGGTCCCCTTGTTCCACAGGTACCCTCAGTCAGGAATCCATCGTTGTTGCATTGCTGATTTGTGTTTTCCTTGCATTTTCCCTCTAACACGACTATTTTGTCCTTAGGGGAACTTTAGTGTACTTTGCACTCACTTTTCAGGGTCTTGGGGAGGGTTATTTTTCTAACTCTCACTATCTTCTAATAGTCCCAGCGACCCTCTACAAGGTCACATAGGTTTGGGGTCCATTCGTGGTTCGCATTCCACTTCTGGAGTATATGGTTTGTGTTGCCCCTATCCCTATGTTTCCCCATTGCATCCTATTGTAACTATACATTGTTTGCACTGTTTTCTAAGACTATACTGCATATTTTGCTATTGTGTATATATATCTTGTGTATATTTCCTATCCTCTCACTGAGGGTACACGCTAAGATACTTTGGCATATTGTCATAAAAATAAAGTACCTTTATTTTTAGTATAACTGTGTATTGTGTTTTCTTATGATATTGTGCATATGACACTAAGTGGTACTGTAGTAGCTTCACACGTCTCCTAGTTCAGCCTAAGCTGCTCTGCTAAGCTACCATTATCTATCAGCCTAAGCTGCTAGACACCCTATACACTAATAAGGGATAACTGGGCCTGGTGCAAGGTGCAAGTACCCCTTGGTACTCACTACAAGCCAGTCCAGCCTCCTACACATATTGAGCCCGCATCCCTCAGGAATAATGCAAGGACAACACAAATAGATGAAAGTGAATGTAATAATATAAATACAGTACAAATATGAACATTCAATCTAAAAGTAGATACACATGTAGAGTTCAAGGGACACTGCCCAGTCCTATATGTGCGTGGGCCACAGGGTCACATGACAAAGTCCTAGGCCCAACCTGAGAGAGAACACTGCAGGGCATCAATTGGAAAATAGGCAGGCACCTCAGGGGGACGGGGAACGGGGAACGGGGCGGAACCTCACCCGGCAGGTGGAACAAATCCACTGGTTCTGGAGGGGGCAACATGCCCTGTGTTTGGTCCTGGGGAGTGCAAGGTCACAGTCTCTCAAGTGGGTGCCTCCCACACTGGTTCTGGAGGGGGCAACATGCCCTGTGCTTGGTCCTGGGGAGTGCAAGGCCACAGTCTCTCAAGTCGGTGTCATACCCACTGGTTCTGGAGGGTCCATTGTGCCTTGTGCTTTAGATCCTGGGGAGGATGGGGTGAGTGGGTGACAAATACACTGGTTCTGGAGGGGACATTGTGCCCTGTGCTTTTGATCCTGGGGAGTGCAACATCACAGTCTCTCAGATGGGTGTCATACCCACAGGATTTTCAGGGGGCAGGCGGCACAACAGGCCTAGGAGGCAGGTCTACAGACCGTCCGCCAGTGGTGACGGCTGCTCAGTGGTAGTAATGGTGCTGCTTCTAGTGGCGGTTGTGGGGGGAAGTTCCTGCCCATCCCCTGCAGCCTTGGACGGCTGCCCACTGCTTGTGCTGCTGCTGCTCATGGCGGTTGTGGGGGGCAGCCTCGGACGGCTGCCCACTGCTGGTGGTGGTGCTGCTGCTGCTGGCGGTTGTGGGGGGAAGCTCCTGCCCATCCCCTGCAGCCTCGGATGGCTGCACAACCATGGTTGGTGGTGGGATCTCTGACTGAGTCCCAGCACTAGGCCCCTTGTCCTTCCTGCCTGCTGGTGCAGGCCCCTTGCCCTTCCTGGCAGCAGCTGGGGATTGCTCCTTGCTCTTCTTTGCAGCACTTGGGGCAGGCTCCTTACCCTGCCGGGTAGCACTTGAGGATGACACCCCTTCCTTGAGACTGCCTGGTGCCCTGGATCTTTTACCACTATGAGTGGGTGTGGACACTACTAGGCCCATGGACTGGGTGGCTGAGGTGCTTGCCTGGGTTTTTGCCACCCTGGCCAGATGTGAAGGACGGGGGTAGGAGTAGGAAAGAGGTCAATGGTGGAGAGGAAAAGCTGCTTAGGGACATTGGGACGGGAAGAGGGAGAAGGTTTGGGAGTGGAGGAAGAGGGAGTGTTTGTGGGAGGTGTCTGTCTGCTGTCTGTCAGGTGCATGGGCTGAAAACTGTTGTAAGGTGGATGGCTGTTGGGTGTCTGCGTGCTTGCGTTTGTGTACCTTAGGGGGGGACAGACACAGTGGGAGAGGACACAGTGGACATGTGCATGGCTGTTGATGCTGGATGATGGTGTAGGGCATGCAGGTGTGAGTATAGATGCAACTGGGAGGGAGGTGGAGGGATGAGGAGGAGGGGGACACAGTGGAGGCAGTGGATGTTTGAATGTCTGCATCTGGATGTTGCTTGTGTGAGTGCCTGTGGGATGAAGTGTGGTGCTTGTGTTTGCCTGTGCCACTCTTGAGTGTTGTCCTGGGTGCGTGCTTGTTTGCCTGTGTGCTTGGGATAGGTTGGGGTTGAGGGGAATGGGAATGGGATTGGGAAGAGGAATTTGGAGGGGGCAGGGTGGAAACAGAGACAATGGCTGCATCAGAGAGGAGGCCAGAGCCTGGATTGATCTTTGTTGGGCCGCCAAGCCAGTGTGAATGCTCTCCAAAAATGCATTTGGGCTGCCAGACCTGCATGGCATTCGCAATGGTTGACTGCCCAACAGAGATGGATCTCAGGAGGTCAAAAGCCTCCTCACTCAGGGCAGCAGGGCTCACTGTGGCAGGGCCTGAGGTGACTAGGGTGAAGGAGATGCCCAACCTCCTGGGTGAGCGGGCCCCGGCAACTTGATGAGGGGCTGCTGGGAGGGCGGTGCTGGTACGTGGGTTGGCAGCTGTATTTGTAGCTGGAGTGGTCACAGAAGTGTCCACCGCCACCAGGGAGCTTCCATCGGAGGATGTATCTGTTTCTGAACTGTCCCCTCCAGTCTCTGTTGTGGTGCTCCCCTCACCCTCCTTCCCACTAATGATCTCACTCATCGTCGGTAGACACTGCCTCCATGGTCCTGTCGGATGCAGCTCCCTCCATTGCCGTTGCCTCTGCTCCTCTGCCAGATGATGCTAATGCACATAAGGACAGGATGACAAAAAAGGGGGGGAGAAAAAGGATATACCTGGTCAATGGCTGCACCACCACCGTTGGCGTACATACCACCCTCACACACAGGGAACAGGCCTACGCACGATGCAATTCACTGCCAGTACCAATGCTAGCCACCAGGGCATGGGGAGGGACACATACCACCAATTTCAGCATATCTGGGGCCCACACAGCCCTGCCTAGTAGAGGATACCTACAAGCTAGGTAGGAGGTATATCACATCAGAACCCTGCCCAAAATGGGACCTACTCTGCAATGTCAGGCCTGGCCTAGGGGCACCCACAGACACACATCCACCACCGGATACCACCCCACCAGGCATAAGTTGTTATGAGGGCACTGCACTCACCCCCTTGTGGCTGCTGTGATGCCCTCAAGCGCCCATCCAGCTCCGGACAGGCTACCGCCAGTATGCGGGCCATCAAGGGGGCCGAGTTCGATGGGCTCCCACTTCCTCGTTGAGAGGCCATCCTCAGCTGGGCCTCCGCCGTCTACCGTGCCCATCGTCTCAGGTTCTCCCACCGTTTCCGACAGTGGGTGCTCCACCTGCCGTAGACCTTCAGGGTCCGCACTTCCTTGGCATTGACACACCATGTACCCTTCTTTTGATTGGCGCTGACCTGCAGAGAAATACAGACAGGGAAAGCTATTAGTCAGACAGTCCTGTCTGTTACACTTGCTGCCTGTTACACTTAATACACTTGATACACTCGAACATCACCATTTGCACACACAGGGCCCAGCACACAAGCTGCACGCCGCCCATGGGACATCCACCAAACCCCCTACACGAGGCCTTCACACACACCACTCCAGTGCATTCTTGCCCCATGCATCGTGCTCACAGTGTACTCACCTGTTGGTCTGGAGGCCCATACAGCAGTCCTTACTGGGGTAGGACCCCATCCGCCAGTTTCTCCAACTCCTCCGAGGTGAAGGCAGGTGCCCTTTCCCCAGTCACATGCACTATGGTAGATCCCAGACACAGGTCACAGCAGCACATGCAGTGTAGGTCCTCTCCTGGTGAAGGTCAGATAGCAAGTGAGAGAACAGATAGAAAATGGCGGTGACATCCGCGACGGTGCATACTGTCACCGCCGGCGTACATCACCATTGGCCACTGTATCCCATAGGGGGCAATATTAACCAATGAGGAGTTGCACGGTGGTTCCCGACCACCTCCCACAACGGCGCACAATATCAGCGGAATTACCTCACTTCCACCTGTCCCTCCACACATGACAGGCAGACGCCATTTCTGGGGGGGCAGGCCCTGGATTATAACTGCGTCACAGTTCACAATTGAACATACAGGACAAATGCCACTTAAACATTTCAAATTGACATCATGCATTGTACTGTTGTGGCTACAATGTTCAGTTTGTGACCGGCTCCTCACTCTTTTGTCCCTTACACTGCAACCGTTGCGGATGAATAGGAGGTGGAGACATAACCCCATGTACAGACCCCTGGTGGACTTGGCAACAATGGAGGACAGGCACAATATCCTCACCTATAGACTTGACAGGGCCACAATCACAGAGCTGTGTGCCCAATTGGAGCCTGACCTGATATCTGCTATCCGTCACCCCACTAGGATCCCCCTCTTGTGCAAGTCCTATCTGTGCTCCATTTCCTGGCAACTGTTTTTTTCCAATTGACAGTGGGCTTGGCAGCAGCAATGTCACATCCAAAGTTCTCAATAGTGCTGACCAGAGTGTTATCTGCCCTGATAAAACACATGTGCAGCTACATTGTATTCCCCCAGGTGGAGAATGTGGCCTCAGTGAAAGCTGACTTCTATGCAATGATACATACTCCCAATATAACTGGGGCAATTGATGGCACACATATTGCATTTGTACACCCCCAAAAAATGAACAGGTATTCAGAAATCGAAAGAGTTTTCATTCCATGAATGTCCAGATGGTGTGCCTGGCGGACCAGTACATCTCCCATAAGTATCCTTGGTCTGTGCATGTTGCCTTTATCCTGAGGAATAGCAGCATCCCAAATGTGATGGCCCAACTACAGAGGCACAGGGTGTGGCTAATATGTGAGCCTTGGTTCCAACCCAATGGATGTTGGTGTATGGGTATGGTGTAGGCCATATGGGATGGTGTGTGGCTAAATGTTGTCCCTCGATATTTGCAGGTGACTCAGGTTACCCCAACCTATCATGGCTACTGACCCCTGTGAGGGATCCCAGGACAAGGAGAGAAGAACGTTATAATGAGGCACATGGACGTACGAGTAGGATAATAGGACGTACCTATGGCCTCCTGAAGGCCAGGTTTTGGTGCCTCCATCTAGCAGGTGGATCCCTGTGCTACTCTCCCAAGAAGGTCTGCCAGATCATCGTGGCATGCTGTATGTTGCACAACCTTGCCCTGAGACGCCATGTGCCTTTCCTGCAGGAGGAGGAAATTGGAAATGGCCATGTGGCAGCAGTGGATCCTGTGGACAGTGAGTATGAGGAGGAAGAGGATGAAGACAACAGAACTGCAGTGATCAGACAAAACTTCCAATGACACACAGGTAGGACAGTATTACTTCATCTTTCATTGACATTTTCTTGTTATCTTTGTCACTGGCATGCTGTTTTTCCCACTTCTATGCCCACTCACTGAACCCTTTGGTAGCTAATTTTGCAGAAGTTTGTGCCCCACTATCACTCCTGGTCACTGCAGCTAATTACTGGTCTTCCAATGTGAACAGGAGAGTCTCATTTCCTGGCAGGGGTCTTGTCAATAGTCTCTGGCTCTGCCTGGATCGCAGGGAACGTTTGCGGGGTGGTTTTTGCTCTGCAGGGGGAGGGGTGCTGGTGCCCTGTTGGTCCTGTGGCAGGGCCTCCTGTCCACTAGCGGAGGCGGAAGGCAGTTCAGAAACCTGGTTAGTGGCAGGGGCCCGCTGTTGTGAGGCTGCCTCTCTCATAAAGTTGGCCATGTCTGCCAGCACCCCTGCAATGGAGACCAGGGTGGGGTTAATGGCTTGCAAGTCCTTCCTGATCCCCTGGTAGTGTCCCTCCTGCAGCCGCATGTTATCCTGCACGTTGGCCAGGATCTGGCCCAGCGTATCCTGGGCATGTTGGAATCCATGGTGTTCCCTAAGGAAATGTGCCTAACTGCACTTTCACACCTGGTCTGGCCAGGTGTTAAATGTTGATGCTAATCAGCCTTAGCATAAGGTTTTGGGTCTGCGTTCTGGGTGTGCGTGGTTTTAGCGTAGGGAGTTAAATATGGTGCTAAGGGGCTAGCGTCATTTTAGGAAGGGAACGGCTACCTTGCATCTCATTGTCGCATAAAACACAAGGTGGGTTGGCGCTTCCTAAAAATGACTCTAACTCCAATATTTTTACGCTAGACGGGTCTAGCATCAAAATAAAAATATGTAGTTAAGTTAGCACTGCTTTAATGTAAAAAAATGACGCTAAGGTGGCGTAAACATTTCATAAATATGGGCCTAAGTTTCTTGGGAAAACATTGAGGGGTCTACACAAATTACTCTTTCTGAATTCAGAAGAGGACAGCTTACCTTGATCACCTGTGGGTTTCACATCTGTTTTTACCAGTAACTTCAAGTAGGTTCAAACCACAAAAAAAGATCATTAGGACTACCACTTAAAAAATACAAATACTGCCACAAAAAATGATTTTTAGTACAACTGTGCTTGTTTCTGAAATTTGGTTAGATGGTGATGCTAATACTTTCTCGTACAACACTTGTTTTCCATTTGTCCCCAAAACACGACATTTAGCTATATTTTTCACTATATTCTCAGGGCTCTCATAGGGAATCCGCTAACACTGTGTGCCTGTAGAAGACCCCAGAATACTGAAAAAAAGCAAATTTAGCATAGATATATGAAGTTTTAGGAGCAGGGTACCCCAAAATATCAAAAATTGGATTCAGCACTTGGGTTTAGAAGAGCCTCACCAGCTAAGGGGTTAAGACCATACCATTGCTTAATCAGTTTCCTGACTGGATTTCAAATTGTTGGATGCCTTTTTTATATACTGATTCTTCTTGGAATTGAGACTCATGATACAGATAAATGTATCTTAGGAAAAATGAGAGAGGTCACTTCACATCTCTCGCTCAAAGAATTAATGGGTCCTTCACACAGAAAGACTGACGTGAACATACGTTTTAAGGAGTTATGTCGGACGTAGTGGGTCTAAATGGTTAAGATCGTAGACCTTCTTTGTGGAGATTAAAGGCCAATTTTACAAGTCTGTTTGCGCCACTGGAACATCACTTTTAGTTACAGTCTGGCAGTGCACATGGACTAAGTCAATGCTACACAAGTTGCTTCATTGACTCACCCTGCAACAGGAAGGTGTGCCATGGTCTTTTTTGTGGGTATTCCCACGTAACATCTATGACATTTGACACATTCCCAGATTTACGAGATGTCCTAAACCTTAGAATGCTTCAAAATCCTATGCCTGTCCGGGGGATTCATAAGAGAGGCACAGCGAGAAGAAATACATTTATGTCTCCTTGTTTTTTCTTTTTCTTTGTGTGTTGCATTCTGCAGCACACATAGAAAGAGGGAAATGCCCCTCATGATTGTTTCTGTGCTGGAAGGTGTGCCTTCCTGCACAAAAACAATCATCCCTGCTACGGAGACACCCTTGCACCATGGTGAAGGGGAAAAGGATAAGAATGTGCTGTATCTTATAGATATGGCACAATTCTGCCCTTTTTTTTACCCCAGGCAGCACAGCAAGAAGGCTTGTCGTGCTGCCCGGTGTCAAAAGATTGTAAATATGCACCTGAGTGTTCAAACATTGGTGGTTCCATAGTCATTTGTTTCTAAAAGGTCTGATGAATTACAACTAGACTCAATGAGTAAGTTAGAGCTCTTTTTAATTGAGGGACAAGTATTGTTTTTTGTCTCTCTGTCCGAAGACGTCTTCCTTAAGAATACCACACCTAAAGGGGAAACCCACCTCTCTCTTTCTCCATGTTTCCTCTTCCTCCCTGTGTCCTGTTCTGTACATCATAGTGGTGGCAGTGTATGCTCATATATGGCTTCACAGTCAATTGAGCTAGTGCACTGAATATCATAGTCATGTTTTGAATCTGTTTCATAAAGTGTCATGTGTGGCCAAGTAGTAAAGGACTTAGGGCCAGATGTATCCAAATGCAATGGAAATCTCTATTTAGGAAATGCAAAATGATATATATGAAATTACTGGTTTCTTAATAGTGATTCCTACAGAGTTGTAATCGCTATTAGGAAATCGCAATTAGGAAATCCCATGGCATTTGTTCCAATGGGCCGGTTCAGCCTAGGAACTAGGAAATTGCCATTTTGGAAATGCTAAACCAAGGATGGCTATGGGCATAAGGCACCCTGTGGTGCACCCCAAAAATAGTGATCCACATGTAGAACACACATATGCCCTAGAGGCATGCATGTGCTCTATTACACTTTAAAAAAGCATGTTTGAATGCTTTCTTAAATTGGACACGATTACCATCGACTTGGAGTCCATGGTAATTGCATTTCCTAAATGCCCCATTCACATTTAGGAAATGCTTTGCATATGTGAATAGGAATTACAAATGAGTAATTCCTATTTTGCGATTTCCTATTTAGGGGATCACAAATTGCAATTTCTACTGAGTAGAAATTGCAATTTGTGACCACTTACAGCACTTTGTACATATAAAAAGCCTTTTGGACCATTAATAAATGCTAAATGGCTTTCTACATTTGACTCTTAGATTCTAATTGTTAAGGTTAATTATTGGTATTTCCATTATCATCTGTTACAATAAGGTCTGGTGCACTGCAAAGGTGCCCAATGAGGAAAGTAGAAGTTGTTATTCACTTTTATTGAAGGATGATAATTCTTTTTGCGCCTCTGTCTGAAGATTTCTTTCTTTCTTGAGTATACCATTACCTAAGAGAAAATCTAAACCTCTCTTCCTCACTCCCTCCATCCTATTCCATAAATGATTATGCTCCCCTACGGCTTCACAGTGACATGAGATTTTGGAATGAATGCCTTGGTTATGTCTCAAACCTGCTCAGTAAATAGTCATGTATAGCTAAGTGGTTGAGGCCTTAGGCTATCTATGTGAAAGTTAAATATTCAAGTCCTGGTGTTTCTGTGATAGAGTGTCTCCAATAAGATTGGGTGCATTCCAAAGATGTTTAATGTGTAAACAAAAATTTGATTTTCAGTTTAATTGATGAGCAATTATTATTTTGACTCTCTGGGCCTGATTTAGATCGGTCCCACAGTTGATTTTCCATCAGATTTCCCGCCATCTTGGCACACCAGCACCTCTATTTAGATATTGGCAGTTCCATAGACAAAAGTCTCTCAATGAACCGCCATCACCATCAGGCACGTACATCTGCATTGACACCAGTTTTACTGCTAGGACAATCACTATGGGGCATATATAAGAGCCCCGAGCTCCTCATTGCGCCACATTAGCGTAATTTGTTTCACACTAATGTGGCTCAACAAGCCAAAATTGCTGCCCTGTTTTTACAAAGTGGTGCAATGCATGCATTGGGCCACTTTGTAACCCCTTGCATCACATTATGCCTTCGCAAGGCATGATGTATGCAAGGGGGGCGTTCCCCTGGTAGGTGGGGGGGCTGAAAAATGGTGCAAGGAAATCTAAAAGCATCACAGAATCAAAGCAAACAAGACCATTGTGGTAGTTCACTGAATCCAAGAATCAGGGAGGCCCAGCATAACACATGATTCCAATTACAAACATATAAACATTCCAAGTAGCATTTTATTAACAGCTAGGAGGGAAAGTATATCTGGTCAGGAATTGGGCCACCTTTTGGACCATGTTTTAGCCACTATAGAGGTCCCAATAAGTGATACTTTCCAGTCAAACTCTATTAATGGGACAACGGTCAAATGACAAAACACCTGACCAGGACCTGGGCACAACTCCTATATGTAATACACACACAATGGCAGCAAAAGGAGCATCCCTGGACTCAATCTCTAGGGCCCTTACTTGGCAATCAAGTAAAATGGAATTACAGATTGTTTTGATACCGGCATTAGTGACATACCTGGCAGAACTATGAAATAAATTGAGCAGACTGGAGTCTAAACTAAGTACATTTGAAAAGGACAAACCTTGCCCATGCTCTCCCATCATAAACAAGTTAAGCACCCTACCCGAGGATTTGGGAGCTTTAGTTGTCACTGCAAAAGCCAACATCATTAGAAGTGAACCAATGATTCAGGAAATAAGCTTTGATCTAGGTGAGTTTCTTAGCTCACGAATACAGGATTGGGCTCTCCAGAGGACATTTTAATCGATGCCCTGGATCTTGAGATTGAGGGCCCGGATGCCCAGGCACACTTGAACAGCAGAGAGACAGGTCCCATTACAGAACAACAGGCAGAGTCTGGAAGAAGTGCTCAGACTGCAAAGCACTCTCCAGTGGTAAGAGGCCAGGAGCCGGGCCTCCAAACCATGACAACATCTGATCCCCCTTTAACATCCAGTTTATTGAGGAGGGCAAAAAAGAAACTAAAGAAACAAACCTAGAAGCAACAACTTCTAAAGAGGTCATTGTCTGTGTCTGAGAGAACAGGGCTGATTGCAGAGGATCCCTAACTTTTGCCCCCATTTTCCACTTTTTGCTGGTGTTTTCCTGACTCTGATGGTACCCTGGGTACTGCTAACCAGTCCCAGGGCCTTTGCTCTGTGTAAAATCAGTATGCAAATTAGGCTAATTATATTTGACTAAGTCAACCTACCTATAAGTCCCTAGTACATGGTAGGGCATCGAGGTTTAGGGACCCCAGCATAGGTAGTGCCCCATAGGTGCACTGCTGAGGTGCCCAGTGTAATTTTAAAGGCAGGCCTGCCTTGCTGGCTGCTTTTAAATTAAAGTTACATGCACATTCGACTTTGGAATTAAAAGTAGTTCCAAAGTCTTAAACTACCTTATTTTAACATATAAGTCACCCCTAAGTTGTGCCCTATGTGCCCCTAGGGCTGGGTGCCATGTAACTATAAGCATGGACCTTATAACAATAGTTTTATAAGCCCTGGTGAGGTAAAACAGCCAAATGTGTGTTTTCCCTCATTGTAGTGAATGGCCTCCATAGGCTAGAATGGGGAGACTTTATTTTAATTTTAAAAATCTCCTTAAGTAACAGATACAAGAAGTTTGGTATCAAATTAATTGTTATAATAAATCCCACAACTTCCAGTTGTTGGATTTAATATAACTTGTTCAGGTAAAGAGTTTTAAACTTTACCTGAAAAGTTGCCAACTTCAGCCCTGCAGTGTTCTTGCTGCTGGCCAGGCTGCCTTAATGAGGTGTGAAGTTGCCTGGCTCAGCACAAAGAGATGTGCCTGGGGGAGGAGATCTCCTCTCAGCAGATGGTGAAGCAGGAAGGGGGAGGGCTGCCAAACTGGTCTTCAAAGGCAGAGAAGGACATTTGGAGCAACCCAGCAACACCCTCACAACCTGCAAACCCAGACAATTAGGTGTCCCCTTGATTAGATTAGGAGAGGGCAGGAGAGGGGTGTGTTTAGGATTTTTAGCCACACCAGTGGGTGAGCTCAGCCAGACGTGACCTCCAAAAATCACTTTCAGCCATGATGGATTTTTGAGGAATGTTGCTCCCTGGGATTGATTTTTGCCACACTTCCCAGGAAGTGGTCATCACAGGGGGAAGGACCCTGCCACTGATTGGAGAACCAGGACCCCCCTGCTTTTCACCCAGGAGCAAGGATAAAACTGGCAGACCTGTACCCACACCTCAGTTCCCTACCAGATCGCTATCGGATTCCAACAAGGAAGAACTACAGGAGAAGAAGGACTGCCCTGCTGGACCCCTGACCTGCACCTGGACACTGCACTCTGGAGGACTGCACCAGTTACACACTTGGGCTTCACCACTAAAAGGACTTTACCTGTCTTCTACTGCTTCAAGAATGGACTCCCTCCCTGTTTGCTACAGGCACAAAGGAGCTGCCCAGAGTCCCCTGCATCAAGTCCTGCAAGCAGAGCCCAGCTGACCAGCGTCCAGTGGCCATTTGAGAATTCTGACCAGGTGCATTCTGGGAATTGTAGTCCCAACTCCCAAGGAACAACTCAGAGCTTCTGGAACCTTGGATCAAGTTGTGGACATTTCAAGGACACAAAAAGGACCTCTGGAAGAAGATCCAGAAGTTTGGAGATGTTTGGAGCAACTCCATAAGTTGAAGAGGTGCATTGTGGGAGTTGTAGTCCCAGACCCCAAGAGGCACACCAGAGGCTCTGAACCCTTGGCTGGTGCTGTGGACCACTTTCCTGAATCAAACACTTCTGAAAGTAAGTGTGACAGTGTTACCTCATGGGTGGCCTGAACTCTGGAGTTTGTTCCTTTCCAGTATGACCTTTTTTTAACTCTTTGAGCGCTAGTTGCTTCTATGTGCTAGAAAGCATTAATTCTTTAAAAATTCACATCTCCGGTTCCACTTATCCGTTTTTATTTGTTTTGGTGACATTTTAAAAATTAAAATATAATCTATTTTTATAAATTGATTTTGGATTTTTGAACTGTTTCCGGTGTTTTCTTTAATTACTGTTTTTTGATATTTGAATGCTTTACGCTTTGTCTCCTAAGTTAAGCCTTGTTGCCCGTTGCCAAGCTACCAAGGGTTGAGCTAGGTTTAATTTACTGAGACCTGACTGGACCTAAGTGGAGGTTAGTGGCCTATTGCTAAGTGTAGGTACTTACCTGCCCTTACCAATGACCCATATTCCAACACTGTGCATAAACCTAATAATGCCACCACCAAGCTATACCCAAAATGTGGGCAACTGAGTAAGTCTAGGACCCAGCGGTCAATGACTGATAACAAAACTGATAATTCAGGGCCCTCGTCTTCTCTCCACCTCATAGAGGAGAAAGCATTGAACCCAAGGTGGCCAGCCCCAGACCTGGAACTGGGCAACTGGATATGACCGAATGGTGTAACCTCACAGATGGCAAAGCCCACAGAAACAGTTGTCAGGTCACTGGAACCTCCTATTACCCAGAGGGCACAGATGCTGAGCTTGAGACAGCAACATGGGGAAGGCAAGATGCTTAAGGACAAAAGTACTCAGTCGAAATGGATGTGTGCTGATTATCCTCTAGACTATAATTAAGGAGACAAAATACAAGTCCCTTCAGTGGGTGCAAATTCTTTCGAACCACAAGTTGTTAGTAATCCAACAATCCCTCCGGTGAAGAAAATCAGTCACCTGCCAAAATGCACCACTCAGTCACTTACAAAGGAGAGCAGACAATGGATCCTTCTGCAACAGAAACCTAGAGGAGCCTCTGAGGGCATATAGAGATCTCCCGTTATTTCATATTGAGGATGTACGTCTGGATCTTCAGGCATGCAGTGGAGAGGTTGATTGTGGCCAGCCAGAACTGTTTTTCATACCTAGGTATATTCCTAAAGGCCCTCAGGACACTTGCGATAGAGGACATTTGCTCAGATTGTTTAGTCAAATCTCTCAGGCACTAAAGCATGTAAACACAAAGGACCTCGACTGGGTGAGATTTGATCCACCACTTCTCAATTCAAATAAAGAAGTTACCACCACAATATGGAGGAGAGAGGGCCAGAAGGATGCAGTGTGGAGAGAAAAAAACACCTGTGCAGAATGGCGGATTGATTTGCACAAACTCACTCCTCCAAAATGTCCTTATGTTTTATTAAACCCACCTCCAAGACAGTCTGCTGTAACCGTCTTGATGAGCACTCTAGGAGGATGCTAAGGCTAGGAAGTGGAAAAAGCTATAGGCTCATGCCCCTAACGATAGTATGTACCCATGGCTTGAAAGAGGTACTCTTTGATACCCTATGTGGCTTATGCTTGAAGGAGGGATCGCATGAATATCCCACACTAAAAATTTCAACCATCAGCATTGGCCCTGAAAGGAGTTTTCATCAACCATCCCGGAAGTTCAACCACATTCTCTCACTGAATTCATGGAATGCCACTGGTCTCAAAAATATTAGTGCAAGTAGGGAAGCAATGTCTTACCGGGGGACAAGTGATCTTCTTTGCTTTACCCCTGACAACCATGTCAGGTTTCTATGAGTTTTTTATATCGGCAACTCGCACTAGTCTCTTCAGGCACCCATCGGGGAGCTTGTCCGTCTTCATCAAGTACACAAACAAAATAGAGGCCATATCACCGGCTCTAAATTGTAAGGTGATGTGAGCAATCCTCACCCGGGTCTTAAAATCAATTGTGAAGAAAAGGGTCTGATATTGGTGAACTGCTATCTCAAAACACATTGGAAAACAAAGTTGTAGTTGTCGAACAACTTGCTAGATAGCCTTGAACCTCTCTTCCTGGAGTATCCATGTTATGCAATCATACTTGCACGAGACTTCAATATCAAAGGGTGGGGGAGTTATCAGAATTCTCCACCCAACTGACAGCACAGTCTAATAAAAGGGACTTTTTGCCTTCCTACAAGTTGATGTTGGTGAAAACTGAGTCTGAGATGAAAGAGAAGGAATGGATATATCCACCAACCTGCAAATATTTATCGACCATTGATTACATATTTTTATTCGAGAGTCTGGCTGCCCACCTTGAGCATTTTTAAATAACAGGTAGAACAGAAAGTGATCATAATCCTTAGAAGTGCAAATTGAAACAGACCTAACAACCTTCGGATAAAAGTAAAGAGGTCAGCACCTCAACAGGAAAAGAGACTATGAACTTAGTAAGCAGAATAAAGTGACACCCGGAATATTCATCAACAGTTAATATTGGCAAACATCTCTTGAGCCCATATTAAATATGTCAACTGGAATCAACAGTATGGGCATGGAAAAAATACAATGAAGACCTCAAAATTCAACTGACGAGTTACAACACCAAGTCCAAGTTTAAAGTAATGGGTCATGGAAAGAGAATAGCAGTTCATTATGTCAAAGCCATAATTTCCGCAAAAAGAGCTTTCCATAAAGCCAAGAGAGATCGTCATCATAAACCATCTGATGTTACAGCTGAGGAGGTAAAATTGACTAGAACATCTTAGAAAAACCTATCTGGGAACATCAAAAGCAATGGAATAAAAAAGAATAGGTCACTGTCTTCTGGCTGCTTAAAAACTCCAATCAAGCAGGTTTCAGGACATTGTCAATAAACTAAACAATGGCAACATAATTAAGGAAAACAGAGTCTCTGAAGCGGCATTAGCATTGCATTCCTCTGAGCTCTATATGGACTGGAGTGCCTCCTTCACAACAATTAGCCAGGAATTGGCAAAAGAGTGGAAGCTCAAACCCACTGTGAACTCAAAATCTGGGATAGTAGAAATTTGGCCGTGGACCTGAGACAACAAATTGTATGATCAGGACCACAGCTCATGGGAGACGCAATTTGACGCTGGAGACTTGGCAAGCTCTAGGTTGGTTGCAAAAATAATCAGACGATTGAAATCCGCTAGGGACCCTGGCATAAATGGCCTACCAGCGTACCTATTTGATGTGCTCACTCCAGATGGGCCAGCTTGTGGACCCTGCACTATAATTATGCCTTTTAAACTGCAACTCTCCCAGATGCCTGGTGTGGGGTCCATTCCATGCCCTAAATTAAAAAATGGAGATCGGACTATACCTGCAAATTACCGTCTGATAGCATTACTGGACGTTGAAGCAAAAATCTATGCTCAGACACTGCTGGAGCAGTTAGATGCTTGGGTAACTAATGAGTATTTTTTGTCATTTTTTCAATCAGACTTTCGAGCAAGGACATCAACTTTAGATAATATTTTAGCACTTTCTTTCCTTCAATATCAATCTCTGCAAAAGAATGGACTACCTCTCTTCTGCTGCTTCATAGACTAGAGTGAGGCATTTGGCAGGTTGGACCAGACAACACTTTGGAGGAAGGTGGATGCCTGGGGCATTCTGCCCAACCTTTTAAGAGCAGTAATCTCTCTACATTTGAAGACATGGATTTGGGGGAAAACTGGCCTCAGCATGGTCACAAGTAAAATTGACATGAATCGTGGTCTAAAGCCGGGCTGTGTTTTGGCCCCTCTATTCTTTAATCTCTACATGGCCGATTTAGTGAAATCATTGCATTCCAGCTCTCTGGTCCTTCCCAAGATAGGAAACATCAAGCTGAAAATTATACAATATGCAGATGGCATTGTGATTATGGACCATATAAAATCAGGAATGCAGATAATGAGGTGAACCACACACAGGTTAATCAGGACAAAACAAAAGTCCTGATTTTTGGAAGACACAAGAAGCACAAGAAGATGGTGACGTGGTGCTTGGGCATCACGATAAATAGTATATCAATGAATTATAATTACCTGGGCTTGTGGTTTAGTGAAAATGGTTCAGCACTGGCACTCGTAACAGGCCTCAAAAGGAAAGCTACCACCATTACATATGGAATTGAATTGCTTGCAAAGCAGTGCATTAGCAGCCCCTATTCTAAGAGTAATGAAGGTGGCTCTGCTCCCAGCACTGCAGTATGGTCACCATGCATATCTAGGAGAACTGGAAACAGCTTTGGAGAAAATGCACAGCATAGCATATAAAAAAGGTCTCAACAACTGAGATATGCTCGACGCTCAAGACTAAGGTTAGAACTGGGGTTAATAAATCAATCATTAGAATGTAAAGATTCCCTGTTGAAATGCTACATTGGAACCAGGACGGTTCCAATAAACTCTTTAAAAAAATTCCTGAAATTTATTTTCGAATATCCTGGTAAATCCAATTCAATCATTTAAAAGATGCGATTTTGATCTTACTGATACAAAAAACATCCCTTCGCAGTGGAGAAACTCCATATTCTGCTTGGAGAATGGCAATCAATTAACAATTAAAAATGACCTCCTGGGGACAAGACCTATTAAAGGGAGTTAATTCAGTACTGTTTCAGCCTCTGAATGATACTTATCTGAAGGCAACCACAACCTTATTTCATGGAATCAATTAATGCAGAAACACGAAGACAGATCCTTTATATGAGATTATTAGTGCACCCAAAAAGAGACTTTAATCCTGTTTCGGCAGGACCAGGAGACAGCAGAGGCTGTAGGCTACGTAATTATTAGCATGAGTCATGCTTACACTTGTTATGTAGCTGCCCAACCCTTGATTACCAAAGGAGACTCTTGCTTAAACCAGTCTTTCTGGCCAAAGGGGTACGTACATGTCAGGATACATCCGCTATCTGCTTTAGGACCATGTCACATTAGGGTACTGGCGAGATGTGCTAAATTTGTTAAAACACTTAAATATCAATAGGGGCAGCAGCACTTAGCTATAAACAAGGGAAGATACCTAATAACAAAGTAAGCCATCCAAGATGAGTTATCTATTTTCTGGAATTCATTAATGTAGAAACACAAAGACAGATCCGTTATATGAGATTATTAGTGCTCCCAATAAGAGACTTTAATCCAGCTTGGGTAGGACCAAAAGACTCTTGCTTAAACCGGTCTTTCTGGCCAAAGGGGTGTGCATATGTTAGGATGCATCTTCTGTCTGTTTTAAGACCATGGCTCCTTGGGTACTGACAAGATGTTCTAAATTTGTTAAAACACCTAGGGCCTCATTACGGGCCTGGCAGTCTCTTGACAGCCAGACTCACAGTGGCATATGGATCGCTGCCAAATATGGTGGTCCGAAGGATACATTATGATCATGGTGGTTGTGCTGCAGTGGAATGGCCAGTACTGCCAGGATAAATCATCCTGGCGGTCGTGGCAGTCCTAATTTGCCAGGGCAGCACTGCAAGCAGCATTGCCCTGGGGATCATGCCTTCATTCGCCACCAGCAATTTCATGGTGGTTTCACCACCAGGAAAAGGCTAGCAGAGAATGGGTGCAGGGGGCACCCTGGAACTACTTAAATCCAACATAATGTAGCAAGTGCACTACAGATTGCTTGAAGTGGGTTTACACAGAATGTACAACCAATGTCACCTCTAAATTTCAAATATTTCAGAGATGTATTAAGATCATATGTACCATTGATCTGTGGAATGTCTGTCAAACATTTGATATCATTTAACTCTAAAGTGTCATTTTTCCTGTGTAATGCATGTGTGTATATTGTTAACACATCATGTTAAAATAAACACCCATGCATTCTTTAGTCACAAAAATAGAAACATTTCTAATTTTGGTGTAGGTGTCCAGTAACCAAATGAATGCTTGCACCAAAATTAACACGTCCATCACAAATGTGCAACATTAATATATGCTCTATATAAATATGTCCAAAATAAAACCTGTGCTTGTCACTGTCAGAAATGAGAGTAAGTGCATGTCACACACATTAGCAGAAATAATATTATCAGCAAACAATTACTACAAATTAAATATTAATGCCAGGACAAGGGTACTGAAAAAATAAATTGTATTCAAACGCTGAGATTATTCTCTCATGTATTCAGTTTGAGAAATAAAATTCTCCAAAAAAATTCTAAATGTTGCATTTGGTGAATCCTGGGTTGCAGGCCTAGAATGTGCCTTCTAATTTCACTGCCATGTACAACCTTCTCAGGAAGGGCCATCTATTGGACACATAGCTGCTACCTCAATGATCTTACTTGGGAGGGGGGGTTTGGGAGGGGTGGGTTTGGCTTTGGGAGGGGTGGGCTTGGTTTTGGGAGGGGTGGGTTGGGTTTGGGAGGTATGGTTTTGGGTGTGGGCACGATGGCTTTGCGTGTGGAAGGGGTGGGTTTACGTTAGGTAGGGGTGGTTTGGGATGTGAAAGAAGTCAAGGCCAGGGCAAATTAAAGGTCTTCTTTGTGGAAATGGGTAGGATGGTTGGCAGGGAGTTAGGTTTGGAAGGTAGAGGGAGTGGTAGGGTTGATGTGCATATGTCTGTTGAGGCTGCAGGTATCTGTTAGTCTGGTGTATGTAGTGTATGTTTGGATGTGTGTTTTTTCCTGGGTGTATGTTGTTCGGGTGAGTGTGGGTGTTGGTGTCTATTGGACGTTGTGTCTAATGTATGTGTATGTATGAATAAGTGTGCTGTTGAGGTGTTGGGTTTGTGTTGGTACCAGGAGATGTGGTTGAACATGTGAGTGTGGTAGTGGCTGTGCATGTGAGTGTGGAATCTGTGGGTGTGGTATCCCAGGTGTGCTGGTGGTAGTGATGCATGTGGATGTGGTGGTGGATATAGTGTCTGTGGGTGTGCTGGAGATACATGTGGGTGTGGTATCTACAGTCTACAGGTGTGCTGGTGGTGATGGTGCATGTGGGTGTGCTGGTGGGTGTGGTGCCTGTGGGTATGCTGGTGGGTGTGGTGCCTGTGGATGTGCTGGTGATGGTAGGAGATATGCATGTGGGAAGTGGTGGGTGTGGTATTTGTGAGTTTGCTTGAGGTAGAGGTGGTGGTAGGTGTGGTATCTGTATGTGCATGTGCCACTGTTTTTCTTGTGTTTGTGTTCACTTGTTGATGTGCTGCTTCTGTGTGTTGGGGTAGGTGGGTGCAAAGGAGTGAGAGTGCATTGGACAGAGCTGGGAATAGGAAACTGGGATGGAGAAGGGACGGGAGTCAGGGCACTAGTTTGCAATGGTTGGGAGGCTGTGCTCAGAGAGGAGGTTAGACCTATGCAGGCCAGTATAAGCACTGTGAATGCTTTCCAGGTAAGCTAGCATTTGTTGCATCTGGCCACTAAGCCCTTGTGTGGCATTCAGTAGTGCAGTCTGGCCTACAGAGATATTCCCTAGGAAGTCAATAGCCTCCTCACTCATTGCATCCGGGGGACAAGGGTGGGGCGAGGAGCCTTCTGCAAAGGAGACACCACCCACTTTAGGAGTAAACTTGTGTTCAGCCAGGAAATCCTCTCAGAAATGAGGGGAAACAAGGTATATGGTTATGTGTTCCACCTAAAATATAACAATAACAATCTTGTTTCTTCAAAAAAAAAAGTGAACGCGATTTTAAAGTGTTTCAGAGTTTCTGTATTTTCCATATAAGAAGGTATAACAAGGCTGATTCAACAAACGACGAAGGTGCTCCAAGTAACGGTGCAGTGAATAGTGAAAGACAGTGAGCCAACACAAATTAAGTGAAAACAAATGTAGAAATAATTATAGACAAAGGACTATGTATAATATGTGCAAATAGAGAATGCAACTCATGGTTTGAAATTTACAAACACAATGAGCAAATTCTTTGTGTTTTTGGTGTCCAACATTGAATGAATTTGGGTTGCCTCCATGTTAGTCGACGTTTCAAACCCTAGTGGAATGAATAGTCTTTGGTCTTCATCAGGGCAAATGTAAATGGTAGTCACCTACTAATTGAATGTACATGAAAATCAGTCTCCGCCTAACAATACAAGAAATCCAAATGATAAGATAAACGATTGACATCTCACCAATCCCGAAATATTCTGAGTATGTTCAGCAACACATCCTTATATATGAAACTTTATATCTATAAAAGGAGTAACACATACAGTAGAAAGAAAAGAAATAACTGAAAGAGCAAAGAGAATGAAGTGTCACTCCATGGTCAAATCAAAGAGAGAAATGTGGTAACACATACAATGCAAGACAGAGAGGAATATATCTGCAGTCCAGATAGAACTATTTGCGTTCATGCAGGTTTTGTGAGACTCATCTAGGGGTTTGACATGGAATTGTTACCTACAAATGTATGACAACAATACATTGAGATTTCTGAGTTTTATTTTTACCTTTTTAAATGGGAAAACCATACCCAAATTGTGATCTCTTTCGTTTTTTTAATCTTATTGATTAGGTTAGGTTTAGAAAATGGTGGTGTAAGGAAGATATACAAAAGGAAACACCACAATAACTACTATGCCACCGTTGGATTTTGTCTTATGTGAATTTATTTTGATAACAAAAAATGACTGAAATATCTTTGAAACATGCTAAAAAAGGAACATGAAAAAATGAAATAAAGTTCATCATGGTATATGAAACTATATTTGGGGCCAGATGTAAGTAGAAAGCAATTTGCGACTTGCAAATTGCGAGTCCCTGCGACTCGCAATTTGCAAGTCGCAAATTGCTATGCAGTACGGTGTCTCAGACACCGACTGCAACTCGCAATGGGGTCGCAATGACCCACCTCATGAATATTCATGAGGTGGGTCGCAAATTGCGGCCCCATTGCGAGTATAGGCACTCGCTAACATGGAAGCCTGCTGTCGTCAGCAGGCCTCCATGTTAGCGACCTGCTTGTCAATAAAGCAGTTTTTTTTTTTTTTAATGTAGCCCGTTTTCCCTAAGGGAAAACGAGCTGCATTTCAAAAAATCCGAAACCTTTAGTTTCTTTTTTTTTCAGGGCAGGGAGTGGTCCCTTGGACCACTCCCTGCCCTGAAAAAATATTTTGGGGTCCAGTCCCAAACTGGAAGGGGTCCCGTGGGGACCCCTTCCAATTTGCGATTGGGTTACCATCCACTTGAAGTGGATGGTAACTGCGATGCCATTTGCGACCGCATATGCGGTCGCAAATGGTATTGCATCCCAATGCGACTCGCAAATAGGAAGGGAACACCCCTTCCTATTTGCGAGTCTGAAATGCATTTTGCGAGTCGGTAACGACTCGCAAAATGCATTTCTGCATTGGGATACGCGTTTTGCGACTCGCAAACGGCAGATTTTGCCGTTTGCGAGTCGCAAAACGTTTCGTACATCTGGCCCTTGGTGAGCTAAAAATGTTTGGAGTCCAATGTACAAAATACAACTGTCCTCATAAAAGTACATGTGTCCATGAAATAGTCCACGGAGTGAATGCTAGTCCCACACTGGAGAAAATTAGCTTTGGCGTCTCATGGAAGTGGCAGTGGAGGCCTTCTCACTACACACTGCTAGACAACATGACAAAAAATGACCAAGCCATACAGCTGTATTTGATGTCTTTGTCAATGTATTTAAGCCATGCAGTACAACAAAGTGACTGCTGTATTTTGTGATTAAAAGTAAAGAAAAAGACTCCTATGACACAGCCAATGTTGACCACTTTGCAGCTTTTGTTTGTTTGCTTTTAGCCATGCTGTACAGCAGCAGTTCTGCATGGCTAAAAACATTTATACATTTTTAGGGGGCTACCAAGGTACCCTTGGACTCGGGTAAGATAAATAAAAGACAAAACACAAAAGGTCCTATAAGGGTGAAGTATAACCCTTGACTTCCACTGCAATAGTTGTGCATAAGTCAACATGAAATAGAATCAATTTAAAACAAGTTTATTAATAAAAAAGCTTCTTAATTCACCAACAAACTCAATTTCAGTTTAAAAGACATACAAAAACAGGTGCTCCTAAATGTGGAAAAGGTGCAGTGATAGTGAAGTGGTAAAAAAATAATAGGTGCACAAGTGCTGTACAATGCATGCATATGTACACATGACTGGAAGCAACATCCAGAGAGAACAAACAACCCACCATTGTTCAGAAGGGCACAAATTAGACCAAAGTAATTCATTCTTTGTTTATGCACTGTAAAAATAGAAGGAAGTGATGTCAGGCATTTGGTGGCCAATTAGGAGGGAGCTACAAAAAGTGCCATCAAACCTGAAAATGTTAAATGATGGTGGGGCTCTGTTTGAGGTGACATGTTCTGAATGGCTGAGGTGAGACTCTAGCCAGGTGAACTTACCACTCCTGACAGGGGGATGATTACACTCACTGTATAACCTGAGCTCACCCTTGGGTAGCTTGGCACTGAACAGTCAGGATTATCACAGGGGGAATCTGTAAAGCATTGGCACAACACTCTCACACAACAAATACACTGAGTGTTACAAAAGAGAGTTCACATGAGGTTATGTAAATAACGTTTGTAATCAACACACATTAGTTAACACAACATGAACATCCTATATATCTGGGCATAAATCACATTTGAAAATATCACTAGCAGTGCTAGGCCCAACCGAGTTAAAATTAGATTAGTAATATGTACACTTTGGGAAAGATCCTACTTTACCCCCAGCACCCTCATGCGGTGCGGAGCAATTATTCTAATTCAATCCCACAGAGTTATAAAGTGCACCCCGGTTCACAATGATAGCTGTAGTGTGTGCACATAGGTAATTTTAACACTTTTAAATAGCCTTGTGGGCCAGGGGCTCCACAGGTAAAATTTATGTTAACTGCAATACACTCTTGGCAAGAATCAATGTGTAGTGCTACACCGTCGTACAGTTTTGTTAAATCATAGGCAGTCGCTCCCAGCCACTCACTCAGCATCTGTTGGAAAGTAGATTATTGGTAAGGACAGGTAAGTGCCTACACTTAGCAAAAGGCCACTAACCCCCACCTACGTCCAGTTAGGTCTCAATAAATTAAATCCAGCTCAACCCTTGGTAACTTGCCAATGAGAGACAAGGCTTAACTTAGGAGACAAGTGTGTAAAGCATTTAAAAATCATAAAAAAGTAAATACAATAAAATCTAACACTAATTTATAAAAATAGATTTTTTTTTTTTATCTTTAAAATGACACTAAAATGACAAAAATACAATACAGGGAATCAGAGATATGAATTTTTAAAGACTGAAAGTATTTCTAGCGCTTAGAAGCAAGCAAGTTCAGACCACCCACAAGGTAACACTCATACACTTACTTTCAGAAGTGTTTCTTGAGCTCTGGTTTGCCTCTTGAGGCTCGGGACTACAACTCCCAAAATGCACCTCTTCAACCTATGGAGCTTTTTACAGTAGTTGCTCCAAACGTCTCCAAACTTCTGGATCTTCTTGGAAAGGTCCTTTTTGGGTCCTGGAAGCGTCAACAACTTGCTCCAAGGTTCCAAAATCTCTGAGTTGCTCCTTGGGAGTTGGGAAAACAGTTCCCAGAATGCACCTGGTCAGAATCCTCAAATAGCCACTGGACGCTAGCCAGCTATGCTCTGCTTGCAGGACTTGATGCAGGGGACTCTGGACAGCTCCTTTGTACCTGTTGCTTACAGGGAGTCCACTCCTGGAGCTGCAGAAGCAAGGCAAAATCCTTTTCTTGTTGAAGCCTGAAGTGTACAGCTGGTGCATTCCTTGTAAGTGCAGTGCCAGGTGCAGGCCAAGGTTTCAGCAGGGCAGTCCTTCTTCTACAGTATCTTCTTCCAGCAGGGATGTGAAGTGTCGGTGAAGCTCTGCCATATTTATTCTTGATCCTGGGGTGGAAAGCAGGAGGGTACTAACTGTCCAGTCACAGGCAGGGTTCTTCCCCTGTTGATGACCACTTCCTGGGAAGTGTGGCAAAAATCAAACGAAGGGAGCAACATTCTTCAAAAATCCTACATGGTTAAAACTGATTTTTGGAGATTAGAGCTAGCTAAGCTCACCCACTGGTGTGGCTAAAAATCCTAAACACGCCCCTCTCCTGCCCTCTCCTAATCTAATGAAGAGGGTGCTAATTGTCTGTGGTTGCAAGAAATGGTGGATGTCCTGAGCTGCTCCACATGTCCTTTCCTTCCTTTGAAGACCAGTTTGGCTGCTCTCCCCTATCCTGCTTCACCATCTGCTGAGGCAGAACTCCTCCCCCAGCCACATCCTTTGTGTTCATCCCAGGCCACTTCACACCTCATCAAGGCAGTCTGGCCAGGCTGCCAGAGGCTGGACAATCAGAGAATTGCACTACAGAGCTGATGTTGTTCACTTTCGGGTAGAGTTTTAAAACTCTTTACCTGAACTAATTATTAAATCCAACAATGGCAAGTTGTGGGATTTATTATAACGATCAATTTGAAACTCAAGGTATCTGTCTCTTATGGGGACTTTGTTAATTAAAATAAAGTCTCTCCATTTTAGCCTATGGAGACCATTCACTACAGTGAGGGAAAAACAAATTTGGCTATTTTACCTCCCCAATTTTTATCAGGTCCCTGCTCATAGTTACATGGCACCCAACCCTAGGGGCACTTAGGCTATACCGTAGGGGTGACTTTAACGTAAAAATAAGGTCATTTAAGACTTTGAAAGTGCTTTTAATTCCAAAGTTGAATTTGCATATAACTTTAGTTTAAAAGCAACCAAGAAGGCAGCCCTTCCTTTAAATTAACACTGAGCACCTCAGCAGTGCACCTATGGGGGCATTACATATGTTGGGGTCCCTAAACCTACATGCCCTAACATATACTAGGGACTTATATTATAATTAACCTAATTTGCATCCTCGTTTTACACAGAGCGCAGGCCCTGGGATTGGTTAGCAGTACCCAGGGCACGATCAGAGTCAGGAAACACCAGCAAAAAGTGAGAAATGGGGGCAAAAAGTTAGGGGATTTCTGCAATCAGCCTAGTTTTCTCACAGCACTGATACCTGGTGCTACTTAGATCAGGCAGATTCCTCTAACATGTACTCGTACACACACACGTGCATACAGCACTCCAATGTAGTGCACTGTTATCCAGAAGGTCAGTAGATATTTCACTAGCAGACCCCATGGCCCAAAACCCTCCTCCACCCTACATCCAACCCTGACTATCCAACCCCAAATGGACTGGAGTTGCAGGAAACCTTTCCCTCCGGACGCTAGGCCGATCTAGGCTGGAGTCACACTTATTCAGAGTCCCGGGGAAAAAGGTGGAGGTATAGATAACAGGTGTTTTCAGGACGCAGTCAATAAATGGACTTTGGCCACCCCTCTGGAAGTTCAATCGAAGGTCATCCCACTGTGCCTTCTGGCACTTGCCTAGTTCTGCAAGGCACAAGGTGGTGGTCATCACATCTTGGGACCTGCTTCCGGTCGCTCCCAGAAGTGTTCTATATCCCACTCACTCTCACCACTTAGGCTCATTCTGTCAATATGACCTGGTAACAAGGAGTTTTAGGGTTGGGTGAGGAGATGGCAATTGGTGCACATCAGCAATCGATGAGTGAGAGATGAAGCAGGAGAGCTTCTCGGAAGGAGGAGGTGCCCCATATGAAACACATTGAACAAAGCCACACGCAGGTAATCAAGGCATTCCAGAACACAAATGCTTCCCCCTGCACCTCTCAAGGAATGAAGGGTGTGTGATGGTAGGAGTCACACCAGACAGGCCTCACACACTGTGCAGAACAGCAACTTCAGCAACTCTTTGGAAATGAGGTACAACATCTGGTGTGTGGCTAGTTGGGTCACACCAGACAATTCCGGTCACACAAATGAAGAGTTACCAATTCCTACACCTCCCTAGAAATGAGGCACAGCATCTGGTGAGCGATGACTTGAATTGCACCAGACAATTCCAATCACACAAGTGAAGAGTTGCTAATTCTGTACCTACCTACAAATGAGGCACAATGTCTGGTGCACAGTGACTTGTGTTGCACCAGACAATTCTGGTCACACAAGCAAAGAGTTGCCAATTCTGTACTTCTCTGAAAATGAGACACAACATCTGGTGTTTGGTGACTTGAGTCTCACCAGAGAATTCTGGTCACACACACAAGCGCAAGTTCAGCGGTGCCCATGAAGTATAAATGTGGCATGAATATGAGTATGCCCCCCACCTCCAAGGGTCACAACCTACGCCACATACAATGAGAATGCAGTCTTTGTGTCACACAAGAGAAATGCGGCACGATCGATGAAGCGGACCACGCAGGGTCCCATAACTGGTGAATCCAATCAATCTACCAACAAGTTGCTAATGCATGTTGAGTCCCTGTGATTCACGGCCACACTCCTTGAATGTGGGCAATTCCATTGGGGCTTTGCACCAGGCAATCTGGTCTTGGTTCCACGCTCACACCACTGCTACCAGGTGAGATCCAACACACAATAAGGGCACTTAAAAGAGCTCTGCTCTCCAGGTGTCACAGGTAGAATGTGTGAGTCCCTAGTGAGAGGCCTTTGATGTCCCTGAGACCTCCACCAGAAAACTGGGGGCAAGCCAACAGACCCTTGGCGAGCACACTTCGGGATACCACACAGCAGCAGGCAGTGAGCCCAGGTCAGCCACTATTGAGAAAGGGTGCACAGTCCCTTCCATTGGCTATAATCCCCCTTGTGCACAACAGATTCCTCTGGCAGTGTGCCCCACACAGTCCCAAAGCCGGTCATGTGTCCCCACAGATGTGTCTCTACTTTGCCGAAGTGTGGTACCAGTAGTTATACTGTAGTTTGCCTTTGAGGGTGGGGTGGTTCAGAGGGTTCCCTTTGAATCACAGATGTCTCTCCTAAATGTCAGTCCTATTTTCAATGGGGCAGTGGAATGCAGATCTTAATCTTTAGTGGGGTAATGATATGGTCATAAGTGTCAAAAAGTCTCCTTCCAATCTATCCAGTCAGGCCCTCAAATCGCAGAGGTCTGTTGTTACAGTTGCATGCCTATGATTTATAGCTGTCACTGGGGAATGCACAGATATGCTCCCCTGGCCTCCAGGGTGGACTAGAGTTGAATTATAAGCACACAAAGCTTTTCAGAGCATAGAAATGCCACTTATTGGAAGTGACATTTCTAAGTTATTAATGACAAAACCACCTTTACCACAGGAAGGGGTTTGTCAGGAAGAATACAATGACAGGAAACATTATGAGACTGCTCCACTGCAATCCACTATTGCAGCTAGGAGTAATTGCAAACTTCCCCCGTGTTCACATATGGGCAAAGCAGCTCTCAGAAGTAGTGAAAACACACATGAGTATTCTTCACTCCCTGGGTATACGTGCCCTTTTGTACACATAAACCTACAATGGCAGGCGGGACACATGTTTAAGAACAACCTTGGTGCAAGTACACACACATTCCTGCTATGACAGGCTGGACTCATGTTTAAGAACACCATAGGTGCACGTGCTCACACACAGGCCTGCAATAGCAGGCTGAGTACATGCTTGAATTACAAGTGGGCATGCACGCACGCACTGACCAGTGCCACTTCCTAACATTTGTAGGAAAGGGGCACACACTTTCACACTGTACTTACAGTGGGTAAGTGCCCTGGACTCTAAACCTATGGGAAGAGACGATCCCCTAGGTAGGGAAAATCCGCATGGGGTTTCTTCACTACCAGGGTGTGGGGGACCCATGTGTACCTGCCCAGCTTTTCATCTACCACCCGCGACGCCCTTTGAGGGGTGCTCTTGGGGTAGCAGAGGGCCCACTCCGGATTGGCTATGGAATTAAAAGTGCCAACCTAAGCACAGGCGCAACTGCGCCTGTACAGGCCTGCATTGTCAGGCCGGATACATGTTTGAGATGCTATTCTGGTGGGAGGCACACTCAGTGCAATGTCTCACCAGTAGCCAGGGCCATACCCGCCCGGGGTATGTATTGTACTTTTTTTGTAGGACACCCCTGTGTACAGAACCTTAACCAATCATGTAAGCATCCTTTTACTGCATGTGTAGGAAGGCCACACACACTTTCCCATTGGAGTACAGTGGGGAACTGCCCACAATTCTAAGGCCACGCAAAGAGAGTCTGCAAAGACCCAGGAGGAAAAGCAAAAGGTTTCAGGGAAATCCCCTAAGCAGGGCAGTGTCCAACAGGCTCCAAGCCCTTTACTGCATACAGTACCCCTAACAACAAAAGCACATGTGCACTGTTAGGCAAGACCTACATTCACTGGAAGAGCTACGAGCTATGTAGTCCTCTCAAACCGGCGGTCACATTCAGTGAGCCTACGCATGCCTGCTGTCTTCTCTTGGTAACCTTTCTTGTTACTGCATAATCTGTGATTCACTTATCACTGCAATGGATTCCCAGGACCATTTACATATTTGAATTGTTAAACACAGTAAAATACAACCAACAGTTGTCCAGAGGTTGCCCCTTGCACCCATAGAAAGATATCCATCATTGGCCGTTTTTTTTAAAACACGTTTAGAACCACGTAGGAAACATTGAAGCAGTGCTACTGTCCAAAATATTACTGCTTCGTGTTTGAACATTTTATGCATTTCTTACATTCAGCACCATAAAAAAAATAACTAAGAACGTCTCCATAAACTGGGTTTAATGTCAGCGAATATACACATATATACTGTTACATTGCGCTCTGTGAAGTTTGAAACAAATAGCAGCTGTGTGTATAAGTTTAAAACCGACTGCAAAACGTAAAATATGTTTCTATTACATTCACTAATTCGCATTAAGACTCCTCAATGGAATTTTCATAATCTGCTTCGACAAAGAGGAATTGCAAGTCAATTAAGAACAGTATTTTTGGTTCGTGCATGAAAAGCAACATCTGTTGCACATACGGCAGCACAGGAGTTCCATTTTCATTGGAAGCTTTCTGTTTCAGCATGACTTTTTTTAAATGGAAATTTAACTTATTCACAACAAAAATACCAAAAAAGTTAAGCTGTGAGGAGTTGCAGTGAATGTTGTGAATTATATCAATTTATTCAAAACGTGGTAGCTGCAGAGAGACACAAATATTTGGAAGGCACATACTGCACAAGGCAAAATACTGCATTAAATTTGAAAGTCTGTGAGTGATGCAAATTTATTTTTGAATAAAGGGTTGAAAAAGCTTGCCATGTTTTGGGAACTCTCTTTACAAATACATTTAATATGTAACGTAATGCATATATTCGAGACCTCTTCTATATAGGCTTGAGGTGCCCACAATGTACATGAATGCCACATTGTAAAGTGAAACATGAAAACCTAAATTCCAAGGTTATGTTGTTGTTTTATGTTGTGTATCTTGATTTCTACAAAAGCTTTCTGTCTCTTCAAACTTACAAAAAAGATTTTGATTGCAAGGGGTAAAACACGAACAATTGTATTTTTATAATGTATTCATCTAAAAAAAGAATAAACCGAGCCACTAATGGTATAAATTTGTCTTTATTAGGAAGGCGTATGTTGAAACAACACTGCACACATCTATGATGAACTAAATAATGGATTAGCCCACCCAGTGATTATTCTCATATATACCATCAAGAATGTGTTCACCAGTGGTCATGGGGCACAAAGTGATCTCCTATAGTAATGTCTTTCAAGTAGGGCACAAGAGCAATGTGATTTCCTAGGGCCACAAAATTCATCATCTCGGTAAAAAATACAGTGCATACCAAGCCACGCATTTAGCACAAAAGGACACGTGAGCACAACACAGAGCCATTATTGATACTGGACATTGCATCTAGCAATTTCTTATACAGCGTGGACACATTCAGTCTTCTAGAATGCGTTGTTCACTACATAAAGGCATATAGTACATCTTTGTGTAAGTTTTCTAAAGTAGGACCTTTGTGATGGCTTGTGTCTGTTACATGTATACACCATAAGCACTCATCCCCAGTAAATCAGCTGAGTAATATTGGTAGTATTCTGCTTCAAAATATTGCAACCATTTTAATTTCACACAAATAAAATCAAAAACAACTATTGCAAAAACATATTTTTGCCTCTTGTATGGAAGCACCCATTCAAGACCACTACAATTGCCCTACAATAAGCAAAACAGAAAATCTGACTTTATGTTCTTTTTGCTTCACCAAGAGTCGTGGATGAGGGTGAGGATAATTTTAGACAGACTTTGAATTCCATGATACTTGCTTCGTTAGCTACCATCACATCCACTTCTGCCAATATCAGTCTTACCTGTACTTTTGCATTGAGAGTAGAATGTTGAGTCTCTTCATGGTATGCTTGCTGCTTGTTCTATTGACTATCAGAAGAGTTATATAACAGATCTGAATCTTTTGTATTGAAACCCCTTCATTAGGGAACTCCTTTTGAGTTGGTGTTGAAAACATACTCCACTTAATGTACTCTCACAATGAGAATCATTGTCAATTAAAAACAAATCTTTTCACTGGTTAATATGCACATTGTGTAAAATTACTGAGGGAAATCGTGTGCCTCATATGGATATTAACATGGTAGGAGAAAGTCAAGAAGCTCAGCAATAAGTGATTAAATTGTCAAAACTTTTAAACGTAAGAACTTGGCTGGTAAACTTCTTGATCAGCTCCCTTCATGTTGTCCCTTAAGTTTACCTTTATAGCCCATATAATTCTGGGAGAATTCCAATTACTACTAGGGTTTCATGATCTGAAGTATCTAAAAATGCAGATTTACACCACTTGACAGTATGGAGTGAACTTATTGGCTAGAATTCCTTTCTCGAGGCACAGACCAACACTTACTAGTGCATTAACTTTGTTTAATGTGGTCATTACATCAATCCCAGTTAGATGGGATTTAATTGCCCTAGTCTTATATCTTGGAAAGTGGTCTGTCTGCGATCCAAGTTTTGTGACAAAGAATGGATAAAATACACCACACAGTATCATGTTATTTTTTTTTGCTGGAGAGAAGGTTGAACCATAATGTACATATTGAACAATACTGCCACACTAATGGTAAGAGGAGCTCCTTTACTTTTAAGGAATTTACACTTTTGAGTAAGTTTACTACGTTTAGGCTATTCAAAAAATCTGAGTGTAAGTTACGTTTTTGGAGTAACTTCAAACTAGTAACCTAACTCAAAGATTTATATTACTCAAAAGTGTGTAGATCACAGGTCCTTGAATATGGCGGGGACGTGTGAGGTACATTTTTTGAGTAAATTTAAAGTTGGATTTGGTGAATATCAAAAACCCAGTACATTTTCTCAAAATCATGTATGACTCAAAAATAGCCTAGGGTTGTTATTTCCACAACAACAGAGTCCCACAGCACCACCACACAACATCCATTCCAAGCATTGAAATGCGACAAACAGCACATTTCAAATGACAAATAAAACATTATTTACATAAGCATTTGTGCCACCCAAAGATATAATCAGATACTAAAACATTTTAATTGACTCAACATTTTATAAAGACATGAAGAAAAGTTAATCCCATTCCTTGATTACTTTAAGAACACCTGTGTTGATCATCAGCACCCTCAGGACACAGGCACCAAGCCAGGTTCCACATGAAGTGATGGGATGCACTTTCAAGTACCATACTCAAACAATTCAAACCCTGCAATACAGCAGAAGGCCGGTACACCTGATTGCATGTAATTATAGTTAGACATCATCCAAATCTATACAATGTTATCAAATTTTTTCAAAAAGAACACAGTTATCATAATCTACAAATCCAGCAGATCCTATCCTAAACCATAAAACCTACACTAAGCATAACAAATACCACACACACATTAAATGCAACACAAAAAGAATAATTTATACACCAAATTGCCAACCCTAGGTAACCTAGACTTTATAGCAAACACTCTTCATGAAAGAAAATATCCAGAAATCAACAATGAAAAACAGGAAAAACTTAAATAGGAAACACATTTTATATTTATTGAATATATAAAAATATAATATTCAGGGAAAATATGCTTTAAAATAAAAACAAATTACTATACAAAGGTTTAGGTAAATGTCAATAACAATAAACCCCCAAACTATCATTTTGAGCACAATATAATGAAATGCATTGACAATATAACAATACAAAATATATCAATAACATCAACACCCAATGTAATATTTTTGAATATAAAAAATAGTGAGCCGTATACAAAAAAAAAGTATGCTATAAGCAATGTTTTACAAACAAGAGGGTATATTTACAAGAAAGTTGCACATCAGCTCTGATGTGTCACTTTTCTTGCGTTGACCTGTGCCTCCTAACATCACCATGGTAACACTATATTTACAATACTGTGCACCATGGCGCATGTTAGCACAATAGCACCCATAAGTTATGGCGCTTGTCCGGCAAAGCACAAGGAAACCAATAGTTATTATGGGAGCATTACTTAAACGCCTGCACTGAGCAGGGTTAAATATGAGGGAAAAAATGGCACAATGAAATCTTGCAAATTTCATTGTGCTATTGTTTTGGGCCTGCCTGCATGAGAATGCCCCCCCAACCTTGCATACATTATGGGGGTCATTCTGACCCTGGCGGTAAAAGGCCCTTACCGCCGGTCAGAAGACCGCCATCATCCCGCCGCGGCCGTGGTAAACCGCCACGGTCATTCTGACCCACAACTGCCAAACCGCCAAAAACCCGACATCAACTGAAGCCCGCCTCATCAGCGGTCAGCGATAAACTGGAGATGACCAAACCTCCACCATCACGCCAACACAAACACGCCCATGCCATTACGACCCACGAATCCACGCGGCGGTCTTTCAACCGCGGTATCCCATTGGCGGTACACACCACCGCGCTGAAAATACACACACCTTTACAAAACACAGCCACATTGGACAATTCGAAATACACACACCTGATACACATACACACACCACACCCACACACCCATCACCATATAAAACACACACCCACATCACCCACAAACCCCCACAAATCGAAATTCAGAGACAAGGCGCAATACACAGAGAGAGAGCACAGGGAACGCAAACCACAACACACACAGGAACCCAACCTCATCACCCACACCACATCTACGCACAAAACACCACACACCACCACACTCATCACCACAAACACCACCCCACACCTCATCCACACCACACCATGGCACCCCAAAGACACCCCAGGTTCACGGACCAAGAACTCAGGGTCATGGTGGAGGAAATAATCAGGGTAGAGCCCCAGCTCTTCGGCACACAGGTGCAGCACACCACAATAGCCAGGAAGGCGGAGCTATGGCAAAGGATCGTCGACAGGGTCAACGCTGTGGGACAGCATCCCAGAAATCGGGAAGACATCCGAAAGCGCTGGAACGACCTACGGGGGAAGGTGCGGTCGATGGTGTCAAGATACAACATCGCTGTGCAGACGACTGGCGGCGGACCCCCACCCACTCGACCCGAATTCACAGCATGGGAGCAAGAGGTCTTGAACATCCTGCATCCTGAGGGCCTCGCTGGAGTAGGCGGAGGAATGGACTCTGGTAAGTCTAATCTCAACTACTTCACCCCCCCCAACCACCAGCATGCCAACCCACACCCCCACCCTCACCCCTAACCCCCCAGCACACATACTCCCTGTTAATGTCTCACCAGCACAACCCACCCAACCCAACCCAAACCCCTGAATGCCAACACAAACCATGGACACCCATCACCTAAGCATGACCACTGCACATACCCATCCCCCCCCACAAACCACCCTCACAACTCCTCCCACATGGCACTGCCAGCACTGGGGGACAAGGGCACCCACAAATCGCACGCCACGGCACACACAAAATCAATAACCATATTCTTTTACCCCTGCAGGGCCCGAACGCCAACACACCGGCCAGGAGGGTCCAGATTTGTCCATCCCACCCCCAGAACAGGCCCCCAGTGATGACAGCAGCTCTGTCGACCTAGAACCTGATGACCAGCCCGGACCATCGGGGACCTCTGGACAGTCGGTTACCCTCAGTCAGCCCCAGGCCACAGCAGACCTACCCCCCTCAGGAAACACCAGCACAGCACCCTCCCAGCGGGCCCATGCTTCTGTCTCCAGGACAGGTCAAGCAGCGGTGTGTCTACCAGTACAGGGCACCCAGGGTAACCCACAACCCCAACAACAACAGGGACCTGGGGGCACTGGTAGTGGGCACACCGTCCAGGGGACAGAGGCCAAGGAACAAAGAGGAACTGGGAAGGCTGCTGTGCGACAGAGGGAGGACAGGCCTAGGGAACCCACTGTCCAAGAGGCCCTCACCACCATCATGGGAGCGTACCACCACTCCCAAGAGACGATGGCGACGGTCCTGGCCAGGTTCCAGGAGAGCCAGGCCATGCAGGAGGGCCAGTACATGGGGTTCCAGGAAGAACTGCGCACCATCAGTTCCGCAATGGGTACAATCGTGGTGGCACTCAACCAGATTGTCACCACATTGCGGGACCAAGTGGCCCCCCAAAGGGCCCCTGCCACTAGCATGGAGGAAGAACAGCCCACCACCTCCGCCGGCGCTAGTGGTCAGGAGGCCCCGACACAACAGCAACGGGCCTCCCGGACCCCACCCCCTGCAGAACAAGAACCACCCCGCAAGAAAGGCCTGAGATCAAGGAAGAAGACAGAGTAGGATGTCAAGACCCCCGCCATGCACGGAAACCCCCGGATGTCATCCCACTGTCCCACTTGTGTACCCTGTCCAACCTTGAACTGCCCCTGCTCCACCTTCCACAGGCATAGGGACAATGGACCTGTAGGAACGACAGTCTGGACACTGCCATGGACATGCCTCCACCATCACCCTGTTTGAACTATACACCTATTTTAAAACTTCAATAAACACAATTATTGCACATTAACCAACTGGATTCTGCTATCTATTTATTTAAACCAAATGTATTCGATATAACCAACAAAACATTTCTAGTTACATGGGGAAAAAAACCAGAGGGCACTCCGTGGGGATCAGATCACTGAAATAGGAAGTGATATACACAACTAAGTTACCATACATTGGGGTGAAAGGTCAGACAGTAGAGAGCCACTACAGTTACAGATATAATACAATGCTGGAGTAGATTATTACCTGTGTGTCACTGGAAATACTGCAGTATTACTCTGTCCCTGTTGTCTGTGTCGTCCTCTTCGTCTTCCTCCTCTTCACTCTCCGCAGGCTCCACAGAGGCCACAACACCACCATCTGGACCATCCTCCTGCAGGAAAGGCACCTGGCGTCGCAAAGCCAGGTTGTGAAGCATGCAGCAGGCCACGATGATATGACACACCTTCCTTGGTGAGTACATTAGGGATCCACCAGTCATATGCAGGCACCTAAACCTGGCCTTCAGGAGGCCGAAGGTCCACTCAATCACCCTCCTAGTCCGCCCATGGGCCTCATTGTACCGTTCCTCTGCCCTGGTCCTGGGATTCCTCACTGGGGTCAATAGCCAAGGCAGGTTTGGGTAACCAGAGTCACCAATTAGCCACACACGGTGTCTCTGTAGCAGTTCCATCACATAAGGGATGCTGCTATTTCGCATGATGTACGCGTCATGCACTGACCCTGGGAACTTGGCATTTAAATGGGAGATGTACTGGTCAGCCAAACAGACCACCTGGACATTCACGGAATGATAATTTTTTCGGTTCCTCTACACCTGCTCATCGTCTTTTGGGGGAACCAAAGCCACATGGGTACCATCAATGGCACCAATGATATTGGGAATGTGTCCAAGGGCATAGAAATCACCCTTCACTGTAGGTAAGTCACCCACCTCAGGGAAAATGATGTAGCTCCGCATGTATTTCATCAGGGCAGACAACACTCTGGACAACACCTTTGAAAACATAGGCTGAGACATCCCAGATGAAATGGCCACGGTAGTTTGAAAAGATCCACTTGCCAAAAAATGGAGTACTGACAGCACCTGCACTAGAGGCGGAATCCCTGTGGGTTGGCGGATGGGTGACATCAGGTCTGGCTCCAGCTGGGCACACAGTTCCTGTATAGTGGCACGGTTGAGTCTGTAGGTGAGTATGACGTGTCTTTCTTCCATTGTCGACAGGTCCAGCATCGGTCTGTACACGGGAAGATTCCTCCGTCTCCTCGCAAGTCCCAGCGGACGATGCCTAGGAAGGACAACATGGAGCACAGAGTCAAGCAACGCACAGGTAAGTGCCCACAGCATGCCCAGTACACGAATCTCTCGGGATTGAATGGCTAGTATGATTGTCGGTGCAAGGCCTAGCCATGTGTGACGCAGTAGGAATGAAGCCATGTGGGCCCTTGAAATGGCGGCTGCCTGACCTGTGAAGTGTGACAATGTGAAGTGAGGTCATTGCGCAAGCGTGGCACACCGTGGCGGTAGGCGGTCGCAGTCCGCGGCGCAAAGCCGCATTGGACAACATTGAACCCTATGGGTTTCAGGAGCCAATGGCGGTGAGCGCCGGTGGTCACGGTACGCACCGCCGCGGTACGCACCGCCGCGGCACGCACCGCCGCAGCACGCACCGCCGCGGCCGTAACCGCCATTTTCTCTCTGCTTTATCACACGAGACCTGAGCATCCACAGGAGAGGACCTATACTGCAAGTGCTGCTGTGACCTCGGTATGGAAGTGACAATGGCTGCTGCGACTGGGGAAAGGGCCCCCACCTTCAGTTCCGAGGAGTTGGAGAAGTTCGTGGACGGGGTCCTCCCCCAGTATGCCCTACTCTATGGGCCTCCAGACCAACAGGTGAGTACACGGGGGGCAATGCATAGTGCCCAATGCCTGGGCTGAGTGGGGAGGATGTACGATGGAGGGGAGGGCAGCGAATGACGAATGCATGGCACGACAGATGAGAGCATGTGCCACATGGCAAGGTTGGGGAGGGGGGGGCCACTCACATCGAGCAGGAAGAAAAGTGATGATGTTTCTCTTCCCCCCCTGTACATGTCACATAGGTCAGCACCCATCAGAAGATTGACATTTCGCGTGCCATCGCCAAGGACGTCCGGGCCCTGGGGGTCCACACCAGAAGGGGTACCCACTGCCGCAAGAGGTGGGAGGACATCCGCCGCGGGAGCAGGAAGACCGCGGAGGCTCTGCTGGGGATGGCCTCCCAACCTAGGAGGGGTGCCAGTCGTACCTTGACCCCCCTGATGTCCCGGATCCTGGCGGTGGCCTACCCCGATTTAGATGGGCGCTTGAGGACATCACAGCAGACACAAGGGGGTGAGTACCAGCACATTCAGCTATTTTGCACGCGGTGGAGGTGCCTGGGTGGGGGAGGAGGGCTGTGGGTATCCCTAGGCCAAGGCGATTTCTGTAGGATAGGCCCGTCCGTGAGGTATGGTCCTGTGCCCCCGCCCCCCACCTCTGTAGGGTGTCTAGTAACGCGATTCATGGACCAGTGTATACTGTGTTCGCAGTTGTCGCCCATAGGCTTGTAGGGCATGTCCCAGTGAATGAGTAGTGTACCCCAAGTGCGCAGCGTAGTGCAGGGGGCTTCTGTGTCTGTCCTCTCCGCCAACGGTGTCCCCAATGCATGCACTCAACTTTTCTTTATGTTTTCCACCCACCCCCCATTTTCTTTGTTTTTCTGTGAAAGTGTGCATCATCAGGCGGAGGAGAAGTGGCATCGGCGCAAGAGGGAGCTGCATCTCACATGGCCCCGGAGGGCCATGCAACGGACTCCGACATGACCAGTGAGACAGAGGGCGAGGGGGGCTCCACCACGGGGACCCGTGGAGACGGCAGCGACACCGACACGTCCTCGGAAGGGAGCTCCCTTGCGGTGGCGGCAACATCCGTGCCCACCGCAGAAACAGGTACAGCCGCCACCCAGCGCACCAGCTCCGCCCTCCCAGCAGCCCCTCGGCCTTCGGCCCGTGCCCGCAAGGCCAGGAAGCCGGCCATCTCCTTCGCCCCAGGCACCTCAGGCCCTGCCCCAGTCACCCCTGCTGCCCTCAGTGATGAGGTCATTGACCTCCTGAGGACCATCATTGTTGGGCAGTTTACCCTTTTGAATGCCATCCAGGGTGTGGAGAGGGAGGTGCATCAAAGCAATGCATACCTGGAGGGCCTTCATTCGGGTCAGGCTGCCCATCAACGATCGTTCAACGCTCTGGCCTCAGCACTGACGGCAGCGATTGTCCCTGTCTCCAGCCTCCCTCTTCTGACTCCTTCCACCCAGTCCCACTCCCCTGTTCCTCTGCCTATCCCATCCACACCTACAGACCAGCCTGCACACACCTCAACACCCAAGGGCAGCTCATCCAGACATAAGCACCACAGGACACACAAGCATTCACCCAAGCAACATCCAAATGCAGACATGCCAACAGCCACTACCTCCTCTGTGTCCCCCACCTCCTCGTCTCCCTCCTCCCTCCCTGTGACGTCTCCACACACACCTGCAAGCACACCACCATCAGCCTTTGCACCCATCACCAGCACACCCTCCACACCAGTCCGCACACGTGCAGTCACCACCCCCACTGCCATGTACACGTCCCCTGTGTCCTCTCCCAGTGTGTCAGTCACCCCCGCTTCCCAACCACACAAACGCAGGCAGGCACCCAAACAACAGCCATCCACCTCACGTCAGCCTCCTGCCCAAGCACCTGCACTCAAAGACAGCACACTTGACTCTCCTACAACCACATCCTCTTCCTCCACTCCCATACCCACTCCAGCCACCCTTCCCATGGCTCCAAAGAAAATTTTCCTCTCTAAAGTGGACCTCTTTTCCTCACCTGACCCACCCCCTCCATCCCGTAACAGTTCCACAAACACCTCAGCCACCACCAGCCCAGCAACTCCAAAGTACGTCGTGCCTGGTTTTTGGAGTCCGCCCTTTCCTTGGGCTGGGACATCGTCCAGCAGCAAAGGCACAGCCAGACCCCACCTGGGAAGAGGACCAAAAAACTGAAGGGAAGGCGTGACAGGCCTGATACGCCTGCCCCCAAGGAGGGTAGCCTTGCACCGTCACCTGCCACATCGGGTAAGGGAGCCAAGGGCCACGGACAGTCTGCCAAGGAGGGCAAGGCCAGCAAGGAGCAAAAGCCAGGGAGCAGCCGACCTGGCCATGAGGGCCCCACCAGCCCCATTCCGGGGGTATCGAAGGAGAGCCAGGGACCCAGGACTCCATCACAGGAGGGCCCCGCAACGGAAAGGTCCGAGGCAGACTGAGCGGCAAGTATTGGCCAGGTGTGGTTCACTGGAAACACAAGACAGAAACCGCTGAACAGGGCCCCGCCGTGAGGAGTACCGCTGAACAGGGCCCCGCCGTGAGGAGCACCGCTGAACAGGGCCCCGCCGTGAGGAGCACCGCTGAACAGGGCCCTTCCGTGACCAGAACCGCTGAACAGGGCCCCGCCGTGACCAGAACCGCTGAACAGGGCCCCGCCGTGAGAAGCACCGCTGAACAGGGCCCCGCCGCGAGGAGCACCGCTGAACAGGGCCCCGCCGTGAGGAGCACCGCTGAACAGGGCCCTTCCATGACCAGAACCGCTGAACAGGGCCCCGCCGTGACCAGAACCGCTGAACAGGGCTCCGCCGTGAGATGCACCGCTGAACAGGGCCCCACCGTGACCAGAACCGCTGAACAGGGCCCCGCCGTGAGAAGCACCGCTGAACAGGTCCCCGCCGTAACCAGAACCGCTGAACAGGGCCCCGCCGTGAGAAGCACCGCCGAACAGGGCCCCGCCGTGACCAGAACCGCTGAACAGGGCCCCGCCGTGACCAGAACCGCTGAACAGGGCCCCGCCGTGAGAAGCACCGCTGAACAGGGCCCCGCCGTGACCAGAACCGCTGAACAGGGCCCCGCCGTGAGAAGCACAGCTGAACAGGGCCCCGCCGTGAGGAGCACCGCTGAACAGGGCCCTTCCTGTCAAGCACCGCTCCGCTGGGCCCTTCATCTCAAGCACCGCTCCGCTGGGCCCTTCCTGTCAAGCACCGCTCCACTGGGCCCTTCATCTCAAGCACCGCTCCGCTGGGCCCTTCATCTCAAGCACCGCTCCGCTGGGCCCTTCATCTCAAGCTCCGCTCCGCTGGGCACCGCCGTCTCTGCACCGCTCCGCAGGCCCTTCCTGTCAAGCACCGCTCCGCTGGGCCCTTCATCTCAAACACCGCTCCGCTGGGCCCTTCCTGTCAAGCACCGCTCCGCTGGGCCCTTCATCTCAAGCACCGCTCCGCTGCGCCCTTCCTGTCAAGCACCGCTCCCCTGGGCCCTTCATCTCAAGCACCGCTCCGCTGGGCCCTTCCTGTCAAGCACCGCTGGCCCATTGGCAGTCCCGGTTCTGTGTCGGGCAGCCCTTCACGACGCACTCTGCCCACCATGCCTCCTCCATGACCAGTGGTCTCTGTAATCCACCTGATGGACTGTGGCTTTGCACTCCCCAGGATGTAACAGTGGGCAATCCACCCACTGTAGAGACTTGTGAGACTGTGGCTTTGCACTCCCCAGGATGCCACAGTGGGCAATCCACCCACTGTAGAGACTTGTGAGACTGTGGCTTTGCACTCCCCAGGATGGCACAGTGGGCAATCCACCCACTGTAGAGACTTGTGAGACTGTGGCTTTGCACTCCCCAGGATGGCACAGTGGGCATGGAGGCCCTTCGTGGATCTGGCGTCGTGGACTCATGTGGCTGAGGTGCCCCCCCTTCCCTTCCCCCTGAGGTGCCTGTCTTTTTATTTTCGTGATGCCCCAGCAGTGTTCTCTCCAATGGACTCGATCTCGTGTGTGGGCTTTGCCCATGTGTTGCTGCACATTGGCCCACGGACATTTGGACTTTGAATGACTGGGCCGGACTTTTGCTACTTGTATGGATAGAGTTCTAGATGTGTATTCATTCTTCATGTATTGCTAAGGTCGTTATACTTTATTGTTGCAATAATATGGTTCTACTTTTACATTCATTGCCTTTTGTCTTTGTTTTTTTGGGGGGGGGGTTGGGGTGTCACTCTGACTTTTTTATCTGCATAGGTGTGTAGGTATTTCGGTGGGGGTGAGGGTGGGGGTGGGTGTGTTGCGTATGTGTGTGCCCGTAACCTTTCCTCCTCCCCCCTCCCCTGTGTCGTAGGTGCAGTACTCACCGTTGTCGTCTGCGGCGAGGTTCGTGTTCCTGGAAGAAGAGCAGGAAGGCAATGGCTGGGAGGATGTGGAGTTCGGGTTCCATGCTGTTCCGATTCCGCGTGGAGTGTGTCGAGGTAAGCGTTTTTCATTGGAGATGTCTGTTTCCACCGTGTTTTTATCGGCGGGGCTCCCGCCCCGGAAAAGGTGGCGGATTGGTGGGTCTTGATAGGGTGGGCGGTACATTGTCTGCCGCCTGCCTGTTGGCGGTGACCGCCGCGCTGTTTGTTTGTACCGCCGTGGCGGTCGGAGTGTTAAAGCGGCGGCCTGTGTTGGCGGTTCCCGCCAGGGTCAGAATTCATATTTTTAGGCCGCCAGCCTGTTGGCGGGTTGGCCACCGCTATTACACTGACCGCCAGGGTCAGAATGACCCCCTATATCTGTTGCAGGACAATGTGGCACAAGGGGTTACAAAGTGGTGCAATAGATGTATTGAACCACTTTGTAAATATGGCGCATGTGAGGGCCTCCCCAATGCTTCCTTGGCATAAAAAAAATACAATAGGGTTGTGCAAGGAGGTGCAAGGGGCTTATAAATAGCCCCATGGTCTTCTACAGTAAAATAACATGAAAATAAAAACTCACCAATTTGTAGCACTTGGGCATTCTCAGCTATTCTTCTCAACAGCTACTAATCAAAAACAGGAACCCCTTCAAAATGCAAACTTACAAATACTAAAATAATGATGGAAATAATCACTCCATTGCAAAAAAATCTATCTAGAGAAAATAACCTTTAAAAACCTAAACAAAAAAATTGTTGGAAAAAACGTTACATAGCAAAAACTGCAAAACAAAAGAAATCAATTTACAAAATGAAAAATAACAAACAATCTCTAATAATTCTTTTTAAAACAACCCCAAATAGGAATGCAATACAGAATGAACATATATTCCATGTAATTTATAAATTACATATATGTATGCACTGTAACGCTAACACTCGTCAGTCCCACTACATACACTCCTATAAAACAACATAGCTAACACAAAACACAATATAACTACAAAACCATCTGACACTACCAATCACTAAAACAATAAATACATTTGAAAATGATTTTTAAATAATTTTACTTGATCCAAGGAGACAAAGGGCCTGATTCTGATTCTGGCGGGCGGCGGAGGCCGCCCGCCAGAATTCCGCCCTCCAAAATACCGCGCCGCGGTCAAAAGACCGCGGCGGGTATTTCAAGTTTTCCCCTGGGTGGGCGGGCGGCCGCCAAAAGGCCGCCCGCCAGCCCAGGGGAAAACGACCTTCCCACGAGGATGCCGGCTCGTAATCGAGCCGGCGGAGTGGGAAGGTGCGACGGGTGCATTTGCACCCGTCGCGTATTTCACTGTCTGCCAAGCAGACAGTGAAATACTTGTAGGGGCCCTCTTACGGGGGCCCCTGCAGTGCCCATGCCATTGGCATGGGCACTGCAGGGGCCCCCAGGGGCCCCGCGACTCCCCCTCCCGCCATCCGGTTCCCGGCGGGAGAACTGCCAGGAACTGGATGGCGGGAGGGGGAGTCGGAATCCCCAAGCCGGATTCCTGGGGGCAGCGGGAAACCGGCGGGAGACCGCCGGTTTCCCTTTACTGACCGCGGCTAAGCCGCCGCGGTCAGAATGCCCCGCGGGGCACCGCCGGCCTGTCGGCGGTGCCACCGCGTCCCGTGGCCCTGGCGGAGGAAATCCACCAGGGTCGTAATGACCCCCAAAGTCTACCTCTGTCTTCCTCAGCAATCTATATGAAATACATTTTAAAAAGGATTAGAAAGTCAACATAAGCAGTAAAAGTAAATATAATCTGAATGAAAAATAGATTAATGTTAACTGGAATGCTCTGGGACATGTTAGAACTTTGCAACTCTGTAAAGATGTACATCTAACACTACAAAATGTAAAAAAATATGTACTTTTTGTTACAATTTGAAATATGTGTTATAAGTATAAAACAATCACAGTTTAAAATCTATTTATGTTACAAAATGCAGTTTATAAAAATAAAATCCCCAATGTAAAAAAAACACAGTGATTTTCTACAAATGTAATAGTTTCCTGAAATTAGTTGAACAAGAAAAAAGTTGGAGATCATTGTACTATGTTTGGAAACATAAACTAAAGTTAATACATTATGAGAATTGTATAACTACAGTCTACAATGTTTTCCTGAATAAAGAATTAAATATATGTTACACAGGTATTTATGCATACAAAAATAAATAACAACTAAGCAATCTACAACTATTGAAGTACATTATATAAAATGTGAATACATTGTGTTCAAACAATTTTCTGTCTTATAAAAAAAATCATGTTACAAAAGTGCATGCACGCATTATTGTACCAAATAAAACAAAGTAAGCCAAAGTAGGGAAAGTTTGAACCCTGGAGGTGCTGATTCACCGCTCCTCCTCTAAATTTAGTTGCACTGGGTTAAAGACTTGGGGGCATATTTACAATGACCTAGCACCACCTTGCGCCACATTAACATCATTATTTTTACATTAATGTGGCCCAACAAGAATAAAACCCTGTAACCCTTTGCACTATATTATGACTGCACTAGGCATAATGTATGCAAAGGGGGTGTTCCCCATTAGGTGAGCATGAGAAATGGAGTAAAGAAAATTTCCTTGCACCATTTTCTATGGCCCTTTTATTGCCTCCTGAAGAGCAGGCGTTAACAGGGGGCTTCCATTACTTAGAATGGGGCCCTATGTACTCTGCAAGAGTAGTGCCAATATTTTGACGCTACTCCTGCAGAGTACATCAATAGCCTCTTGAGAAATGACGCTATTGTCCCCTACTCTGCGCCATAGTGCATCGTATTTTAAATACGGTGATAAGGTGGCGCTAGGGGGGCGCTAAAGGGTGCAGGGAAAGTGGCTCTGCACTTGGTGCAGGGCCACTTTCCATAAGTCTGTCCCTTGGTCTCTGTGAACTGTAGATTTACTGTACTCAAAACATAGCCTAATTCGGAAAAGGTTTGTACCATTCCAACTCCATATTTAGTAACATCAGGAAAGGAGATGGTTTCTGTAGATTTACTGTGTCACTACTCCAAACATAGCCTTTTTGAGGAAAGTGCTTGTCTCTCGGAAGGTCGTATTGATTTACTACTCTGTCTCTACAATTAGGCACATTTAGGAAAGTGTTGGATTTTGGAGGACTCAGATTTACTATTCCCACTTCAAACATAGCCCCATTGAGGAATTTGTTGGAATCTGGTGAGTTCAGATTTACTTCCCAATTCCAAAATTAGCACACAGGGCAAAGTGTGGTACTCTAGGGCATTTCTACTTACTATTCCACCATTTCCTCTCTTGAGAAAATAAAGAGAAATTTACAAGTTATAGTTAGCACAGCTAACTATAGCTTTTGCCCTGCCACACACTGTTTATGACCTCACATATTACATCACTCATGACAGTTTCATTTAAGACATCACTGATGACATCTCAAACGGCCTCATCGATGACATCATTGATGACATCACTGATGACACCATCCAATGAGTGTGTTAATTTGTTTTATAATTTATGTAGTGGCAGCTACCATATTCTTCTCTACCTAATTTTGTACAGACTATGGCCAGCAAATATGTGTAAGTGTGTAGAAAATGCATGTGCTGCTAATGCATCATAGGTGTGTAGAGGTTTTGAACACTTTAGATATTTCTGTACTGAAGAGGAACTTTTCATGCCGTGACAGTAGACAAATTGTGATGACTATGTTCCTCACAAGGTTGTTGGTTCTGCAGAAAAAGTTTCAAACAAGGTAAACATTCTAAGCACTGAAAGCAGCTTTGAGTTTTTAGAATCATCTCAGCATTACAATAACTTCATAACAAGGAAGACTGGGTACACCAGATACTAACCTATGTACATGTGCTTGATTTGCTTCAGAAGATGGGCTATCTGTAAAGCTTTCACATTGTTATGAAGGCCGAAGGTAGTATGATCTTTAGCACTTTCAGACTTTGGTTATGTCAAGTGATTAATCTCTATTTCAGCAAGTTTTGCATTGATTGTACACTTGTTACTAGATCATTTTTTAATACTCTGTGGTGTATTTCCCATGTGAGTTGTACTGCCTACAAACAGTGTGTTACAGAGTAAACTCTCTCTATAGTATAAACCCTGTTTACAGAACCCACTTTTCTAGTTATATCAACTTCATATATCAATGAAGGTTTGATGAATCTGAGGGGTGTGATACCGATAAAGGCTGTCTTTAATAGGTCATTAGTTATGTAACAGAGGTTGAGTATTTGGAGGAAACCTCTTTTTCTTTGAACAGTTGTATACATGTGGAACATTGTGTGCGGTAATAGTTACTCTTCTATCTGTGGTTAATAGTCAACATGAACTCGGCTATGGATGAGTGTATGGTTTAGCATGAATGTAGCACATAACACAAGCTTTGTTCACTGAAGGGAGTTGTATATATGATGTCATTAAAGATGCTTTGTGTTATTGTGATCTATTTTATTTTCTTTCAGACCTTTAATGGCATATTCTTTTATAGAGCAATGTGTGCAAAAAGGCTTGGAAGGTCTCTCAAGTGATGCCATCAATGATGTAATTTGAGATGTCATCAGTGATGTCATAAATGATGTCACAGAGCATGTCATGACTGTTGTAATATGCAAGGTCATAGGCAGTGCATGGATAGAGTGCAGATTTTTTAGTTGAAAGCATTTAATTTGCATTTATATAGTGGTTACTAATCCTGATGAGGTTAATGTAGTCACTCTATAACTAACATCATAAGGTCAATTTTTCAGTGACCCTCTGAATTTTGTTGAGCAAAAGACATCTTTTTATCAAACCTTACTATCCCAATACTTTAACCTTTGTTTTTTTTAATGTAAAGTATTTTTTTTTTTACAGTAGGTAAAGCCAACCCCGCCATACACATCCTGATGCAAATCCCCCACAGGCAGCCAGCCCCACATTGTGCACGACCCCCCACCCCAAGCCTTATTAAGCCCCAGAGACTCCATCCCCTGGTGCCGCAATATATTAGAAAGGCAAATGGAGCTGTGTGGCCCTCCTCCCTTCTCAGGCACAGGGGGAACCATCCCCTAGGGCCGTGCATCAATGTATCAAAAGGGAGTGGTCATGCGGCCCCTCCCCGAGCCTATTTTTGCCCCGGGACCCCATCCCTCAGGACAAAATATAATAAAGTTGGGGAGGACCCCATGTGGCTCCCTTCCCTGAGTCTTTTCAGTCTTTTCAGTCCTAATAAGCCCTGGAGATCCCATCCCGGGAGTCACACATAAAAAAGGGAGGCAGCCACCAGCCCCCCTCCATGAGCCCATTTGCCATGATGACCTTATCCCCTAGGAACTGCACAATAGATAGGTGGGCACTCTGTTGCCTACCCAAGGTACCCATCAAGCACCTGCTGGGGGCAATGGATAGAGCCCCTGCGCTCCGTGCGTCCAGCTATGTTGCACACCCCAGGCAGAACCAATCAATCATTTATCAATCCATAGGGATTAGTAAAGCACTGCTTATCAACCTGGAGGTATCCAGGCACTTGGGAGCTGACGCTAAGTCCTGACTGTCTCTCGTCGAAGAGCTATGTCTTGAGCCTTTTCCTAAAGTCAGCAATGGTGTGTGCAGTTCACAGGTGGAGTGGGAGATCGTTCCAGGCTTTGGCGGCAGGGTAATATAAGGAACGACCCCTGCGGCTTTGGAAGACGCATGGGGCATGGGCGAGAGAGGTTGAGTGGAGTTCTCTGGAGGGTCGGTGGAAGGATGGACTGCGGTTGATGTGTCTGGATCTGATGTTGTGGAAAGCTTTAAATGCAAGAATCAGGATCTTGAATTTGCATCTCTCATGCACAGGCAGCCAGTGAAGTTTTCTGAGATGGGGGTAATGCTAGTCCATTTGAGAAGGTTTAGTATGTGTCTGGCTGCAGAGTTCGTTTGGAGGCGTTTGAGGATTTGGGTGGTGACTCCAGTGTAGAGTTGTTTCAGTAGTCTAGTCTGCTTGTGATGAAGGCCTGGGTCACCAGTCTTCTGGCTTCAACAGGGATCTATCTGAATATATGTCATAGCATGCAGAAGATGTGAAAGCAGGAGGAGACCACTGTGTTTATCTGTTGCTTAAATGTGATTTGGCTGTTGATGATGATGTTGAGGGTACAGGGTTGGTCTGTTGGGGTTGGGGTTTGTCCTAGGGTAGTGGGCCACCAGGTATCATCCCAGGGGGAGGTGTTGTTTAAAAAAATGATGACTTCTGTCTTATTTGTGTTCAGTTTCAGGCAGTTGGATCTCGTCGACTCGGCGACAGTAGACATTGCACTGCTGAAGTTGGCTCTGGAGGAGGCGTGGTCTTCGGCGAGGGATAGGAAAAGTTACATGTCAGCGGCATATGAGATCATGTTGAGTTCGAGGGAGCTGAGGATTTCAGTTAGTGGTGTCACTTAGGCGTTGAAGAGGGTGGAGCTGAGTGAGGTCCCCTGGGGTATGCCACAGATGATGTTTTTGGGTTCAGAGGTGAAGGGTGGTAGGTGGATACTCTGGGCACATTGTGTGAGAGAAGCATGGATCCACTTGAGGACATAGCGCCAGACTCCGATGTGGTGGAGTCTGGTGATGAGGATGTGATGAGAGATGGTGTTGAAGACTGCTGAGAGGTCAAGGAGGATTAGGGCTACTTTCTCTCAGCGGTCAAGAATGGCTCTGATGTCATCTATTGCAGTCATTAGGGCAGTCTCTGTTCTGTGGTTGGTGCAGAAACTGGATTGGGAGGAATCCAGTAGGTTGTGTTTTTCCAGGTGTTCAGAGAGCAGTCGGCTGATGGCTCTTTCCCGGACTTTAGCAGGGAAAGGGAACAGTGAGATCAGTCAGTAGTTTTTGATTTTGATTGGTAGGCAGAAGGTTTCTTGAGGAGCAGTTAGACCTCTGCCTACTTCCATGCGTTGGGGATGTTGGCTGTCATGATGGAGGCATTGATGGGGTGAGGACGCTGCTAATCTCTCTCTGTCTTAAGTTGAAGATATAGTTGGGGCATGGGTTACTGGGCAATCTGAAGTGGGTGGTGCTCATGAAGTGTGCAGTCTCCTGGGTCATTAGAAGCTTCCAGTTGGTGATCAGGTGGTCATGGGTGGAGTCGGTCGGAGTAAGGAGGTGGTGTAGGCTTGTGGTATGAGGGGAAAAGTTACTGTAGATGGCTGTAATTCTGTCATGAAAGTAGTCTGCCAGAGTGTGGCAGAGGGCCTTTGAGGGCTGCATTGACCATCGGGCAGGAGAACTACGAAACAAAGTTGAAGAGTTCTTTAGAACAATTGGTGCTCTGCTCTATTTGGTTGATCAGGGTGTTCTTCTTACCTCCTTGAGGTGGTGATGGTATTTGTTGAAGGCCTCTTTGAAGGTGGTGCAGTCAGACGGGACTTTGCTTGGGTGCCATATTCTTTCTAGCTGCTTGCATTCTCTCTTCAGTGGGTGGAGTTCAGGTGTGAACGAGTTGATGGGCTTGCTGGATCTCCTGTTGATTGAATTCTTTTTGGGGCAATTCTGTTGCCACAGTTGAGGATGCAGTCGGTGAAGTTGTAGACATCTTGCTCCAGGTTGTTAGAGGAGCTGGCTTTGTCGGTGTTGAGGATGGTGGACCATTGGGTCTTGGTGATTTTTCCTCATCTGTGGTGTGGCAGGGAGGCGGATGTGGTGCAGGGTTCCGGTGTGTTTGATTTGGGGAAGTGTACTACTCGATGGTTGATCCATGTTAGCCCCATTGTGTGTAAGAATTTGATCTTGACGCAGGCTGTGAAAATAGGGTCCAAGGTGTGCCCTGCACTATGGTTATGCTGGTGACAAGTTATTTTATCCCAATGTTGCTCATACTGTCGAGGAGGTTGGAGGAGTTGCCATTGTTGGCATCTTCTAGGTAGAAATTGAGGTCTCCAAGGAAGACATAGGCCCTCATTACAACATTGGCGGTAAATCCCGCTTACCGCCGTGTAGAAGACTGCCAACACACCGCTGTGGCGGCGGAATTCCACTACAGCTATTACGACCCAAAGGCCAGAATCTGCCAAAATCCAGACACCCACTCAAGTCCACCACACCAAAGTTCAGTGATAAACTGACGATAACAAAACCTCCACCGTCACGCCAACAGGAATATGCCCACACTATCATGACCCAGGAATCCATGCGGCGGTCTTTCAACTGCGGTATTCCATTGGCGATACACACCCCTGCGCTCAAAATACACACACATATACAAAACACAACCACATTGGACAATTCGAAAGACACACACCTGATACACATACACACACCACTCCCACACACCCAATCCAATATAAAACACACACCCACATCACCCACAAACCCCCACTACCAAAAATTCTGAAAGAAGCACAGCAAGAGACACCACCATCAACAATACTAGCATCCACAGGCACACAACACCATCTCTCACACAACATCCACGCACCTCAGACAACACACACAAACACATCCCCTCACACATCACAACACACACCACCCCACACATCACAACACACCACACCATGGCCCCGCAAAGACACCCCAGGATCTCTGAGGTGGAGCTCAAGGTCATGGTGGAGGAAATCATCCGGGTAGAGCCACAGCTATTCGGATCACAGGTGCAGCACACCTCCATAGCTAGGAAGATGGAGCTATGGCGCCGAATCGTAGACAGGGTCAACGCAGTGGGACAGCATCCAAGAACACGGGATGACATCAGGAAGAGGTGGAACGACCTACGGGGGAAGGTGCGTTCTGTGGCCTCAAGACACCAGATTGCAGTTCAGAGGACTGGCGGCCGACCCCCATCTCCTCCCCCACAAATAACAACATGGGAGGAGCAGGTCTTGGCTATACTGCATCCTGTGAGCCTAGCAGGAGGAATGGACTCTGCTGAGTCAAATCTTAACTATTACATCCCCCACCCTACCTGAATGCTATCACATACCCCACCCTCACCCTCACCCTCACCCCCATCACTCCAACACCTCACATATGCCCCACAATCATAACCCACACATCCCAATACCAAGCCCTGCATGCAACAACAAAGCATGGACACCCATCACCAAAGCATGTCCACTACAGATACCCACACAGACCCCAAATCAATTATCACACAAGGTCCTACACAAGAATGCAAGCACTGGAGTACAGGGTCACCCACCCATTGCACACAATGACATACACAGATGCAATAATCATGCCTTTACACCCCTGCAGGACCCCTACCCAACGTCACCGTACAGGAGGTTCCAGACATGTCCACTCCCCCCACAGAAGAGGCCCACAGTGATGACGGCAGCTCTGTCCAACTGGATCAAGATGACCAGCCCGGCCCATCTGGGACCTCGGGACAGTCGGTTCCCCTGACACTGGCACATGCCACCACAGAGCACCCCCCCTCAAGAAACACCAGCACAGCACCCAGCCAGCGGGCCCATCCCTCTGTCCCCAGGACCAGTCAAGCAGCAGTGTGTCCACCACTACAGGGAACCCAGGCAAACCCACCACCGCAAGAAAATCAGGGACCTTGGGGCAGTGACAGTGGGCACACGGTTCAGGGGACAGAGAGACAGGAACACAGGGGAACAGGGAGGACTGCTGTGCGACAGGGGGAGGACAGGCTCAGGGAACCCACTCTCCATGAGGCCCTCTCCAACATCATGGGAGTGTACCATCATTCCCAGGAGACGATAGCAACGGTACTGGCCAAATTTCAGGAGACCCGGTGGCTGCAGTAGGAACAGTATCTGGGGACCAGGGAGGAACTCAAGTCCATCAACACCACCGTGGTCACCATTGTAGGGGTGCTGAAGGACCTTGTCAACACCAGGAGGGACACTCTGGCACAACAAGGGGCCCCTGACACTAGCTTGGATGATAAACAGCCCACTACCTCCACCAACGCTAGTGGACAGGAGGCACCGCCACAGGACTACGACGCCAGCACCCCACCCCCTGCAGATGGAGAACCACCCCGCAAACGGTGCCTGAGATCCAGCACAAAGACAGAGAACAATGCCAAGACCCCCGCCAGGAAATGAGACCACCCTGAATGTCATCATTCTGTCCCACTTCGTCACCCTGTCCATCCATCAACTGTCCTAGCTCCACTTCCTATGCCCCTTTGGACAATGCACCTGTGAAACAAATAGACTGGACTCTGCCATGGACAATCCTCCACCATCACCCCTGCCCATTTTACAACCTCCTCTACTATTTTGCACTGAAATAAACACCCTTGAATAACAAAACAAGTCTGTGCTTTCACAAATGGGTATTTGCAATAACTAAGGAAAATAGCAATGTCGATTGTATTGTCAACATACCTATATCACACAGCTCTAGTCCATGAGGTAATATAGTAGAGGTCACACAGTGGGACCCACACCTGTGAAATGGAAAGGCAAAGTGACAAGTCAGGGTCCATACACTGGGTGAAAGTGACGGACATATGATAAGTCCAACAACTGTATGGGATGTGTGAGCCAGTGACATCTTCTTACCTGTGTCTCACTGGAAGTATTGCTGGATAACGTTGTTTCTGTTGTCAATATCATTTTCTTCTGCCTCCTCTTCTTCACTGTCCACAGGCTCCACAGCTGCCACAAGACATCCTTCTGGACCATCCTCCTGCATAAAAGGCACCTGTCGTCGCAAAGCCAGGTTGTGCAGCATACAGCAGGCCACGATGATCTGGCACACCTTCTTTGGTGAGTAGTAGAGAGAACCACCTGTCATATGGAAGCACTGGAACCTGGCCTTCAGGAGGCCGAAGGTCCTTTCGATCACTCTCCTAGTTCGCCCATGTGCCGCATTGTTCCTCCGCCCTTGTCCTGGGATTTCTCACTGGGGTCAGTAGTCATGACAGGTTGGGGTACCCAGAGTCACCGGCAAATGTCGAGGGACAACTGTTAGACACACACTAACCCTTAGGGACAACCCCAGACCCAGACAACTATTCACATGGCATAGGGTCCTTGTCCTCACCTATTAGCCACACACGGTGCCTCTGGAGTTGCCCCATCACCTAAGGGATGCTGCTATTCCTCAAAATGTAAGCGTCAGGCACTAAGCCTGGATACTTGGCATTCACATGGGACATGTACTGGTCGGCCAAACACACCATCTGCACATTCAATGAATGGTAGCTCTTCCGGTTTCTGTACACCTGTTCACTCCTGTGGGGGGTACCAATACCACATGTGTCCCATCAATGGCACCTATGATGTTGGGGATTTGTCCCAGGGCATAGAAGTCACCTTTCACTGTGGGCAAATCCTCCATTGGTTAACATTGGCCCCTATGGGTCCCAGGAGCCAATGACGATGTACGTAGGCGATGACGGTACGCACCGCCGTGGACGTGAGCGCCATTTTCTGTCTGTTTACTCACTTGATACCTGACCTTCGACAGGAGAGGACCTACACTGCAAGTGCTGCTGTGACCTCACTCTGGAAGCGACAATGGCTCATGTGTCTGGGGAAGGACCCCTGCCTTCACTTCGGAGGAGTTGGAGAAGTTAGTGGATTGGGTCCTCCCCCAGTACACGCTACTCTACGATCCTCCAGACAAACAGGTGAGTACACTGTGAGCATGCTCTATCGGCAATGCCTGTTTGGAGTGATATGGATGGAAGATACTGGGGGACTAAGGCCTGCATCAGCGGACGGTGAGTGCATGTGTGTCAGGGCAAGGGTGGGAACGTGGGTCAATGACTGTGACATTCCGGACGGTTAAAGATTATCCTTTTCCCCTGTACTATTCCTCTAGGTCAGCGCCCACCAGAAGAAGGATATTTGGCGTGCCATCGCCAAGGACGTCCGGACCCTGGGGGTCCACCACAGATGGAGCACCCACTGCTGTAAAAGATGGGAGGACACTCGCCGCTGGAGCAAGAAGACGACGGAAGCCCATATGGCCTCCCCTGATGTTCAGGATCCTGGCGATGGCATACCCGGAGTTGGATGGGCGCTTGAGGGCATCACAGCAGCAACAAGGGGGTGAGTACAGTCTCATTCTGCTGATTCAGCGCGCAGTGGAGGTGTCTGGGTGGGGGAGTTGGGCTGTGGATTTCCCTAGGCCAGGGCGAGTGTGCTAGTTAAGTCCCCTTTTTCAGGCAGACACTGTGGCACCCCACCCCACCTGGGTACAGTGCCAACTACACCTAGTCAGGCTCCTGTGACATCCATGTGTGCAGATATCGGCTATAGCCTTGTAGGCCATGTCCCAGGGATTGAATAGTAGACCCCAAGTGCGCGGCGTAGTGCAGGGGGCTTCTGTATCTGTCTTGTGTGCCAACGGTAGCGGTAATGCATGCACTCAACATGTCTTTCTTCTGTCTCCCCCCCCACCTTGTGGTCTCCCTGTACATGTGTGCATTAGCAGAGGAGCAGTGGCACCGGAGCAGGAGGGAGCTGCATCCCACATGGCCCTGGAGGGCGACACTACGGAGTCTGATTTCACCAGTGGGACGGAGGGCGAGGGGAGCTCCACGGCGGGGACAGGAGCTGACACCAGCGATACGGACTCCTCCTCTGATGGGAGCTCCCCTACCAGCACCACCCTCCCAGCAGCCCCTCAGCGTGTGTCCCGTGGTCGCTCACCCAGGAGGGTGGGCACCTCCTTCTCCCCAGGCACCTCAGGCCCTGCCCCAGTCAGCCCTGCTGCCCTGCTGCCCACGGCGGTACAAACAAACAGCGCGGCGGTCACCGCCAACAGGCAGACGGCAGACAATGTACCGCCCACCCTATCACGATCCACCAATCCGCCACCTTTTCCGGGGCGGGAGCCCCGCCAATAAAAACACGGCGGAAACAGACATCTCCAATAGAAAACGCTTACCTCGACACACTCCAAGCGGAATCGGAACAGCATGGAACCCGAACTCCACATCCTCCCAGCCATTGCCTTCCTGCTGTTCTTCCAGGATCACGAACCACGCCGCAGACGACAACGGTGAGTACTGCACCTACGACACAGGGGAGGGGGGAGGAGGAAAGGTTACGGGCACACACATACGCAACACACCCACCCCCACCCTCACCCCCACCGAAATACCTACACACCTATGCAGATAAAAAAGTCAGAGTGACACCCCAACCCCCCCCAAACAAAGACAAAAGCCAATGCATGTAAAAGTAGAACCATATTATTGCAACAATAAAGTATAGCGACCTTAACAATATATGAAGAATGAATACACATCTAGAACTCCATCCATACAAGCAGCAAAAGTCCGGCCCAGTCAATCAAAGTCCCAAGGTCCGTGGGCCAATGTGCAGCAACACATGGGCAAAGCCCACACACGAGATCGAGTCCATTGGAGAGAACACTGCTGGGGCATCACTAAAATAAAAAGACAGGCACCTCAGGGGGAAGGGAAGGTGGGGCACCTCAGCCACATGAGTCCACGACGCCAGATCCACGAAGGGCCTCCATGCCCACTGTGCCATCCTAGGGAGTGCAAAGCCACAGTCTCACAAGTCTCTACAGTGGGTGGATTGCCCACTGTGCCATCCTGGGGAGTGCAAAGCCACAGTCTCACAAGTCTCTACAGTGGGTGGGTTGCCCACTGTGCCATCCTGGGGAGTGCAAAGCCACAGTCTCACAAGTCTCTACAGTGGGTGGGTTGCCCACTGTGCCATCCTGGGGAGTGCAAAGCCACAGTCCATCAGGTGGATTACAGAGACCACTGGTCATGGAGGAGGCATGGTGGGCAGAGTGCATCGTGAAGGCCTGCCCGACACAGAACCGGGACTGCCAATGGCCCAGCGGTGCTTGACAGGAAGGGCCCAGCGGAGCGGTGCTTGAGATGAAGGGCCCAGCGGAGCGGTGCTTGAGATGAAGGGCCCAGCGGAGCGGTGCTTGAGATGAAGGGCCCAGGGGAGCGGTGCTTGAGATGAAGGGCCCAGCGGAGCGGTGCTTGACAGGAAGGGCCCAGCGGAGCGGTGCTTGAGATGAAGGGCCCAGCGGAGCGGTGCTTGAGATGAAGGGCCCAGCGGAGCGGTGCTTGAGATGAAGGGCCCAGCGGAGCGGTGCTTGACAGGAAGGGCCCAGCGGAGCGGTGCTTGAGATGAAGGGCCCAGTGGAGCGGTGCTTGAGATGAAGGGCCCAGCGGAGCGGAGCTTGAGATGAAGGGCCCAGCGGAGCGGTGCTTGAGATAAAGGGCCCAGCGGAGCGGTGCTTGAGATGAAGGGCCCAGCGGAGCGGTGCTTGACAGGAAGGGCCCAGCGGAGCGGTGCTTGAGATGAAGGGCCCAGCGGAGCGGTGCTTGACAGGAAGGGCCCAGCGGAGCGGTGCTTGACAGGAAGGGCCCAGCGGAGCGGTGCTTGAGATGAAGAGCCCAGCGGAGCGGTGCTTGACAGGAAGGGCCCAGCGGAGCGGTGCTTGACAGGAAGGGCCCAGCGGAGCGGTGCTTGAGATGAAGGGCCCAGCGGAGCGGTGCTTGACAGGAAGGGCCCAGCGGAGCGGTGCTTGACAGGAAGGGCCCAGCGGAGCAGTGCTTGAGATGAAGGGCCCAGCGGAGCGGTGCTTGACAGGAAGGGCCCAGCGGAGCGGTACTTGACAGGAAGGGCCCAGCGGAGCGGTGCTTGAGATGAAGGGCCCAGCGGAGCGGTGCTTGAGATGAAGGGCCCAGCGGAGCGGTGCTTGACAGGAAGGGCCCAGCGGAGCGGTGCTTGAGATGAAGGGCCCAGCGGAGCGGTGCTTGAGATGAAGGGCCCAGCGGAGCGGTACTTGACAGGAAGGGCCCAGCGGAGCGGTGCTTGACAGGAAGGGCCCAGCGGAGCGGTGCTTGAGATGAAGGGCCCAGCGGAGCGGTGCTTGAGATGAAGGGCCCAGCGGAGCGGTGCTTGAGATGAAGGGCCCAGCGGAGCGGTGCTTGACAGGAAGGGCCCAGCGGAGCGGTGCTTGACAGGAAGGGCCCTGTTCAGCGGTGCTTCTCACGGCGGGGCCCTGTTCAGCGGTGCTTCTCACGGCGGGGCCCTGTTCAGCGGTGCTTCTCACGGCGGGGCCCTGTTCAGCGGTTCTGCTCACGGCGGGGCCCTGTTCAGCGGTGCTTCTCACGGCGGGGCCCTGTTCAGCGGTTCTGCTCACGGTGGGGCCCTGTTCAGCGGTTCTGCTCACGGCGGGGCCCTGTTCAGCGGTTCTGCTCACGGCGGGGCCGTGTTCAGCGGTGCTCTTCACGGCGGGGCCCTGTTCAGCGGTTCTGCTCACGGCGGGGCCCTGTTCAGCGGTGCTCTTCACGGCGGGGCCCTGTTCAGCGGTTCTGCTCACGGCGGGGCCCTGTTCAGCGGTGCTTCTCACGGCGGGCCCCTGTTCAGTGGTTCTGCTCACGGCGGGGCCCTGTTCAGCGGTGCGCCTCACAGCGGGGCCCTGTTTAGCGGTGCTCCTCACGGCGGGGCCCTGTTCAGCGGTGCCTGTCTTCTGTTTCCAGTGAACCACACCTGGCCAATATTTGCCGCTCACTCTGCATCTGACCTTTCCGTTGCGGGGCCCTCCTGTGATGGAGTCCTGGGGCCCTGGCTCTCCTTCGATACCCCCGGAATGGGGCTGGTGGGGCCCTCATGGCCAGGTCGGCTCCTCCCTGCCCTTTGCTCCTTGCTGCCCTTGCCCTCCTTGGCAGACTGTCCGTGGCCCTTGGCTCCCTTACCCGATGTGGCAGGTGACGGTGCAAGGCTACCCTCCTTGGGGGCAGGCGTATCAGGCCTGTCGCGCCTGCCCTTCAGTTTCTTGGTCCTCTTCCCAAGGGGGGGGGCTGGCTGTGCATTTGCTGCTGGACGATGTCCCAGCCCAAGGAAAGGGCGGACTCCAAAAACCAGGCACGACGTTCTTTGGAGTTGCTGGGCTGGTGGTGGCTGAGGTGTTTGTGGAACTCTTACGGGATGGAGGGGTGGGTCAGGTGAGGAAAAGAGGTCCACTTTGGAGAGGAAAATTTTCTTGGGAGCCATGGGAAGGGTGGCTGGAGTGGGTATGGGAGTGGAGGAAGAGGATGTGGTTGTAGGAGAGTCAAGTGTGCTGTTTTTGGGTGCAGGTGCTTGGGCAGGAGGCTGACGTGAGGTGGATGGCTGTTGTTTGGGTGCCTGCCTGCGTTTGTGTGGTTGGGAAGCGGGGGTGACAGACACACTGGGAGAGGACACAGGGGACGTGTACATGGCAGTGGGGGTGGTGACTGCACGTGTGCGGACTGGAGTGGAGGGTGTGCTGGTGATGGGTGCAATGGCTGATGGTGGTGTGCTTGCAGGTGTGTGTGGAGACGTCACAGGGAGGGAGGAGGGAGACGAGGAGGTGGGGGACACAGAGGAGGTAGTGGCTGTTGGCATGTCTGCATCTGGATGTTGCTTGGGTGAATGCTTGTGTCTCCTGTGGTGCTTATGTCTGGATGAGCTGCCCTTGGGTGTTGAGGTGTGTGCAGGCTGGTCTGTAGGTGTGGATGGGATAGGCAGTGGAACAGGGGAGTGGGACTGGGTGGAGGGAGTCAGAAGAGGGAGGCTGGAGACAGGGACAATGGCTGCCGTCAGTGCTGAGGCCAGAGCGTTGAACGATCGTTGATGGGCAGCCTGACCCGAATGAAGGCCCTCCAGGTATGCATTGCTTTGATGCACCTCCCTCTCCATACCCTGGATGCCATTCAAAAGGGTAGACTGCCCAACAATGATGGTCCTCAGGAGGTCAATGACCTCCTCACTGAGGGCAGCAGGGGTGACTGGGGCAGGGCCTGAGGTGCCTGGGGCGAAGGAGATTGCCGGCTTCCTGGCCTTGCGGGCACGGGCCGAGGGCCGAGGGGCTGCTGGGAGGGCGGAGCTGGTGCGCTGGGTGGCGGCTGTACCTGTTTCTGCGGTGGGCACGGATGCTGTCGCCACCGCAAGGGTAGCTCCCTTCCGAGGACGTGTCGGTGTCGCTGCCGTCTCCACGGGTCCCCGTGGTGGAGCCCCCCTCGCCCTCCGTCTCACTGGTCATGTCGGAGTCCATTGCATGGGCCTCCGGGGCCATGTGAGATGCAGCTCCCTCTTGTGCCGATGCCACTTCTCCTCCGCCTGATGATGCTAATGCACACATTCACAGATAAACAAAGAAAATTGGGGGGGGGGTGGAAAACATAAAGACAAGTTGAGTGCATGCATTGGGGACACCGTTGGCGGAGAGGACAGACACAGAAGCCCCCTGCACTACGCTGCGCACTTGGGGTACACTACTCATTCACTGGGACATGCCGTACAAGCCTATGGGCGACAACTGCCCACACAGTATACACGGGTCCATCAATCGCGTCACTAGGCACCCTACAGAGGTGGGTGGCGGGGGCACAGGACCATACTTTACGGATGGGCCTATCCTACAGAAATCTCCTTGGCCTAGGGATACCCACAGCCCTCCTCCTCCACCCAGGCACCTCCACTGAGCGCAAATTAGCTGAATGTGCTGGTACTCACCCCCTTGTGTCTGCTGTGATGTCCTCAAGCGCCCATCTAAATCGGGGTAGGCCACCGCCAGGATCCGGGACATCAGGGGGGTCAAGGTACGACTGGCACCCCTCCTAGGTTGGGAGGCCATCCCCAGCAGAGCCTCCGCGGTCTTCCTGCTCCCACGGCGGATGTCCTCCCACCTCTTGCGGCAGTGGGTGCCCCTTCTGGTGTGGACCCCCAGGGCCCGGACGTCCTTGGCGATGGCACGCCAAATGTCAATCTTCTGATGGGCGCTGACCTATGTGACATGTACAGGGGGGGAAGAGAAACATCATCACTTTTCTGCATGCTCGATGTGAGTGGCCCCCCCTCCCCAACCTTGCCATGTGGCACATGCTCTCATCTGTCGTGCCATGCATTCGTCATTCGCTGCCCTCCCCTCCATCGTACATCCTCCCCACTCAGGCCAGGCATTGGGCACTATGCATTGCCCCCCGTGTACTCACCTGTTGGTCTGGAGGCCCGTAGAGTAGCGCATACTGGGGGAGGACCCCATCCATGAGCTTCTCCAACTCCTCGGAACTGAAGGCGGGGGCCCTTTCCCCAGTCGCAGCAGCCATTGTCACTTCCAGACCGAGGTCACAGCAGCACTTGCAGTATAGGTCCTCTCCTGTGGATGCTCAGGTCTCGTGTGGTCAAGCAGAGAGAAAATGGCGGTTACGGCCGCGGCGGTGCGTGCCGCGGCGGTGCGTGCCGCGGCAGTGCGTACCGCGGCGGCCGGCGCTCACCGCCATTGGCTCCTGAAACCCATAGGGTTCAATGTTGTCCAATGCGGCTTAGCGCCGCGGACTGCGACCGCCTACCGCCACGGTGTGCCACGCTTGCGCAATTACCTCACTTCACATTGTCACACTTCACAGGTCAGGCAGCTGCCATTTCAAGGGCCCACATGGCTTCATTCCTACTGCGTCACACATGGCTAGGCCTTGCACCGACAATCATACTAGCCATTCAATCCCGAGAGATACGTGTACTGGGCATGCTGTGGGCACTTACCTGTGGGTTGCTTGACTCTGTGCTCCATGTTGTCCTTCCTAGGCATCGTCCGCTGGGACTTGCGAGGAGACGGAGGAATCTTCCCGTGTACAGACCGCTGGTGGACCTGTCGACAATGGAAGAAAGACACGTCATGCTCACCTACAGACTCAACCGTGCCACTATACAGGAACTGTGTGCACAGCTGGAGCCAGACCTGATGTCACCCATCCGCCAACCCACAGGGATTCCGCCTCTAGTGCAGGTGCTGTCAGTACTGCATTTTTTGGCAAGTGGATCATTTCAAACTACCTGGCCATTTCATCTGGGATGTCTCAGCCTATGTTTTCGAAGGTGTTGTCCAGAGTGTTGTCTGCCCTGATGAAATACATGCGGAGCTACATCATTTTCCCTGAGATGGGTGACTTGCCTACAGTGAAGGGTGATTTCTATGCCCTTGGACACATTCCCAATATCATTGGAGCCATTGATGGTACCCATGTGGCTTTGGTTCCCCCAAAAGACGATGAGCAGGTGTACAGGAACCGTAAAAACTATCATTCGATGAATGTCCAGGTGGTCTGTTTGGCTGACCAGCACATCTCCCATTTAAATGCCAAATTCCCAGGGTCAGTGCATGACACGTACATCATGCGAAATGGCAGCATCCCTTATGTGATGGAACAGCTACAGAGACACCGTGTGTGGCTAATTGGTGACTCTGGTTACCCAAACCTGCCTTGGCTATTGACCCCAGTGAGGAATCCCAGGACCAGGGCAGAGGAACGGTACAATGAGGCTCATGGGCGGACTAGGAGGGTGATTGAGCGAACCTTCGGCCTCCTGAAGGCCAGGTTTAGGTGCCTGCATATGACTGGTGGATCCCTAATGTACTCACCAAGGAAGGTGTGTCATATCATCGTGGCCTGCTGCATGCTTCACAACCTGGCTTTGCGACGCCAGGTGCCTTTCCTGCAGGAGGATGGTCCAGATGGTGGTGTTGTGGCCGCTGTGGAGCCTGTGGAGAGTGAAGAGGAGGAAGACCAAGAGGACGACACAGACAACAGGGACAGAGTGATACTGCAGTATTTCCAGTGACACACAGGTAATAATCTACTCCAGCATTGTATTATATCTGTAACTGTAGTGGCTCTCTACTGTCTGACCTTTCACCCCAATGTATGGTAACTTAGTTGTGTATATCACTTCCTATTTCAGTGATCTGATCCCCACGGAGTGCCCTCTGGTTTTTTTCCCCATGGACTACCGCTGTGTGACACTGGTATGTTGTCATCACAATGTAACTAGAACTGTTTTGTTGGTTATATCGAATACATTTGGTTTAAATAAATAGATAGTAGAATCCAGTTGGTTAATGTGCAATAATTGTGTTTATTGAATTTTAAAAATAGGTGTATGGTTCAAACAGGGTGATGGTGGAGGCATGTCCATGGCAGTGTCCAGACTGTCGTTCCTAAAGGTCCATTGTCCATATGCCTGTGGAAGGTGGAGCAGGGGCAGTTCAAGGTTGGACAGGGTCAACAAGTGGGACAGTGGGATGACATCCGGGGGTTTCCGTGCATGGCGGGGGTCTTGACATCCTACTCTGTCTTCTTCCTCGATCTCAGGCCTTTCTTGCGGGGTGGTTCTTGTTCTGCAGGGGGTGGGGTCCGGGAGGGCCGTTGCTGTTGTGTCGGGGCCTCCTGACCACTAGCGCCGGCGGAGGTGGTGGGCTGTTCTTCCTCCATGCTAGTGGCAGGGGCCCTTTGGGGGGCCACATGGTCCCGCAATGTGGTGACAATCTGGTTGAGTGCCACCACGATTGTACCCATTGCGGAACTGATGGTGCGCAGTTCTTCCCGGAACCCCATGTACTGGCCCTCCTGCATGGCCTGGATCTCCTGGAACCTGGCAAGGACCGTCGCCATAGTCTCTTGGGAGTGGTGGTACGCTCCCATGATGGTGGTGAGGGCCTCTTGGACAGTGGGTTCCCTAGGCCTGTCCTCCCTCTGTCGCACAGCAGCCTTCCCAGTTCCTCTTTGTTCCTGGGCCTCTGTCCCCTGGACGGTGTGCCCACTACCAGTGCCCCCAGGTCCCTGTTGTTGTTGGGGTTGTGGGTTACCCTGGGTGCCCTGTACTGGTAGACACACCGCTGCTTGACTTGTCCTAGAGACAGAAGCATGGGCCCGCTGGGTGGGTGCTGTGCTGGTGTTTCCTGAGGGGGGTAGGTCTGCTGTGGCCTGGGGCTGACTGAGGGTAACCGACTGTCCAGAGGTCCCCGATGGTCCGGGCTGGTCATCAGGTTCTAGGTCGACAGAGCTGCTGTCATCACTGGGGGCCTGTTCTGGGGGTGGGATGGACAAATCTGGACCCTCCTGGCCGGTGTGTTGGCGTTCGGGCCCTGCAGGGATAAAAGAATATGGTTATTGATTTTGTGTGCGCCGTGGCGTGCGATTTGTGGGTGCCCTTGTCCCCCAGTGCTGGCAGTCCCATGTGGGAGGAGTTGTGAGGGTGGTTTGTGGGGGGCATGGGTATGTGCAGTGGTCATGCTTAGGTGATGGGTGTCCATGGTTTGTGTTGGCATTCAGGGGTTTGGGTTGGGTTGGGTGGGTTGTGCTGGTGGGACATTAGCAGGGAGGATATGTGCTGGGGGGTTGGGGGTGAGGGTGGGGGTGTGGGTTGGCATCCTGGTGGTTGGGGGGGTGAAGTAGTTGAGATTCGACTTACCAGAGTCCATTCCTCCGCCTACTCCAGCGAGGCCCTCAGGATGCAGGATGTTCAAGACCTCTTGCTCCCATGCTGTGAATTCGGGTGGGGTGGGTGGGGGTCCGCCGCCAGTCTTCTGAACAGCGATGTTGTATCTTGACACCATCGACCGCACCTTCCCCCGTAGGTCGTTCCAGCGCTTTCGGATGTCTTCCCGATTTCTGGGATGCTGTCCCACAGCGTTGACCCTATCGACGATCCTTTGCCATAGCTCCGCCTTCCTGGCTATTGTGGTGTGCTGCACCTGTGTGCCGAAGAGCTGGGGCTCTACCCTGATCATTTCCTCCACCATGACCCTGAGTTCTTGGTCCGAGAACCTGGGGTGTCTTTGGGGTGCCATGGGGTGGTGTGGATGAGGTGTGGGGTGGTGTTTGTTGTGATGAGTGTAGTGGTGTGTGGTGTTTTGTGCGTAGATGTGGTGTGGGTGATGATGTTGGGTTCCTGTGTGTGTTGTGGTTTGCGTTCCCTGTGCTCTCTCTCTGTGTATTGCGCCGTGTCTCTGAATTTCGCTTTGTGGGGGTTTGTGGGTGATGTGGGTGTGTGTTTTATATGGTGATGGGTGTGTGGGAGTGGTGTTTGTATGTGTACCAGGTGTGTGTATTTGGAATTTTCCAATGTGGCTGTGTTTTGTAAAGGTGTGGGTATTTTGAGCGCGGCGGTGTGTACTGCCAATGGAATACCGCGGTTGAAAGACCGCCGCATGGATTCGTGGGTCGTAATGGCATGGGCGTGTTTGTGTTGGCGTGGCGGTGGAGGTTTGGTCATCTCCAGGTTATCGCTGACTGCTGATGAGGCGGACTTCAGTGGATGTCGGGTTTTTGGCGGTTTGGCAGTTGTGGGTCAGAATGACCGTGGCGGTTTTCCGTGGCCGCGGCGGGATGATGGCGGTCTTCTGACCGGCAGTAAGTGCCTTTTACCGCCAGGGTCAGAATGACCCCCATAGTGTCTGTCTTTGTTGGCGGTTTCCGCCACGGTCGTAATTCCACTTGTTTTCCCGCCGGCCTGTTGGCGGTCTTACTGCCGCTTTAACACCGACCGCCAGGGTTGTAATGACCACCATAGTGTTTTTGGGCATTTCCTTGCGTGGACACTAGGCCTACCCACACAAGTGAGGTACCATTTTTATCAGGAGACTTGGTGAACGCTGGGTGGAAGGAAATTTGGGGCTCCTCTCAGATTCCAGAACTTTGTGTCACTGAAATGTGAGGAAAAAGTGTTTTTTTCAGCCAAATTTTAAGGTTTGCAAAGGATACTGGGTACCAGAAGCTGGTGAGAGTCATCCTATCTTGGATTCACCTAGGTATCTCATTTTCAAAAATGCACAGGTTTGGTAGGTTTTCCAGGGTGCCGGCTGAGCTAGAGGCCAAAATCCACAGCTTGGCACTTTCCAAAAAACACATCAGTTTTCTTTCAGGAAAATTTGATGTGTCCATGTTTCATTTCATGTCGTGGGCATTAGGCCTAACCACACAAGTGAGGTACCATTTTTATTTGGAGACTTGGGGGAACACAGAATAGCAGAACAAGTGTTATTGTCCCTTTTGTTTCTCTACATTTTTTCCTTCCACATGTAAGACAGTGTGTAAAAAAGACGTCTATTTGAGAAATTCCCTGTAATTCACATGCTGGTATGGGGACGCCAGAATTCAGAGATGTGCAAATGACCACTGCTTCTCAACACTTAGGGGGTTATTCCAACTTTGGAGGAGGTGTTAATCCGTCCTAAAAGTGAGGGATATACCACCAGCCGTATTACGAGTTCCATAGGATATAATGGACTCGTAATACGGCTGGTGGTATATCCGTCACTTTACCGTCACTTTTAGGACGGATTAACACCTCCTCCAAAGTTGGAATAACCCCCCTTATCTTCTGCCCATTTTAGAAATATGAAGGTTTTCTTGATACCTATTATTCACGCTTTGTATTTCACCAAATGAATTGCTGTATACCCGGTACAGGATGAAAACCCATTGCAAGGTGCGGCTCTTTATTGGCTCCGGGTACCTAGGGTTCTTGATGAACCTACAAGCCCTATATATCCCCACAACCAGAGGAGTTCGGCAGAGGTAACTGTATATTGCTTTCGAAAATCTGACATCACAGGAAAAAGTTACAAAGTAAAACGTGGAGAAAGATGGCTGTTTTTTTACCTCAATTTCAATATTTGTTTTTATTTCATCTGTTATTTTGTGTAGGAGAACCTTGTAGGATCTACAGAAATTACCCCTTGCTGAATTCAAATTTTTGTCTACTTTTCATAAATGTTTAGCTTTCTGGGATCCAGCATTGGTTTCATACCCATTTCTGTCACTAATTGGAAGGAGGCTGAAAGCACAAAAATAGTAAAAATAGGGTATGTCCCAGTAAAATGCCAAAATTGTGTTGAAAAAAGGGGTTTACTTATTCAAGTCTGCCTCTTCATGTAAGCTGGGAAGATAGTGATTGTAGCACTGCAACCCCTTTGTTGATGCCGTTTTCAGGGAAAAAACAACAAGCCTTCTTCTGCAGCCCCTTTTTCCCATTCCTTTAAAAAAAAAAAAACTTTTTGATGTATTTTGGCTAATTTCTTAGTCTCCTTCAGGGGAACCCACAAACTCTACGTACCTCTAGAATCCTTAGGATCTTAGAAAAAAGTTGCAAATTTGGCACGGGTACCTTGTGTGGACAAAAAGTTATAAGGGCCTAAGCACGGACTGCCCCAAATAGCCAAAAAAAGGCCTGGCACCTGAGGGGGAAAAGGCCTGGCAGCAAAGGGGTTAATGTATAGTAATTAGAATTACTATGGGGGTTATTACAACTTTGGAGGTGGTGTTAATCCGTCCCAAAAATGACGGTAAAGTGACGGATATACCACCAGCCGTATTATGAGTCCATTATATCCTATGGAACTCGTAATAAGGCTGGTGGTATATCCGTCACTTTACCGTCACTTTTGGGACGGAATAACACCTCCTCCAAAGTTGCAATAACCCCCTATATGTTAAAACAACCATAGCAATTCACTGACAAAAACCAAAGGTTACAGGGACATTATGGTTATGAAATAGAATTTAAAAAATTGAAATTCACTTAAAGCTAAAGGTTAAAAGGACGTTATAGTAAGGCTCACATTTTATTCTTACCAAATCATAGAAATTCATCTGTTATAGTTGGAGTTACCTCAAGTAACTATAACTCATGCCCTAAGGTAGCTGTAACTCATACCCTCACAATGCACTGCTAATTACCCCACAAACGACGGCACTCATAACATTTTTGATAACATCATTGGTAATATCATGAGTTATAGTCACTTGAAGTAACTCTAACTATATTTGGTGAATTTCTGTGGTATGGTAAATTAAAAATTTTAGCCTAAATATAACGTCCCTGTAACCTTTGTTTTTTTAAGTGAATATTTACATATATATTTATCTATATATATATATACACTCAAAATTCCAAAGGCTATAGGGACATTACTGTATAGTTAGGTTTTGATTTTACTAGCACAAAACCTTATATATTCAGCAGTTATAGGTAGAGTTATTTCAAGTAATTATAACTTGTGCCCAAAGGTAACTATAACTCATGCCTTCATCATGCACAGTTTTTTTATTAATAATTTTACAACAAATGTTGCAGTGATATCATCCATGATGTTATAAAAAGATGTAATGAAGGCTGTATTATCTGCTGTAATTAGCAGTGCATGGCAAGGGCGCAAGTGTTAGTTATCTTAGGGCACCCTGTGACATAGCAGGAGCCTGCCCTGGATGGTGGCGGTCCCCAGCGCTATTACTGGTTCCTCCAGGGGAATTGTGTGTCCCCCCTCCAAGGTGTATTACCCCAGAGAGGTGGTGGTTCCCGAGTCCGGGGGTCCACAACAGACACTCCTCATTGTTTTATTTTAGCTCTGGGGAGGTGGTAGTTCCCGGGACTGCGGAATGTCATGCACCCCCACCTACATAATTAGTTTAGCCCTGGGGAGATGGTGGTCCTGGCGCTGCAGGTGGGCCATGTGGCCCCTGCCACACAACTGATTCTTGCCCTGGGGACATGTGCAGCCCACTGCATATAGTTTAGCATTGCCTCCAGGGAGGTGGTGGTCCCCAGGCCTGCCGGGGAACACACAGCCCTCCCACTTATAATTTCACATTGCCCAAGGAAGGTAGGGGTCCCTGGGTCTGCAGTTGGCCACGTGGCCCCTTACCTACATAATTAGTTTAGCCCCAGAAAGGTGGCAGTCCCTAGGGTTGCAGAGGTAGTCATACGTCTCTTTTGCACACATCTTATTGTTTGTCCCGGGGAGGTGGCAGTAACCAGGGCTGTAAGGAAGCTCTGCGCCCAAACTTCATAATTTGTTTAGCCCTGGGGAGGTGGTGGTCCCTGGGACAGCAGGGGGGGGGGGCATGTGGCTGCTGAGCACACAACTGATTGATTGCCCTGGGGAGGTGGCAGACTCCATGGCTGCAGGAGACTGTGCGGCCCGCAGCATTTAGTTTTGCATTGGCTCCAGGGAAGTGGTAGTCCCCAAGGCTGCAGGGGGACTGTGCATTCCCCCTACACATAATTTCATATTGGCCCCAGGGATGTGGGGGTCCCTGGGGCTGTGGAGGGTGCACGTTGCCCCCCACCTACATAATTAGTTCATCCCTAGAAGGGTGGCAGTCCCTGGGGTTGCAGGGTGGCCATGTGGCCCTTACGCACAAGTCATATTGTTTGCCCCGGGTAGGTGGTAGTCCCTGGGACTGTGGGGGGCCACAGGGCCCCCGACAGTCATAAATAATTTAGCCCCTGTGAGTGGAGGTCCCCATGGCAGAAAACCCCAGGAGGGGGGCTGAAGCTGAGTCTCAAGTTGAAGTGTTGGCAGCCAATCAGAGCTCTGCACAAGCTCGTTATTATTCAAGAAGTCATCGCTGACACAGATAGACAAATTTGGATATACTTTAATTTCTCAACAACTACTGAATGGATTTACACCAAATCACAAAAAGTAGAATCTGTGTATCGAAAGCTGTCCTGCTGCCATATTTGGTGTAATTGTGTCCAGTGGTTCAGGTGGTAGTTGTGTTCAAAACTCCTGTGGAAATTAACATGGAAAATGCTATTTTTTGGCGCCCCCTTTTTCTCAGCCCCCGCTTAAAGGATCACCCTGAAACTTTCCATGCAGAACAAGTCACACTGGGGCACTTATGTTTGAAATTTTTCTGATGATTTGTCAATCGGTGCCAAAGATATAGGCAAGTCCAAAAATGCTTTTTCGATGGAAAGATGGTCCTAAATACTGTAACTACCTATTGCCAACTGGCACTGGGTAGTTGCAGTTATGTCAAAGTTTTCATAGGAATTTAGTATTTTTTTTGCCAATAACTTAGGCACCATTGACGTATCTTCATTATATTTCCAAAATTAGTACAGCTGTCGGTTCAGCTGCTATGTTGAAAGTTTCGAGGTGATTCGTCAAGTGAGGGCTGAGAAAAAGAGGGGGGCGGAAAATGCTGTTTCTCCATAAAATTTCCCAGAGGGATTTTGAACAGGACTACAGCATGAACTGCTGGACAGAATTACGCCAAATTTGGCAGAAAGGTAGCTTTTGGTCCAGAAAGAGCACTTTTTCATGATTTGGTGTAAATCCATTTAGTAGTTTTTAAGATATTAAAGAAAAACACATTTTATATTTAGAGGTTTGAACCATTTGTAAATCCATCCAATCTCATGTAGAGATCTGATTGGCTGCCAACACTTTAACCAGGAAGTATTGGCAGTGCTTTTGGGACTTGAACTCAGCCAAATCTAAAAAAAAAAAAATGTAAAAAAGGAAAGGCGGCCGGGTTGGAATACCCTTACCCCGTAGGTCTGCTGTTGGGTCCCTGGAAAAAGCTTTTGTTCAATTTCAGCAGTGAAATCCACAGAAGATTCATGAATTGGCATGAAAATAATAATTAAAAAAACTAAGCATGGTCTCCCACACTAGTTAACTATTTAGCCTCTAGGTGGGTCAGGACCAGAAGGCATGTGCATTTTATTGAAAAAGGAGGAGGCACACCCTGTGGCTCTTCTGAGCCCCGTGGACTACCACCTCCCATGGGGCTTTTTATAAAAATTGAGGAGAGGCTGTGTGGCTCCCCTCCATTGAGCTCTTAGAAGCCCTGGGGACCACTACCTCCCTGTGGTTAAGTTTAAATCTTTGAAGGGGAGGCTACAAGAACTCCCATAGGAGCTGGGGACCATCACCTCCTCTATGCATATAAAATTATTCAAACTGGCACCCCTTCGGGCCATATGCGGACATCGGGACCAGCTTTCTGAGGCATCGCCTGTGATATTAAAGGGCAATGAATGGTCCAGGGGACCACTACCCCCCAGGGCCGGCTCCTGCTATCTCCAGAGGTTCCCACCCTTGGGAGTTAGCTGTTTGCTTTTGTTGGTGGGAGCTGTGACAACAGAGCAAAAAAGGTCTGTTTCTCATGCTTGATTTTCTTGCTTCCTTGGGTTGCCAGGTCCCAGAGAGGAATACTTTATATTTAGTGGTGCATGGGTGTGCAAGGCCCCCCCGGCTGAATTTGTCCCCAAGGACCACCAGCCCCCGGGGCCCAGCCATGAAAAATAAAGGGGAGGGGACACAGACGATGTTTACAAGGAGAGTGGGGTCACGTGGCCTTCCTCCCCAGGTGGATTTCAGCCCCAGAGACCCCATCCCTCAGGGCCCAGACTTAGTTAATTGTAGGGTGGCATCCTTACCAAAAATGGGAAACAGGACCTCACAGCCCTTCAACCTGGGCTGCGTTCAGCCCTGGGAACCCCTTTCCCCAGGGCTCTTGCTCTAAGGTAACTCATGCACTCACCATGCACTGCTAATTACCCTACATATTACATCAGTCATGACATCTTCTATGACATAATTGGTAATATCACTGCAACATTTGCAATAAAAGTATTGATGAGAAAACTGTGCATGGCAGGGGTGTGAGATATAAATATTTTAGGGCATATTACGAACAGGCAGTCATTAGTAGGTAGTTATAGTCAGAACCTAGTTTCCATAGGAAGAGTATTTTTTGTTTTTGCTAATAACTTTCGCACTGTTTGACAAATCTTCACACAATTTTCCAAACTGGTTTGCCAGTCTCTTCAGCTGTTGTATAGAAAGTTTGGGGGTGAACTATCAAGCAGGGCCCAAGAAAAAGGGGGGGGGTCCTGAAACATGTTTTCCACATGCAATTTTTCATAGGAATTTTATATACTACTAGAGCCCAAACAACTGAATGGAATTACATAAAAAAGTGCTTTTTGTAATGTGGTGTTAATCTGTTCAGTAGGTTTGGAGGTATTAAAGTACAAAAATGTATGTATATCTAGAGACACAGATCTACGTGCCTGATTAGCTGACCGCAACTTCAGGGGAAAGTTGTGGCCGCCGTACTGTGCATAAACACTAGTTTCTAAGGGGTGAAAATAAAATGTAAAAGTGATCGTAGAGGTCACTGTAAAGGTACCCTGACACTATTGCCCAAAATGTTTTCCTTGAGTGTTCGAGGATCCACAAATCTACAGCTAATTTAAAAAACACATATACCCACTCACAGATCCATACGCCTACTCACACACTCACTCCCACAGCCACTCAGATACCCACACAAGCACTCACACATCTACTTATACTCCAACCGTCACTCAAAAACAGACCCATAAAACTGCATACCGGCCCACACAGCCACCCACACTTCCACTCACACAACATCCTACAGACTCACACAACAACTCACACATCCACTCACACACCCATACAACCACTCACACACTCACTCACAGATCCACAAAACAACTCATGCACGTGCTCACAGATACACACAGCCACCTATACCTGCACTCACTCACACATCTACTCACACACCTATGCAAATACTCACACATCTACATAGACACTCATACACCCACTCACAGAACCACATAGCCCCTCACACACCCACTCATAGACCTACACAGCCACTCATACACCCACTCACGCTTCAGTACAGCCACTCACATACCCACCCACAAACACAATCACTTACACACCCATAGGCCCACAACATCACTCACTCACTCACCCAATTACACATCCAGACACCCACTCACACACCCATACAGCCACTCAAACACTCACTTACAGACCCACAAAACCTCCTACACAAGCACTCACAGATCCCAACAACCACTCACACACATGCCTGCACCCACTTATACATCCACACACCAACTCACATATCCACTCCTCCTACACACATTCAGCCACTGACACACCCACACACAGATCCACAAAAAAAACACTCACAGACCCACACAGCCACTCATACATGCACCCACACACCCACTCACACACCCACTTACACACTCACTTACACACCCATAAGCCACTCACATGCCCATACAGCCACACACACACATACTCACAAACCCACATTACTCATGCAGCCACTCACAGACCCACATACCTACATACACCCACTCACACACCCACTCTCATACTCCCACATCCACACAACCACTCACACACAAACTAACACACCCACACAGCCAATCGCACATTCACTCACAGACCCACAAAACCAATCACACATCCACACACAGACCCACAAAACCACTGAAACACCCACAAAGCCTCTCACACACCTATTCACTGACCAACCAAACAACTCACACATCTGCACAGCCACTCACAACCCTACTCACACACCCACAAAGCCAATCTCACACCACTTGCACAACCACACAGCCACTCAAAAACCCACAGAGTCACTCCCACAGGCACTCACACACCCACACATAGGCAGTTTAGAAATTGCAATAGCATTTGTTTCTATTAAATGTGTTGTTGTTTTAGTATTAAATGTGTGCTTTTGGTTTGAAATGGATCTACTGCAGAACATTCCGCAACATAACGGGCAGACCCCTTATTTGGCCAAGGATTTGCAAAGGATCCACAGATCCAGAAAATTACTTTTGAAAAAGCATTGGATTTACAGAAAGACTATGTACATTGCCTTACCTTACATTCATTTTTTAATTGTTGTTTTAAAATACATAATAAGAATGAATGTGAACATAAATAGTATTTATAAACTTGTGATACTACATATTTGTAAAATTAACTTGTGGGTCAAATTGTAGTACAATTCATATTTTAGAAAATGGTGAAATTCACTAAAAAACAAACGTTACAGGGACATTACAGTTAGGAAATAGCATTAAAGAATGGTAGAAATTCACAGAAAAAACAAAGGTTACAGAGACATTATAGTTAGGAAATAGAAGTAAAAGAAACAAAACTTAGAAATTTACAGGAAAAAAAATGTTACATGGACTTTATAATTAGGTTCAGATTTTAGATACACAAAACCATAGAAATTCAGCAGTTATAGTTACCTAACCTAATTACAACTTCTTGGCCCCGGGGACCCCAACCCTCCGGGACTAGCCTTGCGTCCATGCCATGCACAGTTATCTTATCAATAATGTTGCAGTGATATTATAAAGATGTTCTCAAAGATGTTAATTTTGCCTCGTGGAGGTGGTGGTCCCCTTGGGACAGGGGTAAAGCAGCCCCATTTATTGGTAAAATTGCCCTGGGTAGGTGGCAGTCCTGGGCATGTGAGGGAGCATTACAGCCCCGTGCAAATCATAAAATATTAGCCCCGGGGAGGTGGCAGCCCCTCTGCATAGTATTTAAACAAAGCCCCAGGAAAGTTGCGTTCCTTAGGGCATAAATAAGCTCAGGAGGGGGGCCCTGTGCACCACCTCCTTTATTTTTAACATGCCCACTGAACCTGGCCAACCTAGGGGCTTTCTTAAAACAAGCACAGCAGAATACACCTGTTTTTTAAAAGATTTTACTGCAGTTCTGCATTCCATTATTTCACTGAAAAAAACAAAGGTTATAGTTAGGAATTAGCGTATAAGAACAGAGAAATTCATGGAAAAAACTAAGGTTACAGGGACGTTATAGTTAGGCTCTGAATTTACTTGCACAAAACCATAGAAATGCAGCTGTTATAGTTATGTCAGATAACTATAATTCATGCCCTAAAGTAACTAAAACTCACACCCCCACAATGCAGTACAGTTTTCTTATCAATAATTTAATAGCAAATTTTGCAGTTATACTATAAATTGTGTTATTGAAGATTGGATTACTGATGTAATATGTGGAGTAAGTAGCAGTGCATGGCAAGGGTGTGTGTTACAGTTACATTAAGCCATGAGTTATATGATTTTGTGTGAGTAGATTCAGGTTGGGGACAGGGCTCAGTGACTGTGTCATTTTTTTCCATTAGGCTCTAGATTCATGGATCTGTTTTCGATTTACTTCGGGGGTCGCGCTGAGCCCCACGGCAGCTCCACAGATCTGCAAAACAACAAAAATTGGCAATTTTTTGCCCTTGGGGGTCATATATATATATACATATATATATTCACTGAAAAAACTAAGGTTACAGAGACATTATGGGGGTCATTCTGACCCCGGCGGGCGGCGGTAGCCGCCCGCCTGGAGGGAACCGCCAGAATACCGCTGCGCGGTCAAAAGACCGCCGCGGGTATTCTGGGTTTCCCACTGGGCTGGCGGGCGATCGCCAAAAGGCCGCCCGCCAGCCCAGTGGGAAACACCCCTCCATGAGGATGCCGGCTCCGAATGGAGCCGGCGGAGTGGAGGATGTGCGACGGGTGCAGTGGCACCCGTCGCGTATTTCAGTGTCTGCAAAGCAGACACTGAAATACAAAGTGGGGCCCTCTTACGGGGGCCCCTGCAGTGCCCATGCCATTGGCATGGGCACTGCAGGGGCCCCCAGGGGCCCCACGACACCCCATACCGCCATCCTGTTCCTGGCGGGCGAACCGCCAGGAACAGGATGGCGGTATGGGGTGTCGGAATCCCCATGGCGGCGCAGCAAGCTGCGCCGCCATGGAGGATTCCGGAGGGCAGCGGAAAACCGGCGGGAGACCGCCGGTTTTCCTCTTCTGACCGCGGCCAAACCGCCGCGGTCAGAATGCTCCCGCCGACCCGACCGCCGGGGTCGGAATGACCCCCTATATTTAGGTTCTTGAATTTACTCGTACATAATCATAGAAATTCAGCAGTTATAGTTATAGTTATTTTAAGTCACTATAATTTGCGCCCTAAGGTAACTATAACTCGTGCCCTTGTCAGGCACAGTTTTCTTATCAATAATTATATTGCAACTGTTGCAGTAATAATCAAAGATGCCATAGAAGATCTCATCAAAGATATAATATGTGGAGTAATTAGCTGTGCATGGCGAACGCATGAGTTATAGGTACCTTAGGGAGCGAGTTATAGTTACTTGAAGGAATTCTAACTGCTGAATTACTATAGTTTTGTTTGAGTAAATTTGAAACCTAACCATAACGTCCCTGTAACCTTTGTTTTTTTCAGTGAATATATATATATATATATATATATATATATAAACCGCCAAGGGCAAGATCACCCCAAAACTTTCCCTGCACAACAAGAGTCACCCCAACACTTTTTTAAATAAAATATTGTGAAGATTTGTCAAATGGCGCCAACGATATAAAGATACAGGCAAGCCAAAAAATGCTTTTTCTATGGAAACATGGTCCTAACTATAACTACCTAGTGGTGACTGTCACTAGATTATATATATATATATATATATATATATATATATATATATATATATACATATATATATATATATATATATTCATGTAAAAAAACAAAAAAACAAAGGTTACAGGGACAAACAAATCCACAGATTTGCAAAATGGGCGACAAAAAAATGTGGGCAATTCTATATACATATATGTGTGTGTGTGTGTGTGTGTATATATATATATATATACATGCATATAGATACAGTTATGATTTATATATATATATATATAATAATTTATATATTCATATATAAATGTATATGCAGATGGATACATTTATGATATATATATATATATATATATATATATATATATATATATATATATATAGATATATATACACTAGCGACCACCAGTAGGTTACATATATATACATAGATACATAGATAGATATGCTGTCTCTAGTACAGTAACCAATATAATCAGGGAATTAGAAAATGAACGTATCTCTGAACTAAAGAAATGGTGGAAAATGACATTGCTCACAAAATATATTGAATGTGGTAGGGTACCACCTGGATTATTTATTTTGATGTTGCCAACATTTGGGGATATTGACCCTGTCTTATTGGAGGAGTGGAGATCCCACACTGCAGACTGTTCTCTGAAACTCATGGGAACACTAACCACACATGCCAAATGTCGTATGGAATAACAGACTAAAATTATTGAGGATTAAAGGAAGAGGAAGCAAAAAATTATGTTAAAAAAATTGAAGAACCAATCTAAAAACAAGAAGAGGACATAAGACCATGCAAGGCATATACGTTTAATCGTGATAGACTGGATTATGACTATGGCAGGATTTACACGTTTGCTTGTAAATATCATATCTTGAAAGTTAAAGAAAAATTTAACACTGCAGGTAAATTAGATGCCAACTTAAGCAATACAGATGTAAGCTCAAATCCTGGATCCCCAGCAGATGAAGCGCCACAACAAAAGCTGCATTTTCATGGGGAGGTGAGACTAATGCAAATGGCCATGCTCCAATTAACCAGAGGGCGAGGCCACAGTGTCACAAAGCAAGGAGGAGAAAGAGGAAAAGGGAAAGGGTTCAAGGAGTAGATGAAGACCCTACCCAGCAGACAAAGTCCCTGGCTAATGCCAGAGTATTCAACATCTCAAAGACAACATTATCTTATAATCAGGAGAGAATTTTAATTCTTAGTCCAAGTTTCTGCCCTACTACTGACTGGGGCCATACAAAAACCTGTATTGAAATACACAAATTTCAGCGGAAACTTCAGCTGAGAAAATATTATGACATGAAGTCTTCCTCAGTCAAAACAACACAAGGAACCTGAGATACAAAGCGCACTTGGTTTAAAATAAGTGATATTCCAGTACTCTTGGCACTTAATGATCTAGTGGATGAAATCTCTTTGGTTAGATCTCCTGGTATCACAAGTAACAACAGCAAAATAATGAGTTTAAATTCCATTGGCTTTGTCACTGACCTCTCCATAACAAGTCACCTCAGGCCATCCAGAAGGTTCAATCCCCAATTACCAAGTGGGGATTTAGGCAATATCTTTCATGAAATACTAGTTGGGGATATCAACAAACTATGAATGACAACAAAAATGAAAGGACATAGGAACATTATCCATAATGATTGGAAGGAGATCAACACCTTAAAAAACAACAGTTCTATATTTATTAAACCTCAGACAAGGTCGGCAACATTGTGAATATGGAAATCATTGAATACATTAGGGAAGCCCAGAAAGAACTTCAAAATCACTATGATAGAATTCAAAGGGATCACACTATTGTACACCAGCAATATTATCATATTATGTTAAAAAACTGTCTGAGTTGTGGGCTGATCAAAAATGAGGAATATACCTATATAAAGTTGGACTTTCCTAAAATCCCTTGCATACATTTCCTGCCTAAGATCGATAAGAACAAATGTCATCCTCCTGGCAGACCCATTGTCATCATGATCGGCTCCCTCCTAGAAGATACATCTAGATATTTAGATCTCTTTTTATGTCCCTATGTCACAGAGCTTCCTTCCTATTTACGTGACACAACAGACTTTTTATCTACAATACATGATATTCCTTGGCAGAAAACATTTTTCTTCGTGACTATGGATGTGACATTTTTATACACTTCAATCAAACACCAATTTGGAATAGAAGCTTGCAGATATTTCTTAAAAATGCGCTCCATAGAATTTGCACAGCACACTGTAATGTTGATGACCATGCCTTCATTTTGTCAGACCCATAATGTTTTTTTTGGTTTGACAAGGAATATTACCCTCAGAAACAAGGTACGCCAATGGGAGCTTAATTTGCGCCGACCTATGCCAACCTCTACATGTGATAGTAGGAGAAGGAGGTAGCATGGTCTGATGAAGTGAGTAGTTAAATGAAGAAAGTGGTTCAATGAGGCGTGCTTTATTGATTGCTTATTGCTCATATGGGATAGTCAAGAGAATGAACTATGTGAATACATTAATGTACTGAACAATAACAACTTAAATATACAACTTGTGGCCATCTGGAGTGACACAAAAGTTGAGCTTTTGGATGTCCAGATATAGGCGAAAAATGGACAACTAGAAATCTGTATTTATCAAAAACCTACAGCTTGCAATTCGATTCTGCATGGAAATAGTGGACAACCGAGGGCTTTAAAATGGAGCATCCCATATAGTTAAATTCTTATGACCTCGAAGAATATGTTCCTGCAATACGATGTTTGAGAAGGAAATATCTACAATGATACAAAGATTTCTTGAGAGAACGTACCCTATAAAGGTTCTCATAGATGCATTTGAAAGGGTAAACAATAAGAAAAGAAAAGACCTACTCTTTAAATCTCAGCAATCCAGTGCACAGGAAAATATTGAATCCTTCCAACGTAGGATTTTTCTGGAGTTTAACAATGGACACAAGGCATTGAAAACTAGTCTGACACCCACTTGGCATGTTTTACAACAAGACGAGCACTTAAGAACCGGGATTGGTCCACATCCCAGATCACATATTAAAAGGTCTTTGACCTTCTTTGGCATTAAACATGTGAAAGTAGACCCACGAAGGGGAGACAGGGTATTGAAACTTAGGGGAATGGATTCCAGGATAATTTTTTCTTTGGGGACAGAAAACCCATGGGGACACAATTTAGTTTCAGAATTACATGTGCATATTTAGATGGGAATCCATCTGTAATGGAATAGGTTGGAAATGTAATGATAAACTTTACTCTTCTTATGGTTCTCCTGAACTGGTTGAAGTTAGATCAGTAATTTTGTGTCTAAACCAAAATGTCAAAAAATGTTGCTGATTAGGAAGGAAGAATATGCACTGGATAGCAATAGCTAATAATATGCTAATGAGGTATTTGTTATTTCTATTGGTGTTGGGATTTGGAAACATCTCAGTAACATACAGAAATGACTTTGTGATCCACATACCACTCTCTACATGGTTAGCTTTAACATTTTAGATAATATGCATTGTGGCATGGATATGTATAATTCCGGAATGTTGCCAATTGTCGGGATGTTGTAATCTTCAGCATGAGGCACTAGTAGATATTAGGATCAAGGAGCCATAAATAAACCAATTTGTTATCTGCAGCCTATTTGAGCGATGCTCTTGATTAAAGAATAACATGTAACACTTTATTTAAAAGGTATGCAGGTGTATGTATGTTATGAATAGAATATCAACACTTGCTAAGATTCTGTATATGTAACTTTAATATATGGTACTCTATGTAAACTTTATTGGTCATGCAGCACTCTATTAGACAGTTGATGGGGAAACTTACATTGGGCATGTGTGAAATTCATGTATTTAGCAGTGCTACACTTTATTCTATACTTGTCGAATTCTACGCTTTTTGATCTTCAACAATGCGATTTGCACAGCACGAGGCCCTTTATATATCATGTTGGGATTTTTTTCAAGTGAGGGACATATTGTGTAGCAAACCTACTTGCAACATAGATGTGATCCTATATACTTGATTGGTGCTGTATTGTCTGCATATTATATTTTGAGACATACAGTATAGCTGCTACATTGTGATGCATAGTAGTAGTATTATATAATTTTCTAATTTTTAACCATTCAATTTACACAGCAAGAGTCGCTTTACATACCCTCAGCCCGATACGGGGCCATTTTATGAGAGGGATATACTGTATAGCCATCCTTTGCACTATACTGAAGTGACTGTATTTTCAGTGTTATTCAGTGTTAATGTATAGTCTATATACTACATGTTATGCTTATATTTGGAGTTATATAGCTGTTACATTGTGATGGATTTTAGTATTATCAGACCATTCTGGATATTTATTTTGATAGTTTATTTGATAACTAGGATTATAACGGCTACATTATGTGAATCATTTGCACTGCAAAACTTGATGTTTAACAGCTAGAGGATTGAACTTTTGACAATGACCTATTACCAGATTCATGGACAATATGGCTTTAAAGCCATATTATAATTTTTTTGTACTCGTTTCCAAAATGCACCGGTGGTGAAGACCGCATATTATGACCATGGCGGTGTTCCCAATAGAACACAGCCAAAACACCGCCAGTACCCCCTGTGCGCGTGAACCTCCGCGGCCAGTGGTTGAAATCTCCAGGCCGCCGGGGACCATTTTTCTGCGGACCATATTATGACCCAGCACACCACTAGGATTTCCAAAGCGGTCTCACTGCCACGAAAATTCTGGCAGAAATGACCAACATGAAAAGAGACACTCACTTTCAGGAACACAGACACGTCTGCAGCTGGCATGGAACCCAAACTGGAAGTCTTCCAACTGCTCCTGCTGGCCATACAACTCCAGAACCGAGACAAAGACAATACCCATAAGTACACACACCTAGCACACACTGGAGGGAAGGCCATTAGTACACACCCACAGACAACCCAGAAGCCTGCCACGGCTAGTCACATACACATGTAAACATTCACCCCTACATGTAACAACAGCACACAACCAATACAAACAATAACACTGCCAAACAACGTATGTCCACCTAACACACAAAGTACATCAAAGGTGCATAACAACACATACACCAACACAAAACACCACAAGTCCATAGCACAACTTACCCACACAACTCATGCTGCTACAAAACCAAATCACATGCATTGAAGATACACACCAAATCACACATATAAAACACATACATCTGGAAGGAAAGGCAGGACAAGTATGTAAACCTCGACTCCAATGGGTGACTGATGCAGATATACTAAATTATTGTACCTCATGAAATAATTAACTATAGACACAGAGACCAAATTGCCAGTCAATAAGCCTCTATTGCCCCAGACAAACTAGGTAGAGTCCCTGGCCCCAACTTGACTCGTGACTGCAAAGTGGCCTCCAAATGCCAGGGGCACCAATGGAGCAAGCAGGTACCTCAGGGGCAAGGGGGGGCTGAGGTGGGAGTTAGGGTTTGGGAGGGCAGTCCTTAGGTTTGGGTTTGGGTGGAGAGTCCTTAGGTTTGGGTTTGGGTGGAGAGTCCTTAGGTTTGGGTTTGGAGGGGGGCTTTGGATTTTGATTTTGAGGGTGGGCTTTCACCTTTGTATGGGCCTCAGGAGGAGGGCCATTGCCATTTGGTGTGGTGGTAGTACCCGTAGGGGGAGGGGGTGGGCATGGGAACTACCAGAGGGACCTTGGGAGGACTGGGAGGTGGAAGAACTCAGAATGGGGAGGGAATGAGGGTGCCTGGGGCAAACAGGGACAAGGTCAGTGGAGGAAACAGGGCAAACCCATACAAAAAAAATTTTTGGGGATCACAAGAGCAGTCATAGGAAAAACGTGTGGGGGGAGGGAGAGGTTGTGAGGTGTTTCTTGATAGGTGCCTTGGGTGCAGGTACGTGGATGGAAGCCATGTGTGTGGTGGGTGTCTGTTGGGTGGTTGAGTGCATGCGGTGAGGTGTGTTGGGAGGAGGGGGGAGGAGACACAGGAAGATGACAGGGTGGATGTGTGATTGTATGTGGTGGTGGTGTCTGCAGGTAGGGTGGATGTTCTGTATGTGGGGTTGTTGATAGTTGTACTGAGTGTGCAGGTGCTGTTTGTGGCGCATGAATGGGGGTCTCCTATTGTGGTGATGGAGGGAATGAGGGCTCTTGTGGGCACAATCTGGGAGTGATGATGTGGTGACTGCAGATATGAGTGGTTTAGTGTCTGCGAGGGGGGAGGTGGTGGGGGAGTCCATGTAGGGGGTAGATGTTGTTGTGTTCTGCATGTGTCTGTTATATGTGTGCATGGTGGTTGTGGCTTTTGTGGTGCATGTGTTTGTCCTTGCGAACTGTGTCTGTTGATATGGATGCATGTTGGTCTGAAAGTGTACCCTGGACTGGTTTGGGGAGACTGGTGTTGGTTTGGAAACAGGAAGCTGGAGGGGGAACGGAAGAAGAAGGGACACTGGCTGTCATCAATGAGAAGGCCAGAGGCTGAAAGTATTTCTGCAGGGCAGCCAGGGTACCATGAATGCCTTCCAGGTAGGCATTGGACTACTGCATCTGTGATGCCAGTCCCTGGATGGAATTCACATAGGTCGACTGCCCCACAGAGATGGACCGCAGGAGGTCAATAGCCTCCTTATTAAGGGCAGCAGGGCTGACCGGAGCAGGGGCAGAGATGCCTGCGGTGAAGGAGATGCCCACCCTCCTGGGTGAGAGGGCACGGACAACTGGGTGGGGAGCTACAGGGAGGGCATTGCTGGTAAGGGAGTGGTGGACAAGGATGGTGCTGGGGTGGTCCCAGATGGGTCTGCCACCACCAGGGAGCATCCATTTGGGGAGGAATCAAACGATCCTGTCTCCCTTGTGGCACTCCCAACGCCCTCCGTCCCACTGGTACCCTCGGCTAAACTGGTATCAACCTCCAGTGTCCAGTGAGCGGCAGCTTCCCCACTTGCCGGTGCCCCTTCTCCTTTGCCTGATGATGCTGCTGCACATAAATATAGAGGAGAGGGAGGGAACGTGGCAGAGAAAGATAGGGTGCAATGGGTCAATACCAACCTAATATTCACACAGAGTAACAACATCATCTGCTGCGATGCCATGTCAAGCCATGCCTTCACATATACATGCAAAACAGCAGGAAACTACAGCAATGCTGATGTAAACTGCTGATGTGGGAACATTTGCACTAATGTACTTGATGAGGGTCATACTAGTCACACTTTCCCAGTACTTGGCACATTCTCAAGGTCGTTCATATTGCCATATACTGTACTCCTTACTCAACAGTATCCTGCATGGGTAGGTAGCATGCCCATCAAACCATCAACAATTTGCACAGTAACATATTGGCCCACTGTGCCTATCTACACTTCCAGTACACTGCAGCTGAATGAAGACTCACTAATTACCTCTGTCACAGTGGTAGACTGATACTGATGGCAATGCCCTGACACCTCAGGTATACTGATGCTGATGGTAGGAGTTGGGCTCTTAAACATTGCTAAGGGTGACCACACAAATCCCAATTTGGAAGTAAATGCCCTTATAAGTCACTGTCTACATGGCATAGGCACACATCTTTGATAACAATCCTGCCAGGGTGGCTGATACCCATGGTCGATATGCATCTTCCTAGGATCTATGCTACACTAGTAGGTAACCCAAAGCCATATAAACAGCATATTATCGAGGTGTGAGCATGTAATTAGGCTCTTGTGGCTGCTGTGCTGCCCTCAAGCACTGATCCACCTCAGGGTAGGCCACCGTCAAAACGTGGGTCATTAGGGGGGTCAGGATCTGACGGGCACCCCTCCCTCTTTGGGAGGACATCCCCAGCTGGGCCTCTGCGGTCTACCGGGCCCAGCCTCTCAGTTCCTCCCACCACATTCTGCAGTGGGTGCTCCACCAGCTATGGACCCCCAAGGTCCACAATTGCTTGGTGATGTTTCTCCATAACCCCTTTTTCTGATGGGTGCAGACTGCCATGGGTGTCCCTGAGAGAAGGACAAAGTAATGTAGAGTGGCACCACAGGGAAAGCAGTGGACATCACACATCAGAATCATCTCATGACCACACTAACATGTCTTCACTCGACTAACTCTTCGACTCCTCACCCATCTCCATGCATCCACTCGATCTGCCTTATCGCAATGCCTTTCAAGCTCACACATATCAGTGACACACATCAGTATCAGACAGTAGAGTGACGTTAGACTCACTTGCTGCTCTCGTGCTCCATACAACTGTCCATACAGGGGTAGGACCCCATCCACAAGCTTTGCCAGCTCCTCATGGGTGAAGGCTGGGGCCCTATCTCCTGCAGGACATGAAATTCTGGCTCCCAGACAGAGTACACAGCAGCTCATGCAGTGGAGGTCTTGCTTGCACGAGTGTCAGGAGTCAAGTGAGCTGTGCTACAGAAAATGGCAGTCACGGCAGCCGCATACATGACCGTCACCATTGGTGGTGATCACCATTGGCCCCAGTCTCCCATATGCAACAATGTTATCCAATGAGGAGTTGCACAGCGGTTGAGACCACCTACCACCATGACGACTAACACCAGCGGAATGAGATCACTTCCATATGTCCTGTGCATGCAGGACAGATGGCTGCCATTTTACATGTAGGTGGTGAATTGCAGGTGAATTTTAGGTGCATCATGGATGAAATGTAGTGACTACTGTATAGATTGACTATGTCCACATATTCAAAACACCAACTGTTGGCTTATTCTCTCTCCCATTCGCAGATATTGTGCCAAGGTGAGAATGAGACATGCTTCCGTGTACCAACCCCTAGTTCACCTTGCTAACCTGGAAGAGAGACACATCATACAGATGTATCGTCTGAACCATCAGACCATCATGGAGCTGTGTAAGCAGTTGGAGCCCGATCCATTGCCTGCCATATATCATACGTACTCCATCCCTCTCACAGTACAGGTGTTGTCAGTGCATCAGTGCTCCACTTCCATGCTTTAGGGTCGTTCCAGATGACAGTGGACTTGGCACCAGGGCTGTTACAGCCGATGTTCAGTCTTGTGTTGAAGGATGTACTGTGTGTTTTACTCAAACATCTGCCCTGCTACATGAGGTTCCCCCTATGTGCAGATTTGGCCACTGTTAAAGCTGACTTTTATGATATGGCACATATCGCTCATGTGATAGGGGCCATAGATGGCACCCAGACTGCCTCGGTACCTTCCAGGAGAAATGAACAAGTGTACAGGAACAGGAAAAACCTTTACTCAATCAATGTCCAGGTGGTATGTCTCACTGACCTATATATCTCCCAAGTTACGGCCAAGATTCATGGTTCTGTGCAATAGCCCTACATTCTGAGGAACAGCAACATCCTGCACATGATGGCACAACTACAGAGGGACAGGGCCTGGTTCATTGGCATATTTCAAATAGTATGTGTGCCCCTGTAACCTCACCTTTTTTCACATTCTGACTGTGTCTCTACCGGTATTGAGATGGGTCCAACCTTTGTGCACACAGGTGACTCTGGCTATCCTAACCTTCCCTTGCTGCTGACACCTGTGAGATATCTGATTACAGATGGTAAAAACTGATTCAATGAGGCCCAGGGCAGGACGAGGCGTGTCATCGAGAGGACGTTTGGGCTACTGAAGACCAGATTCCAGTCTCTACACCTCTGTTGTATAGCATCACATATGCAAAGTATTGGCCATGTTCTATGTTCCCTGTACTGCTATGTCAACTGCTATTGAGGTGCCAAACATAGTCGTGTTATCAGTATTGCTACTTATCCTCATAGTCCACAATGGGTGGATGTATAATCTAACTTTCACTGACTGTGTAATATGCCTTAAATTGAGTATTGTCAGCTGTGAGGGAAGGACCATTGGGTATGGATGTCTAGGAAAAGAGGATCTGCCATGGAAATATGGCTGGGATTCTGCTTGCCAAATCACACTAGGGAGTTCAACATTGCACTGCCTGTGTGTTGAGTGACCTACATTGACTCCTATTGATATAGCTGTCCTTGTCTTGGTCTATTTGCAGGCCATTTGTGTGGTACAACTCTGGTTCCTGCCTTGCCTGGTGGTTCCCTTGACACACTTATCCAGACGTTGTGTACTCTACTTTCATCCTTCCTGTATTTTTGCTTACCCTTCTCTCAATCTCACAGACGTTTGAAGGACAAGAGATTGCTTGTTATAACATGTTGTGCTAGATGAAATCATACATGTTAAAATAAAGACATGTAGGCAGTAGTTGTGCCCAAAGGTGTTTAATGTGTTTCACAAGTGCAATGGGTGATGTGTGGGGTTATGGTGGGTGTAATCATCAGAGTAGTTGCCCCAGCTGTAGGTATTCCAAGTCCAGTATCCAAGGGGCCATGGGAAAATGGAGACATGCCAGTGGACAATCAACGGGGTGTCAGTGGCACACAAGGGAGAATGTTCGGATGAGGGTCACTTCCTGGCCATGGTTTTGGGCTTGACATCAGGTCCTGCAGGATGTCTGAATGGTCAACCTCGCTTATGTGTGGGTTTGTCAGCTACAGAGGGAGAGGTGCTGGTGGTTTGCAGGTCCTCTGACAGGGCCTCCATTCCACTAGCTGCCACAGAATTGTGGGGCTTGGTTTGAATGTGGCTAGTAGAAGGGGCCTGCTGGTGGGTGGAGGGCACTCACACGATGATGGTAAGTTCCTTGAGCACTCCTGCAATGGAGGCCATGGTGACATTGAGAGTCTGCCACTGCTCTATGGCCTCCTGGTGGTATTCCCTTTGCAGCTTCTGGTTCTCCTGCCAGATGGTGAGGAGCTGGCCCATCTTCTCCTGGAATTGGTGGAATGATCCCAGGATTTGGGAGATGGCCTCCTGGCCAGTCGTTTGCCTTGGGTGCCGCTTCCCTTGGGCCAAAGGTACCCTTCCACTGCCCCTGGCACAGTGTGCCAACTCCCAGTTGCACCAGGACCTTCTTTGTTTTGGGTTTGTGGGCTTGACTTTGGCATGCTGCTGATTGAACAGTCTTTGGAACACAGGTTTGGGGACAGAGGATTGGCTATGGTGTTGTGGCCACTGCAGTGGGGACTCTGATGTGTCCATGGTGGGGCTGGTGGTGGTGGACTGATCAGTTATCCCAGATGAGCCAGGCAAGTCATCAATATCCAGAGATCCACTGGGGCCTTCATCCTGAGAGGGCTGTGTGTCTGTGGCATCCTTTGCGGGTTGGCAGTGGCAGGGATACCTGTGGAAGGTATGGGAGAGTGTAACGTTGTGGAGATGTACTTGTTGGTATCATCATCTGATGTATGAGGTAGCTTGATGTGCTTCTCAGTGATGACAATGACAGATGCAGCACCGCAAACATTGTTTGCGGGGGCGGATTGTGACATTGTTTCATGTTCCATTAGGGGATGAGGATAGTGGATTTCATTCCTGTCATTGCCAATAGAATGCAGTAGAAACATCAAGTTGGTGTTGTTTGTGCTATTGTTTTCTATACAGGTATTCCACTGTGAAGTGGGACTGTCATCTTTTGAAGTGTAGGGAGTGATGCATTGTGGGAGTTGTGGTGCTTGGCATTATGATTGGTAACTGTGCAATTATTGGCGTGGTGGGGCTGGTGGTGGGACCATCTCTCTCCCGCACTCGGTTGGCCTTTGCGGTGTCGGATTTGTGGCTGTATTTTGGCAGTCTTCAGTCTGTAACTGGTAATATGGAGGTAATGATACTGCCAACACAAGCGGCCGCCAGCATTGCGGTGTTGTTTTCAGACTACCAAACTCTTAAGGAGGGTCTGAGAGTAAGAAGATAGCAATGTAACTATGGAGGGGGTGTGAAAAGACAGGATGGACAAGGAACACATATTGGGAAGCTGCTGGCATGGAAGGGAATTGTCCAGGGGAAGGCGGTCAGACAAAATGCATTGATGTTCTGTTTGGGGAAGCACTGTTTTCTGAAAATAAATTAAATGGATTGAACATGTGCTGTGTTACTGCATATTTCACAAACTTCGTGGTGCTGTATATGGATGCTGTGGTGCAGCTGTTGGTGGTGTAAGGATACTCACTGGAATTACAAGACAAATGATGCATTTTGTCCGGAATGGCCTTGATCATGTGATCAAGGATATTCTGGCCAAAACGCGTCATTTGTTTTTTTCTCTGCCTATGCTCAAATAAAGAATAAACCGCACCCCTACTGGAGTGGCTCGTCTTTTTCCACTTTGGGAAGGTGGCTTTTGTTACAATATTTTGGCAGTGGCGTCTGTCGGAGAGCCCCAACCCACATGGTGAGGCATGTGTGCATGCTAATGGTTGTGTTATATACATATATATATATATATATATATATATATATATATATATATATATATATATTTTTTTTTATATATATATATATATATAAAAATATATAAAAATTCTTCAGACAAAAAACTAAAGGTTACAGGGATGTCATAGTTAGGCTAGTTTTTTCCTCAAAAATGCTACTGCAAATATTACATTGATATCATTAGTGATGTTATCATGTCAGGAGTGCTGTAATTTGTGAGGTAATTATCAGTGCCGACGAGCTCCAACCCACATGGTGAAGTGTTTGTGCATGCGAATGGTGGTTTGGAAGATATATATATATATATATATATATATATATATATATATATATAATATATATATTTTTTAAATGTACGTAAAAACCAAAGGTTTCAGGGATGTTATAAATAGGCTAGTTTTTTCCTCAAAAATTCTACTGAAAATATTACGCAGATATTATTAGTGATGTTATCAAAGATGTCATGAGAGTCGTAATCTGTGAGGTAATTAACAGTGAATGGTGAGGGCACATGTTATAGTTACCTTAGGGGGCAAGGTATAGTTACTTGAGATAACTTTAACATGTGAATTTCCATGGTTTGGTATGTTTAAAATGCGAGCCTCACTATAATGTCCCTGTAAACTTTTGTTATTTAAGTGAATTTCTGTTTTTTAATTCCATTTCCTAACCATAACATCCCTGTAATCTTAGTTTTTTTTCAGTGAATTTCTATGTTTTTATAACGTAATGTAAATTTCATTACTATACGTCAATCCAACCATTACCACTGCCAGACCACGTGGCCAAACCCCCTAACCACCCGACCACACACTGTGTACAACCCTTTGGCAGTGGACAGCGGAAAATGGCCACAGCCAGTCTCTCTGGGTGAGAGGATAGGTACGAGAGGATGTATCTGGGAGTGAGAGTGTCTGTTTGGGTGTGAGAGTGGGTGCACCAGTGTCTTAGTGGGTGCATCAGTGTCCATGTGGTCTGAGAGTGGGTGCATGAGGGTTTCAGTGAGTCTGTGAGTGGGTGTGTGAAAGTGTGAGTGGGTCTGTGAATAGGTGCTTGAGTGTCTGTCTGGGTGTGGGAGTAGGTGCTTCGGTGTCTTACTGGGTGTGTCAGTGTCTATGTGGATATGTGAGTGGGTGCGTGATGGTTTCAGTGGATATGTGAATGGGTGTGTAAGACTGTGAGTGGGTCTGTAAGTAGATGTGTGAATGTCTGAGTGGGTCTGTGAGTTGGTGCAGAGGGTTCTGAGTGGTTTTGTGAGTGGGTGTGTGAGTGTCTGAGTGGGTCTGTGAGTGGGTGCATAAGGGTCTGAGTGGGTGTGTCAGTGGGAGAAATAGATTGAAAAAGAGAAATTGAGAGAGAGAAAGAGAGCGAGAGAGAGTTTTTTTCAGCTTTGATCAATCATATACTTCAAATGAGATAGTTCCGGACAAATTGAAACGAAAAATGCATTTGACAATTGAAAAAAGTGAGGTCAACTTTTACTATGAACCTTAAACTTTAAAAGAAATTAAATTAGGGAAATCCTATCAGACACAACTGGACCAGAACACTCTACTTTCAGTTTAGAGTATGTGACCTTAACCATTATGTCACAGGTGGCTTCTTCTAGTACTGAAAGAGACTATTGCAATGACAATCTCTCTCTCTCTCTCTCTCTCTTCCATCTTACTATGGGATGGAAGAGAGAGAGAGAGTAAGAAAGAGAGAGGTAAAGAGAGAGAGTGTGACAGGACCAGGGTGGGAACCTCAAGGCCCCTGCGGTACTAGCCTGCTCCCCACTTCCTGTGGGAGCCAACATTTCTCCCTGGGACAGCTATGTCCCAGGGGTGGGCACTCTGGGACCAGAGCCTGCCCTGGGGGGTGGTGGTCCGGGGGTTCATCTGTGGCACCTTGAGGCAGGCTTCAGTGCCCCCTTCCAATGACCTATGCCCCAGGGGGTGGTGCTACCCCTGCATGAAATTTGATTTAAGCCCCAGGGATGTGGTGGTCTCAGGGGCTGCAGGGAGGGAGGGGCAGGCGGCCCCCATTACAATTCTCTAATGCCTTGGGGAGGCGGTGATCTCTGGGGCTGCAGGAGGACCGGCAGGTCCCCTGTCTTATAATGAGAATGCCCCTGGGACTTGGCCCACCCAGGGGCTTCAGCATTAGCAAGCAAGGGAGCCTGAGCTCTTTTATAAACAAAGGTTGCGGTGCTGGATCTGTCCTCCTTCTAGCCTATATAACATTGCAACAGAGGCCCAGCTGAAATAACTACCACTAGATGGATAGGAAAAATGATGTTCCTGTAACAAAAACCCTCACCCACCAGGGTTACCCCTTGGTGGCATGCATCTTCACTGGGTTTCTTCCCATTCCGCTGCAAAGTGGGGTGTGCTACGATGTCCAGGATACATGGGAGCACTGATATAGTCTCATCAATGTGAATCACAGGAGAGATAGGAGTGGTGGGGTCTTGGGTGAGTTAAAAATACCTGTCTCCTAGTAATTCTAATGATTAAATAGATCTATTGGAGGCCATATGATTAAAAAGGGGGCTGCGGAACTGGGGGATATAATGTACCTGACATCCTAGTCAACATGTTTCAGAGCTTGACCCCTAGGTTCCTTTTCAGGACAAAGCTGGACTCCCAGGTGCCACTCCTAGTTTGACTACCTCTAATGAAAGCATACATAATACATGCTCAGTGATATGGTGTAATTTACCTAACTAATGTAGTGTCATAAGTTGATACTTATCATTTATGGTGTCCTTCATTGGTAGCTGTAGAAATACAAGAGATGCATAATTATTATAGACCCATTTGTAATGGGCACCTATATATGTTGTTTGTGGGTGTCGTGCCACCTATTTGCAAAATTCACCCCACTTGTGGGAAACATCCCTTGTGAATATCAGGAATGAGAAACCAAAGTGCTCTCATAATCACAATCAATACACGACATACTAAATTTAAAACTTTTAAACATGTGAAAGGCACCAAACACCACACACATAGTGCATACGTAACCTACTTGGTCATAGTTGGACTCTCCGGGAGGGGAGTGTGCTTCTAATCACACTCTAAAGATTTGGCAAACATTTAGAATTGTGTCATCATACCGTTTCTGTAGCCAATATAAACAATCTACAAAAGGCACTTACTACCTCAAAGCGACACTCCCGCTCTGTACCTAATGTTCACCTCCCCGGGGTTTGAATCTTAAATGCTCACATGGGAGCTGAGTTTAAATGTGCATCAGCCCTTGCATCTTGGCATGCTAAAGCGTGCAGCACCAGACCACTAACTTTCCCAAGATGGCGGCCTCCCTTGGAACAAAAGGGGACCCGCGAGGACCCTAAAAGTATGGGGACACAATATTTTGGTTAACAATATTTTTGACTCAATATCGGTGTCAAATGATATTGTTTACCTCATTATTGTGTCAGTGATCCAGAATTTCAATGAGCCATGGATACAATCAGTGAGGAAACAGCTAATGAGAGGGAGGAGTAAACAAGGTACATACTAGAATGGTGTTTAAAGTTCTAACACTGGTGAAAAGGAAATGATAATGTGCATTGACTGAAAACAGTGTGCAGAAAAAACACAAATGTAACAAGTGTTGGCAATGCCAATAACTCTCTCTTATGAATGAAAATGCCTTTTTGTCATTGACGGTTTTAGGCACTCAACGAACCATCATACTGCACTCCTTTGCTCATATTGTGCACTTATTCATTCATTCATCTATCTACTGACTCCTTCTTGTATTCAACCTCTGACACAACCGCAATCAAATACACACACGCTCAACAACATATGCAAGATAAATGAAAAGTGAGCAGGTAGACAAAAAGTTAACAATCTGCCGTCTAAACATGGCAGTGATGTGCTTGCAATAATGTAACTAAACTTAGCAGTGGACCTCTGTCTTGAAAAGGTATTATAAATAGTTTATTGCTGTTTTTAAAGTTCAATCCTGGCCTCCACATTTAGTACCTATGCGTTGGGAATTTTGGAATGTAAATAGTGATACACTATGGACAAGGGCTTTCCATAATGGTCTCCTGATTTAAAGGATGTGTCCACCTGGAATAGGGCACCTTGTAGCCGAAATGAGCAGTAAGCATGCAACCCGCTAGCACTGCCTGGGGAGCAATAGTAACCTCTCAAGAAAAATGTAAATAAAAAGAGGGGAAGCAAAGAGATGCAAAACAACCTATAAAAAGAGAAAATTTAAAAAAAAAGTCTGACCAACCAATCCTGACACTGAAGCATGCATACAGTTATAAAATTACAAATATGTAGACAAATACAGCATGCAAAAAAATATAAATTATAAAACCATTCTCAACTGGGCCTAACAAGAATCAACATAGTGAAACCCCCCCAGGGATTGTCACATTCAGCGGCCAGTGCCAAAACTCTTACATACTACAGAAATCTGTGAGATTACATGTAACAAAATACCAGTTTTTGTCTTGTAACACAATGTGATAACAATCAATAGTAAAGGGTTTACTGCTTTTCACATTTAATATCCTAGACCAACTGCCTTTGTCATTATGTTTCATAATAAGAAGACCAGACATATGGCTTTGACATAGCATTTCCAGTGCACAAAACAGGAATTTAGGGTTTTCACCATACCCAATTCAGGCCTACAGTTTTGAGGATAAGCTTTTCTATAAGGCAACCATCAGACAAATTGTTCTATAATTAGAAAAGTAATGAAACTTACAGTTGGCCAAGCAAAATGTTATCTCTCCTAATTCAGCCTAACAAAGAGTCTCACAGAGGAAACGTTCTACATCCATGATTGGTCAGACTGGTTGACCACCACAAGAACCGTTGACTATTCCGGTAATCTGTGAGATTGGCTACACCAAAACACCTATCTTTATGCTTTAACATATAGTAATGACAATGTCAGTCATGCTGTATTGAGTATAAACTTTGCCAAAACAAGCAATACAAGCGTTTTTTTTTTATTGGTAGCACACAAATTATGGCCCAATCACATCCTGTACTCAGAGGAACCAATATGTGGGGGGAGCCTAAGCCTCTATCTCAGTAAGACTCAGAAAGCTTTTTTTGTTGATCACATAAGGTCAAGTGACAGTTGCATTATCAAGCAAGACTTAAAAGATTTAGATTAGTTTAGCACAGGGGCTCTCAACACACAAAACTGCACTCTGAGACTGAAGTTAATGATGGTCCTCCTCTCATTTGTGCTGCTGACAGAGAAAAAACAACACCATAATGTATCTAGTCAGTGTGTGCTCCTGAAGGTTTAAGCTCAGGCACCCAGATAAATAAACAAAATGATCACAGGTCTGTAGAGGGAAACCCTCTTCTATGTCAAGGCCCACAACTTTTGCCCAATCAAACATATGCTCCTGGCTACCAGCACATGGGTGGACCTAAAGGCTCTCTCCTGGTAGTGAATGTGGCAAAAAAAAATTAGGGCGATCACATAATGTCTGGAGCCAGTTGCACTGTCAAGCCATGCTTAAAAATAGAAGGCAATGAGGATTGTAGAACCACTAGACAGTCTTCACATGACAGATTAAAATCACTAGCACAAAATGGAAGTGGACAAGTCAAGGTCTTTTATCAACACAGGGATTACCAGGAAGGGAATCCTTGATGGTGGAGCAGCCCCAAGCAGAAGAGGACAACTTCTAAATTGGACAGTTTGTAGACAAAAATTGGTCTCCTGGATGATTTCATCAGTTGATTAGTCAGCAAAAAATACAGTCCTCAAAGTCATGTCAGAACCCACAAAAGCATATACACATGGCTGGGGAGAGGCACGAGAAAGGTGTCCAGCTATAAAATAAGTCTGGAACAAGCTGCTGTAGTCAGTTATGCTCTTCCCAACCAAAGGACATTTGCCTTGTGCCCTGTCCTCAGACAGTAGTGACTTGCATATAATTGAGTGACGACATCTGCTCCAACACACAACTGCCCAAACCTGCTATATGCTCAGACATGTGAACACAGCACAGGTGCCTCCACCCACTTCCTATCACCCAATGATGCACTCAATTCTCCTTACTCTACTATGTATGCTTGGGGCACTGTTGCCCAGAGATTGTCCATCCTGCACCCCCCCAACACTTTGGCATAGGCAGATATGCTCCTTACCCACATCTCAATACTATCTATTCATGTTACACCAGGCTACAAGTTATGCATAGGGGTCTGATTTAGAGTTTAGTGTCATGGGTTACTCCATCACAAATGTGATGGATATACTGTCTGCCTTATTGCAATCTTAACAGGCTATAATGTGATTGTATCACATTGGACGGGATATCCATCATGTTTGTGACGGAGTAACCCATTCTTCCAAACTCTAAATCAGACTAGTAGTCCCTTTCCGCTCTATGGGGCATACTTACAAGGAGCTTGCACCGCTGTTGCATCATTTTGTTTGACACAGCAGCACTACATTCAGTGCTCCATATTTACAAAGTGACACACTTGGTAAAATGCGTCACTTTTCTGTCCTGTTCATCATTTTTTCCCTGCACTGCAACCAGCTGCGTCAGGTTAAGTTAATCATATGCAAGGTAGGTGTTTCCTCTTAAAATCCAAAGCACAATTGACACATCCATATTTACAAGTTTTTAGGAAAGAGACGCATTGCTGGCAAATGTCCAAAATGCATCAAAATTCTTACGCCTGCCTAACTCAGGCATAAAAATGACGCTGTGGCATTTCAGTAGAAATCCGAAAAGCTGAAGTCACTGAACACACTAGAATATGTCTGTATTTTACTTCCCCTCTACTAGTAGTGGGTCTACATATGTGCCAATTATGTTGTAAGACCCATTGACCAAGCTGGGACCATGGCACCTTTGATTTCATCATCCAATGCAGCAAGGCTACGTGACGTTTTGTATTGCTTGCAAGCGACAGGCCAGGATTGCCACTTATCTATGTTGGAAGGGGTCACCAAGTCCAGGTCTGCGAACTCTGAAAGGACAACAGGTAATTATATACATAAGGTTGGTAATACATGTATTTCCACTTCACATTCCAACATATACTTGTTTTCACTTACATCACACTGTCACTAACAATCTCACACATACTCAGGTCTCTACAGGCACAAACGTACACTATGGGGGTCATTCTGACCCTGGCGGTAATTACCGCCATGGCGGAGGTTGGCGGTAGCACCGCCAACAGGCTGGCGGTGCTCCGCCGGGCATTCTGACCGCGGCGGTACAGCCGCGGAAAGCCGGCGGTGTACCGCCGACTTTCCGCTGCCCATGGGAATCCGCCATGGCGGCGCAGCTTGCTGCGCCGCCATCGGGATTCTGACAGCCCATACCGCCATCCTGTTCCTGGCGGTTCGCCCACCGTGAACAGGATGGCGGTATGGGGTGTCGTGGGGCCCCTGGGGGCCCCTGCAGTGCCCATGCCAATGGCATGGGCACTGCAGGGGCCCCCGTAAGAGGGCCCCACAAAGAATTTAGGTGTCTGCTTTGCAGACACTGAAATTCGCGACGGGTGCAACTGCACCCGTCGCACCTTCCCACTCCGCCGGCTCCATTCTGAGCCGGCTTCCTCGTGGGAAGGGTGTTTCCCGCTGGGCTGGCGGGCGGACTTTCGGCGGTCGCCCGCCAGCCCAGTGGGAAAGCCAGAATGACCGCTGCGGTCTTTTGACCGCGGAGCGGTGTTTCGGCGGGAACCGCTTGGCGGGCGGCGACCGCCGTCCGCCGCGGTCAGAATCACCCCCTATGTCCATTGTAATGTGACACATAGACATACTGCATGCATAGCCCCCTAAATCCAGGACCAATGTGAAAATGTAGAAAGTGATATTTCACCAATTTACAGTCTTTTACATTGGTCCTAACAGAATAGGCTACTTGCACTATTTCAAACTGATGCAGCACCTCTGCATTTTGATGCTTCGCTGAAGTTTCATCATGTGTAAGGCCAACTTCAGCAGTGCACCACTTTTGGGGTGGAATCATTACAGCAAATTTCCCACATATACTTCAGACTTTCTGATGCACCTTGGGTCCTTGTGCCATGGTGCCTCGTATTGTAAATACGGTGCATCTGTGGTAGCGTAATGGATTCCTGTGCATCGTAAAATATTTTGACTCATTGCTGCCACAGCACAGCGATGCGTCTTTTCTTGTAAATATGGACCTATGTATCTACCATACTTGGGAGGGACCCCTATGACACTACTGGGATTCCACACATGATTGTTATCTGTTTTCTGCTTTTTTCAGTAGCTGGATATGGTTAGATATTCTGAAAACACACATGCAAAGTAAACATTATCACATTTGTTTTTGAAGCTATATTAGTGAGCAGCAGGTTCGAGCTGCGATAGAAAATAGGCCCAGCATCATAATAAAAGTTGCCCCCATTAGAGAATCAGAGAGCTAAAAATGTGCCCACTATTTTCAAATATGGACAGTTTTTAACTTGTTCAGAAACGCTATCTAGGTCTTTTGCAAGGTATGGGAAACTGCATGCATTTGCACATGCTGCACACAAAGTTTGTGGTATGATCAGTTAAATCAACACTAAATACCAGCAACCAGACCATAAACAAGGCGCACAAACACACACAAAAATGACCGACACATAGATCTGTCAGACCAGCCCTTCTAGCACTGCCAGGTTGTCCTGCAGTCCAGCCCCACCCTATCAGCCAGCATCAACAGCATCTAATTGATTGCTTTTGCAGTTAGGTGGGTACCATGCTGTTTCTATTTGATACCCCAAGTTGATTTCCTTCTGCATTTCATTGCGCCTGAAATGTTTCATTCTACAAAAAACAAAATTAAAACCATAAGGGGATCATTTACAAGTCCTTTGCGCCACCGGTGTGTCATTTTTTCCCATTGAAAAAGTGTTGTAACAGTAGCGCAAGGGACTTGTAAATAAGTCCCCAATTTTGCATATAGAAGCATCACATACAAACCGTCCTAACGAGAAGGATGTCTGGAAACACAGCGCGCTGGTATATCCTGGTCTGTGCAGACTTCTAAAAGCTTCCAGTATGTAATGACCAGAGTGGCTGCACTGCCCCCAAATAGGAGCCACGACATTTCAATGTTTTGATGACTGTTAACCCCTAAGGTGCCCAGGTTGAGCTGGTCTCGCCCTCGGCAATGGTTGCCCGGTGCCTAGGATGAGACCAGTTCGTCCCCAAGGGCCAAGCACCCTATCCCCTGGGCAGGGATGGAAGGAGAATCACATTCCTTCCCTTTCCACCCCCACCCCCTTCCAATCCCCCCATGGCGTCTGATGATGTTTCTCCTTTGATCACGTGGAGGGGGCGAGCGAGGCATGAAAGGAGAGGAAAGGCCTTTCCTCTCCATTCATTTCTCTTGCAGTATTTCTTCTCCCTGATCGCGATGAGATTGGGCAGCAGAAATGCCACTAGACAGCAGAGACATTTTTAATTTTTTAATTTTTATTTTATATATAAGGGGAGTGGACCCTTGGGCAAGGGCCGCTCCCCAGGGGGGGAAATTATTTTACGTCGATTTCTGCTCCCCCTGGGGGCCGATCTGCCTAATATAATTAGGGCAGAAACCCCAAGACACCAGGGATCTTTTTTTTGTTGTTTATGTATTTTTTTATATGTGTTTTTTTTTTATATGTGGAGAGTGACCTCTTAGGCAAGGGTCGCTCCCCTAGGGGGCAAAATTATCTCTGGGCCATTTTATTTTTATTAGGCCAATCTGCCCCCAAGGGGGGGAGCAGAAACCACTAGACACCAGGGATTTATATTTTTTTGCATCAATTTCACACAAAGGGCGTGACCCCTTAGGCAAGGGTCACTCCCCGGGGGGCAAATTTGTTTTAGGTCATTTCTGCCCCCTTGGGGGGGCAGATTGGCCTATTGTAATGAGGCTGATCTGCCCCCGGGGGGGCAGAAACCTCTAAGCACCAGGGATTTTTTTATATGTGGGGAAAGACCCTCTTAGGCATGGGTCACTCCACTGGGGGCAAAATTATTTTTAGGCTATTTTTATTAGGCCGATCTGCCTTCAAGGGGGGGGGGCAGAAATCACTAGGCACCAGGGATTTTCTTTTTGCGCCAATTTCACTGAAGGGGAGCGACCCCTTAAGCAAGAGTCATTCCCCTGGGGGGCAAATTTATTTTAGGCCATTTTTACTCCCCTTGGAGGCAGATCGGCCTACTTCTATTAGGCCAATCTGCCCCTGAGGGGGCAGAAACCACTTAGGCACCAGGGATTGATGTGTGTTTATGTGTGCTTTTTGTTTGGGGGGGCAGCCCCTTGGGCAAGGGTCATTCTCCATGGGGGCACATTACTGTTGGCCATATCTGACCTACTTAGGGGCAGATCAGCCTATTTTTGGAAGGCCCATCTGCCCCCCAGGGAGGGCAAAAAGCCCACCAGAGACCAGGGGAGATTTTTTTTTGTTGAAAAAAGAGGGTGAGGGTATGGCCATTGTGAGAGAACAGGCTAAGCTGACCAACTCTAGAGAGCGGGGGAGGCAGCTGATGAGTAGTTGAGAACCTGGGTGGTTGTCAAGTCCCGGGGGGGGACTCCAAGAAGGGGGGGTCAGGTCCCCAAAAACCTAAGGAGGGAGGTGGTAAGCCCACCACAGAGGCTCCCTCTATACCCTAGAACCCTAAGAAGGAGGAGAGTAAATCCCACTCCCACTCTGACAAGCATAGATAGGAAGACCCAGGGTTAAAAAAGCTCTTGGCCAGTAAGGCTTGCTTTGACTGTCAACAGACAGGCCATTTCAGAGAAGATGCAGCCTGTCCAAAGAAGGTGGTTAGCACTGGGCTGTCCAGTGTAGCCATGGAGGAGGACTCCTCAGATGATGAAGTCCTCCTAGCATTTGGCTGGGAGACAGGACCAGATGGTAAGCTGGTGATCCCTGAGGGTGGGAGTAGGCACTTTTACACTATCCAGGTGAATGGGATCCCTACCACTGGCCTGAGAGACACCTGTGCCAGTCACACTGTAGTGAGTGACAAGTTAGGGACCCCAGACATGTATGTCCCAGGAGAGACCAGGTAAGTCAGGATAGCCACAGGGGAGGTCACCTCCAAACCTGTAGCCAAAGTGCCCCTAGAGAGGGAGGATATCCTTGGCTGGTTTAGGGTGGTAGTCAGTGCTGACCTCCCCCTAGATTGTATCCTGGGCAATGACCTCCCAGAGGTGAGTCTGGTCCCAGATGGGGCGGTTGCCCAGGGCACCCCCCCAACCCAAAGTCCTGGGGAGTCAGTCCCTACAGTTAGGAGACAGGGATCCCCAAGAAAAGGAAAGAAGAAAAGGAAGGGTGGGCCACTCTTAAAGAGAGTTCCAGGGAGCCAACGGCCTTCTGCCCCAATAGGGGGGGGAACCCAGAGTTGGCACTGGTGAGGCCTCACCTGACCCTAAGGAAGTCCTGAGTAGTCAGGCAGCTGTCCAGATGCAGGGTGTTGCCCCTGCACTTACAGAAGGGAGAGTGGAAGGAGGGTGTCTGCCACAGGAGGTGGCAGCCCCCCACTCGAGACAGCAATAGGGGTGCCAGGACCCCATAGTTCCCCCTAAAGCAGCTCAGCCATCTGTCAGTGGAGAGCTTAGGGTGTGGTTCTGGGTACTGACAGCTGTCAGTAGCCTCTGCTGGGTGCTAGCCTTCCTGGCAGCACTGTACTTGGCCTGGGAGGCAGACCCCCAGGCCCAAAAGCAAAGTAGGTACCCTGACCCTGTTGGTCATGGTGGGGTTGCTCAAGTGTTGGGTGACCTCTTTGGGTAAGCTAGGTGTTGCCCTAGCAAAGTTAGGGATAGGGGAGGTGGGCACCTCACTTACCAAGTTGGCAGAGAGAGAGGAGGAAGACCCCCTAGATGGAAGTTTCAGTTTGAGATGGGTCCTTTCACTGTTGGGATGGATGCACTACCCAGAGGGAGAGACCATGGCAGGAGGACGTAAGGCAGAGTAGGCACTGCAAAGGGACAGCCTGTTCTCTTCATTGTCTTCTTCGCCTGATAAGCCAGGAGGACTCTCCCAGGGTTGGGGTGGGGTAGCTTGTGTGACAGAACAGGGCTGATTGTAGAGGCCTCCTAACTTTTTGCCCCCATTTTCCACTTTTTGCTGATGTTTTCCTGACTCTGATGGTGCCCTGGGTACTGCTAATCAGTCCCAGGGCCTGTGTTCTGTGTAAAATCAGTATGAAGATTAGGCTAATTATAATTGGGTAAGTCAACCTACCTATAAGTCCCTAGTATATGGTAGGGCATGGAGGTTTAGGGACCCCAGCATATGTAGTGCCCCCATAGGTGCACTGCTGAGGTGCCCAGTGTCATTTTAAAGGCAGGCCTGCCTTGCTGACTGCTTTTAAATTAAAGTTATATGCAAATTCGACTTTGGAATTAAAAGTAGTTCCAAAGTCTTAAACTTCCTTATTTTTACATATAAGTCACCCCTAAGGTGTGCCCTATGTGCCCCTAGGGCTGGGTACCATGTAACTATAAGCATGGACCTTATCAAATAGTTTTAAAAGCCCTGGTGAGGTAAAACAGCCAAATTAGTTTTTCCCTCATTGTAGTGAATGGCCTCCATAGACTAGAATGGGGAGACTTTATTTTAATTTTAAAAATCTCCTTAAGTAACAGATACGAGAAGTTTGGTATCAAATTAATTGTTATAATAAATCCGACAACTTCCAGTTGTCGGATTTAATATAACTTGTTCAGGTAAAGAGTTTTAAACTTTACCTGAAAAGTTGCCAACTTCAGCCCTGCAGTGTTTTTGTTGCTGTGCTCTGATTGGCCAGCCTCTGGCAGCCTGGCCAGGCTGCTTGATGAGGTGTGAAGTGGCCTGGCTTCACTCAAAGAGATGTGCCTGTGGGAGGAGATCTCCCCTCAGCAGATGGTGAGGCAGGAAGGGGGAGGGCTGCCAAACTGTTCTTCAAAGGCAGAGAAGGACATTTGGAGCAACCCAGCAACACCCCCACATCCTGTAAACCCAGACAATTTGGTGCCCCCTTGATTAGATTAGGAGAGGGCAGGAGAGGGGTGGGTTTAGGATTTTTAGCCACACCAGTGGGTGGGCTCAGCCAGATGTAACCTCCAAAAATCACTTTCAGCCATGATGGATTTTTGAGGAATGTTGCTCCCTGGGATTGATTTTTTCCACACTTCCCAGGAAGTGGTCATCACAGGGGGAATGACCCTGCCCCTGCCCCTGATTGGAGAACCAGGTCCCCCTGTTTTTCACCCATGAGCAAGGATAAATCTGGCAGACCTGCACCCACACCTCAGATCCCTATCAAATTCCAACAAGGAAAAACTACAGGAGAAGAAGGACTGCCCTGCTGGACCCCTGACATGCACCTGGACACTGCACCCTGGAGGACTGCACCAGCTGCACACTTGGGCTTCACCACTAAAAGGAATTTACCTGTCTTCTACTGCTTCAAGAAGGGACTCCCTGTTTGCTACAGTTACAAAGGAGCTGCCCAGAGTCCCCTGCATCAAATCCTGCAAGCAGAGCCCAGCTGACCAGCGTCCAGTGGCCATTTGAGGATTCTGACCAGGTGCATTCTGGGAATTTCGTCCCAACTCCCAAGGAGCAACTCAGAGCTTCTGGAACCTTGGATGAAGTTGTGGACACTTCAAGGACACAAAAAAGACATCTGGAGAAGATCCAGAAGTTTGGAGACGTTTGGAGCAACTCCATAAATTCAAGAGGTGCATTGTGGGAGTTGTAGTCCCAGACCCCAAGAGGCATACCAGAGCCTCTGAACCCCTGGCTGGCGCTGTGGACCACTTTCCTGAATCAAACAGTTCTGAAAGTAAGTGTGACAGTGTTGCCCCGTGGGTTGCCTGAACTCTGGACTTTGTTCCTTTCCAGTGTGACCTTTTTTAACCCTTTGAACGCTAGTTGCTTCTATGCGCTAGAAAAAAATAATTCTTTAAAAATTCATATCTCCGGTTCCACCAATCCAATTTTATTCGTTTTGGTGTCATTTTAAAGATAAAAATATAATCTATTGTTATAAGTTGATTTAGGATTTTTAAACTGTTTCCTGTGTTTTATTTAATTACTTTTTGTGATATTTGAATGGTTTACGCTTTGTCCCCTAAGTTAAGCCTTGTTGCTCGTTGCCAAGCTACCAAGGGTTGTGCTGGGTTTAATTTACTGAGACCTAACTGGACCTAAGTGGAGGTTACTAAGTGTAGGTACTTACCTGCCCTTACCAATAACCCCTTTTCCAACAGCCATACCCCCACCCCAAATAAATGGGGCCAAAGTTGTTCTGCCTACCGGTGGGCAGATAGGGCAATTACCCCAATCTATTCCCGGGGGGGGGCAGAAAGTCTACTAGATGCCAGGGAATAAAAAAAAAATAGTGGGGTGGTGGCTATCAACCAGTATGGGCATGGTTATGCCCCCACCTCAACTGAACGGGGTAACAGAACAGTCTTTCCACTCTCCCTCACACACTAAAATATCTTATCCCATGGCAGGCAAGAGGACATTTGATTATTTTGGATTTTTGTTTTCAATTTGGGCCATGAGAGCTTGTCTAACTCTCAAAATCGTCCCACTTGGAATGGTGAGGGCTGCACTTTTTGGACTTTGGGCTGCTGCCATGTAGAAAAATCCACAAGACCTAGACAAATCTGAAAACTAAATATCTGGGTGAGTCCAGGGTGGTGTGCTTCACATGCATCCACACCATTTTCTTACCCACAACGGCCTGCAAACCTCCAACTTTGCTGCAAATCGCACATTTTCCCCACATTTTTGTGATAGAACCTTCCGGAATCTGCAGGAATCCACAAAATTCCTACCACCCAGCATTGGTGCATCTATACCGATAAAAATTCTGCCCCACTGGTCAGCCTAAATTTTTTTTTATCCAAACTGCCCTTTTGGACCCGCTTTGGTTCCCTCAAAATTTTGACATGTTTTTGGCTCTTCCTTGTCACAGGCACTTGGCCCACCTACACAAGTGAGGTATCATTTTGACCGGGAGACTGATGGGAATGTTGGATGATAGGAAATTTGTCCAGGTGCAGTGATGCCACACAGAAATGTGGGAAAAATGTGATTTGAGGTTTGCTGAGGATTCTGGGTAAGAAAATTCTGGGAGATCCACGCAAGTCACACCTCCCTAGATTCCCTCGGGTGTGTAGTTTTCAGAAATGTTTGGGTTTGGTAGGTCTCCCAATATAGCTGCTGAGCCCAGGACGAAAAACACAGGTTACCCCTGCAAAAACAGGTAGTTTTGTATTTGATAATTTTGATGTGTCCACATTGTGTTTTGGGGCATTTCCTTTCTCGGGCACTAGGCCTACCCACACAAGTGAGGTACCATTTTTATTGGGAGACTTTGGGGGAACACTGGGTGGAAGGAAATTTGTGGCTCCTCCCAGATTCCAGAACTTTCTGTCACCGAAATGTGAGGACAAAGTGTTTTTTGGCCAAATTTTGAAGTTTGCAAAGGATTCTGGGTAACAAAACCTGGTGAGAGCCCCACAAGTCACCCCATCCTGGATTCCCCTAGAGGTCCAGTTTTAAAAAATACACAGGTTTGGGAGGTTTCCCTAGGTGCGGACTGAGCTAGAGGCCCAAATCCACAGATAGGAACTTTGCAAAAAACAGCTCTGTTTTCTTTGGGAATGTGTGATGTGTCCACGTTGTGTTTTGGGACATTTCCTGTTGCAGGCACTAGGACTACCTACACAAGTGAGGTACCATTTTTATCAGGAGATTTAGGGGAACGCTGAGTGGAAGGAAATGTGTGGCTCCTCTCAAATTCCAGAACTTTCTGTCACCGAAATGTGAGGAAAAGGTGTTTTTTTGCAAAATTGTTAGGTTTGCAAAGAATTCTGAGTAACAGCACCTAATAAGAGCCCCACAAGTCACCCCATCTTGAACTCCCCTAGAAGTCTAGTTTTAAAAAATTCACAGGTTTGGTAGGTTTGCCTAGGTGCCTGCTGAGCTAGAGATCAAAATCCACAGCTAGGCACTTTCCAAAAAACAAATCAGTTTTCAATGTAAAAATGTGATGTGTCCATGTTACGTTTCCTGTTGCAGGCATTAAGACCTACCCACGCAAGTGAGGTACCATTTTTATCGGGAGACTTGGGGGGACACAGAATAGAAGAACAAGTGTTATTGTTCTGCTTGTCTTTCTCTAAATGTTTTCCTTCAATATGTGAGACAGTGTGTAAAAAAGACAACTATTTGAGAAATGCCCTGTAATTCACATGCGAGTATGGGCATCCGGGAATTCAGAGATGTACAAATAACCACTGCTTCTCAACACCTTATCTTGTGCCCATTTTGGAAATACAAAGGTTTTCTTGATACCTATTTTTCGCTCTTCAAATTTCAGCAAATGAATTGCTGTATACCCTGTGTAGAATGAAAACCCACTGCAAGGTGGACCTCATTTATTGGCTCTGTGTACCTAGGGTTCTTGATGAACCTACAAGCCCTATATATCCCTGCAACCAGAAGAGTCTAGCAGACGTAACAGTATATTGCTTTTAAAAATCTGACATCGCAAGAAAAAGTTACAGAGTAAAATGTGGAGAAAAATGGCAGTTTTTTTACCTTAATTTCAATATTTTTTTAATTTTAGCTGTTATTTACCGTAGGAAACCCTTGTAGGATCTACACAAATGATCCCTTGTTGAATTCAGAATGTTGTCTATTTTTCAGAAATGTTTAGCTTTCCGGTATCCAGCATTGGTTCACACCCATTTCTGTCATTAACTGGAAGGAGGCTGAAAGTACAAAAAATATTAAAAATGGGCTATGCCCCAGTAAAATGTCAAAATTGTGTTGAAAAATGTGATTTTCTGATATAAGTCTGCCTGTTCCTGAAAGCTGGGAAGATGGTAATTTTAGCACTGAAAACCCTTTGTTGATGCCGTTTTCAGGGGAAAAATAAAAAAACACAAACCTTCTTCTGCAACCCTTTTTTCCTTTATATATTTTTTTTAAAACAAAGTTTTTGCTGTATTTTGGCAAATTTCTTGGTCTCCTTCAGGGGAACCCATAAACTCTGGGTACCTCTAGAATCCATAGGATCTTGGAAAAAAAGGACTCAACTCTGGCGTGGGTAGGTTATGTGGACAAAAAGTTATGAGGGCCTAAGCGCGAACTGCCCCAAATAGCCAAAAAAACAGCCTTGGCACCTGAGGGGAAAAAGGCCTGGCAGCGAAGGGGTTAACGTGTTGATTATTGAACAGTAAAATCGATTCCAACTCATTTAGGAGGCTTTCAACTTTGCATGTCTGTGTTATACAGAGTACAAACCTTCTCTATTTTAAATAGCGCAGAATATCACCATGCTGTTATCGTGCGCACGTCCCCTGTACTTTTTTCCGTTTCAGTCATAAATGCTCCTTTTCTTTAGAGAAGCCGAGACGTCTGCCTGCTGAAGTCAGGAGTGACAGCTCGGGTATTTGAATACATGTTTCTGAAGCATGCAGATAATTGGCAACTCGAGCCAGCAGTCCTCGTAAGCTGTCAGAAAGCTCAGTGCAGTGTGACCTGTCATCAGCTTTGTCCCAGCAATCATTTCCCATTGCACCCGAGACAGAACAAGAAGTTCTCTTGATATTCCGCGTGTCACTTTTAAAAACATTATGCTGCGGTTGTAATTTTGTTTTCGATTTGGTCTGGGAGTTATTCTGGATGCACTCACTAGTCATGAGGTTGGAGGTTTTCTAAACATGGCTCTTGAGTTTTACTTTCTCTGCTAAGCTTTTGCTTTCACTGCAACTACATTTGAGGAATACAAACTTAAAAAGTAAATTAGTTTACCCCCAGTCAAACATTCTCTAAATGGATGGAGGGTAGATTGGAGGGAGTAGACTGTGGAGAGAGAGGAAGACGTACATTAATATCTGACTCGCATTAGGTGAATTAGTAGTCTTCCACAAATTATGCCCCAACAAATGAATGCGCAAAAAATGTTTTGAATAAATAAATGCCAAAGTTCTCCTTTTAGCTACTGCTTGGCATATAAAACTAAGGCCCGGATTTACGTGGGCCTAGCGCCATTCTAACGCCACATTAGCATAATTTTTTGATGGTCATGTGACGTTAAAAGGCCAAAACGCTGCGCCATATTTATTGCGCCACTTCCTGCACCACATTATACCTGCACCAGGCATAATGCATCCAAGGGGGGCGTTCCGGTGTTAGGTGGGGCCAAAAAAATGGTGCAAAGAAATCTATCAGATTTTTTTGCATCCTTTTTATCTGCATTGTTTAACGCTTGCTAAGAGCAGGCATTAAAAAGAGGCTCTCATTGTCTTCAATGTGCCTCTGGGTGCTTTGCAGGATTAGCATCATATTTTTTTACGCTAATCCTGCAAAGCACTGGACTAGTGTAAGAAATTATGATGCTAGTCCCTGACTACTGCCATGATGTGCCATATTTTATAAAGGGCACACAATGTGGCATAAAGGCGGTGCTAAGAGGTGCAAGAAAAGCTAGTGCAGCACCACTTTTCATAAATATGCCCATCAGGGGCATATTTAAGAGCCCCTAGCGCCATTCTAATGCCACATTAGCATCATTTTTTTTATTCTATTGTGGCGTTGGAAGGCCAAAAATTTTGTGCATTTACAAAGTAAACCCTTTGCACTACATTATGCCTGCGCAAGGCATAATGTATGCAAAGGGGGCGTTCCCCCGTTAGGGGATGAAAAATGGCACCAAGAAGTGTAAGATATTTCTTTGGTCATTTTTTTCAGCACTTTTAATACCTGCTCAGAGCAGATGTCAAAAAGAGGCTTCCAGAGTTTACAATGGGACTCAGGGGGCATTGCACGATTAGTGTCCAATTTTTTTATGCTAATACCGCAAAGTGGTGGACTAGCGCCAAATGTTCTAACTACCACCATGGTGCGCTATTGTTTAAATATGGTGCACAAATGGTGGAGTTAGGGGGCGCTAAGGGGTGCAAGAAAAGTGGCACTGCACTGTGTGCAGCGCCACTTTTCTTTAAGATGCCCTTCTTTTTATAAGCAGTTGAAATGCAAAAAACATATTTTAATTTACAATACTTCGTCACACTTCATGAAATTAAATATGTTGCTGACAATTTGCTTATGTATTAATAATGTTTTGAAGAACACAAAGGGGGTCATTCCTACATTGGCGGGCGGCGTTCGCCAAGTGGGAACCGCCGAATGACCGCACCACGGTCAAAAGCGGGAAACCCCATTCTACGAGGATGCCGGCTCCCCAGGGGCCCCACGACACCCGTTACCGCCATCCTGTTCCTGGCGGTGAAAACCGCGAGGAACAGGATGGCGGTAAGGGGGTCGGAATCCCCATGGCGGCGCTGCAAGCAGCGCCGCCATGGAGGATTCCCTGGGCCAGGGGTAAACCGGCGGGAAACCGCCGGTTGCCCTTTTCTGACCGCGGCTTTACCTGTTGGCGGTGCTTCCGTCATTTTAGACCTGGCGGTCGCCGACCGCCAGGGTTAGAATGACCCCCAAAATCATTGGTTAAAAGTTCCATGCAATATTTTCCTCCTGACAGAGCACCACATTTACAAACTGGAGCAATGGGACCATTGCACCAGTTTGTAAAGCCTTGTGCCACATTATACCTGCCCCAGGTATAATGTATGTAAGGTAAGCATTCCCAGATAAAAATCCACGCAGAACTGGAGCGGTGCAATTTACAACAGTTCAATGCATCATTCTGTGACTTCACTGCATCCGTATTTTAACACCTGCTCAGTACAGGCATCAAACTGCTGAAGGGCTTTCTAAGAGGGCAGCCCTCCTTGCATTGCAAGAGTTGCATAATTTTTTTAATGGTAGTCCAGCAATGCATGACTTAAGCGCCACAGATGCATCAGAATTTCTGATGCATGTGAAAACGTGTGCCATGGAGCTCTGTATTGTGGACACAGTGCATCTATGGCGTTGTTAGGGGGGAACAGGGCAGCACAAGAAATCTGATGCAACAGAGCCAGTGAGTCAGATTCTTGTAAATGAGGCCCCCGGTGTTCCTGCACCCAGGACTTCTGGGTGTGGGAACAGTGGCCAACTTTTACCTGCTGGATGGGCTGGTCAGTAAAATCGAGTTTTGGCCAGACAGGGGCTGTGGGAAGAAGTCCAGCCCAGTCCCCAGCCAAACCCCTCAAACAGAATGAGGGAATATGCGGAACAATGCTAAGATGGAGCAGAAAAGTCACGAAATCAATCAATGTTAACCATTCGTTTTTCAACCTGGTAATTCTTGGTCTGCATGATTATTTCCATTACAGCCACAATCTCCTAGAAGGAAGATATAGATGTGGAGACACCCTCCAGAATAGGCAATTCTGACCATGCTATCTCCACATTTGAAATCCATGGCACTCATAGTCAGGTCTTTACGGGCATATTTATTAAAAGTTCATGCAACGCAGGGCAGCAAGTGAAGTTTCTGAACTGCTTTGGCTACCTAGATCCAATGCAGGTACCCTTACGTTATGCTGCAAGTGTGCCTACGTTGTGGGCAGAATTGTTTTTGTGCAGGTAGTGGATACCTTGATGCACAAAAACAATTCTGGATGGCAATTTCTTATTTCTATCTTTAATGAAGAATGCATCACACATGGAAAGAGAAAGTAAGAAGGAGAAATAAAGTTATTTCTCCTGATTACACCTTAGTAGATTTGATTTGATGTATTCCCAGGTTGCCGTCCCTTTTTTATTTTTATTTGCATTCACAATAAGAAGTCAAGGGCATTACCCCACAGATACAGTACGTTGTAGCAGCAGACATAACAATAAATACATTCCAAATAAGTGAAAATAGCGTGTACTAATATAAGCAACACAAAAAAAAGCAATAAAACATATTAAGAAGAATGCGGTGAATGGTTCATCTGAAATATACAAGCTGAGACAAACAGGAAGAGAGAACCAGAAAATAACAGTTTCTACTGAATGATTCATATTATCAATCCACTTAACTACAGGTGACCAAATCCTAGCCCCACATTTCCGCAACTTACGCCCTTTTACACTCATACAAATTCATCTCCACTCATACAAATTCATCTCCATATTCTAGGCTGCCAGGAACCGAGACCTCCTACATAATTTAAAGGTGGGTGCCTTGGGACTTAACCAGCCTGAGGCAAAACACAATTGTTCAACAGCCATAGGTACAAATAACAAAAATGCCTAAGCTTTTAGAAGACCGCTACCTTTGACCCCTAATAATATTATCACAGGAGTAATCTGAAATGTTTTGCCTATGATTGAGCTCCAAAAATTCCCAGTCTTGCCAATGAAGGAGTTTAATGCAGGGTATGGAGTGAACATATGGACAATCTCTGCTTGCTCAGCTCCACACCAAAGACACTTGTCATCAGGTCTCCTGCCCCATTTATATAAGTTAGATAGCATGTAGTACAGATCAAATAATGTTTTGAAGTGCTGGTTCCATAACCCAGGCGTTAGGAGAACCTTACCCCCAATGTCCTGAGACTCCTGGAGAAAAAGCCCTTCTACCCTGAGCCTAGAACCCCATTTACTATTTCAAGCCTCTAGATTGTGTTTTAATCAACAGATTGCACATAACTCCAATCCTGGCCCCCTTTATTCCAGTCTTGATTAAAGGGATTTGTCTGACTGAGAACTGGATCTTATCCAACTTACATACAAAATCTCACATCTTTACAAATTCAAAGGAGTAACCCCTAGTGAGACCATCAATCTCCTGAAGCTCAGAAAAAGAGTACAGCTGCACCTACAGCTGCGCCTACTCATAAAGATCACCCATTACCATTATACCCATACTTGTCCATTTCCTATCAATTCTATTATGAAATATCGATGGAAGGGCCGGAAAGCGCCACAAAGAAGGCTAAACATTGAATCTAGTGATACTGACTGTCCTTACAGTCCTTTGCCACACCCTATATGCTCCTCTTACAATCTTAAATTTGGTCTTCTTAAAGTAGCTAGATTTAAGATTCTTCAGAAAACCACCCCTGGCCTCTGTCCCTAGGATTAACTCATTGAATGTGTGGGCTTCTGCAGTGTTTAATCCAGCTGTACTACTTGTAATAATAATCACCATGTGTTGAAGCATACAAGACCAATAATAAAACCTGAGGTTGGGTACACCCCATCCCCATCGATCTTTAGGGAGAACCATAAGCTTTGCCACCCTTCTGGTTTTCAAATTCCCACAGAAAGCTAAAATACACACTTTCATGTATGGCCAGCCAGGATCTATTGATCTCCAATAGGACAGCCCTAAACAAATATACCTCCTTTGGTAATATTGACATTTCTAGCACATTGTACCTCCCCACCAATGAGGGATGCAGGTGTCCTTGTGAATTCCTGATTAATGTTACTTATCAGTGGCACTAGGTTTGCTTCGACTGAGTGAACCACCCTCCCTGTAATTCTGATCCCTATATATACCGTCTCTTGTACTGTCCCCTGATCCTCAAGTCCGTCTCTTTAGAACAAACCACCTGAGTCTTCTCCTCAGTAAGCTTGTAACCAGAATACATATCGTAGTGCATTGCAGCTTTTCCTATTTCCATAAGAGCAGTTGGGGGATCCGCTGTAACCACCGCTGTAACATCTGCGTATGTGAGTACTTTGCATTCTGCCTGAATCACCACTACATGCTTTATCAATTTGTTGCCCTTTAACAGGGTTATAATTGGGTTGCTAACACAACATACACAGCATCCACATGACAGGCAGCAGTTGCATAGAGGTTAATCACCACAAGCTTCATAATGCAGCATACACCCTCTGCGTTACATATCAGTTGCTTAATATGAGCAGTACCTACATCTTTCATAACAAAATATAGAAGCAGTTACCTAGCAGATGCATTTTACATAACATACCATATTCAGCAACTATGTAACACAACATGAGCAGCCACACAACATAAGACAGTAGCTACATACTTCGTAACGGACAGCTGCTACCTCACATTGCTTATAACTGCTAATTAGCATAGACAGTAGCTACATAACATAGACAACAGGTGCTGCACATGTCATAGAATAGCATACCATAGCACAGACACTAGTTAGATAACATAGCAGATGCAGCAATTACATGTTACAAAGCTATACAGACTGAAACATATTTGTGTCATTTAACTACCCCAAACACAAAGGTGTTGTCTGCCCCACGTAAAAGCCACAAAACGAACAACTGTCTCCTCATGAAAACATGCTTCACTTTTCTGGTAGCAGAGGACGGTTAGGCCCTTTGGGGTCCTAGGACGAGGGACCATTGTTTTGGAATTGTTTATTTTTTGATAATGCAAATTGGAGATAGGATGTGCCCCTAAGTCCCAAATGACTTTCCTGGAATGTCGGAGCTTGCCGAAATGAGTTGGGTATGTTCTCGGCATTCTAGTGATAGTATGAGTGAAGTAGAATTTGTGCTTGCCCAGCTTATGCCTATCGCAGGTGAACTGTGAGGTTTGTGAGAATTTTATGCCAGGTGATGTTTTAGTAGGAGTGGGCGTACTCCGCAGTATGAGAGAAGAGAAGTCGGCGAACTTCATGTGAGTGTGGTGCTTTGTGCTCAAAAATTGTCCACGTGGTTGTTGGTGATGTATGGACCCGGTGTGGTCTAAGACTTCGGAGTATATTGATAAGTGTATGAGACACTTGGTTTATGTTGTAATTTGCGTGGTTTAATAGGTCAATCAGGCGTGGTTGACGAGTCGAGTTTGAGTCAAAGTGTGTGAGTGACAACCTTCAATGGAGATTTGGCAAGTTCTAAAGTGCACTAGAACGAACCATTGACAAGTCGAGAGTGAAATTTGCAGGTCAAATTTTGCTTGAGGGTGTGGGATCTGAGAAGGAGAGAGTAGCGGCCGAGGCTTCAAGTGAAATCTCTGTAAAGTTCTGAAGCGATTGTGTTACCCTTCCTGTAGGAAACCGGCAAATTTGGGTTTCGTTGTTAAAGTGCTCGCAGTATATTGCTTTAGTTTTTGTGTGAATAGAGAGTGAGGAAGACAAGCCGCAAGACTTTGTCAGCCGCAGTGTGTGTGAGTGTGACATCACTGGAGCCGCGCTGGGATAGGTTAGTTGCCGAGAGGGGTCGCACACGGATTGGCAGCCGTCCGTGAGAGGCAATTGGTTGAGAAGGTAGGCGAAGAGTGTTCTGGGAACTAAAGTCACTTCCTGATTAGATTTTACACAAAATAAAACACACAAAAATGATTTTTTTCAAGGCTTTAAAGAGTGCTTTGAGGGGAGATACATATATTACTGCGAGTGTGGGGGAGCCTAGACCGCCAGAGAATACTCCAGCTTATGCCGTAATGGAGGAGAAGGGAGTCACGCCATGTCTTTGGCTAAAGCATTGGTGCAAATTAACAGAGAAAGATGGGTGTTTGGCGTTTCCAGAGATTGGAACCTTTAATATAGGCGTTCTAGAAAATTTGTGGAAAGCGTTAAATGAGCAGAAGCCGCCCCCGAGACCAGCTCAGTTTGAGGCATTAGCGATTTGGGAATTAATGGCCATACGACAGAGGCAACATAAATTCGAGCGGAGAATGAGGAAAGCAGAAAAGACCTTAGCAGAAGCTAGATGGGATAGTGAGACTAGGATGTGGAGAAGGGAAATAATAGACGGAGTTAGGATGTTTCCGGCAATAAATCAAGAAGCTGAAACACAGGGAAGAAAGGCCACTTGTAAAACAGACAAAGGCTCTAGCAAGCAGAAGGAGACTCAGAAGTCTTGGGTAGATGCAGACGATTCTGATGATGATGAGTTTCTAAATCAGTTGTTACATGATCGACTGCCACCATATGCTATGAATGACAATAGACCGAGTACTAGTGCAGGTCCTGTAAATCCGACACAAAATCAGGGAGCCACAAGCGTAGCACAGGCAAATAATGTTATCACATCAGCTCCGATACAGAATGGTGCTAGTGTATCCACTGCACCGAGACACAGATACAGCTACAACCACCGCCAATTCAGAGGCTCTACCCTGATGTCCCAGTATTAGAGACAACTACGAGTTTGATGGTGACGCCTGAACCAGTATACACGAGATCACAATTAGTGCAGATTGAGCCAACTCCACAATTGCTGCCCCAGCCGCAGCAACAAATGGTCCCGAATTACACTTCGGTCCAGGACCGCAGTCAGTTACAGCACCTATGATGAATCAAGCTATGGGAGTCAATGCTCCACCGGGATTGGGAAACGGACAGGCACCAGCCACCATGTCATTGCCGATTACTGTTGGTCCGCCAGTACCGTTATATGCGCAGGCCAAACCTATTGTATGCGATCAAGGAGTAATGACTCAGGAGGTGATAAGAGGAGGGCTCACGGGAAGTTCCCTAGGGATGACACAGGGAGAACAGACAGCCGAGGGATCTAGATCCTTGTTGGACTTCACTCCGATTAGGGTTCCTTTAGAGACAATGAGACAAGCACGTTTGGGTCTACTGACACCACAGGTATTGGGAGCAAATACGTCACAGACACCAACGATGCAGGCTGGAAATATCTTGTTGCAAGGCTTAACGGCGCAAAAGTTGACTGAGTGGTTAGACAAGCTTAACACTCCACAGACTACTCCTGCGACAGCAGAGCGATCAGAAAGAGGGGAATACCTGAATTTTGTGAGGTTGGGGGTGGAAGCAGCTGAGCTAGTAGAAGGAAGCATGGGAGTGAACAGATTATAATCATACACTGAAGCAGAGTTAAGGTACCTGTGGACGAAAATAACCAAAGAAGTGAGTAAGGTGCACCAGAGGTTAGCAAACGTAGCAGACAAAAACAGTATAGACTTAGACAATACTAAACATCTGAAGAGGAGTTATAGGTTAGACTTCAAACCTAAAGGTTTTGATCATATGAGATCCACTGGGATGAAGGCACACCTTAAAGAAATTCTACAGAGCGCGCAGGTTTGGGGAGCATTAGAGAAGTGGGAAGGCAGATGGGCAAAGAAGAGAGATAAGAGGAAAAGTGACTGCCTGGAACCGCAGCAGGCGAAAGCTGCACCAGACATGGGAACAATAAAGATGTTACCGATGAGGGAGACAGCTGGAGGGCTTCTAGTCCATGTACCGTGGTCTAGAGGTGACATTTTGTCATTCACAAATGATTATCCCAGGTTGAGGGAAAAGCCAATAGAGTGGTATCAGCAGACAGATAGGTTTGTGAAGCTTGCAAAGTGTCTCTGGGAAGACTTGAATACCCTATTTGAGATTATAGTTCCAGCTGACGCATGGATTGAGTGCAAGAGGAGTGTGGATTGGCTGACGACAGAACCGGCAAGGGACAGGGCTACAGGAGCACCATCTCCTGAGGTGATGAAATAGTATTATAAGGTGAATGAGTTCTTGAAGCAGAAGGTGTCGCCACAGAATATTGATTGGCAGAAAATTGATTGAACGGCACAAGAAGGCAAAGAGTCAATACATGCTTATTATGAGAAGTTGTTAAAGGCATTCAAACACTATAGTGGCACGGAGGTCATAGAACCGAAAGATATGAATCACCTTGTGTTCAGGTTCGTTGAAGGCCTGAGGCCAGAGATTAGCCAGATGATTAAGAAGTGTTGCAGTATGTGAAATACTGTAGCGATGAGATTGAATTGAAACACAGAAAGCTGAAAGAGATGATGTTGATGCAAATTATGGCAGCTCAGGCAGGGATGCAGGGGGATGGAGTAGAGCAGATGGTACAGCAGCAGCCTCCAGGGAACGGAATGTTCCAACCGCAAACAAGAGGCAGAGGTCGGGGAGGTTTTGTGAACCTTGGTCCAGATTTGAACACAGTTGTGGTTCAAAATGATGTGCAAGGGATGAAAAAGATGTCACCATGCCATGCGTGCTGGGAGTGGGACACTGGAAGCAGGAGTACCCAATGATGGTGCAGGATGGTGTTGTTCAACAAAGCAATGTCGTCGGTACATTTCAAAATGTGAGGGGTCCAAGAATGAGGGGTCCAAATCCGAACTTCCAGAATAATATGGTTCAGATGCAGGGTCTCCAGCCTATGCAACAAATGCAAATGCCACGTATGCAACCAGCGCAGCTGCAGCAAATACAACATCAGATTCCCATGGTACCTAGACAGCAAATGCAGTTGCCTTTAGCTCCAATGGGACAGCAACAGGTGATGCTTCCTCAACAGGTCACAGGCCAAACAATGAGTCAAAATAATACAGTACAACAGTTCCCATTGCGTGGTGAGAATGGAATAAACGATGAATGGTCGGATGATTATTCAGATAGTGAGGAGTACAGGCTTGCAGCGTCCCTAGAAGTAGATCAGAGGGGACCTTACGTGCAAGGGAAGGTGATGGGTCACAAGGTTTCGTTCCTGGTTGATACAGGAGCTCCACGCTCCACAGTCAGAAGTGCAGAGGTTCCAAAATTGCCACTTTCGGGGCGTACCATAAAGGTGGTAGGAGTAGCAAATCAGCTCTTGACAAATCCGATTACGGATCCGGTACAAGTTGAGATTGGCACCTTTCAGGGATTACACAGGTTTGTAGTCTGTGATTCAAGTCCCGTATCCCTACTGGGAAGAGACTTTGGGGGTCATTTTGACCTCGGCGGTCTTTTTACAAGACCACTGAGGGACCGCCGTGCTGAAGACCGCTCGGCGCATTATGACTGCTGGCAGCCCTCCGTCTTTTTTTGGACGGAGAGCCACCAGCAGCCATACTGGCGGGCGGCGGGGAAGTGGAGGTTGCTCCACCTCCACCGCCACGTCAACAGAACACCACCCACCGAATCACGTCCTGTGATTCGGCGTAGCGGTGTTCTGTTGATGGTGTGGTGGCGGCGGAGCAGCCCCCATGGATTCTGTCCCGGAGGATCAACGAACCAGGAAAGTTGATCATCCGTTAGGGGAGGGGGGTGGGGTGGTGTTGTGTGTTGTCTGCGTGCATGGGGGTGTGCGTGTATGTATGTAGAGGGGGTGTGTGAGTGCGTGTATGCATGCGGGGTGTTGTGTGTTTGGAAATGAGTGCATGTCTGTATGAATGTGTGCGTGTATGTCTGAATGAGGGTGTGCGTGTATGACTGTGTGTGTGGCAGTTGGCATGTATGTTGGTGTGTGTGCGTGCGTGTATATGTGCGTGTATGTGTGTTGGTGGTGCCTGAGTGTGTGTCGGGTGTGTATGTGTAAGGTAATGTCGGGGGTAGGGGTGGGGAGGAGGGTCCTGCCACCTTTGGGGGGTGGCAGGGGTGGTGGGGGGTGTAGGGGAATGTCTCGGGGTGGGGTGGGGGGTGGGGAAGACCCCTATCAGTGCCAGGGAAGGAATTCCCTGGCACTGATAGTGCTTACCGCCATGGATTTCATGGCGGTTCCAAACCCCATGAAATCCATGGCGGTCAGACGGGTCACAATACCTCCGGCGGTATTGTGACGACCGCTGAGCTGGAGACCCAGGTCTCCAGCCCAGCGGTCGTCTCCGCCCTGGCGGGCGGAACGGAGAAGTGGCAGATGACCATGGCGGTAACCGCCATGGTCATAATTTCAAAATGTTTACCGCCAGCCTGTTGGCGGTAAGACCGCCGCTTCTCCGCCGACCGCCTGGGTCGCAATGACCCCCATTCTGTGTAAAACGAGGTGTTCAATCACCTGTTCCAATGAAGGGATTGAGGTACAGACAAACAGTGATGATGAAGGGGACAATGGTCAGATTTCAAAGCCAGAGACGGAGACCACAGATGAGGAATACCCTTTGATAAGCTTCTTCCCGATGTTCACAGTGACCAATTTGCCAACAGAAATACAGGGAACAGTGACAGAGAAGGCATGGGACTTGAAAGGAAAGGAAGTGGGACTGATCAAAGGAGTAGAACCAGTCAAAGTAGATGTGAAGCAAAATGCCGTGTTTCCCCAGGTACCACAGTACCACATGGCACAAGATGTCCTCATACAAGTGACGCAGATAATTGCAGACTTTGTGAAGCAAGGGGTCTTAAAAGAAGTGAGGAACAGCCCATGTAATTCGCCAATAATGGGACTGAGAAAGCCTTGTGGGAAAGTTTGAATTGTCCAAGACCTGAGAAAAATTAATGAGATAGTGGTAAAATGTTGCCCCATAGTGCCAAATCCAGCAGTGATCATGCTCCAAGTTCCCTGTGATGCAGAGTGGTTAACGGTTGTGGACTTGTCCCAAGCGTTCTTTTTGGTGCCTCTTCATGAGGATAGCCAATTTCTATTCAGTTTTAAATTCTTGGACAAGGTTTACAGTTGGTGTCGAATTCCTCAAGGGTTTTCAGAATCACCTTCCATCTTCAATCAGATATTGAAGAAGGATTTGGAATCATTGGAACTGCCTTTTAATTCGACTCTAGTACAGTACATTGATGACTTGCTGATTGCATCCAAAACGAAAGATAACTGCAGGTATGATACTATTGCCCTACTGAATCATTTGGGAAAGAGTGGACATAAAGGGGGTCATTCTGACCCCGGCGGGCGGCGGGAGCCGCCCGCCTGGAGGGAACCACCGAATGACCGCACCGCGGTCAAAAGACCGCGGCGGCCATTCTGGCTTTCCTGCTGGGCTGGCGGGCGACCGCCAGAAGGCCGCCCGCCGGCCCAGAGGGAAACCCCCCTCAACAATGAAGCCGGCTCCGAATGGATCCGGCGGAGTTGTAGGGGTGCGACGGGTGCAGTGGCACCCGTCGCGATTTTCAGTGTCTGCACCCCCAGGGACCCCCAGGGGCCCCACGACACCCGTTCTTGCCACCCTGTTCCTGGCAGTAAAAACCGCCAGGAACAGGATGGCGGGAAGGGGGTCGGAATCCCCATGGCGGCGCTGCAAGCAGCGCCACCATGGAGGATTCCCTGGGCCAGGGGTAAACCGGCGGGAAACCGCTGGTTGCCCTTTTCTGACCGCAGCTTTACCGCCGCGGTCAGAATGGCCCAGGAAGCACCGCCAGCCTGTTGGCGGTGCTTCCGCGGTCCCCGGCCCTGGCAGTCATGGACCGCCAGGGTCGGAATGACCCCCAAAGTGTCCCCAAAGAAGCTACAGTACTGTCAGAAAGAGGTGAAGTACTTAGGCCACCTGATTGAAAAGGGATCAATGAGAATATCCAAAGAAAAAGTGACAGCCATATTACAAATGAGTCCCCCAACATCCTAAAGAGACGTGAGGATGTTTCTGGGAATGGTGGGCTACTGTCGCCAGTGGATTCCCAACTTCTCAATTATCTCTAAGCCTTTGGTGAGGTTGACTGTCAAGGAAGTTAAGGATTGCCCAGATACCCTAACTATGTCCAAGAAAGAAATGAGGGCATTCATTGAACTGAGAGAGTGCATGTGCAGGGCTCCAGCTTTAGGTATGCCTGACTACACAAAGCCTTTTTTACTGTTTTGTTATGAACGTGATGCTTGTTCTCTGTCTGTCCTGACACAGGTCCATGGAGGTGCAAACCGCCCAGTAGCATATTTTTCAGCTACTTTGGACCCATTCACAGCTGCCTTACCAGGTTGTCTGCGTGCAGTTGCGGCAGTTGGTCAAACCCTCACTCAATGTGAAGGTATAGTGAAGGGACATCCTTTAACAGTCATGGTCCCACACTCCGTCGAGATCTTGTTGACTCGTACTAAGACCCATCATATGACAAATGTGAGACTCACCAAATATGAAACCATTATACTGGGGTCACCAAATGTGACTTTGAAAAGGTGCACTGTGTTAAACCCGGCAACTTTGCTTCCCAATGAAAATACAAATGTTGATGATGCTGAGGAAGTAGAACATGATTGTCTTGAGGTAACAGAACTGTGCACCAAACCAAGACCTGACATTAAAGATACCCAATTGGGAGAAAATGATTACATTATCTTTGTTGATGGTTCATGCCTGAGGGACTCAGTGGGAGTACTAAGAGCCGGATACGCTGTGTGTACAATCACCGGTATCCTGGAAGCATCTTGGCTCGAGAGAGTGTATTCTGCTCAAGTGGCTGAATTGGTTGCTCTGACAAACTAAAAGTGACTATCTATACTGACAGCAGATACGGATTTGGGATTGTCCATGATTTTGGCCAGTTGTGGTCACAGAGGGGTTTCATGACCTCTTCTGGTTCTCCAGTGAAAAATGGTGAAAAAATTAAGGAGTTGTTGCACGCGATTCAGTTACCTCTTGAAATTGCTGTGGTGAAATGCAGCGCTCATGTTAAATCACAAGACTTTGGTGGTCATTCTGACCCTGGCGGTCTTTGACCGCCAGGGCGGAGGACCGCGGGAGCACCGCCGACAGGCCGGCGGTGCTCCAATGGGGATTCCGACCGCGGCGGTAAAGCCGCGGTCGGACCGGCACCACTGGCGGGGTCCCGCCAGTGTACCGCGGCCCCATTGAATCCTCCGCGGCGGCGCAGCTTGCTGCACCGCCGCGGGGATTCCGACCCCCCCTACCGCCATCCAGATCCCGGCGATCGGACCGCCGAGATCCGGATGGCGGTAGGGGGGGTTGCGGGGCCCCTGGGGGCCCCTGCAGTGCCCATGCCACTGGCATGGGCATTGCAGGGGCCCCCGTAAGAGGGCCCCTACATGTATTTCACTGTCTGCTGGGCAGACAGTGAAATACGCGACGGGTGCAACTGCACCCGTCGCACAGCTTCCACTCCGCCGGCTCGATTCCGAGCCGGCTTCATCGTGGAAGCCTCTTTCCCGCTGGGCTGGCTGGCGGTCTGAAGGCGACCGCCCGCCAGCCCAGCGGGAAAGTCAGAATTACCGCCGCGGTCTTTCGACCGCGGAACGGTAACCTGACGGCGGGACTTTGGCGGGCGGCCTCCGCCGCCCGCCAAGGTCAGAATGAGGGCCTTTGTGTCAATGGGAAAAGGATATGCAGATCAAGTCGCAAGGTTTTATGCATTGAACTGTATATCGTTCAAAGATCAGTGGGAATTGTTACCGGAAACTGAAAATGAGACATGCACAGGTTATGCATTGAGGGTGGTTGACACAATGGAAGAGTTCAAATTGTTGCAGGGGCGTGCCAGCAGAGAGGAGAAACGCTCTTGGCTCAAAATGCAATGTGTACAAAGACCTGATGATTTGTGGGTTTCAGATGAGGGGAAAATGGTTTTGCCAAACAGTCTTTTGTCACAGTTTGCGAGGTTTTACCATGGTCAAGCACATATTGGGAGAGATGCCATGATCAGGTTGTTCAAAGTCGATTGGTTCAATCCAAAATTTAGACAAGCAGCAGAAGTAATCTGTCACAGGTGCATCATCTGTCAACAGTTGAATGCGGGGAAAGGGATTGTGGTGAATGTGAGCCACACTGGGAGAGTAGGAGGTACATTTAGCAGGATGCAAATGGATTTTATTGAGATGCCTGTGTGTGGAGGTCCGAGGTACGTGTTGGTGATTGTGTGCATTTTCAATCATTAGATTGAAGCTTACCTTACACGTAGGAATGACAGTCTCACAGTAGCGAAGTTGCTGCTTAGGGAGTTGATACCACGTTTCGGGTTTCTGATCTCTTTAGAATCAGATAGAGGAAGCCACTTCAAAAATTAGGTGGTTAAACTCTTGTGTGCCGCGCTGAACATTGAACAGAAGTTGTATTGTAGCTACCGTTCCGAAGCCTCAAGACTAGTGGAACAGATGAATGGTACCTTGAAGTCGAGAATGGCAGAAATGTGTGCAGCTACCAATTTGAAATGGCCAGATGCATTGCCTTTAGTGCTAATGTCAATGAGAAATACACCCAACAAGAAAACAGGACTGTCTCCTCATGAAATTCTCATGGGCCGAGCCATGAGATTGCCCACAGTGCCTGTAAATGCTCTTGTGAATATCACAGATGATATGGTGTTGGACTACTGCAAGGGTCTGGCTGATGTGGTCCGCTCTTTCTCTCACCAGGTGGAAGCCACCACACTGCCACCGATAAATGATCCAGGTCACAACCTGAAAGCTGGTGACTGGGTTGTTGTCAAGAAACAGGTGAGGAAGTCGTGTTTGGAGCCACGTTGGAAGGGGCCGTATCAAGTGTTACTGACAACTACTACTGCTGTGAAATGTGCGGGAATTCCAAACTGGATCCATGCCAGTCACACAAGGAAGGTGACGTGTCCAACTGATGAGGAACCTGAGTTGTCGAAAATAACAGCTACATAAAAGGAAGTCTCAGGGCCGGAGAGTAATCAAAGGGGAACTGAGACTGAAGGAGAGCCCGTTGAGGACGGCCTGGTCACTCAAACAGCAAACACGATCCCAAAGGGTGACGGTGAGCCTTTCTCAATTGAGGCACCAGGGGAACCGAAACAAAGAGAGGTTCTCCCAGAAGCAGACGGATACAGGTTTGAAGTTGAACCCCTGACAGACCCGGAAGGTGAAGGAGGTGAAACAGAAGGAAGTCAAGGTGTTCAGACTCCTCCTGAACAAATTAGGGGTCCATCAAGAGAAGACACCATAGAATCAGAGGAGGACGGAGAACAGCCGTAAGAAAGACGAAAAGTCGAAAAGGTACTGAAAGGAGACAAGTGGCCCGAATCGCAAGTATCCAAAGGAAAGGTGGTTGTTTAACGAAAGTATAGAAGAGGAAGTCGATACGACCAGGAAAGAAGATCTTAGTGATGGAGAATTGCAGGGCGAGTGAAAGCTGAAAAGAAAGAGGATAGCCAACAGAAGGTACGCAGGTCCTGAGTGGGTGTATGCAACATCAGCTGAGTGGCAACAAGAATTCTTGGCATTCTGTTTTGATCAAGAGGTTCCAGGTCAATACTACGGCACCTGAACTTGATCACAGAGAAGAGAGATTGTGTTAAATTTGAAGTAAAGCTGATAGAAAAAGAGACTGATAAATTACCGGATGTGACACTGTTAACCTGAATTGAATTGAAAAACCGATTTTGACAAGCTGCTAACCTGATTTGACAAGGATCCTGGGAGTGAGTGAAACGCTGTAAATACTTGCTAAAGAAAGACTTTGCTTGAGAGAAGAGAAAAAAAAAAGAGCTTTAGACCTTCCTCAGTTGATTGTTTGCCTTTATATTGTTCTGCTTTCTGATTCTTTACAGATCATGATTAATACTAGAGATAATAATAAGGGGAGTAGGATTTGTAGATGGTTGGGTTTTATTTTGGGTGCTGTGTGTGCGATAGTAATCATAGCTGTGAGTGTGGGAATGCCATTGGTGGATAAGAGTGAGACTAACAATGCTACAATTCCTGAGACTGCTACACTAATACCATGGGAGAGATTTGAGCAGGATACAAAATATTTGCATCAGGGAACTAACACAAAAGGGGAACTATCTACTAATGTTTTCTATCGCTTGTTGAATGAGTATGTTTAAACTATGGATGCGAAGAATTGTTGTGTGTGCACAAAAATTCCTTCGTCAGTACAAGAAGGGGTTTCCTATCATAGTTTGCCGTTAACATACGGGATAAGTTGTAGTTTGTTATTAACAAGGTTTTATGATCAAGAATATATTCAGTACTTCTAATCTAGGTGTCGTGTTTTCTTTTGTGCCTATAAATGAATATTTGAGTAAGGTAGCTAGAGATCATAGTATAAAAATTGTTAGGGATTTCTTAGAGCCCACACTGACATTCGGTACAGCTAATGTACATCGCAATAATCTAACCTGCTTACTAACGACTGTAGAGAAGAGCTTTTTAGATCACACTGATGATAGAAGAAAAGCTAGGAAAGAAAAGCTAGAAAAGGGATTAGAGAAATGAACATTTGCAGATGATTATGCTTATAGTGCAATAAAGACACAAGGCAAATTAGCTTTGGATGCATTACCCGTAGGAAAGCTTTGTATAGATAGGCCAAAATCTTACCATGACACTTTATTTGTGGGAACGAGTGAGTGCAGACATGTGTTTTTGTTTCAGAGTAAGTGGACGTTCATGTTAAATGGACAGGATCCAGCGATCCAGGGATCTGTTACATATGAGACTTAATGCTTATTACCGTCTTCCAAAGGGATGGTATGGGATATGTTAATTGGGAATAGTTTTTCCAAAGATTTACCAATTTGATGACTTAAGGAAGTTTCCTAAAGTGTCTGAATTATATCATACTAGACAGAAAAGAGAGACAGCTCCTGCTGTCGTGGGTGATATATTTGGAGCAATAATTCCTTCAGTGGGAGTTATCTTAAACTCCATAACGATTCGAAAGTTGTGTACTATTGTGGATAACATGCTGACAAACTTTACAGGGGCTTTACTCCTGATGGATACTGAACTTGCTGCAGAGAGGGCTATGACTCTACAAAACAGGCTTGCTTTAGACAGTCTTTTAGCGAAAAGTGGCAGAGTCTGTAAGATGCTTAATGAGCACGACTGTTGTGCTTATATTCCGGATAATAGTAATGAGATTAGAAGTATGCTTACTAACCTACCAAGAGTTAGTGCAGATTTAAAGGAACTGAAAGAACCAGGAGTCTGGGAAAAGGTTGGAGAGGGATTTGCACGTGTGGGAAGCTGGTTTAGTGGTCTTTGGCATGGGCTTTTGGGAAAACTAATACAGGGAATAGTAATTGTCTTGGCTTGTTTATTTGGACTGTGGTTATTGAGAAAAATTTGTGAAAGGGGTAGAGTAAAATGTGCAAAATATAAAGAGAGGAGAGAGGACAAGAAAAGGGAGAAAATGTTCAGAGCAAAATATGAAAAGGCTAAACGAAAAGAAGAAATTGAAATGAGGAAAATGAACAAATGAAAGAAAAGTAAAAAGTGGATTTGTGTGATGACAAGTGTCATCAGAGGAGGGATTGTTGGAGTGTAGTTTTATAATCAAAATTAACATAAAATGTTCACGAATTAATACATAATGATGCCACATAGAAATGATATTAATGTGCTTTTACTAAACGTGTGTTTGAAATGTGCCCACGGGGAGTGGCCACCAACGTATACAATGATAATTGAAACTGACTAATAATGAAATATTAATGTACTAAGGTATGATTTGTATTGGTATCAAGGGTTATACGTTAAGGTTTTGCTAATTAATCCCTAGGCCTTAGTTAGCATGAGTCGGGGCCTAGCTGTTTGGTTTCATATTAAATGTGTTTTTCTAACGTGCAATGTGCTGACTTGCTGAAAGACATGTAGTTGTACTTTTCCAGAAGCTAGAAGATGTGTGTAACCGTAGTAAATTCTTTCTCATGAGACTCGACTTGCTCAAGGAGACATTCTTGCCGAATGCAACAGTGTAAACTTGCAACAGGTACAAAGTCGCCTGAACTGGTATAGACAATGGAACTACTGACTGGGTCTGTGAGAGGACTGCGAGAACATGAAATTGTACCTGACATTCTACCCGTTGGGGACGTCAATTACTGAAGCCAATAAACTACGTGAGAACTGTTATGAGGTGACAATCTTAATGAGGCGACAAGTAAACCATTGATGGAGATAATGGTGCACCAAAACTTGCCCAATTGGAAATTAGGGGACTGTACAACAAGTTCAAATAATTCTTGAACACGAGGAGAAATCAGCCATTTTTTTCCGAGCCATTATATGCCACTCTTTTGCCATAGCCATTACGTGCCTTTGCTATTGTCTAGACACTTTGCCACTCTGTCTTAAAGACTTTGCAGTTTAATTCTTCAAACCATCCTAGCTTTGCCTTGCCTGATTCATACTTTTCCTCCTTATGAGGGAAGTGTCCCTTATTGCCCGTATTACTGAACTTTGCTGTGTTTCTTGGCTAATGGCGAAACAACTGCTGTCCTGAGGACGAAGACTGACTCTGTATGCTGACCCATTACAGCGGGTAACTATATGATGATGAAATTGTAATTGTCTGTTTGCCTTTTCTTTCTAGGTACCAACTGCTTCTTTTGATAGAGACCATAGTTAGGTGTTTTCGAAATTTGTGTTGCTAAATTGTTTTGCATGAAGCCCAACATGCCAATGCTAATTCGAGGTTAGTTAAGGAATTCACTAAACAGATGCAAATAGACAAATGACTGAATCTATGCTTTGTTGAACAATGCGCTAATTATACTCTGCTAAAGTTAACCCATGTTGACGTCGTGCTTTGTTCTAATGTTTATGATTTTTGCACTGCTGAAGTCTTATTCAAGTTGCCATATTATTACTGTGTTGACGTGTTTTCTGGTATTGAGACCAATAAACTTGCTAGTAGAAGTGTAATCAATAGGGAATAAACATCATAAAAATTTGCTAAATCTGGCGTGGTTATTCATGACTGAAAGGTCATGGTGGTTTCCGATTCTTACTGATGTCATTATCTGTGTTAAATCGATTTGTTATTGGAAATATTGTTGACGTTATTGATATATTGATCGGCATGTTGATTAATTGTCTCGTCCTAAGGTGTCTTCAATCAGGGTCAAAAGATTCATTGGCCTAAAATGAGTCCCAGTCTAAATAAAGTATCTAGTAAGGGACGCATTATCACTTTCTACTGTTGCAAGTCAACCAAATAACCCATTCCAACGCTGTCCAATGCCCTCCTTCTGAGAATGCACTGAGTAGAGCTCTGAAATAAGATCTCTGCAATGCAGCCATCATGCCTGCTGACATTATGTCAGGCATGAGTGAAAGTCAGGTTTGCTACAACCGTCTGCTGGTACCTACAGAAACATGCGAGTTGATGTCCTATAACTGCGCATAAATACCCACAAATTATGCAAAACATCTACCCATCACAACACAGAAGAAAATAAAGTCCACATCTGTCTTCCCCAAAAACCAACACATGCATGTCAGCAGGCACATGCATCAGACAGAGAGAGGTTAAGCAGAGCGGTCAGATTGGGACTGACCATGTCAGCTCAAAGGGCAAGGATATGTGGAGGTCAGGGGTCAAGTAATGGTTACTCTGGGAACTTGCAGTAGATTTTTACAATTGTGTCTTGGAAATTGGTTGTGAGCATTTTGAATAGCATGTGAGAGAGAATAATCTTTCGATTGAGCGTGGTAGGATTCAGCAGCTTTTCTGCACTTGCAAAATTTGCTCAAGCAGCACAGCAGCATATTTTATTTGTTGTTGTAGGCTTAGAATGGAAGGGTATGGACCACCTTAAAATGTTATGAGATGAGTATTCCAGGCAGATCAGATGGAGCTGGCAACTGGAGGGGGAAGCAGCTGATCTCGTTTGTTGCTAATGATATGCATTAAGGCCCAAATTTAAGAAACGTGGCACTGCATTATGTACTGCACCACTTTTCTTGCGCCCGTTAGTGCCCCCCAACACCAGCATGTGTGCACCGTATTTAACATACGGCACAGCATGGCGCAGGTTAGGGACAATAGCATCATCATTTTAGATGCTATTGTTGTGCATTGCAGGATTAGTGCCAAAAATGTTGGCGGAAATCCTGCAAAGTACATAGGGGCCCATTAAGAATAACGGTGTGCCCCCTTTAACACCTGTTCTGTGCAGGTGTTAAAAATAGCAACTAAAAATGGTGCAATGGAATCTCATAGATTCCACTGCGCCATGTTTTTGGTCCCCCTCATGGGAACGTGCCCTTGCATACATTACGCCTTTTGCAGGCATAATCTGGTGCAAGGAGTTACAAAGTGGCACAATGCATTCATTGCCCCACTTTGTAAATCTGGCATAGCAAATTTGGGGACGTTGTATATGAAGACATTTAGGCCCAGAGTTAAGAAGGCCTAGCGCCTCCTTGTGCCTCATTAGAGTCATTTTCTGTCCAAGTAGGGACCACAACCCTAGACAGGGTAAGTTAGATACACAACCTAAATTGCCTGTGCTCACTATCTGGTAGCCTGGCACATAGCAGGCAGGTTTAACTTAGAAGGCAATGTGTGAAGTATTTGTGCAACACTTAATTACAGTACCACAGGGAAAGACACCACTAAAAGAACTCAACACCAGGTTTAAAACATTGAGAATATTTATCTGATTAAACAAGATCAAAATGACAAATATCCAATCAATATATCCTGAGATATTCACTTTATTACATTAATCTTAGAACAGCAAGCAGTGCTTCCAAAGTGGGCTCGTTTTAGAGCATTTATGGGAGTTTCACTCCTCCAGAGTTTGGTGAACCTTTCGATCAGTCTCGCAGAGACCACAGTGTAACCCAAACAGGTATCTCCCTCATCAGCCCTCGGAGATGTAAGGGAAAATGGGCGAGTTGCCTGGTCCTCGTGAACACAGTTTCTTTTTAGGGACAGCCACTGCTCGGGATGTTTGCAGGCCTCATACCAGGGACAAGTGCAGTGAAGCAAGGACTTGGGCTCCAGCTCAGTCCTCAAGAGGCAGGTGAGTATTGACTAGTGATTTTAATGTCGGCAGGCCTCGCACACGGGCCCACATTTATAGAAGTGAGAATAACACTGCTGTGAGGCTCTCTCAGGTGCATGCCGGGCTGGGACATGGCAGTGTCTGACAAGTGGAGCATTGCCTCTGCCTCAGAGAATCAGGGTGCACCCACTGTAATACAGTCGCTTAGTGACCGAGAGGGCAATTCACACCACAGACCAAAGGGGGGGTAGACTCACAGCTGCTGAAATGGCAAAGAGGTGACGCCGCATGTGTGGTTTTCCTCCAGCACTCCGGCATGATGGTGCCACTCAAGCGGCAATATCTGAGAATGCCTCAATGTTGCAGAGACAGGGGTATAACCGTACACAGTCCTTTAACGTTCAAATAGACACACTCTGGCAGTTGGAAACATACAGAACAGATCATCCAGTACACACAGTCTTTGATGTCATGGAGACCTCTAGAGAACCAGGGGTCAAGTCAACAAGCCCTTAGAGTTTCCTTGGGAGCATAGAGGATGTAGAAGGAAGTCTTGATTTCCCCCTCACAGCAGAGGCAACAGGCTGCAGGCCAACACAACACAGCAAGCTGCAGGTCATAGTTGATCCTGATAGCACAGCATTCAGCAAACAGGAGGCCAACACAGCAAAGCAAATTGGCAAAGTGGTAGTTCATCCTGGCAGTGCAGCTCCTCACAGTTGCAACTCAACTGTGTGAACTTAATTTGGTGAGGTTTAGGAACCAGTACTTCTAACCAGAAAAGGCCAGTGATATAAGGGAAACTTCAAAGGACTTCTCTGGAGTGCACAAGAGTCCCTTTCATGCTAGCTGTTAGAAATGGGGTCTTTGGTTGGCAGTCAGGTTGGCCCTCTCCTAGCAAGGACCCTCACTCTAGTCAGGGTAAAGGAGAATCACCCTCAGCTAACCCCTGCTCACCCCATTGGTAGATTGGCACGAGCAGGCAGGCTAAACTTCAGAGTTCTAGCTGTAAAGTATTTGTATCAACACTTAGGGAAAACAGTACAAAATGAAACAACACAGGTTTAGAAAATTAGAAAATATTTATCTAAACAAAACAAGATAAAACAACAAAAATCCAACATACACAAGTCAATTTATTAATTTTAAAAGCAAGAGTCTTAAATCCTTTTGTAAACAGGTAAAACACTGTTAGCATTGAAAAGTACCTGGGTAGCATCAAAATAACATGCACAGGCGAGTGTGTGTCAAAAAAGGTAATCGGTGTGCGATTTCTCACTCGCAAGCAAGACCGTGCGTTGTTTCTCCTTCTCCGGTTGGGTCGGCATGCGTTGTTTTTCCTCTACGCAGGAGAGTGATGGGTCAATCCGGGCAGCACTTGGGTCTTGGGCATGCATTGCGTAATTTTTCTGTGCCCAGCAAGGTTTGCGGCGAACATTCTGCTGCACGGTGATAGCAAAACCGCGCTGTGTGGGTTGCGACATTACCAGCTTCCCCTAGCGATGCAACGCGTCGTTTCTCCAGCCGGGAGCGTAGATCTCCCAGCTGTGCTGCAAGCGCTGCATCAATTTCAGCCGCGGAGCCGGTGGCACATCATTTCTTCAGCCGCGACTCAGAGGTTGCGTTGGAAATTTTCCCTCACGGCGGTCTGTGCGTGGATTTTCAATCTTGGTCTGCCAGCTTCCACTGCCAAGGCCCCAGGAACCGGATAGGGCACCACCTGGCAGGGCAGGAGTCTCAGCAGAGAGTCCAGTTGCTGGCAGGGGAAGTCTTTGATGGCCCTGAGACTTCAACAACAGGAGGCAAGCTCAGGACAAACCCTTGGAGATTTTTTCACAAGCAGGAATGCACAACAAAGTCCAGTCTTTGTCCCCTTTCACCAGGCAGAAGCAACAATGGTAGGATAGCTCCACAAAGCACAGTCACAGGCAGGGCAGCACTTCTCCTCAGCTCTTCAGCTCTTCTCCAGGCTGAGGTTCCTCTTGATGTCCAGAGGTGATCTAAAGTCTGTGGTTTTGGGTGCTCTTCTTATACCCATTTTGGCCTTTGAAGTAGGCTTACTTCAAAGGAACTTCTCTCCTGTTTGTGAAATCCTGCCTTGCCCAGGCCAGTCCCCAGACACACACCATGGGGCTGGAGGCTGCATTGTGTGATGGCAGGCACAGCCCTTTCAGGTCAGGTGTGAGTGACCACTCCGCCCCTCCCTCCTAGCACAGATGGCTCATCAGGATATGCAGGCTACACCCAGCTCCATTTGTGTCACTGACTAGAGAGAGGTGCAAACAGCCCAAATGTCAAACTGACCCAGACAGGGAATCCACAACCAGGCAGAGTCACAGAATGGTTTAGGCAAGAAAATGCTCACTTTCTAAAAGTGGCATTTTCAAACACATAGGCCCTCATTCCGACCTTGGCGGGCGACTACCGCCGCCCGTCAGGCGGGAACCTTACCGCGGCCCACATTCCGACATTTCCGCTGGGCCGGCGGGCGCTAACCATGTTAGCGCCCGCCGGCCCAGCGGGAATGAGGCCGCAACACAGGAGCCGGCTCCTAATGAGGCCGGCGGTGTTGCGGCTGTGCGACGGGTGCAGTTGCACCCGTCGCGCTTTTCACTGTCTGCCATGCAGACAGTGAAAAGCAGGCCGGGGCCCTGGACACCCTGGACACCCGTTACCGCCAGTCTACACTGCCAGAAACAGGCTGGCGGTAAGGGGGTCATAATCCCCAGGGCAGCGCTTCTTGCAGCGCTGCCCTGGCGGATTATCACCGCCGGGGGAAAATCGGCGGGACACCGGCATCCCCAGTGGTGCGACCGCGGCTTTACCGCAGCGGTCGGAATGGAGTTCGAAGACCGCCAGGGTCAGAATGACCCCCATAATCTTAAAATCAACTTTACTAAAAGATGTCATTTTAAATTGTGAGCTCAGAGACCCAAAACTCCACATGTCCATCCGCTCCCGAAGGGAACCTACACTTTAATCAGATTTAAAGGTAGCCACCATGTTAACCTATGAGGGGGACAGGCCTTGCAACAGTCAAAACCAAATCTTTCAGTATTTCACTGTTAGGACATATAAAACAGATTAGTATATGTCCTACCTTAAACATACACTGCACCCAGCCCATGGGGCTACCTAGGGCCTACCTTAGGGGTGTCTTACATGTAAGAAAAGAGAAGGGTTAGGCCTGGCAAATGGGTACAACTAGCAGTTAAAATACAGGGCTACTAATGTGGGTCCACTAGTACCATTTGATTCACAGCCCCTGGGCACCTCTAGTGCACTGTACTAGGGACTTACCAGTAAATCAAATCTGCAAATCATGGAAACCCAGTCAACAATACAATTTACACAGAGAACAAATGCACGTTAGCACTGGTTAGCAGTGGTAAAGTGCTCAGAGTTCTAAAGCCAACAACAACAGATCAGGAAAAGTAGGAGGCTGGAGGCAAAAAGATTGGAAAGGGGAAAAGTCCAACACTAGTCCTGTCTGCCAGGCCATCTGTAGGGGGTAATCAGTCCTTTGTGTGCAGACAGGACACCACCTATTGATGTGTAAGTGTGAATCCATCCCCTTCCATCTGCCCAAGAAGACCCATCAGTATGCAGATGTATACAGATGCAGTTGAGTGTTCTGTGCTTGTGGCTGTATAGAGGGAATTCACAAAGTGTAACTGGCACCTAGCCCAGTCCAGATGTGTATTCAGAGACAGGCTAAGGCACAGAAAGAAAATGTGAGTTTTCTAAAAGTGGCATTTTCAGATTTACAATTTAAATCAACCTTCATCATGAATTGTGATTTTAAATTGTGAGTTCAGAGACACCACACTCCAAATACACAGCACCCTGTCCTTGGTCTAACCAGGTCTGTCTTAGGGTTAGCTTATATGTAATAAAAAGGAAGGTTTGGGCCTAGCAGGTGTGCCAACTTGGTAGGTCAAAATGGCAGTTTAAATCTGAACACAGAGGCTCTGCAGAGGCAGGTCTGAGACATGTATGTGGGTGGCGCAATCAGTGCTGAAGACCCAATAGTAGCATTTAATTTATAAGCATTATAAACATATAGTGCACTTTGCTAAGGATTATAGGCAAATTAAATATGCCAATTGCGGAGAAACAAATATCACATTGTTTTAGAGTAGAAAGCACCTGCAGTTTAGCACTGGTCAGCAGTGGTAACGTGCCCAGAATCCTAAAAGCGAGTAAAAATGAGTATGAAAAAAAGGAGGTAAGAGGACAAAAAGTTTGGGGAGGCAATGCCAAGGATGCCATGTCTAATATGTGCAAACTCAGTGGAATGTGGAGAAAGCTACCCAACCCCTTTAGAGTTCTCTTCACTAAGGTGGAAGAACCTGGAGAGATCATCAGCATTGGTGTGGTCTATTCCAGGACGGTGTTCCACCGTAAAGTGCATTCTCTGTAGGGAGATGGACCAACAGTTTGGGATTCTCACCCCTCATCTGATGGGCCTATGGTTGGTCTGAAACCAGAAGTGAGCACCAAACAAGTATGGCCCTAGCTTCTTCAGTGTCCAGACAAGAGCACAGGTTTCCTTCCAATAGCTCTCCACCTCTGTTCTCTGGGGAGAAAATGTCTACTGGTGAAGGGTACATGTTGATCTATGCCCTCTTCATTTAGCTGTAAGAACACAGCCCATTATGCCGTGCTCTGAAGTGGTCATCTGAAAAAACAAATTATTTGGTGAAAGATGGAGCCACGAGCACAGGTGCTTCTTTTTGGGTGTCCAGATTACCAGATGTGGCTTCTTCTTGGAAGTCAGCTCTATGAAGGTGGCAAAAATGGTGCTATACCCCTTGATGAATTTCATGTAGTATCCAGTAAGGCCTAGGAAGGCTCTCACTTCAGCCTGGGCCTTGGGAGGTTTCCAAGCCAGAATGGTGTCACCTTGCCACCCCCTATTTGTGTCCTAAGTAGACGACAGAACCCTGCCCTATTTGGCACTTACAGGCCTTGATGGCAAGGCCTGCCTTATGCAGACCCAGATGCACTTCCCTCAGGTGGCACAGGTGTTTCTCCCAGTTAGAACTAAAGACTGTAATTTCATCCAGATAGGCAGCATTGAAGTTATCCAGTCCAGCTAGGACCTCAGTTACAAACCTTTGGAAGGTGGCAGGGGCATTCTTTAACCTGAAGGACATGACCTAGAACTGGAAGTGCCCTTCTGGTTCAGAGAATGCAGACCTCTCTTTTGCCCCATCAGTCAATGCGATCTGCCAGTACCCAGATTTTTGGTCAAACGTGCTGAGGAACTGGGCAGCTCCAAGCCGATCTATGAGCTCATCAGCTCCAGGGATGGGGTGTGCGTAACACCTGGTGATTGCAGTGAACCCACCATAGTCCACACAGAATTCGACTTCATGTGTGACACTTGGCAGGGCAACCCTGGGGACCAGCACCACTTGGCTGGACCAAGAGCTGTTTGAGGGCTCAATAACCCCAAGTGCCAACATCTTGAATACCTCCTCCTTGATTTCAGCCCTCACCTTGTCAGACAGCCTGTGAAGTTTATTCTTTACAGGTGGACTGTCCCCAGGGTCAATATCATGGGTGCACCATGTAGTGAGTCCTTGGGTAAGGGAGAACAAGTAGGCAAACTGCCACAACAACTGGTGGAGGTCTCTGTGTAGGTCTAGGGTTAGTGTGGGCGAGAGGCTGACACCTTCCACTGACCCATACTGCTCTCTGGAAGACAGGAAGTCAGGGAGAGGATTGCTCTCCTCCTCCACCCCTTCATCAGTTACCACTTGCATGGTCATTTCAGACCTCTCGAGGTGAAGCTTAAGGCGGTTCACATGTAGAACTCTTAAAGGATTTTCAGGTGTTTTGAGGTCCAACAGATATGTGACATCACTTGTTCACTCCTTAACCTCATAGGGCACATACCAGCGGTCTTGCAGAGCACAGGACTCCACAGGTTCCAGGACCCACACTTTTTGGCCAGGCTGAAACTCCACCAAAGTGGCATTCTAGTCATACCAGCATTTCACGTCCTCCTGGCTGGCTTCTAGGTTCCCTTGGACGAGCTTCCTGTTCTGGTTGCAGAGAGTCAGCATGTAGCTGACCACATCCTGGGGTGGCTCTCCCTGGAGCTTGCTCCTAACCCTCCATCACAAGAGTGAGAGGCCCTCTCACAGGGTTCCCATACAGAAGCTCAAAGGGACTGAAGCCAACCACCTTCTGTGGTACTTCCCTGTATGTGAACAACAGGCATGGTAGGAGAACGTCCCACAAAAGCCTCATGGGTTCAGGTAGACCCACAATCATACCCTTCAGGGTTCATTTGAACCTTTCAACTCACCCATTTACTTGGGGGTGGTAAGGGGTGGTGAACTCACCCCACACTCCTTCCACATGGCCTTCCTGTAATTGGACATGAACCTGGTACCTCTACCATATACCACCTCCTTGGAGAAACCCAGGAGAGTAAATCGATAGTGAACTGTGTGAGCTGAAATTCAAAAATAAAGTAGACTACAGACTTCACTAAGGGTTTGGGGAAGTTGGAGTTCTGCCATAAATCGATTGGCCTCCAACCCTTTAGAATTGGCAGTTTCACCACCTCATTTTGAGATGTTGGAACCACATAATAGATGACAGCAGAGCCTCACTGTCTCCTCCATCCGAAATCCTTGATCGATCAAAGGGAGATTGGGTCACCCTGCTGGATGCCAACCCTATTGATACAAGGCATCCACCAGTAAGTTTTCTTGTCTGATACAATATTTTCTACACATGGTATCCTGGACAGGAAAATGGCAAAACTCTGTGAGGCATAAATGTGAAACTCCTTTCATGCCAGGGACATTTTTCTTTTTTTCAGAAACAAACTGGGGCACATCTTGGTCAGAAAGGTTGGAAGAGTGTAACCCTCAAATCTTCTCAAGAAACTCACTGGCATATCCAGTTAAAATACGTTATTATGACAAACTGGGCATTTGGGATGTTCTAAAGGGGAATGGACAGGAAGAGGAGTGGGGATTGTTAGTGGTACCAAGTAGCAGAGAATGTAATGTTTTGTAAAACAACCACCATTCTTGAAATATTCTCCAAAATAGATGGGGGAAGAGAGCTAGAGAGAGAGAGATGGAGAGATAAACAGAGAGAGTGTGTCTATTATCATCTCTGTGTGTATTCACAGACCTAAATTAAATTTGGCAGAGGCCCCCTCATACCAAAGAGAGCACCTATACTCAACTATTTACTTCAGAATACGTTTATTAAGGGTCCATATCACCCCAAAGACCCCATTTGAAGTAATGTCCCCAGAAACAAACCACCCTCTTTGGGTTTTGTTTCTGAAAAGCAACAACAATGCTTAAGGTTGACATTCGGTTTAGATGAAATTTCATCTACCCCGTTGGCAAATACCTTTTCAGCACAGCAATCTCCACCTATGTAAGAAAAGTCTCCCAAAATACTTTCTGACCTTACATATGATTTCTAATATCTTTTCAATTCAAGGTTCTACATTTTCTTTTATGACAATTCCTTATGGCCCACATTTTGATGGGTACCCTAGTATATTAGCTATCTTATTTCTCCAGATACTGTAGATTGTCTTGATAAGTGATGCTGAGAGACAGAGGTAAGTATTTCAGGTGCTGTGTTAAAAGCTGTGTACATATTTAATACATGGATCCCCAAGGAAGTATAAAATACACTATAAAATGTGACCATTTTTAAAGGTGCAGCATGATTTGAGTACAATCACACTGCACCAAACAAAGAAGACATTTTAAAGGTTATAAAACAGGGATAACACTCACATGAACAATTGTGACCACCAATAAATTCTATTGGTTACCAAGCCTGGATAAGATGTTTAGTAGGCCAACCCAGTGCACAGTGCATTGTAACCAACACTTTGTGGTAATATACATTTCTGTTTCAGATAATAAGCATCATTAATGAATATTTCTGACCCAGTCAGGCTAATGTTCTTTTGTCTAAGTTGGTGCTCTCCATAAAGAGGTACACAAAATTGAGTTGGAAGAAAGTCTCGAAAAATGGGTTCTCAAAATTGTCTCTTACAATTTCACAAGCATGTTGTGATTGTGCTTTGAGTGTTCAGCTTCTTATCTCACAATTTCACTACTTTTTTGTCACACCTCTTGGCTAAAAAAACTGAAGGAATAACTTGTACCACATTGCAACTTTATGTGGAAGAGAATGTGACTTTGGAACTGCTGCTCAAGAGCTCATGCTCTTGCATCTGCATGGTGGTAACGTCCAGCTACATTGTCCCCCAGATTCCAAACTGGCACCCCTTAGGAACATCCTACACATCACTGCATGTCTCATCCAGGGGCTGAAGAAATATGATTACATCACAACCATCCTGATGGAACTTCATCAGCTCCCCTTGCCAGCCTGGAATATCTACAAAACCAGCTCCAACATTTAAAAAGCCATCACAACCAGGATCCCTGCTTATCTGGCGGGAAAGTTCACTATCGCTTGTGGCTCTCTATATGCCTAGAGCTAGAACACCATCAAATGTAACACCAAGCTAAAAAGTAAAAAAAGAAAAAGAAAAAATGACATTTGACCCTTTCCACCTCTGCACCAAGAATCTTAAACAACATCCCCATATCCATAGGACCACCCCAATACTGTTCTAATTCAGGAAAGAGTTGAAGACACACATACTTAAACTTAATAAATTCTACATCACAATGTGCTAACATTCAACAAGCTAGCTACCTCTCTCGTCACTTGTTCACTTTATGCTTTTCTGAAATGGAAACTCCAAACTTCAAAACTTAAGACACCCCAAAATTCAGATCACCCAATATTTTCCTCTGGCGTCCCTCTTTGCTGGGGATGATCTTGAGTTAAGAGTCAATCTCCCTATTATCAGGCCCAACATTAATTTAGCAGAGTAGCAAATCAATAAGTCGGACCACTCAATAACTGCAGTCCAGTTCAGGGGAAATGTTAAGGTATTGTATTACAAAATCTCACAATTAAAATTGTAGAGAGAAATTTGAAATATGCCAAGAAGGCTCAAAATATAAGGTACATATTCAGAAATCACAATTATTCTAAGTTCCAAATGAACAGCAAATTCATAAAAATCAGGTAGAGTATCCCCAGCTGCTAGGTGTTCAAGAAAATCTTCAGGCTCACCCCCAGAATCAATGGGTTCTTATACACAATTCTGGCATATGAAATTAGCAAAACCACAGTTTCAGTATGGTATGATTCCATGCAACATGTATTTTGACAAATCAGGGAAATCCTCATAATAACATTACACATTAGCGGTATCTGATTTTCTAAGAGAGAATGGGGCAACCTCAGCAACACAGTGTCATAGGAAGTTGAGATAAAATGCAACATTTCCAAACAATAGGTGATACATCAGCAAAAGGGTTCCAAACCCAGAAACAGTACAGCAGAAGAACAAAAGAACCTTGGATTGTTGCATCTGTCAACAAATACTAGAAAGCTCATTCACAATGCATGCACATTGAAAAAATACATTATGATATCTGCAAGTCTCTTGTTCCACAAAACATGTGGGGAGAAAAATAATTGCAGAAGAACAGGATGGGAGAACGAAGAGCAGAAGTGGAATGAGCAGAATCAAAACAACACCCATATTAAGTATTATGTAGAACTTATGAAAATGTAGGACAACTAAAATACCTTAATAAACACACTTCTACACATCATATTGAACTCATTACTACAAATTATGTTATTTGAATACCTCTTTAAATGAAGAATAAAATCCTTATTTATTCACAAAAATTATATATATGTAAAAATGCTTGTACAACTTCCAAACTCAAATTATTCTGCAATCACTAAAACATATTAATACAACTTTATTAATCAGGAAACAATTTAGAGCCTGATTTAGATGTTGGCATTAAAACCCATGAGAACTCATTCACCAGCGTGACAGTCTCCTCACTGTGTTTAGACATTGGTGATCCCATAGATGAAAGTCCACATTCTGCCAAGAAACACCACCACGTTGATGGTGTGAGAGGGCAAAGTGAATGCTGGAAGGATGCCAGCCACCTTTCCTGCCATGCAGATTCTGATGTGCCTTGCAACCATAATAAAAGTGCCAGTCCGACCTCCACTTCTAAGTTGGTGGATTGGGGGGAAAAGAGGTGAAAACTCACCTTGTTTCCCCATTCCACCTCCATCTTAGATTGGACACAACTGGATGACACCTGCCGTCACTGCTGCCACCAACTCATAGAGAAAACACAACCTCCCCATCCCCAGACTTGAAGGTAGGGATGCTACATTGCCAGGGTATGTTGGATGGGCCCTGCTCCGGAGTTCTGGACCCCTGCAGGCATATACATGTCATAGTAATTTTTTTAATCACTGTGACATGCATATGTTGGGGAGACAATTATGTCCCACATGGCTGGGGACCAATATCACAACACGCACATCGCGCACATACACAACTGCCATTGTAGTGTCATCATTCATTGCAAAATGAATACTGGCCCCACAATGATGGTACACTCACACTGGACAATGGTGTCCAGGTGTGCGCACTGCAAGGGGTCCTGTACGGGTAGGCTTGTGCTATCTGTTGTGTATGTGAGTCAGTACATGTATCATTGTGTGTATATATATGTGTGTGTGTGGATTGGCTGTTAGCGGTGGAGGGAACTGGAGTGGGTATGTGGTTGTGTCTGTATGTGTGTAACTTGCATGTGAGACTGATGCTGTTGTGTATGTTGTGTTGCTGTGTGGCACATTCAGGTGAAGGTTGTTGTGTGGTAGACATTGTAATGATGTGTGTAGTTATACTTGTGTGTGTGTTTGTGTAGCTCTGTGTTTGTAGTTGTATTGGTTGTTGTGATTTAGTCATGTGTGGGTGCAGTGTTAATGGTGTGTGTATGTTGTGTCATGGATGTATGTCAATGTGTGTTTTTGCATGTACATGTTGTATTTTGTGGGAATTGTAATGGATGATGATGTGTTGTGTAGTGTGTGTGTGTGTCGCTTACCTCTATTCCAGAGCCAATGTCATTGTATGAAGTCCACTGGGTCCCACCGCTGTACCCCCTCTATCACTAATCCATAGCAAATTTAAATAAGCAGTCTTTCCACACATAACAAGTTCCCCTCAAAATGGGCTGTTCACCCTGCAAATATTTACCATTAACTTTATACGGTCCATCACACACAGTCTCTCCTACAAATTTAGCCTTCTCTCCTTTCAAATGACTACACTTTACCATAACCAACTCACCTCACCTCTCCTGTTGCATTCTCAATTTAGGATGCAAACTTGACAGTCTAAATTCCTCTCATTCTTTTTTTACTCTAATGCAAACTTCTGTTTTTCCCAATTTATCATGTGTTACTCCTCTCTCATTAACTCTCTAATGAAATTATGCTGCTCACAAGTCAAGATACACATATAACCTTGGTTAGTAGTTTTAGTCTCATACTTCTTTTGTGAAATCACTCTCACAGACTGACTGAACTGAAGCCCTCACCAATATCTGATGACAATACTGATGTCTGGAAGCCACAACCAATCAGTGTCCAGATTTTGCTGGGTACAAGGGGTATGACAGTGTGGCGCAATCATCTGTCAAGGAGCAGGGTTTAACACAGCTCCCCTCATCTCTCCCTTCACCTGCTTGGATGGCCTCTCTGGCTCCCTTGGCCCTTTTGGCCTCTTTAGACCTCCAAGCTCCACAGCACTTCAGGATTGAGGCTTACCTGTGCAACCCAGTATTATCAGCAGCATTGGTGCTAGAACGGCCAGTGTTGGTAAGCTGAGCAGAGTGGGTGCAGTTGTAGAAGCATTTAGGGGGTGCAGGGCTGCAGAGCGTCACACCAGTACACTATCACCGAGCCCCTAAATCAGCCCAGTGACCCCGGATGTGATCCTCCCACTGACTAAGGCAGGCTGTCTTTTAGTCTACTGTGCACTTTACAGCACTCCCCAGCCCACAGCATACAGCAGCCACATACAGTAGTGTTTGACAGTGGCCGAAGGGGGGGAGTAACAAGTTATGCAGCTGTCATAAGCTGCACTGGAGTGCTCGGATGGCAGCCTGACATTATCTCCCCCTGCTCTACTGCCCTCTTGCCTTCTTCTTCCCTTAACAGATAAACAGACCATTGTGACCTTTCCTCCCTGCCAGACAGAGGGCCTTCAGATTGAAAAAGAAGAAGCCAGCAAGTGCATGCTCATATCCCCCTCTCTACAGGAGAGGTAATGCAGCACATAACTGATCAAAGTCTGAAGTATTACAGCCTCCTCTAAAAGGTCACAGGGGGAGATTACACAAAGCGTATTGATCCTGACTGCCTACTTATCTTAAACATGTCCTCTACAATACTACCTTTCCAGTATCAACAGTCTGTCCAGAGGTCCAAAGGAGCTTGCTGTAAGTGCATGCCAGTAGCCCCTCCCTGGGCAACTAAGCACATATCAGAGGCCAAGCCTCTATAAGCCTCCATAAAAGGATGCCTCCATAAAAGGATCAACAAATCATTCAGGAGAGTTGAGGCTGCGCACTACCAACAAATTTGACTAATCAGCCTGACCATCTAATTGATCAAAAGAGGAAATATTGAAGCATCCACAAGTAGGCTGGAAGGCTGCAGAACAAGTCAGTCATTGCAGTACTAATAAATGTTCAGACATTGGCGAGGAGCTAGCTATGGCCAGGAGTAATTGGCAGCAGCATAAATGTGAACACCATGCCTCACTCTAAAGCCTACTGTAAATCTAAATTTGCTAGTAGTTAGCGACTAACAATGGTACCAAACGGTGCTTATAAACAAGAACTGAGTGATACAGCTGAGTGAGCAGAGTCTCTTCTTGTGGAAACATCCCAGTAGGGCTTGCAATTTGTGAGTTTGATGCTGTGCTCACCTCCATTAAAGCAGGACTCATCAAACATCACAAGGTGACAGATGACATGAGATCAGCCAAGGTCAGACGACAAGTCTCACAAAAAAAACAATACATGTTCACAAGAAAGTTCAAGACTGACAGTGTGACAGTCACACAACACAAATCAAGCACAGACCAGGTCAGCCCAGTGATATCACCAATTCAAGCACTCTTTGGGAAGACAAACTATTCCGGTAAATATATTTTTTGTAAAGGATCTAGCTGCAGCCATCCATTCAACAACATTAAATATTGAGGGAGTGCCGAAACCACTTACCCCTCAAAAGTCAGACTCAATAACAACTTGTCCTGGTCAATGGTCCAACCTAAACTCAAAAGAGGTTGTGAAAACAACAGCCTCAGTAACATTCAAAATTCCAGGAGGTAACATTGTTACAACACAGGCACAGGCTCATGCTCCAAACCATCAACACTCAACATCAAGATCCGACGAAAGACCGGGTGCAATTCGGACATATTGACAAGAAAAAATATCACCTGCAAAGGCTTTAGCAACCCTGTTGAAGAGGTTGATATTTCCTGACTACATTAAATTTTTATAACGAATAGCGAGGATCTCATACAAGCAAGGGAGGTCAAGACCATCAACCTGGCTGGCAATCATAAAGAGTGTGTGCACTCACTAATACAAAATTTTTAGTCACTTGGACTTATCAGCCCAACTTAATCCCAGCAATGTTCAGAAGTCTTCAAGACAAGGCTTACCAACTTCAACACAGGTCAAGTCAGCTTGTACAGATTGAAATACCCCCTACGCCGATGAAACCAATGCAAGCGGTGGCAAGAAAGAAGCATGGGTATATCATTGAGTATATCAACATCTTAAAGGGAGTAAGCATTTTGACCTTTCACTCCCCACTATTAAACAAACCTCAATCTTGGCACTGAACATTCAATTAGACAAGCTGGAACTTCAGATTGACCTAATGCACATTATAGCTTCCCACATCTCAGGCATCAACACTAAACTGGAAAAATGAACAGATCTGATAACTAGTGTACAAGTAAGGATCCCTCCAGCTCAACAATTATTGACAAGTTGAGTACTATCTTAGCCATCCTAACTAGCATCTCTAATAAGAGGAAATATTGTGAGGCTGACCTATCGTCTAACAGGCCCACCCTAGAGCAGAATAACAGCCCCCATGCTCAAACAACTGTAATGCCAGAGTAAAGCAAAACACTACTATCTGTGTACCCACTTCCAATTGAACATGCCTCGCAACTCCTTGATTCATCTTTGTTAAAGGTCAAGGCAGAGAGAATCTATGACTTTAGTATAAACCAAAAGGCAGAAGAAACATATTAGAAAGGTAAGGAGAAACCCTTGCCACATAGCGAAAGACGTAATAACAAACTATATCCCATCTTTGATGGCAAGCAAAACATCGAGACCTAGAAACAGTAAACAGTTCAACGATTCTGTCAAGGGACAATGAATTCAAGGAATTCAAAGAACTCAAGGTGAACCAGGCACACTATGGCCCATATTTATACTTTTTGACGCAAAACTGCGCCAACGCAGTTTTGCGTCAAAAAAATTAGCGCGGCTAACGCCATTCTGAAGCGCCATGCTGGCGCCGTATTTATTGAATGACGTTAGCCGGCGTTAGCCGCCGGCGCCGTCTGGTGTGCGTTAAAAAAAACGACGTACACCAGGCAGCGCCGGCGTAGGGGGATATGGAGCTTGGGCGTCAAGAAATGGGGCAAGTCAGGTTGAGGCAATTTTTTCGCCTCAACCCGATTTGCGCCATTTTTTTTCACTCCCAACCCCCATAGAAATGGCTCCTGTCTTAGCAAAGACAGGAGTTATGCCCCCTTGCCCAATGGCCATGCCCAGGGGACTTCTGTCCCCGGGGCATGGTCATTGGGCATAGTGGCATGTAGGGGGGCACAAATCAGGCCCCCCTATGCCACAATTTTTTTTTTAAAAAAACACTTACCTGAACTTACCTTAATGTCCCTGGGATGGGTCCCTCCAGCCTTGGGTGTCCTCCTGGGGTGGGCATGGGTGACAGGGGGTGTCCCTGGGGGCATGGGGGGGCACCTGTGGGCTCCTTCAGAGCCCACAGGTCCCTTAACGCCTGCCTTTTGCAGGCGCTAAAAAACGGCGCAAAAGTGGCCGTACGTCATTTTTTTTGACCCGCCCACTCCCGGGCGTGATTTTTGCCCGGGAGTATAAATCCCACGCACATGCCTCGGAGTCGATTTTTTAGACGGGAACGCCTACCTTGCATATAATTAACGTAAAGTAGGTGTCCACGCTAAAAAATGACGCTAACTCCATGGACTTTGGCGCTAGACGCATCTAACGCCAAAGTATAAATATGGAGTTAGTTTTGCGTCGAAATTGCGTCAAAAAAAAATACGCAATTTCGGCGCAAACGGAGTATAAATATGCCCCTATGACTCACTAGACTTGTCACAAACAGCAGGAAGGGCCAATACAGTGCAGAAGGCACATAAACATCTCTGGAAGCAGCCCAGCCCTGATCAGAGCCTGCTGGATGGGAAAGCAAGAAAGTACCCCAAAAACCACACACACACCCATGAACCAGACAGCACCCTGCCCCTTACTACAAACAGGAAATTACAGCACGAGTCAAATATGGCAACTGAATATGTCCTACCAATAATAAATAAAGGTAGTGCCAATAGGAACAAATGCATCCAAGCTCAAACACCTGCAAGTCATACCATCACATTAACCAGTCACCTATTTGAAGGTAACTCTGCTGATGCTGCCCAGTGGGGTCACAATCCAAAACATTCCCCTCTAAACAACACGATTGCAGTAAAAATCAACATGCAAAGAATTAAGGGAATAAACCATGCAATGAACGTTCAAAATAACATCTTGGAAATGTCATAACACTCTACAACCCCAACCACGCCTCCCTGGAAAATGGAGAGTTTTAAACAGCAAGTTGTTCTAACACCTCAGTACAACTAACAACACCAGCTGGGATATCCTAAACAGAGGCAATATCATGAGGCTGTTTGCCAAAATACCCATATTGAAACATATCAAATCATCAGACTTGTTATCAGTAAACTTCCTACTTAACAAGGACCACAGACAACCAGAACAAACCCTCACCATATGGAGAACACAGGAAATAGCACTCCTAATCAACAAGGCATGCCAACAGTTCAAAACATGGGATATAGCACTCTTAAAACCCATAAAACGGTGTCACCCTTCGCCCCTGCTAATTCCGGTTAGAAGAACAAGCACTGAATTTGGACCCATGCCTTTGTATTCTGTCCTAAAAGGTGCCCGCAGTAAACTGGAACAAGCACTCAATAGAACAACAAACAACCAATGGTCGGGATTCAGGACGAATGGCAATGGTTAGTGTTAACTCAAAATGCTCCAAGAAAAGAGTGACTTCCAAATACATGAGACACATAAACCTTAGGAAACTTCATTAAGTATTCATTCTATGAATATCGCAGGAGTGAAGTATGAACTCAGTGACTGTGCCCCCTGCTGAACTGGGGTAAATATGAGATAATTGCAATTCAAGAAACCTGGCTGACAGATCCAGTGCAACTAGCAGGTTTCATCCTCCATCACATCGAGGCTAGGAAATCTCATCGATTTGGGAGTTCAAAAGGACAACCCTCCCAGGTTCACATATCATGTTGCAAACTCACGATCAATAATAGACTACACAATCCTCTCTCTGCCATTATTAAAACACCAGAGGCAATTCATAGTTAAGCACAGAACAGGAAGCAATCATTCATGCCAGTACTTTGAGTTGAGTTTAAACCCTCCAAGATATACGACTGCACCAGTTGAAATAGGAAACCCAAAAACAAACTTGGGTGTACTTCTCAAAAGGTTGCTAATATGTGGCCGCCGCTCTAAACCCAACCAGGAAGCAAGTGGTCAAGCATCCAGATGGACTGACAAAAAAAGTGCTGAATCTTGAAAAATTAGCTAAGATGGGCAGTTAGGTATGCAAGGAAACACCTCAACCAATATATGGAAGAAAATTAAAACCTTGAGGAAGTGACACAAAAAGCAACTATGGGGGAACCAGAAAGCAAACTCTGAGTCCTGGAAAAAGCTTATTTTCAATGCCAAACATATTAACACCGGAGCTTTCTGGGAAACCATAAATGACATCCACAGAGATACAAGAGTAATAAACTGCTCAAGCGTGCTGGAGAAAGCCTGGGTAGACCATTTGACCAAGACATTTACCAAGGGCCCACAAACGGGAAAGCTTAAGCAAGATCAAAGCAGAAATGCTTGGACTGACAAAGCAAAAGTGTTGGACATGGCATCCCAGAATGTGTCTGAGCTGGTCAATCACCACTGCACAGCAGCTAAGGTGGCGAAAGTGATAATGGTAGAACGAAGTGATGGGGCACCAGGCCCAAATGGCATTCCACAGGCCATCTATAAGCTTGACCATGAATACTTGGCAATCCCGTTATTGACACTATGTAAAGAAGTGGAAGGAAAGGGTACAATCCTTAGCAGCTAGATAGGGTCAATGATCAATCCTGGTCTTCAAGGGTAGAGACCGGTCCAACCCTGCCAATTACAGGCTAATTGATCTTATTGACTTAGAAGCTAAATACCATGCAAGCAGACAGGGTTCCGTAGAGGATCCAGAACTACCACGACAGATGGAACAACAATACCAGACAAATGCAAGTGCTTAAAGAAAAAGCTACACCTATTCTTTATAGATTTTAAATCAGTATTTGATTGGGTAATTCAAGGTCTTTTCTGGGGAAAACTAAGTCTCTGGGGGCTCCCAAACAGAATACTGCTAGCTATTGAGCAGCTGTACACCCGTACCTGGATTCAAGTGAAAATGTCTGATGGTACAAGACTATCAAGGAGAATTCCCACATAAGTTGGCCTTCAACAAGGGTGTGTCTTAGCCCCACATCTGTTCAACTAGTTTATGGCTGGCTTACCCACAAGGTTTGATCAGACAAACTCCCACCTGCAGTGACTGGGACCTTTAATCCTGACCCACCTTTCCTATGCGTGTGATATAGTCTTACTTAGCCACACAAGAATAGGTCTGCAGAGATAACTCACAGACTTGCAGAATACACCAAGATCAACAAGTTAGACATGAACACAACAAAAACAAAAAATATGTCTATTTGGAACCAACCTGGCCCAAACTCAAGATCAAACTGGAAGACAAGATTTTAGAGGAATTTAGCTGCTATATATCTGGGTCTGTACATAGACAAGAAATTAGACTTCCAAGTGCATAAACAGTATGTTGTGAAGAAAGAAGCTAGATGGTCCCTCTTTTAAGCCACTACTGGCAGCTATAGCAGCCAAACTACTCCCAATGGTGGGATCCACAAGTGCTGTCATGCACTGTTAAGTTGCTGTGGCTCTGGATAAACTGCAAACAAACATGTAGAAAGTGAGTTTTGGGACTGCCACAGAATACCTCACCTGCACAATTGTGCTTGGAATTTGGACCCATGCAACAAGCCACAGGGAGAAAATACTTGACAATCAAAACATAGTACAGAATATGGGCAAATCAATGAACTCCACTAATTAATGGCTTATGACAGTAATTGGAAAATAACTCTCACTCCACCTATATTTGATACTTGTGGTCACAGCTGGAAGAAACAAACACAATTGACCTATGGAAGTTGAATCTATCTTACCTCGCCTTCTGCCAGTCAATAAATAAAGTTGAAAAAATGTATTCATTCATAAATGACAAACACACACTAACCAGTTGCACTCATGCTTGGATGGTATTCCAATTTAATAACAACTCAAAGCGCTCAGTATACCTAAGCATGACATACTCAGTGTACCTAAAAAAAAAAACTATGGCTATCAGATTTAGGCCCATATTTAAGGGAAAATGGTGGAGCAGGATGCTGCGCCAAAATTGGCAGCACAGCGCTCTGTCATTTTCACAACGCAGGGATACTTGTTATTTAATTGAGTACGGTGCACCCCTATGTTGACCCCTGCACTGGTGCTAAATTTAGCTGCCAGCACCAATGCAGGCATCCTTGCACCATCGTGCAAGGATGTCTTCACTGAAGGGTTTGATTGTTTATGTGTGGGAAGGTGTCTCTTCCTGCACATAAACAATCACTAATGGTGCTTTGGCACTTCTGTGTGTGCTGCAGATTACAGCACACACAGAAGTGCCAAAGCGTCATTTTCAAATGATTGTTTATGTGAAAGAAGGGACACCTTCCTGCACATAAACAATCATTTCTGGCATTTTGCTCTTTCAGTGCCTGCTGCAGAATTCAAAAATATTCCTCCTCGTTGCTCCTTGCTAACGTCACCCCTCGGGTGGTGTTAGATTTTGGTGCTGCCTCAGATTTATGAGTGTTGCCGTGGCATGTAAAGAGGTGCTCCAGTGGTGCTAGGGGATTATACACATGCCCCTTAGTGCTTTCCCATCCTTGAGCGACCAATCATCATGGACATCTAGTGGACCAAACTTGTGCAGACTATGTGGAACCATGAAGGAAGACATTATCCATCTGGCTTGCATATGTCCTCTTTTAAAGAACGCTCAAATTTTATCAATGAAACATTTTTAACAGCAAAGGCATTAGAATCTGCAGGATGGCTATAATAAAAGGCATTACTTCATCTGACCCTCAGATTAACTGTAAGCTGATAAAACTCCTGGTTTATGTGAATAACTATTTAAATCAAGTATTTCAATTCCTGGAAAAAATCTTAATTCGCTAATAAGCTCGGATGGCCTACAGGGTACCAACATCGTAGCACTCATGGATAGCTTCACCTATTAGTGGCTTGGACGTTATCAACTCCATGGCATTTTATAAATAGGAAGTTCAACGGTTCAATTAAAAATGAAAAATATGCAGGTTTGGACCTTGATTAAACCATAAGTTCATGAAACAGCCTCATCATCATATTGATTGTTGATTTCTGGGAAAGGAAAATTATTCAAATAAAGTATTTTATTTCTGGAGAAGCATTTTAATACTGGGGATACTTGAATTTGATTTTTTAACAAGCTTGTTGATCCATAGGCTTACCTACACAATGGCACTTTACAGATGATTACCTCCTTCAGAGTTTTATATAACATTAATCTTATGGCACTGACTAAGTTGGAAGCTTGACTGTCCAATGTTATACTAAATGCAATTAGAGCAAGTCCTTTCCCAACAAGTTCACAGGACTTGAATTACACAAAATCAATTTGTGTTTTGTCCCCATTCAACCATTTTTTACTGGATCATCTGCTGTAACCTGATTAACAATGTATTTATTACTGATCCCTAATACCTGAACTTCTCCTCCCTATAGGAGTAGGTTTGGGACTTTCATAGAAAAAACTGTAGAATGGGTAGCCCCTGTATCAATCAAAAATGAAACAGTATGACCATTGGCTTCTCCTTTAACATATGGGCCACTCATACTTATCAGCTACATCCTTTGCAGGAGCATTATTTATAGGCACTCCAGCAGGTTCCTGTGTTTTCCATCCAAACCACAGCTTCACACTCTGCTTATATATTACTTGGAAAAAAATCTCAAACAGTGAGTTTAACTTATCTACAGTATGTCAATCTGTGTACTTCCTTATACCACCTCTTGCAATTTATTAGTAAATGCATGCAAATCAGCTTGCGACCATGGCAAATGAATCAAATCCCCTTCATGAATTTCTCTCAAAGGAAACTCAAAAACTGTTTCAAATCAGTTGGACACTTCTCACCCTACCTTCAATTGTTTTTGTTCTCTTTTTATTTGCCATCACTTTTCCATCTTTTTTTATATTTCCTCAAGTCCCTTTAATTCCTTGTTTTTCTAATTAAATACTAAACATGTGCTTGCAGGATGATTATACCCATGTCTCTATTTTCATTCAGTGTCAAATCCATTTTGTACTTTTGTTTCACATTTTTCATCTTGCTTAATTATGCACATGTGGCTGCTCCTTTAAACATACATCTCATTTCATCCGCATTGTAAGTCAACAGTCTGTAAATCAAAGTTTCCTTGTAACATTTCACCAAATTCAATGAAAAAAATGCCAGTATTAATGTCTTTACTAGCCTCTTCAACTACCACTGATCTCACAGTTGTGGCAGCTTGAATCTGAGCATAAGGTTTTCTATAACGACTGTACCACCATTCCCCCCAAAACCTGTATCAGATTCTGAACTAGTACCAATTGTTCCTGTGGTTCTTGCTGTGTAAGGCAGTCTAGAATTCAAAAGGTCACTTATGAAATTATCCTCCTCATTAGAATCATTTATTTGTTTTTCTCTCTTACTTGCCTTGTATTGCTCATTTGGTTTTTAACAATGGCATGGATAGGCTCTTAAACTTTCCATCATATCTTCCCTCCAACATTTCTCTTGCTGATCCCACTTGTTCTTGAGCCACTGTCTAAAAGAACCCTTCATCTTTTTTTATTTTTTATTTCTTACACTTTTTTCCTGTAGTCATTTTTTCTTATTTATTTTAATGCCTCAAATTCTAAAGTTCTAGGCATCAGCTTCATGTCATACATAGTTTGTCTAACAAAATCTACATTTTAGTAGCAAAGGTACACTCTGAAGAAAACTGCAAATCTTTGTTATGATCAGTATAATCATGCCATTAAAAAATCCAGGTACATGTGTCAAACCCAATGTCTGTCATCATCTCTAAGCCAGGCATCCCTTCTGCCGTTATTTTCTGATCTTCTAGAGCAGGAACAACATAAACATTCAGCTTTCTCAATACTTTTCCCATTATTTATGCTTAAACAATGTCAAAATCACCTCTAATTAACAACAAACAAACTAGCAAAGAACAGCCAATCACAATGCTGCTCTATCAAAGGTCAACCAATCACAGTCGACTTTGTCAGCAACTAATCAATGGCAACAGAGCTTTGTGGTGACATCTCACTAATCTCAGTGTGTCTCCCTAGCTAACTAACCAATCACAGCACAACTTCTCCTTGAACAGGAAAACAGTCACAAAGCATCTTTTAAACCAAAGAAACTGAATAAACCCTTGCCTGTTTACCCTAGATAATAATTCAAATCAGTAAATTAAGTAAACCAGATCAAGCACAAACCCTAAAATCTTAGTGATAAGAAAAGAAGGCACTAAACAGAATAAAATACAAAAATCACCCGGTAAATCACAATTCACACTAGGTAGAACTCCCACCCAGTGGCAGTCCACCCAGATTAGTGCATCCACTCCTGTGCACTTAGGCGCAGAGTATGCCAACACACCTTTAGGCACTCAATCTAGAAAAAAAAAATGGTTAGTTCAGAATCCCTGTCCATGCATATAAAGTGCCCTGCACTACACACCAACGTATGCAGACAAGTAATGCCGGAATATCTCAAGATCTTTAATTTTGCAGACTCCGGTAATTAAATCCAATGCTAATAGAAATCAATTTCAGTTTACAAATATGAATAGTACACCAACAGTACAGTAATTAATCCACCAGTGGAACCCACAATCAACATTGCACATTCAATCAACTCACAATAGAAACAGAACTCCACTCTTCAAAGACATACTCTGGCATTCATCACAAATATATACACCATATACAAATCACTTACCCTGTTCTTGCTTACACACCAACTTACTCAGGAATGCACTGCAAATCAGTTTTTCCAGAGTCACCACCACAGTATCAATCTGGTAGAGCTACAAACACCCAACAACTCCCTTGGACTGCATACTAGATATTCCCTGGACTCTAAGAAATCTTTTGGGGACTTCCACAAAAGAAGAGGCACTCTTACGTAACTGCCCTCTCCTTCCAATTTGCAGGAGTGGAACCCTAAAACTTAAGGCACCCAAAAGTTCAGTTGACCCAAAACTTACCTCTGGTGTCCAGCTTCTCTGGGGTTGATCTTGAGTTAAGAGTCACCCTCTTTAACATCAGACCCAACATGAATTTCGCAGAGTAGCAACTAAATAACTGGGATCACCCAATAACTGAAATCTATATCGGAAAAAAGTTAAAGAGTTTTATTACAAAATCTCATAAATAAAATATTGCAGAGAAACGCAAAATATGCCATAAAGGCTTACAATATAGACTACATAATCATGTCCATAGGTATTTTCAGTCCTAAATTATAGGAAAGTCATCTTTTTTACCCTGATCACCCCCATTTTTGACTGATGCTGGTGGTTACTGACTCTGAAAGTGTCCTGGGCTCTGCTAACCAGGTCCAGGGCCAGTGCTTTGTCCTCTAAAGTTATATGGTAACTAATATAATTCTAACTGGCCAACACAACCTACCTGTAAGTCCATATTATATGGTAGGGCATGCAGGTTTGGGGACCCAATGGACTTAAGTGTGCACTGCTTTAGTGTCTGGTGTCATTTTATTTAAAAGACAAGCCTGCCTTGCAGGGTGTTTTAAAAAAATGTTTATATTCTTCTTTGATATGAAAAGCACTTCCAAAGTACAAAACTGCCTTTTTATTACAGTTATGCCACTCCTAAAGTCTGTCATAGATGTCCCAATGGTAGGGTGCATGTTATAAAAAGCAGGAACAATACAAAATATGTTTTATGTGCCCTGGTAGGGAAAAACGTTTTCCCCTATTGTAGTGCCACTAGCCCCATAGGCTAAATGGAAAGGCTTTATCAAACTTAATAAAGCCCAACTTTTGATTGGAGCTAACTATCAATAACATTCAAAATATCAAAATAATGGTTACAATAAATCCAACTACTTGCCAACATTGTATATTATTATAGTTATTGCAAGGCAGTAGCTTTAGAACTTACTATCCTGAAGTTACCTAAAGCAGCCCTCTAGAAGCCTCTTCTGATTGGTCAGCCTTTTACAGCCTGAGCCAAGATGCTACCTGAGTAGGTATGAAGAGGCCTGGGGCTGCAACAGTACCATTTGGTGGGAGGAGATTTGCTTCCTGGAGACTCCAGGGAGAGAAAGGGAGCCAACAAGATGATCTGGACTTCAAAGGCAGGAGAACAAATGCCATAGGACCCAGGCCAGTCCCCTCTGCCTTGATGTCCAGTCAAATTGATGCCCCGTAATTAAATTAGAAGAGGCGCTGGAAGGGTAGTTTAGTCAGATGTTAGCCACACCTCTGGGTTGGGTTACACAGACACCACAAACATCAAGAAGAGAGCTTCTCCATTTTGATTTTTGGGAGAACAGTGTATTCTGGGTCAAAAATGTGCCATACTTCCATAATTCACAGGAATTTATCATAGAGGAAAGAGGTAGCTAAACCTCTATTAGTTGTGGTGTCACTCTCTCCTGCCAGCCCAGAATGAAGGATAAATATGAGAGAGCTACAGGAGCTCCTCAGATCACTGCCTGGAACATTAGAATACGGATTGTCCTGCTGGACCCTTGGACTGCACCCTAGAAGGCTTGCACTGGGGAGGTCTGTACCTGCTGCACTTTTGTGCCAGACTCAAAGAAAAAGATGTGGACTCCCTGAGCAGCAACAGTTTCAAAAGTAGTGGAATATGTCATCTGCAGCAGTCAAAGAAAGGACTAACCCAGCTGATCAGTCACAACTGGATTTTCCTGGACTGCACAGGTACATTGTGGGAGATTGAGTCCTCGTCTCCAAGAGGCAATCCAGAGTCTCTGAACCCTTGACTGGTGGTAGTGGACACTTATCTTCCCAAAGGAACCAACAAGGAACAAGACCTAAAAGTTTCAAAACTTTCTAAACTATTTTGCTTAAAAGGTCCAAGAGAAGACCAGCTGAATGTCAAGAGTCAAGCTGCCAATGTTGAATTGGTAATTGGCCTGAAAGCACTGGATTGTACCCCTGAAGGCTCTGGAGCTCCCTGCCATCGAGGACATAGAGTTCCAGAGGCTCATCAAGGGGTCTTGCTGCGGCAGACCGTTGAACCGAACTCCAGATCAGAGGAACACAATGAATCAATGCTGGAAGAAAAGCTGCAATCAAAGACTTAGGCCCAGATTTAAGAGGGTCTGGCGTCTCCTTCAGTTGCACCACAGTAGCCTCATTTGTTATGATGCTAATGTGGCCCAACAAGGGCAAATTTGCCACACCATATTTACAAAGTGGTGCAATGCGTGCTTTGTGCCACTTTGTAACCCCTTGTGCCACTTTATGCCTGCACAAGGCATAATGTATGAAAGGGAGACGTTCCCCTGTCAGGGGGACCGCAAAAATATCATAGTGGAATCTAAGAGTCACAGGGAAGGGGAAGAATGCAGCACATTTATTCTATATGATGAAGTTCTGTCCTTTCCCTCTGCACAGCACCCTTTTGGCAGCTAGGTGAAAATGCAGAGGGACAGGCACGGGCTTTGACCTAGCTAGTTATGTACTTCCTGCCACAGATACTGGCTACAGGAGGAAGGGTCAGCAAAGGATATAAACTTAAGCACTGTAAGGATTAATGGAAGTGGATGTGATGGCTCTTAGCTGAGGTGGCCCAAAGGGCTCCGTGTTGCAGCTAAAACATTGTTGGGTGGACGTAATTTCCTTTGAGGCTGGACTTGTTGTGGTATGGCGATTGACGATCCCATAGGTATATATTCATGTACCATCAGCATAAAGTAATGTAGATAACTTAGTTAAGGTACATATCAATATTGAAATTGTGTTGTGATGTGAGGATACCTTGTGACACATAAGGCAAAACAGAGTGACACCAGATGACAGATGTGTCAAACTATTACACAAAGCAGCATACCTGGCAAAAATGATGTGTTGCATTACAGGGAGCTAGCACTCTTAACTCTAAGTAATGCAAACCTGCCCTTTGAACTAAAGAAGGTTTGGGCTTGTAAATGCAATAGGATTTATCATTTATTGTTATTTTCATTTACTCATGTGATTCAAACACTGCACAAATATTTGGCTAAAACAGACCCTATGGCTAGATTCACAATACAGATCATTATCCACATTCTACAAGGTATAAGGCACAAGGTATAGGGTATGTCTGTGTGGTAAGGCTAGTATGTAGGTAACTATGTACGTACCATGGGGCACATTTATCAATATTTCACACAGCGTAGCACAGCAAATCACCTTGCTGTGCTGCATGAAAGTGAAAGGGCAGGAATCTGTTATATTTAACATATTACAGTGCATTCCTGTCCTTTCCTGTCACTGCCAAATTTTTTGGCTGCCTAGTGCCAATGCTTTCCTCCTTCTGTCATGGGGCAAGGAGGGCTGTGATGAAGTTGACTAGCAATTCCTACAATATCACATGCATGGGGCCTGATTTTGCCACATGATGTAAGAAATTTCTGACCTTTCACCTCCGGGCAGATCAGTCCAGCTGTGTTCTATGGTCTGAAAATGTTTACATACTTTAGGTATATCTTGAAAACAGCCCATAAGAAGGTAACAATGACATCTCAGTATGTGTTACCACAGGGGTGTGAATCATTTGTATGACATCATAACATTTCCTTAGTATTACCACTTACCTGAGGTATAGCTGTTGTAATCCTATCTCAGGGATGACTGTCTCTCCATCAGAGGTGTCCACGTCAAATCTATGTAAAATGGAGTGACAGTGGCCCGATTACACTGATACCCTGGATGATGCATGGATGCAGGGGAGCTAATGTAGAAATCAAAGGTTTGCTTCAAAATAATACCTCTCAGCCTCCCTAATGCACATTGTGAGGGTAGATGTCAATATGGCAGGGAACATGGGCTGAGGCCTTGTAGCTGCACCATGGATTACATCCTGCATATCTCAGTTACATATGTGTAAAGCACAGAATGGTAATATCATTGTTGCAAAAACTATGCAGCCCCAGTAGGCCTCACTGTATTAATACAAAGTAATTGGCCTTAGTTTCACCAGAAAATATGCATTAGATTTCCCATCTATTCACCTATTAATACCAGCCTCATGGGCAATATCTAAGTTATGTCAAGCTTTCATGCAGTGCGGCGTGACAAGCCACCTTGCTGCACTGCATGAAAGGGAAAGGGCAGGAATGCACAGTGATTCCATGATGCACACATTGCTGTCCTTTCCTAATGGTGGAGTACTTTCGCCTGCCTAGAACCATCACAGGCACCATTGCATCATGGTGCATGGGGACCTGCATTGTAGGCAAAATAGTTCTTGGGCAGCTAAGGACACCTACCTGCATGAACACACTTCTAAGAGGCTTTTTGCTCTTTCTTAGTATGCTGAAGAATGCAGTACAGAAAGAATGAGGGAACAGAAATGTGAAATTCGATTCTTTCTTATGGTTTAGTTTCACCTGTAGACTTGATTCATTATGGCACTTTTCCAGGTCGAGCAAGGATGCTAAATCTGTGACGCTGTCTATATAAAGGTGTTGATGCAGTGAGACACCCACCCTCCATCTATGACATGGCTCCCTGCTGCAGAGTAAGGCAAGTCAGCAATGTGCTCTACCCTGCATAACTTTACGTTACATAAGACATGCAGAGCCACATAAGCTGTCATTGCTTGCCTTGTCTCACTTAGATTTTGCCTTGACCTTGCCCCCAACTTGTACGGTGCAATACCAACAGCAAAAGTGTAGATTTCCGGCCCATGGGTAATATTTACCATTGACAGAACAGAATGTGTGATGATCAGTGGTATGAGTGAAACGCATGGTTCTGTGTTGTGACTAAATAGATTTTTGTACACCTACACTAACTTTACTTGGGTTAGTTTGGCACATTGTATTTGGAGAAGTCCTTGTAATGAAGGTATATTGTACATTTCTCTATACAAAGAATAGGTGTAGGTATGGACTGGCACTCATAATTGCTAATAAAGTTAGTTATATTTTGTAATACGTTATTTACATATAATACTTGCCCAAATATGATGTACAATTTTCTTCCTATCTCTCACAACACCAGACATGGCAAAAACCTTTGATTTAGGATGGCCACATTATGGGCACATCCGGAAAATACCCCATGGGTTCCTGAAAATGGGCCGCATATATCAGAAAGCACAGCCAGCTGGCATTTTGAGAGGATCTACATGGCCAGGAACACACTAGACCCCCATCGCTACAAAATCTCAGCTTGCCACTCAGCAGCAAAACATATCAGATCCCACCCCTGGACCCTTAGGTAGACAGCAGCTGCAAGCCACAGGATGAAAAATAATGAACAGAGGTGCAGTACTGAAAATGTTCAACTTTTTGCCTGTAAGAAGGTTGCATCGTATGGGCTGGAGGACTGCCCGGAATGAAAAGGAACAGAAGCGTCAGGGAGAGAATTTGTTGAACTGCCATGAGGCACTCCAGAGTATTGCTGCCAACATTTAATTCCTGAACTCTCTCTCTGGATATTCCCTTCCCCATTTTTAAGCATTTCATAATAGCGTTTTAAGTGTCCATAGTTATAGTTAGTAGTTAGTGTAGGTTTTGGAGTAGTTTAGGTTAGTTACAGTTAGGTAGATATTTTATTGTGTTATACTGTTAATAGTTTTTATCATAGTAAGCTTTTCAGTGGGTGGAATTTTTTTAAAGCTTCTCCATTTTAGAGATTTTTTGGTAAAAAACATCAAACGTACTGTTTGTGTGGAGAAAATTTCAGAGACTGAACTGCTTAGTAAAATTGAAGACTGCAGGATCAGTCAGATCTATCAATATTTAACCAAGCTTTTGCAGGATGATCTGGAAAAACAATCAGATAACTGGTGCTATCTTTGGCGATAGGTCAGGGGGTACTATTATCTGCAGGGTTACGGGCCCAGCATTATAAAATATTTTTTTAATCTCTATTGCACTCCTGCAAAAATAGCTGCTACTTGGAGGAGAAAAGTGTGGGAATAAATGGTCTGCAAAGTAATAGTCAAAATGAGATCTTGCCCATATGTTTGCAACTATCCTAAATTGGCAGGGTTAAAAGAGGGGATTAGTGGGCTTTTAGGAGCTGTTATGCAAATACAGAAAAGTATTTCACCTCAGCTCATCTTATCGGGGTAGAGAAAGGTGAAGTTGTTGGTCATTTTAAATATTCAATTTTTTGGGGTATGGCTGTAGCATAGATCTGTATTGCTTGGGCCTGGCTTAGCCCAGACCCTCCCACATATCATAGTTGGCCAGATTGCTCTTTATTTTTCATCTTTAAAATAATATGTATGCGTGTAAGGGTGGGTCTGCAAAGAGGTGGTCAGTGTATGGGCTCTTTTTCTGGAGTGGCTGGAAAATAATATATCTTAAACTGCTGAAAGACTAGATATGAATTTAATAGCTTGTAATATTTCTTTACCCTGTATCTTTAATTTGTGATTCATTATGGGATTTGTGATCTTTGTTTTGAGATTATTAATGGTTTATTCTTACTAATTTTTATTTCACTCCGCTGCTTGGTGGACTGATTTTGGATAGTGCAAGATATTTGTCTTTATTGTCAGCTTAATTTATCTACATGAAATGGTTTGGAATGAGCAATGAACTATGTAACTTTTATCCATGATTCTCTTTTAGATTTTTTTATTAATCATGGTTTCAAATTTTCACCGTTCAGCATTTGTGTAGTAGTAAAATAAAAAAACATTTTGAATAAAATAGTTATGGCAACACTTCCATACTTTAGACACTGTAAGTGTTTTATTTTACACACAGCACAATGCAGGCAAACTCCTTAGTGTAGCACCTTGTGTGGAAGGAAGATGGCAGGTAAGTGTTGGGTTTGACGTGATAATATAGATTGCTGTTCTTTGCCTGCACTGGGACACAAACTGCTGCCTTGCACTAATGCAGACACCCAGGTACTATAGTGCAAAGGGTTCTGCATTGTTGGCTGGTTTACTTTTGTGCAGGAAGTCACACATGGCTGGACAAAATCGTAATTGGCATTTACTTCTTGCTAAGTTTACCATATAATGCAGCTCACTTAGAAAGAGGACACAGCAAGATGTTTTGTCCACATATCTCCTAATTGTTCCTCCTCTGGGGAGGGGCCACAGTGTTACAGGTACCCTGGTCTGCCACTTATGCGAAAGTATATGTGCAAATGATTTAGGGGGTCATTCCAAGCTTGGCGGGCGGCGGGAGCCGCTCGCCAAGCGGGAACCGCCAGAAGACCGTACCGCGGTCAAAAGACTGCAGCGGTCATTCTGGGTTTCCCACTGGGCTGGCGGGCGACCGCCAAAAGGCCGCCCGCCAGCCCAGCGGGAAACACCCTTCCACGAGGAAGCCGGCTCCGAATGGAGCCGGCGGAGTGGAAGGGGTGCGACGGGTGCAGTAGCACCCGTCGCGAATTTCAGTGTCTGCTAAGCAGACACTGAAATTCTAAGTGGGGCCCTCTTACGGGGGCCCCTGCAGTGCCCATGCCACTGCAGGGGCCCCCAGGGGCCCCACGACACCCCATACCGCCATCCTGTTCCTGGCGGCCGAAACCGCCAGGAACAGGATGGCGGGATGGGGGTCGGAATCCCCATGGCGGCGCAGCAAGCTGCGCCGCCATGGAGGATTCCCCTGGGCAGCGGAAAGCCGGCGGTACACCGCCGACTTTCCGTTTCTGGCCGCGGCTGTACCGCCGCGGTCAGAATGCCCAAAGGAGCACCGCCAGCCTGTTGGCGGTGCTCCCGCGGACCACGGCCCTGGCGGTTTTTACCACCAGGGTCGTAATCAGGCCCTTAATGTATTGATGTACGGATATATTCACACTCAACACAAGTGAGGTCTCTCTGGCAAAGTAACATAAGTCAGCTATTTTGGCCTCTGCTGTATTACTTGTCATTCAAGGTACTGGGTTGCCCGTACATTCTTGTGTGGCACAAATACAATGCAAATCCATGAGGAAATTGACATGTGAATCTGGCTAGTCTTGGTAAAACCATCCAGAGTCATATATTGTTGATAAACCTTTATGTGAGCAGTGAGGTAGTCACATTAGGTAATGCGGTTGTCATATTTACATTGCAAAATTTATGTGGATCTTTGGAACTGTGTTTTGGGCTCACATACTTCACACATCCCATTTATAGGTGATAATTATTTGTGTGCTTTGCAAAAATCTCACTGTGTGTCCATCAATAAAATATGACTTGTTGAGTCTCTCTGACGTTGCAAAGGGAAAATGCACATTGCTCATTCAGACAATTAGAATTTATTTTATTGCACAATTAGTTAAATCATTACAATCTAAAACTCCTTACATACAAGTAAAAGCTACACCAAGAAAAATAAAAATAGCACATATAAATAGTGTATTAAGTAAGAACAATAGTTAATCATTAAAATCGAATATCCTGATATGGGCATAGTAGTGAGCAGACTGGCTTCCCCCAACCTCAGGTATCCAACATTACATTCTGTCTATTACTGTTCTGCTCTGAGTGTGTGCGGGGGATTAATAAGCCAGTTTTCTCATCAGTGCCAAGTTAGACGTTATGAGTAATGAAAGTTCTGCATGTGAACAGTCTCTTGTGGTTGCAGAGAAGAAAGCAGTGCTGCTGCAGCATTCATGAATTTTGCTAAACTTGCAGCCAAATGTGAGGATTCACCTCAGGCACACTTCTATAGCATCTCTGCAGTTCTGGACATTTAACCCATTCGTCGCCAAGGACGTAATGGTTAAGTCCATGGCTGCGCCCATATGGCGCCATGGATGTAACCATTATGTCCTGGGACCGGCCCTCGGGGGTAGCGCTAGCGCTCCCCCCGAGGGCCTCCCCCCCAGGCCAGGGCTGAAAGGGGAATCCCTTCCCCTTCCACCGCCGTCCCCCCCACAACCCCCATGACATCAGCGCGCGATCGCAAGCTGACATCATGAAAGGGTGAAAGACGCGCTGGAAGCCATTTGCTTCCAGCGCGTCTAAGAAGAAGGTGAGTTTTCACCTCCGTGCGGGGGGGATGCCTCTTTGAGCATTCCTGCTGCCCGATCGCGATGCGATCGGGCAGCAGGAATGCCCACTAGACACTAGGGATTTGGTTATGTGTGTGTATTTGTTTTTAGTGTGGGGGAGCGACCCCTTGGGCAAGGGTCGCTCCCCTTAGGGGGCCAATGCATTTTTGGTCGTTTCTGCCCTCCGTGGGGGCAGATTGGCCTTATTTTTAGGCCGATGGGGGCAGAAAGCCACTAGACACCAGGGATTTTATTGTTGTTTTTTTTTTGTGTTGGGGGGTGGCCCCTTGGGCAAGGGTCGGCCCCATGGGCACAAATTTATTATTGGGCAGTTCTGCACCCCTTGGGGGCAGATAGGCCAATTTGTTATAGGCCTTTCTGCCCCCAAGGGGGGCAGAATCCCCATAGCACCAGGGATAATGTATGTGTGCTTTGTGTGGGGGGTGGCCCCATGGGCAAGGGTCGCCGCCCAAAGACGGCAATGTAATCTGGGCAACTTCTGCCCCCGTGGGGGCAGATTGGCCTATTTTTTTTAGGCCCATCTTCCCCCAAGCAGAGAACACTAGACACAAGGGAAAATTAAAAAATGGTTGGTGGTGGGGTGTTTGTCAACTGGCAAAGTATTTGCTTTTATGATAATAACAGTTTTTCTCCTTTTTGTTCTAGTTCAAAGCTTTTGCTGACTTTGCTGTGGCTTGTTGCAGTTCTGGCAGTAGTTGTCCTGCGGTTTGCGTAGTTGCATGTTTTAGGTAAGTAAATAAATTTACTCCAAGTGAGTATTGTTGCCATGCATGAATGACAGGTTTGTAGGTGGTGTACTGAATGCAGGATTGTGTGTGAAATTGTCCTTAGATTTATGCACAATGATTATTGTGTTGTCTAATTTGCTTTTTTTTTTTCTCTTTTTAGTGGGATATCATTGGTGATTGCCGTGGCTGTGCAGAGTAGTTGCTGGTGAGTCAAGCTTTTTCAGGCAAGTGAGCAGTATAGTTTTTGAGTTTATAACTCTTAGTGATAAAGCTACACTTTGTTACTTATCTTACACAGTGCTGGTTGTTGGTGGTGTATTTGTCCAGTTAATTTTTGTAGGAAGGATCATGGCTAGCCATAGGATGACCGCTCAGCAGGTTGTTAGTGAGCTTTTTGAGTCATCTTCTGACCATGAATATGAGACTGACTCTGCATCTGAGGCAGAGGAGGAAGTGCAAGATTCTGGAAGTGAATTTTCTGTCAGAGAGGAATCATCTGATGATGAAGCCACTCTCAGTGCTGATGAAGGGCCTGTATTAGAGGAGGACACTGATGTGCCAATGGTGCAGGAGCCAGCGGCTGAAAGGCTTCCCATTGGAAGACCTGACACATGGGTTGCACCAAACATGGAGCAGCCACAGTTGCCTGCGTTTACTGGTTTTCCAGGGTGTCGAGTTAATACGGAAAACTTTTAGCCCGTCAACTTTTTTGAGTTGTTTATGGACAATATATTTTTGGAAGAGATTGTTGAGCAGACTAATTTGTATGCAGAGCAGTTTTTGAGGGACAACGCTGCCAGACTTAGGCCACACTCTAGAGCTAGCCGGTGGATTCCCACAAATCTGGAAGAGTTGAAAAAGTTATTTGGTTTAACTTTTTTGATGGGGCTGATAAGGAAGCCATTGCTGTCTTCATATTGGTCTACTAGTCCCTTGATGGCACCTGCTATATTTCCTGCCATCATGAGTCGTAACCAGTATGAGCTTCTTCTTTGGATGTTGCATTTTGGAGATAATGCTTTAGCCTTGCCACAAGATCATCCTGATTCTGACCGTCTTTTTAAGATTAGACCTGTCCTTGATCATTTGGTAGATCGTTTTTCAGAGATATATGTTCCAGGCAAAGAAATATCTGTAGATGAGTCTTTGGTCCTGTTCAAGGGTCGTTTGGTTTTTATGCAGTACATTCCTAGCAAGAGGGCACGGTATGGAATTAAATTGTATATGCTGTCTGAAAGAAGTACAGGATATGGTTATAATTTCCGGGTCTAGACTGGTAGGGATTCCAATATTGACCCCCCTGGTTGTCCCCCCACTTTTGGAGTTAGTGAGACAATTATGTGGGAACTTGGTAGACGACTGTTTAACAAAGGTCACCATTTATATGTAGATAACTTCTACACTGGAGTTCAGTTGTTCAAGGAGTTGTTCATAGTGGACACTGTTGCTTGTGGCACAATCCGCTCTAATCGGAAAAGCTATCCAAGAGAGCTTGTCTGTAAAAAACTTGAGAAGGGACAGTGCAGTGACTTGCGGAATGATGAGCTGCTAGCTCTGAAATTTGTAGACAAGAGGGATGTATACATGCTAAGTACCATCCATGATGAGAGTACTTCACCTGTGGCTGTTTGGGGTCAGGTTGCCGAAGTGCGCAAACCTGTGTGCATCTTAGACTATAATAAGCACATGGGTGGTGTTGATAGAGTAGATCAGAGGTTGGAACCTTACACTGCTGCTCGTAAGTCTTATGTTTGGTATGAGAAATTAGTTCACTTGTTCCACTTGGTAACTTTTAATGCTTTTGTTGTGTTCAGGGATAGTTCTCCAGAGTCAAGGATGACATTTGTGAAATTTCAGGAGTCTATCATAGCTAGCCTTGTTGTGCTGGAACTTTGCTGAGCACATTCCTCCCACGGCCAAAAAAAACTTTCCTGCTAAGAGATGTAGAGTCTGTGCTCAAAGAGGTATCAGGAAGGAGACTAGGATGCACTGCCCTGAATTTCCCAATAATTCTTCTGTGTGTGGTAGCTCCTAAAACAGCCACCCACACACAGAAGAATTATTGGGAAATTCCGTGAGCGTAAAAAGCTGTTTTATATTTTTATATGTTCAGTTTCACGGTTGACATTAGTCATGTATTCAGTTAGAGCTTTTGTATTTGTAGTTTTGTTCTTATTTATGATTAGTGTTTTCTTTGTTGTTTTAAAAAAAAAAAAGATGGTATGTGTGGGGTGGCGCTTGGCTGGCAGTGTGCGTGGGGTGGCGCTTGGTTGGCGGTGTGTGTGGGATGGCGCTTGGTTGGCGGTGTGCGTAGGGTGACGCTTGGCTGGCGGTGTGTGTAGGGTGGCGCTTGGCTGGTGGTGTGTGTGGGGTGGCGCTTGGCTGGCGGTGTGTGTGGGGTGGCGCTTGGCTGGCAGTGTGCGTGGGGTGGCGCTTGGCTGGCGGTGTGCGTGGGGTGGCGCTTGGCTTGCGGTGCCAGCCAAACGCCAGTCCACACACATCAGTTGGTGTGATTGCTGTATCAGGCATGTAGGCGTATGAAAGTGATGGGCCCTTGAGTGGCACTGTCTGTCGATGCAAGTGTTGTAATGTGCTGGGCCCGTGGCTGGCGGCGTGAATGGCCTTGTGCATGTCATGTATGAAAGGTGTGTGAATGGACTGTAAAGCGGTTGGTGCCTTGCCGTGGCTTTACAGCTCACGAGTTGGGAGTCATTGGTTCAGTTTTTTGGCCTTTCAGTTATTAACAGTGCATTTCACTTTTGTGAAATCTCTTGTTAATAAAATTTGATCTGCTGAATCAGCACTCACCCACGTGCCGAATCCAACCAGTATGTGTGGTTAAAAATGACAAAACCTGCTCCGCTGTAATCAGGCGTCGCAGCACACTTGTGACACGCTAGGTGTCTCAGGTGGGACCCCGATGATGAAGTATGCCACCAACTTGATTGGTGGGTGAGGGGTCTTTTTCACATAACCTAAGTGTGTTTCTTTTCACAATTTTAGTGTTTGGCACATCACAGACTTATGTGGACACATCAAAATTATATATTACAAAACTACCTGTGTTTGGGGGGGAGGGGGCACCTACGTTTTTGGTCCTTAGTGCGGCCTTCATCTAGGGAAACCTACCACACCCAGACATTTTTTAAAACTACACACCCCAAGGAGTCCAGGGAGGTGTGGCTTGTGTGGATCCCCCAACATTTCTTACCCAGACTCCTCTGCAAACCTCAAAATGTGCTTAAAAAAGCATATTTTCCTGACTTTTCTTTGTACGATCACTACTCCAGCACAAAATTCCTACTCCCCAGCGTTCCCCTCAGTCTCCCAAGTAAAATGACACCTCACTTGTGTGGGTCCCCAAAGCAGAGTCAGCCTAAAGATGTATAAAAGAAGAATGTGTGCTTATCAAATCGCTGTGCTATCCCCTCAATCTCTACAAGTTTTTGGCCTTTTTCTGTTGCAGGCACGTGGCCCACCCACACAAGTGAGGTATCATTTTTATCAGGACGCGGGGTGGAAGGAAATTTGTGGCTCCTCTCAGTTTCCAGAACTTTCTGTCACCGAAATGACAGGAAAAAGTGTTTTTTTAGCCAAATTTTGAGGTTTGCAAAGAACCTGGTCAGAGCCCCACAAGCCACCCCATCTTGGATTCCCCTAGGTGTCTAGTTTTCAGAAATGTGCAGGTTTGCTAGGTTTCCCCAGGTGCCGGCTGAGCTAGAGGCCAAAATTCACGGCTAGGCACTTTGTAAAAAACAGCTCTGTTTTCTTTCTGAAAATGTGATGTGTCCACGTCGTGTTTTGGGGCATATCCTCTAGCGGGCGCTAGGCCTACCCACACAAGTGAGGTACCATTTTTGTCGGGAGACTTGGGGGAACGCTGGGTGGAAGGAAATTTGTGGCTCCTCTCAGATTCCAGAACTTTCTGTCACCGAAATGACAGGAAAAAGTGTTTTTTTGGCCAAATTATGAGGTTTGCAAAGGATTCTGGGTAACAGAACCTGGTCAGAGCCCCACAAGTCACCCCATCTTGGATTCCTCTAGGTGTCTAGTTTTCATAAATGTGCAGGTTTGCTAGGTTTCCCCAGGTGCCGGCTGAGCTAGAGGCCAAAATCCACAGCTAGGCACTTTGTAAAAAACAGCTCTGTTTTCTTTCTGAAAATGTGATGTGTCTACGTCGTGTTTTGGGGCATATCCTGTCACGGGCGCTAAGCCTACCCACACAAGTGAGGTACCATTTTTATCGGGAGACTTGGGGGAACGCTGGGTAGAAGGAAATTTGTGTCTCCTCTCAGATTCCAGAACTTTCTGTCCCCGAAATGACAGGAAAAAGTGTTTTTTTGGCCAAATTTTGAGGTTTGCAAAGGATTCTGGGTAACAGAACCTGGTCCGAGCCCCACAAGTCACCCCATCTTGGATTTCCCTAGGTGTCTAGTTTTTAAAAATGTGCAGGTTTGCTAGGTTTCCTCAGGTGCCGGCTGAGCTAGAGGACAAAATCCACAGCTAGGCACTTTGTAAAAAACAGCTCTGTTTTCTTTCTGAAAATGTGATGTGTCCATGTTGTGTTTTGGGGCATATCCTGTCGTGGGCGCTAGGCCTACCCACGCAAGTGAGGTACCATTTTTATCAGGAGACTTGGGGGAACACAGAATAGCAAAACAAGTGTTATTGTCCCTTGTCTTTCTCTAAATTTTTTCCTTCCAAATGTAAGACAGTGTGTAAAAAAGACGTCTATTTGAGAAATGCCCTTTAATTCACATGCTAGTATGGGGACCTCAGAATTCAGAGATCTGCAAATAACCACTGCTTCTCAACACCTTATCTTGCGGCCTTTTTGGAAATACAAAGGTTTTCTTGATACCTGTTTTTCACTTTTTATATTTCAGCAAATGAATTGCTGTATACCCGGTATAGAATGAAAACCCATTGCAAGGTGCAGCTCATTTATTGGCTCTGGGTACCTAGGGTTCTTGATTAACCTACAAGCCCTATATATCTCCGCAACCAGAAGAGTCCAGCTGACATAACGGTATATTGCTTTAAAAAATCTGACATCGCAGAAAAAAGTTATAGAGTAAAACGTGGAGAAAAATGGCTGGGTTTTTTTCACCTCAATTTCAATATTTTTTTATTTCAGCTGTTGTTTTCTGTAGGAAACCCTTGTAGGATCTACACAAATGACCCCTTGCTGAATTCAGAATTATGTCTACATTTCAGAAATGTTTAGCTTTCTGGGATCCAGCATTGGTTTCACAACTATTTCTGTCACTAACTGGAAGGAGGCTGAAAGCGCAAAAAATAGTAAAAATGGGGTATGTCCCAGTAAAATGCCAAAATTGTGTTGAAAAATGGGGTTTTCCGATTCAAGTCTGCTTGTTCCTGAAAGCTGGGAAGATGGTGATTTTAGCACCGCAAACCCTTTGTTGATGCCATTTTCAGGGGAAAAACCACAAGCCTTCTTCTGCAGCCCTTTTTTCAATTTTTTTTAAAAAAACCAAAATTTTCACTGTATTTTGGCTAATTTCTTGGTCTCCTTCAGGGGACCCCACAAAGTCTGGGTACCTCTAGAATCCCTAGGATGTTGGGAAAAAAAGGACGCAAATTTGGCGTGGGTAGCTTATGTGGACAAAAAGTTAGGAGGGCCTAAGCACAAACTGCCCCAAATAGCCAAAAAAAGGCTTGGCACCTGAGGGGGAAAAGGCCTGGCTGCGAAGGGGTTAAGATGTGCCAGAGTGGTTGAAGACAGAACTTCCAAAGTGGGATCAGCTTCTTGCAGATAAAGAGCACATGGGTCAGTGATTCCTTGTCCTTAGTACAGAAGTGGAATCTCTTGTCAGTCTAATCCAAACTCCTCTAATCATACCAGTAGGACTTCAGATGGACTAAACTGAAGCGCACGCCCATTAGCTGTTGTTTCGTAGTTTGGGTTGAGGGGCAGGGAAAGGTAAGATGGAGGGGACCCTGGCTCATAAAACAACAAAGCCAAACTGCTGTGAGCCAATTTCTTCACGGCTTGTGCATCACGTTTTTGCCAATATTAGCCTAGCTTGTTTGATCAGCAGCTTAGCCACCACGGGTACTGGCAACGTGCTTATCCAGAGCTCACATGCTTCTATAGCCTCCAAAGTGTGGTTTAGAAACGTGTGCTAATTTGTTGCCGGGCTACTCATTAGTACCCAGATGGAGCTTTTCAACACGTGCTCCTGCTTGACTTTCATGCTATAGGCTAGGAACATGGTTTTTAGTAACTATTATTGCAGTTCGCCCGAACTCTAGACAATTTTGAACAAGTGAAGTGCAGTTTGGAAGCAAAAATACTCTTCTATAACAAGATGACTGTGCTCTATCCAGCCAGTTAGCCATTCTGTCCTGGAAGGTCAGTGCACCAAAGGCCACAGTGGGGAGGAATTTGCATCCTATTACCTTTAGGAGCGGGGATAAATCCAGAGTGTTCATTGATTTGTTTTACTTTGCAAAAGCCCATTCTTCAGAATTACAAGCTCCCTGCTGGGCAGTAATGCGTGCTGCCAAGTAGCCCCTCTGGTCCAGATAGACTCCCACATATGTGTAGGTGTTCACCACCTCATTGGCCTTTCCCTCAATGAACCATGACCCCATTTTTACCATCTACTGGGATATTATCATCACATTTATTTTCATTGTAATCAATTTCAGGCAGTCGGCCTTACAAGAGATGGTTAGAACAGTGAAGAGTTTCTGGAGGCCAATAGGCACTTTATCCAAAAGGACTGTATTCTGCATACTGGGGTGATTCAATTTTGAGGCCGGCCATTTTAGCTGTAAATTCCCTTACCGGTACCAAGTGGACTGGGAAGTCAACCCGGTACAGAGTAAGTGAGAGTGGTGCCAGTATACAGCCTCACTTCAAGCCTTTAATTGTCTGGATTTTGCCAGTGGTTGCCCATCCAGTGCTAACTCTTATCTTTAACCAAGTGTCAGAGTAAAGGGTGATCATTTCTTTTAGTCAATTTTGATGGATGTCCTAGGTATTGAGTTTCACACAGAGTTGTGGCTGTGGCACGCTATCAAATGGAATTTGGAAGTGAATAAACTTGACATAAAGGACCCTTCCCTTGGCTATTATTGTGGCTTTAATCAGATAGGAGATGCAGATAAGAGTTTCTTCGATGTGGCAGCCCTTTTGGAAGCCAGTTTGAGACAGGGGGATCAGCTTCCTTTCTTCCGCCGAGACTAGGAATTCTTGGTTTAATTTAGTAGTGTAATATTTCCCTTCAAAGTCCAGTAGTATGATAAATCGGTAGTTCCCTGGGCACAATTGCAAGTCTTTCTTGTGGATTGGGACCAAAAGTGAACCCCTTCATGTCTCAGGAATACTTCCCCAGACAGTATTCCTGGAACAGAGGTGCAATTACTGCACCCCATTGAGATGGGGCCCACTTGTATCCTGCGGCTGGGATGCCACTTGGGCCAGGCACACAACCTGCTTGCATTGACTTAATGGCTTATACTACTTGAGTCAGGGTTATTGGTAGTATGTTAACATGGTCTGGGACAGGTTGCATAGTAGGCCCTTCAAGGCTCCTCTCTGGTGGCTTGGGCAGGCTAAGGATCACTGTGGGGTCTACATAAAGAGCTTTAATATAGGTTTCCCATTCGCCGGAGGTGGCGTTGGTGATGGTTGCCTGATGGTTCTGTTTGGAACATTTGTTGACCCATAGCCAAAATGTCCTTTGATCCCTGTATTGTATTGCCTCGTATGAGACATCTGAGCTTCCTGTTCCCTCGTTTGGGCACAGAGGGCTTTTCTATTTTCTAGACAAATTGTGGTGACTCGGCTCCGCAGTCATTTGTTAGCTCCCTTGTCCTTGCTAAGCGTACACAAGGCTTTATTTATGCTACAGGTCACTATTTGATGTTTCATGCTGGCTACCAACTAGTGTTTACAAACAACTTGGCATTTTCTGTCTCACCCAGGCTGTCTAGGCTTTTCTTAGGTTTTCAGCCAGGGACTCCCAGAAATTTGTAGTGGTAGTTTCCCCGCTTGCTCATCGGGTTGTGTCCAGGATGTGATCCACAATTGCCCCTTGCTCGTCTTCATTTACTGAGAAACACTTTATTTTATTGACAGGCTCAAGTTGTTTCTGGTTGCCAAGGGGACTTGTTTTGGGGTAGGTGGGCTTTGGGGCTGGGCTTCAAATGTAAGACTTACATGGTCACTGGCCATGGAAGAGGTAATTATAAACTTGATTTTGCATTGAAAAGCAGCCAACGACACCTAGATGTAGTCAAGGGTGGCCATTCTGAAACAAGAGATGTGAGTGTACGCCACGGGCTAGTCTGTGTTAAATCCCCCATCTAGTGAGCACAGACCTAGCTGGTTTATGAAGGAGGCCAGGATGATTCTTGCTTATCAGTTCATTGGAATTTCCTGTTAATCGGGGGTATGGCATATATTTGAGTGTCCAGGGCCACACAAGAGATATTCAGCACTGTGGGTGTAAGGTTCATATTAAAGTCACCCATCACGACCAACATGCCATCTGAGTGTAAAACTGATACATTTTTCAGAATAAGAAACAGTGTAGCTATTATTGCCTCTCATCTTGAGATAGATACATTATTAAAATAATAGTGAGCCCGGTTCTTACATTGCCTGTCAGTGAAAATTTGATTAAAATGTAGGCACTTCTTCCTTTGCAGAGGGTTGTGGTGGTTGCTGCCAAGTCATTTTTTATGCAAATTAAGCCTTCCGGATGTGGGCTCCCTGTCTGTGAGGCTACGGCTGATGATTCATAGGCTGTAAAGGCAGACCAGAGGGATGAGTGGAGAGCCCAGGTTTCCTTCAGGTGATATTTTTGTATTTCCTTAGTTCACTGATGGCTGTTGTCTTGGCTTCTGTGTCATTTAGGCCTTACATGTTCCATAAGCTGTTTTTAAAGCTGGGGCTTATTGCTTAGTTTCGATTTACTGATGGCTGTGTACTAGGGTCTGGGAACTAAGGGCCTTTGGAAGCCACACCCCATCTGGGCATTTATTTTCATGCATGGTGCAATGGCAGGCTGATTTTTTGTTTGTTGTAATTAGCAAATTCCCCTCTGTGCTTGGTGGAGGTCTGTTTCCTTCTTTGGTACTCCTTAGGATAGAACTGGTCATGAACCTTGGCTTTTAATTGTTTTCCTTCCCCTGACACACTGATTCATTTGTGCCATCATACTTCTCTTTTAAGACAGGGTATTTGTGTGGGGCCATTTCTCTAACTTGTATTCCTCAGTTTTCTAGGTGCTTTTTGTTCCTTCTTAGAGCTCTTACCCGTGCAGGGTTAGTGAAGGTAATTTCAGTGCACTAATTTATCTACCCTAAGTATGGGGAGGAAGGCCACTCTACTGATAATGGCAGAAATAATGTTTTCAAGTTTTAGAATGTGGGCACAAAGCTTCACAATATTCCCTCTGCTATGAATGTCCCACTTCCCTCGGAAAGCATACTCAGCATATAATATGATCTTGAGGTTGTGGGAAATTACAGTTGCCTGGCCACTGCACTGCACTACATCCTGACACTCAGCTGTTTGGGGGACAGTCTAATGGCTCCCTCGCTGCAATCCCGATCCGGGACACTAAACTTGCTGATGTTCTGAGCTAAAGGCTATAGGAGGACACCCTGTGGGGCCAATATCATAGGGTTGCCCCCCCAGGGCATTGGTGTAATGGCAGGGCATTCCCCTAAAACTCATGTGCTCCATGTATTGTTTGTCTGCTGCTTTCACTCCTCTCATATCCGCTTGGGATAGCTGCTGTTTGCATCCACACTGAGGTCTTATCAGGAACTTTTGCTGTGTTACACCGTGATAGTGTGATTTTTGCAGTGATATGTATTGGGAGCAGGCTTCCTGTTTGTTGAGTCAACCCCTGCACTTCTTTATGTTTGAAATTAGAGGCATGTTTTGTAGGGGTGTCTGCCTCCTCATTGTTGCTATCTTTGTGGTTGCAATTGGCGGAGCTATTTAGGTTTATTATGGGTCTACTGTTTTTTTTACCTTTGGGTCCTTGATGTCAATCTGGAGCCAGTCCAAAGAATACACACTTATTGTTTTGCTGCTTTTGTTCAGATTTTTCAATGTTTTCTTGTTCTTTCTAGATAGGGGTGTGCCCGTCAGGACCTGCGCATTAGTGCAAATTCTTGGGGCTTTGGATTCTGTGGTGGAGTGCTCCTGTCCTTGTTTATGATCCTGCTGATGCTTGTGCTGGACGATGCCACCGGCTGCCAGTTTTGATGGAGGTGTGTGTGGTCAAGAGTTACTTGACTATTGGTTGCCCCTGTTGCTTTCAGCCTTTTGGCTTCTTGGGTTGGTGTTGATGTGCCTATCCTGCTTTCCATGTCTGGCAAGGGTTCTGAGGCCCTGAAGCTTTGTTGAGAAGAAGGCTCATTCCTGGACGCTGGGCCCCTCATTTCCTTTTTCAAGTCCTCGATCAAGGAACTCATTATATCCCGCAACGATTCTAGTCTCTTTATGATTGGGCTGCAGTGGCATGAATTCTGCCTTTTGGTCAGTTGTGCTGATTCTTCATTATTTATTAAGCTGTTTAGATGGTCCAACTTGCCCTTAATTCTTATATTTAATGATGCAACTGACTATATTTATTTGGACGTCAAGTTTATCGTCATGGATGAGTTCTGTGTTGGCCATCGAGTTCAGTGCTTTATTAATGCTTATTAATGTAAAAGAAGACAGGGATGAGGGAAGGCATTCTTCCTCCCGGGTACATTCAATTTTTGAAGCTTTGTTTTGTTGATGAACAAAGCATGAACTAGAGAAGGTTGAGCACAAATAGGCTAGCAAGCACCTCTAATCTTGCTCCCTGTTTTGGATTGTGTCAATGTCAATATCTTCCACTACCCACTACAGTATCTACAGGGATTAACCGCCTTCTTGTAGGTATCTATGCCAGCCTCCAAACTGGCCTGTTCCCCTCCCTGGGCCGAAATCTCCTCTGTGTCATTAGCACATGATGAGCAGGTTATCATGGCTGGGTTGTGCAGTAATTAAATGCCATTACATTCTTGAGTCACTGGCAAAGCTGATGTGCATTTTGTATTGATCTTTGTTATGCTTTCTGGAAGCCAAGCTGGACGTTAGGGTGATGATTGGTTGTCCTGTGTCTCTAGAATCTTCAGAGCCACTGGAGTATCCTTTATGTTACCTTTTGTAGAAGGTTCTACAACCTGAGCTGGGGGTAGCATTGCTAAAGTTTTCCATTCAAATTTTGTCCTCCTCCTCACCGTGGTATTGGCTGGTGTCACCCAAATGCTCCTCAGGGCCTCGGTTGTACTTATTGTCTCTTTCCCTGTGATTATTATGTGAGAACCTTTTAGACACTACGATACTATGACGTGTTGTGAGGTGCTACATTTTTTTCCTCCGCAGGGATATTTGTCTGAGCTTGAGGATTCACGTTGTAGAGTGAATTGGCTCTCCTTGGCAGGGAGTGCTAGTTAGCCTCTAATATCATTCTTGTGCTTTGCTGGTGTGCTGCCATATCCGACCCAAGTGTGGAGCTGAGGGAAAGTACCTACTGTTGGAGTTATTTTGTTACAAAATTCAGGGTTGGGTGGTACTCTGGGTTTCCCCTGTCCCCCTGTGCTGAGATACAGCAGCTTATCCTTTTGTCTTTTTGCTCTCTTATTAGGGAGTTGGCATGCTTGAAGCTGTGTTAATGTGGTGTTTCTTGTCCTCATTCTCTCAAGTTTATTTGAAATTACCACCTTGTGCCATTGCTTCTGAAAAGACGTTTGACTGATGGTTCTACCTTGTACTATGTGCAGTGTCCAAAAAATTATCAGGATGGGGGCACAAGCAGGCCTAGGCCTCACAGAAGTGCACTGTGAGGCTAGGCGCCAAACTCAAGCACCAAATTAGATGATTTTGTTGCTTACGTTGCAGTGTCCTTGAAGTCTTCGGTGCCCCATATGCACACAAGCACTTAAATGAGAAAACGGTGAGTGGTCTTGTCTGGTCTGAGAGGGAAAAGGGCATGAGCATACACCGGTGTTTAAATGTGCCTTAAGATCTTGTGCCTGGCAGCCTTGGGGGAGACTTAGGGAGGCTTTGGGGCTTAGGGAGACCTAGACACCAAGAAGCTTGTATATTTAGCAGGCCTGGATGATGGAGATTCACTGGATTGTTGTGGGACACTTGGACGCTGGAGTTCTTTAGAATTCGTAGGTGGATCACTGCGAGCAAAGCAGGAGCACACCCACAATGCAAGTACACAGGAACCAAGCTGCACCCTAAATTAGTAGGGCCCGTTTGGTGAACCTGGAGCTCAACCAAATACAGGGCCTAAGCCGGTTTCCCTTGCCCTACTGTGGTTCCAGGTGCCTGTCTATTTCTTTGATTCCCTGCAGAGCATTTGAGTCTCCTTAAAGTTTAGGTCCTCATGGGGCTCTACTGGAGTCCGTGTAAACAAACTCCATAGCTGCATAAGCTCCTTTTGTATTTTCTCCTGTTGATGCTTGTTGCTGGTCTCAGGCGCCCCTTCCTCACTCACACTTGTATATGTTTGCTGCTGTTAATTATTGTTTATTGGTATTGTTGTGGAGGATGGAGGACAGAATAACAGCATCAAAGAAGACACCAGTGCTGCGACAGGTGGTACTGGACTGCGGTGGGCTGTGGGGCACTGCTATAAGCCGGGTTGGTGGTGAGAGCAGTGTAGACAAGGCACTAGTGCCGTAAGCAGAGTTAGCATCACACCTGCAATGCACCCACCCTCACCATAACCTACCACAGCTCTTCCTGCACCCTTCCAGGAGCCTAAAGATCCCAGTGCATAGGTCCAAGAGCAGCCATTACTTGGGATCGCTCCCCACTTGCCACCCTGACTTCTGGCCCTGGTCCTAGGCCTGCACCACGGCACCTCACTCAGTCTACGTGATCCAGCGCTGTACCGGCTGCTCGTCTGACTTCTCCCTGCTCCACCTCAACAGCATCTCAACTGCATGCTATGTCACGTCCAGCTCGAATACCATTGCAATGCATGTCATTGTTATAGCTGCACATACAAGAAAGCATGTGCAATTAACTTTAGGTCACTCTTCTTCAGCTTCACCAAAGTGTTTTAGTGTTTTTGATTTACATTATGTAAGAAGACTTTTGAGAGTAAACCATACAAATCTTGTAATGGTATTTAAATGTTTTTATTACATAGTTTCAGATCCTCACATTACAACATATGAACAGTATTTTTTTTACAATCGACACATAGTGCTAAATTAAAATGTTTTGTGTTTACACATACATTTGGATAGAAATGTGACTTCACATTTACATGTGCTATTTGAGGTAAGTGTGGAGGAACAAATTGTCAATAGCAAATATAGCAGATTTGTTTTAGCACAGGTGAACAAGATAATCTGTTGCACAAACAAAGAGCACTGTACTGGGTTCCATAGAAGATGGCATGATGTCCTTCACAGGACAGATGGAAAAACTGGCCAGGGGGCATTCACACATTTTTATCAGGAAGTTCCTCTTTGGGAACTGGGGAACTCTATATCTTACTCCTCTGGTGTGCTTTTCCTTTCTGCACCATGACTTAAGCTATGTCAGTTATGGAGTTATTAGTCACATGGAGCCAAGAGTAGGTGCTTGTGATTGCCTTTGTCTACCCCTTATTGGGGTTGAGACACCTACACACTCCCTCAGAGTGCGCAATATGATCTCCATCCCCAACCAGACTTCATTAGCCATTTACTGCTGGACTTCTACCACTCACCAATGAAATGTAACTTGAGGGGTTCTCAGAGTCCTCAGCTTTTATGTGAAAGGTTTATTGTCCATGTCCAGTCTGTGTTGGTTCATTTGGAGAACCAACAATGTTGTCTTCCCTTGCCAATACTGCAGGAGAAGCTTCAAAAATGTCCAGGAGCTGTTTGAAGGTGTTTTCATCTATGGAGCCAGTATGGTGTCATCAACACGTTGGGCATTATATACAGGCTGATCGCCAGGAGATGCTGTTTGCTCCTCTGGAAAAAATAGAAATATGTTACACAGAATCCATGACTGAATATGACACAAGTAATTTCTGTTACATCTGGACAGTATTTTCTTCACTTTCAAGTACAGTGATGTGTGGAACATATGTTTCTACAAGTGAATGTGCCCATGCTGTACTACTGTTGCTTTTCACATGGCAATACATGTACATTGATCACCCAACCTTAGTGTTTACTAGGGGGTCGATTTGTGTTAATTTTACACAATGCAATGCAGCTAGGCAGCTTGTTGTCCTGCTATGCATGCAGAAATGGGCCATATTTAACATGTTACAGTGCATTCCTTCTCTCTCTAACTGCACTGATAAAAAATGTACTGCAGAGTGCCACTGCAGGAACCATCGCACCATATAACTAGGGTACCTGTATTTGCTCTTGTCATCAGTTTGCACCCCAGCACTAGCCAAGAGATGTAATCCACCATATGTTGTTAATGAGCACAAATTCCTGGACCCAACTTTTCATACAGCACAACACACCAAACTGCCTTGCTGTACTGTCTTGCATGCAATTTGTGCATTATTGCACCCTAGGAGTAGAAAGACAGGCACACAACACTACACAGCAAGCCACTGTGCTGCACCGAATGAAAGGGAAAGGGCATGTATGTGCTATTTTAAAATAAATTCTGGGGAATCCTGTAGTTCCCTAGCACACACACAACCATCTCCAGACTCCATAATACAGGAAACTAAGGACCATCTATGAAGTGGATAGCCTTTTTCATAACTGGAACTGGAAGTATGCAACAGTGCAAGTTCTCTTCATTCCCTCAGAACCCAAGGAGCTCATCTGCAGAGCCCTGAAAGGCGCCCCACTCTCTTAAACGTATACATGACTCTCCACCAAGCATCATTCAGACCCATGGATCTAAACCATCTCTTACATAATGACACCCAGATCAACCAAAAACTCTCAGGAGACACCAGCACTACCACAATTTGATACAAAATGTCATTGCCCAACATGGCTAACTCTATGTGAGCTCATACTCAACCTGATATATTAAAATTGTGATATTCTGCAACATGAACTTGTCCTTGTTTCCCACATAAGTAGGTCCAAACCCCTCACCTTTCAACCACCTTAGAAACCTGTCCATCACACAGCGTCACCATGAGACATCAAATTACTTATATCACCTCCACCCGGTTTCACATATTTTTACATGCTCAGAAATGTCTTCATATGGTTCCCTCCTGACACCTGTAAGACCATCACCAAAGCCCTCATCACATGTAGTATTTACTACAACAATGGCCACTAATATAGCATCTCTGCACACCTGCTACACAAGAGGTAAACTAGCCAATACACTACTGCCAGCCCATTACTCAACCTACTTTGTGGCACGCGCACCACACCTCACCTCAAACAAAGAGACTTGGGTCCATATTTATGGGCTTTGGGTGCAGGGCCGTTCATCAAGTCACCTTGCTGCACTGCCTTGCATCAAAGGGAAAGGGTAGGAATGCACCATGTCTATGGCATATGGTGCAGTCCTGTCCTTTCCCACTGCACTGGTACCATTTTGGTAGTCTAGCACCAATGTAGGCACCCTCCCACTACGGTACTAGGGTGCCTGCATTGAATGCAGGATTGTTTTTGTGCAGGAAGGGACACCTTGTACGTTGGTAATCATGCCACCTCTTTTTACTCTCCAGGATAGTACTTTTTGATTGTGAAACCCAGTTTATCTTGTCCATCATGGATTGCCAGATGGCATTCTTCCTTGGTAATGGCGATTTTGAGGTGACAAATAATAGGTGATCATTCTTTGTCACCTGCCTTAATTGAATCTGGTTCTCCTCCGCATTGAAGTTGAACTTCCTTTTCACTTGGTATAACAGCAGGTCTTCAGTGTTGGGGTTATTGTACTTCTGGCTTCCTGAGGCTGTTTCCATGCTTCTCTGCATTGAGGAGTATCAGTTGTGTACATTGCATTGTTTTTCTAAACATTTCTGCAATGCAAAGCAGAGTGATATGACCCAATGCTGATTTGCAGCATGTAAGTGTTTTACAAAACGCCAATCAGCTTTTCATCACATAGGTAGGTCTTGAGTTGCAGTATTTTGCATCAAAATTCATAACGCATCTCAGAACCTTGTATCATGAATACGGCATATCCAGGGCACAGGGAAATGCTCCACAGCACAAACATTTCAGACTCAATACTATGTACAGCAACATTGATAAATATGCCCCTTAGTGTGTGTGTTCTTGTCTTGTTTGAAGAAATTTTACATCCTTAGACATATTCTTTGGAACTGTACAATGTGAAGGAACAATGAGGATGCTATCTGCATAGTCCTGGTTTGCCTCAATCCTCTTTTATTGGATCTGCTACAGTAATGTTAGACTGCGGATCCTCTTGAACCCCGATTTCTTGTGTTTTTCAATAATTGTTGTCATCAGATCCAGTTGCTTTATCTTGTTTCCTCAAGAGGAAGGGACACTTGGAAACGTAGCCAGTATGCTTTATCATTTGGTGCCATTCTAATGAAACAAACATTTGTCAGGCCACTAAAATGCACAATAAAAGCTTCTGCTTAGCCCATGTTGGCCAAATAGCCTCTAAACGTATGCAACCTATTTTGCAACTGGTTGTGTCCTCAGGATTTTATCTGAGTTATGCCCTTTGCCAATTACCTACCTTTTGGGGTATGTATTCCTTTTCCTTGCTCTGCTCAGAAAACAATTTTGACAAGTATTATTCCTGGAACCTACAAGACACAGCCTAACTCTGCATACAGTAGTGAATACATATTTTTCTCAAACAAATATTTTCATCAAAGGTTCCTGAAATTTCCTGAAATTCAGTAACACGAAATTCGTGCATTCCTCAAACTTTTCCCGGTCCTACGAATTATTGTAATGTGGAATTGCCCCCTCAGCCGCTGTAGCTACCGTTTCCATTTGTTGCAGGAAAACATCAGTGCGCATTTTACCAGTGCCTAGCTGACCAAGTTTAAAGCCTCAGTCTAATAAAAGGAAACATTAGGTCATTAAAGATAAATAAATGACAGGACTTCCATCACAAGAGCGTTTTTGTATGCAGACACGTTTGAATTGTCCACTTTCACTAACATGATATGAAAGAAAACATTGAGATGCTATCTGATCCATTCAAAACGCAGTATTATCGCTGTACAAAGTGGCCTTGATTCAGTTTTTCATAGTAGGAGGTGCTATTTATCACATTTAATAAGAGATACTCCATTGTACGATATATATTGATGCAATAAATAGTGCCTGTTCCGAAGTTTAGGGGAATAGCGTACATGTTTTGAGGCATATTTACAAGCCCCCAACACCACCTTAGGACTGCCATAACGTCATTTTTTTTTACGCTAAGGCAGTACTAAGGTGGCTTTTCTGCTGCACCGTATTTACAAAGTGGTGCACTGCTTGCACTGTGCCACTTTGCCACCCCTTGCGCCCCATTATGCCTGCACCAGGCATAATGTATTCAAGTGGGGTGTTCCAGAGCAGGAAGGCCCGAGAAAATGGCAGTCACTGAGCCATTTTTTCCAACATTATTAATGCCTGATCACAGTAGGCGTTAAAATGACGCACCCATTATACTTAATGGCCCTCCCTGTGCTTTGCTACACTCAATATTTTGGACGCTCGTGTAGTAAAGTGTCACAACAGAGTAAAAAATGTTGACGCTATTGTGCTTACAACCACCATGGTATTATAAATTCGGCACAACCATGGTGTCGTTAGGTGCCAGTAGGGGGGACACAAGAAAAGTGGTGCATTGTCTATGAATTTATATTCTTCTTTTGAATATGCCCCATTGCTCCTTTATGTATCAAAAGTCAGACAGTACAATAAATACATTTCTGTTTTCCCCTGTAAATTTAGGCAGGTTTGATGCTATTGTTGTGCTTCGCAGGATTAGCGGCAACAATGTTGGCGCTAATCCTGCAAAGTACATAGAGGTCCATTAAAAATTCCCCTGTGCCTTTTTTGCGGATCCTTTAACTGAAGAATGCCCTCTTGCATACATTATGCCTGGTGGAGACATAGGGGGTCATTCTGACCCTGGCGGCCGGTGGCCGCCAGGGCCACCGACCACGGAAGCACCGCCAACAGGCTGGCGGTGCTCCCGAGGGCATTCTGACCGCGGCGGTTCAGCCGCGGTCAGAAAGGGTAAACCGGCGGTCTCCCGCCGGTTTACCACTGCCCGTTGGGAATCCTCCAAGGCGGCGCAGCTTGCTGCGCCGCCGAGGGGATTCTGACACCCCCTACCGCCATCCTGTTCCTGGCGGTTCGGCCGCCAGGAACAGGATGGCGGTAGGGGGTGTCGCGGGGCCCCTGGGGGCCCCTGCAGTGCCCATGCCAATGGCATGGGCACTGCAGGGGCCCCTGTAAGAGGGCCCCGCTTGTATTTCACTGTCTGCTTAGCAGACAGTGAAATATGCGACGGGTGCAGTAGCACCCGTCGCACCTTCCTACTCCGCCGGCTCGATTACGAGCCGGCTTCATCGTGGGAAGGACGGTTTCCCCTGGGCTGGCGGGCGGCCTTTTGGAGGCCGCCCGCCAGCCCAGGGGAAACCTCAAAATACCCACTGCGGTCTTCAGACCGCGGTACGGTATTTTGGCGGCTCCCGCCGGGCGCGCGGTGACCGCGCCCGGCGAGTGTCAGAATGACCCCCATAATGTGGTGCAAGGGTATACAAAGTGGCACAAAGCGTGGATTGTGTCACTTTGTGAAAATGGCACTGCGATTTTGCCACAGTATTGTCACATTACCGTCAAAAAATGATGCTAACGTAGCGATCGTTGGCACAAGGCCCTTTTTAAATTAGGGCCGCTAACCCACTAGTAATCAGGGTCAAAGTCTTTATTTTACTGCATTTAAAATTGTATTTACCAAGCGTACATGAAGACAAATGAGAATAGAAAAAACACCAACAAAAACTGTGTTTATGACGTGATGCTTCAGCCGCTGTCTATGATCCCAAATAAATAAACTGATCTATTTCAATTTCTATTTTCTTTAACATTAAGTTATGACGTAGCTAGTTGATCCAGGCCAGGCACCTTATTGTGATTCAGTTTTCTGTGCTGCTTCTATGTAGAAGGGATTCTGTTTCTTTTTCTCATCTTCAGCGCATACATTAACTGGAAAAATCTATGCATTAGTGCGTGGGCTACAGACAGCAGAGCATGGACACATGAGTCAGTAATCACATATTTCTGTTTCCTAGCACTGCTACCAACAAACATACATTAACTAAAATTTTTCAGTTAATATATGTGCTGAAAAAAAGAGACTGGCCCTTTATGCGCCAGTGCGTTGCAGAAAACAAGACTATGATATCCTACCAGCAACCCTTTGCACAGCGTGTCTGAATTTTGCAGTGAAATAGAAATTTTAATGATGGGATCTTTGTTAATTGAGGTCGAGCAATCAGAGTATTTACTCCACATTTAGGCCCATATTTATACTTTTTGACGCTAAACTGCGCTAACGCAGTTTAGCGTCAAAAAATTTAGCGCAGTCTAACGCCATTCCGAAGCGCCATGCGGGCGCCGTATTTATGGAATGGCGTTAGCCGCCGCAAGCAGACCGGCGCTGCCTGGTGTGCGTGGAAAAAAACCACGTAGACCAGGCAGCGCCGGCGTAGGGGGAAAATGGCGCTAGGGCGTCTTAAAATGGCGCAAGTCGGGTTGACGCTAAAAAATCGTCTTAACCCGATTTGCGCCATTTTTTCGACGCCCAGACGCCATTTACATGACTCCTGTCTTAGTAAAGACAGGAGTCATGCCCCCTTGCCCAATGGCCATGCCCAGGGGACTTATGTCCCCTGGGCATGGTCATTGGGCATAGTGGCATGTAGGGGGGCACAAATAAGGCCCCCCTATGCCACCCCAAAAAAATTGAAAAATATAAAAAATATACTTACGTGAACTTACCTGAATGTCCCTGGGGTGGGTCCCTCCATCCTTGGGTGTCCTCCTGGGGTGGGCAGGGGTGGCAGGGGGGGTCCCTGGGGGCAGGGGAGGGCACCTGTGGGCTCATTTTGAGCCCACAGGCCCCTTAACGCCTACCCTGACCCAGGCGTTAAAAAGTGGCGCAAATGCGGGGTTTTTTGACCCGCCACCTCCCGGGCGTGATTTTTGCCCGGGAGTATAAATACGACGCATTTGCGTCGCCGTCATTTTTTTAGACGGGAACGCCTTCCTTGCATCTCATTAACGCAAGGAAGGCGTTCACGCTAAAAAATGACGCTCTTTGCCCATACTTTGGCGCTAGACGCGTCTAACGCCAAAGTATAAATATGGCGTTAGTTTTGCGCCGAATTTGCGTCGAAAAAAACGACGCTAATTCGGCGCAAACGGAGTATAAATACGGGCCTTAATATCTTGTCATGACCAAACCAATAGGGTTTCACTCTTATTTTTTGTATCCACTAGGCCGCGCTTCGAATTAAATAGTCCAGTTAAGGCTAGTTAGGAGGTCTTTGGGTCCTGATGAAAGACTTGTGACATTTTTGCATAACCAAGTAGAGTAGAAACTTGTTGACATTAGTCACCCCATCGAAATATAGTTTACCCTTGTAGAAACATACTGTAGATGAGAAGGAATAATTACTAAATTGCCTCAGGGATACAATTTGATCTATTGTAATCTTTCTTGCATCACAAAAAAAAAGAAAAATCATTCAAGAGCTCAGGATGAGCCGGTGATCACAGGGTAGATGCTGACAAAGGAGCACTTCAATGATGAGGCATGTCACTAAGTGTAGTGAGGGGTTTCATCCTTTTTTTCTAAGGAAAAGCCATCTAATAGTTGACAGTGTGGGGCGGAGTCTGCCGGGTGAAAAAAATGGCGCTTAGGCTGACCGCTATTCTGGCTGAGGAGTAAATTCTACATGATCTTGGCGTCCTAGACACGTGACAATGCCTAAAGGCTCCTGGAATCATTTTTACGGTTGCCAGAGTGCACAAATAGACCATGAGCCACCATGGGTGCAGCTCCAGAGCTGAAAACATTGACGAGGAGTGGGCATCACTGAGCACGCTGCACTGGCAGGTAGGCTAACAGAGCGCTCAAGCGACCATGCGAGTCCCTGCTGGTTAGCTTGCTGCGGTGTGCCTTGGCACAGACTGTGGAGAGTTGCATGCCCCAAGAGCCCTTCGATCCTATCCTGCGGGATACATACCTTGCCTGGGACAACTTATAGGCCTGTGCTTGTCGGAGCAGATGTCCTGGCCTGTTGGAGTGAGAGTGGGTAGTGCTTGATGGGGGAGGCAGTACAAGCCCTGGGCGTGGGCCGTGTCCCCTTATATCTGCAGCTCCCGTCCCAGGCAGGATCCCCTGAACTGTGCTCTCTAGATTGGTGCAGTCCCTGCATGGCAGTTGGGAGGGTCCCCGTGCACGCCAACAACAGGGATTGGAGGACTTGGTTTGCCCACCTTGGAGCATGAATACTTCAAGGGCTGTGGTGTGCGGGTGCACCAAGTGCCTGCAAGAGTGCTGGCGACCTCAGGAGAGCAATGCGTGGTCTATTCATGGAGGTGATGCCCTAATGCCTGACACTGTAGCATTGCGAGGCCAGCGCTTCCTCTCTGTTGTCTTACAGTGGCATAAGTGCAGGCATTGTCCAGTGCCAAAAAGTGTCAGACACACTTACCTATGATCCATCCTCTGTCCCCTTGTAGTAGTTCCATCTTGTGTGGCACACTACTGTTCCTCAGCACAAAGGAATCATGGACTGATCCAGGAAACATGGCATTCACATGTAAGATGTACTGGTCTGCAGTACACACCAATTGAATGATCATTGAGTAAAAGTTCTTCCTGTTCACTGACCCTTGGGGGGATGACAGCAATGTGGGTGCCATTGATGGCACCTATCACATGGGGAATGTTGGCACAGGCATAGAAGTCCGACTTGATGGCAGGGAGGTCAGCACTTTGGGGAAACCTCACATAGGACTGCAGGTGTCGTACAAATGCATTCAGGAATCTGGACAGTATAATTCTAAACATGGGCTGTGAAAAACCTGCACCCATGCCCACTGTCACTTAAATGAGCCCGTGGCAAGGAAATGGAGTGCAGAGAGCACCTGCACTTCAGTAGAGATGGCATGCTGATTCCAATTAGCCGGTCTCAGTGTTGGATCCAGTAATGCACAAAGTTCATAAATAGTAGCATGGTTGAGTCTGTAATTGATAAGGATGTGACGCTCCACCATGGTCCTCAAATCAACATGTGGTCTGTACACCAATGGGGCCCTCCCTCGCCACAAGGGTCTGTACCTAGGAGGAGTTGAGAACACATGTGAGGAACACACATACATCTGCCCACAAGGTTTCCTATTCAGCATAGCTGACATACAAGTCGACAACACATATGCATAGTAGGTGTGAAACTGGAGTAACATGTCCTCAATGATACATCAGGACTGTTTTTGATCAGTAAATATATATGTGTAAATGCCTATGGGGGTTGGGGACAATAGGGCCTGCATGGGGCATCTGAGTATTTAATAACTGCATAGTAAAGGCCAAAATGTCTGCCCCCTGTAATTCAGAAATGCTGTAGTGGAAATGACCTTATATCGATAGCGGTTGACGTAATAGCGTAAGGCAGTGTTCACCACCGTGCGACCATTCATTGGTTAACATGGTTGTCAATGGGGATTCTCACGTATCATAATCGCCGCTGGCAGTGACAGTGCACACCGATGTGGTGCGTACACTAACTCGTCACCCCAACTTCACTTGACTCCCGGATTTCGTGCATGAAGGTACTCCACTGAGTGTGCTGCTGTGTCCTGCCTCTGGTCATGGAAATGGCATGTGTGGCAAGGGAAAGGGCCCTGGCCCTCACCAGCGAGGAATTGGAGAAGCTTGTGGACGGGGTCCTGCCCCTGTACGCCAAGCTCTACGGTCGACCAGAGGTACAGGTGAGTAGGTGGATTGGGGGGCATGGATGTGTGTAATGGTGGTAGATGACTGTAAACATGTGTGCACGTTTGACACTGTACAGTCCTGGGTTCCTGACATGCTGCATGTGTGTGTGGTGTTATGCTGTTGTAAATGTCCGTCCCATAGTGGATGTACAGCCAGCTGTATGTAATGTCCATTGTCTGACCTCTGCGTTCCTTTTTCTGTGTGTCCCCTATAGGTCAGCGCCCATCAGAAGATGGGACTGTGGCAGGCCGTCGCGAGGGAGGTGCAGACCTTGGGGGTCTACAACCGGCGGAGCACCCATTGCAGGAAGCGGTGGGAGGACCTTCTGCGCTTGGCGAGGAAGATCTGAAAGGCCCAGCTGGGGAAGTCCTCCCAATGAGGAAGAGGTGCCCGTCGGGCACTGACCCCTCTTATGAAATGCATTCTGGCGGTGACGTATCTGGACCTGGAAGGGCGCTTGAAGGCTGCACAGCAGACACAAGGGGGTGAGTACATGAACCTTAGTATGCCTCCTTGATGGATGTGTGAGTGTGCTGTGGTATGTATGCTGTCTAGTGGCAGGGTCCCTGACTGATGTCTTTATACATAATGGACCCTGTGGGGAATAGGGTTGTAAGGGTCAGGTCTGCAGTACTTCAGGTCCTTCAGTGCTGTGGGGAATGGCTGTAGAGCAGGGTTCTGGCTACTAGCCAGGGGCACAGCCATGTGTATAGCGGTAGGTGCTGCCTGGTGGAATATTTGCAGGGTGGGTGTATGTGTGAACCACTTATGTACCTCCATTCAGCTATTTAAAATTGTCTCTCCTGTTTTGTCTCCCCATCCCTGTTCTCTTGTGTTGTCTGTGTACATCAGCATCATCTGGCGAGGGAGCTGAGGCACCAGCGAGTGGGGATGCAGCGGCCCACCGTTCCACGGAGGCAGAGTCGTCTGACGCCAAGGGGACCAGTGGGTTGGAGGGCGAGGGGAGTACCACAGGGGAGGCAACTACCACTGGAGGTTGTGACTCTGATACCTCCTCCGATGGGAGCTCCCTGGCAGACCCTAGTGGGCCCACCCATTCTGTGTCATCTTCCACCACCCCCCATACCATCACCGCCCTCCCATTTGCTCCCCACCGAGTTGCCGGTGCCCACTCACCCAGAAGGGTGGGCGTCTCCTATGCCCCAGGCACCTCCTCCCATGCCCCAGGCAGCCCTGCTGCCCTCATGGAGGAGACTATTGACCTCCTGAGAACCATCTCTGTAGGCAGAAAATCATTGTCAATGCCATCCAGGGGTTAGCACTCAGAGGTGCAGCATAACAATGCCTACCTGGATTGCATTCACGGTGCCGTGTTTGGCCTACAGAGATATTTTCAGGCTCTGGCCTCCTCTTTGACGGCCGTCAGTGTCCCTGGTCATTCCGTCCCCCTTCCAACCACCTCTACCCCTTCCAGGACCCCATTCCATTCACCCGTACCAAGCACACATTCTGACACGCAGGCACACACCTCAACACACAAGAAGCATACTTCAAAACACAAGTACCACACTTCCCACCACAGGCATACACACAGCCAACATACACCGGCACACACACCAACATCTACTTACCCCAGTGTGTCCGCATCTTCTGCCTCCCTGTCTATCCCCTGTACATGCACACTCGCAGGCACTGCACCCTCATTCAATGTTGCTGACCCTATTCTTGCAGTCACCACAAAATCAGACATCCATTCATGCACCCCAGACACCACATTTGCACTCACCACAATGACTTTAGTTGACACGTGCAGCACACTCACTAAACTTGCAGGCACCCATACAACATCCATGTACACTGGCAGCCTGTCTTGTCCCACTGTGTCCACCCCCTCCCAAAGCACTCAAACGTACTGAAACACCCACCCAACACACATCCTCCACACCTCAGCATAATGTCCAGTCACCTGTACCCAAGTCACGCACACCTACACCTATCACAACCTCTCCCTCTACCTCCACTCCCACGCCTTCCTCCAGGTCCACCCCGATTGCCCATAAAAAACTTTTCCTATCCCGTGTTGACCTATATTCAAACCCACTGACCCACCCCATCTCGTCCCTAAACGTGCTTATCTCCTTGCCCTGTCCACTTCTCCCACGTCACAGCCCCCCTGTCTGCCCTTCCAATTCCTGTGCTACCTCCCCTGTGAGCAAGAGACCCCGTGCTGGCCCTTGAACATCTGCTGAACCCCAGGCCAAGTCCACTCCACCAGCTTCAAGGTCCAGGTGAGCGTTTTCCCTTCCAAGTCCGGTTTCCGACGTGTTTTTGTTCGCGGTGAATCCGCCCCGGAAAAGGTGGCGGATTGGCCTGTTGTAATACTGTGGGCTGTACATTGTCTTCTGCCTGTCTGTTGGCGGTTGCCAGGAACAGGACGCCATGGAGCCAGAACTCCATATTCTCCCTGCCTTTGTCTTCCTTCTCCTCTACCAGGAGCACGAACGCTGGCGGCGAAGACCACGGTGAGTACTGCACCTATGATACAGGGGAGGGGGGAAGGAAAAGAGAGTGACACACACACCCAACACCCTCACCCACCACAACAAACACACTAATACATGTTGATACAGTACAGTTACACCCTCCAACCCCCCCCAGAAGAATGCAAAGACAAAAGGAAATTATTGTAACCATTGTAATCTATTAAAATCCAGTACTCAAAAATATATATACACTATAAACAAATATATACACCAATAATACAAGTCCAGGTATTGCACCATTTATGTCCATGGACCACTGGGTCCAAAATGCATGGGCGAGGCTCACACTCAATACCCGATCAAAATGGCGAGAACACTGCAGGGGCATCAGATAGAAATACAACAGGCACCTCAGGGAGAAGGGAAGGGGGGGCACCTCAGCCGGATGAGTGCACGACGCCAGATCCACGAGGGAGCTCCATGCCCACTGCTGTATCCTGGGGATTGCAAAGCCACAATCTCTCAAGTCCTTCCAGTGGGTGGTTTGCCCACTGCTTTATCCTGGGGAGTGCAAAGCGACAGTCTCTCAAGTCTTTCCAGTGGGTGGTTTGCCCACTGCTTTATCCTGGGGAGTGCAAAGCCACAGTCTTTCAAGTCTTTCCAGTGCGTGGGTTGTCCACTGCTTTATCCTGGGGAGTGCAAAGCCACAGTCTCTCAAGTCTCTCAAGTGGGTGGGTTGCCCACTGCTTTATCCCGGGGAGTGCAAAGCCACAGTCTCTCAAGTCTTTCCAGTGGGTGGTTTGCCCACTGCTTTATCCCGGGGAGTAAAAAGCCACAGTCTCTCAAGTCTTTCCAGTGGGTGGGTTGCCCGCTGCTTTATCCTGGGGACTGCAAAGCCACGGTCTCTCAAGTCTCTCAAGTGGGTGGGTTGCCCACTGCTTTATCCTGGGGAGTGCAAAGCCACAGTCTCTCAAGTGGATAACAGTCTCCACTGGTTCTGGAGGGGGCTTTGTGCCCAGAGTGCTTCATCCTGCCAAGGACAGAGGTAGTGGATGTGAATCTCCACTGGTTCTGGAGGGGGCTTTGTGCCCAGAGTGCTTCATCCTGCCAAGGACTGAGGTAATGGATGTCTTTCTCCACTGGTTCCGGAGGGGGCTTTGTGCCCAGAGTGCTTCATCCTGCCAAGGACTGAGGTAGTGGATGTCTTTCTCCATTGGTTCTGGAGGGGGCTTTGTGCCCAGAGTGCTTCATCCTGCCAAGGACAGAGGCATTGGATGTGAATATCCACTGGTTCTGGAGGGTGATTTGTGCCCAGAGTGCTTCATCCTGCCAAGGACTGAGGTAGTGGATGTCATTCTCCACTGGTTCTGGAGGGGGCTTTGTGCCCAGAGTGCTTCATCCTGCCAAGGACAGAGGTAGTGGATGTGAATCTCCACTGGTTCTGGAGGGGGCTTTGTGCCCAGAGTGCTTCATCCTGCCAAGGACTGAGGTAGTGGATGTCTTTCTCCACAGGTTCTGGAGGGGGCTTTGTGCCTAGAGTGCTTCATCCTTCCAAGGACAGAAGCAGTGGATGTGAATCTCCACTGGTTCTTGAGGGGGCTTTGTGCCCAGTGTGATTCTTCCTGCCAAGGACTGAGGTAGTGGATGTGAATCTCCACTGGTTCTGGAGGGGGCTTTATGCCCAGAGTGCTTCATCCTGCCAAGGACAGAGGTAGTGGATGTGAATCTCCACTGGTTCTGGAGGGGGCTTTGTGCCCAGAGTGCTTCATCCTGCCAAGGACAGATGTAGTGGATGTGAATCTCCACTGGTTCTGGAGGGTGCTTTGTGCCCAGAGTGCTTCCTCCTGCCAAGGACTGAGGTAGTGGATGTCATTCTCCACTGTTTCTGGAAGGGGCTTTGTGCCCAGAGTGCTTCATCCTGCCAATGACAGAGGTAGTGGATGTGAATCTCCACTGGTTCTGGAGGGGGCTTTGTGCCCAGAGTGCTTCATCCTACTCGTGGCGGCCTCAGTAGCGGCGGTGCTTGCGACGCTCATGAGTCTGCGGTGCTGGTGGGTGGTTCAGTGAGCATGCTGCTGGCGGCGGTGTCCTTGGCAGCGGTGCTGCTGGCAGCGGTGTCCTGGGCAGCGGTGCTGGTGGCGGCAGTGTCCTTGTCAGTGGTGCTGGTGGCGGCTGGCAGCGGTGCTGGTGGCAGTGGTGTCCTGGGCAGTGGTGCTGGTGGTGGCGGTGTCCTTGGCAGCGGTGCTGCTGGCGGCGGTGTCCTTGGCAGTGGTACTGGTGGCGGCGGTGTCCTTGGCAGCAGTGCTGGTGGCGGCGGTGTCCTGGGCAGCGGTGCTGGTAGCGGTCTTGTCCGCCATGCAGGTTGGCGGCGACTTCCCTTTCTTTCTGTGCCCCTTCCCCACCTTGGACGGTGGCACAGCTTTCTTCCCACTCCCAACTGTAGTCCTGCCAGGACCCTTGGTGGCAGGTGTTTTACCCTTCTCCCTCCGGGCAGTGTTCAACTTCTTATGCTTCTGAGGTGGGGGACAGTCTGTGGTCTGGCTCCTTGGTACACTGTCTGCCCTGCTGCTTGGTGCACTCCAGAAGCCAGTTACTGCTGGCACCACTGTTCCCGCTGATGTGGTGGCTGAGGTGCTGGGTTTGGACCTGGAAAGGTGTGCCCTAGGGGACTGAAGGGGTGGGGGAGGTGAGGGGAAGAGATCAAGGTTGGACAGGAAAAGTTTTTTAGACACACTGGGATGGGTAGATGGAGGGGGTTTGGGAGTGGAGTAAGAGGTAGTGGTTGTAGGAGGTGTACGTTTGCTGACTTTGGTCGAAGGTGGATGGCGGTTGGATGGGTGTGTGGCTGCGTTTGTGTACCTTGGGAGGTGGGCTCACAGACACACTGGGAGAGGACACAGGGGATGTGTGAATGGTAGTGGGGTGGTGAGGGCATGTCCCCGCGGTGTGGTGATGGGCGTGCTGGTGATAGGGGCAGTGGATGAGGATGTAGTGCATTCAGGTGTGAGTGGAGACGAGACAGGGAGAGAGGAGGAGGACGTAGAGGAGGGGGACACAGTGGAGTCAGTGGCTGTTGGTATGTCTGCATGGGTATGATGCTTGTGTGAGTGCCTGTGGGATGTGTGGTGCTTATGTTTGCCAGAGCTTCCCTTGTGTGTTGAGGTGTGTGCAGGCTGGTCTGATGGTGTGCTTGGGATAGGCTGAGGTACAGGGGTTTGGGTCTGGGTGGAGGATGTTGGAGGGGGAATCTGGACACAGGGACAATGGCTGCCATCAGTGCTGAGGCCAGAGTCTGAAAAGCTCACTGTTGGGCTGCCTGACCAGAATGAATGCCCTCCAGGTATGCATTGGTCTGTTGCAACTGCCTCTCTACATCCTGGATGGCATTCAGAATGGTAGACTGTCCAACAGTGAGGGATCTGAGGAGGTCAATGGCCTCCTCACTGAGGGCAGCAGGGGTGACTGGGGCAGGGGCTGAGGTGCCTGGGGCGAAGGAGATGTCCACCCTCCTGGGTGAGCAGCCAAGGGGCACACGCTGAGGGGCTGCTGGGAGGGTGGTGCTGGTAGGGGGGTGGCAGCTGTACCTGTAGATGCGGGGGGCACAGAAGGGCACGCCACCGCAAGGGAGCTCACATCAGAGGAGGAGTCCGTGTCGCTGGTCTCAGCTCCTGTCCCCGCCGTGGAGCTCCCCTCGCCCTCTGTCCCACTGGTGGCTTCAGTCTCTGTTGTCTCACCCTCCTGGGCCATGTGGGATGCAGCTCCCTCCTGCTCCGGTGCCACTGCTCCTCTGCCTGATGATGCTATTGCACACAAGAACAGGGAGACCAAAATAAGGGGGGGAGACAGAAGAAAGACATGTTGAGTGCATGCAATACCACTACCGTTTCGGACATTACAGACACAGAAGACCTCTGCACTACGCCGTGCACTTAGAGTTCCCTAATTATTCACAGGGACATGGGGTACAAGGCCTATGCCGGATTCATGCACACATGGATGTCACACAAGCCTCACTAGGTGTAGTTGCCTCTGTACACTGGTGGAGTTGGGTGCCACATGGCCTGCCTTACGAAGGGACCTTGCCTACTAAACCCGCCTGGCCTAGGGGAAGCCACAGCCCACCTCCCCCACCCAGACACCTCGTAATGCACGCAGATTCAGCTGAATGAGAGTGTACTCACCCCCTTGTGGCTGCTGTGATGCTTTCAAGCGCCCATCCAACTCCGGATACACCACCGCCAGGATCCGGAACATCAGGGGGGTCATGGTGCGACGGGCACCCCTCCCACATTTGGAGGCCATCCCCAGCTGGACCTCCGCCGTCTTCTTGCTCCAGCAGCGAATGTCCTCCCATCTTTTACGGCAGTGGGTGCTCCGTCTGTGTTGGACCCCCAGGGTCCGGACTTCCTTGGCGATGGCACACCAAATATCCTTCTTCTGGTGGGCGCTGACCTACAGGAATGGTATAGGGGAAAAGGAGAAGATATAACCGTCCGGACCTTCACAGTCATTGGCCCATGTTCCCATCCTTGCCCTGACGCACATGTCGTTCCTTGCACGCCTCATTCTACCCCCCCATCTTCCATCCACACCACTACACAGAGGCATTGCCCATACAGCATGCTCACAGTGTACTTACCTGTTTGTCTGGAGGACCGTAGAGTAGCGTGTACTGGGGGAGAACCCCATCCACTAGTTTCTCCAACTCCTCCGTGTTGAAGGCAGGGGCCCTTTCCCCAGAACATGAGCCATTGTCTCTTCCAGACTGAGGTCACATCAGCACTTGTAGTGTAGGTCCTCTCCTGTCGAAGATCAGGTATCAAGTGAGTGAACAGACAGAAAATGGCGGTCACGTCAGCGGCGGTACGTACCGTCACCGCCGGCGTACATCGCCATTGGCTCCTGGGACCCATAGGGTCCAATGTTAATGAATGCAGGATTACGCCGCGGTCTTCGACCGCCTATAGCAACGGTTTACAACGTCAGCACAGTTACCTCATATCCCCTTGTCCAACATTACAGGTCTGGCAGCCGCCATTTCAGGGGGCCACATGGCATTAATTTTAAATGCGTCACACATATCTAGGCCTTGCATACACATTACGGCAGGGACATAGCGGATTGAAAAATGTGTGCAATAAAGTTGTGTTTTCGTACCTCTGTGTGGGCTGACCCTCTGCTCGCTGTTATCGTCCATAGGGCACGTCCGCTGGGGCAGGTGAGGAGATGGCGGCATCCTCCGGTGTAGAGACCGCTGGTGGACCTGTCGACAATGAAAGAGTGACATGTAATTGTCACCTACAGACTGGACCGTGCCACAATCCTGGAACTGTGTGCCCAGTTGGATCTGGACCTGATGTCAGCTATCCGCTATCCCACAGGAATCCCCCTCTAGTGCAGGAGCTGTCAGTACTCCATTTCCTGGCAAGTGGGTCTTTTCAAACAACATTGGCCATTGCATCAGGGATGTCCCAGCCTATGTTCTCCAACGTGTTGTCCAGAGTGTTGTCTGCCCTGCTGATACACATGCACAGCTATATCGTGTTCCCTCAGGTGGAGGATTTGCCTACAGAGAAAGGTGACTTCTAGGCCCTGGGACATATCCCCAACATAATAGGTGCCATTGATGGTACACATGTGGCCTTAGTCCCACCGCAGGAGTGAACAGGTGTACAGAAACCAGAAGAATTACCATTCAATGAATGTGCAGCTGGTGTGTTTGGCCGACCAGTACATCTACCATGTGAATGCCAAGTTTCCTGGCTCAGTGCATGTCGCTTACATTCTGAGGAATAGCAGCATCCCTTATGTGATGGGGCAACTCCAGAGGCACCGTGTGTGGCTATTAGGTGAGGACATGGACCCTATACAGTGTGAATAGTTGTCTGGGTCTGGGGTTGTCTCTAAGGGTTAGTGTGTGTCTAACAGTTGTCCCTCGACATTTGCAGGTGACTCTGGCTGCCCCAACCTCTCATGGCTACTTACCCCAGTGAGGAATCCCAGGACAAGGGCAGAGGAACGCTACAATGATGCCCATGGGCGAACTAGGAGGGTTATAGAGAGGACCTTCGGCCTCCTGAAGGCCAGGTTCAGGTGCCTCCATATGACAGGTGGTTCCCTATTCTACTCACCAAAGAAGGCGTGCCAGATCATCGTGGCCTGCTGTATGCTTCACAACTTGGCTTTGCGACGACAGGTGCCTTTTCTGCAGGAGGATTGTCCAGATGGAGGTCTTGTGGCAGCCGTGGAGCCTGTGGACAGTGAAGACGAGGAAGCAGAAGAAGAGGACATCGACAACAGAAACACTGTGATTCATCAATACTTCCAGTGAGACACAGGTAAGAAGACATCACTGCCTGCTACATCTGATACACTTGTTCTACCTCTCATCTGTCTGTCACTTTCACCCAGTGTATGAACCCTGAGTGGTCACGATACCTTTCGATTTCACAGATGTGGGTCCCACTGTGTGACATCTGCTTTGTTTCCTCATGTACTAGAGCTGTGTGACATAGGCATGTTGACAATACAATGGATATTGCATTTTTCAAATACACATTTTCGAAAGCACAGACTGACTCCAGATAGTTTTGTGATTTAAGGGTGTTTATTTAAGTGATAAATAGTGGAGCGGGTTGTAAAATGGTCAGGGGTGATGGTGGAGGAATGTCCATGGCAGAGTCCAGTCTATTAGTCTCACAGGTGCATTGTCCAAAGGGGCATGGGAAGTGGAGTTGGGGCAGTTGATGGATAGACAGGGTGACAAAGTGGGACAAAAGGATGACAATCAGGGTGGTCTCATTTCTTGGCGGGGGTCTTGGCATTGTTCTCTGTCTTTGTCCTGGATCTCAGGGACCGCTTGCAGGGTGGTTCTCCATCTGCAGGGGGTGGGGTGCTGGTGTCATGGTCCTGTGGCGGTGCCTCCTGTCCACTAGCTCTGGCAGAGGTGGTGGGCAGCTCATCGTCCAGGCTAGTGTCAGGTGCCCCTTCTTGAGCCAAAGTGTCCCTCCTGGTGTTGACGAGTTCCTTCAGCACCCCTACAATGGTGCCCAGGGTGGAATTGATGGATTTGAGTTCCTCCCTGAACCCGAAATACTGTTCCTCCTGCAGCCGCTGGGTCTCCTGAAACTTGGCCAGTACCGTTGCCATCGTCTCCTGGGAATGTTGGTAGGCTCTCATGATGTTGGAGAGGGCCTCGTGGAGAGTGGGTTCCCTGGGCCTGTCCTCCCCCTGTCCACAGCAGCCCTCCCAGTTACCCTATGTTCCTGGGCCTCTTTCCCCTGAACTGTGTGCCCACTGCCACTGCCCCAAGGTCCCTGCTGTTGTTGGGCTTGTGGGTTAGCCTGGGTTCCCTGTAGTGGTGGACACACTGATGCTTGACGTGTCCTGGGTACAGAGGTATGGGCCTGCTGGGTGGGTGCTGTGGTGGTGTTTCCAGAGGGGGGAGGCTCTGTTGTGGCTTATGCCGGTGTGAGGGGAACTGACTGTCCCGAGGTCCCAGATGGGCCGGGCTGGTCATCTAGATCCAGTTGGACAGAGCTGCTGTCATCACTGTGAGCCACTTCTGTGGGGGAAGTGGACATGTCTGGAACCTCCTGTCCGGTGACATTGGGTAGGGGTCCTGCCGGGGTGTAAAGGCATAATTATTGCATCTGTGTGTGCCATGGTGTGCAATGGGTGGGTGACCCTGTACCCCAGTGCTTGCATTCTTGTGTAGGACCTTGTGTGATAATTGGTTTGTGGTCTGTGTGGGTATGTGTAGTGGCCATGCATTGGTGATGGGTGTCCATGCTTTGTTGTTGCATGCAGGGCTTGGTGTTGGGATGGGTGGGTTGTGATAGTGGGACATATGTGAAGAGTTGGAGTGATGGGGGTGAGGGCGAGGTTGGGGGTATGTGATAGCATGCAGGTAGGGTGGGGGATAAAGTAGTGAGATATTTGCCTTACCAGAGTCCATTCCTCCTGGTACTTCTGCGATGCCCTCAGGTTGCAGTATAGCCAAGACCTGCTCCTCCCATGTTGTTAGTTGTGGGGGAGGAGGTGGGGGTCTATCGCCAGTCCTCTGCACCGTGATGTGGTGTCTTGAGACCACGGAACGTACCTTCCCCCGTAGGTCGTTCCACCTCTTCCTAATGTCATCCCTAGTTCTTGGGTGCTGTCCCACTGCGTTGACCCTGTCCACGACTCTGCGCCATAGCTCCATCTTCCTAGCTATGGTGGTGTGCTGCACCTGTGATCCGAATAGCTGTGGCTCTACCCGGATGATTTCCTCCACCATGACCCTGAGCTCCTCCTCAGAAAACCAGGGGTGTCTTTGCGGTGCTATGGGGTGGTGTGGGTGATGTGTGAGGTGGTGTTTGTTGTGATGTGTGAGGTGATGTGTTTGCGTGTGTTGTGTGAGGTGCGTGGATGTTGTGTGACTGATGGTGTTGAGTGCCTGTAGATGCAAGTTTGTTGATGGTGGTGTCTCTCTCTGGCCTTCTGTCGCAATTGTGGTCGTAGGTGTTTGTGGGTGATGTGGGTGTGTGTTTCATATTATATTGGGTGTGTGGGAGTGGTGTGTGTATGTGTATCAGGTGTGTGTATTTCAATTTGTCAAATGTGGTAGTGTTTTGTTAGTGTGTCTGTATTTTGAGCGCGGCGGTGTGTACCGCCAATGGAATACCGCGGTTGAAAAACCGCCCCGTGGATTCGTGGGTTGTGATAGTGTGGGCGTATTCCTGTTGGCGTGACGGTGTCGGTTTTGTTATTGCCAGTTTATCACTGACCTTTGGTGTGGCGGACTTGTGTGGGTGTCTGTATTGTGGCGGATTCCATGTCGTGGGTCGTAATAGCTGTGGCGGTATTCCGCTGCTGCGGCGTTGTGGTGGCAGTCTACTGTACGGCGGTAAGCAGCATTTACCGCCAATGTTGTAATGAGGGCCTATATTTTGGCAGAAGAAACCATTGGAAATGTCCAGTGTTGTTTTGTATTTTTTACGTACTATGTTATTCATGAGTGCTGTGCTATTTGAGTTTTGTATAGCATATGTGCGTGGATGACTGTTCAAATGTCTGTAGTCTAGGACTATTCTGTACAAATGGTCTGTTGTAGCCACTGGGAATAAGGGATTATTCATTGGTGAGGCACAGGGTTTGATTACGCCCTGGTACTCCAGTTGTGTGAGGATTTCCCTCACATGTGTTTTTCCCTTATGTTTAATCGGATATTGGGGTTGTGGTTTACTTTCAATAGGTATTACATAATAGGGGGAATCTTTATCCCACCCTACTTGGTTGTGATATAACACGGGTGCCGGCGCCAATGCCGAATCGATGGTGTTGGATTCTCGAGCTCCTCCAGAACAAGGGTCAGGAAAGAAGGTTTGATAACATCTTCCCTATATTGGCAAGTACGGACAAATTCAGGTGGCCAATCCCTTTCGGCCAGCAGAATATCATATATGTTTACGACGCGATCCCAAAAGATTGCATCGATTGTGCGCTCAATGTCTCCTTCTAACTGTAATTTTAATTTGTACACCCTATCAGGCATGGAGACACGCATGTCCGCAGTCTCTACTGGTAGAAAGTCATCAGTTGCTTTCACCTCCAGATCCACTAGAAGATTCCGGCAAACTATTGGGACCCCTGCCGCGCTGTCTAATAGCGCTAATGCCCACTTCTTGTTCTTCAATACAGCCCTCTTCTTGAGTGACATGTCGAACTGCAACTGCTGCCACCTTTTTCTTTTTGAATTAGTGTTTTTGTTGGGGAAGTTTCTCTTCTTTTTTAACAGAAACTTCTGTTTAGTGTTGTGATTCCTGTCTCGGTTTCACATACTCAGTTCTTTGCTCTGACTACCCACCTCTCTCACTGCATTTTTCCAGTGAGTCTTGAAAGGAACAACATTGGCATGTATCAGTATATTGATATCTGGCAGGCATTTTGATAGTATCTCTATTTTTGAGATTATATCTATACTGGGGGGTCTCTGCATGCAGAGATTCCCCCCTTTCTTTTCTAGGTGTTTGTTGTTTTTTATCCCAACGTTTCCTAGTACCGTCAGGAGCTTTCTTGGTAGAATCTTTATTAGATTTACCCTGAAATTGTGGTTTTGTTGGTCTGGCCCCCAGACTATCTCGAGTAATGTTAGAGTAGGTCTCTGCCATAATCTTTGGCAGCTCACGTTCTTGATCCCCTTTAAGGCTACTTAATATAATTGAGGATACTGTGGCAAAGTTGCCCATTAGTTGCATCCTCAAGTCCAGGGCCGGGGCAGCCACGTATTCATCTTGAATTTGTTTCAACACCCCCGGTACGTTAGCAAGTGTTGGTGTACTGTGTGCGGTAGCATAGAGTGTGGCAAATACTGTGCCCCAACTATTACAGTTATCTATTGTGGGGACCATCCCAAATGGCAAGCACATAGTTAATATTCTGTGCTTATCCTGAGGTCCCGTATGGGGAAATACTGCTTCCAGTGCGTTTATGTTTTTAGCTAACCAAAACGGAAATTCTTTTTGTTTGGCTGGTACCTTACCCATGATCGAATGTACAGTCGCAGGATTAATACCTGCCATTACTGTATGTTGTTGCGCCGGAGCAGCACGTGCTGGGTTTGTAATTCATGTTTGCATTACAAACTGTACTAATCATTTATATATTGCCGTCAGCTCAGCATATGAGCGGCGGACTTCAGCTGCAGTTAAGTATGCTGCAGCAGGGTGAGGTGTATAAGTGGCCAATAAAGGCCAGGTAGGACCATCATTACTTAGAGGACCTAACCCAATATGTAAAATTGTGTGGAGTAGGGAGCCATCAAGCCAATTATTATGTTCTTGATAAGACAGACGTATTTCTAGATATGTATATGCTCTGTAATGTGCAGGTGCATTTGCAGGTGTTTAGTGATGAAATGTATTTGTGTTCCCATCACCTGCTGGAAATGTGACCCAAGAATAAAACAATTCTGTCCTATAGGCTGGGTGAGCCTCAACAACAAATGTGACTGGACCCCCCTGGGCCGTTAGGCCAGGTGCCAGTAAATGTGCAGTAAGGGGTGGTCGGATATTGGCTGCGATTGCTACCTGTTGTGGATTTGCCATAATGAATGATAAGTCTTGTTCAGAGATAAGCACACCAAATGTGGATGATCCTTTTAGAGTTCAAGCTTGAACAACCTACAGAGTTAGTTAGGCACTCCCTACTAGGAAATCCTCAATACCACGGATGTCTCCGTATATAGTACTGAGGTGCCTCTGTATATAGAGAGACAGAGATCCTCAGGAGGACCTGAAAAATTAGGGCCTGACCAAACGTTAGGCACCATGTCGCATAGGCTCTCATTATTCCAATGAGACTACTGGATTTGAGCGGCAGAAGGTGGGGGACTGAGCCTTACCCACTACAGGTGACACCTATCAGCCTAATCCGGGTTTTGCTCCGGCTAACTAGTAGTGCCTCATCTCTACCCAAGAGCAGGGATGATTAGGCAGCTAAACACTTGACACAATTGACTCCTCAGGGAAATCGTGGTCACTCAGATCACATCTGTTTCTCTCAGTTACATTAGTCTCACATATACAAGGACAATCAGAGGCAGTATCTGGTTCAATAAGGTTTTAATGAAGCAACTGCATCTTAGATGATAAAGCATGTACTGCAATAACCACGATGATGAAGCATGACAGGATTAAAATTGTGACAAGGAGAGTAAAGCATCAAAATAACGGTACTATATTGTCACTAGAATTAGTAAAGTAATTTCTACCTAGGCTATATTAGAACACAGCAGGTTAAGCTCTAGTTCTGTCCTTCAGGTTTCCCTTGGACGTCATCACCCCAATACCTGAGCATGAGGCCTGTAGCCTACAGAAGCAGCTGTAGCGAAGCTTTCAGCAATCAGCATACAGTCGTGGTCATCTGGCTGGAATTACCCTCTAACGCAGAGGTCTCCAAACTTTTTATTGCCACGCCCCCACTGTTGAAAAATGAAAATCATTAGGCCCCCCTTAGATTTTTTCACAATTATTTTATAAAGATGGCAATGTTTAAATATGTTTAGCCCTATGTAAACATTGCAGTTAAGTACAGTTACCTTTTTAAAAATACAATAACATACTTCTGCTTAAAACAAAGGCCTGTTATCTGTATAATGCCTTGAGAAGAGCACAGAGTGAAAGAAATGTGTTGTTTAAGAACGAAGTGCTGGCCTAGGCAGAGAGCAGCTAGATAGAGAGAAAACAAGACCGCAAATGTGGCTATTGCAAAAATAATAAACGCAGCTGAATACGATATATCTTGGTTAAAGTGCACAGCGGCAGGCCTAGTATGCTAAAATATTGTGCATGGAGCTATAACTAAAATGGATACGCAACAGGGTTGCTGGAGTCCATCAGGATGTTAGGCAAAATTACTATTTTCAGCATACAGTGTATACTAATTGGTATATAGCACTCACTCCACAATCTGTAATTTGTCCTGGGATAGGCATTTATGAGCCATCATCAAGCAACTAGATTAACACAACTTCTCACGTGGAATGTCGGGGGGCCTAATGACAATCTAAAGCTTCGGAAGATGGTGGCTTATTTGCGCAGGCATAAGGTAAATGTTGCTACACTGCAGGAGATGCACCTCACTCCTGATAGACATGAGTGATTGCAGCCTAGAATGCAGGGACAGATGTGTGTGGCTGGATTCACCTCACATGCAAGGGGGGTACTTATTTGAGTCAGGAAAGGAGTGGGGCTCTGACTGCAGGAGCTGTGACAGATGGTCACTGTGAGAAAGTAGCCTCTTTCTAGCCTTGTTACCCCCACTTTTGGCCTGTTTGTGAGTGTATGTCAGGGTGTTTTCACTGTCTCACTGGTATCCTGCTAGCCAGGGCCCAGTGCTCATAGTGAAAACCCTATGTTTTCAGTATGTTTGTTATGTGTCACTGGGACCCTGCTAGTCAGGACCCCAGTGCTCATAAGTTTGTGACCTATAGGTATGTGTTCCCTGTGTGATGCCTAACTGTCTCACTGAGGCTCTGCTAACCAGAACCTCAGTGGTTATGCTCTCTCTTTACAAATTGTCACTAACAGGCTAGTGACCAATTTTACCAATTTACATTGGCATACTGGAACACCCTTATAATTCCCTAGTATATGGTACTGAGGGAACCAGGGTATTGGGGTTCCAGGAGATCCCTATGGGCTGCAGCATTTCTTTTGCCACCCATAGGGAGCTCTGACAATTCTTACACAGGCCTGCCACTGCAGCCTGAGTGAAATAACGTCCACGTTATTTCACAGCCATTTTACACTGCACTTAAATAACTTATAAGTCACCTTTATGTCTAACCTTTACCTGGTAAAGGTTGGGTGCTAAGTTACTTAGTGTGTGGGCACCCTGGCACCAGCCAAGGTGCCCCCACATTGTTCAGGGCAAATTCCCCGGACTTTGTGATTGCGGGGACACCATTACACGTGTGCACTACACATAGGTCAATACCTATGTGTAGCTTCACAATGGTAACTCCGAATATGGCCATGTAACATGTCTAAGATCATGGAATTGCCCCCTCTATGCCATCCTGGCATTGTTGGCACAATCCCATGATCCCACGGGTCTGTAGCACAGACCTGGGTACTGCCAAACTGCCTTTTCAGGGGTTTCACTGCAGCTGCTGCTGCCAACCCCTCAGACAGGTTTCTGCCCTCCTGGGGTCCAGCCAGGCTTGGCCCAGGAAGGCAGAACAAAGGACTTCCTCAGAGAGAGGGTGTTACACCCTCTCCCTTTGGAAAATGGTGTTAAGGCAGGGGAGGAGTAGCCTCCCCCAGCCTCTGGAAATGCTCTCATGGGCACACATGGTGCCCATTTCTGCATAAGCCAGTCTACATCGGTTCAGGGATCCCTCAGCCCTGCTCTGGCGCAAAACTGGACAAAGGAAAGGGGAGTGACCACTCCCCTGACCTGCACCTCCCCTGGGAGGTGCCCAGAGCTCCTCCAGTGTGCTCCAGACCTCTGCCATCTTGGAAACAGAGGTGCTGCTGGCACACTGGACTGCTCTGAGTGGCCAGGGCCAGCAGGTGACGTCAGAGACTCCTTCTGATAGGCTCCTTCAGGTGTTGCTAGCCTATCTTCTCTCGTAAGTAGCCAAACCCTCTTTTCTGGCTATTTAGGGTCTCTGCTTTGGGGATTTCCGTAGATAACGAATGCAAGAGCTCATGAGAGTTCCTCTGCATCTCTCTCTTCACCTTCTGCCAAGGAATCGACTGCTGACCGTGCTGGAAGCCTGCAAAACTGCAACAAAGTAGCGAAGACGACTACTGCAACTCTGTAACGCTGAACCTGCCGCCTTCTCGACTGCTTTCCTGGTGGTGCATGCTGTGGGGGTAGTCTGCCTCCTCTCTGCACTATAAGCTCCGAAGAAATCTCCCGTGGGTCGACGGAATCGTCCCCCTGCAACCGCAGGCACCAAAGAACTGCATGACCGGTCCCCTGGGTCTCCTCTCAGCACGACGAGCGAGGTCCCTTGAATCCAGCAACTCTGTCCAAGTGACTCCCACAGTCCAGTGACTCTTCAGTCCAAGTTTGGTGGAGGTAAGTCCTTGCCTCCCCACGCCAGACTGCATTGCTGGGAACCGCAACTTTTGCAGCTACTCCGGCCTCTGTGCACTTCCGGCGGAAATCCTTTGTGCACAGCCAAGCCTGGGTCCACGGCACTCTAACCTGCATTGCACGACCTCCTGAGTTGTCCTCCGGCGGCGTGGGACTCCTTTGTGCAACTTCGGGTGAGCACCGTTTCACTCCTCTTTGTAGTGCCTGTTCTGGCACTTCTGCGGGTGCTGCCTGCTTCTGAGAGGGCTCTTTGTCTTGCTGGGCGCCCCCTCTGTCCCCTGACGCAATTGGCGACATCCTGGTCCCTCCTGGGCCACAGCAGCATCCAAAAACCCAAACTGCATGACTTGCAGCTAGCAAGGATTGTTTGTGGTCTTTCTTCAGGAAAACACATCTGCACAACTCTACACGGTGTGGGACATCCATCCTCCAAAGGAGAAGTTTCTAGCCCTTGTCGTTCCTGCAGAATCCTCAGCTTCTACTGTCCAGTAGCAGCTTCTTTGCACCCACAGCTGGCATTTCCTGGGCATCTGCCCACTCTCGACTTGGTCGTGACTTTTGGACTTGGTCCCCTTGTTCCACAGGTACCCTCCTCTGGAAGTCCACCGTTGTTGCATTGCTGGTTTTGGTCTTTCCTGCAGAATTCCCCTATCACGACTTCTGTGCTCTTTGGGGAACTTTAGTGCACTTTGCAATCACTTTTCAGGGTCTTGGGGTGGGCTATTTTTCTAACCCTCACTGTTTTCTTACAGTCCCAGCGACCCTCTACAAGGTCACATAGGTTTGTGTTGCCCCTATCCCTATGTGTCCCCATTGCATCCTATTGTAACTATACATTGTTTGCACTGTTTTCTAATACTATACTGCATATTTTTTGTATTGTGTACATGTATCTTGTGTATGTTTGCTATCCTCACACTGAGGGTACTCACTGAGATACTTTTGGCATATTGTCATAAAAATAAAGTACCTTTATTTTTAGTATATCTGTGTATTGTGTTTTCTTATGATATTGTGCATATGACACTAGTGGTACTGTAGGAGCTTCACTCGTCTCCTAGTTCAGCCTAAGCTGCTCTGCTAAGCTACCATTATCTATCAGCCTAAGCTGCTAGACACCCTATACACTAATAAGGGATACCTGGGCCTGGTGCAAGGTGTAAGTACCCCTTAGTACTCACTACAAGCCAGTCCAGCCTCCTACAGTCACTACGTAATCACTAAATGTTTAATAGAGAACCTCAAAATACTGTTGGTCAGCATATGGTCCCAATTATGACAATCCACATTTCTATTGTACACTTACCGCTAGACTCTGGAAATGGGGTGACCTGCCACAGATGTGGTATGGAGGCATCAACTGCATGGTCAATCCTGAACAGGATAAGTCAAGGGGCTCACAAGGCGACCCTTCACAGCAACCCGAGCCATTAATGAGATTATACAGTATGAGGGAATGCTAGATGTATGGCCCCACAGGTACCCGACCATCCCTGGTTACACCCACTACTCAACTGTACACGACACACACACACACACTTGTATAGACTACTGGCTACTCTCCAGGCGGCTGGCTCTGTGCATTAAGGTCTGAGATCCCACTTCGAACAAACTCTGATCATTCCCCTATCTTTCTGGATCTGGAACAAGGCATTCCTCCCCATCTTCATATTTGTGGCAGTTGCCACCAAATTCACTGCTAGATGAGGCCTTCAGAACTGAGTTGGGTCAGGGATAAAGGAATTCTTGACATTAAAGAACAGTAGAAAAGTTCACAACAGCTTGGGAAGCCTTTAAAGCATATTTTTGAGGTGTGACCATAGCGAAACCCGTCAGTGTGCTGTAGTCCATGCACACTTGCCTCCGCCAATTAAAAGCAGAAATTGCAGACTTAGGGGCATATTTATACTCTGTTTGCACCGAATGTGCGTTAAAATTTTTGACGCACATTCGGCGCAAACCGTGCACCATATTTAAACTTTGACGCCTGAGCCCCCAACGTCAAAATTCCTCGGTGTGGGTCATTTTTTAGATGCGGGAAACTGCCTTGCGTTAATGACATGCAAGGTAGGCGTTCCCATCTAAAAATTGACTTTAAGTCCTGTGCGCCTTATTTATACTCCAGCATCATTTTGATGCACAGGAGGGGGTGGGCCTTAAAAAACTGTGCACAGCCTGATGTGCAAAGTTTTTTAACGCCTGGGTCAGGGCAGGCGTTAAGGGACCTGTGGGCTCACTTCCATGGTCCTAGACCATAGAAGGAGTCCAGAGGTGCCATTCTCTGCCCCCAGGGACATCCTCTGCCACCCTCCCCCACCCCTTGAGGACACCCATGGATGGGGGGACCCATCCCAGGTAAGTACAGTTAAGTAGAGGTAAGTATTTTTTTGTTTTTTTAAAGTGGCATAGGGGGGCCTAATTTGGGCACCCGACATGCCACTGTGCCCAATGACCATGCCCAGTGGACAGAAGTCCCCTGGGCATGGCCATTGGGCAAGGGGGCATGACTCCTGTCTTTGCTAAGAGAGGAGTCATTTCAATGGGGGTTGTGCGTCAAAAAATGGTGCAAGTCCAGTTTGAGGGATGATTTTTGCCTCGAACCTGACTTGCACCATTTTTTGACGCACAACACCCATTTTCCCCTACGCCGGCGCTGCCTGGTTTGAGTCTTTTTTTTTTTACTCTGACCAGTCTGCAGCGCTGGCTAACGTCATTCCTCAAAGAAGGTGCCTGCATGGCACATAGGAATGGCATTAGCCGGAGGTAATATTTTTGACGCAAACCAGCGCCGGTGCTGGTATGCATCAAAAAGTATAAATATAGGCCCTAGAGTCCAGACTGGAAAATGACAAAACCATTTCGAGCTTGCTCAAGAGTAACCAGGTAGAATTTCAGGAGACGCCCAAAGTGAAGTAACACATATGGTGAAATATTTGGTGGCGCCGGTCTATGGGGAAGGGGAGAGGCCGGGAACCATGTTAATGACCTTGCTGCATCACAAATGGGAGAATGATGTGATTTTAGAAGTACAGGATGACAATGGTATTGAGTGGCACTGAAGTGGTGGTTGAGCACTTTCATGGTTACGACGCAGACGCAGACAGTCACTGATCATCTTATTCATATCACCAGGTCCTGGCTCACCAATGAACATAGGGAATAATTAATGACCCCGTTGGATCCATCGGAGATTAAAGACGCATTGAAAGATATGCTGTCTGGTAAGGTAGCAGGTACTGCTAGAATGACTGTGGCTTTTTACAAAGCTTATCAGGAGATACTTATCCCTCATCTCATCACCTTGATTGAGGAGATGGCAGCTGATGGGTGTATGCCCCACACCATACTTGAGGCAATGTTGCTCATCCTACTGAAACCAGGTAAGGCGGTGGGCCAATGTTCATCGTATAGACTGTTGTCTCTTATGAACGTAAATGTGAAACTGTTTCCAAAGATATTGGGAAACAGGCTAACTCCTTTGTTGCCCGGACTGGTGGGTATGGAGCAAACATGATTCGTGCCAGAGGGCAATTTGTCCTTTAATCTTCAAACCCTCTTGGGTGCAATACAACACATGGATCCGGAGATTCAAATGGCTGCAGTCTTTCTCGATGTAGAGAAGGCCTTCAATACAGTGGTGTGCAGTTTTATGCAGTTGGTCCTACGTTGTGTCAGTGTCAGAGACACATTTCTCCAGCTGATTAAAGTTGTGTACACACAGCCTGTGGCCGACCTCTGATAGAATGGCCTGGTGACTTCTCCTATCCCAGTAGAGAGGGGGACTACGTGGGGATGTCCTTTTCTCTTCTTCTACATTCCGTGGTTGCTGATCCCCTGGCCTGAACGCTGCGAAAAAAACGCTCTCCCAGTGGTCTATACTTCCCATTATATTCTTTCATCGTGTCAGCCTATGCAGACTTTACACTGCTCAATGTCAATGATTTTGGCTCCGGTCCTGCAGGAGGTGGTACTGTTCAGGAGTCAAGCTGGACCCAGGGCCAGATGGGATAAATCAGCGATGTTCTCCCCCACTCCTGTTACTAAGCTGATACCAATGGAGTACCTACTACAGTGGACCGATAACTCTGTCTGTTATTTGAGTACATTAACATATGAACCCAGAAATAGTCTTACGGAACAATTACGGGAAAGCAATACAATGAAGCACTTGATTAGACTTCCCCTTTCAGTAGCGTTACAGGTGGCTATTATGAAGATGGTGGTGTTACCCTGCTTCTTATTCCTATTCCTGAACGTCCCGATAATACTTACCCGCACAGTGTTTGACAGATTCTGAGCTGTGTCTTCCGGGGTGGACAACTTAGAGTTGGATTGCAGACTCTGGCTCTCTTATCTGATATGGGGGATTTTGGTGCACCCGATCAGGAGTTGTATTACCTGGTTCCACAATCTCACAAGAGTTACCGCACGTTCAGCTGGAGGGTGGGATGGCGGCATCATGTAGATTCTCACGGCTTCTCTTCAAGCATCCTGTTCAACTCTACAAGGCATCGGACTTGCGAAATGTGATGCTATTAGCCTGGTACCAGCTCTTGGAGAAACAGGCAAGTTAATTGCTTTACTCCCCTGCAGTGCCCTTGGCCTGGTGCATGTGCCTTCCACTAACACGTGAAGGGAGTGCTATAATAGCATTAGGAGCCCTGAGGATCAATGGATTGGTTGACCTGTTCACAGGGGACCGTCTGTGTGGTTGGGAGGAACTACAAGAGCATGTACCCCATGCTACCCTGCTGATGAGGTTTTATTATCAAAGGATATGGGCTGAGATGTGTGCCCTTCTGGGGGAGGAACTGTTTGAACCCCCTGCTGTCCCTGCTTTCACTTCACACATGCAAACTCTTACGCCTCGCCATATCATATCAAGACAACATACATTTGCACAGGAAGTGCATAGACCAGGAGAATCACTAGCCCGTCTTTAATGGCAGAGTGATCAGGATGCAATTATAGATGATAAACTGTAGAGGTACTGTTGTTCAGCAACTAAGACATTTTCCCTCAATAGTAGACACAGATTTATCAATTTTAAATATCTTAACTGTGTATTACACCTCAGCTTGTTTACATAATTGGGGGCTCTATGATAGTGTGGCATGTTCCCAATGCCCAGAGGAGCTGGCTGGCTTCTTACATTTGGCATGGGGCTGCATGGGCATACACAGCTTTTGGCAGGCAGTTTCAGGGAGCTGAGTATCATTGTAGATGAATCATTGGACCCCAACCCCCAGCTAGCACTATTCGACTATGACAAGAATATACTGACAATGGTGCACCACCTGACGGCAATAGCCCTACTCCTAGTGAAAGATAGGGTAGCAATGCACTGGGGAAGGGGCCCCTTGCTGACATTTAAAGAATGTGTTAGGGATATGACATACTGCAACGTACAATCTGACACGTATGGTGAACTTCTCCTCAGCAATAGCCATCCCTAGGATATTTGGGGCCCAGTTCAAGCTTATCTGGCTGGGGTGGGAGCGGAGATACATGGGAGTGAAGAGGTGTCTTAGTAGACTTCTGATACCGTAAAATTAGGGGGCAGCCAGCCCTGATGGTGGGGTTTAGTATGCATGGGTCACCGAATGTTAACTGTGTTAACACTGTGAGAAAGGGTCTCTTTTTGATATGGTTAGCCCCCACTTTTGCCTGGTGTATGATGTAGCCTAGAAATTGTTAGTGCAGAGGGCCCCTGCTAACCAGGCTCCCTGGATCAGAGTTATGTTCCTAAACTGTTGTGATGCATTTGCACAACTAGAGACACCTTTAACTGCCACTACAAGTCCCTAGTAGATGGTACCTAGGTAACCAGGTCTTGAGGTACTAAGGGTAGGCCCCTGAGGGCAGCAGCACTGATCACTGCCACCCTCTAGGGCCAGGCACCCAGATGCACCTAGTCCAATGTTTGAAGGCTGAGTACTCTAGGAAAAACCTATAACATAAACTTGATATGGCACACTGCATGTGTGCCCTGTCTACCATACACTACCTATACTATGAGAAAGACACACCACTGGCAGGCCTTCCAGCCCTAAGGTAAGATACACCATACTGTATGTGAGGGCATAGCTCCATGAGCAATAAGCCCCCACTATGGACTTGTCAAACCTGCAACACAGGGAGTGAACAGAGCAGCCATTTTAATACATGTGCTGGACACTGATCAATATGAGTTTCACAACTACAGGATGGTCACTGTGAACCCTGGGTTGTTTGGTATCAAACATCTCAGAATGATAAATCTAAACTGGTACCAGTATTGGATATATTAATAAATGTACCCAGGGATCACCTAAGAGGTGCCCCCTGCAAAGCTTACTACCCTGGCATGGTTGCTGGCTGGTCCTATCCAGCCTGGCACCACCAGACAACCAATCTACAACCGTGGGGTGAGAGATATTTCTCTCTGGGTTGCAGAACAAAGGCCTTCCTGGGTGGAGGTGCTAACACACCCTCCCTCAGGAAACTGCACTGTCCTTATGGTGAGCTTCAAAGGGCCACATCCTTTGAAACATGACCCCAAGGCCTGCTGCTAGCAGCAGATGGCCGCTCCCATTACAAACCCTCACTTTTGGCAGAAATAGCGGTGAGAAATTCAAACAAAGAACAGGAGTGGCCACACCTATCTTTAGTGTGACTACATAAATAGTATGAGTGCTGAATATACTATAATGCAGAAGCAAATAATTGCTAATGTACATTGCTTTTCATGATATAACAGCTGATGTTGTTTGTCTAACTGTTTATAATAGGTTTAAAAAACAACTAATAAATATATTTTTAAAAAGTTGACAGTGTGACACATCATTGTCCAGAATGCTCAGTAAGAATACATCCTTTTTCTCGAGTTATGCAATATTTTTTGTAATGCTAATCTACAGAACTCTGGTTTAGAAAAATTCCCTACTTTCATGTGTATTCAAAGAGTACAATAGAAAATCTACATCAAGGGTATGTTTCCTTTAGTGCTCAAAAGCAGCCATGCAGGTTTTCACAATATGGCCCTCATTACAAGCCGACATCAATGTTAGGGCCCTGTTCACTGCAGAGCCGGTGGATGGAAACTCTGTTTCCACCCGAAGGCCCTGCTGTGAACTTGTAATAGGGCCGGCGGTGTTCTGGCCGCACTGGCGGTCAGGTGACAGTGCGAATTTGGAACTCATAATGAGGTCCTATATGTTTTTTGTTTTTCCCTGGGAGCTTTCTAACCCAGGGACAAACAATTTTACTTCCACTCTTGTTACTTGTGAACCTGGGCTCACCATCGAAAATGCACTAACACAGCAGTTGACTGTAGAGTAAATTCAATATTCACCAATGGTACCAAAAAATGCCTGCTCCAGTGTCAGTGAATCAGGATTGGAATTTATGGTCACAAACTTGTGCTTCTGCATGTCTTATTCAACTTATATTCACAAACCATTGTAGAAGTAGCTCACTTCATTCATAACGGCACACTTAACATATCCTGCACATACGTACTATGATATGAAAATCATAGTTAATTCATGATAATACTTTGTTTTTCATAACTAACATTGGCACATCAATTTAAATGGATGTTGCATTGAGCCAACACTGAACCATATATCTGCCATTCAAAACTGGGCACAACAAAATGGGGAGGCCCAGAAAACATGGGCTGAACACATCATTGCAGTGAGTTGTCAGGCCTATTTACACCAAGCCTAACAAAGAAATAGTTCTCATCATGTCATGCATCTACCTCCTTCTAACACTGTTCAAGGGTATCACAAATGCATTTGAGATTCATAAAATGCTACCGACTGCTGTCCTAGGTGCTTCACAATAGCCCTTATTCAACTCAATTTGGTAAAAAGAGCTTCAGTGGTCCAGTAGGTTTGTTGACTGATGCCTCTGAAAGACCATCAATGGGTCTCACTAAGCCAGCATCCCAAGACTAGAGGTAGGTGGTAGAAGATGTATCTCGGTGACTACTCCATGTAATAAAATAGTAATGGACAGAGCATTCTGAACAGGGGTATTGGCTGACAGTGATCAAGATCTTGCTTGGGCAACTGCAAACATAGAATGAAACCTGTAGAGGTATGGTGAAATTGTGTGGATCAAAGCCACACACATAATTCTCCATAGTTTATACCCTTAGAAATGCATAGAAGTGTAGTACTTTAGTATAAGTGGCTTGGGCAGTAAGCCAAAATTGGTGGTGACTGCTATGTTGGCACTTCTCAATAGCTATCGCTATGACATTCATAAGGGTGCTGGTTTGATTGGGATATAGAGTCTGAGATGTCTTCCATAGAGCTAAAATGTAGCCCTTATTTACAACAGGTATGTTATGGGAAATTGTACTAAATGATGCTTTGAGCAGGGAGAAATTTGGCTAATCATAATTTGTCATACAAGCACAATAAATAAATACAAAAAATAAAAATCCTATATCCATCACAAGAAGCAAACTTTAGAAATTAAATATAACATTTCCATGAAATAAGTTAGCAATACAATCAATGGACTTTAAAACCAATTCAAAGGCAGTTCATAATAAATGATTCAGGAGAGGCAAAGGGTCATTGTATTATTAGCAACAATGTATATCAAGCAGTAATCATAAAATCTAAAAATCATACATTTACAATGATGAACAGCTGACTTAAAAAAACCACAGTATTGCAGACTAATACATTGGAAGAGACTGGGAGAAGTAGAGGGTTGGTCTACATTGAAAAAAACTTGCAATTTCGAGACTGAGATTAAATAGAGTTTACTCATTTGTTTAGAGTGCCCAAAGAAAAATACAAAATGCAACAAGGTTTGGGTTGAAAATTAATCACTGGTACAAGTTAAAATTGTGAACGAATCATATTCACCCAAGAGAAATGATAACAACCACCTTATGCTGCTAGGCTGAAATTTTGTAAAGAGATTTGTCTCCCAAACATTATTGACCTCAGTGTAAATTGGGCTCTCAAGCGGGGAAGAATGAGTGTCAGCATAATCCAGAACAGTAGATTTCAGCAGTTACACTCTCTTTCTTTCATTTTTCCTCCTCCTCTCCTAGTAGCATTTCTTTACCCCTCCATGTCTCCTATGGTGATTTTCCTGGGTGCAAGAATCAGGTCTGGTCTTCTTAGCTCAGGGGTCAGTTGTGTGATACGGTTGACCCAAAGTATTTCATGACTGTATGCACAATTCAGGCAGTCCTCCATGACATTGCTAATAAGACTGGATTTTTCGTGAGTCCGTAAAGATAACCAAAACATTAACTGTGCCAACTTAATTTCATCCCTGAAACAGTGAAGCTCCAGTTTTTCATGGATTATAAAATGCGGACTGCTGAGAGGTAACCCTAAAGGTCTCCTGCAGAATCTCTTCTCTGCAACTTGGGAAAGACCAGATGCTTTCTTCTGAAGCATGTTTTTCCAATTTTTCCCAACAAAAACAAATGTTGCTGTATTTAGGCTAATTTCTTGGTCCCCTTTGGGGGAACCCACAAACCCTGGGCACCTTCAGAATCCACATGATTTTTGAAAAAGGACACAAATTTGGCATGGATATCTTATGTGGACAAAAGGTTATGGGAGCCTAAGGTGAACTACCCCTATATAGCCAAAAAACAAAGCTTAGCACAGCGGAAAAGGCGTGGCAGAGAAGGGGTTAATGGGAAAGTCAGATTTTAAGTTAGTGTTCTGAAAATGCCACTTTAAAAAGTTTACCTTTTTCTGCTTAAACCAAATGTGCCTTTTTTGAAGATGTCCTGAGTCACACGCCTGTGAATGGCTCTTCTGTTGTAGGTTGTGTATTGCTTCCAGGCTCTGAGACAAAAGAAGCATAATTGTGAGGGGAGACGGTCTTGCTGACAGAATGAATGAGAAAGAGTTGTGCCCTCTCCTGATTATACTTTTAATGACACTGCCTTCACCTCACACAAAGAAACATGACACTGGACCTGCCCTTGCCTTTGTCACCCTAGGCAGTTTAGATCCACGACCAGACTAATGAAAGAACAGACCAGAACCAGTTTTGGGGGTAGGTCAGGGAATGTCACCACATAAAGTCTGGCACCAATTACAAAGATGGGACCTTCTGGCCCCCTCCTAATAACACTCACTTCTAGTCCTGAGAAAGATTAATCCTACCCTGCTGCCTGATGGGGAGTAAAAGTTCATTTAACTAACAAAGGAAGATTGGACCTGCTTGCTGTGAACCTAGACTATCCAGAGTGACTCCAAGAGTCAGTTGGCTGAACTCCAGTGTGAGTTACAGGGACACAACAAGCTTCAATAAGCCTCCCTGAAACTTCCCAGCTGACTAGAACCAACTGCACCTGTTTATGTTTGTCTGAGCCCTGCTGCTGGCCTCTGCTTGATTGAGTCCTGATCCCCAAGAGATGCCCCCAGGTCTTGGATCCTTAGATGGCATCAGGGTGACCTTCTCCTGAAGAAAAGGTGAAGATACATACATATTGGGCTCCTGACAACCACAAAGTGACCTCTTCTCATCAGGAATTGAGCACCCAGTATGACTGCTAAGGCGAAGCTTCAGTGAGACCTGCTCTATGCACCGACAGTGACAGCCTGCATCGATACCAACCACAATCTTCAGCAATGACTTGCTCTCATCACCACAGCAATGACTGCCCATGATGCCTTGCTTGTTCCACGTGCCAACCGCCTCCTCCTTGCGGACCTCACTAATGCATACAACACTTTTTGGTGCACAACTTTAGAAGGTAACATTTCAGTGAGACTAACCTGGTGCCTATACCCGACCCGGGCTCCATTGCAGTCAGCCTGAACTTCTGAATTCACTCTGTACAGAGTGACTAGATAAATGTGAGTAGTGCTTTGTGTTTTTTCTCGCTTTTTTCAACCAAAACTTTGAAAACTTATATCTCCAGTTCTACTGATTGGATTTGTGTCATTTTATTGCCCTTTTTCAAAATGTATTATATATTATTCTATTTATCTAAGTTGGTTTGAGATTTTTCTTGTGTGGTGTTTTCACTTTATTACAGCTTATGTGCTGCATAAGTACTGTGCACATTGCCTCTAAGTTAAGCCTGATTGTTTTGTGTCATGCTACCATATGGATAAGCCCAGGTTTACTTAATTCTTTTAGTGGTTCTCCCTGACAAAAATTTAGTTTGTTATTTGAGTGGGGCTTCACCTCATTCATCTAAAACCAAACTTATTACAGTTACCATATGAAAGAAATATGTGGCAACATGATGAATTAACTCTACCCGCTACCTAGATACATTAGGTAATAATCTATGGTGGATGAGGGAACTCTTTCTGTTTGTAGTACAAGTACCCCTATCCTCATTCTACTGAACTGGGTCAAACCCTGTGGTTTTAGCAGTGGTTCAATAGTGTGCACCAGCACACAGGGGGTCTTTTAGCAAACAAATTAGTTAATTGAGTTGAAACTTTTGATAAAAAAGTTATTAAAAGCAACAGAGACAGACCAAGTTACAACAGAAAGAAACAAGCATTTGCAATGCAATGGGTCTCGCATTTGAGCGAGTAAGAGCTATTAGCATTGTAATCTCCCAAACTGACTTTTCTTGCCACATAAACTGAAAATGAAAAGTAAAACTGTTTCACCTAAGCAAACCGCCAGCCACCATGAGCGTGAAGGAGGCACACAAAAGGAAACAGAAGTTCGCTCGTAGTCAAACTTATCGGCAAAAGTGCAATTATCCGTGTAACATGGTCGAAGTCATGCAATGTGCTCGACTGCTGCCTAGCGAGATCGCACTGTGTAGGAAACTTTTTTTTAAAGTAGCCCAGAAGCCATGTGGAAAACATGGAGCCTTCAATGTTTTCAGTAGTTTACAGGTTCTCTCGAGGAGGGCTAAAGACCAGAAAGGCATGACGTATGCATGCCTTCCACTAATGAAATCAAGCGATTAAGGCAACCCCACAAACCAAACAAACTCATGGGCGTGACATAGGCGTGGTAAAAGCCCACAGAGAGATTACAACAGGGACCAGAGCACTTGTGCGCTCGATCCTAAAAAGGGACACTGACAGGAAATGGCAGGACCTAAAACCCTGAGCTATACTGTACCTAATCAAAATCTTCTTGGAAAAAAAATCTTCAAATTCAACCAAGAATACAATATTTAAACAAAAGGAACATAGATGATGTAATTGTGATCTGGAAAGGCAGTACTGAGGACCTGATGATGTTTTATACCTGGATCAATACAAGAACTGCAGATATCAAGTTTTTAATCAGCTAAAAGAAGCAATACATTATTTGTTTGGATCTGACCATAAAACACCAGGAAGGCAGGATCTATACCACATCTTATGTTAAAGGAACGCATAGGAAATATTTTCTCCATTATTTGAGCTTCAATCAGTGTAAACTTAAATACGATCTACCCTTCAGCCAATGCCTGAAGATCACGAGGAATTGCCATAAGAAGAAGGATTACCTTACGCGTGCAAATAGGTTTGTATAAAAAATATGACACAGAAACTACCCAAATAATACTCCTGCGAAGGTCAATAAAAGTATTAAGGCATAAGCCAAGGGTATGCCTACTTCAGGCAAGAATCAAGCCTTCAAACAATCGATTGTGTAACAAATTATGATCATGACACCAATTTAATCAAGCATATTGTACAGAAGAACTGCCATTTAATTGGGAACCCAGATTTGATTATGAAAGTTCCACCTTTTTTCCTAAAATAAAGCAGAAATATCAAAGATTTGATGTTCGATATACCGCAGAGAAAAGATGGTATACCACAGAGAAAAGATAAGTGATTGCTACGGTACTAGCCATGGTAGGCGCAGGTGCAAGGGCACCTAAAAAGTGGGAACCACTCAGTATGACCATTGACGATGGAGGAGATAGAAACAGTACACAACCAGTTCAAATTCGAACACCCGGAGTTTACGAATTCTAATAATTAACACATGGTATATGTCACTAAATGTTCCTGGGGAGAAAAATATATAGGGTAAATGTCACAGGTAGTTGAAAAGCGGATCATCCAGAATACGTATTGGATTCACAAAAGGATTTTAAATGCCACATTAGTTCAGCACTAGACTAAAACCATTCTGAAAATGACATGCCATGGATCAAATTAAAGCACTTTCGGACAGATTTAAGAGCCTCATGTGCCACATTAGTGCCGCCTTTTCCCCAGAGCCTTATTTACAAAGTGGTGCAATGCATGCATTGTGCCACTTTGTAACCCCTTGGACCACATTTTGCCTGCACCAGGCATAATGTATGCATGGGGGGCATTCCCCAATTAGGGGGGGCGAAAAAAGGTGCAAAGACATCTAAAAGAGTACTTGCACATTTTTTACAGCATTTTTTATGTCTGCACAGAGCAAGCGTTAACAGGAGGCACACCATTGATTACAATAGGCCTCAATGAGCTTTGAGGGATTTGCATCAACATTTTTTTATGCTAAACCTGCAAAGCACCAAACTAGCTTCAAAAATGTTGACGCAAGTTCCCGAACTACCACCATGGGGCATCGTATCTTAAATACAGCCCACAAATGGAGACGTTGGGGGGGCTCAAAGGGGTGCAAGAAAAGTTGCACTGCATTAGATGCAGCACCACTTTTCTTAAATCAGGCCCCTGGTACCAAGAGGCAATGATGTTGAAGCAATCCTGTTGCATTTTGATGACATGATGCTTCTTAAATTGCGTACTGTAGAACATTGCTGAACAAAATGTCAGAGATCAACAACATATGAAGAATTTGTTGAATATGTCTGACACTCATAGGAGCCAATATCATTATACAACTACAGATCCAAGAAATTTGACCAACAGGTAAACACATTTTCTGCATCTTAAAAATTAAGAAATTAACCACTGGATATTAAAAATGGGACACAATGTAAGCAGAAACAAGCAAATAATACAGCTAATGTAGGTGTACTAGTGCCCCCTCACTGTTCACCTACAAAGCTACATCTCCAAAGACACCCTGGCCATAAAGTGAACAAAACTAGGGGCCAGATGTACAAAGCATTTTTCAAGTCGCAAACGTCGAATCGGGCCATTTGCGACTTGAAAAATGCTATTTGGGATGTACAGACCCATTTTTGCGATTCAGTCATCTATTTACCGAATCACAAAAAGGGTTTGAGCGTTACAATTAGGAAGAGGTGTTCCCATCCTAATTGCGAGTTGCAGTCCCATGTATGATTGTTTTGTGACAACGAATGCGGTCGCAAAACAATTGCTGTTAGCATAAGTTTCAAACTGGTGCTAACCCATTCGCAAATGGGAAGGCAGCGAACAGTGCCTGTTCTGAAAAAATTAAAAGAAAACTTTTCATTTTTTGTATTTGAAATGCATCTTGTTTTCCTTTAAGGAAAACGGGCTGCATTTCAAACAAAAAAACTGCTTTATTTAAAAGCAGTCACAGACATGGTGGTCTGCTCTCTCCAGCAGGCCACCGTCCCTGTGAGGGCGGCCATTCCCAATGGGGTCGCAAATTGCGACCTACCTTATGAATATTCATGAGGTAGGTCATTTGCGACCCCGAGGGAATCGCAAACAGTGTCATTAACGCAGTTATACATCAGGTTTTGCGACTCGCCCTAAGACCCTAAGTGCGCACTGAAGGTGTATTCACGCAAGAAGAAAATGATGCAGTGGGCGAGGAGGGAGACGCTAATGAAGATGCCGAAAAAGAAAGAGGCGTCCATCCCGAGCTGCTGCAGACTAAATATGGATCCCAAGGAGAACATGCCAAGAGAAATGGAGACGCCAACCCCAAACAATATAAAATGTAACCCAGGGCATGGGAGACACAAAGCAGAGGGATCACCCTGAGACATCGGAAATCCACAAACTATAAAAGTAAGCTGGCAGCTTAATGCTCTTAACATAGAAACATAGAGCTAGGTGTGTACAAATAAAAATGTTTAAAAAGAAATCGGACATATATTTCTCCCTTCTAGCCCCTATAGCTGTAAAGATCTAAAAAGAGAAGGTGAAACCACAAGTGTGGTGTGCACAGGGTGATGGGTGAAGGGCAACGTTTAAAATGTAGGAACTGGCAAAAATCACTGTCTATCCCCTTGCCTTCCAAGAACAATCACTATCAAAAGGTCAACTGGTATGTAGACCTGGAAGAAATTTAAAGGTACACATATGGAATCAGGCTTTAGCTGTCTGTAATGTGTGTTTTTTTGATTCCTTCCAGACATACCCAGCTTTTTTAAATGTTATATATGCCCAGAAGATCTTATTGAATGTGAAGCTGAAACTCTTTGCCAGTGCAGTGGACTGCTTTAGTGCCTTGTTTTAAATGGACAGAAACTAAAAAAACGGAATGACTTCCGCATGCTGCCTACAGGCATGAATTAAGTAACAATCTATGGTGAAACAGTAAAGTCTATTTCTGTTTGTAGTACAGCCCCAGATGTCATCATCAGTGTTCAAAGGGTAGGTGCTCATCTGGCTCTGTCCACTTTTGCAATGCACTTGCAGACTTTTATAATGACAAGTAAATTGAGACAATCTTTTGGCCACTCCGGGCCACACCCTTTCATTTGCATAATGTTAATAAATATTTTTTGTGGCTTAATAATGAAATCTTCAGTTACTTATTGCCAGGGATTCAGAGGTTCAAAAATATTTGTTGACAATGTGTAAGTCGGTTTAGCTCCAGGCGTGTTTATCTGTACCTGGTTATATGTTATACACTTGTTGATGCAGATATGGTAATTAGAAATATTGATGAGTGTTTATGCATTTTGATCAAGAAGTAAATGGCAGAAATATATAATATGGAAAATTAATGTGCACGTTTAAAAATGTGCCAACGGAGAGTGGTCACCAAGATTCACGAATTATACTAAAAATGACTAAAAATATGTGAACTGTTGAAAATGCATAATAATAATATAGTAATATGTCATATTGAGATATATAACCTATGTTTTACATTATATTGTAGAGGTAACTTAGAAGAAGGTGTGGCCTAGTTTTTGCTAGGCCTCATGCAGAAGTTGAATAATCATGCAATGTAGAAGCTAAGTGTGAGAAACTGGGGCTGATTGCAGAGGCCCCCTAACTTTTTGCCCCCATTTTCCACTTTATGCTGGTGTTTTCCTGACTCTGATGGTGCCCTGGGTACTGCTAACCAGTCCCAGGGCCTGTGCTCTGTGTAAAATGGATATGCAAATTAGGCTAATTATAATTGGCTAAGTTAACCTACCTATAAGTCCCTAGTATATGGTAGGGCATGTAGGTTTAGGGACCACAGCATAGGTGGTGCACACCTAGGTGCATTGCTGAGGTGCCCAGTGTCATTTTAAAAGCAAGCCTGCCTTGCTGGCTGCTTTTAAATTAAAGTTATATGCAAATTCGACTTTGGAATTAAAGGTACTTCCAAAGTCTTAAATTACCTTATTTTTACATATAAGTCACCCCTAAGGTGTGCCCTATGTGCCCCTAGGGCTGGGTGCCATGTAACTATAAGCAGGGACTTTATAAAAATAGATTTATAAGCCCTGGTGAGGTAAAAACAGCCAAATTTGTTTTTCCCTCATTGAAGTAAATGGCCTTCATAGGCTAGAATGGGCAGACTTTATTTTAAATTTTAAAGTCTCCTTAAATGTTACATACCAAGAATTTGGTATCAAATTGATTGTTATAATAAATCCCACAACTTCCAGTTGTTGGATTTAATATAACTAGTGCAGGTAAAAAGTTTAGACTTTACCTAAAAAGTTGCCAATTTCAGCTCTGCATTGTTTTTGCTGCTGTGCTCTGATTGGCCAGCCTGCAGCAGCTTCTGCCAGGCTACTTTAATGAGGTGTGAAGTGGCCTGACTTCACACAAAGGAATGTGCTTGGGGGAGAGAATCTCCCCTCAGCAGATGGGGAAGCAGGAAGGGGGAGGGCTGCCAAACTGGTCTTCAAAGGCAGAGAAGGACATCTGGAGCACCCAGCAACACCCCCACATCCTGCAACCCCAGACAGCTAGGTGCCCCCTTGATTAGATTAGGAGAGGGCAGGAGAGGGGTGTGTTTATGATTTTTAGCCACACCAGTGGGTGGGCTCAGCCAGATCTCTCCTCCAAAAATCAGATTCATCCATTTTGGATTTTTAGAGACTATTGCCTTCTGGGATGGATTTTTGCCACACTTCCCAGGAAGTGGTCATCACAGGGGGACGACCCTGTCCCTGATTGGAGGACCAGGGCCCCCCTGCTTTTCACCCAGGAGCAAGGATAAAACTGGCAGACCTGCACCCACGCCTCAGATCCCCACCAAATTTCAAGAAGAAAGAACTACAAGGAGAAGAAGGACTGCCCTGCTGGACCCCTGGCCTGCACCTGGACCCTGCACTCAGAAAGACTGCACCAGCTGCACACTTGGGCTTCACCACAAGAAGGACTTTGCCTGGCTTCCACTGGTTCAAGGAGGGACTCCCTGTTTGCTACAGGTGAAAAATTGCTAACCAGAGTCCCCTGCACCAACTCCTGAAAAAGTGACCAGCTGACCACTGTCCAGTGGCCAAAAAGGAGTTTGCGCCAGGTGTATTCTGGGAGTTGAAGTCCGCACTTCCCAAGGACCATCACAGAACTTCTGGACCCTTGGGGTGAGCTGTGGACCCCAAAAGAACCTTAAAAGAACATCTGGGTGAAGCCCCAGAAGTTTGGGAAAGATTGGAGAAATTTTAGAAAAAAGCTCCATAAAGTGACCGACTCGACGCGGAAATTCTAGCCGGCTTGCCTCAACCGCGACCCGGCCTGACTTCGTGGTTCGTCCCGGTCAAGAAAAACATCCGAAAAAAAGACTAAGTCCGAACGTAAAAAGTTGACCGGGACCTTCCAGCCATCGTATCCGAGAAGGGCTCCACGGACGTCGGATCAAGATCCAGGTTTACCCCGGTCGAAGGATTTTCATCTCGAAAAAACGACTAAGTCCGAAGGTAGAAATCACCACCGAGGAAACCGACTTCGCGTATCCGGACAAGGGCTCCAGGAGGTCGGATCCAACTGGCAGGTTCGTCCCGGTGAAGAAAAACTTCAAAATAAAGACTAAGTCAGAAGGTAACTTTTTAACCGAGGCTTCCCGCGACCTGTATCCGAGCAGGGCTCCATCGCGGTCGGCCTGAAAGTTTGACTTTGTCCCGGTCCTGGTGCAACCAGATGACCCGATTGGCGCTTTTTGTTTCTATGCGCTAGAAAATAATAATACTTTAAAAATTCATATCTCCGGTTCCCCTGAACCGATTTTAATCGTTTTTGTGTCATTTTAAAGATAAAAATATAAGCTATTTTTATAAATTGGTTTTGGATTTTTAAACTGTTTCCTGTGTTTTATTTAATTACTGTTGTGTGATATTTGAATGCTTTACACTTTGTCTCCTAAGTTAAGCCTTGACGCTCGATGCCAAGCTACCAAGGGTAGAGCTGGGATTAATTTACTGAGACCTAACTGTACTTTTGTGGAGGTTTGTGGCTTGTTGCTAGGTGTAGGTACCTACCTGCCCTACCAATAATCCATTTTCCAACATAATTGGAGGCAGCGACGGGATCCTGTACTTGTGTTCAATATCACGTTACAGTTTTAGATAAAACAAATTAAAAATCCTTTAAATTGTCCTAGTGCAAAAATTGTTTTTAATTTTTAATTTTAATTTTTTTTTTTAAATTAATTTGGATTAATTTCAATTATTGAATTTTTGTAATTTTTCTAAATTCTTGTTTCCAATTTTTGCAAAAAGTTTTTGTTGACACAAAACTAGGGAACCATGGAGCTTGATCTGGCTAGCCTACCCACACTGACAGTAGTCCAGCTTAGGGGGTTGTGTATTGAGAGGGGGTTGCCTGCAACCACTAATCTCAGGAAGGAAATCCTGATTAAATCCCTGACAGCATGGGCTGAGGCCCAAGAGGTAGAGACAGAGGAAGCTCCAGAGGAGGAACCAAAAGAGGATGATGCTAACTCTAACCAGTCAGGGGAGGAAAGGCATCAGACCCCAAGTGAGGAAGAGGAGGAACGGTCCTCACTGGACACAGTCACTAGGGGCAGACCCAAAGCTAGTGGTAGGAAGAGGGTCCTTTCAGGAGGAGAGAACCCATCCATCAGGGAAAGAGAGCTGGAAGCCCAGCTAGCCTACATAGCTTTGGAAGCAGAGAAGCTGGCCCTAGAGAAGAAAAAGTGGGCATACAAAGAGAAAAGAGATGGAAGCAGCGATAAAGAAGCTGAGGTGTCCATGGGTGGGGGAGTTTGCCCCAGATTACCCAAGGGGGTGGTTCCTGCTTATGTAGAGGGGGATGACATAGATAAGTGGCTAGGGGCCTTTGAGAGGGCACTCCAAATGAGAAGGGTTAAGCCTCAATACTGGGGTTCCCTTTTGTGGGAGTTGGTCCCCAACTCAGGGAGGGATAGGCTTCTGACCTTAAGGGGGGAGGAGGCAGATTCATACCCTAGTATGAAGAGGTGCTTAGTCAAGAAGTTTGGTCTGACCCCAGAGCAATATAGAATGAAGTTCAGGGACACCCAGAAGGTCAGTACCCAGTCTTGGGTTGACTTTGTGGACACCTCACTAAAGGCACTAGAGGGCTGGATTATTGGCAACAAAGTAAATACTTATGAGGGGTTATACAACCTGATCATGAGAGAGCACATCTTGACCAATTGTATCCAAGAAAGGTTACGCCAGCATCTAGTGGACTCTAAGCTGACCAACCCTAGAGAGCTAGGGGAGGCAGCTGATGAGTGGTTGAGAACCAGGGTGGTTGTCAAGTCCCAGGGGGGAGACTCCAAGAAGGGGGGGACAGGTCCCCAAAAACCTAAGGAGGGAGGTGGTAAGCCCACCACAGAGACTCCCTCTGTACCCCAGAACCCTAAAAAGGAGGAGAGTAAATCCCACTCCCACTCTGACATGCAGAGACAGGGAGACCCAGGGTTAAAAAAGCTCTTGGACAGTAGGGCTTGCTTTGACTGTCAGCAGACAGGTCACTTCAGAGGAGATGCAGCCTGTCCAAAGAAAGTGGTTAGCACTGGGCTGTCCAGTGTAGCCATAGAGGAGGATTCCTCAGATGATGAAGTCCTCCTAGCATTGTGCTGGGAGACAGGACCAGATGGTAAGCTGGTGATCCCTGAGGGTGGGAGTAGGCACTTCCACCACATTCAAGTGAATGGGATCCCTACCACTGGCCTGAGAGACACCTGTGCCAGTCACACTGTAGTGAGTGACCGGTTAGTGACCCCAGACATGTATGTCCCAGGAAAGACAAAGAAAGTCAGGATAGCCACAGGGGAGGTCACCTCCAAACCTGTAGCCATAGTGCCCCTAGAGAGGGAGGGTATCCTTGACTGGATTAGGGTGGTAGTCAGTGCTGACCTTCCCCTAGATTGTATCCTGGGCAATGACCTCCCAGAGGTGAGTCTGGTCACAGATGGGGTGGTCGCCCAGGGCGCCCCCCCAACCCAAAGTCCTGGGGAGTCAGTCCCTACAGTTAGGAGACAGGGGTCCCCAAGAAAAGGAAAGAAGAAAAGGAAGGGTAGGCCACTCTTAAAGAGAGTTCCAGGGAGCCAAAGGCCTTCTGCCCCAGTAAGGGGGGAGCCCAGAGTTGGCACTGGTGAGGCCTCACCTGACCCCAAGGAAGTCCTGAGTAGTCAGGCAGCTGTTCAGATGCAAGGTGTTGCCCCTGCACTGACAGAAGGGAGAGTGGAAGGAGGGTGTCTGCCACAGGAGGTGGTAGCCCCCCACTCTAGACAGCAAGAGGGGTGCCAGGACCCCAAAGATGCCCCTAAAGCAGCTCAGCCACCTGTCAGTGGAGAGCTTAGGGTGTGGTTCTGGGTACTGACAGCTGTCAGTAGCCTCTGCTGGGTGCTAGCCTTCCAGGCAGCACTGTACTTGGCCTGGGAGGCAGACCCCAAGGCCAATAGCAAAGTAGGCCCCCTGACCCTGTTGGTCATGGTGGGGTTGCTCAAGTGTTGGGTGACCTCTTTGGGTAAGCTAGGTCTTGCCCTAGCAAAGTTAGGAGTAGGGGAGGTGGGCACCTCACTACCCAAGTTGACAAAGAGAGAGGAGGAAGACCCCCCTAGAGGGAAGTTTCAGTTTGAGTTGGGTCCTTTTACTGTTGGGATGGCTTCACTACCCAGAGGGAGTGACCCTGACAGGAGGATATAAGGCAGAGTAGGCCCTGCAAAGGGACAGCCAGTTTTCTTCACTGTCTTCCTCGCCTAACAAGCCAGGAAGACTCTCCCAGGGTTGGGCTGAGTCTCCTGGGCGTGTGGGCTGGGGGGGGGGTTGTGTGAGAAACTGGGGCTGATTGCAGAGGCCCCCTAACTTTTTGCCCCCATTTTCCACTTTATGCTGGTGTTTTCCTGACTCTGATGGTGCCCTGGGTACTGCTAACCAGTCCCAGGGCCTGTGCTCTGTGTAAAATGGATATGCAAATTAGGCTAATTATAATTGGCTAAGTTAACCTACCTATAAGTCCCTAGTATATGGTAGGGCATGTAGGTTTAGGGACCACAGCATAGGTGGTGCACACCTAGGTGCATTGCTGAGGTGCCCAGTGTCATTTTAAAAGCAAGCCTGCCTTGCTGGCTGCTTTTAAATTAAAGTTATATGCAAATTCGACTTTGGAATTAAAGGTACTTCCAAAGTCTTAAATTACCTTATTTTTACATATAAGTCACCCCTAAGGTGTGCCCTATGTGCCCCTAGGGCTGGGTGCCATGTAACTATAAGCAGGGACTTTATAAAAATAGATTTATAAGCCCTGGTGAGGTAAAAACAGCCAAATTTGTTTTTCCCTCATTGAAGTAAATGGCCTTCATAGGCTAGAATGGGCAGACTTTATTTTAAATTTTAAAGTCTCCTTAAATGTTACATACCAAGAATTTGGTATCAAATTGATTGTTATAATAAATCCCACAACTTCCAGTTGTTGGATTTAATATAACTAGTGCAGGTAAAAAGTTTAGACTTTACCTAAAAAGTTGCCAATTTCAGCTCTGCATTGTTTTTGCTGCTGTGCTCTGATTGGCCAGCCTGCAGCAGCTTCTGCCAGGCTACTTTAATGAGGTGTGAAGTGGCCTGACTTCACACAAAGGAATGTGCTTGGGGGAGAGAATCTCCCCTCAGCAGATGGGGAAGCAGGAAGGGGGAGGGCTGCCAAACTGGTCTTCAAAGGCAGAGAAGGACATCTGGAGCACCCAGCAACACCCCCACATCCTGCAACCCCAGACAGCTAGGTGCCCCCTTGATTAGATTAGGAGAGGGCAGGAGAGGGGTGTGTTTATGATTTTTAGCCACACCAGTGGGTGGGCTCAGCCAGATCTCTCCTCCAAAAATCAGATTCATCCATTTTGGATTTTTAGAGACTATTGCCTTCTGGGATGGATTTTTGCCACACTTCCCAGGAAGTGGTCATCACAGGGGGACGACCCTGTCCCTGATTGGAGGACCAGGGCCCCCCTGCTTTTCACCCAGGAGCAAGGATAAAACTGGCAGACCTGCACCCACGCCTCAGATCCCCACCAAATTTCAAGAAGAAAGAACTACAAGGAGAAGAAGGACTGCCCTGCTGGACCCCTGGCCTGCACCTGGACCCTGCACTCAGAAAGACTGCACCAGCTGCACACTTGGGCTTCACCACAAGAAGGACTTTGCCTGGCTTCCACTGGTTCAAGGAGGGACTCCCTGTTTGCTACAGGTGAAAAATTGCTAACCAGAGTCCCCTGCACCAACTCCTGAAAAAGTGACCAGCTGACCACTGTCCAGTGGCCAAAAAGGAGTTTGCGCCAGGTGTATTCTGGGAGTTGAAGTCCGCACTTCCCAAGGACCATCACAGAACTTCTGGACCCTTGGGGTGAGCTGTGGACCCCAAAAGAACCTTAAAAGAACATCTGGGTGAAGCCCCAGAAGTTTGGGAAAGATTGGAGAAATTTTAGAAAAAAGCTCCATATAGTGACCGACTCGACGCGGAAATTCTAGCCGGCTTGCCTCAACCGCGACCCGGCCTGACTTCGTGGTTCGTCCCGGTCAAGAAAAACATCCGAAAAAAAGACTAAGTCCGAACGTAAAAAGTTGACCGGGACCTTCCAGCCATCGTATCCGAGAAGGGCTCCACGGACGTCGGATCAAGATCCAGGTTTACCCCGGTCGAAGGATTTTCATCTCGAAAAAACGACTAAGTCCGAAGGTAGAAATCACCACCGAGGAAACCGACTTCGCGTATCCGGACAAGGGCTCCAGGAGGTCGGATCCAACTGGCAGGTTCGTCCCGGTGAAGAAAAACTTCAAAATAAAGACTAAGTCAGAAGGTAACTTTTTAACCGAGGCTTCCCGCGACCTGTATCCGAGCAGGGCTCCATCGCGGTCGGCCTGAAAGTTTGACTTTGTCCCGGTCCTGGTGCAACCAGATGACCCGATTGGCGCTTTTTGTTTCTATGCGCTAGAAAATAATAATACTTTAAAAATTCATATCTCCGGTTCCCCTGAACCGATTTTAATCGTTTTTGTGTCATTTTAAAGATAAAAATATAAGCTATTTTTATAAATTGGTTTTGGATTTTTAAACTGTTTCCTGTGTTTTATTTAATTACTGTTGTGTGATATTTGAATGCTTTACACTTTGTCTCCTAAGTTAAGCCTTGACGCTCGATGCCAAGCTACCAAGGGTAGAGCTGGGATTAATTTACTGAGACCTAACTGTACTTTTGTGGAGGTTTGTGGCTTGTTGCTAGGTGTAGGTACCTACCTGCCCTACCAATAATCCATTTTCCAACACTAAGGTACTGAACAGACCCTAAACTGCTATTGTTAATAAAGTCTGCTTAGCTAGAATTTTCTGCAATGAACCGACGGACAGGACATGATGGAACTAGAGATGTAGCAAAATTGATGTAAAGCAGACAAGATGTACTTTCCCAGGACTCGAACAATAAAGATACTGACTGGAGAAAAAGATACAACATTTTCGATACCTGATGAGCTGCATGATGAAGACACCGTACAGTGAACCAATCGACACACTGAGAACGGCGTAATATTAGAATTCATAGATTTGTAAAATTAAAGTTATTGGGTACGGAAATAACTGGTGATCAACTGACCAATTAGGAATTAGGGGATGGACTGGGTAACTTTAATATAATGTCGTGACAAAGAGGAAAAACTTCAGAACCAATGGAGAGATGTCAGATGTCGGAGGTTAGCCATGGATGTTTGAAGAGATTCGAGATTCTGTCATTGGGCTCATGCTCCAGAGAGCCTCATGCGTTGCTGATCGATTGATGACCTGAAGCCGAAGACTGACTTTGTTGCTGATCCATACCGTGGATAGATAGCTATGACAATGTGACTGATTTACTTTTTGTGCCTTTTATTTCTAGGTACCAACTGCGCTGTTGTATAGTTTTTCTCCTACCTAGACATTATTCACTGACAATTAGGCCCACATTTATACTCTGCTTGCGCCGGATTTGCATCACTTTTTTGATGCAAATTCGGCGCAAACCTAACACCATATTTATACTTTGATGACCGACCCCGCGAATGTCAAAATTCGCTGTGTGCATCATTTTCTGGATGCGTGAAACCACCTTGTGTTAATGACATGCAAGGTAGGCATTCCCGTCCAAAAAATGACTTAAACACCCGTGCACCATATTTATCCAACCGCGAAAAAATCCCACACAGCTGGGAGGCGGAGGCGGAAAATGGCGCACAGCCCGATTTGCATTAAAAAATAACACCTGGGTCAAGGCAGGCATTAAAATGGGGCAAACACACCAGTACTTCAGGAAAACACACAGAAGCAACATCAGAGCTCAAAAAGGAAGAGATGGAGGTGCTATTCATCCACCATGCACAAAGACGCAGAGCACAGGACCATCAGCCTCCACCACACCAACAGGGACCCCAAAGGCAATGCAGAAGGCAGGAGAGGAAATTCAGGACAAGGACAACCCTTCTGGACCTCAGGGAACATGACATCATCCAGAGGTACAGACTAAACTGGCAAGCCATACAGCAGCTGCTGCGCAACATTGAGCCACAGTTGGCACCCAGCTTGCAGACACCCCACATCATTCCACCAGAGAACAAGCTGCTAGCTGTCCTCCACATGTTGGCAAGTGGCTCTTTTCAAACAACTGGTGCCCTAGTTGCTGGGATCTCACAGCCCTTATTCTCTGCCTTCCTACCCTAGGTACTGGATGCCATCATCTCCCTCACACCCCAGCTTCCCCAACACACAGCAGAAGCATCAAGAGACCAAACAGGGCTTCTACTAAATCAACAGCTTCCCACATGTGCTTGGTGCCATTGACTGCACACGTGTACGGATTGTGCCACCTGCTGCAACTGAGCATCTATACCGCAACAGGAAGCACACACACTCCATCAATGTGCAGGCCTTTGTGGATCACCGGGGATTGATCACCAACGTCATGGCAAAGTATCCTGGGAGTGTACATGATTCATTCATTTTCCGCCACTGCACCATCAATCAACACTTTCAGAATGGACGATGTGGAAATGGCCTACTTGTTGGTAAGTACAGAAACCCAGTTATATACACACTGCACAGCAACCCTGTAGGACACACAACACATACACCACTACATTGACACATGGCCAGGAAGTCACTGAGGTTGTGACACTGCTAGTCATGTTTGATATCCTGACCCAATGGGATACACATGTATGGACAAATGACAGATGCAAATAAAAACAGATGCCACTCCAGAGCCACAAGAAACCAATTTAAAACCACACAGTGACAATGACATGGCCTTAACTGGCAGTACAACTTGGAAGATGAATCTCTCAATATCACATCAATAACACTCAATGACACACCCTTCCAAACAATACGTACTGTGTAGGGGGTGTGTAATGTGTTCCGCTGCAGGTCAAATACCATGAGACACATAGCATGATGATGATGACTCTAATGAAGGTGACATGGAATCATTGAGGCAGCACCAACATCTCACATCACTCCTGGGGTGACATTGCCCGCTAGCAAGAAGCAAGTAGACTGTGCTAAGAACACATATTGATGTGACATTATTGCTAAGTGCACATTGCTACACATACGGATTGAGACAATTACACATATACACAACAGATGTACAGGCATATGGACCTTCTGACAATTAAACCTTCACCCCCACAACCAAGTTAGCCAGCTTACCTGGACCAGGTTCAGTAGAATAGGTACACGTTTGCACATTAGTCAACTCAGTGAGGGCACAAAAAGAGGTTTGCATAGAACCTGTCACACATGGGTTATTGTTGCATTGTCAGTTGTCAACACCTCAGTGCTGCCAACTTATGGAGATGTGTTGTACATTGTCACCTAGCCAAATCAAAGGTCCTCAGTGTTGTTTTTCACATGCTATTACATATATTGAATTGGATGGGATCTCCAGGCCACATAGTGCAACCATGTTACCATTACTGTGGAATTGATTCTGTGTGTGGAAGTATCATGTCACCCCCAGTGAGGACACATGGACACTTCTTTCACATGACATAATGCATTGGAGTACACAATGTACTGCAAGTGTACAAAAATACTGCTGATACTAGGTCAATCAGCCAAACACCAGTTTTGAAAACAACCCAATGCTGATAGTACATCCTAGAAGCCTAGTATTCCACACAATAACACAAACACAGATGAGTCACAGACAACACAAGATAACAACTGCCATGCTAAGTGATAATCATGGTTCAAGCTACATCCAATTTTTTTTCACTCATTTTCTCTTTCAGCTGATCAGGGGTATGGGATCCAGCCATGGATCATGACCCCATTTGCCAACCTAACCACAGCATTAGAGCGTGCCTCTAATGAGGCACATCGGAGGACATGCACCATAGTAGAGAGGACCTTTGGCATCCTGAAGTCACGATTCAGGTGCCTCAACGTCACCGGAGGCAGCCTCTTACATTAACCTGAAATGGTCTGCAAGATAATTTTGACCTGTGCCATCCTGCACAACATATGTGTAAGGAGGAACATTCCCCTCTATGAAACAGACCCACAATTGCCTGAAGAGGAGGAAGAGGAGGATGTTGTCTATCAACATGAGGGGGACCATCCAAACACTGCGGCAGGATTGCGTCGGAGACAACACATTGTCCAAAACTTCTTTTAAGTCTAGTCACCATCACCACTGTCTTACCATATGTCATTAAACACCTCACGTCATCACTAAATCATGGTCTAGGTAATTATTTATGCATCACATGATCCCTAGGAATCATAATCAGAGTTTAGCCTCATGAAGCATTGTAGATATACAGATTAGGATACTGAAAAAGCCACATCGCATTTGATGGGTATGAATGTACACCCAACTTCACACACAGTGTAACTGACATATTTCCTGTCCATTTCACATTTGAAGGGCAATATCAGAGTAGCACAGCTATGGCACACATCCATGTTGGCAACAAGGTTCATTGCAGCATGTGGCACACAACAAAGACACCATCAATCAAAAGTTAAAAAACTGCTTCATACATGAGGCAGTGGATGTGTCATTGCATTGGTAACAGGAATGTATGACCAGACCCTTGACAGCAAGGAGCATGTGTGACAAGAAGTCCATCTAAGCTGAAAATGGATAGCACGATTGCCCCAGGTATGATAAGCATTGCTCACAAGTCATGCCCTGCGCATGCCATCCCAGGTTATAAGCCTGCCACAGGCATGTTTTCAGTCTCTCCCCACCCTTCTCCAGGGGGTCCTGTAACTGGACTATTTGTACCCTGATAATCCTTCATCCACACACACCCAGACTCACATTCTGACTCCAGTATGCTTCCCTCTTTAGCATGGCATGCCATAGTCATAGTTCATCTGTCTGTATGGACTTAAGGTTCAATAATGCACTGCCTGGTAGTCTGTAGGACCTGTAATCACCTGTCCATTGCTTCCCATGTGAAAGGTCCAGTTGGCCCTTTGAACTTGATTCTCACCTACAGGACTTGTGAGAGACTTAAGCTGCACACACCTGTGATCACTTCCATGCAGACTAGCCATTTGAACCTGCACTGCCATTGCTGCTGCCTGGAACGACTTAGAAGCTGCCATTTTATGTATATCTGTGTTGTGCATTGCTGTATAAATCACTTGCGTAACACAGGCCTTGGGTTATTGTGTAACGTTGCAGCCCATAGCACAAATACAGTTTATTTTCCACAGTGTTGTTCCAGCTTTTCCCAGTCAGAGTCTGCTCACTGTGCATTTTCCTTGTTCATGTTCGTTCCTAACAGAGCCTGCATCCTGTTGGCCTGATTAGTTCTTGTCTTTGTGTTACCATAGAGGTTCCCTGTGGCTACATTTGTCTCATAGTTGCTTTCCCTGCCCTCTCTTTCCTCCTGGGGTATTGTGTCTGGTAGGTCGACAATGAATCCTCAAATAGATTGTATAGTGTAATCAGTTTACTTATCATATCACGGTCTGGGACATGTATTCAAATAGCCTAATCCCAGCCCTATCCCTTGTCTGGGTTTCATGTATGCATGAGTGACAAACAGTGATAGTGTACTATGGCTGTTTGCACAGATTGGGTATGGTGCCTCCAGCACAACAAACAACGTTTGCTAGTGTGCATGAAAGGACAAAACATGTTTGGGCCCTGACGGTCCACACACAAATTCACATTGGCTGCAACCCATTGATGGTGCTTGCGTTGTGACTAGCTGTGAGATTAATCAGCACAGAGGCACTGATGTTCCCTGTTGCAGTGGGAATTTTAGAGGCCACCCTGTGTATAAATGTTGTGATTCAACCTGCCGGTTTCTATTTACTGATCCATTACATTTGTGAGCACACCAAGGTTGCCCTGTTGTCAGCCTCAGACACATTCTGCAGTGCCATAGCTGGACTATCCCCATTTGTGTTGTCAATTCTTCTTTGGCTTTTGGTCAAATCTGCTTTGAAGGATACTCTGTTAATGCAGGGAATGGCTCCACAGACTCATGACTAGACCTGCATGTAACTGTGACAACATGGAGGCTAATACTGCACAGGGTACACATGGCCACACATTTGAACTGGACACCTTTGTGCAATTAACCACTGGAAATATGTGAACACATGCAGCTTAGTCTGCTGGTCCCTTACTGCCACAAGAGAAACATAGGTCATTTATATGAGTCAAACTGTGGAGTGACATTACATTTTTTAATTGGTTTTGGGACTCTGCGTCACAAATACTGTGCCTACATAGCATTTTCAAATGCCTGACTCATGGGTAGTATACGAATAAGTGACCAGGAAGTGGTATCCAACAGTCCAGGACATGTGATGGCTTACTCTTGTAACATTCCCATTATCAACTGTCCTCTATCTATCCTGTGCATAGTTTGTCATGGAGATGTTTTGTCCCAAAAGTCAGGGAAGTCCACACAGCATAAGATGCTACGTATATGACAAACACATAACCTGACTCATTTTCACACTGAATAGCATCTGATGGTTATACGCATTTACAACACATGCATACAAGCACATTAATGAAAGCACGTCTTGTGATGTTCACACAGAGGCCCAACAACAATTGAAATAGCCAATTCACATATATAAGCACACAGGCCATGAGTAAATGCATTAAGTTGTGTAGCCTTGCTATCTTCTATTGACGCACCACCTGCTCAAATTAGGGAATACCAATTTTATAAAAAATGTTTGGGTAGCTGTTGCGTCAGTTAAGAGTGCTCATCCGGTACAACAACGTGAATATTATGGTCCGCAGTAGTGTGGTCTGCCACATGTGCCCAAACACTGGAACACACAATGCAGGCGCAGACTGCCTATCGCTGTACAGTTACAGCTTTCATGTACGTTAAAAATTAGAGAAATGACACAAACACTGTCAAAGGCAGATAATTGACGCAAACACGTAAAAAAAGACGCATAGGCGTCAAAATTTGCCACGTATGTGTTGAAAAATGACACTCACAGCCAATATACATCCATTGGGACAGAGCGGTAATTCCTACACTGTACCCCATGAAATTGGTTATCAATGAAAAATATATGGAACTATGAATGCGGGGGAATTTTGAAGCATTTGCGTCAAAAAAAATTGACGCACAGCCTGTAAGCGTCATAAATCTTTTACTCATCATAATAAAAACACACCGCATTTGAAACAGGAAGTGATGTAATAGGATATCCTGTTTACAGAAATGGTACAGTGGGTGTACTTTCACTTTCACTTTGCAGTATGTGATTTTTCTAGACTGTGTGGCTGTGCTGAGAGTTTTGTCTGTCCAAATTGTGCTTTTGTCTCCTGTGTGCCATCCTATTTGTCATCTGTTGTTTTAGTAATTGTCTTAGTTGTTCAGTGTAAATGTGTTTTTGTCATATTTGGTGTCTAATTTTGTCTTTGTACTGTTGGGAGTCTGTAGTGGGTATTGTCAGTTTGGGGATTGTTGGGCTGTTTGTGGGTTACTTAACTTTCATTTTCCTCCCTCCTGGCTGGTGTGCCACTTCCTCCTTCTGATGATTGAGGCTGGTGGCAGGGTGATACAGGGGTATCACACGGAGGTGAGGAGGCTCAGGTGATCCAACGTGCTGTACCATCAGAGGAGAATTTTCTACACACCGCGCAACGACCACCAACTCAAGCGTCACTGGGCTGACCTTGTTGCCACAGAGCAAGACATACTGGACCACCTGGGTGTGGTAACTGGTGGCCCTGTTGGTGAGTACAATTCAGAGTAGTGTGCACATTTAAATGCTCTGTAGTGACAGTATCAGATTTGTTGACATGCTGCATGTAATGTTTTTGGGCATGTGGAATGGAAGTTAAATAGACAGTGGCCCTGATTTATGCAATATTTGCTACACATTACCGTCATTTGTTGACTCAACAGCTGCACAAACTTATAAAACACAACGTGATCTTGTAAATTAGTGCTGCTTTGATGTCAATAGATGATGTTAATGCGCCTCAAACATATGTTTCATTCATGGTCTGTGAGCGTACCAGGAAAGAGATATATTTCACAAGCTAAAGCAAGGAATTAATGTGGTCCCCAAATATTTGGAATACATGTCTGAACTGTATTCCTGGCCATACGTACAAAGTTCTTCCTAGCCTCAGGTAATATCTTAGGCTGATACTTTGACTTAGTTTGTGCCGCTATTAAATTACAAATGGATGCCAAAGTAATGCACATGGGTTCATATCTAAATGATTGGTGCTACTTTCCATAGCTGTAGCATAAAACATGAAGTAAATGCTACAAATTGAGGAATAAAAAATATATCTGTCCCTCTGTTCATTGTTCCTGTGTGTTTTAATTCGACTTGGGCACAATAGCTGGGACAGAGCTGAAGCATTTGCCATCTGTGTCACTTTATAGCCATGCAATTCTCATAAGTTATTGGGTCATCATGGGATACCTGAAGTTGGTGATTGCATGGTCACAATTTATTACTTGCATGATGTTTTGCAAGGGACCCATGACCGATTCCATCATACATATAAAGTGCCCAAATACTTTACTACTTTACGTTTGGTACACCCCTGCTGATCTAGTGCAGTATATGTACAATAGCTAACTTCCCAGTATGAAGGCTATCACAGACATGAGTGCATGCTAAGATCAGAAGACCAGCATTGCTGTGACTGCTGCCATTCCCAAGGTGCATACAAATTGAAACCTACATCATCAAGATTGCCACAGTAGGACATTTTCTAAACTATGTTTCAATAATGGGACAGTGTCAGTTTGTTGTATACCCACAGATCACCAAACTTGGCTAATTTAAGATGATGAATGTGAATTCCAATACCCAATATGGGTACAAAGGGCAATGGGTGACACATTTCAGGTGCAATGACTACACCTGTGCCCATGCATTCTGTCACGGATGACCAAATTAGGCACTGTCAGCATATATTTCTTTGTTGTATTGATTTAGATAAATGGCCGATCCATGTTTAGCGTCAGATTGTCATCAAGTAACACACAGGATCTCTGCCATTATGGTGTCATAGGGGGCATATCTGGCTCAAGGTACACTGTCAATGTAGCATATGTAACCTACAGACAACACAGGCCCACATGTGATGGACCATAGAAAGCATAATAATTCATGACCTAAACTCAACCCACATGAGCATCACACAGTAACTGATTGTCCCTTGATGCACAAGCCACAGTACCTGAGTGACTGGTATTGCAGTGCACCAGGAACGTGGCTTTGCCTGTCTCTCATAACAACAAATGAATAGCTGGAGTACACTCTTTAAATTAATCTGCAACCAATTGAGGAATCGTGTTTGTCACCACATGATTGTTAGGGCCACTGCATGTGTGCATATGTGTATGTATCACTCACTGGAGTGACAGGGTCAATACATGTTTGCAGTGCTATGTCTGTTGGAGTGACATCATGCCTGAGGGGCTGGACTATCAGATATAATATCACACACAGTAATTCTTTCTTCAAAGTGTTGTACAGTGCACAGACATTGAGCACATTCCACCCTTCCATGCTTTACAGGTGGAGCTTCCCCCTACACAATTGGAGAAGTGGCTCGATTTGAGGACCCAGGCATATCCAGTAAGTGTTCATATTTCAGTTCTGTGTTGTGTTTTCAGCCGGTGTGTGATTGACTCCTGTGTGTTGGACACACAGCAAGGTATGATGTGCTGGCACCTGATCTGATATGTGATTTGACTGGAGTTTTACTTTTTATTCCATATTTGAGTTGGACAATCAGTGGCGTAGAGTCATCATTTGGGATTGTAGTGCAGTGCTGTAGACATGGGCATGTGAATAGGGTGACATTTGTTGTTACATTTCTTGTAATGAAAAATGTGGAGGTAGCCATTTTCATGATTTCACAGCAAGTCATACCCTGAATCACACAGAGCAGGGATGCCGAAGTATTACCCACAGGCTTGAGTCTCCCTGTTAACTAATGAACATGTAGAACTGTATGTTTGACTTCCTAGCAGCATGTAGCTCTACATGTTCTGCTACGTTTATGTGGGTGCTTGCATATATGTGCTTGTTGTAGGACAGGTATTGATGATATCAAATGATGTTGACAATTGTCCGCAATTAGGAACATAAATGTGGATGTGATTGTACAATGTTTTTGTCTATCCTAGTTGGACACCGTCCTTACCTGTGGTGGACTGACTAAACCCTTGGACAGTTGTCCAAAGCTTCCTGGCTGTCCTTGATGTTTGAAAGTTTATGTTGCATGTCCATCCACCTGAGGCACAGGCTTAAGGTTATGAAATATGTGTACCTAGGTGTGAGGATCCAAGTGTAGTACACAGACATGTAATTCAGACATTCATTTGTTCCAACCTAGGATACCCACTCCCGATTAGCAACTGCATACCATCCTGGCAATTCCATTTACAAATCACAGATCTTGTGGCCCTTGATTGTCATCCAGAACATAATCATTAGTTGGCCTGTCACATGTGGAGGACTTGCAGCATTTGTTATGTGACTAATGGCAGAAAAATGATGCTTAGATCATTTAAATAGGTACACTTCTTTTAGAGCATTGCTGTGCTGTTAGATAGACCATGTGTAGGCTGCGTTGGCATGTACTTCCTCAGGGAAAATCTGTGATCTGTACTGTGATTTGGCCTGTTGAAGGTAAATTTGAAGAATTTTTTTAAAATCATCAGTAGCTGTATCACACAATGATGTAACTAATGTTTGACTTCATCTTTTTTAACAGCAGCCAATATGGATGCCATCAGATCTGCAAATTCCAGAGGAGGGCGATGCGTTACTGCCACATTCTGGATGTTGAGTCTGGGTTCCGCCACATGGCATGGCGTTATCACCATGGGAGAGCCACAGGGGTCTGGAGGGCATTTGCCCAAGGGGGGCCATCCTTGCCAATAAAGCCACCAGCACCACCACTCCGACCACAGTCGCACCAAGGGTGACAGCCACTGTTGCAGGTCCCTCTACATCATCAGCTCCAGGCCCACAGACAGCAGCTCCTGCACCTCCCCCTCCATGCACGGCACCAGCACAACCATCCACTAGTGGTACACAGACAACCCCTGCTGCAGTCATAGACAATGCCGAATTTATGAAGATGCCATGTGACATGCAACAGATGTTGCGCAGGATGGACAGGCTGCAGCAGGAGATGTCCTGCAATAGCAGGAGACTACGTGGGATAAAGAAGATCCTGCGGAGGGAAACTTGTGACTTTGTGACCCCCAGCCATGATTCCCTTCCCTCCCTCCTCTTTCCTGGTTCTTATATTTAGTGGGTTTAGGGGGCTTAGTGTTAGGTTAGAATAGGCTGTTAGTTTAGTTAGTATAAGTGGGTTGGGGGTGGAGGGTATAATATTTTCAGATGTGTTTTTTTGTGGGTGGGTGGGTGGGGGTTGACGTTGGTTTTTTTGTGTAATAAAAAATAAAAAAATACAAAAAAATATTAAAAAAATACAAAAAATATATATAATTGTTTAGGATAGGAGAGTATGTGTTTAGGTTAGTATATGTTGTCCTCCATGTGTCCAGTCATTGAAGGGGGGCTGGGGGTGTTGATGTTTAGAGTGTTTAGTTAAATGTGATAAGTAAGTTTATCTTAGGGTAGTGATGGCCAGTTGTGGGTAATGTGTACTTAGGATAGGTGAGGTTAGTTAAGGTGTTTCTCCTAGTTCCATTATCCTTTTTTACAATTCAATAAATATTTAGGTACTCCTTTACAGTATGTGTCATATGCTTGGGGATCAGGGCCTTGGCATGGGTGAACAGTGTCAATTTAGTACTTGCATTTGTGTTCCATCCAAATCCAAATCCCAATTGAGCTGTCACATAGTCAGCTGCACAAAAGCTACTTCTCTATGCATCTGCCATCCATTGCACCCACCACTCAAGGTTACTATGGTTCCCAATGTGTTTTTAAGTTTAGATGTACGTTTTCATTCTGTCATACTTTGAGACCAGATTTTGCCTGCAGCCTGATGTTCATGTGAACCCTGATAAGGTGAGTGATGGTATAATCTTATGTAGTATAGTATCCATAACTCACACCTATCATTTCTTACATTGTACTGCCAGGTTACTTATTTGTCCGTACACTCGTACACATCCATTCTGCTATATGGTGTGTGTGTGTGATGACATTTTCAAGTCAAATGTCACATACCTAAAGATTGTCTAGAAGAAAAATTTGAAGACATTAATTTTCTGCTTAGACATCCCTTGAAGCAGACTTATTCTGTCCAACACAGCATTATACTGTCATTTTTCTATTTATGTCAGAATTAACCCTCAGGAAGGGCAGACGATGGTACAATCCAGACCCCAGTGCATAGTTATCAGACCACAATCTTTCAAGGCAGTTGTATTGACATTCTATGGCCATTGACATGAGGCAAACTTCACTAATCTCCCTCACGGCTGATGTGTCACATTACACAGAGACAAAGTGGTTGTGTAAGTGCTAGATTTTTTAAAGTGCTGTAGTGCAATATTTACATAGTACAGGATTGTGAGTCCATTAGTGTGACGCCTTCTATTGTTATACTACACAAGTGCAAAAGGACATATCATTGGACATGCTGGGGAGAAGTGTCATACAGTGCAGAGGAACATGAATTGCCAATGAGGTAGAGAGAGACAATCACAGAGCATAATGTCAAGGTAAACCGTGGGCTGGAGAACAGTGCATGTGAGCAGCTGTTGCAAGACTGGCATGTTACAAAACACAGGACCTAGGATATAAGTGCCCATTTGGCAAGTACTTGTGCTACTGGATACTCTTATGGGTGAAGGTGATCTGTTCCACGTCTTCATCTTCTGATGTGTGTGTCGTCTCCTCTGCCCTTGGTTGTGGTGGGTTTGAAGGGGCAACACACACTTCAGTGTTTGAAGATGTGGAGTCAGAAATCCCGGTAGCTGCCAACTGTGGAGCTATTAAGGGCAGTACTGCAGCAAGGAAGAGCTGCTTGTTCTTATGTATAGCAGCTACATCACTGCGGTAGGCAGCCAGGTCGGCCCTGAGGGGCTCAATATTGCATTTGTGCACGCAGTGAAAGGTTTGGTGTGTGAGGTGTTGTGGCAACTCCCTTTCTGCTGTGCTGATTTCCTTTACACTTTGTTGAAGTTCTTGCAAGATAGATGTTCACCCTTCCATGGCTGCTGCCTGTTCTGCAGATGACATCATGCACAATCGCACCCCCTCTAGGCTGGCTGCCATATTTTGCATCCCCACCTGCACCTCCTTGGCCAGCTCCCACTGTACTTCAACTACAGTCCTCTCAAAGCTGGTGCCAGTATTGTCAGAGTCCTCAGCTGGGTTGGAGCAGGCAGGTTGTACAATTGGGGGGTGGGTGGATCCTCTGTGATGGCTGCTACTTCTGTGTTCTTCCTTGTGAATGAAGGTGGGGTCTGGAGGGTTCCAAGGACATCTTGGAGGGTCTGCTGGCTGATGTTTGTCATCTTGTCATCCATGTCATTAGGGAAGGCCAGGACAGGCATATCCGCAGGAGAGCCATCATCCTCTGCAATGAGATATTGTACAATGATTGTGTCTGTGTTGTGGCATTTGTAATGTGACGTGCCTGACTTCCTATCAGTTGCACATTGTGATCTTGGTTCCTGTTCATTGTTCCTGTCATTAAGATTAGCATTCTCCCAGGCCTATGCCCCACCTGCATGCCACATGTAGTGTGGGCATTTGGAGAAATGTCTGCGTCACATCCTCTAGGTGTAGGTTCTGCCCAAATTGTATGTTGCCACCTTATTGTACAACTCAACCCTCCGTCTACTTTCATTCTCATGTTGTGGCTTTGCACTGGCTGTGGGTGTTCTGATGGCACTTGCACCACACTTAACAATCTGGAACTGACCCCGTCTCTGATATTTCACGTCCAGCTATATGTTGCTGAGACATAGCATATACTATGTATAGCATTGGCATGGCACAATACAGTTGTCAGCATTGATAGTGTGTAATGTTGATGTTGGGGAATGTGTGCTACATTGGATTGCACTGGTGGTCCTAGCTGTGTTCCATTTCCTCTTCTGACTTTGCGGGTGTGTTTCACTAGCCGGAAACATACGTCCTCCCCCTCAATGCTGTTGTCTTAGCAGTATGACACTTGGGATGTTGCATGGTGGAATTGCAGCTATTGTGACCCAGGCACAGGGTAGACCCTACATGTGCAGCATTCGTATGACATTACTGCTCTGTACCTCATAATGTTTATGACAATGCCTGATGTTTGTAGCGACTATGGACATTAGCATTTGACAGGATTGGCACAGTTTTATTGATTACAGGCGATTGATAATGTTGTCATCCTGAACCCTCTAATTTGGGTGTGTTTGATCCATGGGCATGTAACTGCCATTCGCTACTTGATCTGCACACACAGCAGAGATGGTAGTGGGAACTGTTGTCAATGTTAAATTCCACTTGCGGATATGGCCTGAGACTGTTAATTGAGCGCTAGTTCATGTAGCGCAATACCAGCTGCCGTGTGACAGCAGACCAGTTTAACGTTGTACCCTACCCTCCTGGACTGGCTTTGCTTTCCAAACATCCTTGGCATGGCAGCATACACCAATGCAAAGGTTTTTGGTGTAGTGATGTGCTGTGCCCCAGGTTTGCCCTGCACAGCCCATGCCCCCATGCCTTGCCCCTTTGCCTTTTCTACTCCCTGATTATCATGACTTACATGCATTGTGTAGTAGGTATGTCCCCCTCGCTTGCAGTTAACAATTAGGCATTTTAGTTCCCCATGCCACTTACCCTGCATCTGTGTTGTATCCTGGTAGTCTGCGCTGTCCTGTCTTGAATCCCTGTGATGATCTCCTCTGGGATGACGGCTGCCACCATGTCCTCCATGTGGTCCAGGGCCTCCTGCGGTGCTGGACTCCCGCCTCCAGTCTACAGTGCTGCCTTCCTGTTCCTTTCCTTTTCCTTGGTCCTGTGTTCTCAGTCATTCCAGCACTTCTTGCACTCAGTGACTGTTCTCTGTACTTCTGCCACACTGTTGATCTTATCTACAATTTGTTGCCAAATTGCCTCTCCTCCCAATTGGCAGTTTAGAGGTGACAAAAAGTTGGTGCTGGTGTTCCGTCACCTCTTTCACCGGTATTTCCTGCTCCTCTGCACTGAACCCATACTTCCTTTTCTTCTTCTCCCTCTCCTGGGTCTTCTGTGGGTCCTCCTGGCTGGTTCCTGGTCGGTTGTCATCTTCCTGAGGTCTCTCATAGCTTCTGGGATCCATTTTGGCTCTCCTTTGCACATTTTGCTGTGTTTGCGCTGCTTTTTGTCGCAATTGCGGCAAAAAAAGGCGCGTATTCGGTTTGCAACGTCGTAAACCGGATAAAAAGTCATTTTCGCTGCATTAACGTCATTTTTCTTTATGACATGGCGCATTGGATTGAGTAAAAAAAATGACTCAAACCAGTGGTTTATGCCGCCCAGCATCAATGTATAAATTTAACGCCCGAACGGCGATAAGAAATGCCTTTAGCCGGCGTTAAACCTTTTGACGCAAAACTGCTTTGGCGCAGCTTTGCGTCAAAAAGTATAAATATGGCCCTTAATGTTTCTCTTAGTGGTTATTGATTAGTGTACTGATTACTGATGGACATTGGTTACTACATAGCTAGTATACCCCATGCGAATCAAAAGGTTCATCGACCTATTCGCGTCCCCTTGTAAGTTTACTTACTAAGGACCAGGGGTGCTAGCACACTGTAGCCTAGATTTACTTTGGGTTGTATGTGGCACTGCCAAAATTTGGTCTGTGCCTATTGGCCTTTTTAATGGTAACTGCATTGATGCTGACACGTTGTCCATGTAAGCTTCTTTGCAAAACTTGAGTAAATAGCCCCCCTAAGTTCCGAAACTGAAATTTCGACTACCTCATGCCACATGTGGCAAACTTTTCAGATATTCTGAATTTTTCAGTCTAAAGTCCTAATCATGTTGGGACTTTTAGGTCGCTGCTTAGGAAATAAAAGGTGTAACTTCATGGCCGAATAAACTAAGCCTTGTTGTCTAGAAAAAGTGAAAAATAGACGGTCAACCTGGCTGTGGTAATTTGAAAGAAATATATACATCCTGTTGGACTTTTTAGTTTATGCAGGGTCATCCCCACTCTTTTTGCCTCCTATTTTTTTCTGACCTGTTGCTGTTGGGTTTTGAACTCTGAGCACTTTACCACTGCTAACCAGTGCTAAAGTGCACATGCTCTCTGTGTAAATTGTATGGTTGATTGGTGTATCCATGATTGGCATATTTGATTTGCTAGTAAGTCCCTAGTAAGGTGCACTAGAGGTGCCAGGGCCTGTAAATCAAATGCTACTACAGTAGTGGGCCTGCAGCACTGGTTGTGCCACCCACATAAGTAGCTCTGTAATCATGTCTCAGACCTGCCATTGTAGTGTATGGGTGTGCAGTTTTAACTGTAAATTCGACTTGGCAAGTGTACCCACTAGCCAGGCCTAAACCATCCCTTTTCTTACATGTCAGACACTCCTAAGGTAGGCCCTAGGTAGCCCCAAGGGCAGGGTGCAGTGTATGGTTAAGGTAGGACATATAGGCGGTCATTCTGATCGCGGCGGGCGGCAGTCGCCGCCCGCCATGCGGTCACCGCCAAATGGCCGCTCCGCGGTCAGGAGACCGCGGATGCCATTCTGGCTTTCCCGCTGGGCCGGCGGGCAACCGCCAAAAGGGCGCCCACCGGCCCAGCGGGAAAGGCCCTGCAACGAGGAAGCCGTCTCCGAATGGAGCCGGCGGAGTTGCAGGGGTGCGACGGGTGCAGTTGCACCCGTCGCGATTTTCACTGTCTGCAAAGCAGACAGTGAAAATCTTCATGGGGCCCTGTTAGGGGGCCCATGCATTGCCCATGCCAGTGGCATGGGCAGTGCAGGGGCCCCCAGGGGCCCCACGACACCCGTTCCCGCCATCCTGTTCCTGGCGGTAAGAACCGCCAGAAACAGGGTGGCTGGAAGGGGGTCGGAATCCCCATGGCGGCAGGATTCCCTGGGCCAGGGGAAAACCGGCGGGAAACCGCCGGTTCCCCTTTTCTGACCGCGGCTTCACCGCCGCGGTCAGAATGGCCCTGGAAGCACCGCCAGCCTGTTGGCGGTGCTTCCGTGGTCCCTGGCCCTGGCGGTCATGGACCGCCAGGGTCGGAATGACCCCCATAGTAATGTGGTTTATATGTCCTGACAGTGAAATATTGCTAAATTCGTTTTTCACTGTTGCAAGGCCTGTCCCTATCACAGGTTAACATGGGAGCTACCTTTAAATCTGATTAAAGTGTAGGTTCCCTTTGGGAGCGGAAGGACATGTGGAGTTTGGGGACTCTGAGCTCACAATTAAAAAATATATCTTTTAGTAAAGTTGATTTTAAGATTGTGTGTTTGAAAATGCATCTTTTAGAAATTGAGCATTTTCTTGCTTATACCATTTCTGTGACTCTGCCTGTTTGTGGATTCCCTGTCTGGGTCAGTTTGACAGTTGGGCTGGTTGCACCTCACACTAGACAGTGGCACAAAGGGAGCTGGGGTGTAGTCTGCATATCCTGATGAGCCGTCTGTGCTAGGAGGGAGGGGAGGAGTGGTCACTCACACCTGAAAGGGCTGTACTTGCCTTCACACAATGCAGTCTCCAATCCCCTGGTGAGTGTCTGGGGCCTGGCCTGGGCAAGGCAGGATTTCACATTCAAAAGAGACTTTACTTTGACGTAGGCCTATTTCAAAGGAGAAATTGGGTATAAGAAGGGCACCCAAAACGACAGACTTTAGATCACTTCTGGATATCAAGAGGAATCTCTGCCTGGAGAACAGCTGAAGAGCTGAGGAGAAGTGCTGCCCTGTCTGTGACTGTGCTTTGTGGGGCTATCCTGCAGTTGCTGCTTCTTCCAGAGTAAGAGGGCAAAGACTGGACTTTGTGTGCCTTCCATCTTGTGAAGAAATCTCCAAGGGCTTGATTCATAACTTGCCTCCTGTTGTTTGAGGTCTCAGGGACAGCAAAGACTTCTCTCTGCCAGCACCTGGAGTCTCTGGAGAGACTCCTACTCTGCCCTGTGGTGCCCATCCAGTTCCTGGGACCCTGAAAGGGGAAGCTGGCAGCATAAAAACAAGGAAATCCACGCACAAAGCGCCGTGCGGGGAAAAGATTGACGCAACTCTGATCTGCGGCTGAAGAAACGACTTGCCGCCGGCTCTACAGCTGAGAAACGACACTCCCAGGAAACGCGACCGAAGAATCGACACACGGAGCAGGAGAAACGACGCACATCATCGCTGACAGAGGCTGGGAGATCACAACCCGCGCTGCGGGGTTTTCGGATTATCGTGCGGCTGGATTTCTGACTCAAGTACCGCTGTGCACTGAAAAATCAACTTAAAAGTTGACAACGTTTTTTTTCTGTTTCCTTAAAAAGTTCTGACACTTTTTCTTTCTTTTTCTGTCCATTAAACCTTTTTCTATCATGTCTGGTACAGGTCCTACTCTTGATCTGGCCAGCACTGCTTATTACCACCTTAGCTGGAAAGGTGCAAGGAGTCTCTGCATTGATAGAGGTTTAGGGGTAGGGAAGAATCCCTCTAGAGAATTGTTGATTAACATGCTCATTGAAAATGATAAGGCCTTAGGTGCCACATCAGGTGAGAATTTAGCAGATGGTTCACACTCTGATTCTGGGGTAGCCCCAGTAAGAATGTTAGATGGTATTCTTTCCAACCTGCCCCTTAGCAGGCCACCTAGCATAACTGGTACTAATGTGAACTCTCATCATAGTAGGGATGTCATTCCTGCAGCCCAGGTTGTTAGAGTGCCAACTGTTAGGGACAGGTCTCCCTCTGTTCATTCACACCATTCTTCTGTGTCAAAGCATGCCCAACCCACCCACCCTGATGACAGAATGTTAGAAAGGGAGCTCAATAGCTTGAGAGTGGAAGAGTCCAGGCTGAAGCTTAAACAGCAACAGCTGGCTCTAGACAGGGAATCTTTAGTCTTAGAAAAAGAAAGACAGAGGTTGGGGTTAGGACCCCATGGTGGCAGCAGCAGTATTACAGATAGTAATCCTGTGAAAGAGCATGATTCTAGGAATCTGCATAAGATAGTTCCCCCTTACAAGGAGGGGGATGACATTAACAAGTGGTTTGCTGCACTTGAGAGGGCCTGTGTGGTACAGGGGGTCCCTCAAAGGCAGTGGGCTGCTATCCTAGGAGGAGTCTTCACAAGACTGGGTAGACTTTGTTGACGATTCAGTAAAGGCCTTGAAGGGGTGGTTACATGGCAGTAAAGTTTCTGACTATGAAAGCCTGTATAACTTGATCCTGACAGAGCATATTCTGAAGAACTGTGTGTCTGATTTGTTACACCAATATCTAGTGGACTCAGATCTGACCTCTCCCCAAGAATTGGGAAAGAAGGCAGACAAATGGGTCAGAACAAGAGTGAACAGAAAAGTTCATACAGGGGGTGACAAGGATGACAAGAAGAAGGGTGGTAAGTCTTCAGACAAGGGTGGGGACAAATCTAAAAATGAGTCTTCATCAGGCCAACAAAAACACTCTGGTGGGGGTAGTGGGTCCAAATCCTCTTCTAATCAAGTAAAGAAACCATGGTGCTATTTATGTAAAGTAAAAGGCCATTGGACAACTGATGCAAGTTGTCCAAAGAAAAGCACCAAGTCTCCCACTACCACAACCCATACTGCTACACCTAGTGCACCTAGCAGTGGTGGTGGGAGCAAACCTACTAATAGCCAATCCAAGGGAGTAGCTGGGCTCACTTTTGGTAATTTAGTTGGGGTTGGTCTTGTTAGGGAGACCACAGAGGCTGTGTTAGTCTCTGAAGGTGCCATTGATTTGGCCACCTTGGTTGCTTGTCCCCTTAATATGGATAAGTACAAGCAACTACCCCTAATAAATGGTGTTGAGGTTCAGGCCTACAGGGACACAGGTGCCAGTGTTACCATGGTAATAGAGAAACTGGTCCACCCTGAACAACACCTACTTGGTCACCAGTACCAAGTGACTGATGCGCATAACAACACTCTTAGCCACCCCATGGCTGTTGTGAATCTCAACTGGGGGGGGGGGGTGTTACTGGTCCAAAGAAAGTTGTGGTTGCCTCAGATTTACCTGTAGACTGTCTACTAGGGAACGATTTAGAGACATCAGCTTGGGCAGAAGTGGAGTTGGAGGCTCATGCAGCAATGCTGGGCATTCCTGGGCATATTTTTGCTTTGACCAGGGTTCAGGCCAAAAAGCAAAAAGGACAGGGTGACTTGGATCCTGAAACAATGGACCAAGTGCTCCCTAAAGCTAGGGTTAGTAAAGGTAAATCACTACCTACTATCCCTCCCTCGACAGATGATTCAACTTCTGAGGAAGAAGAATTCCCCCCCCCTGTGCAGAACCTTCACCAGAGGAGCTGGAAGCAGACACTGCTGAGCTTTTGGGTGGAGGGGGGCCTGCCAGGGAGGAGCTGAGTGTGGCACAGCAGACCTGTCCCACACTAGAGGGTCTAAGACAGCAAGCTGTCAAACAGCAAAATGGGGATGTTAGTGACTCTCACAGAGTTTACTGGGAGGACAACCTCTTGTATACAGAAGCAAGGGACCCAAAACCTGGAGCTGCCAGGAGATTGGTTATTCCCCTGCAATACAGAGAGTTCCTCCTAACTCTAGCCCATGACATTCCCTTCGCTGGACATTTAGGGCAGATGAAAACATGGGATAGGCTTGTCCCCCTGTTTCATTGGCCTAGAATGTCAGAGGACACAAAATAATTTTGTAAGTCCTGTGTCACCTGTCAAGCCAGTGGCAAAACAGGTGGCACCCCAAAGGCTCCCCTTATTCCACTGCCTGTGGTTGGGGTTCCCTTTGAAAGGGTGGGGGTTGACATAGTTGGCCCCCTTGACCCTCCTACTGCTTCAGGCAATAGGTGTATCTTGGTGGTAGTGGACCATGCCACAAGATATCCTGAAGCAATTCCTCTAAGGACCACTACAGCTCCTGCAGTGGCAAAAGCCCTCCTAGGAACCATTTCCAGGGTGGGTTTCCCAAAAGAGGTGGTGTCAGACAGGGGTAGCAACTCTATGTCTGCATACTTGAAGGCCATGTGGAAGGAATGTGGTGTAACATACAAATTCACCACGCCTTATCATCCACAAACAAATGGACTGGTTGAGAGGTTTAACAAAACTCTCAAAGGAATTATAATGGGACTCCCTGAAAAACTCAGGAGGTGATGGGATGTCCTGTTACCTTGCCTCCTTTTTGCTTACAGGGAGGTACCCCAAAAAGGAGTGGGCTTCAGCCCCTTTGAACTCCTATTTGGACACCCTGTAAGAGGTCCTCTAACACTTGTAAAGGAGGGGTGGGAACAACCTTTAAAAGCTCCTAAGCAAGACATAGTGGACTATGTACTTGGCCTAAGATCCAGAATGGCTGAGTATATGAAAAAGGCCAGCAAAAACCTTCAGGCCAGCCAAGAGCTCCAAAAGCAATGGCATGACCAGAAGGCTGTTCTGATTCAGTACCAACCAGGGCAGAAAGTGTGGGTCTTGGAGCCTGTGGCCCCAAGAGCACTCCAAGACAAATGGAGTGGACCCCACATTATTGTTGAAAAGAAGGGAGAAGTCACCTACTTGGTTGACTTAGGCACTGCCAGGAGTCCCCTTAGGGTGCTCCATGTCAATCGCCTGAAACCCTACTATGACAGGGCTGATCTCACCCTGCTCATGACAACAGATGAAGGACAGGAAGAAGAGAGTGACCCTCTCCCTGATCTCTTCTCTTCCACAGAACAAGATGCTTTAGTGGAAGGTGTAGTTTTAGCAGATTGTCTTACTACTGAGCAGAAAGACCACTGCATAAATCTCCTGGGTCAGTTTTCTGAACTCTTTTCTACTGTGCCAGGCACCACTTCTTGGTGTGAGCACACTATAGATACTGGAGACAGCATGCCTGTCAAAAGTAAGATCTATAGGCAGCCTGACTATGTCAGGGACTGCATCAAACAAGAAGTTCAGAAAATGCTTTAACTGGGAGTGGTTGAGCACTCTGAAAGGCCATGGGCCTCTCCTGTGGTACTTGTACCAAAGCCTCACTCTAAAGATGGGAAAAAGGAAATTAGGTTTTGTGTAGATTACAGAGGTATCAACCAGGTAACTAAAACTGCTGCTCACCCTATACCCAGGGCAGATGAGCTCATAGATACACTGGCATCTGCCAAGTATCTAAGCACCTTTGATTTGACTGCAGGGTATTGGCAGATCAAGTTATCAGAGGATGCTAAAGCAAAAACTACATTTTCGACAATAGGAGGGTACTACCAATTCACAGTAATGCCCTTTGGTTTGAAAAATGCACCTGCCACTTTTCAGGGGTTGGTGAATACAGTCCTGCAAGGGTTGGAGGCTTTTAGTGCAGCATATCTAGATGATATAGCTGTCTTTAGCTCCACCTGGGATGATCACCTGGTCCACCTATGGAAAGTTTTGGAGGCCCTGCAAAAAGCAGGCCTCACTATCAAGGCTTCAAAGTGCCAGATAGGGCAGGGGAAAGTGGTTTATCTGGGACACCTTGTAGGTGGAGAACAGATTGCACCACTTCAGGGAAAAATCCAAACTATCATAGATTGGGTTCCCCCTACAACTCAAACCCAGGTGAGAGCCTTCTTAGGCCTCACTGGGTATTACAGGAGGTTCATAAAGAACTATGGCTCCATAGCAGCCCCTCTTAATGACCTCACTTCAAAGAAAATGCCTAAAAAGGTATTGGACAGCTAGCTGTCAGAAAGCTTTTGAGGAGCTAAAACAGGCCATGTGCTCTGCACCTGTCCTAAAAAGCCCATGTTACTTCAAGAAATTAATTGTTCAAACTGATGCATCTGAATTAGGGGTAGGGGCAGTCTTATCACAGCTCAATTCTGAGGGCCAGGATCAACCTGTTGCTTTTATCAGCAGGAGGTTGACCCCTAGAGAAAAGCGTTGGTCTGCCATAGAGAGGGAGGCCTTTGCTGTGGTCTGGGCACTGAAGAAGTTGAGGCCATACCTGTTTGGCACTCACTTCATTGTTCAGACAGACCACAAACCTCTACTTTGGCTAAAACAAATGAAAGGTGAAAACCCTAAATTGTTGAGGTGGTCCATATCTCTACAGGGAATGGACTATACAGTGGAACATAGACCTGGGAGTACCCACTCCAATGCAGATGGACTCTCCAGATATTTCCACTTAGACAATGAAGACTCATCAGGTCATGGCTAGTCTTATTGTCCTTCGTTTGGGGGGGGGGGTTGTGTAGGAAAGTACCATCTTGCCTGGCATGTTACCCCCATATTTCACTGTATATATGTTGTTTTAGTTGTATGTGTCACTGGGACCCTGCCAGCCAGGGCCCCAGTGCTCATAAGTGTGCCCTGTATGTGTTCCCTGTGTGATGACTAACTGTCTCACTGAGGCTCTGCTAACCAGAACCTCAGTGGTTATGCTCTCTCTTTGCTTTCCAAATTGTCACTAACAGGCTAGTGACCAATTTCACCAATTCACATTGGCATACTGGACCACCCTTATAATTCCCTAGTATATGGTACTGAGGTACACAGGGTATTGGGGTTCCAGGAGATCCCTATGGGCTGCAGCATTTCTTTTGCCACCCATAGGGAGCTCTGACAATTCTTACACAGGCCTACCACTGCAGCCTGAGTGAAATAACGTCCACGTTATTTCACAGCCATTTACCACTGCACTTAAGTAACTTATAAGTCACCTATATGTCTAACCTTTCCTGGTAAAGGTTGGGTGCTAAGTTACTTAGTGTGTGGGCACCCTGTCACTAGCCAAGGTGCCCCCACATCATTCAGGGCAAATTCCCCGGACTTTGTGAGTGCGGGGACACCATTACACACGTGCACTGTACATAGGTCACTACCTATGTACAGCGTCACAATTGTAACTCCGAACATGGCCATGTAACAAGTCTAAGATCATGGAATTGTCACCCCATGGGGAGACAATTCCATGATCCCCCGAGTCTCTAGCACAGAACCGGGTACTGCCAAACTGCCTTTCACGGGGTTTCACTGCAGCTGCTGCTGCTGCCAACCCCTCAGACAGGTTTCTGCCCTCCTGGGGTCCAGCCAGGCTTGGCCCAGGAAGGCAGAACAAAGGACTTCCTCAGAGAGAGGGTGTTACACCCTCTCCCTTTGGAAAAAGGTGTCGGGGCTGGGGAGGAGTAGCCTCCCCCAGCCTCTGGAAATGCTTTGATGGGCACAGCTGATGCCCATCTCTGCATAAGCCAGTCTGCAGCGGTTCAGGGATCCCCCAGCCCTGCTCTGGCGCAAAACTGGACAAAGCAAAGGGGAGTGACCATTCCCCTGACCTGCACCTCCCAGGGGAGGTGCCCAGAGCTCCTCCAGTGTGCTCCAGACCTCTGCCATCTTGGAAACAGAGGTGCTGCTGGCACACTGGACTGCTCTGAGTGGCCAGTGCCAGCAGGTGATGTCAGAGACTCCTCCTGATAGGCTCTTACCTGTGTTGCTAGCCTATCCTCCTTCCTAGGTAGCCAAACCTCCTTTTCTGGCTATTTAGGGTCTCTGCTATGGGGAATTCTTTAGATAACTAATGCAAGAGATCATCAGAGTTCCTCTGCATCTCTCTCTTCACCTTCTGCCAAGGAATCGACCGCTGACTGCTCAGGACTCCTGCAAAACCGCAACAAAGTAGCAAAGACGACTACTGCAACCTTGTATCGCTGATCCTGCCGCCTTCTCAACTGTTTTCCTGGTGGTGCATGCTGTGGGTGTAGTCTGCCTCCTCTCAGCACTAGAAGCTCCGAAGAAATCTCCCGTGGGACGACGGAATCCTCCCCCTGCAACCGCAGGCACCAAAAGAACTGCATCACTGGTCCTCTGGGTCCCCTCTCAGCATGACGAGGGTTGTCCCTGGAACTCAGCAACTCTGTCCAAGTGACTCCCACAGTCCAGTGACTCTTCAGTCCAAGTTTGGTGGAGGTAAGTCCTTGCCTCCCCACGCTAGACTGCATTGCTGGGTACCATGTGATTTGCAGCTGCTCCGGCTCCTGTGCACTCTTCCAGGATTTCCTTTGTGCACAGCCAAGCCTGGGTCCCCGACACTCTAACCTGCAGTGCACAACCTTCTGAGTTGTCCTCCGGCGTCGCGGGATCTCTTTTTGTGACTTCGGGTGAGCTCCGGTTCACTCTTCTTCGTAGTGCCTGTTTTGGCACTTCTGCGGGTGCTGCCTGCTTCTGTGAGGGTTCCCTATTTTGCTGGGCGCCCCCTCTGTCTCCTCGTGCAATTGGCGACATTCTGGTCCCTCCTGGGCCACAGTAGCATCCAAAAACCCTAACCGTGACACTTGCAGCTAGCAAGGCTTGTTTGCGGTCTTTCTGCGTGGGAACACCTCTGCAAGCTTCTTCACGACGTGGGACATCCATCCTCTAAAGGGGAGGGGAAGTTCCTAGTCCTCTTCGTTCTTGCAGAATCCACAGCTTCTACCATCCGGTGGCAGCTTCTTTGCATCCTCAGCTGGCATTTCCTGGGCATCTGCCCAATCTCGACTTTGTCGCGACACTTGGACTTGGTCCCCTTGTTCCACAGGTCCTCTCGTCTGGAAATCCACCGTTGTTGCATTGCTGGTGTTGGTCTTCCTTGCAGAATTCCCCTATCACGACTTCTGTGCGCTTTGGGGAACTTAGGTGCACTTTACACCTACTTTTCAGGGTCTTGGGGTGGGCTATTTTTCTAACCCTCACTGTTTTCTTAGAGTCCCAGCGACCCTCTACAAGCTCACATAGGTTTGGGGTCCATTCGTGGTTCGCATTCCACTTTTGGAGTATATGGTTTGTGTTGCCCCTATACCTATGTGCTCTCATTGCAATCTATTGTGACTGTACATTGCTTGCATTACTTCCTATTGCTATTACTGCATATTTTTGGTATTGTGTACATATATCTTGTGTATTTTTACTATCCTCATACTGAGGGTACTCACTGAGATACTTTTGGCATATTGTCATAAAAATAAAGTACCTTTATTTTTAGTATATCTGTGTATTGTGTTTTCTTATGATATTCTGCATATGACACCAGTGGTATAGTGGGAGCTTTGCATGTCTCCTAGTTCAGCCTAAGCTGCTCTGCTAAGCTTCCCTTTTCTATCAGCCTAAGCTGCTAGAACACCTCTTCTACACTAATAAGGGATACCTGGACCTGGTGCAGAGTGTAAGTACCCCTTGGTACCCACTACAAACCAGGCCAGCCTCCTACATTGGTGGCAGCAGTGGGATCAACGCATCGCTCTTCTGCGGAGAGAAGAAACGACACGCCCTGACCTGGCGAAAGGAGAAACGATGCACGTTTCCGCTCGTGAGTTGAATCAACACCTTACAAGCCCTTTTTGGCGCACACTCGCCCGTGCGGGGTTATTTTTGACGTGCACCAGGTACATTTTCACGCTACCAGCGCTAGTGTGTGTTTAAAACTACTTAAAGACTCTTTTTGAATTTTTATTGATAACTTGACTTGTGTATTGTGTATTTTTGTTGCTTTGGTCTTGTTTTGTTTAGATAAATATTTCCTATTTTTCTAAATTGGTGTTGTGTCATTTTGTAGTGTTTTCCTTAAGTTACTGTGGGGCATATTTATACTCTGTTTGCGCCGAATGTGCGTCAAAAATGTTTACGCACATTCGTCGCAAACACTGCCCCATATTTATACTTTGACGTCCGACCCCGCGGGCGTCAAAGTTCCACCATGTGCGTCATTTTTTAGAAGTGGGAACCAGCCTTGCGTTAATTATATGCAAGGTAGGCGTTCCTTTCCAAAAAATGACTTTAAGGCCTGTGCCCCATATTTATACTGTGACGTCATTTTGACGCACAGGAGGGGGCAGGCCTTAAAAAACGGCGCCCAGCCTGATGGGCGCCGTTTTTTAATGCCTGGGTCAGGGCAGGCGTTAATGGACCTGTGGGCTCAGAAGGAGCCCAGAGGTGCCCTCCCATGCCCCCAGGGACACCCCCTGCCACCCTTGCCCACCCCAACAGGACACCCAAGGATAGAGGGACCCATCCTTTTTTTCGTATTTCTTTTGTGGCATAGGGGGGCCTGATTTGTGCCCCCCTACATGCCACTATGCCCAATGACCATGCCCAGGGGACATACGTCCCCTGGGCATGGCCATTGGGCAAGGGGGCATGACTCCTGTCTTTGCTAAGACAGGAGTCATTTCAATAGGGGTTGGGCGTAAAAAAATATGGCGCAAATCGGGTTGAGGCCTGAATTTTGCCTCAGACCTGACTTGCCCCATTTTTTGACGCCCAACCTCCATTTTCCCCTACGCCGGCGCTGCCTGGTGTGAGTAATTTTTTTTTACGCACACCAGTCCGCAGCGCCGGCTAACGTCATTCAATAAATAAGGCGCCCGCATGGTGCTTTGGAATGGCGTTAGCCGGCGGTAAAATTTTTGACGCACAACTGCGTTGGCGCAGTCGTGCGTCAAAAAGTATAAATATGGGCCCGTGTGTGTTGGTACAAATACTTTACACCTACCACTCTGAAGTTAAGCCTACTGCTCTGCCAAGCTACCAAGGGGGTAATCAGGGGTTAGCTGAGGGCGATTCTCTTTTACCCTGACTAGAGTGAGGGCCCTTGCTTGAACAGGGGGTAACCTGACTGTCAAGCAAAGGTCCCATTTCTAACACATCACCAGGGCGAATCAACGTTCATAGCACAACAAATGATGCCGGGGTCATATATTTCAGTTAGAGAGCCAGTTAAACACGTCAAAGAAGGAACCTGATAAATGTGAACGCGAAATTTAACGATTGCCAATCACGCATATTCCTTGCCAGTAACATTCAGCCAGTTCTCTTCTTTCAGTCTACAACAATAAGCATGCTGGGACTTATTGGTATCACCATAAGCATTTTGGAGCTCAAACCAAAATACCACACGTGGTTCGAGCCACCTTTGCGACATTGGTGCTTTGGACGACTATGGATAAACCGCAGTGACTGCTTTAAAAAGCCTGATACATTTCTGAATTGTGTCGTTTAAAAGCACAACACTCTGCTCACCGTCTTTAAATCTGTCGGCACTGAAAATAAAGAAAGGCCATGTATTGACTGATTGAAAACGATGTAAACACATCATCATAATTGTTTATGTCTACAGCACAGCATGACACAGCAGCATTTTAAAAGATTACGCTTAACTGTATCTGTGACAGAGTCCTATCAAATGGCACGCTACCACTTACTTCCACTTTAAAAGTAGGCCTCAAATATGCAAGACAAAACATAAAAGGTGAATGAATACTTTTCAAACTTTTTCCTCTATCGTCATGAGAGTCCAATTTAGATAAGAAGTGGGAAATACTAGCAAATATATATGATTCTCTACATCCCGGTCAGGATATGACTGGCACTAAATATGTTTTAGTCGGTCTCCTAATATGCACTTGAAGTTGCGTTCGTTCATTTTTTAGAACAAAACAAGGCATTTTGAATAAGAAATACAATCATGGGCTTTTGGAGCCGAGTTGAGGGAAACGAGCAAGCACCTGAGGTAAACAATGCAAACTGTCAGGCTTTAAATAATACCGTAATGGATGCCCCCTCTGGTGTATTGTAAGGCACGGGTCTAGCAGAAGGCCTTCAACCACCTGTGAAATACGGCTATTAGAGTGACACCATAGAGAGGCAGTCCATTATGCTTTTAAAATTGAAATGCTTTCTAAATGTCAGTTCACTTTGTTTGAGAGCTCCCCCTGCTTCGACTCCATCCTTCCTCCTTTTAAAACTGAGGCTCATATTGTGCGCGTCTGTTCTTTTGCAATGATTTTTATGTTTCACACAACTCAAATATATCATTGAACAATCGTAAGATTATTTAAGAAAGAAACTCATTAGACTTTTCGACCGCACAAGCTTCAGGTGAACGCCTTTATATTCAGAGAAATGTTTGCTGCAAAGTGATTGCCTTCACCTAAGCCTTATTACGTGAAAAAAATGCAACACAGGTAATACAGATTTCTTTACGGTATATGCATGTCGTCAATAACGACAACTTTTGATAGTTCCATGTGAAGGTTAATGTCCTTACTCATAATCAATATGGATGATGCACAACATCGAAAACATTTCAATTAAAGCAATAATAAAAACATATCCAAGATTTCAAAGGGCATTTTAAGGAAACGTAAATGAAGAAGTGAATGATGTTTCTAAAAAAAGGCAAATACTGAAATAATTATTCTGTGAAAGTAAGAATACAGCAGAAGAACAATGAAAAAAATCCCACTTTTGATGGAACAATTCAATATCAACATTTTTTTAGGAGAAAATTCTCATAGGAAAGCATTTTTTTTTTTTTGTTTGCGAAAACTCTCCCCACCTGAGAAAGAGGTAATATTCTGTAGACTGATCGAAGTGCACAACTTTCCACTAAAGGCAAACTTCGTGAAAGACGTTTGAAATTTCACACATTCACAGATTTTAAACATTCTATATATGATCTCACAAATCATGTCATCATTGACACTAAAGCCACCAAATAGTATATTACAAATGATCTCAGTGGGATTAATACCGAGACTACTTAGAACCTTAGAAGACAAATAGGAATCATCAACCCCTATACAATTCCCAAATCAAACACTTGTTCCATTGTAGACCGTTATCAATCGTATAAAATGCTAGAAAATGCTGTCGCTTCCACTTCATTTATATACATATAAAATTGTATATACTCAAACAAGGGCATAGAGTACATCTACAAACGTTTATGGGACGTCCTTCATCCACTGGGTAAAAAAACTTGTAGGAATATTTACTAGAAATTGGTGTAGGGCAGCTCCTCAAGCCTTTTTGCTGCGCTGCCCTATGTCAATTTGAAATAGGAGGAATCCACCGTATTTCCAACCTATGGTGTATTCCTGTCCATGGTGCAAGGGTGTCTGCGTCGTTGCCAGGATTTTTATGTGCAGGAAGGTGCACCTTTCTGCACAGAAAGAAACCATGGAGCATTTTCCTCTTTCTGGGCATAATGCAGCACACATAGAAAGAGGAAAAAATTAGGAGAAATAAAGATATTTCTCCTAGTTGTGCTTCCCCTTTTGAGGTGTAAGGTTTTGACCCATTCCCAGGTTTACAGAGCCTTTTAAAACCCATAGGTGTTGCCTGGGAAAACGTACTGCAGTGCACATGGAATGCCCCCCTGACACAGTGTAAGGCAATGCAGCAACTTGCGCTGCATTGCCTTACACAATATCTATGAGACCATGAAAAGCCATTCAGAGTGGCATTGCATGGACATGGAGACATGGGTCCGGACTCTGGACTGCCGGTGCATCAGAAAAAGCGACACATCGGTGGCGCCAGGGGCTTGTAAATATGCCCCTTTGTGCTTAAATGGTTTAAATGGTGCCAGTTCCCAAAATGTGCTGAAAGCCTTGTCTAAGATATCTTTTTAAAACATTCATGACTAATTACAAACTTTTACCCATCAATCTTAGAACAATTGGAAATGTAAGCATACATAAAGTTTTGCATGGTCTCTTGTGTGACTCATCACAATAAAAACACATTACAAAAGCTTGCAAGTGCCATGGAAACATGTGTTGCAGTGCATGAGCACCTTCACAAACCTTAGTAAATAAGGGCCAGATGTAGGTAGACAGCAAATTGCGAGTTGCAAATTGCGAGTCCTTCCGACTCGCAATTTGCAACTCGCAATTTGCTATGGAGAAAGGTGTCTCAGACACCTTCTGCGACTCGCTATGGGGTCGCAAAGACCCACCTCATGAATATTAATGTGGTGGGTCGCAGTTTGTGACCCCATAGCGAGTCTAGGCACTCATGGGGATGGTGGCCTGCTGGAGACAGCAGACCACCATGTCCATGACTGCTTTTAAATAAAGCAGTTTTTTTTTTTCTATCTGCAGCCCGTTTTCCTTAAAGGAAAACGAGCTGCACATAGAAAAAAATACCGAAACCTTTTGTTTCGGTTTTTTTCAGAGTAGGCAGTGGTCCATAGGTCCACTGCCTGCTCTGAAAAAATAATTTTGTGATCATTCACAAAGGGGAAGGGGTCCCGTGGGGACCCCTTCCCGTTTGCGAATGAGTTACCATCCACTTCAAGTGGATGGTAACTGCGAGTTGATTTCATCGCGGTGCAAGTCGCAAATAGGAAGGAAACACCCCTTCCTATTTGCGAGTCGGAAACACATTTTGCGAGTCGGTTCCGACTCGTAAAATGTGTTTCTGCATCGCGTGCGGGCATTAGCGCCTCGCAAACGGCGTTTTTCGCTGTTTGCGAGGTGCTAATGCCTTGCTACATCTGGCCCTAAATCCTTTAATCCTTTTGAACCCTGAGCTGCTGGATCTTTCCTCCCGACCCCCTTCCTCCAGTGCTGAGACATTTATTGACTATTTGGGGTAGTTCATGCTTAGACCCCGATAACCTTTTGTGCACATAAGCTATCCATGCCAAATTTGGGTCCTTTTTTCCCAACATTCTGGGGATTGTAAAGGTACCAAGTTTGTGGGTTCCCCTGGAGGAGACCAAGAAATTAGCCAAAATACATCTTTTTTTTTAAATGGGAAAAAAGAGCTGCAGAAAAATACAACTTAATTTTTCCCTGCAAATGGCATCAACAAAGAGGTTGTGCTGCTAAAATCACCATCTTTCCAGCTTTCAGGAACAGGCAGAGTTGAATCAGAAAACCACATTTTTCAGCACAGTTTCGGCATTTTACTGGGACACACCCCATTTTTACTATTTTGTGTGCGATCAGCCTCCTTCCAGATAGTGACAGAAATGAGTATGAAATCTGTGGTGGATCCTGGTCAGCTACACATTTCTGAAAAGTAGATAAAATTCTGAATGAAGCAAGGGGTCATTTGTGTCGATCCTTCAAGATTTTCCTACAGAAAGTAACGGTTCAAATAAAAAAATAGTGAAATTGAGTTGAAAAAAAACAGCCCTTTCCAATTTTATATTTCTTCCATACCTTTTTGCAACTATGATAGATTTTTGGAAGAAATATAGCGTTATGTTGGCTGGACCCTCCTGGATGCGGGGATATATAGGGCTTGTTGGTTCCTCAAGAACCCAAGCTACTCAGAGCCAATAAATGAGCTGCACCTTGCAATAGGTTTTCATTGTATAATGGGTATACAGCAATTCATTTGGTAAAATATAAAGAGTGAGAAATAGGTATCAAGGAAACCTATGTATTTCCAAAATAGGTACGAGCTAAGGAGTTTAGAAACAGTGGTTATTTACACATCTCTGAATTCGTGTGTCCTCATACTAGCATGTGAATTACAGGGCATTTCTCAAAATTACTTCTTTCTTACACACTGTCAGGAATTTCCAAGGTGCCTCCTGCGTTATCTGTCAGCATTCCCAGGGATTAGGGTTAAATCATATCTCTGTTCTTGGTTAAACCTTCATGTTTCTAAGTAAACATAAGGTGCTGTGTTACACAATTGGTTTTATCAATGCTTGTTTTACCAATGCTTGTTTGCTAATGTGAGCAGGTGTAGACATGTGCTTCTAATTGGGTGTGGTGTAGACATATGTTTCTAATTGGGTGTGGTGACTCATCCACACGTGGAAACTCAACAGCTTTCCTGATTGCCTATAATTAGCAGAGTGATGCATGCCTGCCTGCCTGGCTATGTTTTGCTTCCTGATCTCAACATCTGATTTGGCAGTCCAGCCCCTGCTGTCATCCTCGTATTCAGGACTTTTGAGGCAATTCTTTTCTTTGTTCCTGTAACAGCTGACACCAGGCATTCCTCCAGCACTCCGGAAAAGACTGGAGCTAAGTGACTAGTTCTCTCCAGGGAGTTTGTTCTTTGAGTGCCGCGCTTTCCTAGAACAGCTGGTGTATTTCAGATCTCGTATTTTGGCAGAGTGCTTATCTTGAAGAGGCAAATGCATTTCTGAACATTCTACATTATTATTGTAGTTACTTGCCTAAATGTGCTTCAGGAAATCTGCTTGAGCTCAAGTACTACAAAAAGTGACAGTGCAATTTTAAAAGAGCATTTACGTGACTTTTCTTTCTGTAATAGCATAACTCTTGGATTTAAATTGTGTAATTCATGTCTGTGTTTCAGGTTTAAGGAATTTGCTGTTGAAGGGTTTTTCACACACACAGTGAAACCGAATCAAACTGTGTCACCCTAACTGTTTAAACCCAGAGGGGACATTTGTATTTCTTGGATTGTTTTTGTTCCTTTTAGTTTAACCCTATGCATGCAGGAAAGTTATACATGATATAATTAATGCCCTTGTTTGTCTTTCTTGTGCATGATAACTGCAACCACAGCTCATTGTAGTGTACAACAGTGAATCGCTGTGAAGCAAGCCCTAGTGTTGCAATACTTATTGTTATGGCACTCAGTGTGGGTTTTTGGTAATGCAGTGTTAGTAATTGTGCCAACAGTTATTATTATCCTAGAAAAGTGCTGGAGCATCCAGGTGTTTTTCTACTGCTCCCGTGCCCATATCAGAAAGAGAGATTCAGTTTCAAGGAAGTTGAGTGCACTAACTCTACTATCACTCTGGCAACAACGACCTGCCACCCCGAAGATACAGGGTGGCTGGCTGGACCGGCAAGATGTGTCTGTGTTTTGTCTCTTTCTCTTCCACTCCCTTTTCCTTTTGGGACACCTGCCTGGATTTCTGTGTCCACCAGAAAGTGCCGAGAGGTGTTCCAGGAGGTCGGGGGGCATACCATCGCCCCTGCAGACATCCTGCTTTTCAGGTGAGTGGCCCGTCTCGACACACACTGCCTTACATTTGGAAGGCAAGAATGTAGAGAAAGACAATTGGCAATAACACTTGTTCGTCTATTCGATATTCCCCCAAGTCTCCTGATAAAAATGGTACCTCACTTGAGTGGATAGGCCTATTGCCCACGACAGGTAACGCCCCAAAATGTATCATGGACACATCACATGTTTCCATTGAAAAATGATGTGTTTTTTGCAAAGTGCCTAGCTGTGGATTTTGGGCTGCAGCTCAGCTGGCTGTCAGGGAAACCTACCAAACCTGTACATTAATGGAAAGAAAACACATAGGGAAATCCAGAATGGGGGTGACTTGTTGGAGTCTCACTGGGTTCTGTCAACCAGAATCCTTTGCAAACCTCAAAATTGGGCTAAGAAACATGTTTTCCTCGTATTTCATTACTGAAAAGTTCTGGAATCTGAGGGGACCCACAAAGTTCCTTCCAGCCAGCATTCCCCCAAGTCTCAAGATAAAAATGGTACCTTGGTTGTGTGGGTAGGCCTAGTGCCCACGACAAGAAATGCACCAAAACACAATGTGGGCACATCACATTTTCCTAATGAAGACAGACAAGTTTTTTGCATAGTGCCTAGTTGTGGATTTTGGCCTCTAGCTCAGCCGGCACCTAGGGAAGCCTACCAAACCTAAAAATCTATGGAAAGTAGACAACTAGGGAAATCCAGAATGGGGTGACTTGTGGTGCTTTCACCAGGTTCTGTCACCCAGAATCCTTTGCAAACATTAAAATATGGCTAAAAAAACATATTTGCAGCACATTCTGGCCATGGAAAGTTCTGGAATCTGAGGGGAGTCACAGACTTCCTTCTACCCAGCAATCCCTTAAGTCTCTCGATAAAAATGGTACCTCACTTGTGTGGGTAGGCCTAGTGCCCGTGACAGGAATGGATCACACAACGGTCAATGTTAGTCCTTACATGAGGGCAAATGTTGACCCTGGGGTGATCCATTCCTTATTCAGGTACTAGGTGTAGGCACTCAAGTGGGGTACTGTTTTTATCGTAACAGTTGGGGAAACACTGGGTGGTAGGAATTTTGTGGATTCCAGCATATTCCTGTAGTTTGTGTGACAGAAATGCAAGAAAAAATAGAGTTTTTATTTAACATTTTACCTTTGCACGGTTTTCTGGGTAAGAAAGCTTTGGAGAATCCACACAAGCCATACCTCTGTGGACTCCTCCAGCCATCTAGTTTCCAGAAATGTCTAGGTTTGGTAGGTTTCCCTATATATGGCGACTGAGCCCAGGACAAACAACGCAGGTGACTGCCTTAGAAAACCAGGTTGTTTTGTGATAGATAATTTTGATGTCTCCTCAATACGATTTGGGCATGTGGAATCTGGGGCTAAACTAAATTGGGGAGCCTCCAAGAGAGCACTCTCTCTGTGCTTGCCTACGCATGCACCTGCTCTCTGGGTTGGGCTAACCAGCTATTGTCATGCTGCACAGACTGTGCTTGCGAAGGGACAGCATGACTGTTCTCAATACCTCCCTCAGAATCACTGAAAAAGGAGTTGTTGGATGGGACTCCTCCAAGTGAAAAATCACTCTCAAAGTCTGCTCCATTGTCCTATCTTTCCGATGCTGTCTCAGTAATTGATGTCTCAGTCTCAGATCCTACGTCAGCGCTGTCCTCCATAATCCGAGTTAGGGCCTGAGCAGCAGTCGTCCAACGAGACGCCATCTCTGCTACTGGCTAAATTGCCCCTCTAAAACACTAGCCTATGTAGACAGTCACAAAATTGCTCTTGGGTGTGTATGTGATGCATGTAACAGTAAAGGTCAGTCACCTTACTTTCGCTTCTTCCCTCAATCAGCACGTTCTCTCAAGACACTAAAAAACAAAAACAAAAAAAAAGACATACTTTTACTTCACCTTGTGACATACCTGTGACATCACAGTCTTTAGCACCTGTCCTACCCAGTCCGACAATCATTATTAGTGCTCCCATAACCTCCTCCTTGGATTCCCTCACTTCCACCCAGCAAAAGTGCCCTTCATCTCTCGATAGCCCCCCCTCGCACATACATTTCATTTGCATTATAGCGCAGGTAATGGCTGGCTTCACTAGTCCACTCAGCGATTCACATAAAATACAGATTTGATCTTTGCAGAAGGCATATACACCTTCTGCGTTACTTTATGGCATCAAAACTGCTACTAGACAAAAGTCTGATCGTTCTCTAGCAGAAACATAATAACAAGAGTTAGCCTGACTTTTTTATTGCTGCCTAAAAGCCACGGTTGAAACACATTGGTTGGAGTATGTGCAATGCTTTGAAGATTCATGCTGCAAGACAACTGGTGGCAAACATATAGATAGATAGATAGATAGATAGATAGATAGATAGATAGATAGATAGATAGATAGATAGATAGATAGATAGATAGATTAAGAGATCACTTTTATATGTGGGTGTGGTTTTACTGGGGACTGTAAAACCACACATGCATTGACAAAAGTGATCTCCCTGTATGTATGTATATACAGCCGTGAGCAAGACTTGTTAGATGTCGAAACGCGTTGGTGGTTGCTGGAAACAATAAAATAGAGTCTTCATAAACCTCCTGGAGTGCGGTGAATATTTTCAATTTTCATATAAACCAAGGATGTCATCCTTCGTCACTGGCACCGGCAGTTGAGTGCGCGCTACAAATAATACTTTTGGACAGCTTTGGAGTGAATATATATATATTTAACTATATATAGTTTGGAAGAATATACCTATAAAATATATGGTGACACACATAGACTACGTATCCCGGTAAAGGTGATATACTTGATGAGATAACAAAGATAGAAACGATAAAAAAGTGTTAAGAAGTGGACCCAAATGTATCCATGGTGGACAAAGTGGGGAAATATATAGTAAAAAGAACGCAAAGACTATCTGGTAGATGGCTGCATTGACGGATTGAGAGAATAATTGTAACGCTAACTGTCAGCTGACGTAATTTTAATGAGAAAGCCCTGTATACATAAAATATAAGGTGGGGAAGGAGAATATGATCATCAATGTCGGAAAGATATGGGGTACTGCAAGAGTGGTATGCAAAATGGTTTTAGTTGTGTTTAGGTTGTATTTTGTTTAGTTGCACTACATTTCCCAGAATGCTGCTTAATGGCAGAGATTGGAAGTACATATAAATAGGCAACATAAACAACGCACTCACTTACAGTGATCATGACTGTGATAGTCAAAACGCGTTGGTGATGAGGATGGTTGTTCTGAAGAAGAATAAGTATTGATACAAAGTCTTTTGGAGTGCTGCAAATCATTTTTGGAAGGAAATATATATATATATATGTTAGATAAATAATATATAGAGAGAGATCTGTATATATCTATATAGATCAATAGATATATAGCTCTCTCTCTCTCTCTCTCTCTATATATATATATATATATATATATATATATATATATATATTTTTTTTTTATAGCTGTATGGCTTCCCTTTGGGGGGCGATCATGGCCCCTAGGGAAACCATACATCTATTTAAAAAAAAATTGTCCCCACAGGGGGTCAGACCTGCTCACGGGCGACCACATGTCAGTTCTATTAAAAATAAATATATATATATAAATATTTATTTTTAAACCCGGAGGGGTGCAATCGTGCCCCGCCCCCCCCCCCCCCCAGGGGTATACTAATTTTTTTTTTTTAAATATGACCCCAGGGGGCAGCCCATTTTCAGAGGGGCCGACCCCACCAAGTGCAATCCCTGGTGTCTAGTGTGGTTTCCTGGCTGTGGATCGCAGCCAGGAAACGATTTCAGGAAGGCCTTGTTTGTAAGGGGAGAATCTTTCCTTTCAAACAAGGCCTTCCTGAAGGCTAGGGAGGCCTGTTTGGGCCCGATTTACCCATTGGAGCGGAAACCATCCTTACCTTGTGCTTCCCGCTCCGGTGGGAAAAACAAACTGTGATGTACGTCACAGAGGGGTATGTGGGGGGTGACACGGAAGCTCTTTTGTGTCTCCGGAGGGATTTTTAAATAAAAAAATCTTCAGGTGGGTTTTTAAAACCCCTCCCTGGCGTGGGCCACTGGTCATGACTCGCACCCGGGAGGGTGTGCGTGCCTCGGCCAGTGGCCGACACATGCACTGAAGAGGTTAACAGTGATGGTGATTTGAAGCATTCTAACTGGTCTACTTCTGGCAGTAGCAATACATATAAAGTTCAACAATGAAAATCCAAAAAAGACACTTCCATAGTGTTATACTTTTCTTCCTTTTGAGACAATATACTTTGCATAAAACCATAGACCCAATAGGGGAGATGCAATTGTTTGCTTTAGCCAGCCTCCAATAAAAATGCAATATCTTCTGGTCCAAGGCAGCAGCTCTGTAAAGTTTGAAAAGCTTTTAAGTTCTCAGGCAAAATTTATCTTCAAGCACTCATGGCATTAATTGAAAATGTAGCCTGTGGAATTGTATTTGTGCTACGATAAGCAAATTCCTCACTTACCTCTTTTCCAGCCCTTATTTTGAATTGACTAATACTTTTTAATATGTGTAACTCTTGTTACAGTATTTAATGAAATTATGAGTATTGAAATAAATGTGGCATCCTGTGGATACACTTTGGCGGGTCAAAACTGCCAATATTTATCTGGGGGAAAATACCAGTTAAATACTAAGACATGCAGCTTTTAGTCAGGTAAGCACCAACATCTGCATCCTGTTCTCCATTATCAGGAAAACTTGTAACAGGGTCATAATTATGACACCCAATAAATTCTGTACCAGCAAAGTCCAATTTTATTAGGTGCGATGTATATTGCATCAGTTACCAACCAATCCATACGAGGGCCTATTACGCAAGTCAACTCCTATCAAAAGCTCTGCATTAGGGAACTTATAACCCATAGTTTAAACATGAAAATTTAATTACTTCCTAATGTAATTGCTTATTAATATATTAAGTATTTATATATTTCTTTGCTATCACGCTTAAAATGATTTTCCAGAGCCACTATGCTTCGTATGGGTATTGGGAGTTGAGGGCAAGATAAGATTTAAGTAACTCTTTATTTAACTGAAGATTCCTCCAGTTGCAATTCCTGTTCGTAAGATTGCTACAAGGACCACAAAGAATATAAATCCATTAGAACTCAACCATGTTTACTGAAAATAATGTATTTATTTATTTACTTATACATATTTAAATTGCACTGTTATTACCCAAAAATTGCTAAATCACCTTACAATTGAAATATTTTGTTATATGAAAGTTACAATACTACCAAAAAGTTACAATGGTATTATTACAGAATAACAAATGTACAAGAGCAGTGAAAAGGTTGAGGTAGTGTAGATGTTAGTGCTAAGAATTGAATGCAACATCTTAGCTAAAATATCTTTGGAGGAGAAGGGCTTTCAGGTCCACTTTGAAAGCTACCACCAAACTGGTGGTGCAAAGGTTTGAAGTTAATGCATTCTAAAGTCTGGTTACTCTACCTGAGAAGAATTGTACCATGAGACATTCCTTTTCAAGGAATGGGGACTCTAGCAGCATTGCTTCAGCATTTTACGATGGTCTAGAGCTGCCTAATAGCTTGAGTTTGTCTGCCAGGTAACAGGGAGTGGGTTTATGAAGGGCTTTCTGGATGATGAAAGCAGTCTTGTAAATAGCCCTAGCTTCAATTGGCAAACATTGCAGAGTGATCAACATAGGTATAATGTGATAATTCCATTTGGCTCCAGGGGTGAGCCGTGCTGCAGAGTGTATGATTGATTTCAGGGTGGAGAGATGGGTTTTGGGGATACCAGTCAAGAAACAGTTAAAGTACTCTATTTTAGAGAGCACTAGTATATGAACAAGAGATATCCAATCGTGCTATGGAATGTAACAGCGGGTTTCTCACAGAATAGGTAATTGATTGGGTGCATTCCTGGCCATGGTGCTGATTTGTGAAAGAAGGTTGAGCTTTTTGTCTGGGATGACTTCTTGAGATTTGGCACTGTCAACAATGGTGTTGTATGTGTCCATCCAGTACTGCAGCAGAAGTCTTGATTTAGAAGTGGAGATTAGAAGACATTCAGTTTTAGAAGGGTTTAGTTTTAGATGATGAGAGGTCATCCAGTTGTGAACAGACTTAAATGTGCTGATGAGGTGCCATATGTCATTTGGTATGGAGACTTTTAGATGCAGGAGTGTGTCATCAGCATATTGATGATAGAAGAACCATGTATTCTCAAGGAGAGATCCAAGTGTCTCAATGTATCGGTTGAACAGGGTTGGTTCAAGTATAGACCCTTTATTTACCCTGATCGCTGTAGAGAGATAGTCATCAATTTTTATCCTCTGTGACCTCTCCATGATCAATGGAGAGAACATTTAAGGACCATGCCATCAATGCCCCTCCAAAAGAGTGTGGAGGTTGACCATGTCAAGAGCTGATGACAGGTTGAGAATAATCAGGAGATAAGAGTTGTCTGAGCCTAGAATTTGAAGAGCATCATCAACCATCTGTGATGTAGCCCTGATTGAAACCTGATTGGTATTTGTCCAGCAGGAGGTCAAGATTTGATCAGCTACACATCTTTCGATGATTTGTTAGAGGAAAGGCAGGTTGGAAATCAATCAAGAGGCCCATGCACTCCTCTACAAAGGCTGTGTTACCACCTGGAATATGGTAAATTGTATTTTTCCAAAAGGAAATTGCATTGAGCACGTAGGTCCAGAGTGAGACAAATGTGGAGAAAGAACAATTTGGTGAGGGATGTGGTCAGATATTTCCAGTTTATGCTTCGTAGCAGATCTACAGATGTGAAGCATGCTGCATAGAGTTGAAATAACTCATTTGGTGTGACGGTGTTAGTGATTTTGGTTATGACTGAATGTTGTTACTGTTAGGAGGTATCTCATTTGGATGGGGTTGGTGTGTGTCATTGAGATGCTCAGAATTCTATGCTGGTTAGAGGTGTTTACAGTGGCTGTATAAGTAGGTATATAGGAAGTAAAGGAGGCTCAGGGGAACACAGTGTTGCAATGTGTGGGGCGAGATTAATGGTTACACATACGTATGGAGCACCAACAATAGCATGTCTTTACATTCTGAAAGAGAAGATAGTCTGAAGCTTAGCTGGTATATAGTCTAATTGAGCTGTGAAACTTCTGAGTTGAGACGATCAAGTCTGTGTTCCAGGGAGTGAGTTATGGAGTATAGGGTGTGGCGACAGTGGATTTTTGAGGGTTGGTGGGAGAAAGTGCAGTGCGCAGTGTTGGCGTGTGACAGGAGATTATGCTGTGTGGTGAGTGAAACTGAGAAGAGTGTAACGTGCAATGTAGGGGAACACCATAAGGTGAGGTGTGTTGGTCTCAGAGGAGTCACAGGGGGTGTTCTCATGGAAGATAATTAAGGTAAGTGGGAATGGATGGCAGTTGCTGTGTGCCAATATCATATGAGGAGAAGGAGTGAACTGAGTGATTGAGGGGAATGTGGTCAGAGTAAGTGAGTGGGAAGTGTGCAGTCCTGGGACTAGGTAGCTTTAGGTAAGGTTGTGTGGTCAGATGAGTGGGTGTCAGTGTGGAGATGCAGGTCTATGAGTGTAGACGTGTGGATTTGGTATGGGAGGAGAGTTCTTGTGAAATAGGGTGATGGGGAGGAATTAGGGTCATATGAGCAGGAGTCATTAACTAAGGTGGTGTGTAATGTGAATGGTCAAATGGATTCTGATCAGTGTAGATGAGTTAGTGGCGATAATGAAGGGGTAGAAGGGATAGTACCACGGTGGGTCAGTGAACGATGTGGATGTTCGTGATGCCGTAGGGAAGTGGGGCATTGGGTATTTTCATTGTGGTGGGGGTGTTCTATGTGTGTGCCTGTGAGCAAGGTATGTGGGGGTGTAGATTTAGATGAGAGGGAGGGAGTGCTATGATGAGATGAGTTTGACTGTGTGAGATTTGCCAGGATGAGGGTGTGCCAGTGTTGTCTTGTTAAGGGGTTTGATAATTGTAATGAGGAGTTGAGTGGAAGTATATTATTGGAGGAAAAAGAGGGTGTATGTGAATAGGGATAATTTCAGCAGGGTGTAGTGGACATCAGGATATATGCTTGAGTGGGTAAGAGCACCTTGTTTGGGATGGGTATTGAAGCCTCTGAGAGTGAATTAGTGACGATGGAGGGGTTTTGCATTGGGGTTAATTTGTGCATGTGGGATTAGATGACATGTTAGGGGAGAGTTTCAGGAAGCTTGCAGTAGGGCATTGAGCTGGATTGGGCAAATTACAAAAGGTATAGATCTGTGGAATGAATAAGAATCATACCATTATTGTAGATGAAGATAGGGTTAGATCTATTGAGTGAAGAATATGAAGACATTTAAAGCTTGCAGCCAGGAGGAATGTTTGTAAAATATGTCACATTGAGTTTGTTGTGTACGATGTTGGACCAGGACACAGTGTTAGCGGTAAAGAAGATGAGGGCTGTTTTAAGCTTACCATATTGGCCACAGTGATATTGATAAGCAAAAATGGTATCCTGAAATTCTTCCATGGTGCTTTGTTAAAATAGTTTTGACTCAATTGTTTTGACTCAATGTTTGGAGAGATTACAAGAGCATGTAATCTTAAATGAGCTGATTCCAGTTTTCTGCATCTTGGTGGACAGTGATTTAAGAAACCCTAGTCTTCCTTCGATCACTTACTACTCTGCCTTAATCCACAAATGTGCTAAATGTTTTGGGGACTCTGATCTCTGGTTGGAGGGCCACAGTGCCCTTCAACAGGTTAAGAATGCCTTCAATGCCTGAGTCCCTAAAGGCCCTCGTACTATGCCCTAGGTACTGCTCCTGCATGGACAAATTTAACAGCACATAATAATGTGTTATTTGAGACAAACAAAATTGCTGTGTAATTATACATTTTATGTGCTAGAGGGAGGAAGGCACATGTTTTTGTATCAGCAACCTTGTCCAGCAGGTGTTTTACTGGTATGAGTTCTCATTGGACTATTCAAGCAATAGACTACTGCCATATGTTATATTCATGCCAATCAGGTTTGTCAGGGTCCTGTCCTGGTTAGGATAGGGATTTTCTATCTGTCCTTTAATAATAGAGACCCATGTAGCATTCAGGAGCAGAGTTCAGAGACATCTCCTAAGGGTCTTGTTTCTATGTCCTTAGGCTCTCAGCATTATGCAAGATCAAGATATCTGCCACACTAGGAGGAAGTCTTGTTTCAATTTTTGTGGGCTCTCCCTTACCCTGTGATTATAGAGATCTCCTTTGACTCCTGTTCCTATGATCATCAACACCCAGCAGTTTACAGGAATCAAAGAAGTCTGCTGCTCATTTCAGAGAGGAGGGGCTGACACAGATCCTTAGCAGTGATTAAACAGATCTCATTTTAGTTTTGTTTATATGACCATAGACTGTCAACAGTTTACAGGAACCAAATATAGTTGCCATCCCATACAGGGTGAGGGGCTAACATGTATCAACTTGGAAGCAGTGCTTTGTGGGGATGATCGATGCAGTGTTGAAATAGGCCCTGAAGGTGTCCTACCTGGATATCATGATGGTGAATCCTTGTATCAGGATGAGGAAAATAGGAGACAGAGAGAAGCAGCCCCTTCGAGGTAGGTGGAAGATTGAGTTTTTCAGCTAGGTTTGTGGCAGGATCTTGTTGGACTGTCTTCTGGAGCTTTGGGCTGGTAACCTGCCTGTAAAATGAAAAGAAACCAAATTGGCACTTGCTGAAGGGGGAAGGTAGGTGTTGTTGATACTAGCTTACAGAACAGTCTCCATCCTGTCAGCCATCCTGGATCACCAAGTATTAAGAATACTCAAGATCATTCAAGAATTCTACGTTAAAGCCCCCATTATGAGTGAGTTTTTCCTTCTGTGAAAATGCCACATCACAGTGATAATGGATTAAGAAATACTGTGCAAAAATCAAAATTCACACAATGGGTAACCTGATAATATACATTTAGGGTTAGGAGAGGAGTACATAACAATAAATATATCACAGCTCTTCCCTCTCAACCTGTATTGCTACTGGTGACACATTTGGGGACTATTGGGAACCTCCGATATTTTATGTTTAACCAGAAACATGAAGTTCCCACACCCCTCTGGGCCCAAGATGTGATGATCATAAATTAATTAGGAACTGCAAGTTATCAACTTTTAAATATCATTCACTTTAGTATGAGTCAATTATGAGAATATTATAATAGTTTTTAAAGCTTTTTTAAATCCTTTTAATGACGGTTTATTTATTGTCAGTCACCAATCAGTATAGTACAGAACAAAACATGTGGTGTGTTCCATAAAGTTTAGCACTATTCTAAGCTAAGAAAATAGAGGAAAGCATGAATAGAACCCATAAGCACTTCTAGTTTTGAGATGTGAAAGCATTAAGTCTTCAGCATATATTTTGTCTGCTTACAGAACTTCCCATAAAGAGAGTTTCAAGAATACTCAATAAATCCTCAAAGCAGTGCTAACAAAGAGACTCAGTCTGAGAGCCCTCTGTGAAAGGGAGCTTCAGGTATTGGCCTGGATCTGAACCTGTGGCTGTTTCTGTCAGTCTCTGTGAGTTGTTGTGATAGTCCTCTCTAGCATGGGAACATGCACTTTTTAAGGGGTAGATATCATCAGAAGGCAACACTTTGTGTCAATTTTCTGCAATAATCCAGCATCTGGACCAATAGGAAGATGAGGTATTCATGGTAACAAGACAGCTTCAGTCGATTTAGCAGACCTAACAAAGAGAATTCTAAAGACATGATACAATATTCTATAATTTGTAACACAACTATCAATTCAACATTTCCTCCCTGTGCTTCTTCTCTATAAGACAAAACAAGTCAAGGCAAGTACAGTACATACCTTAGTGATGTCATTCTCTTTCACATATGCTTCTACTGACAGCCAGTTTTAAAAACACAATTTTACTAAGAATACACAAATATTTCATTATACTGTGTCTTTCTTATGTAAGCTGGATAGATGTGAAAGCTATGCAGTATTTGCCTCATAAGAAGCAATTCTTTACGACCATGATACAGGTCAAAAGTAAAATAAAAGAGGAAAAGGAAGAGAAAAGAATGCATTTGTCAGCAGTTTAAGGTAAATACATGTCTCTGTGAAAGCCTCTATTGCAAAGTTACATTTAAGTGCAATATTTGATTTAGACCTACAGGACCTATCATGCAGGTTAATTATGCTGAGTTTTAAATTAGTAAAAATGCTTCCGCAACCTCCCCGGTCTGGTGGTTTGTAACCATCATAATTTTTTCATTCACGAGAAAATGACATAATTCACTCTTATCTTCAGTTGAGTCCTTTCTCTTTCTTTTCAAGTTATACTTTTCTTTTATTCTATTACATTCCTTGTTTATACACTCATTTATTTCTACATCTTTCTTAATCATCTCATTAATCTCTTTGTTTTTCTTCTTTTCTAATAATGCCTTAATTGTTTTATAGACTGCTAGTGTGGACAAGACACAAACAATTTCTATTAATACAAGAACTAAAATTGCTTTAAGAATTTTTCAGCCAGCTGCTTTAATCCAGTTGTCTATTGCTGAAATTGCTTTATGGAAGCTTTGGGCTATATTGGTGGTTTCTAAATGTTCTAAATCAACCTTTAAATCAGAAATACTCTTTGCATATTCTACAATCTTCTTACTCCCATCAAGGATGTAAGTGTAAAAATTCTCTATCTCAGGCATCTTACAGACTTTGCCCTTTTCTGAAAATAAAATACCTAAAACATGTCTGTTTTGCAACACCATTCATCTGATTGCTACTAATTCAGCTTTTCTACTAATAGAGGTCCAGGAGTACTAGTTGCAAGTTTATCCATTACTTTTGAAAGCTTTACATTTTTGCCATTTAGTGTTACCCCTACTGCTGATATAATAGATCCAAATATATCTCCCACTAATTGGGGTCCCTCATTCATACTTTGTGTGTATCTGTGCACAGGTGTTAGTTTTAATGCGTCTAAGATTTGTATGTGGTACATCATTGGAAAAATCTGACATAAATAGCACAAATTCCCACCCGATCAGCAGGCAATCTAAACTAAGCATTCTTTCCACAGATAAAATAGACTTCAGGTATAGTTGGATCATCTTTCAAAAAATTTGCCATGTTCCCCCAATACTTAAAAAACATGATCACAGTTACTATTACTTACAAGGGTCCTTATACCTTGAATTCTTCTTCTAAACACATGTACTATGAAACGAATCGCGCTTCTTTTGCCGATTCTTAAGCCACCATGTAAATGTCAAGAAATGGTATTGCGCAATGAACAACAAAGTTAAATCCTCATGAAACGAGTTGCGCGTCTTGCCAATTCGTAAAACATCATGTAAATGTCAAGAAATAGTAGCGCGCAATGGACAACCATGTTTAAACACCATAAAACGAATTGCGCGTCTTGCAGATTCTTAAGCCACCATGCCAATGTCAAGAAATGGTAGCACGCAATGAATAACAAAGTCAAACCTTTATGAAACAAGTCGCGCGTCTTGCCTATTTGTAAACTACCATATAAATGTCAAGAAATGGTAGCACGCAAGTAATCTGTTACTCATTTAAGAATTAAACCAAGAATATGAAAATTCTCAATAACCGTGTTGGAACAGTCCAACCACCGTCTTACCGCTTGGAACAATGATCACCAACGAAGGATGAAGGGCAGAAGACTGCAAGATCCAAATAGGCCGCCGGGACAGGAGCTCAGGAAGAAGCTGCTGCTCTGCACCGGGACCTCTGAATAGTGAGCACTGGGAGTTGGGCTGGCTCTCTTTTATAGAGTCTTGGCCCAGCCCAGAACCACGCCCAGGCATGTTGCAGGGAAAGTCTCTGGAAGGCCCTGGAAAGGGGCCACACCCTAACACACTCTGAAAACCTGCAGCAATACATTGCAAAGGAACAGTATTTGTAAGCATATTAAAAATAAGTTTTCAGGATTGAACTCTGCAATGCAAAAGGTTAAACCACAACATATCAGCACAATGCATAAATTACGTTGTTTTGAGAGTGCTGGGTTTTTGCATTTTTGTCGCCAATAGAGCGCGTACTGCTCTGGTGTTGACAATAAGCTTTAATTCCTAAACCAGTGGAGTTAGTTATATCATGTTTGGTATCTATGAACTTGTAATGATAAACTCCCTCTCATGGTAAAGTCAAATTTATCATTACAAGTTTGAAAGTGCCACTTTTAAAAAGTTGGCATTTTCCTGAGCTTCACCCTCTATGCCTGCAGCCTGTCTTAGGCCATATGACTGGGTGCAACTGACAGTTAGGACTTTGTGAATTCCTCCCAGACAGTCACAGGATAGTGGGATTAGCAGAGCCTGAACGGGCCATTAACTGACTTGATGGGGGCTGGATCTAAGCACAGCCCCACATACACCCGGAGATGCTGGGTTCTGCCACCACACAATAGGCTTAATGACCCTGTATTTTCAGTGCTGCTACCTAGGAGCCAGAGTAGGGAAGGCAGGAAAATCCTGGAACTTCAAAGAACCCTTCTGGAAACTTCTAGGACCAGGGCACCAGGGTATAAAAATAGGGCTTTCAGGCCAACTCTTCAGTTCACAACTGGATCTGTAGAAGGACTCTCAGAGGACTGCCGGCTGCTGTACCCTGCTGCGCATTCTACTGGAATTCTGCTGTACCTAGAAGGACTGCTTTGCTGCATGGAACCTGCATCTTCATTTTCACCCAGGACTTCTGAAGTGACTCCAAGTGCTGGTTTAGCTGGCCTCCTGTACAGAGCCACAGGTACGTAACAGGCACTCACCATCTTGAACCTGCACCTGGCCTCAGCTGGAGTGAGGCTTGAACCCCAAGAGGTCTCCTTCCACTCCTAGACCCTTGGTTGTGGTGCTAAAGGTGGTCAGATGGCCATTTTCCAAAACTGAGGACTTGCTATTTTGAACCTTCAACTTTAAACATTTGTAACACCAGTTATACTTATGATGGTTTTGGTGTCAAATAATTTATTGAAATGTCTTCAATGTTTTGGTTAGGGATTTTTATTGTGTTGTGTTTTAGCTGTATTCTGTTTGTGTGCTGTATAACTAATTAACACATTGCCTCTAAGTTTAGCCTGACTGTTTTTCTGTGCCAAGCTACACAGGGTTAAGCACATGTTAATATAGTGACTTTTTGTGGTTCACCTGGGAAAGGATTGTGGCTGTGGCTTGACCTGGGCTCACACACCAGTCATCCAACAACCACATTTTATGCATGCTGTAAGATCTCCCCCACTCCAAGGCACATAAACATACCCTTGGCATGGTACTTCCCTTAGTGGATAAGCCAAAATGTCTTCCCCCCCATGTTATTCAAAACGTGGCTTTCTTTTTACTTCAGACTCTTCTATCAGTTTCTATTTCTTTTAATGTTTTTTGGCCCATTTACTTTCAAATGTTTCAAAATCAAACACACTTTACCAATTCAGTAAAGTGCAATCACATTCCTGAAGGACGCATCATTTCAATTGATCCATCATCTACCTGTGTCCTGAAACTTTTCTGAAATAGGATACTTCTTGTAATATCAACATAATATTTATTTGCCAATTGAGTAAATCTTTCATTTGCAGTTGCAGCACGTCTTGTAGTTTCTTTGTATAAATAGATTAATACCTTTTCTTGATACTAACTTACATGGTCCAAATCCCAAAACCCGCAAGGTCTGTTAGTACAATCGCACTTTCAATCAGGTTTGTCCCACCTTGCTTTGTTTGTGTCATAAAGACAATTCTCCATCATTCCCCAAGTGCTGAATAGTCTGTGGTGGTTTTCACACCACATTTTGAGAATTTTGTGAAATTGGAGTCAATCTGGTCATTGTTGATCTTTCAGAACCATCTAGGGTCACTGCATTTGGTAGAATAAATGCACACATCACTACTGTTTGTGCTGTTACTACCCCAGCAACAGGGGCTGGTAGAGCTACAATGGGAGTAGTCACATTTGCAGGCAATATTGCTTGTACAGTTTCAACTTAAACAGGCACATTGTTTGGTACAACAGATTCAACAACAGGCTGTGTCAGAGTAGGCTGTGCTACAGCAGGCTGGGTCATTGAAAATGATCTCTGAATTTAATATGTACTTGGATCAATGGGAGCTGTAGCTACTGTCACATTACCAGCTGTCATGCCATCAGTACTGCTCATTCCAGCCATATCTGCTTCAGGAACCACATACAGTGGTGGGTGTGTTGCCAATAGCTCACATAAAATAGCATCTCCAGAGTCAGTGTCTGATTCTGATCATGTTTAATCTTTTATTTCTTCTATTCCCTTTATCTTTTTCTTTTTAAGTTTTTCTTGGTTCTCAGATTGCTCATTTTTCTCATTTGAAAATTGCAGGACACAGTCTAGCTCCCTCTACAACATTATTTCCCCACCTCTGCTCTTGGTGATTCCAAATGATATCTGCGTAGTTTCCCATTGCTTTCTTTGCTTGTCTCTGACATCTCCCTATTTTCCCATTATGGTCCATCTTCTCCCATGCACTTAGGGGCATATTTATACTCTGTTTGCGCCGCATTTGCGTATTTTTTTTTTAACGTAAATCTGGCGCAAACTTAACTTCATAATTATACTTTGGCGCTCGACCCGTCCAGCTCCAAAGTTATGGAGTGTGCATAATTTTCTGTATGTGAAAACCTGCCTTGTGTTAATGACATGCAAGGTAGGCGTTCCCGTGCAAAAATTTACTTTAAGGCATGTGCGCCTTATTTATTCTCCCGTGTCATTTTGATGCACAGGAAGAGGCGGGCCTTAAAAAATGGCACCCAGCCAGATCTGCACCGTTTTTTAACACCTGGGTCAGGGCAGGTGTTAAGGAACCTGTGGGTTCATTTCCATGGTCTCTGACCATGGAAGCAGTCCACAGGTGCCCTTCCCTGCCTCCAGGAACACCCCTTGCCACCCTCGCCCACCCCTGGAGGACACCCATGGATGGGGGGTACCATCTACAGTAGGTAGAGGTAAGTACGTTTTTTTTTTATTTAGGTGGCATGGGGGGCCTAACTTCGGCCCCCCTACATGCCACTGTGGCCAATGGCCATGCCCAGGGGACAAACATCCCCTGGGCATGGCCATTGGGCAGGGGGGCATGACTCCTGTCTTTGTTAGACAGGAATCATTTCCATGTGGGTTGTGCATCCAAAAATGACACTAGTCAGGTTAGAGTATTTTTTTTTTTACTCCAACCTGACTTGCACCATTCTTTGACGCACAACCCCCAGTCTTCCCTACCCCTCCGCTGCCAGGTTGGAGTAATTTATTTTTACCCTTACCAGGCCGCAGCACCGGCTACCATCATTCCTTAAATATGATGCCCGGCTGGCACGTTGGAATGGCGGTAGCCAGCGTTAAACATTTTGACGCAAACCTGCGCTGGTACAGGTTTGCGTCAAAAAGTATAAATATGGGCCTTAGCGCTAAAATTGAGTTGCTGTAGGAGGAGGCATCATTTCACAAAGTGTTTCGCATAATTTGACTAAACTGCTCAAATTAAATATACCCTATCTAGGAAAGCTTTGTGAACCCTCTTTCTCAATGATCTTGCACCACTGACAAAGCCATATACATGTGTGTGTAACCCTTCCTCAATCATCATACGGTAAGCTGGAGTACCCTCAAGAGGTGCTTCTTCACCTTTTCAACCGGAAATCGTCACATCACCACTTAATAGACACCTAATAGTTTAAAAAAACTTCATGCTTTCAGATTCAACTTAACAATTTGCAAAAAACGAAACACATTTCTTCTATGTTTTGATGCAGTTCCGTATATGTTGATTTTCAGTAAAGGCTTCTCCAGATCTCAGTGCGGCTCTGTAAACCACCCAACCAATTACTGCACAGCTCTTTACATAACCCAGCCAATGTCAGTGTAGCATTTCACACCAACTGACAAATACCAGAGCAGAACAATATGAGGCAACCACCTGCTCCCCGCAGTGGCTTACCCTCCTTTACAATTTCTTCATATTCACACAAACAGTCAATTCTAATTAATTAAGGAACGTAGAATTACATTATTTAACTGCCTCTTCTATATAAAGAGAAAGAACAATTTAAAGCCTGAAATTTTTAGGTTTTTACACCTTTTGACTTTTTCAATCAAAAAGGGTTTTGACACACACCGATGAAGTCACAGCCAGTGAGCAATCACCCAATCAATGCAGTGCATCATTTTCCACCAACCACTATCAGTGCAATCACAGCAAATTGTTACTGTTCCTATCTCAAAGAGCAGTCGACATGTCTCATGACCTGCACCACAATTCATTTTCAGACAATAATACCATAAATCAACTCTTATTTATCCGTCCCTGGACCTTGACTATTTCATAGTCTGATAACCTCTTTATCTTCTTCAACAAAAGCACATAAGCATCAGCAATTCATAAGGTCAATTTATAGGCTTCAACAACACATTCAATGCGCATGCCTCACATATAGATTCTTTAGCAAACTACAATACTCAACAGTCAGTATTCGATGCATAACCCTATTGATACTCACACCTCCAAATCTGCAACTGTCTCAAAAAACGGGACTCCTTCAGGTTCCAGCCTTTGGGCAATTGGACATAAGCATTTATCTACTTTTTAATTTTTGCACCTCGTCTTTCCGCTCACCTAAATGTCATCTGTTACCAGCTTTGGCAACGCATTTGGTGACAATTGGGAAACTCCAATATTTGGGGGGCATTCTTACAAGCCCCTTGCGCCTCCTTGTGCCACACAAGTGTCATTTTTATATGTTAATGTGGCATTAAGAGGGCCATTTCCCTGCGCCATATTTACAAAGTGACACGTTGCATGCATTACACCATGCACCACTTTGTAACCCATTGCACCACATTATGCCTGCTCCAGGCATAAAGTATGCAAGGAGGGGCGTTCCCACTCAGGGAGGCCCGAAAAAATGGTGCAGTGAAATTTACAAGCTTTCACTGTGCCATTTTTATTATCATTTTTAATGCCTGTAAAGTGGTGCTGCCATAGTTTTCAATGGGCCTCCCTTGACTTTGCAGAATAAGCGCCATAATTTTTGGTGCTAATCCTGCAAAGCACTACAATAGCATCACATTTTTTGATGCTATTGTCCTAACGTGCACAATACAGTCCACACATGGAGTTGTTGGGTGGGCGCAGGGCGATGTAGGAAAAGTGGCGAATCAGGACTGATGCGCTACTTTCTTGTAAATATGTTTCTCTGTGTTTAACCAGACACATTAGATTCCCACACCCCACTTGGCCCAAGAGGTAAGACACTTGTGATGATGATAAATTAATCAGGAACTGTGATTCAGTCAACAAGTTATCAGCATTTTAAATATAACTCACCTTAGTAGAAGTCAATGAAAGATTTTTATATAGTTTTAAATCTTTATTAAACTCTTTAATGATGGTTTCTTTATTGTCAGTCATCAATCAATCAATGCAAATATAAAAATCAATATAATACAGAACAAAGCATATAACATGTTCCATAAAGTTTAGCCCTATTCTAAGCCTAGGAAATATAGAAAAGCATCAATAGAACTCATAATTAGTTCTAGTTTTGAGATGTGAAACCATCAAGTCTTCCGCATATATGTCATCTACTTGCAGAACTTCCCATAAAAAGAGATTCAAGAATACTCAGTAGAGTTTAAAAGCAGTGTCAGTAAAGAGGCAGAGGTCCTCATTTATAGGAATCTGATGCAGTGGCTCCAATGCATCAGATTTCTTGCACAACCCTACGACCCTCTAACGATGTCATGGATGAGCTGTATTTAAAATACAGAGCTCCATGACGAACGTTTTCACAGATGCGTCATAAATTCTGATGCATCTGTGGTGCTAAGCATTTTCTGCACTAGCATCAACAAAAAGTATGCTGCTCCAGCAATGTGAGGAAGGCTCCCATAGAGAGAACCCATGCATCAGTTTGATGCCTGCTCTGAGCAGGAGTTATAATTCTGATGCACTGAAATCACAGTATGACGCACGGAAATGTAAATTTCACTGCATCTGTTATGCATGGCTGTCACCGAGGGAACCTATACCTTGGATATATTATACCTGGCACAGGTATACTGTGAGGCAAGGCTTTACAAACGGACGCATTGGGTCCAATGTGTAGTTTGTAAATGTGGAGCAGAGTAAATCACTGCTTGCGCCACCGTTGCATGAAAAAATAATGCCACGGTGGCATAAAGGCCTTGTAAATGAGGCCCTGAGTTTGAGAGCCCTCGTCTGAAGGAGCCTGGGTCTGAATCTGAATCAACATCTGTCTCTGTGAGTCCCTGTGAGTCCTTGTGAGAGTCCTCTCCAGCTTGGGAACGTACTATATAAAGAAGTAGATATCAACATGATGGTTTTCAGCAATAATCAGCATCTGCATCATTTGGAAGATGAGGTGTTAATGGGACAGGACAACTTCAGTGGATTTAGCAGACCTAACAAGGAGCATTCTAAACACATGATACAGCATACTACAATTCATAACACAACTATCAATTTGAGATTTTCTCCTAGTGCTTTTTCTCAATAAGAAAAAACAAGTCAACGTAAGTACAGTACATAACTTAGTGATATCGCTCACTCAGTCAGTTAAAAATCTTCATTTTGCTGCGTTTCTGTAGCATAGAGGCACATATGAGACAAGAATTAAACATTCATATGATAAAACATGTTATAATACATGGAATTTTTTTTAAACATGAGACGTCAAAAGGTTAACAGCAGTAAATTATAAAGTGCACAGCAAAAGGGAAACACTAACATATTTACTAACAATAAACTAATGCAATGACTCGTTCTGTAATTTAAATGCCTGCCATATAAATGAGGCCACAGCCGAGCAACCCAAGGGACTATTTAAATTCTTTACAAAAAACACTACCTGCCTAAACTGTCTAAACCTGTATTTCTTGAGGACAGGAATTAGAAGTTCTTTCCTTGGGTTCCCATAAAATGTACAAAAGAAGTAGTCAATTGGACAGAATGCCAGTCACAGAGCAAGGGCTTAAATTTGCCAAATGTAAACGGTTATTGGGAAAACCTATCATAAAGGGCAGGAGGTTAAAACAGAATCATTGCAAATCTATGTTAAATATTCTGTATTTGCCATACATTTGAGTGTGTAATTAGTCATAGAAAATAACTGACATTTCTGCACTGTCCTGCTTGCTCCTTTTTGACTGGGCCATATTCACAGATAGGAGAGCAATATGCTACGTACTGACTCTGGCACAGGACTCCGGCTCCCTGAATAACTCAAGGCATCCTATCTCCTCACAAACAGTTCTAACACAGGCTAACTATGGAATTGCCTGAGCAGCATGGAGTTGTAAGCAGTCTTTCACAATCATCTTGTTCAAGGCTGTTTCCTCCTTTTTCCATATGGCACTCCAGTGTATCAAAGGGGCCACGTTATTAGAGTCCATTTTTATATGAGGTACACAGTTTATTGTGGGCAATGGAATTGGAGCAGCTTGCAGGAAGAGCTAACACATTTTTCAGGAACCTATTTTCAACATAGTGAATTCTTTTTGCATTCTGCATGCCCCTTATTCCAGCCCTATATGTGGGAACTGAGACACATTTTCAAGCGTACATCTTCAAAATATCCTTGATGGATTTAGAGCCTAACTTTTTTATAAACCTGTATAAGCTCTGTAAAGCATGCTCAAACATGGCTACCCTATCTACATTCATCGGTTTCCATGTATATTTATAATCAAATATAATACCAAGATATAAAAATGTTGCTGTCTCCATGACCTTAGTACTCCTAATCACATGGACAGGTATTTTCCTTCACTTTGCCCCACATAACATAGTATACGTTTTGGACTTAACATGCAGATAAATTTTCTGCATAAAGGTGATGTAATCATCTATTAACGCTTGAAGCCCTCTACCTGTTCTCGCAGTTAAAACTGCATCATCTCCATATAGGAGAATGGATAAAGGACGAGATCCAACATAAGGAATATCACAAGAACTTGACCTTAAAGCTTTTTCAATCCTATTTGTGTACAGTGAAAATAAGAAGTAGGCAAACGCACACCCTTGTCTTACTCCTCTTTCAATGTTAAAGTGCCCAGAGCATTCATTATCATGGCAGTAGTCCACACAGGCCTTTGCTTCCCTGTACAATTGTCCGATAAATGTAATTATCATCTCCTCACTTCCCAACTCAGTCATAATAGCCAAAAGTTTTTTTTAATGTGACACGTCGGAGTCTGCTGATAAATCCATGAATGAAAGGAAAATTGTGCCCTTTCTTGCCAATTCATACTTTCCTAAAATAAGAGAGAGGTTAAGATCAATCATGTCCAAGCCTTTTTTAAAGCCACACTGTGTGTCTGTAGAAATATTATCCTCCCAAGTCCAATACTATAATTTATGCAGTAAAATATGCCAAATCACCTTCACTGTACAATCAAGGAGTAATATGGGCCTAATCGGAGAGATTTATCTCCCTTTTTAAAAAGCGGATTAATGATTGAGGCATTCTAAGTCAAGGGTGGGCCGACCTTAGCAATGGCATTAAACAGATTTGTAATCAGGGGTGCCCAAAGTTCTTGGAGTTCACAAAAGACATCAAACAGGACCCCTTCTGGGCCTGGTGCTTTACCCCTACTATACTTCCTCTAATTGAAATCTCAAATAATTAGTATTCCCTGCTACACAGTATGAAGACTCAACAGAGGAAGCCTGCACCTCAGTCTGAGTATCGTATATACTCGTAAAAATTCCAACTGTTTTTCTTCTGATATATGGATGTCCATACTAGGATCAGAGGCTTCTACAAAGTACAGAGAATTCATTACTTTCCAAAATGTTGTGCTATCTTTTAATTCACTTAACCTTTACAGTGCCTCCCAAGCATCTTCCTTAATCTGACAATCAGGGCCTTCTTATATTCTGCGTGTGAAGATTTAATATGTTTAGTAACTCTTGATTTTGTGTGTAGGACCATGTGTGGCTTTCTATGTGCCTTTGTACACCTTGCATCAAACTACCTCTTAATTTGGGATTTAGAGGGGCGAGTATCACACCTTAAGGCCTGATTTATATTAGCGGTGATAGCTATAAAGAGCAGTGGTTCTGCGTTTGGGTCCAGACAAGTAGCCACCTCATCCATAGTGTTGATCAGGGTGGCAGCAAAAAAACTATTACAATCAACCTTTCACCATTTAATGGAGAACCCATTTTTCTTCCCCAGCACTGGCATGACACCCATAGACTGGGATACCCTGGCACAAACATTAAACCGATACTGCATGACAGAGCCGCATAATCACTATACCCTCTAAATTCACAGACAATGTCTCCCTTTTAACCAGCTCCTCAGTTATAAGAAGATAATCAATTGCTGAGGAGCAGAGATTCCCACAAAAGTTGGAGGCAACAAGCTCTGGTTGTTTCCCAGCTCATTAACCATCCTAAGATCCAGTTTCACCAGTAAGTTATTCAAAGCAGAGCAGTAATGATCATGCCTAAACTTGGTTAATGGCTTGTGCAATAATCTCCGGTTCCACAAACTGTCTTGTCGATAATAGAACAGTGATGTGCATTAAAATCTCCTGCCCAGAGGAGGTGGATCAGTTTAGAATGATCCCTAGACATTAGCTCAATAGCCAGGTATGCAACAACCTCAGAACTCACCATATCAAAGCAATTATTATAAAAAAAAATAATCAGCAAATCCCAATCTTCATGAATGTCACAGAGGAGTAAGTGAAAAAAGGGAGAGTTGTTGACAAATTTAGTCACCATTTTAGGAAAGGTATCAATGATATATATGGCCAAGCCCCTCTTGGCTCTTCCTGTAGGCGAAGTGCTTGCCTTTGTATGGTTAGTAGAGAACCCATCCAAATGATTTCCCTGTACTTCCCTTATTTCCTGTCAACAGATTATATGGAAAGACGCAATAAATTCTTGCCAATCCTGAAGAGTCATTTTTTTACTCAGCCCATCAATATTCCATGAGATAATTCTAACGTGGTAACCAAACCCACTTTTCTCTAGGGGCTCACTATGCGTGATATGGGTTGCAGCGACTGCCACTATCACCCTTAATGGCTGTCTAATAGCCTCCAAGGGTGTGGGGTTTACAATCGAATCTCTGGTGACTGGAAAAGATGATTGCACATAATCATCACACAGAAAACAGTCTTGTCCCAGTCAATCCTGTGCTTTCAGATCACCTAAACAGTCAAACCTATTCCCCTTCCTCCACTCAAGGTTAGTACTCATATACTGGCCCTCAGGCCTCAAACTGGCAGTCAGATCGCTGAAGCGACCTAACCAGCAATCCTTCATCCCCACATGATTTGCATCCATATATAAAGCTTCAGTCCTCCTGCTAACATGATTTGTGTCAAGGCCTCTCTAACCCCTCCCTTTCATTATAGACTGTATAAATGGGACACGGGTATTACAACAGGTTCTGTAAAATAGCTTAGAGGTAACACATTAATGGCATAAGATATCAATTCCTTGCGCCCACAAAGCAGCAATATTTTTTTAGCCAAGATGGGGTCAGGAAAGTTCGAAACCACACAATTCACCGGAATTGACTTTCTAATTTGCCCCACCCAGTGTACCCGCTTAATAATGATATAATTCTGAAACAGGGTGTCAACAGTAAAAGAACGTACCCTCAAACTCAACCATTACACACATTTGTTTTTAAGTTCCTGCCATGTCTCATTTTTGATAACAGGTAGTGAGAGGACCCTCGCCAAGATTACTACATAGGGAGCTGAATCTGGAGGGATACTTAGCACTGGCTCTAGAGGTATCTTTCCAGGTTTTAGTGTAGAAAGTCAGCCACTAGATGGTGTGTTTATAACTCCTCCCCTATTATTCTTCCCAGAACCAGAATCTATAAATTCACCCAGGTCAGATGGACAAGAGATCGAATGTTCCGGTGCCACATAGTTACCCCTCCCGCAAGCAGATGACGTCACCTTACTAGACAGGCAGTGGGCTGTACTGGGCAACTGTGAGATGGGCTCTATATGGGACATAAGATCTATTGAGCTTACACAGGACTTCATCAAAGATTTAACATTAGACTGTCTATTATTAATCATGTTTAGTGTAGATGCCAGGCCGAGCTCCATAGCTGCAAGAATGTCCTTACATTGGGATAGCAGCCTATCTTCTATCCAGGCAACATGTCCTCCCTGTTAGAAAAAGGCCCACAGGTTGGGTCAGAGCCCCTTCGTAGTGCTGCTTTATTTGGTAGGGCAACTCTCGACAACTTTGACCTAGTCTTAGTCTTCTTTTTTGGTGGGAATCCACTCAATGGCCCAAAGTTTTTACCCCTAGCCCTCTTGGGGGAAATATTATGAACTGCAGTAACTAGTTCAGTTAGCGCTGTGACAGATTTCCTCATAGCCTCCAACCTTGCCTCTGTATTAGTAATCTCTTTGTTTATTGCCTGCATTGACCCAGTTAAAAACTTCTCCAAAAAGCCAGTGCCGCCAGATTCATACCCATTATAAAGATTAAACTTTGACTATGGACCAACAGCCCAGTACCACTCCAAATGAGTATAGTGCCTTTACTCCTGATAGCAGTTGACTCTGTTCAACTAACATGTGTGCACTACAATCAAACTTTGTTAAAAGGACATCTTCTGGGTATTTTCTACAGCAAGGGGGAAAGGGTAGTGTTACAAATAAAACAAAACTGTAGTTGACCTACCCAAAAAAAAAAAAACCTAGAGGTATGGCACGGCCTCTGTCGGTCACTGACAGGTGCAGAATGGGCCCACCCTTTGCTTCACCTGGGCACCGCCTGCGCAGCGGGGGGAAGGCAGCACTTTAATGTGCAATGTCAGTGACTACCCCCTGTATCAGCTTTGTCCGGGCCGGTGCACCCTGGGACAGGGAGTCCCACCCGGGTAATAGCGTCAACAATGAAGTAAGTTGCCCCAGCACAGTATGACTCCCCCCAGCAGAGAATGCGTCCCCACTCATTTTCTCATATGCTTGCCCTGACAGCCCTATCCATAAAGAAACTATTTTAATTAGATTACACTAGCATTCATTACATTATTATTTTCTAATGAAAGTTAGATAGATGAGAAAGCTATGCAGTAAACATCTTCTTCTCAGTCTGTTGTTTCAAAATACATTTGTCACGAGAGGCTATTTTTATGACCCTGCCCCAGTCAGAAGTGAAAAAAGAGGAAAAGGAAGAGAAAAGACTCCATTTGTCAGAGGTTTAAGCTAAATACACGTTACTGTGAAAGCTTCAAGTGCAAAGCCACATGGAAACTCAGCATGTGATTTAGGCCTACACAACATATCATAAAGGTTAATTATGTTAAGTTTTAAATTAGTCAAAATGCCTCCGCCCTTCTATGTGGTGAAAACCGTAGAATCAGTGAACAATGGTTCTTGCTTCCAGTGCTTTAAAAAAATAAGTCTCTATTATACACACAATACTAACTTAATTATATCATTTGTAACACATATATTTCCAACGTACATTTGACAATGAATTCATATTTCCAAATAATAAGTAGAGGGTAAGAGCTTTCACCTATCTTCCAAATGCATACCATAAAACGTATTTTATTATGCCTAGCTCCCACATACTTTAGGAACATTCATACGTCTTGTGAGATTCCCATAAACCAGCCCTACAGTGGTATCAATTCACTCTCATTGCGTCATCTTATATAAATGCTCACAATACATTATCTATTTGAGAAATGTGTATTTTATGTGAGCATTTTCAAACAGTTAATTTTAAAAACTCACATTTATTGGCATATTTAAGAGCCCCTAGCGCCACCGGACCATCACTTTTAGTGACGCTCTGGGGGCACTATGCACTGCTCTGTATTTACAAGGTATGGGTAAAGCCACTTCACACGAAGCACTTTGCATGGAAGGGGTGTGCAATGGGTGTTGCTGTGGGCGCAAAGAGGAGAAATGCTTTCATTTCTCCTAGTTTTTTGTTCTTTCGATGTGTGCTGCATTTTGCAGCACACATAGAAAGAGCAAATCTCCATTTATGATTGTTTTTGTGCAGTAAGGTGTTCCTTCCTGCACAAAATCAATCTCCCCCTCAACGCAGCCATCCTTTCACAATGGTGCAAGGCTTGCTGCTTTGGCGCACAGCATCAAATTCAGTGCCGGCGCAGGTGGGAAACACAGGGATTGTATTAAATATGGCGCATCGCTACGTTATGAAAATGATGGTGCGTGGTGCTGCCAAATTTGGTGCAGCAATGTGCACCGTCATTTTCCGTTAAATTTGGCCCTTGGAGTCATCATATTCCCTTTAACTTTCTCAAGTCATTTATGTCACAGTAGGAATTTTACATCATCATTAACCCACAAATACACAATTACCATTGGCCCATGCAAAGACATTTTAATGAAAGCTGAAAAGTGATTATCATTTGCTGTTTTAATTAACAATTAACAAACTCATTTTATTTGCAAACTCCGTTCTTATTAGAAGGTTCACGTCGTGCTTGCAATTGCTCAGTACTTACACATTCATGACGAACATAAAGAAACAATATAAGCTAACCAAATACAGCGTAAATCGCACTTCTAAATATTCAATACTAACTGTACACAATGTACATTTTAAAGTGTGTGTGTGTGTAGCAGTGGTAACAAATTAAAGACTATCCTGCTGAAATATTTTGAGACTAAAAATACTTCAGAAGAGAAAACGTTTAGCAAATGCAAATGGCTACAATCTTGAAAAGCCCCGAACCAGTGTGGGTGGAAATGAACAAAAATAGTGAAACATATTGCTGAATTGGCCATTTTATGAAATAGGCCATTTCATGAAATAAAATCTGTCTTCTCTGGGATGAACATTTACACTCTGTGAAGGTGGAATATACTTTCCCAAGTCACAGAACTATCCCAGAGAAAAATGACAAAAGCTTGTTTGCCCTCTGAAAGTTATTTGCTGCCCCGCTGGATGTGGAATTGTGAGAAGGAGATTTGTAATTCATAGAATTTATGTGAAAGCTTAGGCTATGCATTCTTTGATTTTAGACAATTCCTTGCACACTCCTATTTGTATTGCCTGCCGAACTCATTTATTTGCCAAGCACTTTGAATACCAATCACGGCATATTTTGGATTATTAGAAACCAAGAATGTCTGGGCATATAAATGAAAGAAATTCCCGCAAGCAGCTGGGAGCAAAGGATACAAAACACCTTCACTATTGCAGCATCACTGGCAAAGGTATTGCATATTAATGTCATGCCTTTGTATGAGTGCCACCATTGGAATTAAACCCAATGACATCAATTTCATCATAAGGTGATGGTGAAAGTAGGTAAACACCAATTACAGACTTATTGTAGTGGCATCCTTCCTGAGAGAAAGGACCCGCCCTTTTCCAATCCTCACTCTTTTTCAGTTTGTAGATTTAAGTGGCAATCAAGATTACTGATGCAGCTATTATTGGCACAAGGTCAGAGAAGAAAGTTGTTTGCTAAAACCCCAGGTCTCTCCTGGCCATGTTAGTGGCCCATTACACAAGCAAGATTGAAAGAAGCAGACAACAACCGAAGCCAGCAAACTTGCACTGACTGAAGGAACAGTGAAGGAGAGCTCTGTTTCAAAGGAGCAGCATAATGGTGGAAACAGCACCAGTAATAGCAATGTTGTCCTGCAACTTGAGTTAAATCTCATATTGGGAAAAGACACAGGGCCTCATTAAGACTTCGGTGGTCTTTTTGGAAGACCGCCGAAGCCCCGGCAGGCAACAGAGTCCCAGTGAAGGCGGTCTGTTGCCTGCCATATTAGGAGTCTTTGGAGGACTTTCGCACATTTCTGGTTGAAAGTCCGACTCTGTAGAGGTGGTTGAATCGCCAGCACCGCCACAGAAGCAAGACTCTGCCTGCCGTATTACAAGCCGTAATACGGCTTGGCGGAGTCCTGCTGGCGTGGTGGTGCTGGCATTGCAAGACCACCAGGACCCATCCCCTCCCAGACAACCTCCTCGATGGAGAAGGTAAGTGGTCACCGAAAAAGGGGGAAGGGTGTCTGTGTGTGTGGGTGGGTGTGTGCGTGTATGTGGAGGTGGGAGGGGATGGTGAATGCATGCATCTATGGTATTGAATGTGAATGTTTTTGTGCTTGTATGTGCCTGTGAATGGGGGGGTGTCTGCATGTCTGCGAGTGAATGGGGGTGTGTATCTGCATATATGCGAGTGAGTGTGGGTGTCTGTGTGGATGAATGTGTATGCTGAGGGGTGTGTATGTGAATGCATGCATGCATGAAGGGGTAGGGGTATTTGTAAGTGTGTGGATGGGTAGGGGTGTGTGTACATGTGTGTGTACATGTGGAGGGGTGTGTGCTGGCAACAGGAATGGGGATTCCTGCCTCCGGGTGCGTGACCACCAGGGTTTTTGTGTCAGGCTGACCGCCACGGAAAGCCTGGTGGTCTGCAGCATTGCATTCCGGCCGGCAGGCAGAGGCCTGCTGCCGGGTTAGAGGTGCACACCGCCAGCCACGTCGGTGCGCCTGCACTGGTGGGCCCGGTGACGTTGTGGAGGTTTGGCGTCTGCCAAGCCCCACAACTCGTGGTGTGGCGATCTTTACAGCCGGGTCTGCGGCGGTAAGACCGCCATGGCGAGGCTGACAGTCTGATGACTACCAGCCTCGTAATGAGAGGCACAATGTGCAAACACTTCTGCCAAAGTTCTGCCAATGTCTTCAAGTTGGGGCAACACTATCACAAGTGTCTGGGATAGCACTCTCATCACCACTGCTGCAATAACATCCAGATCATATGTTAAGTGCAACTACAACAAGCACCATGTGAAGATGAGGATTACATGTATCCAAAAAAGTGGCACGTGTGCAAGTAACCAATCACTTTAGAAAGGTTAGAACTCTTTTTTAAGTACATCACAAATTAAGGATGGCTCAAAATAACGAAAAATAGTGAAGGAATGACACTCTTCCATCCACATCCCAGCTCTATCTCATATTAGACTTGAGTTCATAGTAAGAAGCAGAAGAAACACAGCTCAGTGGCTCTGCTAATTGTCCTGCAGGCCAGTTTCCCAATCTGTGCTGATTCAGCATACCACCTCTAGTGGGAGGGGTCTTTTCTGAAATACTCTTATTCAGATGGTATTGCAGGCAGTACAGAGAGCACTGTGTTCTGCAATGTTCCAGCACATTCGGAACTAAAATGGTTGATTGTAAGCACAAAGTGGAGAGGGAAAATTGATCTCTAGTGGTCACAAAATTTGTAAAATTGACTCTGGCAATCTCAATCATTAGCAAAACCCATATATTTCTTTGTGTTTTGTTAGGGGAATCAAGTTGAGTGCACTATTTGTTACTAATAGTTCTGGGGATATTGTGGTACCAGTCTATAATGCGGTAACCACAACTACGAAGCTTATCTGTACATATGTACAAACTGATGTTTTACTTATCCTGGAAAGATCAGCAAATTCAAGCTGCAGAAACCAGCTAGCAGCAAAAGAAAAGGCTGCTACCACAAGAAGACCACAAATACTAAGAAAGGGTGATAAATTCTGCTCCACTGGTTGAGTTGGCTGAGATTTTACCACTCCACATTTCTCTTGTTCTGGCCAATTCCACCAATCGCCGTGTGGCAGAGTGTTATCTCACTCGTGTCTTGGCAATGGTAAGTTGGCCAGCACGAGCAAGACTTAGTGCTCCCCAGTATGACTTTCAGGTGGTAGGAAGATAAGGGACAAGAGTTTCCCAACCTAGGCAGTTGCGAGCAGTCATGACCATTCGTGGTGAGAAAGCTACTGCCCGAGTAGAAAATCTTCTCAAGTAGCATCAAAATCTGCTGGAGTAGAAGCACCCTCTGGCATGCTGAATGATGTTGGTTGCACTGAGCCCTAGAGTGGTCCAGAAGAACATATTCTGAAATCTTTAAAAAATGTGTACTTCAAAAATGTGAACTTTCCAAAACAGGAGGCCTGGGAACAAGCACCTGTGTCAACACATTCAAGGCCCAACCTCGTAGACAAGAAAATAAGTTTGGTCCTGGTCAGAGCCTTTTACTACCTGAAAATTCAACTCACCATTGCATAGTGCCTAGCTGGCTTTTGTACAACCTTCTCTGATACTCCCTGCTGCCTTGCTCTGCAGGAGAATTTCAAGCTCCAAAAAGAAGACTATGGGCCTCATTATTACTTTAGCCGTTGGACTGCCAGACCGCCATGTTGGAGGTTCTGAAAAGACAGTCATGCCGGAAGTCCCCCAGATTGCCATATTATGAGTTATACAGGCAGGACCGCCGACCACCAAGCAAAAAAGGCAGAATGCCGGCGGTGCGGCCGCCTGGATACAGGAAGCCAGACCTCCAGCACTGTCAGCACTGCGGCCAACCACCGATCAATTACAAACACACAGTCCCTGTGGCGGTCCCGTTGTGACGATCAGCCTGTGGCGGTCGATCACTGCGGTCATGGTCAGCAAGGCAAAAGTGCAGCTGACACACATTGGCCAAGTGGACACACCTGCAAAAGACACTATAATAACACCCCTGCACAGGCCACAGTCCTTTGCATTTTACTGGAAGACAATGAAGCCCAAGTACATAGATTAGGCACCCCTTTTTTCACCATCCCATAAAACACCCTGCGCACACTTTTGTCCATTTGTATCCTATTGCACTTTCTCTGTTAAGTAAGTCCCTGACACCCTTTTTACTTTTTATTCACCATGTCACGTTAAGAAAATCCCTGTTTTTCCAAAGGTGAGTTAAGAGTCATGGTGGATAAAATTAAAAGAGTAGAGCCACAATTGTTTGGAGCACAAGTCCAGCATACTCTTCTCAGTAAGAAAATTGAAATGTGGGTCTGGATTGTCGACAGAGCGAATGCTGTAGGCACCACCCTGCACACAAAGAAGGACATTAAGAAGAGGTGGAATGACCTTGGAACAAGGTCTGTCCCCTCGTCTCCAGGTACCAGTGCAGGCCAAGAAGACTGGTGGTGGCCCTCCCAATGCCTCATTACATCTCTTTACCTGGGAGGAGAAGGTCTTGGCCATTCTGCATCCTGAGAGCTTAACAGGAATACCTGGGGACGTGGAGTCTGGTAAGTTACAACACCAAAAATATCACTAACCTGCAATGTCATGCATGCTCACAGCTCAACTTTTGCTGCCACTGTCTTGTGAATGTACCCACCAACAGTCAATTCCTAGAGTATCTGAGATATAACATTGTCAATGTGTATCATTGGACCTAGCATCACAGTTACCAAGGCTCATCACATGCCATATGTCCCTGGATTTTCACAATAACAGAAACACAATCCAAAAATCAAACCTAAAAGCAACCTGCATACAGATATGTAATGTAATCCACAACAGTTGCAAGTGTTGGGGAGTAGAGGAAGTGACCTGTCTACAACTAACAGAAGGCCCTGTTTTAGGGACTCCAACTACCAACCCAGTGTCCTCTTGTCCAAACACCCGTTTGTCAACTCCCAAATGAAGTTTTCTCACCTGGGGGGGATACAATTTGTCAAGTATTTCAGAGTAGAGAGAGTGACCTGACTGCAACTCTCAGCAGCTCCTGTTTCAGGAACTTCAACCACCAGCCCACGGTCTTCTTGTCCAGAGACCATGGTTTGTCAACTACCAAATGAAGTATACTCACCTGGGGGGATATCATTTATCATGTACTGGAGAGTAGAGGGAGTGACCTGACTACAACTCCTAGCAGGTCCTGTTTTAGGAACTCCAACCAACAGCCCAGTGTCCTATGGTCCAGAGACACCTGTTTGTCAGCTCCCAAATTAGGTTTACTTACGTAGGGCAATACCATTTGTCAAGTATTGGGGAGTGGAGAGAGTGACCTGACTGCAACTCCCAGCAGGCCTTGTTTCAGGAACTCCAGCCATCAGCCCAGTGTTCACTTGCCCATATACCCGTTTGTCAACTCACAAATTAAGTTTACTCATCTGGGGGGAGAACATATGTCAAGTGTGTGTAGTAGAGAGAGTGACCTGATTGCAACTCCCAGCAAGCCCTGTTTCTGTAACTCCAACCATCAGACCAGTGTTCACTTGCCCCAATGTATCTGTAAGTGAACTCACAAGTGAAGTTTAGTCACCTGGGAGCATAGCATTTGTCAAGTGTTGGGAAGTAGAGGAAGTGGCCTGACTACAATTCCCAGCAGGCCCTGTTTCATTTACTCCAAACACCAGCACAGTGTTCACTTGTCCAAAGACCCCTGTTTGTTAAGTCCCAAGTGCAATTTACACACCTGGGGAGAGAACATATGTCAAGTATTGGGGAGTGGAGAGAGTGATCTATCTGCAACACCCATCAGGCCCTGTTTCTGAAACTCCAACCATCAACCCAGTGTTCACTTGCCCATATCACCCTATTTATCAAATCTCAAATTAGGTTTACTCACCTGGGAGCATACCATTTGTCCAGTGTGTGTAGTAGAGAGAGTGACCTGACTGCAACGCATAGCAAGTCCTGTTTCTGTAACTCCAAACATCAGCCCAGTGTTCATTTGCCCCAGTACATAAGTGAGCTCACAAATGAAGTTTGCTCACCTGGGAGCATACCATTTGTTCAGTGTGTATAGTAGAGAGAGTGACCTGACTGTAACTCATAACAGGCCCTGTTTCTGTAACTAGATCCATCAGCCAAGTGTTTGCTTGCCCCAATAGATCTGTGAGTAAACTCACAAATTAAGTTTACTCACCTGGGGGGAGAACATATGTCAAGTATTGGTGAGCAGAAAGAGTGACCTGACTGCAAATCCCAGCAGGCCCTGTTTCCGAAACTCCAACCATCAGCCCAGTATTCACTTGCCCTAATACCACTATTTGTCAACTCACAAATGAAGTTCACTCACCTGGGAGCATACAATTTGTCAAGTGTCTGTCCTAGACAGAGTGACCTGACTGAAACTTCCAGCAGGCCCTGTTTATGTAACTCCAACCACTAGCCCAGTGTTCACTTGCCCATATACCCCTGTTTGTTAACTCACAAATGTACTATACTCACCAGGGAGTTATCAAGCACAGTTCATGCTTAAATCAGAGATGTGTCTGTATACATGGCTCCATCGTGACTTGTTATGTCAAGATCAAACAACTGAGGACAGGAATTACACCATACCCAGTATGTACAACTAGTATTCCTAAGGCCTCAAGATGCATCACCAGATTGGCAGCAATAGTAGACACATTGACACAGCATTGTGCACATGATGACTCCAGTCACATATAAAACAAAGTCCTTGGTCTGCCTGCATCACACTCAACCAAACCTCAAAATGGCAAAACCATATCTTGACTCTCAACTGTGTTGTCTGCACTGGTGGCAAGATGTCATTTTCAGGCCATACTCCAAAGCGGAACTGATCTGCAAGTGATTGACTCAGCAGCTGCTTGAGTCAAATTGAGTTGGCATGCTTCATATGTGTCATGTCAAATCATCCAATACCATGGTTACTTGCCACAATTGGATTAACTACAACTTAACTTTGTCCAAGGTCTCTGCATACTGTATCACTAAATCAGTGGTGGTAGATGTCACAAGTCAACCAGTAACAATGTATGTTTTACATCAGAAGGTGGATTTGCCACTGGGCACACAGAGGCCACAGAACAAACTGCCACTACCCCCCTGGGTGAAATCCTCATTGATGAAGACACTACTGGATGTCTGGACATGGAAGACAGTTCTGGCCCATTTGGGCAACCTGGCCAGATGGCAACACTGAGTCTCAATGTGCCCATAACGTCACCTCCCATCCTTATTGCATCAACATCCCAAGCAACCATTGGCCCCTCAACCTGTGTCCTTAGCACAGTGTCTAACATCTTGTGTCCCCAGTCTTGTATCCTGAGTTGCAGTGCAACACTTCGGACAATATGTGTCCAGGAACAAGTTGGAGAGGGCACCCTGTGGTAAGGGGGTATGGTGTGTGGGAGGGATGTTGTAGGCCAGCACGGTGAGGCCACTGGGGCTGCTGTCAGTCAGGACTCCATCAGCCATGTCCTGGTGGTTTATCAGGAGTCTCAAGGCACAATGGGTCAGGTGTTGACCGAGCTTTGGGAAATTAAGCAGCTACAGAGGGACATGCATAGGGACATAAGGGAAAAGGTGGGGACCCACAATAGCAACAAAGAGCTCCCTAATAGGAGTGTTGAGGGACATAAACACCACCCTGAGCAGGGCTTTTCAACATAAGCCTACCCCTTCCTTTGGTTTATCAAAAGCAGGCCTATCAACATTGATGCCAGCCACTGGAGGGGAGGCCCTGCCAGTGAAACAAGCAGCCCCAGATGTCCCTGCCTCTGTGGCAGCAGAACGCCCATCCCACGCAAGCAGGGATGTCCCACAAAGAATCCAGGAGGTGTGGATGGCAAGACACCCCCCACTGTCAGTAATAGCCCTCTTCCTTTAGGACCTTCTTTGTGTGTTACACATTCACTCTGGACTGATCCTGAACCACTTATCATTTATAATGGGACGTGATACTCTGGTCTTCGGACTCCCAGTGGTGTAGCATCTACTCCATTTCATTCACCATGACTGACCCCTTCACATTTAAATTTTTGTTGAGTCATGTCATATATTTTATGTTAATCATAACTGCTCAAAAAATCATCCATCACAGACTAATTGTCTTCTGATTTTGATGTCATATTTAGCCATGTAGAAATGTCAGACCATGTGAACCATATGATGCTGATCCAAGGTACTTGTTCAAGATTGGATATGTTGCATGTACACAGTGTCCAGCTCTGGATTACAATCCTCCCACATAATATGCACAAGTGTCTGTTCAAACTAAAAAGTTTATTACTGTGTTCAGCACATAGGCTGTCAATATGTCTAAACTATTGGAAGTCATGAATGATTGACTCTTACTGAGTAAATAAATATATTGACAGGCTCAGGCCCCCAGACCAGGGATTTGTCAGACATTGTCCTGCAGAATAGGCAAACATTGATGTGGTGAATGTCATCAGCTTAGCCTTATCACATACCAGACCAAAGTAATTCAACATCACATAATACAAGATACAGACAGATTACAGTACAACAGTCCCTGATCACAGGGCTATCATAATCCAATGTCCATGCATCTGGTGTTATGACACAAACATATGTTAGTGTTGTGGCACAGGCACTTTGGACTTCAGTGATGAAACAGATCTACAGCTACGTGCAGGTCATCCAAAAAGAGTGTTTAGTCAATGTGAATGAAAAATGACACAGTTGTAAGCTATGACACAAATGATGCATCAGGCCCACCATAGTACATAAGCAAGTCCAACGGGCACTTCTGACCTTCCAACCAAAAACTGTGCAAGCTGTCTTGTCACAGGTGTTATACATGCAAACTCTAACCTGCATTAACTGGAACAATCCATGGCCACTTCGTATGTCAGAACAGCATCACATACCTGCCAATGTTACAACTCTGAAAAGCCGACATGAACATCTCATGGTGAAGGTACCTGCATAATGAACAAAACAAGGAGTATAAACTTAAACTCATACATATAGCATGTCACATAGCAAGCAGCTGGAAAACAAAGTGCATTTCAAGGAAATTGATACAAACAAAGCAACATCATCAAGGTGGAGATGTGTCAAAAGCTATCTTACCAAGCAGCCTTTGGCTGATTATTGCAGAGATTCAGCTCCCTAGCTTTATCCAAAACACTCAACTCCACACATTCTCACAACTACAGTTCATTGTACAGTCACAGTCATAACATCACATGACATGCTTACACTCATAGGAAGTAGCTGTGGATGAGATCTTCTTGCAAGTCAGCTCCTTCCTTTTGACCACTGCCATCCTCAGTTGGTTTCAGGAGTCTTAACCGGTGGCACGGCAGGCTCCCCCTCATCTGGGACATAAGGACTATTACTCCACAGGGCAATGCTGTGGAGCATACAGCATGCCACAGTGATCTGACACACTTTTCTGAGTGAGTAGTGGAGGGCTCCACCAGTCCTGTCAAGGCATTTAAATCTGTCCTTCAGGAGCCCAAAAGCCCGCTCTACTGCCCACTGTGTTCTTACATGGGCGACATTGAAATGTGCTTCCCCTGGTGTAATTGTATTCCTCCATGGTGTCAACAACCAAGGGCGTTTTGGATATGGTTATTCTCCTGCTAAGGAAAGGGACATAAGTGCAACAATGAGTCACTTACTTCATGATTGTAGCACCTGATATTGCTCACACACAATGAGGACAGACATGACTTACCAACCAGCCAAGCCCTCTCTGGGTGCAGTTGTGACATCAGCTGGGGTATGGTGCTGTTCTGCATTATGAAGGAATCATGGGCTGATCCAGGATATTGGGCACACACATTTGAAATGCAGAGATCCACCAAGTAGACAACTTGCCCGTTGATGGAATGGAAGTTCTTTCTGTTGTGATAGACTTGTTCAGTGGCCTGCGGTGGCACCAAGCCAACATGTGTGCCATGAATGGTCGCCACCACATGTGTGAGGTGGGCAAAACCCATAAAAGTCAGCCTGACTAGATCCTCAGATTGGGAAAACCTGATATTGCTGTCAGTGTGATTCAACATTGGTGAGAGGAAATCCTTCAACACCACACTGAACATAGGTTGGGACATATTAGCAGATAGGGCCACTGTATGTTGGAAGGACCCTGTGGCCAGGAAGTGCAATACTGACATGACTTATACAGTGGGTGGTATGCAGTTTGGATTAATGTTAGCTGGCATCAGGTCTGCCTCCAACTTATGACATAAGTCCTCTATTGTTTGCCTGTCCAGGGGGTATATATGGATGATGTGGCACTCCTCCATGGTCTGAAAGTCTGGCAGTGGGCGCTAGACAGAAGGTTGTCACATCTTCCCTTTCCCAAGGTACCTATGTGTGACAAGACATGATTTGTTATATTAGTCAGTGTGTCCACAGCAACATACATGATGCATGAGAACAATAGCATGTGACAAAGCATTTTCTGACCGGATAGACATGACACCCAGTACATATCCCAGCTGGCAAGTACACAACAGTCACATGTGATGCCATGGTTGTCAACACATGTGTCCACAACATGGATTTGAGTGAAAGCCAACTATCAGTAACACAATGGCCCCTCGAAATGTGACTGAATTTTCTGACCACCAAAAATACCATCAGCTGTGGTGACTCAGACAGCATATGCATCTTACTTCCATAACTTGTCCTCTTGCTAGGAATGTGCTGCCTAAAAACCATAACAGCCCTTGAACTGGACCACAGGCTTGTCTACTACTATTTCTTTTCTTGGAACATAGACCTATGAAAATCCATCTACAAAATCATAAAGGACAGGATGAATCTTAAAAAGATGGTCACAATCAGTGATCGTGTGACAACGCTGAAGCATTATCAACAAAATGCTGCATCTGATGCAGAAGCAAATATCGATCATGACTCATGATTGAAGAAAATATGGCCATTTCCATCAAGGGATGGGTAGACCAATATGAAGACAGAGACTGTGTCATGATGTCAAATAGCGACTCTAAGAAGTGTACAAACTTACGAGGACAATCTTGTTCTCGCAAACGGTGTGGCAAAATGCATCACGGCCTCATGGTAACCAAATATTGGTTACGTTGCCCCAATAACTCCTCCTACCAGATAAACTCAGTTTGAGCATCTTGGTCATATCTTCACTTCAAATTGTACTGTTGTTAATATTTTAATTGTTGTCCACACATGAGCTCTTCCAGCATGAACGCCTCACACTAAGCACATGTGATGAAAGATTGGAGCTGACTCCAATCCCCAGATATTGCAGTGGCGGCCATCTTGGGCAGGGCCCATGTATAAAAGAGACCCCACCCATGATTGCATGCTCACTTTTTCTCTGGAAGCCTCTTTACAGCCTTCTCCTCCGCTCCAGTCCAGCAGTTCCAGTGCAGCTGCCTTAAGAGCGGTCCTTTCAGCATGTTAGCTGTTCTTCAGCTGATAAGGATTTTGCCTTTGATCTCCCCAAGCGTGCTCCTGATCGGACGCACAGTTCAGAGCAACACACTTCGGCAAGGAACGGTGGAAGATCCAAATCAAACATGTTGAACAGAATTGGTGCTAATTCCTGCTTCAATCCCAGGAAAGTACTGACTTCTCTGGACAGGTGATGCCCATCTCCTACCTTGATCTTCACCCAAGTTTTTGTATTTAGCAACAAAATTGCCCTCAGAAGCTGTGGTGAGATTCCCAAAATTGTAACATTTCTCAGAGCTTATCACGTTGACGCTGTCAAAGGCCGTCTTGTAGCTCCAAAAACACATGAACAGCTGTGTGTGGGTATAACTCACCATTTTCATAATGAGGCCCATAGCCATCTGATTAGAAAGAGTCCCTTTCTTTTTGGTGAACTTCGTTTGATTGATCTGCAGCTTTCTAGCTTGTAACGCCCACTCCAAGAGATCTTACAGGAGTAAGGTTGAGACTTATTTTAGGTCCACAACCAACAGAGCTATTAGTCGGTAATTACTTGGAGACACAGCTATCCCACCTTAGAAAATGAAACTGCGTTCAAATTCTCCGCAAGGGGCCACAGAGGAGGAGTTGCGTGGAAAACGGGGAGGTGTGTGTTGATTTTTCCGGTGCACACAGACGATGCGTCGTTGAGTTTTCACACAGGGCAGGTTTTGCATTGATTTTCGGTGTGTAGACTGGGTTCCTCTTCGGGCTGTGGGGTTTTCAGACACCCGAGGAAGATGTATTGAAATCCTGGGCATGTAGGATGAAGTCACAGGAGCTGCGTCAATCCGGTAGGCGATCCGTGGACATTTTTGGTGTATTATCCTTTTGGGTCTGAACCGCCAGCTCCAACATTTTCGTATTAGGCCCAGAAATATCCAATAATTTATCCTGACAGCCTCTCCAGGCTCTATCCAGGCCATTCTTTGGGTCTTTCGCAAATATTTTTAGAAAAGTGGCCATGCTAGGGTCTAATTCAGGGGTGTCTGCTACCTTGCCTGGCAGAAAAGGACGGGGACACTCCAAGCACAGAGTGTTGCATACATCCTTGACAAAACTTTTGCGCACATTCTCTTGGACACAGTGCGCAACCTCCATACAAGGCACCCATTCAGTGGACCGAGGGTGAATAGTACTCTCTGGGTCAAAAAATAGATTATTTTTCACTACCGTCTCCTCAGTAGTATGATGAGATTTGCATTTCTGCTTACCCAGCCTTTTGGTTCAACTCGGGCCCATTCGGAATCTGAAGAATGGAAAATGGAGGATTGTGATTCCTCAGGGCATGCCAACTCATGGGTGGGCAACCTTCCCGGGGTCTCAATGAGATCCTGCTCATATTCGTGGTCTCTTAGAACCAAAGTAGCCATTTGTCCTAAAATGTCGGCAGAGGACTTTGGTCTTCTCAAAGCCTTCTGGGCAAAACCCTTATCTGAGACTTGAGTGTCTGTCACCCTTGTGTCCGAGGGGACACTCCTCATCAGCTCTCTTTGCCCAAATCTCACCAGGGACTGTGTAAAAGTTTCAAAGCTTTTATTGGAGCTTGATGTACAGAGTCCTGCACATGATGACCCAGGGCCTGTACTAGTCTTTCCTCCACTTGATTTTCATATGACTCCTCAGCCTCTTTCGTTTTCCAATGATACCAGTTCAGAAAATGCCATCCTTTCTTCCTGTCTGTCAGATGTTGCCAGATGCATGGCTGATAGCAAACTCAAGCTAAATGATGAGAAAACAGAGGTTATGTTGGTAGGGAACCTTTCTCATCTTAAATCCCCTGCCTTAGTTTCAACAGGATTAAATGATCTTCCTTTGCCTAAACACAACATAAAAAGCTTAGGCTTTTGGCTGGACTCCCGCCTCACAATGGAATGTCACTCAAAGAAACTGGCTGCTACTTGTTTTAATCAATTGAGAACCTGCAGGAAGATTTTTACATACGATCCCTTTTTAGCTAAAAGGCTTATTGTTCAGTCTCTTATACTGTCTTGCCTGGACTACAGGAATGTCTTATTTATGAGCTCTACATCCTATTTCCTGAAGAAATTGCAGGTGGCACGAAGTGCTGCCACCCGCCTTTTAATGGGCACTCCCAGACACCACTCTGATAAATCTGCTCTGGTCTGTCTCCACTGGCTCTCCATCGAACAGCGTATCAACTTTAAAGCTGCTTGTTTCGTTCACCGGGCTCTTCATAATAAGGGGCCGGCCTTTCTTAGGCAGATTATAACCCTTTATACTCCCCAAAGATCACATAGATCCTCATCCGCTTTCCTGATGAATATACATCGTGCTAAGAAAGCAAGATGGGGAGGCAGGTCTTTTGCCTTTAAGGCCCTTTAAGGCAGGTAACCTATGGAACTCTCTTCTGCATGGGCAGTGCAGGGGCCCCCTTGCACAGCCAGGTTGCGCATTCCACTGCCGTAATTCCTGGCAGTGGAATGCGCGACGGGTGGCGCTGCAACCACCGCGCCACCACATTGGCGCCATCTCCATTAGGAGCCGGCATCAATGTTAAGGACCTATTCACCATAGGGCTGACGGGCGGAAAGACTGTTTTTGTCCACTGGCCGTGCTGTAAACTCTTAATGGGATGGCGGTGTTCAGGCCACACTAGCGGCCTGAAGGCGTAATGAGTTTGGCGGCTCATGAGGGCCTTTGTGAGCTGTTCCTGATTCTGCTTCCAATCTGCTATAGAGACTGTAATTTACGCATATTCAGACATGTCCTGCAATCTCAATGGGTTAGTTTAGACAATCTGAAACTGAACTCTATCCGCTCGAACTAGAAACCAGTTATTCCGGGTCAAACTGCTCTTTGTACCACATTACAGAAGTTATGCTGAGTATGAAGATCCAGACATGACGTGACATGCAACTTCTGTGCTATTTTTGGTTTTAAAATACCCCAAGAACCAGGAAAGTTCTACAATTCTAATCTTCTAGACGCTTTCCTTCTGTGATTGACAATGCTTACCCTAATTGCCAGATGTCAAAAACTCTCATTACTGTTTGCGATTAATAGAGACGCTCTATCCCATACCGATGTGTTGCTCCGTTGAACACATGCAGACTCCCTCAAAGTGAGTGCAAGTTTTGCTAATTTTATCCGAATCTTGAAACAATCAAAGAACAGGTCAAGCCACTTGGCCACCCTCTTTGCCTTCCATTATAACCATCATTGGATGTGGACACGTGGCATCATGTACCACAATACAAGACCCTGAAATAAATACATAAATATTAGCACCTTGTATAGAATGCAATATTGATTCTGCTCAGCAGATTCCATACAGTGATCTCTGTTGACTGCTGTCATTTAAGACCAGTGGCTGGTAGATGAAGTTGACAGTGTATGCAGATATGTTTAGTTGTCCTTGTAGGGAGAGATTAAGGGGAAGGAACTCATTGTTGTGTTGCTCAACATCTGTTGTATTACCAGAAATTAATTTCCGTTTAGTTTATGATGTTATTTGTTAACTGGTGTTAATTCCAATCTACACTTGGAATGGATTCTAGGCTCATAATGGACAAAATTCCAGACTCATAATATCGTTATCTATGTATAGATTTGTATAATGATGTATTGCAATTGGTAATATTGTAAACTGCTGTAGTATGTTTAATAATTTTAGACTTACGTTTGTTCTTCTTGATGATTTGGTACAATGTATCGCTCCCAGTTAAGTCCCTTTGGGGTTCAGAATTCACCTGTTGCGTTCAACAGAACACATTATAAATTTGCCCATAAAAATGGGAATAATTTGTTGTTTTGTGCACCAAAATCCGCATTTACTGTTTGCAGAACTTTTCTCTCCTTCACATTTCACCTGCCAAAATATAAAGGTAAATAAATCAGAGGGTGCGTATTTTATTGCACTAGCTGTAGGTGCTACCAAAGTATAAGTGCAGTGGCTGTTGTGTCAAAAGGCACTTGCACTGGAGGCCTCACAGAGATGAGAAAATAAATGATATCACTGCTTTAAGAGATAGATTGTTAAGTATTTTATGTATAATTGATAAGCCCATTTATTTGCATTTTAATAATGCAAAATATGTTATCGAATTTCCTATAAATGCAGCCTTCGGAGAAGCCATCGCATTTTTAATAGCTCTCATCTAGTATGTAACAACACGATTTGTGGACTCCGTGGGTCTGTGTGCACGTCAATAAAACACACACAATAAAACACACACAGATCACATATCGCCCACGCTCTCTCAGAGGACGCCACAAGACCCAGGACAGAGAAGCTGCTAAGAAACGTACAGCATATGCACATATTTCCACTTCAACTGAAGCAGCAATCCCCTGAGCCCAAGAGCACAGATGGCATAATGCCATCCCGTGCTAAGCTCATCGAGCCTTGTTAGGTAACTTCATCAGAGCAGGCAAAAACAATATGTGTTATTCCCAAACCAAGTTCAATAGGAAAAAAAATCGAAAATTAATCTAACAGATTGCTTGAATGTTTTGAAAAACAAGCAGCATCCCAATAATGAAAGGAGTACAGGTGCAACCTTGATGCAGAATAAACTAAGTTTAAAGTAGTATTTCTATATTTTTCACTAAAAACAATTTTAAAAAGCATATGTCCTAAGAGAGACAGACATGGACGTCTACAGGTTCCATTCAGATGCCAACCCAATAAAACTGTATGTCTACTGTGCACTGTTTAAGTAAAATACCAAGAAGTCAGGCTTCGACATTAACGGACAGCCATTGTTCCCTCCCTTCTGAAGCTTGCTGTCAGCGTAGATGGTTTTGCTACAACAGTGATTTAACCAGACAAATGACTTTTGCAAAGCAAATATGCCTTTAATTTGTGCTTGCTTAAGCAGCAGATGGGTTTGCTAATTACCAATCATTGTTTCTTAGCACTCTGCACCCACGTGGTTTCAATAAATATTATTTGACGCATGGTACAATAGCTTATAATTGTAAAGAGGGTGTAAAGTGTCTTATAGTTTCACCTACTGTAATGTTGGATTTCAAAGTGCTTGTGATGTCTCTTTTGCCACCACTTTTGATAAGCATTTTCCCACTGTAAGAAGTTGTTGCACCGTCGCCATCAGATTATGTTTCAGCAATGTCACAACCAAATGATTTAAATTTGTGAGAATATTGTCCTTATCTGTCCTCATTGCTGGAGGAGGAGCTGAAGCGTTACAGACAGATCACCTCGGCTACCTAGGGAATCCTGGAGCCAAATTACAGAAAGTACTGCAGGGACCGCAACAGGTGGTAGCTATAGCTTTGTGCACCCCAGTCGTTTTGGGATCACAAGAGATGCTACAGACAAATTAGGAGTAACATGTTGTGCGTGTGGGAACAAAGAGTGTGTCACACACTGCACCAGCCTACAGGGGTGGATAATCCTGCCCTTTACTTAAAATTCGTGGCTTCTAACGTCTGGTCTACTTTTCAGGGCAAAATACACCTACACTGAGGACAGTCCCTTTTGTATGTAAATGCTGTGCTGTCCCTGTCTGCAACGGGCATACCAAATAAGGGTGCACCCAACACAATCTAAAGCATTGAAACATTTTTCATAATAGGCCCCCCCATATCTGTGGGGGTATATGGAGGAACTTGGCAGAAGGTAGGGTGTGGGTTAGTTAAGTTGCGTATTGATTTGGTCCTTGAGTTTTGGTGTTGCCAAAACTCAGCAGCCAAAGGGGTCCCCATTGCTTTGACTAAAGACAGTAATATTACTGCAGAGTGCATCACACATTCAATGCCTAATAATAAGATAACTATCAGGGTCATACTTATGAACCACAACCCCAATGGTACCTGACCACTATGGTATGACAGTCTATCAATAAACTCAACTGTAGGCACAAAGTATAATGCCAACGTGATGTGTTATTTTTACAGCATCATGACATCATGTTGATGTTGGAAATCACTGTAGATACCTCGTGTTATTCTGAGGTATATATGTAAATATTCTATTTTGTACTGAGCACATTCTGCACCTGACACTGTGAAAAAATTACCTAATCTTGGCATTATAATTTGGGCGTATAATTGCATTTATTAATACACTGCAAGACTAAGTAGTGGTTCAGGTACCATTCCCTGGAACGTGTTTGACCCGCTGGACCATTTTGTATTTTTCTATAAATTGACCTGGGCTCCGGATGACGGGCCTGATTCACAAAGGGACTTACGACTTGTAAAGTTACGAGAGTGCAGTCTCTGCACTTGGGGCAGATTATCAGCATTATTGGTGGAATAACCGACTTCGGGGCTCGCCCTGAGTGTGGATGCTCAGCACTCATGACTTTACAAGCAATAGTTAAGTGAATTGGGCCCTGAGGGTATGGTTCGTTCCTTGTGTTTGGTGTACATACTTCTGACCCAGTGGGGCTGAGCAGCGAGATCCATTGTGAGCTCTGGAACATCTCATTTCACTTCTTGTGCACAGTAGGATATTGTGGATAACCCACAGTGACCACTTGGATAGCTGGTCTTGCATGCAGTACATACAGAGGAAGCTGCTAACACTCCTCTTTCCACTCTATCACTGGATAGGTTATGCAGCCACCTATTTAATATCTAGGCATCTTTGACTTTCTGTTGCTCCCGATTTATCTAATCTCCAGCTACTGGACACTGGTGGCTTTGCATGCAGATCTATGTATCTGGTCTGTGATTTCCATCTACAAGTGGTTCACAAGCAGGGGAGTAACCAGAAAGTGAAGCAAACGAGCAAGATTTAATCTCCCTAAAGTGGTATGAAGGGGCAGTGCTGGGCGGGAGGTGATAGCCCATCTAAACACGTTTTTTAAAAAAAAGTTGGACCATTTGATGCATTTTAATGTGCAATCATAAACAAACTGCAGGGCAGATCTAAAAGCCTGTTGCGCCTCCTTGTGTCGCAGTGTATTTTTTGTATGCTAATGTGGCGTTAGGCATTTCTGAGGTGCCATATTTACAAAGTGGAGCAATGCTAGAATTGCGCCACTTTGTAACCCTTTGCCCCACAATATGCCTGCGCCAGGCATAATGTATGCAGGGGGGCGTTCCCCCACAGAGAGGCCAGAAAAAATGCTGCAATTAAATCTACAAGTTTTCACAGTGTAATTTGTTCTATCATTTTTAACGCCTGCATATTGCACGCATTAAAGTGACAAGTCCATAATAATGTATGGGCCTCCTTCGTGCTTTGCTGGACTAGCACTAAAATTAATGAAACTATTGATGTCATTTTTATTGACGCTATTGATGTACTCTGCAGTACTCCTGCAGAGTACATAGGGGCCCATTCTAAAGAATGGGAGCCCCCTTTTAACGCCTACTCGAGTAGGCGTTAAAAGTGCCATAATAAATGGCGCAAGAAAATCCCATAGATTTCCTCGCACGATTTTACCGGCTCCCCTAACGGGGGAACGCCCACTTTGCATACATTATGCCTGGTGCAGACATAATGTACCGCAAAGGGTTACAGGGTGGAGATTTTGGCCTTGTTGGGCCACATTAACGTACTAGAAACTATTTAACAAGTTGTTCAATTTTTTATTTGCTAATGTTTTTTCTTTTCTGACAAAGCATTGTCTTGCTTCCTCCTTTAAATAGGTGTTATTTTCATTACTAATTATAAAATGTGCATAATAATTTGCAGGCAAACAATGCTTCACATTCTGTACTGTTGTTTTCAAAGGTTTTTTCCGGCTTTTAAATCTGGTGCAAAAATCAACTAGCAATCGGCAGCGAAAGTAAATCTCTCTGCTCTATTCAGTATTATGCAAGCAACAAAGATTGTGAAAACTAACATTTGCTCCTTTGTAGCACTGGTCCACAGCTTTTTAAACTATCCAGTACAGTTCAAATCAAATAAATCACTCAACAACAGCAACTCAATGAGCGTGTCTAGTGAATATTATTTACTACATGGAAAGAGGTCAAGATGTCATTAATAATGTAAAGGGAGAATTTAGGCCCTGATTTATACTTTTTGCCACGAAACTGCACTAACGCAATTTTGCGGCATAAAGTTTAGCGCCGCCTTGCGTCATTTAACAATGCCAGCCGGGTGGTGTATTTATTGAATTGCACAAGCTGGCGCTAAACCTGGGCAAGCGCCTTAGAAGAAGACGCTAGCCGGGTGGGGGTGGAGGTAGGGAAGGAGGGGGTTGTGCATCAGAAAAATAACGCTAGCCTGTTTAGAGGCAAAAAAAAATGCCTCAAACCAGTCTAGTGTCATTTTCTGGCACACAACCACCAAAAACATGACTCCTGTCTTAGGAAAGACAAGAGTCATGCCCCCCACCACATTGGCCAGCACAGGGGAAAGGTGTCGCCTGGGCCTGGCCATTGCACCCTGTGCTATGCAGGGGGCCCCAAGTTTGGGCCCCCAATGGTACTCAGCAACAGCAACCCAGTGAGCTTGTCTAGTGAATATGAATAACTACATGAAAAGAGGGCAAGATGTCATTAATAATGTGAAGGGAGAATTTAGGCCCTGATTTATACTTTTTGCCGCAAAACTGCACTAACGCAATTTTGCGGCAAAAGGTTTAGCGCCGGCTTGCAGCATTTAACAATGCCAGCCGGGTGGTGTATTTATTGAATTGCACAAGCTGGAGCTCAACCTGGGCTAGCGCCTTAGAAGAACACCCTAGCCGGGTGGGAGTGGAGGTAGGAAAGGAGGGGGTTGTGCATCAGAAAAATGACGCTAGCCTGTTTAGAGGCAAAAAAAATGCCTCTAACCAGTCTAGCGCCATTTCCTGGCACACAACCACCAAAAACATGACTCCTGTCTTAGGAGTCATGCCCACCACCCCATTGGCCAGCACAGGGGACAAGTGTCTCCTGGGCATGGCCATTGCACCCTGTGATATGCAGGGGGCACAAAGTTCGGGCCCCCAATGGTACTTTCGAAAATATACATATATACTTACCCATACTCACCCTACTCACCTGAGATGGGGTACCCCCATCCTCTGGTGTCCCTCTGGTGTCGGTGGGGGTGTTCCTGGGGCTTAGGGAGGGCAAGTGTGGACCCATTCCATAGTGTTTAACCATGGAAATGGGTCCACAGGTCTCCTAACACATGGTCTGACCCAGGCGTTAAATAATGGTGCAAATCAAGCTTTGCACCATTATTTGGCCCCTCCTCCCACCAGTGCGTCATTTTAGCATGGGGGGATTAATATGGGGCTATGGGGTTAGCATCATTTTTTGTGTGGGAACGCCTACCTTGCATCTCATTGAAACAAGGTAGGTTCCTGCACCCAAAAAAAGGTGCAAACTCCATTATTTTGACACTAGACATGTCTAACTTCAAAATATAAATATGGAGTTAAGTTTGTGTCAAATTTGCGTGAAAAAATAACGCAAATTTGCCGCAATCAGAGTATAACTATGCCCCTTAGTTGCTAAGAATCTCTGACTTCAAAAATTTGAGCCAAATCAGTCACTAGAAATACCTGTATGGGCATATTTATGAAGAAATCACGCCCACCTTACTGCGCTGCATGGTAGGGAAAGAACAAGAGTGTGCCGCACTTAACATTGTACAGCGCATTCCTGTCTTTTCCCTGCGCTGGCGCACAATGTGTTGCCTCGTGCCAAAACAGGCACACGTGCAGTATGCGGAAAGGGTGCCAGCATTGTAAGCAGGTTTGTTTTTGTGCAGTAGGGGGCATCTTCCTTCACAAAAACAATCCTGAGAGGCATTTTCCTTGTTCTATTTGTGATGCAGAATGAAGCACACATTGAAAGAGGAAGTAACAGGGAGAAATGAAGATATTTCTCCTCATTACACCTCATCTGGGGTGGCACAACATTTTGATGCATTGCCAGGCCTACCAGTAATGGTAATCCTGGGAATGGGCCAAAATCCATGAGAACACACATGCTCCACCCATGAAACTCCTTCCCAGGGCAGAGTAATGAGACACAGCATTTTGCACGGTGTTGCATTACTCTAGATTTATCAAGCACGGCAAGGCCACATGGCTTGAGAAATCTAACTTGAATTGTGTCCTTCTTGTACCCCGTGGTGTGTTGCAAAAGTAACACAAGTCTTTAATAAATATGCTCCTAAGTATACTGATAATCTTAAAATCATTGGAGGCATTGAGGATTCCTGTCCTAATCTAAAGGCAAGCAATCTAGGAGGGGTTTAACTGAGTGCTTCAGTTGAGTAATTTAACTGAGCAACTCACTTCTTACTACAGGCCTTGCACTGCAATTGTGGGGTACCAGTGACAATTAATGTTAAACAGAATATAAAACTGGGAGGGTAAAGCTGCTTTCTATTTAAACCCCATCTTTCTTCAGTTAGTTCCATTACAGTCTGAGGTGATACGTTTGTAATTTTTCCTCAGTGTTTCAATACGTGGAAATCATATACCACCATTGATGCAGTCAGCGCTCTAGTACTGGGTCTGGACAGAAAGAAATTAGGATCCTGGTCTGATTCCCTGACAGAAACAGGAAGACATATTCAGGAAGGCTGGCATCAAGGTTCACACATGTCTGAGTTGATACTAAGCTTCAATTTGCTGAAGGGGTAACCCAGGCAATATGCTTATTCCTTGACAGCTGGGCAGCGGTTCTCTGTGAGTCACTGACATTTTTCAAATGTTCAAAAATCCAGCAAGCCTCTCTAAGGCAGGCTTTCACTCCTGAGAGAGCATTCTAGGGAGAACAGACCTTGCCTGCTCCCACAATTTAGTCTGAAAACTGATGCATATGTGACTGAAAATGACTGTTACTAAAGCCGATAGAAAATGAGAATTGAGAGTAAATCAATAAGAAGGAAGCACAGAGTGAGGGAGCAGAAAGTTAAGGGGTTGGCAAGAAAAAAGAATAAAACAGAGATGGAAGGGTAGTGCATGCACAAGAGGAAGAGAGAAACAGAGCTCTCAAATATTACACATTCCACTTCTATGTGTGAACAGTACATTCCAATCCAGGTTTATTCTTTGCATTCCAGGATTTGTAGTCCTGTTAATCCCACTATCAATAAAACACTGTGGAGGGGTGAGAGGAAATTTTTGTCTGTCCTACCTCCCTTTAACTATATATTCACACTAGAGGACAGAAAAATATACCTGGTGTAGAAACCCAGAGGGTTCAACACCTAAGTGTAAAAAACATCCCTCACCCACAATTTGTGGCATGCTTCATCATAGGGCCCTGCTAAAATACTCCAAGATATATATCCACTTCGGAGTGGAGTAGTAAGGGCGGGGAAATAGGAAACACATCAGACATATCCAACAAAAATGGCACAGGGACCAAAGACAGACAACAGAAAAAACATATAACTGTCTCAGGCTAATCCCTCCTCCAATTTAATTCCAGTGTAGCCCAGACAGGGTTAACATTTATCATCGGTGGTGTTACCAGGAACTAATTACCTGTACACCCTAATATCTATGATGGGTCAACATGTTTCGGCCATTTAGGGTTGCCACCTAGGGTCATTAGGCTTTCTTCAGGACCTTCGTCCTGTCTTAATATTTATGTGTGCCCCTACCTGTCCTTTAGTCAAGAGACTTCATTATTTGTGTTCCTGAGATAGTTTCTCATAAGTCAACACACTCTGTTATCTGTAGAAGATAGAAAACATACAAGATACCAAGAATCAATATATGTGTCCTAATAAAGCAGGGTATCTAACTGTGTTGGTATACCTAAAACCATTACCCTTCTGTATGGGCCAAAATAATATCCAGGATTTGCACTTGGTTCCCTAATTTCCATGTCTCTATCGGTGGTCTAAATATAAATTATCAGATCCACTATCAAATCAAGAGTACAAGTTCCAGAAAGCTAAGAAAAAAAGCTACGTTTGATCAGTAACTCAGAAACAAAAGAGAGAATGGGTTAGACTAGAGAAATGTAAAGCAAGTTAGGAATAGAGATGAGAATATACACTTCTTAAATTTTGGGTTGCTGGATGAAGGGGTGAAATCCCTACTCTAGCCGACACCACAAACTATCTCAGTTTGAAGTCACAAGCGAACTCCAAATTAATCTGTGCTTAACCCTCAGGTAGCATGGCACAGAGCAGGCAGGCTTAACTTAGAGGCAATGTGTAAAGTATGTATGCAGCAAGTCAAACAGTAATAAAGTGAAACGCAACACAAGAACAATCCCACACCAATTTAGAAAAATGGAGTAAAATATAATAGACAATTAAAGGCCAAAATGTAAAAAATCCAATCAGGAGAACCAAAGATATATGCAATTTTAAAGATTTAAGCGAAAATAGCACCTAAAAACACAAAGCGCCAACTGGGGTTATCTGATCACACCGGACGAGGACAAAAGCTCAAGTTCAGGCTAACCATGATAGAGCATGGGCCAGCTACAGAGACGTACTTTGTCCCGCTGAACAAAATACCTTAGGTCCTGGTTTCAGAGCAATGCAGAGTTTTGCATCACAGATGCATCATGCAGAGGTGGTTACTGGGAGATGCAAGGCTATGATGAGAAGTACTGAATCATCATGAAGGATGCCATTGATGAGGGACTTGCAATGTAAAGTCCTGCCTAAAAGACGTGGTGTGTGAAACTTAAAAGAACATGTCTAGCTTTTTAAATACACTGTACCTCGCCCTGAGGGCTGTTCACAGCCTATCTTATGGGTGACTTACATATAATAAAAAGGAAGATAGGGTCTAGTAAAAGGTTTACCTTGACAAAGGGAAATTTCAGTTTACAACTGTACACACAGGCTGCAATGGCAGGCCAGATACATGCTTAAAAAACTACTTAGCTACATGATACAATATGTGGTGCAGGCCCAATAGTAGCATTTACTTCACAGGCCCTTGGTATATGAAGCACCACTTAACTAGGAACTTACTGGTAAATTAAAAGTGCTGTTTGGGTGTAAACCAACTTTATTTTGTTTACAGGAGAGAACACAAGCACCTTAGAACTGGTTAGCAGTGGTAAAGTGCACACAGTCTTACGGTCAACAAAAATTAAATTGTCAAGTGAAGGCAAAATGTTTTGGGGAACACCACCTTAAGACTGACAGGTCTATTATGTGCACTCCCAGCTGAAAGTGGGGAGAACTACTCAACATCCTGGGAGTTCTTATCACTAAAGCATAAACATCTATAGGGACCATAAGCAATGGCGTGGTCTGACCCAGGACAGTGTTTCACCCTGAAGTGCATTCCCTATAGGGAGATGGACCACCTCAACAATGTGGGATTCTTACCCCTCATCTGCATCAACCTTCTGAGGGGCATGTTGTCTGTCTTACCCTGGAAGTGAGTCCCAAACAGGTATGGTCTGAGCTCCTTCAAGGTCACAGCACCCCTTCAAAGGCTTTTCTCTTCATAGCACCCCACCTCTATCCCCAGAGTGGTAACCTCCTATTAATGAAGACTACATGTTGGTCTAGGCATTCCTCATTTAGGCAAGACAATACAGCCCCTATGACATGCTCTGAGGCATCCGTGAACACAATAAATTCCTGAGAAACATCAGGGGCTTTGAGTGCAGGAGCTGGTCACATAGCCTGTTTGAGGTGAGGAAGTCAAAGGCTTTCTAACAGGCATCTGCCTAGATCACCTTCTTTGGTTGCTGCTTCACAGTCAGCTCAGTCAAGGAGGCAACATTAGTACCAAAACCCATGAATAACCTCTGTTAATATTCAGTGAGGCCCAGGAAGGCCCTCACTTCTGTCTGCATTTTGTGGGCTCCTAAGCCAGGATGGTTTCTATTTTGGCCTGGTGGGGTGCACCCTACCCCCACCCACCAGGTGTCCCAAGTACATCACAACCCCAAGCCTTGATAGTCAGGCCTGCTGGCTGAGGAGCCTGAAGCATTTCCTCGAGGTGGAACAGGTGGTCCTTCCAGCTGCTAATGAGGACAGCTATGTCCTACAAGTAAGCAGCAATGTAGGCCTCAGTTCAAGCCAGGACCTCATTCACAAACTGCTGAAAGCTGGCAAGGGCATTCTTGAGCCCAAAGGACATTACCTTAAACTAGAAGTTGCCCTGTGGGGTGGAAAATGCAGATCTCTCTATCTTCCCCTCAGTAAAGGCAATCTGCTAGTACCCAGACATTAGGTCAAACGTGCTGAAGAACTTGGCTGCCATCAACCAATTGATGAGCTCATCAGCATGGGGGATGGAGTGAGCATCAGTCTTTGTGACTGAACTGAGCCCCCTGTAGTCCACTGAGAGCCAGTGTTCTGGGGTGGTGTCCAGTGGGACGGTTAGGAATGTGAGAGCGTAGCTCTTATTATGAAAATTAACATGAAATGTTTATGAACTAATGCCTAACAATGCCGCATAGAAAATATATTACTGTTTTACTAAACGTGTGTTTGAAATGTGGCCACGGGGACTGGCCACCAATGTGTACGATGCTTAATGAAATTGACTAATAATGAAGAATTAATGTATTAATGTATGATTTTATAAAAGTATTATGAGTTATATGTGTTAAGGTTTTGCTAATTAATCATTAGGCCTTAGTTAGCATGAGTTGAGGCCTAGCTGCCCGATTTCATATTAAATGTGTTTTTCTAACGCGCAGTGTGCTGACTTGCTGAAGGACACTTACTCGTATTTTTCCAAAGGCTAGAGGATGTATGTAACTGTAGTGGATCCGTTCTCATGAAACTCGACTTGCTCAAAGAAACATTTTTGCCGAATGCAACAGTGTAGACTTGCAACAGGTACAAGGTCGCCTAAACCGGTATAGACAATGGGACTACTGACTGGGGATATGAGAGGACCACATGAACATGAAATCATACCGGACATTCTGCCCGTTGAACACGTCAATCACAAGAACCTATAAACTACGTGAGAATTGTTATGAGGTGACAATTTTGATGGTGTGACTGGTAAACCATTGGATGGAGATAATAGTGCGCCAAACTTACCCAATTAGCAATTAGGGGACTGTACAACAGAAAAGGGATAAAAACCTTTGACACAAGGAGAAGAGAGTTTCGGAGAAGCCATTCTTGCTATTACCCAGCCACTTTGTCATTCTGCCTAAAGACTTTGCTGTATGATTCTTTGAATCATTCTTATCCTACTTACCTTGCCCGTTTCTACTTTACTTCCTTCTGAGGGAAGTACCCCTTTTACCCTGCCTTGCTGAACTTCGCTGTGTTTCTTGGCTGATGGTGATTCAACTGCTGTCCTGAGGACGAAGATTGACTCTGTATGCTGACCCATTACGGAGGGTAACTATATAATGATGCAAATGTAATTGTCTGTTTGCCTTTCCTTTCTAGGTACCAACTGCCTCTTTGACAGAGACCATAGTTAGATGATGCTAATTCGAGGTTAGTTAAGGAGTTCACTGAATGACGCAAATAGACAAATGACTGAATCTGTGCTTTGTTGAATATCGCGCAAATTATACTCTGCTAAAATTAATCTATGTTGACGTCGTGTTATGTTCTAATGTTCATGATCTTTGCTTTGATGAAATCTTATTTGAGTTGCCATATTATGACAATGTTGATGTGTTTCCTGGTTTTGAGACTAATAAACTTGCTATTAAAATTATATTTAATAGGGAATAAATATCATAAATCATACTAAATTCTGTGTGGTCATTCATGGCTGAAAGGTCATGGTGGTTTCTGAGTCTTATTGATGCCATTGATTACCTTGATTGACTTGCTATTTGTGATTATTGACGATGTTATTGATCTATTGATTGACATGTTGAGTAGCTATCTCGTTCTAAGGAGACTTCGAACAGGGTCAAAAGATCCATCGGCCTAAAACAAGTCTCAGAGTGAGTAAATTATCAAGATTGGGATGCAGTAGCAGTTCTGGTAGAAGAGGACGGTTTCGGCCCTTTGGGGGCCCTAGGATGAGGACCATTGTTTAGAATTGTTTTCCGAGATAATGCAACTTGGAGCTATGATGTGTCCCTAAATTCCCCATGACTTTCCCGGAATCTTGCCTAAGTGAGTTGGGTATGTTCTCGGCGTTCTAGTGATAGTATGTGTGATGTAGAATTTGCGCTTTCTCAGCTTATGCATATCGCAGGTGAATTGTGAGGTTTGTGAGAATCAGGCCAGGTAATGTGCGTACTCCGCAGTATGAGAGCAGGGAGGTCGTCGAACTTCATGTGAATGTGGTGCTTTGTGCTAAAAAATTGTCCATGTGGTTGTTGTTGATGTACGGACCTGGCGAGGTCTGAGACTCCACAGTATATTAATAAGTGTATGAGACACTTGGTTTATGTTGTCATTTTTGCAGTTTAATAGGTCAATTGGGCGTGGTTGACGAGTCGAGTTTGAGTCAAATGTGTGAATGAAACCTTCGATGGAGATTTGACAAGTTCTAAAGTGCACTAGAACGAACCATTGACAAGTCGAGAGTAGGATTTGCGGGTCAAATTCTGCTTGCAAGTCCGGGATCTGAGAAGGAGAGAGTAGCGGCTGAGGCTTCAAGTGAAATCTCTGTAAAGTTCTGAAGCAATTGTGTTACCCTTTCTGTAGTAAACCGGCAAATTTGGGTTTTAGTTGTTAAAGGTGCTCGCGATATATTGCATTAGTTTTGTGTGGATCTAGTGTGAGGAGGACAAACCGCAAGACTTTGTCAACTGCAGTGGGTGTGAATGTGACTTCATTGGAGACGCGCTGGGATAGGTCAGTTGCTGAGAGGGGTCGCGCACGGATTGGCATCCGTCCTTGAAAGGCAATTGGTTGAGAAGGTAGGCGAAGAGTGTTCTGGGAATTAAAGTCACTTCCTGATTAGATTCCAATTAAAATAAGAGTCACGAAAATGAAGTTTTTCAAGGCTTTAAAAAGTGCTATGAGGGGAGATGTATATATTAAAGGGAGTGTGGGGGAGCCTACACTGCCAGAGCATACTCCGGCTTATACTGCAATGGAGGAGAAGGGAGTTGCTCCATGTCTCTGGCTACAGCAGTGGTGCAAGATGACAGAAAAGGAGTGTTGTTTGGCGTTTCGGAGTACGGAACGTTCAATATAAGGATTTTGGAAAATTTGCAGAGGGTGTTAAGTGAGCAAAAGCCACCTCCGAGACCAGCTCAATTTGAAGCATTGGCGATTTGGGATTTAATGGCCATACAACAGAGACAGCAGAAATTCGTGAGGAGAATGAGGAAAGCACAAAAGACTCTAGCAGAGGTTAGATGGGATGCTGATACCAAAATGTGGAGAAGGGGAATAGTAGACGGAGTTAGGATGTTTCCGGCTATAACCCAAGAAGCCGAGGCACAGGGAAAGAAGGCCACTTGTAAAACAGACAAGGGTTCTAGTAAGCCAAAAGAGACTCAGAAGTCTTGGGCGGATGCAGATGATTCAGACGATGATGAGTTTCTAAATCAGTTGTTACATGATCGACCGCCGCTCTATGCCATAAATAATGACAGACCGAGTGCTAGTGTGGGTCCTGAAAATCCAACACAAAGTCAGGGAAACATGAATACAGTACAGACAAGCAATACAGTTCCGATACAGAATGGTGTCAGTGTATCTACTGCACCAGGCACGCAGATACAGTTGCAGCCACCACCAATTCAGAGGCTTTACCCTGATGTCCCAGTACTAGAGACGACTACGAACTTAATGGTGCCGTCTGATCCGATATATACTAGATCAAAGTTAGTACAGATTGAGCCAACTCCACAACTGCTGCCCCAGCCGCAGCAACAGATGGTTCCGAATTATATTTTGGTCGCAGGACCACAATCAGCAGCTATGGCACCTATGATGAATCAAGGAATGGGAGTTAATGCTCCACGGGGCTTGGGAACTGGACAGACACCAGCTGCTATATCATTGCCAATTACTGTTGGTCCACCTGTACCGCTATATGCGCAAGCAAAGCCTTGTATATGCAACCAAGGGGTAATGACTCAAGAGGCGATAAGAGGAGGGTTCACAGGAACTTCCCAAGGAATGACACCAAGAGAACAGACAGCAGAAGGACCTAGATCCTTGTTGGACTTCAATCCAATTGGGGTTCCTTTAGAGACAATGAGGCAAGCAGGGTTAGGTACATTAACTCCACAGGTAATGAGTACAAATACGACCCAGACATCAATGATGCAGACTGGAAATGTTTTGTTGAAAGGTTTAACCGCGCAACAATTAAATGAATGGTTAGACAAACTCAACACTCCACAGAATACTTCAGTGACTACAGACAATTGGAAAGAGAGGAATACCTGAATTTCGTGAGACTGGGGGTGGAAGCTACAGAGTTGGTAGAAGGATCTATGGGAGAGAACAGATTAGAGACATACACGGAAGCAGAATTGAGGTTTCTGTGCCCCAAAATAACCAAAGAAGTGAGCAGGGTGCATCAGAGGTTGGCGAACGCAGCAGACAAATAGAGCATAGACTTAGACAATACTAAGCACTTGAAGAGGAGTTATAGGTTAGATTTGGAACCTAAAGATTTCGATCACATGAGATCCACTGGAATGAAGGCACACCTCAAAGAAATATTGCAGAATGCTCAAATTTGGGGAGCATTAGAGAAGTGGGAAGGCAGATGGGCAAAGAAGAGAGATAAAGAGAAAGGTGACTGCCCGGAACCGAAGCAGGCGAAAGCTGCACCAGACACAGGGACAATAAAGATGTTACTAATGAGAGAAACAGCTGGAGGGGTTTTAGTCCATGTACCATGGTCTAGAGGTGACATTCTGTCATTCACCAACGATTATCCCAGGTTGAGGGAGCAGCCAATAGAGTGGTATCAGCAGACGGACAGGTTTGTGAAGCTTGCAAAATGTCTTTGGGAAGACTTGAATACATTGTTCGAGATTATAGTCCCAGCTGATTTATGGCTTGAGTGCAAGAGGGGTGTGGATTGTCCGACAGAGGAGCCGACAAGAGACAAGGTTACTGGAGAACCGTCTCCTGATGTGATGAGGTATTACCATAAGGTGATTGAGTTTTTGAAACAGAAGGTGTCGCCGAAAGTTAATGAGTGGCAGAAGATTGATCGAACAGCACAGGAAGGCAAATAATCAATACATGCTTACTATGAGAGGCTGTTGAAAGCATTCAAATACTATAGTGGCACTGAGGTCATAGAACCGAGAGACATGAATCACGTTGTGTTCAGATTTGTCGAAGGGTTGAGGCCAGAGAGTAGCCAGATGATTAAGAATCATTTGACCTGTTGGCAAGCGAAGCCGATTGATGAGGTGTTGCAGTATGCAAAATACTGTAGTGATGAGATTGAGTTGAAACAGAAAAAGCTGAAAGAGAAGGTGATGGTGATGCAAATTAGAGCAGCTCAGGCAGGGATGCAGGGAAATGGAGTGCAGCAGATGGTACAGCAGCAACCTCATGGGAACGGGATGTTTCAGGCACAACCGAGAGGCCGAGGTCGAGGAGGTTTTGTGAACCGCGGTCCAGATTTGAATACAGTTGTGATTCAAAATGATATGCAACAGATGAAAAAGGTGTTACCATGTCACGCGTGCCGGGGCGTGGGACACTGGAAGCGGGAATGCCCGATGATGGCGCAGGATGGTGTTGTTCAACAAAGCAATAATGTCGGTACATTTCAAAATGTGAGAGGTCCAAGAATGAGGGGTTCAAATCCGAACTTCCAGGATAACATGGTGCAAATGCAGGGCCTCCAGCCTAGGCAACAAATACAAATGCCGCGCATGCAACCAGCACAAATGCAGCAAGTACAACAGCAGGTTCCCATGACAGCAAATGCAGTTGCCCTTAGCTCTGATGGGACAGCAACAGGTGATGATTCCTCAACAGGTCACAGGCCAAACAATGAGTCAAAATGATACAGTACAACAGTTCCCATTGCATTGCGAGGATGGAATAAATGATGAATGGTCAGATGATTGTTCAGATAGTGAGGAGTGCAAGCTTGCAGCGTCCCTAGAAGTAGATCAGAGGGGACCCTATGTGCAGGGAAAGGTGATGGGTCATAAAGTTTAGTTTTTAGTTGATACAGGAGCTACACGCTCTACAGTCAGAAGTGCAGAGGTTCCGAAGTTACCACTTTCAGGGCGTACCATAAGGGTGGTAGGAGTAGCAAATCAGCTCCTGACTAATCCGATTACAGATCTGGTCCAAGTTGAGATTGGTACCTTCCAGGGATTACATAGGTTTGTAGTCTGTGACTCAAGTCCTGTGTTCCTTCTAGGAAGAGACTTGCTGTGTAAGACGAGGTGTTCGATTACCTGTTCCAATGAGGAAATAGAGGTGCAGACAAACAGTGATGACGAGGGGGATGATGGTCAGATCTCAGAGCCTGAGACGGAGATTGTAGATGAGGAGTACCTTCTTCCCGATGTTCACAATGACTGATTTGCCAACTGAGTTGCAGGGGACAGTGACAGAGAAAGTGTGGGACCTGACAGGAAAGGAAGTGGGATTAATAACAGGAATAGAACCAGTCAAAATAGAAGTGAAGCCAAATGTAGTGTTTCCCCAAGTACCGCAGCACCACATGGCACAAGATGTCCTCATACAAGTGACACAGAGAATCGCGGACTTTGTGAAGCAAGGGGTTCTGAAAGAAATGATGAGCAGCTCGTGCAATTCACCAATAATGGGTCTGAAAAAGCCTTGTGGGAAGTTTGAATTGTTCAAGACCTGAGAAAAGTTAATGAGATTGTGGTAAAGTGTTGCCCCATTGTGCCAAATCCAGCCGTGATTATGTTTCAGGTTCCGTGTGATGCGGAGTGGTTCACAGTCGTGGACCTGTCGCAAGCATTCTTTTCTGAGCCTCTTCATGAGGACAGTCAATTTCTCTTCAGTTTCAAATTCCTGGACAAGATTTACAGTTGGTGTTGAATTCCTCAAGGGTTTTCAGAATCACCTTCCATCTTCAATCAGATATTGAAGAAGGATTTGGAATCATTAGAACTGCCTTTTAGTTCAACTCTAGTACAGTACATTGATGATTTGTTGATTGCGTCCAAAACGAAAGATGACTGCAGGTATGATACTATTGCCTTGCTAAATCATTTGGGAAAGAACAGATATAAAGTGTCCCCAAAGAAGCTACAGTACTGTCAGAAAGAGGTGAAGTACTTAGGCCACCTGATTGAGAAGGGGTCAAGGAAAATATCCAAAGAAAGAGTGACAGCCATACTGCAAATGAATCCCCCGACAACCAAGAGGGACGTTAGAATGTTTTTTGGAATGGTGGGCTACTGTCGCCAGTGGCATCCCAACTTTTCGATCATCTCCAAACCTTTGATGAGGTTGACTGTTAAGGAGATTCAGGATGGTCCGGGTGCCATAATCCTGTCCGAGAAAGAGATGAGGGCATTCACTGAACGGAGGGAGAGTATGTGCAGGGCACCAGCTTTAGGTATGCTTGATTACACAAAGCCTTTTGTACTGTTTTGTCATGAACGTGATGCTTGTTCTTTGTCTGTCCTGACACAGGTCCATGGAGGTGCAAACCGTCCAGTAGCATGTTTTTCAGCTACTTTGGACCCTTTTGCAGCAGCCTTACTGGGTTGTTTGCGTGCAGTTGCAGCAGTTCGTCAAAGCCTCACTCAGTGTGAGAGTATAGTGATGGGCCATCCCTTAACAGTAATGGTCCCACATTCAGTCAAAATACTACTTACCTGAACAAAGACTCAGAATATGATGAATGCTCGCTTGACTAAATATCAGACAATTACACTGGGGTCACCAAATGTATCTCTGAAGAGATGTACTGTGTTAAACCTGGCAACTTTGCTTCCTAATGAAAATGCAGATATTGATGATGATGAGGAAGTAGAACATGATTGTCTTGAGGTAACAGATCTGTGCACCAAACCGAGGCCCGACATTAAAGATACCCAATTGGAAGAAAATGATTACATTATTTTTGTCGATGGCTCATGTCTGAGAGATTCGGTAGGAGTATTGAGAGACGGATATGCCGTGTGTACAATCTCTGGTATCCTAGAAGTGTCCTGGCTTGAAAGAGTATACTCTGCTCAGGTGGCTGAATTGGTTGCTCTTATTAGGGCTTGCCATGCTGCCGAACACTTGAAAGTCACTATCTATACTGACAGCAGATATGGTTTTGGAATTGTCCATGCTTTTGGCCAGTTATGGCCACAGAGGGGTTTCCTCACCTCTTCTGGTTCACCAGTGAAAAATGGCGAAAGAATCAAGGAGTTGTTGCATGAGATTCAGTTACCTCTTGAAATTGCCGTGGTGAAATGCAATGCTTATGTTAAGTCACAAGACTTTGTGTCAATGGGAAATGGATATGCAGATCAATTAGCAAGGTATTGTGTATTGAACTGTATATCGTTCCAGGACCAGTGGGAATTGTTACCTGAAACTGAAAATGAAACATGCTCAGTGTTGGAAAATGGGTTATTGGTAAGGGCAGGTAGGTACCTACACCTAGCAACAAGCCACTAACCTCCACTTAGGTCCAGTTAGGTCTCAGTAAATTAACCCCAGCTCAACCCTTGGTAGCTTGGCAACGAGCGTCAAGGCTTAACTTAGGAGACAGTGTGTAAAGCATTCAAATATCACAAAACAGTAATTAAATAAAACACAGGAAACAGTTTAAAAATCCAAAACCAATTTATAAAAATAGTTTATATTTTTATCTTTAAAATGACACAAAAACGAATAAAATCGGATAAAGGGAACCGGAGATATGAATTTTTAAAGAATTATTATTTTTCTAGCGCTTAGAAACAAAAAGCGCCAATCGGGTCATCTGGTTGCACCTCGACCGGGGCAAAGTCAAACTTTCAGGCCAACCGCGATGGAGCCCTGCTCGGCTACAGGTCGCGGGAGGCCTCGGTTAAAAAGTTACCTTCTGACTTAGTCTTTATTTTGAAGATTTTCTTCAGCGGGACGAACCTGCCAGTCCAATCTGACCTCCTGGAGCCCTTCTCCGGATACGCAATGCTGGATTCCTCAGTGGAGATTTTTACCTTCGGACTTAGTCGTTTTTTCGAGGTGAAAATCCTTCGACCGGGGTAAACCTGGATCCTGATCCGACGTCCATGGAGCCCTTCTCGGATACGATGGCTGGGAGGTCCCCGTCAACTTTTTACCTTCGGACTTAGTCTCTTTTTCGGAGATTTTTCTTTACCGGGACGAACCACCAAATCAGGCCGGGTCGCGGTTGAGGCAAGCCGGCTAGAATTTCCGTGGCGGGTCGGTCCCTCTATGGAGCTTTTTTACAAAAATTCTCAAATCTTCTCCAAACTTCTGGGGCTTCACCCAGATGTTCTTTTAAGGTTCTTTTGGGGTCCACAGCTCACCCCAAGGGTCCAGAAGTTCTGAGATGGTCCTTGGGGGGTGCGGACTACCACTCCCAGAATGCACCTGGCGCAAACTCCTTTTTGGCCATTGGACAGTGGTCAGCTGGTCACTTTCTTCAGGAGTTAGTGCAGGGGACTCTGGATAGCAATTTTTCACCTGTGGCAAACAGGGAGTCCCTCCTTGAACCAGTTGAAGCCAGGCAAAGTCCTTCTTGTGGTGAAGCCCAAGTGTGCAGCTGGTGCAGTCCTTCTGAGTGCAGGTTCAACGTGCAGGCCAGGGGTCCAGCAGGGCAGTCCTTCTTCTCCTTTAGTTCTTTTCTTGTTAAAATCTGGTGGGGATCTGAGGTGTGGGTGCAGGTCTGCCAGTTTTATCCTTGCTCCTGGGTGAAAAGCAGGGGGGTCCTGGTTCTCCAATCAGGTACAGGGTCGTCCCCCTGTGATGACCACTTCCTGGGAAGTGTGGCAAAAATCCATCCCAGAAGGCCACATTCTCTAAAAATCCAACATGGCTGAATCTGATTTTTGGAGGTTACATCTGGCTGAGCCCACCCACTGGTGTGGCTAAAAATCATAAACACACCCCTCTCCTGCCCTCTCCTAATCTAATCAAGGGGGCACCTAGTTGTCTGGGGTTGCAGGATGTGGGGGTGTTGCTGGTTGCTCCAAATGTCCTTCTCTGCCTTTGAAGACCAGTTTGGCAGCCCTCCCCCTTCCTGCCTCACCATCTGCTGAGGGGAGATTCTCTCCCACAAGCACATTCCTTTGTGTGAAGCCAGGCCACTTCACACCTCATCAAGGCAGATTGGCTAAGCTGCTGCAGGCTGGCCAATCAGAGCACAGCAGCAAAAACAATGCAGGGCTGAAATTGGCAACTTTTTAGGTAAAGTCTAAAACTTTTTACCTGAACAAGTTATATTAAATCCAACAACTGGAAGTTGTGGGATTTATTACAACAATTAATTTGATACCAAATTCTTGATATGCAACATTTAAGGAGACTTTAAAATTTAAAATAAAGTCTCCCCATTCTAGCCTATGAAGGCCATTTACTTCAATGAGGGAAAAATGAATTTGGCTGTTTTTACCTCACCAGGGTTTATAAATCTATTTTTATAAAGTCCCTGCTTGTAGTTACATGGCACCCAGCCCTAGGGGCACATAGGGCACACCTTAGGGGTGACTTATATGTAAAAATAAGGTAGTTTAAGACTTTGGAACTACTTTTAATTCCAAAGTCGAATTTGCATATAACTTTTATTTAAAAGCAGCCAGCAAGGCAGGCCTGCCTTTAAAATGACACTGGGCACCTCAGCAGTGCACCTAGGTGTGCACCACCTATGCTGTGGTCCCTAAACCTACATGCCCTACCATATACTAGGGACTTATAGGTAGGTTAACTTAGCCAATTATAATTAGCCTAATTTGCATATTGATTTTACACAGAGCACAGGCCCTGGGACTGGTTAGCAGTACCCAGGGCACCATCAGAGTCAGGAAAACACCAGCAAAAAGTGGAAAATGGGGGCAAAAAGTTAGGGGGCCTCTGCAATCAGCCCTGTTTTCTCACACTCAGATTATGCATTAAGGGTGGTTGACACACTAGATGACTTAAAATCGTTGCAGGACGTGCCAGCAGGGAGGAGAAACGTTCTTGGCTCAAAATGCAATGTGTATAAAGACCTGATGATTTATGGGTTTTAGATGAGGGGAAAATGGTTTTGCCAAACAGCCTTTTGTCACAATTTGCGAGGTTTTACCATGGTCAAGCACATGTTGGGAGAGACGCAATGATCAGGTTGTTCAAAATCGATTGGTTCAATCCAAAATTCAGACAAGCTGCAGAAGTTATCTGTCACAGGTGCATCATCTGTCAGCAGCAGATGAATGCGGGGAAAGGGACTTTGGTGAATTTGAGCCACGTTGGGAGAGCAGGAGGTCCATTTAGCAGAATGCAGATGGATTTTATTGAAATGCCTGTGTGTGGAGGTCTGAGGTATGTGTTGGTGATTGTGTGCATTTTCAGTCACTGGATTGAGGCTTACTCTACACGTAGAAATGACAGTCTCACAGTAGCGAAGTTGCTGCTTAGGGACTTGACACCGCGTTTCGGGTTTCCGATCTCTTTAGAATCAGATAGGGGAAGTTAGTTCAACAATGAGGTGATTAAGCTCTTGTGTGCTGCATTGAACATTGAAAAGAAGTTGCACTGAAGCATCAGGACTAGTGGAGCAGATGAATGCTACCATGAAATCAAGAATGGCAAAAATGTGCGCAGCTACAAATTTGAAATGGCCAAATGCATTGCCCTTAGTGCTGATGTCAATGAGAAACACACCCGACAAGAAAACAGGACTATCTCCTCATGAAATTCTTATGGGCCGAGCTATGAGATTGCCCGCAGTGCCTGCAAATGCTCTTGTGAATATCACGGATGATATGGTGTTGGACTACTGCAAGGGTCTGGCTGACGTGGTCCACTCTTTCTCTCACCAGGTGGAAGCCACCACACTGCCACAGATAAATGATCCAGGTCACACTCTGAAAGCCGGTGATTGGGTTGTTGTCAAGAAACACAGTAGGAAGTCCTGTTTGGAGCCACGTTGGAAGGGGCTGTATCAAGTGATACTGACAACTACTACTGCTGTGAAATGTGCAGGACTTCCAAATTGGATCCATGCCAGTCACACAAAGATGGTGACGTGTCCAACTGATGAGGGAAATGAGTTGTCGAGAATAACAGATGCAGGAAAGGAAGTCTCAGGGCCGGAGAGTAATCAAAGGGGAACTGAGACTGAAGGAGAGCCCGTTGAGGACGGCTTGGTCACTCAACCAGAAAACAAAAAACAGCAGGGTGACAGTGAGCCTATCTCAACTGAGGCACCTGGAAAACCGACCCGAAGAGAGGTTCTCCCAGAAGCAGACAGATACGGGTTTGAAGTTGAACCGTTGACAGACCCAGAAGGCAAAGGAAGTGAGGCGGAAGGAAGTCAGAGTGTTCCGACTCCTCCTGAGCCACTTGCAGAGCCATCAAGAGAAAACACCACAGCACAAGAGGAGGGCAGTGAACAGCAACCTGAAGGATCAAAAAGTAAAAAGACGCTCCAGGAAGATAAATGGCCAGAGTCGCAAGCTGCAAAAGAGAAAGTGGTAATAGACGAAACAATACAGGAAGAAGTTGATACCACAAGGAGGGAGGTCCTGAGTGAAGGAGAGTTGCAGGGTGATCGCAAATTGAAAAGAAAGAGAGTTGCAAATAGAAGGTATGCGGGTCCTCAATGGGTGTATGCAACATCAGCTGAGTGGCAACAAGAATTCTTGGCATTTTGCTTTGATCGAGAGATTCCAGGTCAATATTATGGTACATGAAGTTGCCCACAAGTAAGAAACTGTGTTAAGTTGAAATTGAATAAAGCTGAAAAGCTGAGAGAAAAAGAGAGACTGATAAATCACCGGATGTGACACTGTTAACCTGAATTGACTTTGAAAACTGATTATGACAAGCTGCTAACCTGATTTGACAAAGGGTCCTGGGAGTGAGTGAAAAGCTGTAAATACTTGCTAAAGAAAGACTTTGCTCAAGAAAAAAAAAAGAAGAGCATTAGATCTTCCTCAGGTAATTGTTTGATATATATTATTCTGCTTTCTGATTCTTGACAGATCATGAGTAACATTAAAGATAATAGCAATAGGGGTAGGATTCGTGAATGTTTGAGTGTTGTTTTGGGTGTTGGGTGTGCAATAGTGATAATAGCTGTGATTGTGTGAATGCCATTGGTGGATAAGAGTGTGATTAACAATGCTTCAATTCCTGAGCCTACTACACTAACACCATGGGAGAGGTTTGAGCAGGATACAAAATATTTGCATGAGGGAACTAATACGAAAATGGAACTATCTACTAATGTCTTCTATCGCTTGTTGAATGAGTATGTTGAGACAATGGATGCGAAGAATTGTTATGTGCGCACGAAAATTCCTTCATCGGTACAAGAAGGGGTTACTTATCATAGTTTGCCGCTTACCTACGGAATAAGCTGTAGTTTGCTATTAACAAGATTCTATGATCAAGAACATGTGCAATACTTCTATTCTAATCTAGATGTAGTGTTTTCTTTTGTGCCTATAATTGAGTTTTTAAGTAAAATAGCTAAGGAACATAACATAAAAATTGTTAGGGGTTTCTTTGAGCCAACACTGACATTTGGAACAGCTTATGCGCACCGCAATAATCTAACCTGCTTACTAACACCTGTAGAGAAGAGCCTCTTAGATCACACTGATGATAGAAGAAATGCATTAAAGGAAAAGTTAGAAAAGGGGCTGGAAAAATGAACGTTTGCAAATGATTATGCTTATAGTGCAATAAAAACACAGGGCAAATTAGCTATAGATGCACTGCATGTAGGAAAGCTTTGTATATTTAGGCCGAAATCAGATCATGATACTTTATTTGTGGGAACAAGTGAATGCAGACATGTGTTTTTGTTTCAGAGGAAGTGGACATTCATGTTAAATTAACAGGATCCAGCGATCCCAGGGATCTATTACATATGTGGACTTAATGCTTATTACCGTCTTCCTAAGGGATGGTATGGGACATGTTATTTGGGAACAGTTTTCCCAAAGATCTACAAATTTGATGACTTAAAGAAGTTTCCTAAAATGTCTGAATTACATCATACTAGACAAAAGAGAGAGACAGCGGCTGCTGTCGTAGGTGATATATTTGGAGCCATAATTCCTTCAGTGGGAGTTATCTTAAACTCCATAAAGATTCTAAAGTTGTCTACTATTGTGGATGCATGCTGACAAACTTCACAGGGGCTACACTCCTGATAATTACTGAACTTGCTGCGGAGAGGGCTATGACTCTTCAAAATCAGCGTGCTTTAGACATTCTTTTAGCGAAAAGTGGCAGAGTCTGTAGAATGCTTAATGAGCTCAGTGGCTGTTGTGCATTTATTCCTGATAATAGTGATAGGATTAGAAGTATGCTTACTAACTTAACAAAAAATCAGTACAGATTTGAAGGAATTGAAGGAACCTGGAATCTGGGGAAAGGTTGGAAAGAGATTTGCTAAAGTGGGAAGCTGGTTTGGTAACATTTGGAATGGGATATTGGGAAAAATAATACAGGGAATATTGATTGTCCTAGTTTGTTTATTCGGACTATAGTTATTATATAAAATTAGTAAAAGAATTAGAGGAAAATTAGCAAAACGTAACAAAAGGAAAGAAGAAAAGAAAAAGGAGAAAATATTAAAAGAAATTTATGAAAAATGTAAAAGGGGGGAAGAAATTGAAATGCGCGAATTAAGAAAGTGAGTGGTTGTGAAGGGAAAGGTTTTGTGTGATGACAAGTGTCATCAGAGGAGGGATTGTGAGAGCGTAGCTCTTATAATGAAAATGAACATGAAATGTTTATGAACTAATGCCTAACAATGCTGCATAGAAAATGTATTAATGTGTTTTACTAAACGTGTGTTCTAAATGTGCCCACGGGGAGTGGCCACCAATGTATACGATGCTTAATGAAATTGACTAATAATGAAGAATTAATGTATTAATGCATGATTTTAGACTAGTATTATGAGTTATATGTGTTAAGGTTTTGCTAATTAATCATTAGGCCTTAGTTAACATGAGTCGAGGCCTAGCTGCCCGATTTCATATTAAGGCCCATATTTATACTTTTTTAGCGCCGCATTTGCGCCATTTTTTTACGCAAAAATGGCACAAACTTACAAGTTTGCGCTGTTTTTGCATAAAAAAAAGACGAAAATGCGGCGCTAAGAAAGTATAAATATGAGCCTAAATGTGTTTTTCTAACGCGCAGTGTGCTGACTTGCTGAAGGACACTTACTCGTATTTTTCCAAAGGCTAGAGGATCTATGTAACCGTAGTGGATCCGTTCTCATGAAACTCGACTTGCTCAAAGAAACATTTTTGCCGAATGCAACAGTGTAGACTTGCAACAGGTACAAGGTCGCCTAAACCGTTATAGAGAATGGGACTACTGACTAGGGATATGAGAGGACCACATGAACATGAAATCATACCCGACATTCTGCCCGTTGAAGACGTCAATCACAAGAACCAATAAACTACATGAGAACTGTTATGAGGTGACAATTTTGGTACGACTGGTAAACCATTGGATGGAGATAATAGTGCGCCAAAGTCACCCAATTAGGAATTAGGGGACTGTACAACAGAAAAGGGTTAAAAACCTTTGACACAAGTAGAAGAGAGTTCCGGAGAAGCTATTCTTGCTATTACCCAGCCACTTTGTCATTCTGCCTAAAGACTTTGCTGTTTGATTCTTTGAATCATTCTTATCCTACTTACCTTGCCCGTTTCTACTTTACCTCCTTATGAGGGAAGTACCCCTTTTACCCTGCCTTGCTGAACTTCGCTGAGTTTCTTGGCTGATGGCGATTCAACTGATGTCCTGAGGTCGAAAATTGAATCTGTATGCTGACCCATTACGGAGGGTAACTATATAATGATGCAAATGTAATTGTCTGTTTGCCTTTCCTTTCTAGGTACCGACTGCCTCTTTGACAGAGACCATAGTTAGATATTTTCCAAATTGATGTTGCTAAATTGTTTTGCATGAAGCCCAACATGCTGATGCTAATTCGAGGTTAGTTAAGGAGTTCACTGAATGATGCAAATAGACAAATGACTGAATCTGTGCTTTGTTGAATAACGCGCAAATGATGCTCTGCTAAGATTAATCTATGTTGACGTCGTGCTATGTTCTAATGTTCATGATCTTTGCTTTGATGAAATCTTATTCAAGTTGCCATATTATGACAATGTTGATGTGTTTCCTGGTTTTGAGACTAAAATTTGCTATTAGAATGATAATCAATAGGGAATAAATATCATAAATCATACTAAATTCTGTGTGGTCATTCATGGCTGAAAGGTCATGGTGGCTTTCGAGTCTTATTGATGCCATTGATTACTTTGATTGACTTGCTATTTGTGATTATTGACTACATTATTGATCCACTGATTGACATGTTGAGTAGCTATCTCGTTCTAAGGAGATTTTGAACACGGTCAAAAGATCCAACGGCTTAAAACGAGTCCCAGAGTGAGTAAATTATCAAGATTGGGATGCGTTAGCAGGGACCAGCACTACTGGGCTGAACCAGGGACTTCTGGAGTGCTAAATCACTCCCAACTCCAGGATCTTGGAGACCTCTTCCTTGCTACTGGCCCTAAATTTCTCTGACAGTTTGTAGATTGTGTTTTAACAGGGGAACTGTCACCAGTTCCAGTGTCATGGGTACACAAGTGTATAGGCTCAGGGATGAGGAAGAAGAGGATAGTAAAATTGCCCAGGAGCTGGCAGGAGTCCCTCTGCTAAACTGAGGTAAGGGGAGGGGAGGGATTGACACCCTTCACTGACCCATCTTTCTTCTTGGATGACAGGAAATACAGTAGGAATTCACTCTCCTCCTCTACTCCAACATCCATAACCAGCAGCATGGTGACTTCAGACCTCTCATAGTGGGGCTTGAAGTATGTTATGTGGAGTCCCTGTAAGGGGTTTCTGGGGGTCTTGCGGTCCACCAGGTAGGTGGCCTCCCCTTCCTCTCAATCACCACATAGGGCCATGTGCAACAATCTTCGGAGGGCTGTAGGCTAAACTGGCCCCATCACCCACATCTTCTGGCTAGATTGAAACTCAACCAGAGTAGCTTTCTGGGTATACCACTGTTTCATCACCTCCTGGTTAGCTTATAAGTTCTGGAAGCCTTCTTCCAGAACATCTGCATTTGGTTGCAGTAGGCTAATATGTAGCTAACCATTTCCTGAGGGGGGGTTAGGAGCTCTCTCCCAACCCTCTGTCATCAAACTGAGAGGTCTCCTCACAGGATCACCATAGAGGAGTTCAAAAGGGAAATAAAACATTCTCTCTTCCTTGGGACCTACCTGTTCACAAATAGCAGGGAGGTCAAGAGGATGTCCAACTTCTGCATCATGGGCTTCGGTATGCCTATGATCATAGCCTTGAGGCTCTTGTTAAACCTTTCAACATGTCCATGCAGACATGAAGTTGGTGCCTCTGTCTGACACTACTTCTTTGGGGAAACCCACTTGAATAAAAATCATCATAAGGGCCCCAGCCACTGTATGTGAGGATGTGGTTCTCAGAGGGATGGCCACTGGGTACCTTGTGGTATGGTCCACCAAAGCCAGAATAAACATGTTGCCCTGGGGACTTTTGGAGCCCTGGGCCCAACAATGTTGATGTCCACCCTCTCAAAGGGTATGCCAACAACAGGTTTGGGGGTTAGAGGAACCTTAAGCATCTTCCATTTCTTCCCACTGGCCTGGCAGGTGAGACATGTCTGACAGAAAGTGTCTGAGGCTATTTTCATCTGGGGCCAATAGACGTGGGTGACAAGCCTGTCAGTGGTCTTGTCCTGCAGCATCTATCCTTTCAGAGGTATCTTGTGAGCCAAACCTATTACAAAGACCCATAATACTAGGGGACCACCAACATATCTGCTGGCTCATGCACAGGCAGTTCAGGCTCACTGTAAAGGCAGTTGTTCTCCCAGTAAATAAGGTGCTTTCCAGAGATGTCACCAGCTGCCTGGGCTTTTGTCTTCTGCCTCAGCCTCTTTAGGATTGCGCAGTCTCTCTGCACCATGCTGAACTCCTCCTGGGAGGGCCTACCCTCAACTTGCCATTGTGCAGGCTCAGATGGGCCCCCTAGAGAGGCAATGACCTCCCCAGTCAGCTGCAGGGTCGACTTCTATGTTACCCCACCCACCAGTACCGCGGGAACCCCAGGGCCTGGTTTCCCACACCCCTGCCCTTGCCTTTCTTTGCAGCTGCCTGGGCCATTCTTCCAGGTTCCTCCCTTGACTCTCCTCTTGAAAATCTACACCTAATGTGATGATGTTTGTGAAAATAAATTTTTGTACATATTAGTTCTATCAAAATATATTTTTTCCCAATAATATTGTGACACACAACTATTTGCAAGAAATATGTGACTGCCACAAATGTACAAGTTTGTGGGCTTTCGCCTCCATGTCATAATGCCTAGCACAGAAATGATCCAAATTACATCCTTAATCATAAACCTGTAAAATGTTTCAAATCAACTATAACATTCACTGTTTTGATTGGTATGGTGGTTTTTCATTACCTCACAGTGCATTGATGTATTTGAGTCATTAGGGAGATTACTTGATAATTCAAGAATGTGTACGTTAATTGAGGTTTTACATATTGGCATTAAGCATTGTTCATATTAGGCTTCAACTATTTACATGTTGGGGCAATGGCAGAAACACTTAGGGGCGGATTTATGAAAAGTGGTGCTGCAGCAAGTGCTACACCACTTTTCTAGTGCCCCTTAGCACCCCCCTAATGCCATCATGTATATGGTGCACAATGGTGGTAGTTAGGGAAGTAGCATCATCATTTTTTATGCTGGTTCGGTGCTTTGCAGGATTAGCGTAAAAACTTTTGATGCTAATCCTGCAAAGCCCATTTGGGCCCATTGTAAGCAATGGTGTACCTACTTTTAACACCTGCTTTAAGCAGGTGTTAAAAGTGCACAAAAAAAAATGACGCAAAGAAACCTTTTCAATTTCTTTGCGCCATTTTTCTGCCCCCCCCTCCCCCAATGGGGGAACGCCCCTTTGCAAACTTTGTGCCGGGTGCAGGCATAATGTAGTGCGAAGGGTTACAAACTGATGCAATGCATGCACTGCAACACTTTGTAAATTTGGCGTGGCAATTTTGGCCTCGTCGGGCCACATTAGTGTAAAACAATGACACTAATGTGGTGCAAGGAGGTGCTAGCGGCTCTTAAATCTGCCCCTTAACCCCTTCGCTGCCAGGCCTTTTCCCCCTCCTGTGCTGAGCCTTTTTTTGGCTATTTGGAGCAGTTCGCGCTTAGGCCCTCATAACTTTTTGTTCACGTAAGCTACCCACGCCAAATTTGCGTCCTTTTTTTCCAACATCCTAGGGATTCTAGAGGTACCCAGACTTTGTGGGTTCCCCAGAAGGAGGCCAAGAAATTAGCCAAAAAACAGTGAAAATTTCGTTTTGTTTTTAAAAATTGGAAAAATGGGCTGCAGAAGAAGGCTTGTGGTTTTTTCCCTGAAAAGGGCATCAACAAAGGGTTTGCGGTGATAAAATCACCAGCTTCCCAGCTTTCAGGAACAGGCAGACTTGAATCAGCAAACCCAATTTTTCAACACAATTTTGGCATTTTACTGGGACATACCCCATTTTTACGATTTTTTGTGCTTTCAGCCTCCTTCCAGTCAGTGACAGAATTGGGCATGAAACCAATGCTGGATCACAGAAACCGCAACATTTCTGAAAAGTAGACAAGATTCTGAATTCAGCAAGGGGTAATTTGTGTAGATTCTACAAGGGTTTCCTACAGAAAATAACAACTGAAAAAGAAAAATATTGAAATTGAGGTGAAAAAAACATCAATTTTTCTCTAAGTTTTACTCTGTAACTTTTTCCTGCAATATCAGATTTTCGAAAGCAATATACCGTTACGTCTGCTGGACTCTTCTGGTTGCGGGGATATATAGGGCTTGTAGGTTCATCAAAAACTCTAGGTACCCAGAGCCAATAAATGACCTGCACCCTGCAGTGGGTTTTCATTCTATGCCGGGTATACAGCAATTCATTTGCTGAAATATAAAGAGTAAAAAATAGCTATCAAGAAAACCTTTGTATTTCCAAAATGGGCACAAGATAAGGTGTTGAGAAGCAGTGGTTATTTGCACATCTCTGAATTCCAGGGTGCCCATACTAGCATGTGAATTACTGGGCATTTCTCAAATAGACGTCTTTTTTACACACTGTCTTACATTTGGAAGGGAAAAATGAAGACAAAGACAAGGGGCAATAAGACTTGTTTTGCTATTCTATGTTCCCCCAAGTCTCCCGATAAAAATGATACCTCACTTGTGTGGGTAGGCCTAGCGCCCGCGACAGGATATGCCCCAAAACACAACGTGGACACATCACAGAAAACAGACCTGTTTTTAGCAAAGTGACTACCTGTAGATTTTGGCCTCTAGCTCAGCCGCCACCTAGGGAAACCTACCAAACCTGTGCATTTCTGAAAACTAGAGACCTAGGGGAATCCAAGATGGGGTGACTTGTGTGGCTCGGACCAGGTTCTGTTACCCAGAATCCTTTGCAAACCTCAAAATTTGGCTAAAAAAACACATGTTCCTCACATTTCTGTGGCAGAAAGTTCTGGAATCTGAGGGGAGCCACAAATTTCCTTCCACCAAGCGTTCCCCCACGTCTCCCGATAAAAATGATACCTCACTTGTGTGGGTAGGCCTAGCGCCCGCGACAGGAAACGCCCCAAAGCGCAACATGGACATAGTCACATTTTTGAAGGAAAACAGAGGTGTTTTTTGCAAAGTGCCTACCTGTAGATTTTGGCCTGTAGCTCAGCCGCCACCTAGGGAAACCTACCAAACCTGTGCATTTCTGAAAACTAGAGACATAGGGGAATCAAAGATGGGGTGACTTGTGTGGCTCGGACCAGGTTCTGTTACCCAGAATCCTTTGCAAACCTCAAAATTTGGCTAAAAAAACACATGTTCCTCACATTTCTGTGGCAGAAAGTTCTGGAATCTGAGAGGAGCCACAAATTTCCTTCCACCCAGCATTCCCCCACGTCTCCCGATAAAAATGATACCTCACTTGTGTGGGTAGGCCTAGCGCCCGCGACAGGAAACGCCCCAAAGCGCAACGTGGACACAGCCAAATTTTTGAAGGAAAACAGAGGTGTTTTTTGCAAAGTGCCTACCTGTAGATTTTGGCCTGTAGCTTAGCCGCCACCTAGGGAAACCTACCAAACCTGTGCATTTCTGAAAACTAGAGACCTAGGGGAATCCAAGATGGGGTGACTTGTGTGGCTCGGACCAGGTTCTGTTACCCAGAATCCTTTGCAAACCTCAAAATTTGGCTAAAAAAACACATGTTCCTCACATTTCTGTGGCAGAAAATTCTGGAATCTGAGAGGAGCCACACATTTCCTTCCACCCAGCGTTCCCCCACGTCTCCCGATAAAAATGATACCTCACTTGTGTGGGTAGGCCTAGCGCCCGCGACAGGAAATGCCCCAAAGCGCAACGTGGACACAGCCAAATTTTTGAAGGAAAACAGAGGTGTTTTTTGCAAAGTGCCTACCTGTAGATTTTGGCCTGTAGCTCAGCCGCCACCTAGGGAAACCTACCAAACATGTGCATTTCTGAAAACTAGAGACCTAGGGGAATCCAAGATGGGGTGACTTGTGTGGCTCGGACCAGGTTCTGTTACCCAGAATCCTTTGCAAACCTCAAAATTTGCCTAAAAAAACACATGTTCCTCACATTTCTGTGGCAGAAAGTTCTGGAATCTGAGGGGAGCCACAAATTTCCTTCCACCCAGCGTTCCCCCACGTCTCCCGATAAAAATGATACCTCACTTGTGTGGGTAGGCCTAGCGCCCGCGACAGGAAACGCCTCAAAGCGCAACGTGGACATAGCCAAATTTTTGAAGGAAAACAGAGGTGTTTTTTGCAAAGTGCCTACCTGTAGATTTTGGCCTGTAGCTCAGCCGCCACCTAGGGAAACCTACCAAACCTGTGCATTTCTGAAAACTAGAGACCTAGGGGAATCCAAGATGGGGTGACTTGTGTGGCTCGGACCAGGTTCTGTTACCCAGAATACTTTGCAAACCTCAAAATTTGGCTAAAAAAACACATGTTCCTCACATTTCGCTAGCAGAAAGTTCTGGAATCTGAGAGGAGCCACAAATTTCCTTCCACCCAGCGTTCCCTCACGTCTCCCGATAAAAATGATACCTCACTTGTGTGGGTAGGCCTAGCGCCCGCGACAGGAAACGCCCCAAAGCGCAACGTGGACAAAGCCAAATTTTTGAAGGGAAACAGAGGTGTTTTTTGCAAAGTGCCTACCTGTAGATTTTGGCCTATAGCTCAGCCGCCACCTAGGGAAACCTACCAAACCTGTGCATTTCTGAAAACTAGAGACCTAGGGGAATCCAAGATGGGGTGACTTGTGTGGCTCGGACCAGGTTCTGTTACCCAGAATCATTTGCAAACCTCAAAATTTGGATAAAAAAACACATGTTCCTCACATTTCTGTGGCAGAAAGTTCTGGAATCTGAGAGGAGCCACAAATTTCCTTTCACCCAGCGTTCCCCCATGTCTCCCGATAAAAATGATACCTCACTTGTGTGGGTAGGCCTAGCGCCCGCGACAGGAAACGCAACCAAAGCGCAACGTGGAAACAGACACATTTTTGAAGGAAAACAGAGGTGTTTTTTGCAAAGTGCCTACCTGTAGATTTTGGCCTGTAGTTCAGCCGCCACCTAGGGAAACCTACCAAACCTGTGCATTTCTGAAAACTAGAGACCTAGGGGAATCTAAGATGGGGTGACTTGTGTGGCTCGGACCAGGTTCTGTTACCCAGAATCCTTTGCAAACCTCAAAATTTGGCTAAAAAAACACATGTTCCTCACATTTCTGTAGCAGAAAGTTCTGGAATCTGAGAGGAGCCACAAATTTCCTTCCACCCAGCGTTCCCCCACGCCTCCCGATAAAAATGATACCTCACTTGTGTGGGTAGGCCTAGCGCCCGCGACAGGAAACGCCCCAAAGCGCAACGTGGACACAGCCAAATTTTTTAAGGAAAACAGAGGTGTTTTTTGCAAAGTGCCTACCTGTAGATTTTGGCCTGTAGCTCAGCCGCCACCTAAGGAAACCTACCAAACCTGTGCATTTCTGAAAACTAGAGACCTAGGGGAATCCAAGATGGGGTGACTTGTGTGGCTCGGACCAGGTTCTGTTACCCAGAATCCTTTGCAAACCTCAAAATTTGGCTAAAAAAACACATGTTCCTCACATTTCTGTGGCAGAAAGTTCTGGAATCTGAGAGGAGCCACAAATTTCCTTCCACCCAGCGTTCCCCACGTCTTCCGATAAAAATGATACCTCACTTGTGTGGGTAGGCCTAGCGCCCGCGACAGGATATGCCCCAAAACACAACGTGGACACATCACAGAAAACAGGCCTGTTTTTAGCAAAGTGCCTACCTGTAGATTTTGGCCTCTAGCTCCGCCGCCACCTAGGGAAACCTACCAAACCTGTGCATTTCTGAAAACTAGAGACCTAGGGGAATCCAAGATGGGGTGACTTGTGTGGCTCGGACCAGGTTCTGTTACCCAGAATCCTTTGCAAACCCCAAAATTTGGCTAAAAAAACACATGTTCCTCACATTTCTGTGGCAGAAAGTTCTGGAATCTGAGAGGAGCCACAAATGTCCTTCCACCCAGCGTTCCCCCACGTCTCCCGAAAAAAAATGATACCTCACTTGTGTGGGTAGGCCTAGCGCTCGCGACAGGAAATGGCCCAAAACTCAACGTGGACACATCACATTTTTTCATAGAAAACAGTGCCTACCTGTGGATTTTGGCCTCTAGCTCAGCCGGCACCTGGGGAAACCTAGCAAACCAGTGCATTTTTGAAAACTAGAGACATAGGGGAATCCAAGATGCGGTGATTTGCGGGGCTCTGACCAGGTTCTGTTACCCAGAATCCTTTGCAAACATCAAAATGTGGCCAAAAAACACTTTTTCCTCTCATTTCGGTGACAGAAAGTTCTGGAATCTGAGAGGAGCCACAAATTTCCTTCCACCCAGCGTTCCCCTAAGTCTCTCCATAAAAATGGTACCTCACTTGTGTGGGTAGGCCTAGCGCCCACGAAAGGAAATGGCCCAAAACACAACGTTTTTGGGGGGGCAGAAATGGCCTAAAATAAATTTGCATCCCCAACCCCCACACCCCCACCAGGAGCGACCCTCGCCTATGGGGTCGCTCCCCCTGCGTGACATTGGTGCCAAAAAACAAATCCCCGGTGCCTAGTGGTTTCTGCCCCCTTGGGGGCAGATTGACCTAAAATCGACCAATCTGCCCCCAAGGGGGGCAGAAATGCTCTAAATACAGTTTGCCCCCCAGGGGAGCGACCCTTGTCTGATGGGTCGCTCCCCATCTCTAAAAAAACAAACATACAAAAAAAAACACACAAAAATAATTTGCCCTGGCGCCTAGAGGTTTCTGCCCCCCCCGGTGGCAGATCGGCCTAATAATAGGCCGATCTGCCCCCAGGGGGGGCAGAAATGGCCTAAAATAAATTTGCCCCCCGAACTCCCACCCCCCCCGGGAGCGACCCTTGCCTACGGGGTCGCTCCCCCTGCGTGACATTGGCGCCAAAAAACAAATCCCTGGTGCCTAGTGGTTTCTGCCCCCTTGGGGCAGATTGACCTAAAATCGACCAATCTGCCCCCAAGTGGGGGCAGAAATGGTCTAAATACAATTTGCCCCCCAGGGTAGCGACCCTTACCTGATGGGTCGCTCCCCATCTCTAAACAAAAAAACAAACAAACAAAAACAAAAACACAAAAAAAAATTTTGCCCTGGCGCCTAGAAGTTTCAGCCCCCCCTGGGGGTAGATCGGCCTAATACCAATAGGCCGATCTGCCCCCAGGGGGTGGAGAGATGGCCTAAAATAATTTTGCCCCCCCTACCTTCACCCCCCCCCAGGGAGCGACCCTTGCCTACAAGGTCGCTCCCATTGCGTGACGGTGCAAAAAAAAAGATCCCTGGTGCCTAGTGGTTTCTAAAATCGGCCGATCTGCCCCCAAAGCGGGCAGAAATGGCCTAAATACATTTTGCCCCTCCAGGGGAGCGACCCTTGTCCAAGGGGTCGCTCCCCATCTGTAAAACAAAAAAACAAAGTGGTTTCTGCCCCCCTTGGAGGCAGATCAGCCGAATCAAAATAGGCTGATCTACCCCCCCAGGGGGGCAGAAATGGCCTAAAATAATCCCCCTCACCCCAAGGAGCGACCCTTGCCTATGGGGTCGCTCCCCTTGCGTGAAATTCACGCAAAAAAAAAAACTCCCTGGCGTCTAATGGTTTCTGCCCCCCTTGGGGGCAGATTGGCCTCATCAAAATAGGCCAATCTGCCCCCAAGGGGGGCAGAAATGGCCTAAATGTAATTTGCCCCCTAGGGGAGCGACCCTTGCCTAAGGAGTCGCTCCCCACCTAAAAAAAAAAGAAAACATAACAAAAAGAAAAAAAAAAAGAAATGATCCCTGGTGCCTAGAGGTTTCTGCCCCCCCTGGGGGCAGAAAAGGCCTTCCCAAAAAAATGCCCCCCCTGGGAGCGACCCTTACCCAAGGGGTCGCTCCCGTTGCGTAAAATTTGCGGGAAAAAAAAACTCCCTGGTGTCTAATGGTTTCTGCCTCCCTTGGGGGCAGATTGGCCTCATCAAAATAGGCCAATCTGCCCCCAAGGGGGGCAGAAATGGCCTAAATATATATTGCCCCCTAGGGGAGCGACCCTTGCCTAAGGGGTCGCTCCCCACCTAAAAAAAAGAAAACATCACCAAAAAAAAAAGAAAAAAAAAAAAGCTCCCTGGTGCCTAGAGGTTTCTGCCCCCCCCTGGGGGCAGATCGGCCTAATAATAGGCCAATCTGCCCCCAGGGGGGCAGAAAAGGTCTTCCTAAAAAAATGCCCCCCCTGGGAGCGACCCTTGCCCAAGGGGTCGCTCCCTTTTGACAGTTTCATAAAAAATAAAAAAAATCCCTGGTGTCTAGTGGGGTTTCAAAAGCCGGATTGCAAGCAATCTGGCTTTTGAAACCCTGTGAGAGACTTCAAAGGGAAGGAAATACATTTCCTTCCCTTTGAAGCCTCTCGGGGCCTCCCCCATGGGATTGAAAGAGAAATGCAAAAGCATTTCTCTTTCAATCGCGCTGGAAGCTCTGCTTCCAGCGCAATGGGGGAGACCCTGTGACTAATCAGCGCGCGCTCACGCGCTGACGTCACAGGGGGGATTGAGGGGGTCGGGGGTGGGAGGGGAAGGGCTTCCCCTTCCATCCCTGACTTTGGGGGGGTGGGGGGAAGCACACAGAGGGAGCGAGAGCGCTCCCTCTGTGCTGTGTGCCGAGGACGTAGTGGTTACGTCTTCGGCACAGCAGCACTGTGCCGCAGGACGTAACCACTACGTCCGCGGCACAGAAGGGGTTAATTTTGTGGATGTGTGCTGTAGGTGCAATTAGGACCCCAGCATACAAAATTACCAACCTACCTAGCAGATCACTTAACACAGCAACCACCTTCTTTTGAGTAGATACAGAATTATCTTTATTGACTTCAAATGGACAGACTTCAAGAATGCACTCTAAAGATCAATAAATCATATTGATAATTATAACATCAACCCCAAGGAAAAAGAAAAGCACAAGCTAAATTTTGATTGTTCACTGATTACACTTTCTGGCATGGTTCAGTCCTCATAGTTACTTTGTGTGACAATTATTGGGAGTAGCCATCTTTTTGATGTCACCTGGAATTGCTTTTAAAATTGTTATGATAATTTTTTATTGGGTGATAATGCTGTGTTCTGTTGTAAATGGTTGTTGCTCTGTTGTCATTTTTTTCAACCATTGTACAGTATTAATTGATGATTACTTACAAAGATTGACAATTCAATAAATAGTTTTCTAATGATGTGTTACCTGTTGGAGAAAAACATGACAAAATACAATGTGAACATCCACATTTTGCTCACACATTCTCTTGTGAACTGTTACCCTGAAGGTGATCAGAAGGAAGAGGAATAGTCAAGGGAATAGAAAGGCAGATATGGATGGTAATCATAGGAGGAAACACTTTAGGTACAGCTTTCAGATTTAAAATATCCTTTGTGAGTTAGGGCAATCATCTTCATTTACATTTTCATGGTATTTTACCTGGTGTCTCAAGGTAGGATTGCTAGGTTTTCTCGTGGAGGTTCTAATGCTGTATAAGTACCTTTTTTGTAAGTTATTTGCTGTTTAGCTTTGCTGAGGTCATCTTAGTTTTTTCTGACTTGTATCGTGATAGCAACTACCTGCACAAGTACATGATACCCTCACAATATCTTTTTGTATATTCTAGCACCATAATTGCCATTTTTACATCTGGAAAAGCTCATTACAAAGAAACCAAACCAATTTTGTTATTGTTTCCCACCCTTAGCAAAGTCAACACAGCTGACTTTAGTGTAACGAACAGCATTTCATACAGTAAAACATGTTAACAACATTTGTAAATGCAGATCTTTACATGTGCTGGCGCATTAAATACAGATGTGTTAGCTTTGCCGGTGCCTATCATAACATTACCTATTTCTCAAATTTGCTTGCTGATTGCCATATTTTTCATAACCAGATGACTAAATATTTGTATGAATTTCTAGCTTTGCTTCTTTGGCTGTTTTGACAACAGTAGTCCTTTTGAAATCTAGCTTTTGTGGAGATGTCAATAAACTGAAAAGTGAGAGCTCAACATGTGTAATGCAATGCAGCATTTCAGCAAATGAAATAAGTGCGAATTATATTGTGAAGCTACCCTCATTCAGTGCTCTAAAACTGAGGTAGGTCTGCTTTTACACAGAAACATACAGACTCTTACATGGGGATCCTTTCTTGGAACACCAGATTTTGTATTAGAAAAACACTACTTTGACCGTTAGAGGGAGATTCCAGCCAGATGACCACAACTGTATGCTGATTGCTGGGCACTCTGCTACAGCTGGTTATGTAGACTACAGGCCTCTTGATCAGGTATGAGGGATGATGTCTTCCCAGGAGGAACCTGAAAGGCAGAATTAGAGCTTAACATGCTGTGCTCTAACATGGCTTAGGTAGGAACCATCCCTACAAACCTTAGTGGCAGTATGGTAGCGTTATTCTTGTGTTTTACTCACCTTGTCACAATTTTAATGTTATTGTGCTTCATCGTCCTAGTTATTACAATACATGTTTTATTATTTAAGATGCAGTCACTTCAATAAAACCTTATTGAACTTTACTCTGCCTCTGAGTGTTATTGCACATGTGCGACTAATGTACCTGAGAGAAACGGATGAGATCTGAGTGACCAAGATTCCCCTAAGGAGTCATGTATCATGCACCCAGTTGCCCCAATCGGCCCTGCCCTTGGGTGGAGATGAGGCACTGCTAGTTAACCGGAACAAACCCGGATTAGGCTGACAGGTGTCACATAGTGCAAGATCAGACTCAGTCCCCCGCAGTACAGGTGATTCTGCCTCCCGAATCCAGTAGTGTCACTGTGATAATGAGAACCTACGCGACAGCAGGAACTAAGCATACATTATTAACCATAAGATTATCTTCTCCTCTTGTTAGTAAAAAAAACCAGCAACCATAATGTTGACACATACAAATGGGTTTTCATCCCTCTTCTTTTATATCTGACAGATATCATTCCAACGTGATCAATTAAAATTTACTTTTTTTAAGTTCATGTTACATTGTTCAAACACCATACAGATTTTACTAGAAAGTTAACATATAAGTTGTGCTGCCCTTATTTTCTAAATTGACTTAGAAATTCAAGACCAATCTAATGGGGTCGAGTTAGGCCCAGGAGCATTCAGTACTGTCGCTGTGGGATTTTTTGTTTCAAGATAAATGCCACTTAGTGAAATAGGGCTTATTTTTTATTTGAATTTTTCATTAGGGAGTAGGGAATCAACTTGACCTGTCCATTTTAAAATCTCAACATGTTTGTATTTACTGTTACTGTATTTTGAAATAAAGGAGCAGAGTTATCATTATTTAACATGAGATGGTGCATTCCTGTCATTTCCTTGTAATGACACACATAGTGCTACCTTGTGCCAACGCATGCACCCTTGTACCTTGAATTGCAGGTAGGATTGTTTTTGTGAAGGAAAGAGCACCTTCCTGCACGAAAACAACCCACAAGAGGAATTTTTCTCTCTTTAAGTGTGCCACATTCTAGAAAGAGGAGAAATAAAGAAATGTATCCTTGTTGAACCTCCCCTGAGAAGGCATAGACACATTCACACGTTCAGCAATGTTGGTAAATATAGGAATGTACCAACATCCATAAGTGGATGCATAGGAACACCCATGCTCCACTCATGGAACACCTCCCTGGGGCAGAGTAATGCAAGGCAGTGATTTGCACTGCCTTGCATTACTCCAGACTTATCAAGCCAGTCAGGGCTGTGCAAGGTAACATTGCATAGATTGATAAATGTGACTTAGGTTTTGCGTCACCTATGTGCCCACTTTTTTGATGCAAGGGCTATGCAAAACTATGCTAAATATGACCCAAAATGTATATCTTTCCTGCAGGGCTACTACTAGCCATGGGCACTGTGTGGATAGGTGCCAAGGGCTCTCAGTTTGGCTCACCATCATGAGCCCCATCTCTCTCTCTGCTCACATTACTCTTCAGTACTCTCCCCCACCCGATTTACTAAAAGTTGTTCAGAGGTGTTTCTCACACTTCCAGGTCTGGCTCTAGGCCACAGAGTGCTGGATTATAGATGCAAGCCTCAGAGGAGGTGATCTCCTACTGCTTTGCCTTGCAGCACTAGATCATGTTTGTGAGGCATAGGGGAGGGGAACCCACTTCACTGGTCCTTGCAGTGCTAGATTATTTCTGAGGTGTGACGTTCTATGGGCCTAGCATCGCTGAGTCATAGCAAAGGAGCCCAGGGGAGAGGCACCCTTCCCCCTGGATCCCCAGCATTAACCTGTGGCTGCAAGGCCCAAGTAAGGGGGGCCCTCGCCCTTGGGCATCACCATGCTAGCCAATGACTGTAATACCAATCCCTTTGCCCACCTGTAGTTGGCTTTGAGCCTCAAAGTGCTGGATCATGGTGGCAAATTACCGGGGAGTGGAGCCCCTTCCCTTTGGCCTTGCAAAGCTGGATCATGGCTTTGAGGCCCAGGTTAGGCCCTCAGCCTTTCAGTGCTGGGTCATTGCTGCAAGGTTTAGGGAGGGGGCCCACTTACCCTGGACCATGGCTGGGGAGGGCCTCTTCTTTGGGCTTAACAACACAGTTCCATAACTGTGAGACCCAAAGAAGTAGCATCAACTCCCCTGGGACTTGCAGTGTGGCCCTACTCATGAGCCTCACAGAACGATACCACAGCTAGGAGATTGAGGAAACAGGGCTCAGCTCACCTGGGAGTTGGAGCATTAGACCATGGCAGCAAGACCCAGGGAATGGGACTGACGTCCCTGGACCTCTTAGTGCTGTACCACTGCTGTGTGCATGGGCCTATGTTGGGGTGAGAGATATCAATGGTGCAATAGGTGCTGTGGTATCGGACGCTGGGGGTATTACATGCAAAATCATGACTGTATTTTACAATGCAGCCAGTGGATGCTGGGGCCCCTTTAAATTTGCATCAAGGCCCATGGTACCATTGGAACGCCACTAGACCATAGTCCATGGGCTTCACAGCAATTTTTGAAAACTGTGTGGTCCAGGAGATGCCTCGCTCACTTAGACCTCATAGCACAATATGATAGCTGTAAGATTTAAGGAAGGGTACTCCTCTTACCTGGGCATTACAGCCTTAGCACATGGTGGCAAGGCCCAGGATTGCGTAGCCCCGACCCTTGTATCTTGCAATGCTCAACTAGAGCTGCAAGGTAAAGGGGAGGAGATCACCCTCTCCTGACCTTGCAGAGCTGCCTCTGTGTCTCACAGCACAGGATCATGGCTGTGTGGTCCTGAGAAGTAGGACCCCTCTCTGGGCCATAAAAAGCTAAATCATGATTGTGAGGCCTAGGGCTGGTGGGGGGCCTCACAGCAATGTGTCATAGCTATGAGGCCCAAGGGAGGCTGTTTTCTTTCCATGAGCCTTGCAATGCTAAACCATGGTCATGATGCCAAGAGGAGAGAGGCCCCCCTGCCCCAGACCTGGCAGAACTAGACCTGGGCTGTGATCCCCAGGAGAGGGGAACCCCCATTTAATTGAACCATGGCTGTAGCCCGTTTCCCTTGGGCCTCGCATCACTGAGTCACAGGTGTGAGGCCCAGGGAAGTGAACTCCTCTTCCCTGCAATGACACTGGGCCCTAGGATTGTTAGGGACTCAATTAACCTAAATTGTGGCTGTGCTTTACTGCCCAGCAACTTTGTTTGCATCATGGCCCATGGCACCATTGCCACGCTTCTGTCTTCTCACTCCCAAGAGCCTTGGAACTATGATTCAGAGCTGAGGGGTTCCCAGAGAGACCCATCATCACCTGGGCCTCAATGGAGGGATCCTCTTTCTCTACAGCACTAGCCCATAACTATGAGGCCCACTGGTAAAATAAAGATAATACATTAGAAAGAATTCAAAACAAGTACGTAAACATAGACCTGAGAATTATTTACTGTTTTAGTCCACACTAAATACTGCCTCCCCTTACACCACGTAGAGCAGATTAACAAAGTTATGATCCTATGTATTATGCAAATGACCTAATACAGTATTAAGGGGGAAGTATCTGAAGAAGTTCACTCTAATCTATAACCCCACCGAGACCACAAATCTAGCAGCTTCTGATCTTTTGATCACAGAAAACTCAAGCAAAGCAAATTTTGAAAAAATGTCACCTGTCACTTTGAGGAATTCAATATTGAAAATCACTCCTGTGCATCCTATTATGTTGTTGGACTCTTCTGACTATCTGACCAATATGAGAGTTGTCCCAAATGTGCCTTTTGGATAAGACCACTCCACCAATGGGTCTTAGTGATGCAAAGTGACTCATACATGACATGATGACACTGTACGAACCACTGTAGTACAGAAATACACTTTTTGCAACAGAATATTTGAAAGTAAAATCTTGTCTTCTACTTACCCAGAATTCTCTCTTGCACAGGTAGCTTATCTATCAGTAATATAGTATTGAAATAAATAACTAAGGGCCATATGTACGAACACATTTTCCCATAGACACAGAATGGGCAAAACTGCTTGCTACATCTGGCCCTAAATCCAGATTTTCAAATACTTTGCGGAGGATTTATGTTACTTTTTTGGGGCAGGTTTGATGCTTAATCCATCATGGTATTTACAAAGCAAACTCTCAAATTGTGTTCCTTTATAAAAAAAAAAGTTATGCAATGCAGCTCATTGTGCCACAGTCCGTTACTTTGCATCATGGTGGCGATCCATGGGTGTAGCCATTAATTTAAATGCAAACTAATATTTAAAAAGAGTTGTAGAAATGGGTTTGCGGCAAAACGGTGCGCCTGTCTGAGGAGGACATAACTAGAAGACATCTTTTTAGTTCTCCTCGTTTTTATCTCTATGCAAGTGTATTGCGTTCTGCTGCGCACCTAAAAGAGGAAAACGACTCAAAGGATAGTTTTTGTCTAGAAGGGTACCCCTTCTTGCACAAAAAATATCCTGACCGTAAGAAAGGCATCCTTGCACTACTGCGCAAGGGAACCTGCGTGCCGCTATGCAGCTCAAAGTGTGCCTCCGCAGGAAGAAAGAAGAACTGCCTCATTTCTAAAAAAATATGGCGGAGTATTGTTCTCTCCCTTTCATGCAAAGCAGATCACCAGCATCACTTGCTGCACCGTGCTGAGTGAAATGTTTGAAATTTCGGGCCCAGGGGTATCCATCTATGCAGTGTTACAGGTATAATTTGCTGATGACCGCGATGCATGCTATTAATCAAGTAACACACATTTCAGAGAGCATTGACGAATCACCGATGTCAATGATATAAATGTGCAATAACGTGGTCATATGTGCTTCAAGTTACCAAATATTCTCTCAGTCACTGGTCCTATTTACCAATCTTTTTTCTAGCCCAACAGTTCTGAACAATACCTTCTCACCTCCGGCTATTGAAAGTCCTAGTGCTTTGTAAGTTTGCAGCAGTTTCTTTCAATCAGCAGTTTTCTCATAAAAAAATCGTCAACCTTTCAAGAGCAGCCGTAACGCATAAAGGGTTCTCGTGCCCTGAAATTACACTGATGAAACAAGTGGCTTATATACTGTAAATTCCTGTTTCAATATCAAATAGCACTATTGCCAGAGTTTATCATCTATCCCTCTAGCAATTCATTGCGTATAGCCTTTTGTGTACCTGCTGCGATAAATTATTTCAGCCCTGATCTTTGTCTTCCAAGATTGTTTATTGTCCTTTGTAAAGCACAGCATGCTCAGAACACCGCAAAAATGTTGCTTTACATGAATCATGTTTCCAGCGCCATTTCAAAGATACTGCATTAGACATTTTCTTTCAGCTGCAGTTCTCCGGACACTAAATAATTCACCTACACTGCAGAGCAATTTGATTTTGTTTTGTTGGTTATAGAACACATTCACGAGTCATTTGACAATCTCATTAGTCCTCTTCTAAAGTTTCGAGGTTGAACATGCCGTACCGTTGCCTTTCAGATAGTCAGATGAAGCATGGTAGGAATGTCAAAGCAGAAACCTTCACTAATTTTTTTCTGTGCTGATTTTTGATGTGTGACTAGTGCAGAATACGAACATCATGACAGAAAGTGATGCTCCTGGCCAAGTATCTATATATGGGCTCCAAGTGGAAGATTCACACTGGCGGTACGCAAAGCCAGATTTTGGCATGGGCAAGCTGGGCCTAGGCCCAGGGCGCCTACAGATGGAGGGGCGCACAGGTAGCTGACTGAATATTTTATTCCAAACCCGAGTCCCCCTTCCTTCTCCCACAACTCTATCCCTGGGACTCTCACCTCAAGTTTAGCAACTGAATAGATGATTAAGGTGAGGGGACAAGGTGTTTTCACAGGACGTCCCTGCTCTGAGGTATTCAGCAAGGACGTGACCTGTGAACGAAAAAATTCCCCCCCAGCCCCAGGATCACCAATGAAAGAGGGCAGATGGGAAAGGAGTAGAGGATGACAATTAGAATGGGAATCACATTTAGGGGCAGATTTAAGAGCAGCTAGCGCCTCCTTGCACCACATTAGTGCAACTTTTTTTTACTCTAATGTGGCCCAATGAGGCAAAAATTGCCCACCAAATTTACAAAGTGGTGCAATGCACGCATTGCGCCACTTTGTAACACTTTGAGCTACGTTATCCCTGCGCCAGGCATATTGTATGTTAAGGAGGTGTTCACCCATTAATGGGGAGGGTGAAAAAATTACTCAAAGAAATCTAAGAGATTTCTTTGTGTCATTTTTTTCGGCACCTGTAATGCCTGCTAGAGCAGACATTAACCCCCCACAGTGCCTGGGGTGAGCTGGTCTCGTCCTCGCACATGGTTCTTGTTGCCAGGGACAAGACCAGCTCGTCCTGCATTGGGCCCACGGGGGGAGTGCACTCTTCCCGTGGGCCTCCCTCCCGCTCCCGCCATTCGGAAATGGAAGGGGAAGCGACTCCCCTTCCATCCCCGACCCCCCCCCCCTTGGCAACCTGATGACGTCAGCACGCTCACAGCACGCCGACGTCATCAAATGCTGCCGAGGATGTGCTGGAAGCCATTTGCTTCCAGCGCGTTGGGAGAGAGGATGTCCCCAAGTTGAGTCCTTCTCCTGCGGGAGGGGACGGAGGGGGAAACAGACACAGGGGAAAGGAAAGAGTCTTTCCTTTCTCCCCGTGCCTGTTTTGAGTGAAGGCCTGTGACCGTGGAGCAGGAATTCCCACCCACTAGACACCAGGGATTGTTTTAGGTTTGTTTTGGGGAGCGACCCATTGGGCAAGGGTCGCTCCCCTGGGGGCATAAGCATATCCATGTTACGGCCCATCCTCGGGGCAAGTCAGCCGTTTTTTCGGCAGATCTTCCCCTATGGGGGGGTTCAAACCCACTAGACACCAGGGATTATTTATTATAATGTTTTAGGACAGCACCCCCTTAGGCAAGAGTCGCTGCTCGGGGGCAATTATTTCTAGATGTTTCAGCCTCCCCTGGGGCTAGATCGGCAATGTTTTTGGGCGATCTTACCCCCCCGGGCGGTCGAAACCCACTAGGCCCCAAGGATTGTGTTCTGTGTGTCAACTTCCCCCAAAAGGGGGACATTAGTGTTGGCCATTTCTGCCCCCGGGGGGCAGACTGCCTATTTCTTTTTAGGCCCATCTGACCCCCGGGGGGGGGAACAAGCCACCGAGACACCAGGGATTTTTTTTTGTTCCCCCTTTTTTTGTGTGCTGGGGCAGCCCCTTTGGCAAGGGTCACCCCCAAAGGGGGCAAAGAACTGTTGGCCATTTCTGCCCCCCTTGGGGGCATATCAGCCTATTTGTTTAGGCTCATCTGCCCCCAAGGGGGGCAGAATCCACTTAGGCACCAGGGATCTTGTGTGTGTGTGTGTTTTTGTGGGGGGGCAGCCCCTTTGGCAAGGGTCACCCCCCAAAGGGGGCACATTACTGATGCCCATTTCTTCCCCCCTTGGGGGCAGATCGGCCTATTTTTTTTAGGCCAATCTGCCCCAAAGGGGGGCAGAAGCCACCAAGACACCAGGATTTATTTTTTGTTCCCCTTTGTTTTTTTTGTGCTGGGGGGTGCCCCCTTTGGCAAGGGTCACCCCCCCCCCCCCAATGGGGGCACAGAACTGTTGTCCATTTCTGCCCTCCTTGAGGGCAGATAGGCCTATTTTCTTAGGCCCATCTGCCCCCAAGGGGGGCAGAATCCACTTAGGCACCAGGGATCTTGTGTGTGTTTTGTGTGGGGAGGCGGCCCCTTTGGCAAGGGTCGCCCCCCAAATGGGTCACATTACTGATGGCCATTTCTGCCCCTCTGGGGGAAAGATCGGTTTTATTGTTTTTAGGCAAATCTGCCCCCAAGAATCCCCTTAGGCACCAGGTAAAATTTGTAAATTCTTGGTGGCAGGTGTTTGTCAACTTGCAAAGTATTAGTATTTGTGATGATGATAACAGTTTATTTCTCTTTGTTCTCATTCAAAGCTTTTGCTTCCTTTGCTGTGGATCCTTGTGGTTTTGGCAGTAGTTGACCTGCGGTTTGCATAGTTGCATGTTTTAGGTACGTGAAAGCAATTTTTGTATTTATGTATTATTATATGTTTGTAGGTGGTGTACTAAATGCAGGATTGTGTGTGATATTGTCCTTAGATTTGTGCACAATGATATTTGTGTTGTCTTATGTCTAATTTGCTTTTATTTTTTTATTTTTAGTGGGATATCATTGGTGAATGCTGGGTCTGTGCAGAGTAGTTGCTGGTGAGTCTAGCTTTTTTCAGGCAAGTGAGTGGTATAGTTTGTTAGTATATAACCCTTTGTGATAAAGCCACACTTTGATTATTACTTGTTTTAGACAGTGCTGGTTGTTGTTGGCAATCCATTTGTTGATAGAAAGGATCATGGCTAGCCAGAGAGTGACCACTCAGCAGGTTGTTGGCATGCTTTTTGAGTCATCTTCTGACCATGTTTATGAGACTGGCTCTGCATCTGAGGCAGAGGAGGAAGTCAGAGATTCTGGCAGAGAGTTTTCTGTCAGAGAGGAATCTTCTGATGAGGAGGCCACTCTGAGTGCAGATGAAGGGCCTGTTTTGGAGGAGAACACTGAAGTGCTAATAGTGCAGCGGCCTGGGGCTGAAAGGTTTCCCTTTGGAAGACCTGACACCTGGGTTGCCCCAAACATGGAGCAGCCACAGTTGCCTGCCTTTACTGGTCTCCCAGGGTGTGGAGTGAATATGGAAAAGCTTTTGCCTGTCAATTTCTTCGAGTTGTTTATGGACAATGTATTTTTGGAAGAGATTGTTGAACAGACTAATTTGCATGCGGAGCAGTATTTGAGGGACAACACTGCCAGACTTAGGCCTCAGTCTAGAGCTACCCAGTGGGTTCCCACAAATCTGAAAGAAATTAAAAAGTTCTTAGGTTTGACTTTTTTTGATGGGGTTGATAAGGAAGCCGTCACTGGCTTCTTATTGGTCTACAAGTCCCTTGATGGCAACGGCTATATTTTCTGAAACCATGACTTGTAATCACTATTTGCTTCTTCTTTGGATGCTGCAGTATGTTGACAAGCATTAGTCTTGCCACAATATCACCGTGATTGTGATTGTCTTTTTAAGGGCAGGCCTGTCCGTGATCATTTTGTAGATCGGTTTTCAGAGGTGTATGTTTCAGGTAAAGAAATAAGTGTGGACGAGTCTTTAGTCCTGTTCAAGGGGCGTTTGGTTTTTAAGCAGTACATTCCTTGCAAGAGGGCACAGTATGGAATTAAATTGTATATGCTGTCGGAAAATAGTACAGGATACTTGTATAATTTCCAGGTCTACACTGGTAGGGATTCCAGTATTAACCCCCCCTAGTTGTCCACCTACTTTTGGAGTTAGTGAGAAAATTGTGTGGGAACTTGGTAAACGACTGTTTAACAAAGGTCACTATTTGTATGTAGATAATTTCTACACTGGAGTGCAGTTGTTCAAGGAGTTGTTCAGAGTGGACACTGTAGCTTGTGGCACAATCCGTTCTAACAGGAAAGGCTATCCAGGGGGCTTGTCTGTAAACAACCTGAGAGGGGACAGTACAGGGCCTTGCAGAATGATTAGCTGCTAGCGCTGAAATATTCTGACAGGAGGGATGTGTAGATGCTAACTACCATCCATGATGAGAGTACTTACCCTGTCACTGTTTGGGGTCAGGTTCCCGAAGTGCACAAACCTGCATGCATTGTGGACTACAATAAGCACATGGGTGGTGTTGACAGAGTAGATCAGAGTTTGGAACCTCACACTGCTCTTCGGAAGTCTTACGTGTAGCATAAAAATTGGCCATACATTTATTAAATTTGGCAACTTTTAATGCTTTTATAGTGTTCAAGGATTGTTCCCCTGAGTCAAGGATAACATTTGTTAAATTTCAGGAGTCCGTGATAGCGAGCCTTATTGTGGTGGAACAGGCAGGAGTTCCTAGAGTAGCAGTGGTGGAGGATGTGTCTAGATTGAAAGATCACCACTTTCCTAATCACATTCATCCTACTCCCAAAAAAGACCTGCCACACTAAGAAATGTAGAATTTTTGCCCAAAGAGGTATCCGGAGGGAGAGCCAGGTGTACTGCCCCGATTGCCCTTCAAAGCCTGGGCTGTGTGTGGCTGGCTGTTTCAGGAGGTACCACACCAAAAACAAATCTAGGAAATACTGTGAGCGTAAACTGCCTGTTTTATTTTTTCATATGTTCAGGTTCATGGTTGGCATTTCTGTAATGTATTCAGTTAGAGCTTTTGTGTTTGTAGTTTTGTACTTATTTATAATTAGTTAGTGGTTCCTTTGTTGTTTAAAAACAAAAAAGTGATGGTGGTGTGCATGGAGTTGCACTTGACTGGAGGTGTGCGTGGAGTGGCGTTTGGCTGGAGATGTGCGTAGAGTGGTGCTTGGCTGGCGGTGTGTGTGGAGTGGCACTTGGTTTGCAGTGTGCAAGAGGTGGCGCTTGGCTGGTGGTTTGCGTGGAGTGGCACTTGGCTGGCAGTGTGCGTAGGGTGGCGCTTGGCTGGCAGTTTGTATGGGGTGGTGCTCCCTTCAGCTGGTGTGATTGCTCTATCAGGCATGTGGGCATATGTAAGTGATGGGCCCTTGAGTGGCGCCTCCTGTCGATGCAAGTGTTGTAATGTGCTGGGCCCGTGGTTGGCTGCGTGAATGGTCTTGTGCATGAGTGAAAGGTGTGTGAATGGACTGTAAAGCGGTTGATGCTTTGTCGTGGGTTTACAGCTCACAAGTTGTGAGTCATTGGTTCAGTTTTTTGGCCTTTCAGTTATTAACAGTGCAATTAATTTTTGTAAAATCTCATGTTAATAAAATTTGATCTACTGAACCATCTCTGACCCTCGTGCCAAATCCAACCAGTATGTGTGGTAAAAATGACAAAACCTGCTGCGCTGTAATCGGATGTCGCAGCACACCAGTGAAACTCTAGGTGTCTCTGGTGGGCCCCGATGATGAAGCATGCCACCAACTTGGTTGGTGGGTGAGGGGTCTTTTTAACATAACCTACGTGCATTTCTTTTCACAATTTTAGTGTTTGGAACATCACAGAAGTACGTGGACACATCAAAATTATCTATTACAAAACTACCTGTGTTTGGGAGGAAGGGACACGTATGTTTTTGGTCCTGGGTGTGGCCTTCATCTAGAGAAACCTACCAAACCCAGGCATTTTTTAAAAACTAGACACCCCAATGTGTGAATCCCCCAACATTTTCTTACCCAGACTCCTCTGCAAACCTCAAAATTTGCTTATAAAAGCATATTTTCCTCACTTTTCTTTGTAGGATCACCGCTCCAGCGAAAATTTGCTACCACCCAGCATTCCCTCAGTCTCCCAAATAAAATGATACTTCACTTGTGTGGGTGCCCAAGGCAGAGTCAACCTAACAATGTATGAAAGAAAAATATGTGTTTATCAACTTGCTGTGCTATCCCCTCAATCTCTACAGGTTTTTGGCCTTTTTCTGTTGCAGGCACCTGGGCCACCCACACAAGTGAGGTATCATTTTTATCGGGAGACTTGGGGGACCGCTGGGTGGAAGGAAATCTGTGGCTCCTTTTATGTTCCAGAACTTTCTGTCACCGAAATGTGAAGAAAAAGTGTTTTTTTGGCCAAATTTTGAGGTTTGCTTAGGATTCTGGGTAAGAAAACACTGAGGGAATCCACGCAAGTCACACCTCCCTGGATTCTCTCAGGTGTCTAGTTATTAGAAATGTTTGGATTTGGTAGGTTTCCCTATATGGCTGCTGAGCCCAGGACCAAAAACGCAGGCCCCCAGCAAAATCAGGTAGTTTTGTATGTAATAATTTTGATGTGTCCACATAGTGTTTGGGGGCATTTCCTTTTGCAGACACTAGGCCTACCCACACAAGTGAGGGACCATTTTTATTGGGAGACTTGGGGGAAAGCTGGGTGGAAGGAAAGGTTTGGCTCCACTCCGAGTCCAGAAATGAAATGTGAAGACAATTGTTTTTTTAGCCAAATTCTGAGGTTTGCACAGGATTCTGGTAACAGAACCTGGTGAGAGCCACACAGGTCACCCCATCCTGGATTCCCCTAGGTGTCTAGTTTAAAAAAATGCACAGATTTGGTAGGTTTCCCTAGGTGCCGGCTGAGCTAAAGGGCAAAATCTACAGCTAGGCACTTTGCAAAAAACACAGCTGTTTTCTTTGGGAAAATGTGATGTGTCCACATTGTGTTTTGGGGCATTTCCTGTCGCAGGCACTAGGCCTACCCACACAAGTGAGGTACCGTTTTTATCGAGAGACCTGGGGGAATGCTGGGAGGAAGGAAATTTGTGGCTTCTCTCAGATTCCAGAACTTTCTGTCACCGAAATGTGAGGAAAAAGTGTTTTTTTTGCCATATTTTGAGGTTTGTAAAGGATTCTGGGTAACAGAGCCTGGTGAGAGCCCCACAAGTCACCCCATCATGGATTTCCCTAGGTGTCTGTTTTTCATAAATGCACAGGTTTGGTAGGTTTACCTAGGTGCCGGCTGAGCTAGAGGGCAAAATCTACAGCTAGGCACTTTGTAAAAAACACAGTTCTGTTTTCTTTGAGAAAATGTGATATGTCCACGTTGAGTTTTTGGGGCATTTCCTGTCGCTGGCACTAGGCCTACCCAAACAGGTGAGGTACCATTTTTATCAAGAGACTTGGGGGAACGCTGGGTGAAAGGAAATTTGTGGCTTCTCTCAGATTCCAGAACTTTCTGTCACCGAAATGTGAGGAAAAAGTGTTTTTTTTGCCATATTTTGAGGTTTGTAAAGGATTCTGGGTATCAGGACCTGGTGAGAGCCCCACAACTCACCCCATCATGGATTCCCCTAGGTGTCTGTTTTTCAAAAATGCACAGGTTTGGTAGGTTTACCTAGGTACTGGCTAAGCTAGAGGCCAAAATACACAGCTAAGCACTTTGCAAAAAGCAGCTCTGTTTTCTTTGGGAAAATGTGATGTGTCCCCGCTGTGTTTTGCGGGCATTTCCTGTCACGGGCACTAGGCCTTCCCAAACAAGTGAGGTACCATTTTTATCGGGAGACTTGGGTGAAAGCTGGGTGGAAGGACATTTGTGGCTTCTCTCAGATCCAGAACTTTCTGTCACCGAAATGTGAGGAAAAATGATTTGTTTTGCCATATTTTGAGGTTTGTAAAGGATTCTGGGTAACAGAACCTGGTGAGAGCCCCACAAGTCACCCCATCTTGGATTCCCCTAGGTGTCTAGTTTAAAAAAATGCAGAGGTTTGGTAGGTTTCCCTAGGTGCTGGCTGAGCTAGAGGACAAAATCCACAGCTAGGCACTTTGGAAAAAACAGCTCTGTTTTCTTTGGGAAAATGTGATGTGTACACGTTGTGTTTTGGGCAATTTACTGCTGCGGGTGCTAGGCCTACCCACACAAGTGAGGTACCATTTTTATTGAGAGACTTGGGGGAACGTTGGGTGGAAGGAAATTCGTGCTCCTCTCAGATTCCAGAACTTTCTGTCACCGAAATGTGAGGAAAAAGTGTTTTTTTTCTGCCACATTTTGAGGTTTGCAAAGGATTCTGGGTAACATAACCTGGTGAGACCTCCACAAGTCACCCCATCTTGGATTCCCCTGGGTGTCTAGTTTTAAAAAATGCACAGGTTTGGTAGGTTTCCCTAGGCTGAGCTAGAGGCCAAAATCCACGGCTAGGCACTTTGCAAAAAACAGCTGTGTTTTCTTTGAGAAAATGTGATGTGTCCACTTTGTGTTTTGGGGCATTTCAAGTCACGGACACTAGGCCTACCCACACAAGTGAGGTACCATTTTTATTGGGAGACTTTGGGAAACGCTGGGTGGAAGGAAATTCGTGGCTCCTCTCAGATTCCAGAGCTTGCTGTCACCGAAATGTGAGGAAAAAGTGTTATTTTGCCACATTTTGAGGTTTGCAAAGGATTCTGGGTAACAGAACCTGGTGAGAGCCCCACAAGTCACCCCATCTTGTATTCCCCTAGGTGTCTAGTTTTACAAAATGCACAGGTTTGGTAGGTTTCCCTAGGTGCCGGCTGAGCTAGAGGCCAAAATCCATAGCTAGGCACTTTGCAAAAACAGCTCTTTTATCTTTCCGAAAATGTAATTTGTCCACGTTGTGTTTTGGGACATTTCCTCTCGCGGGGACTAGGCCTACCCACACAAGTGAGGTACCATTTTTATCGGGAGACTTGGGAAAACGCTGGGTGGAAGGAAAGTTGGGGCTCCTCTCAGATTCCAGAACTTTCTATCACCGAAATGTGAGGAAAAAGTGTTTTTTTTGTGCCAAATTTCAAAAGTTGGCAAAGGATTCTGGGTAACAGAACCTGGTGGGAGCCCCACAAGTCACCCATCTTGGATTCCCCTAGGTATCTATTTTATAAAAATGCACAGGTTTGGTAGGTTTCCCTAGGTGCTGGCTAAGCTAGAGGCCAAAATCCATAGCTAGGCACTTTGCAAAAACAGCTCTTTTTTTATTTGGTAAAATGTGATGTGTCCACGTTGTGTTTTGGGGCATTTCCTGTCGCAGGCACTAGGCCTACCCACACATGTGAGGTACCATTTTAATCGGGAGACTTGCGGGAATGCTGGGTGGAAGGAAAGGTTGTGGCTCCTGTCAGATTCCAGAACTTTCTGTCACCGAAATGTGAGGAAAAAGTGGGTTTTGTTTTGCCAAATTTTAAAAGTTGGCAAAGGATTCTGGGTAACAGAACCTAGTGGTAGCCCCACAAGTCACCCATCTTGGATTCCCCTAGGTATCTAGTTTACAAAAATGCACAGCTTTGGTAGGTTTCCCTAGGTGCTGGCTGAGCTAGAGGCCAAAATCCATAGCTAGGCACTTTGCAAAAACAGCTCTTTTTTTCTTTGGTAAAATGTGATGTGTCCAAGTTGTGTTTTGTGGCATTTCCTGTGATGGGCACTAGACCTACCCACACAAGTGATGTTCCATTTTTATCGAGATACTGGTGGGAATGCTGGGTGAAAGGAAATTTGTGGCTCCTCTCAGATTCCAGAATTTTCTGTCATCGAAATTTGAGGAAAAAGTGTTTTTTTGCCAAGTTTTGAGGTTTGCAAAGGATTCTGGGTAACAGAACCTGGGGAGAACCCCACAAGTCACCCCATCTTGGATTTCCCTAGTTGTCTAGTTTTCAAGAATGCAGAGGTTTGGTAGGTTTCCCTAGGTGCCGGCTGAGCTAGAGGACAAAATCCACAGCTAGGCACTTTGGAAAAAAACAGCTCTGTTTTCTTTGGGAAAATTTGATGTGTCCACGTTGTGTTATGGGCAATTTCCTGCTGCGGGTGCTAGGCCTACCCACACAAGTGAGATACCATTTTTATTGAGAGACTTGGGGGAACGCTGGGTGGAAGGAAATGTGTGGCTCCTTTCAGATTCCAGAACTTTCTGTCACCGAAATGTGAGGATAAAGTGTTTTTTTCTACCACATTTTGAAGTTTGCAAAGGATTCTGGATAACATAACCTGGTGAGAGCTCCACAAGTCACCCCAACTTGGATTCCCCTAGGTGTCTAGTTTTAAAAAATGCACAGGTTTGGTAGGTTTCCCTAGGCTGAGCTAGAGGCCAAAATCCACGGCTCGGCACTTTGCAAAAAACAGCTTTGTTTTCTTTGAGAAAATGTGATGTGTCCACTTTGTGTTTTGGGGCATTTCCTCTCGCGGGGACTAGGCCTACCCACACAAGTGAGGTATCATTTTTATCGGGAGACTTGGGAAAACTCTGGGTGTAAGGAAAGTTGGGGCTCCTCTCAGATTCCAGAACTTTCTATCACCGAAATGTGAGGAAAAAGTGTTTTTTTTTGCCAAATTTTAAAAGTTGTCAAAGGATTCTGGGTAACAGAAACTGGTGGGAGCCCCACAAGTCACCCATCTTGGATTCCCCTAGGTATCTAGTTTACAAAAATGCACAGGTTTGGTAGGTTTCCCTAGGTGCTGGCTGAGCTAGAGGCCAAAATCCATAGCTAGGCACTTTGCAAAAACAGCTCTTTTTTTCTTTGGTAAAATGTGATGTGTCCACGTTGTGTTTTGGGGCATTTCCTGTTGCGGGCACTAGGCCTACCCACACATGTGAGGTACCATTTTCATCGGGAGACTTGCAGGAATGCTGGGTGGAAGGAAAAGTTGTAGCTCCTGTCAGATTCCAGAACTTTCTGTCACGAAATGTAAGGAATAAGTGTTTTGTTTTTTTGTCAAATTTTCAGATTTGCTAAGGCTTCTGGGTAACAGAACCTGGTGAGAGCCCCACAAGTCACCCTTTCTTGGATTCCCCTTGGTGTCTAGTTTCAAAGAATGCACTGGTTTGGTAGGTTTCCCTAGGTGCCGGCTGAGCTAGCTGCCAAAATCCACAGCTAGGCCCTTTGTAAAAAACAGCTCTGTTTTCTTTGGGAAAATGTAATGTGTCCAAGTTGTGTTTTGGTTCATTTCCTGTCACGGGCACTAGACCTACCCACACAAGTGATGTACCATTTTTATCAGGATACTGGTGGGAATGCTGGGTGGAAGGAAATTTGTGGCTCCTCTCAGATTCCAGAATTTTCTGTCACCGAAATGTGAGGAAAAAGTGTTTTTTCCCCAGATTTTGAGGTTTGCAAAGGATTCTGGGTAACAGAACCTGGTGAGAGCCCCACAAGTCACCCCATCTTGGATTTCCCTAGTTGTCTAGTTTTCAAAAATGCAGAGGTTTGGTAGGTTTCCCTAGGTGCCTGCTGAGCTAGAGATCAAAATCCACAGCTAGGCACAACAAAACATGTCAGTTTTCAATGTAAAAATGTGATGTGTCCATGTTGCGTTTCCTGTCGCAGGCATTAGGACTACCCAAGCAAGTGAGGTACCATTTTTATCGGGAGACATGGGGGAACACAAAATAGCAGCACAAGTGTTATTGCCCCTTGTCTTTCTGTGCATTTTCTCCTTCCAAATGTAAGACAGTGTGCAAAAAATATGTCTATTAGAGAAATGCCCTGTAATTCACATGCTAGTAAGTGATCCCAGAATTCAGAGAAGTGTAAATAAGCACTGCTTTTCAACACCTTATGTTGTCCCCATTTTTTCAAAATACAAAGGTTTCCTTGATACCTATTTTTCAGTCTTTATATTTCACCAAATGAATTGCTGTATACCCACACATGTGAGGTACCATTTTCATCGGGAGACTTGCAGGAATGCTGGGTGGAAGGAAAAGTTGTGGCTCCTGTCAGATTCCAGAACTTTCTGTCACCGAAATGTGAGGAATAAGTGTTTTGTTTTTTTGTCAAATTTTCAGATTTGCTAAGGCTTCTGGGTAACAGAACCTGGTGAGAGCCCCACAAGTCACCCCATCTTGGATTCCCCTTGGTGTCTAGTTTCAAAAAATGCACTGGTTTGGTAGGTTTTCCTAGGTGCCGGCTGAGCTAGCTGCCAAAATCCACAGGTAGACACTTTGTAAAAAACAGCTCTGTTTTCTTTGGGAAAATGTGATGTGTCCAAGTTGTGTTTTGGGGCATTTCCTGTCACGGGCACTAGACCTACCCACACAAGTGATGTACCATTTTTATTGGGATACTGGTGGGAATGCTGGGTGGAAGGAAATTTGTGGCTCCTCTCAGATTCCAGAATTTTCTGTCACCGAAATGTGAGGAAAAAGTGTTTTTTTCCCAAATTTTGAGGTTTGCAAAGGATTCTGGGTAACAGAACCTGGTGAGAGCCCCACAAGTCACGCCATCTTGGATTTCCCTAGTTGTCTAGTTTTCAAAAATGTAGAGGTTTGGTAGGTTTCCCTAGGTGCCTGCTGAGCTAGAGATCAAAATCCACAGCTAGGCACAACAAAACATGTCAGTTTTCAATGTAAAAATGTGATGTGTCCATGTTGCGTTTCCTGTCGCAGGCATTAGGACTACCCAAGCAAGTGAGGTACCATTTTTATCGGGAGACATGGGGGAATACAAAATAGCAGAAGAAGTGTTATTGCCCCTTGTCTTTCTGTGCATTTTTTCCTTCCAAATGTAAGACAGTGTGCAAAAAATATGTCTATTTGAGAAATGCCCTGTAATTCACATGCTAGTATGTGATCCCAGAATTCAGAGAAGTGCAAATAAGTACTGCTTTTCAACACCTTATGTTGTCCCCATTTTGGAAATACAAAGGTTTCCTTGATACCTATTTTTCAGTCGTTATATTTCACCAAATGAATTGCTGTATACCCAGTATACAATGAAAACCCATTGCAAGGTGTAGCTGATTTACTGGCTCTGGGTACCTTCGGGTTCTTGATGAACCTACAAGCCCTATATATCCCTGCAACCAGAAGAGTCCAGCAGAGGTAACAGTATATTGCTTTAAAAAATCTGACATCACAGGAAAAAGTTACAGAGTAAAACGTAGAGAAAAATGACTGTTTTTTTACCTCAATTTCAATATTTTTTTATTTCAGCTGTTTTTTCTGTAGGAAAACCTTGTAGGATGTACGCAAATGACCACTTGGTAAATTCAGAATTTTGTCTACTTTTCATAAATGTTTAGCTGTCCAGGATCCAGCATTGGTTTCACAATCATTTCTGTCACTAACTGGAAGGAGGCTAAAAGCACAAAAATAGTGAAAATGGCAAGCTTAACTTAGGAGACAGGTATGTAAAGCATTTAAATACACCAATACAGTAAATAACTAAGACACTACACACAATAAGAATCCCACACAATTTATAAAAATAGGAAATATTTTTATCTTTAAAATGACACCAAAACAACAAAAATACAATCTAGGGAACCAGAGATGAATTTTTAAAGATTAAATTCAACAATATGCTTTCTAGCTCTTAAAAGCCAGTAGCACTAACTGGGGGGATCTGGTCGCCCAGTTTGAAACTGGTGCTAACTGCAATTGTTTTGTAACCTCATTCACGGTCACAAAACAATGCTACATCACGCTGCGACTCGCAATTAGGAAGGGAACGCCCCTTCCTAATTGCGACTTGTAAACCTATTTTGCAATTCAGTAAATAGATTACCGAATTGCAAGATTGGCTCTGTACATCCCAAAATGTCGCAAACAGTACTGCGAAACGGGACGTTTGCAACAGGAAAATGGTATGTACATGTGCCCCTAGGTCCCCTATCTAGGAGGGGGCAATCGGCCTTCCAGTACCCTTACTAGTTACAGTGGGAACATGTTGTGCCTGGAGGGGGTTGTGAGGATGCTCTCTCATATTGTTCCCACCCCCACCCTCTACCTCTACCTCTGCCCTGTCTGCCGCTATAGAAATTCTCCTGCACCATCATCAACTTAACTTCTTCCCTTTTTGTCTTTTATTCTTCTGCCTTCTGCAGGTGTGTTTGGTATTCTGCGCAGTACCTGGCTGCAGCTAGTACTTTGTCTATGGGCTCCTGCTGCCAACAGACAAAAGAGGTCTGTAGATGTGTCTGGATGGGCTGCAGTAGCCCAAATACAAATGTGGTAACAAATGCTAGCATCACCTCACCTAGTGGATTTTTCATCCAACTGCTCTAATGGTAGTCTTTCGAAAGACGGTCATAATAACTATTCATACTTTCATTTTTCTCCTGCTTTGTATGTAATATTTTCAACCAGTCTACCTTCTCTCTGGCACCTTTCCCTTTATGTATCCCATCACCTGTTTCTTTGCCTTCTCTACCCACTTCTCCTGGTACTCCCCCTTTTCCTCTAGGTGCCTTGTCTGTTGGCCAGTTCATCACTTTTTTGCAATCCTCCCCCATGTCCTGTGGCACAATTATGTTGAACAAAGTGGCCAGATCCCTCCAAAGCAGCCCTCCCATTGCCACTGTTCTATTGAACTCTGTGTACCATTGGTGTGGTTACTCTTTCAGTTTTGGAAAGTCTTTAGTCTTTAGTGAATTACACTAGGTCAGATCTAGTCCAAGGTAAATGAAAATAAGACGGTATTGTTGAGTCAGCGTTTCCTGATCAGACTGTTGGGATCTACATCAGGAGCATGGTCAAAGCTGTATTTGTTAACACCGGGTAGGTGTTGACACCAATGTCATTGATAACCTGGGTGGGTGTAATGCTTTCTAATAATTCTTTCAGTTTTTGTAACTTCTGTATGGCATACTGCAATTTTTCTGTTAATTTAGCATCATCCCGAGACTGCAGTTCTCTATCTGTGAAGCTGAGCTGGGATGTGTCCCAGGTGTATGTTTGTAGTAGAAGGGCTGCACTCTTGGTATGCTGTGTATAACTGTGGTGTACTTGAGGATATTGGCCCATTAGGTCAATGCCTGCTAATGTTAGTATCTCTTCTCTATGTTGTCTCTTGTAGTTCTCATTTACATCTGCCAGCGTTGTCCTTTTATCAACCAGGTCTGTCAGTAATATGCAACATTTGGCACTGTCTGCGCTGAGAATCATTTAATTTTGCGTTGCAGGAGAGCTGCAAGGCATGGTGTGGGGGTGTTTTTTTTAGACGGGTGTGAGACACTGTCTCTCCTATTCCCTGGAACACTGGTATTGCCCAGTAAAGCCTCCATCAGCATGTTTATATTGTGTTGTGTGTGATGTGCATAAATGCATACCTCCCAAACATTTTGTCGCATTCCATCAACCTACATAGCATGATTCCATGAGTCATCTTGGAAGTCCTGTGCCCAGTTAGTTTTGATGAGAAGGGGCAACTTACTCCGCTTCCCCTCGCATTCTTTTTGCAACTGAGTATTAATTTGGAGGAGTTTCCCTGCAACATGAGCTACTTCCTCTTTTATTTCTTTCAGCGACAGGGTGTCTGCCACTTTCTCGAGCTCTGTTCTCTGAACTTCCTTTCTTACCAGGCGCTGCATCAAGGCACGGCAAGCTGCCTTCTCAGTCAGGGACAGCTGAGAGGGTTAAATCCCTGTCGCAGAGTGCTTGGTAGTGTCTCTTTTGTCAGGGCCAGCAGTCTGATGGGTGTTTCCTACTCTCCCCATGAGTATATCCTCTATCGATGGGTCTTCTCCCTCATCCCTCTCTGCACCTTGTTCTTGAGATTGTGCACCTACCACAGGAAGAGATGGGAAAATCCAAACTACTTCTATTGTGTCTCTCAAATGTTTAATTTTATCCTTCCCTTCTTTCTCAGTCCAGAATCCCTTTTTCATTTCCAATTCCTTCCTTATGTACTTTCTCCTTCACATCACTAGTTGCATGCAAGTCACGTAACACAGCATCCCACATCCAGAACGCTTCCCATTCCAGGGACCTAATCTTCTTCCCCTTCAGGACCAAAATATGTTGTAAATAGGACAACTTTATCATGTCATAGGTACCAGTCTGTGTGAATTGCATGTCTGGTTTGACCGTCAACTTATGCCAAGGTATAGTAATGCACTGAGGCTTTGTCTAGCCGCGACCTGGTGCAGTGAAAAATCTCTTGTCTGTGCAGGCTGACAGGTATCCAGATCCCTTTTTCTAAAAGGGTTACCCATGGTGGGGGAAATAACTTTCCCTAGTTGCACTACACAAACAATTCAGCTGTATTTAGCATGGGGAAACAAAAGGGTGTCGACAGGCTGTCCTTATTGCTCATTCCCTGTGGAACATGAAGGGAGCAGACAGTGGCTACTACAAGCAGCCAGGCACCCATCCGCCAGCATCATATTCTATTATAAAAGCAAAGAGATCATTTCAATCTGGCAACATTTTACTTGGTACCAGTTCACTCTAAGCATTCGCTAGTTGGAAATAGGTAGAGCCAAAGGTGCTTTTTTTCCAGCGTCCTTACATGGACCGGAAGGAAGATGACACAGAAGTAGGGAAAAAAAATAAGAATTTCCACACCCTTGCATTCCCACCTGGAGGTTGGGTGTAGCTGTATGGAATATAAGCCAGCCAAATCCACGGCCAGCAGCACACAGGTGAAGCATGCGCTTACATTATTCTACAATACAATACAGAAAGCAGGGAACTGTCCCTCAACTATGCCAGTGCATCCTACCCTTTGCACTTGGTATTCCTAACATTCGTGTGGGCTAAATAGGAGCCATAAGAACAAAGTGAGGCCCCCCTCCCCCTCAACAAATAATCACATTTATTCAAATCCAATTATATAAAAACTCCAGTGAGTAATATTGGCGAAAATACGTCCTTGAAATTTAACACAAGTTTTGCAATGTCCAATCCAATCCAAAAGTTTATTGAAACAAATCTTCAACTCTCACGGCAACCATCCATGGAAATACACTCCAAGCCAGACATGGATATTCTAATCATAAATGCAGAGATGAAAGTGACTCAGTTACTAACAGAAATTGGGATTTTAGAAAAAGAAATCACAGATTTAAATTTAAAAGAAGCCACTGATAAAAACTATAAAATCTTGGAGGAAGTATTACTTAAATTTCAGGAAGAAGTCACGCAAAGAAAAGCGCGTAAATTAACACGTGATGAGAAAGGTTATTTGACGGGCAGAATTTTTACCTTCTCTAGTAAGTATGATCATTTAATGCATACCAATTTGGCTCCTAGGAGGTCTAGTATGTCGAATGTTTCAGATTCAACGTCGATTAGTACTTCCATTACAAGTGATAGTGAAGGGGAGGGCGGTGCAGGTACTTCTGCCCAAGGGTGTGACATTTCAGGCGGGACTGCTTTTTTACAGGAATTAATGAGAATGAAACGAGGCAAATATCCCCAAAACAGAGGAGTATCCTATACAAAAAAACCAGGAAGGGCACCAGAGGAGCAGGTGGTCAAGCCAAAGGATCAAGATGGAGTCAAAACAAGATCTTGGGACAAGAAAGTATAGGCTTGGAGGGGTCATCAGATGTGAATGTGATTAATCTTTCCAAAGTTGAATTAACATCAGGGATGAAGAGTCTTTTAGCTAGGGGTCTTCATTTCTGTTCTAAAATATTTGGGGATCCTTGTAGATCTAAGATTGATCTCTTTAAGTTTGTTCGTAAACTTAAACTAAAAAAGTATTTTCAATCAAATCCGATAGAGAAAGTGAATCAGGATACGGTTGTACCATCATTAAGCACTTTGTCTATTGAAGAAGTACAGGATACAGCTCTTATATTATCTATAGCAGAACGGGAGGAGGATCCTAATATTCTTTCAAGAATACTGCAGGATTTGGATGTAACATCCAGTAAAAGTATTTCCAGTGGTTTAAAGAGGAAATCCTGCTGGACTCCGAGATCTGTAGGCATGAATACATTAGATAAATTGTTTGACCTAGTATGTCAGGATTATGATAAGTATTTGGCTAACAATAAATATAGGCAATTCTCAAGAAACTTGAATCCAGAGGAACTAGCTGCACTGCAAATACTCAAACAGGATAAAGGCATTATTATCAGACAGGCAGACAAGGGTGGGAATGTGGTCCTCATGAATAAGGCAGATTATGACGATGAGATAATGTCACAATTAAATGATAAGCCATGTTATGAGAAGATTTTGGGGAATCCCATTCCCAACTTGGTATACATGATCAATAAAAGGCTATTTACTTGGCAACAACGAGGGTTACTCAGCAAGGTTGAATTTCTTTATTTAAAAGTTGATCATCCCAGATATCCATGCCTGTATACACTACCCAAGGTGCATAAGGGTCTGCCGTTTCCACCGGGAAGACCAATTGTCTCGGGCATATCAGGCCCTACGGAGAGACTTTCTGAATTTGTTGATTGTTTTTTACAACCTATGCTTCATAATCTTCCGTCTTTTATAAAGGACACCACACACATTCTTAGTATTTTGAGTGATGTAGAGTGGGAGAAGAATATGTTATTGGTCACATTGGATGTAGTATCCTTGTATACTTGTATCGAACACGAGTTAGGACTGGAAGCTATTCGATTTTTTCTGAACAAGAGATCAGCAAGCTTGTGGGAACACACTGTAATGATAATAGAAATGGTTGATTTGATTCTCACTAATAACTTCTTTTTGTTCAACAATGAGTGGTTTAGACAAAAGCGAGGTGTTGCGATGGGCTCCAAGTTCTCTTCCTCCTATGCAAATCTTTTTATGAGTTGGTTTGAACATAAATGGGTATGGGGTCCGGAATCCACTCAATGGCAAACCTACAGTATATACTGTTTTGGGGTCGGTTTATAGATGATTGTTTTCTGATTTGGACGGGTGGGGAACAAAAGTTGGTTGAATTCTGTACCTTTTTTAATTCAAATAGCATGAATGTGAGATTTACACATCATTTCAGTTCAGTGAACATTGAATTTCTAGATGTAGAGGTTTTCATTGCGGAGGATAAAATTCAAAGTAGACTTTTTCGCAAAACTACAGCTTGCAATTCTATTTTGCATGCCGAAAGTGTACACCTTAGACATCAAGTAATTTCGATTCCCTTTGGTGAACTGGTGAGAGCACGACGCAATTGCAGTTTAGATGATGAATTTTTAAATCAAGTGGATGACATGGGCAGAAGGTTCAGAGCATGAGGTTACTCGAATAAGGTGGTCAGAAGGGCACAATTTAGGGCCAAACGATTGGACAGGAGGGATACTCTGAGGATCAAAGATTCAAACAATATGGTTAACAAATTTAATGAGGTTTGACTTATTACGGATTTCAATGATGCCTCTCTAATTCTAATAAGATTCATGACCAAACATAGGAACATATTATCGCAAGATGACTCAATGAAAGATTTAATTCCAAAGAGAGTGCCTACATCATAGCGGAAAGGTAGGACACTGAAGAGTATTTTGAGCCCTAGTTTAACTACTTTGTCTCTGAGCAGGACTTGGTTATCCACACGTACCTTGGGCTTTTTCAAATGTGGCTACTGTGGTGTATGTCGTTGGGCATGCCATAATATTAAGGAATTTTCTATGGATGGGAGAGTTTTTGGAATCTGTTCAATGATCAACTGCAATACTACATATGTTATATACATAATACGATGTAAATGCACCCGAATTTATGTGGGGAGCACAATACGCCCACTGAAGGTTAGAATTGGGGAGCACATTCGGGTGCTCAAAAACAATGATGTAAGATATCCAATAGTGGCTCATATTACAACTTGTGACTCACAATCAGCTCACAAAAGCTTTGATTTTTTTTTGGATTAGAACATGTCCCTCGGGATCCGAGAGGTGGTAATAGAGAACTATCCTTACGTAGGAGAGAGGCATTATGGATAATGAGATTGAAGGCCGTAGAATTTGGCCTAAATTCTGACAGGGAATTGGAGTTCTTTCTGGGGGATTGAAAGATTATTGAATTATGTGTATGATGACATATCTGAACCGGGTAAATGTATTTCATGCTTTATTATTGCAATGGTGATGTTTTTTATTGTAATTGTATGACATTTCATGGGGGCAGTCATTATAATTGGAGTTACTAACCAAAATTCTCAAACTGAATTGTCAAAAGATTCTTCAAATTTGGTGGAGTGATATGATAGATGAATATTATAATGGGGGTGACATCAACAATTAATACTTCTGCCTTCTTCTTACTAACCAGTTGAATTTGTAGGACTGGCTATCTTTATTGAATAGTGTATAGTAAGGAATGGGGAGAGAATGCTATCCCAAAAGCATAAGGGAGTATGGATAGAAAAGCGAATTGATGTTTGACTTGGATTGAGGTTCTGATTGAGTATGCCTTGTAGTGAAGCAGGTGGCTTCTTTTTTGTACAATGGTGGTTGTGTAATGGATCGATGTTTGGGTTCTTGTGAACTACGATTGTTCTTTTCAGAAATTAGTGGATTATTTAGAAAGGATTGATTCGGCTTAATATTTTATATGATTTAGTTTGCTGTTTGGAGGGGCAATCTTAATTTGTTCATTGTAGCCTTGGAGCTCTTCATGCTGCATTTGCATAATTGTTATATTTGAATTGTACTAATTGCGTTTTGTCTTCAACACTTTTGGGAACCTTCAGTCCCATCTCCATAGTAACGGACCTTTGTCCGTTTTCTGTGTTTAGTTTGAAGTTCTGATATTATTCCCGGAAGTCTATTTAACTTCCGGGTTCGGGTTCGCGTGTCAGCGTACTCGCAAGACAGCGTTCCGAATAGGGGAGCGCCGCCATCAAGCGGATGAATTGTGATAGGTAAGTGATTGGGAGAAGGATGTCAAGGGAGAAATATGATATGGTTTGAAACTGAGGGTCATTATACCAAATGGAGGTCTTTTGTTTTTTGTTTTAGTACTTGGATGGAAGCAATTATACATCAAATTGTCGTACTTACACGGGGTCTTGAACTGAAGGTGAGATATCTAGCATGTGGTCGTATGTATTGGGTACTTCAAATAAGGATTTAGGTTGTGTTTCTAGAGTATGTCTAATAAAAAATTGATAATTACGAATTATCAATATAGTGTATTTTCTTTTCTATCTGACCAGGTGTGAATAAATTGTATTGAGCTGTCATATTAGTGGCAGTAGCTATGAAAATGGGAAGGATTTGTCTGTTGTACTGGATTTGGTGTTTATCAGGTACAGTTAGGGACTTCTGTGGATTAACAGACACTAGCTATAAAACAATGCTATTTATTGCTAGTTCACTATTGTAGTACTCATGTAAAATATATATAGGATTAATGCAGCATGATGCACAGGTCGTGTGTTCATAGATTAGAGTTATTTGATATTTTCACGTAATTTGGGGTTGCATGTAGAATTTGGTGGGCATCTGGTGATTGAGAGCACGTGTATTGGGTTTTTATTTGTGACCTATGTGGTGTAATTAGGGTACAGTATCTTTCTTGTGGTGATGTTAATAATTCTCTACTGTTAGACTAAATTTCTTTCCTCTCACGTGGTGAAGGGATCCAATTTTGGTTCAGCTGGGATTGGCACACTTTATCTAATCATGGAGTTTGAGCATTTTGGTTTTAACTTGAATAATTTGTTTACGATTTCCAGCCCTGAAGAAGTAGTTTGGGACTTAAGAGTTTCCCATGACGAAACACGTGTTGGCTTGCTTGGAGTGTATTTCCATGGATGGTTGCCGTGGGAGTTGAAGATTTGTTTCAATAAACTTTTGGATTGGATTGGAGATTGCAAAACTTGTGTTAAATTTCAAGGACGTATTTTCACCAATATTACTCACTGGAGTTTTTATATAATTGGATTTGTATAAATGTGATTATTTGTTGAGGGGGAGGGGGGCCTCACTTTGTTCTTACAAGTGTTGGGTTTAGCTTAAAACCTGGAAGGGATGGGTGTTTTCCCTTGTGCAGGCACCCCATAATAATCATTATACTTTGGCCGACTTATATCTTGAGCGCCCTTTGATCCTCTGCACTACACCCCATCAATTATACTAAATAGGAGCCATAGTCTGAGCAAGATGATAAAGCAGTTGGTACATATGATTGGAATATGAAAAAATGTTACAACTGCAAATGGGCTGTTGTCGTGCAGCATTGGAAGTCTGTATGTGTGTCAAAATAATAAAGGGAAACTCTGCCCTGGTAAGGATAGCAGTCAGGTACCATCAGTTTCTCTACAATGTCAATATACCTTGAAAGTTAAAATATGGTCCTTACCAGAAACATCCGAAACCTCAAATCCACAGGTATGCAGTCTCAACAGACATCCATTGTCATACAAAAACCAATATTTCACACAATCCAATGTTACACACAATCCACTGGTGGCATTCAAAGAAACTTGAAATGTATATACAGCAAACAATAGTCAAAGGATCCTGAAATCATTAAGTCAACTTTGTAACAAACAGTATTCAAAACTTTCCACCTGCCGCCCCACCTCCTGTTCCCGGGGCCCAGGTGGATCCTCAGGAACAAACCAGAGCTCCCCCGAGGGACACAGGCATCTGGAAGACAGATGTGTGTGTAAGACAGAGGTGGAAATGACCTGGTCTGAGGTGGTGGCAGGCAAACCAGCAGAGCATCACCTGCCTGCTGAACTGGGGCAGACCCCTACCACTCCTTCTGGGCAGATCTCTCTCCCCACCCCCACTGGCTGAGGACACTATTGTCAGAGCCCCTCCGGCTGTGATCAGAGACAACCCCACTGGCTGTCCACAAAAACGGTTGTCCCAGCCCCACCGGCTAAGGACAATACTGGCACGGACCCTGTGACCAGGGGAAACTCCTCCAATTATCCACACCAAACACAGCCCCACTGGCTGCAAATATCACCAAAGAGCACCACTCAATCACAATCACAAAAACAAAGAAACACAGCTGTTAACCCAGGAAGAAAGGGGATAGTAAATGATATATGAAGAGGAAGAGCAGCAAATTGACACAGAGGGCCTGATTACAACCTTGGCGGAGGGGGTTAATCCGTCCCAAATGTGACGAATATCCCGCCCGCCGTATTACGAGTCCATTATATCCTATGGAACTCGTAATACGGCGGGTGGGATATCCGTCACATTTGGGACAGATTAACCCCCTCTGCCAAGGTTGTAATCAGGCCCAGAATCCCAGAATCTGACGTGCGGCGGACGCCACCATTGCAAAAACAGAAGCAGTCACTTGCGTGCTACCGAAGGAAGAGGAGAAAGAGAACCTGAAAGAAAACTCCAAACAGGGGGAAGGAGATGGTGAAAATCAGAACAAAAAAAGAATCCATGTAACCAACTTCAACCCTTACTGCTCAACTGCGATCTAGACACAGCCAAAGTATATAAGCAAAAATGAGAGGCGACCAGGAAGTGACAGATACTCACTATAGCACTGGCTCCCTTTCCAGGTAGTGCCACTCCGAGCATGGCAGGGAAGACCACAGGTCCAGGCCCCCCCCAAACAGCTGGGAGCCAGGCAGAGAAGAACGTCAATCAAGGCACCTCATTCTTTACCAAGATGTTGAAGCCTTTTTCTATTCATGAAAAAAGCCAAAGACCAACCAGCCCTTTGAGTATAAAGAAAGATATTTTGGGGCATATTTATACTCTGTTTGCGCCGGATTTGCGTCGTTTTCTTTTACGCAAATCCGACGCAAAACTAACTCCATATTTATACTTTGGCGTTAGACCCATCTAGGGCCAAAGATCTTGGAGTTTGCATCATTTTTTAGCGTGGACACCTTGCTTGCGTTAATGATATCCAAGGTAGGCATTCCAGTCTAAAAAATGACTCCAAGGCATGTGCGCCGTATTTACACTCCCGGGCAAAAATGACGCCCGGGAGTGGGCGGGTCAAAAAAAATGACGTCCAGCCGCTTTAGCGTCATTTTTTAACGCCTGGTCAGGGCAGGCGTTAAGGGACCTGTGGGCTCGGAAGGAGCCCAGAGGTGCCCTCCCATGCCCCCAGGGACACCCCCTGCCACCCTTGCCCACCCCAGGAGGACGCCCAAGGATGGAGGGACCCATCCCAGGGAACTTAAGGTAAGTTCAGGTAAGTATTTTTTTTTGTTTGTTGGGTGGCATAGGGGGGCCTGATTTGTGCCCCCCTACATGCCACTATGCCCAATGACCATGCCCAGGGGACATAAGTCCCCTGGGCATGGCCATTGGGCAAGGGGGCATGACTCCTGTCTTTGCTAAGACAGGAGTCATTTCAATGGGGGTTGGGAGTAAAAAAAAATGGCGCTAATCGGGTTGAGGCAAAAATTTTGCCTCAGCCTGACTTGCCCCATTTTTTGGCGCCCAAGCTCCATTTTCCCCTACGCCGGCGCTGCCTGGTGTAAGTCATTTGTTTTGATGCACACCAGGCAGCTCCGCCGGCTAACGCCATTCCATAAATAAGGCGCCCGCATGGCGCTTTGGAATGGCGTTAGCCGGCGTTACATTTTTTGACGCACAACTGCGTTGGCGCAGTTGTGCGCCAAAAAGTATAAATACGGCCCTTTATTTACGTGCACGGAGACCACTGGCTTGAGAAGGCAAGTGCAAGTAGTCCAAATAAGGAAGTCATTCACAAGCTTTTATTTCTGCAAACCACAAGGTGTGTTCATGCATCTCATTAATTCTTAACATTAGCATGTGATCATTTCTCAAACATTGCAGAAGGTATTACTGTTAATTCTTTATAGTGCACCAAATAAGGTAAGGTAAGTACAATAAGGAAGTTGCAAAACATAGCCTACTGGCCTGATTACGACTTCGGCAGAGGGGGTTACTCTGTCCCAAATGTGATGGATATCCCGTCCACCAAATTACGAGTTCCATAGGAGATTTGGGACGGAGCAATCCCCTCTTCTGAAGTTTTAATCAGGCCCTACGTGTCTCATATTGCAAGGTGGAACGTTCCATCTATCATAGGCGACAAGTACACAGGATAGCACATTTCTTCATACATATTGCTTCAGATAGCGAGCAATGATATTTCATGTGAGCTATCTTGACAGCAAGCCTTGAATCATAATGCGTTCTGAGTAAACAAAAAAGAACATAAACAAAGTTCACCTTGGTTATGGGCTGTTCAACAAACAGGCCTTGTAATCATTGAGTATCACAGGGCTTAGCAGGCCCATAAACCGACCCCAGATAAAATGCAATTCTACAACCCCTTATTAAATGACTGCGGCTGGCTGCCCACCGTTTTCTCCTGTAGACCTTCTGACTGAAGCACTTCTAGGTCACCTTCATGTCCCAAGCCTCTTCCATTATCCTTATGCTCATGGAATAATAATGGTCTATTGCAGAATCTGGATTTAATTACTTTTTGTAATGACAATGATATCTTAGCTCTCCAGGAAACATGGGCTGAGTTTAGCTGATCGATAACAGGTTTAATTGAGTACTGGAAGCCGGCTTTCAGAAAGCAGAAGTATGGCAGATCAAATGGGGGGGCTTATCTACATACACCTCAGTCAAATTACAGGGGAACATTGATGTAATAATGCTGCAAGAGAGATGGCTGTTAGGAATCAAAATCAGCAAGTGGAGACCGAAGTGCTATCTTCTTTTGATCAATGTTTACATCAGCCCTTGTGCAAGGAGAAGAGGTTCAAACTAAACTGTTTAATTTGGATTCTATGTGAATTAGCCACGGGCCATCCCAAATCAGACTGTCTGATAACTGGGGACCTTAATACAAATCTCTATCAAGAGCACCATGAGGATTTCGATGGGTCCCCTCTAGGGAGCTGTCAGTACATCTTCGAACAATCTAGGCCAAAGGGCTGTTTATGGAGCCCGCTAGGTGAACTCAAGCATCTTCAACTCTGCAGTGTGAGCTACAAAGTGCTGAATGGTCGGTTTACACAAGACATTTCACTGAATTGGTCAAGAACCAATGGAAAATCCTGCTCTTATCTTGATTATACAATCTGCAACTTGGAAATGCTCCCTTTTGTAGAAAGTTATCATATTCTCCCATATACAGAGAGTGATCATAGTCCACAACTCATCAACATAAATTTGAATCTATCTTATCACGCTTCTGCCAGGATCACATGTAAAGGAATGCATACTGAGAACCTTAAACATCTTAAATGAAGTGCTACTGTCAGTGACATCATTATGGCAGACAGCACTTAGTTCCTGGCAGAAGCTGGGATATGTGATGGTTCTCCGATAAGAGAATGGATGAGCCTTATTACCCGCCTGCTTGCCAAATTTTCTTGGCCAGCTCAACAACACAGCTCTACTAAACCAATTGCTGCCTCAAAGGCAATTTTGGATCTAAAGAAAGCCCATAGCAAGGCCCTGAGGTGTGTTTGAAAAACCCCTGGAGTAAAGAAGACAACTGGCGTTTTTAAGCTGATATAGAAAATCTACAGGCAAGCGATCTTTGCACAGAAGCAGAAACTCCTGCAACACTTTTGGCCAATTCTCATTTGTGCAAGCATGAAATCTAATTCCAGGAACTTCTGAGCCCTGGTGAACATGCAACTGAATGGAACTGGTAGGCTGTGCCAATATCACCAAATCGGAATGGGCATTTTTCATTATTCTGCATTTCCAGACAAATGAGGATGAAGATCTGCTGCCAGATAGGGGCCATCAAAGGGCATACATAATCGTCACTCAATGCCGGTCCCAAGATTGAAATGGCCTGCTTTCTCCAAATACTGACTTGCCTTTTATGACAAGTTGGCTTGAGCATGTAATTTCAAAGGCAAGGTCCGATGGGGCACCCGGGCCCATTGGCCTACCACAAGCCCTTGCTAAGCAAGACATCACACGTTGGGCTAGTTTTCTCTCCACACTCTTTGATTACTGCATGAGGACCTCAGTTATCCTAGATTCCTGGGAAAGGACTATAATTCACCCAATTTAAACAGGGGGTTCACAATCTGGCCCGGTTGATTACAAGTTAATTGCGCTCTTGGATAACTGGATGCCAATCTGCTCCTGGAGGATCTACTGCTGTGGGTGGAGTCAAAGGGGCTTATTCCCCAAAATCAAACAGTTTCCACAGCAAATTCTGGCACACTAACCACCTTGCTGGCAGTTTCGTTTTTAATGGACAAGGTAACATCTTTGCACTTCTCTTTTGCACCTTTGTTTTGCTCACTTTAAAGCGGCATTTGATTGAGTTCCTCAGGGGGCCACTTGGTCCAAATTAAAGAAGTGGGGAATCTCCACAAAACTTCTGGAACCTATAATCCAGTTACATACCAACATTTGGATCCATATTAAACTAGAGGATGGTACCCATCTATCAGGGACATCCCCACCTCTAAGGGGGGTAAATCAGGGATGTGTATAGCCCCTTTACTTTTTAATTTGTGTATTGCTGACCTTTCACAGTCCCTTGATTTCATCAACAATCATCTCACCAAGATCGGGGGAGCACAGATCAGTAACTTGCTGTTTGCTGATAATCTGGCTCTATTTAGCTCTACGAAAATAGGGCTTCAATGCCTACTTAGTGAGCTTCATGCATACACAGCGATAAGCAACCTGGACGTCAACCTGAAGAAAACAAACATTGTTACTTTTGGATGGACAAAGTGTTCTACAATGGCAACACGTTTGTGATGTAATAATCATATAAGTTCCTGGGGGTACGTAGCGTTGACAGGGTACCTTTATAAGGCAACACAAGGAAATCAAAGCAAAGGCACTGTGTCACCACGTACCTCTATCAAAACCATAAAGGGCCTCAGTCTGTCCCCTCTTCTTGAACCTATTAGGGCCAACATTTCTCCCACATTGCCCTATGACTCTGAAATCCTAATGGGCAAGGGCAGCAGGCTATTAAGCCAACTCATAACAAGGACATATACATTTGTCTTCTGGTTCCCAAAGTATTCATCTCCTGCTTAGATTAGGATGGAACTGGGCATTCTGAATCAGCTGGCTGTTGGGGCTGGTGTCTACCTCAGTCTGCATGACAAGCTGTGGGGGGCTATGCCTGGGTGCTTTGAGGCACAGCTGTGGTCTGAAGTTGGTTCTAGTGGCCCAAGCCATAAGCATTATCAGTTTCTTGAGGACTGTCAGCACCTCCTGAAGGTGAAGGAACTCTGGGTCAGCAACCACAGTCAATCACTGGGTATTAAAACGTGTCCATTTCTGGCCATACCACTGTGATAGAGCCACTTTAGCCAAGCGCAAACATGCTTGGGCCATCATCAATATGTGACAGCGAGCATTTGCCTTGCCTAACTGGGCCTGCACATACTCTAATTATTGCAAGGCAAGATTTATGATCCTTAGGGTGCAAGAGTGGCCGTCACTGAAGCACTATGCTGGCCTACGTTGATCCACATAGGTAGCATCCTTCAGGGGCTATGGCCAGTGTAAAGAATCACACACACTCATTGTGTGCCTCTTTCCAGCACTGTTGAATACGTACAAAGCCATGCTATCAATCAATCAATCAATCAGTTCTAAAGCACGCTACGTACCCTTTAGGGTTTCAAGGCGCTGAGGGGAGGGGGGGTAGCTGCTAATGGTCAAAGAGCCAGGTCTTGAGGAGTCTCCTGAAGGTGAGGAGGTCCTGGGTCTGGCGCAGGGAGGTCGGGAGGGAGTTCCAGGTCTTGGCGGCGAGGTGGGAGAAGGATCTGCCGCCGGAGGTCTTGCGTTGGAATCGGGGAACGATGGCGAGGGAGAGGTTGGCAGAGCGGAGTTGGCGGGAGGGGACGTAGAAGTTGAGTCTGTTGTTCAGGTAGGCGGGTCCGGCGTTGTGGAGTGCTTTGTGCGCGTGGGTGAGGAGTTTAAAGGTGATCCTCTTGTCCACGGGGAGCCAGTGGAGGTCCTTCAGGTGGTGGGAGATGTGGCATCGGCGGGGTACGTCGAGGATCAAGCGGGCGGAGGCGTTCTGGATGCGTTGGAGTCGTTGGATGTCTTTTGCTGTGATGCCTGTGTAGAGTGCGTTGCCGTAGTCAAGTCTGCTACTGACGAGGGCCTGGGTCACCGTTTTTCTGGTTTCCGTCGGGATCCACTTGTAGATTCTATGGAGCATGCAGAGGGTGTTGAAGCAGGAGTAGGAGACTGCATTGACCTGTTTGGACATGGTGAGAGCGGAGTCGAGGATGAAGCCGAGGTTGCGTGCGTGGTTGGCTGGAGTAGGGGGGGTCCCAGCGTGGTGGGCCACCAGGAGTCATCCCAGGCCGAGGGGTTGCGTCCGAGGATGAGAACCTCCGTCTTGTCGGAGTTTAATTTCAGGTGGCTGTTTCTCATCCACTCGGCGATGGATTTTGGCCTCTAGCTCAGCCGGCACCTAAGGAAATCTACCAAACCTGCACATTTTTGAAAACTAGACACCTAGGTGAATCCAAGATGGGGTGACTGGTGGGGCTCTCACCAGGTTATGTTACCCAGAGTCCTTTGCAAACCTCAAAATTGGTCCCAAAAAACACTTTTTCCTCATATTTCGGTGACAGAAAGTTCTGTAATCTGAGAGGAGTCACAAATTTCCTTCCACCCAGTGTTCCCCAAGTCTCCCGATAAAAATGGTTCCTCACTTGTGTGGGTAGGTCTAGTGCTCGCGAAAGGAAATGGCCCAAAACACAATCTGGACACATCAAAATTATCAAATACAAAAATACCTGTTTTTGCGGGGGCACCTGTGTTTTTGGTCCTGGGCTCAGCAGCCATCTAGGGAAATCTACCAAACCCAAACATTTCTGAAAACTAGACACCCAAGAGAGTCCAGGGAAGTGTGACATGCGTGGATCCCCCAGTGTTTTCTTACCCAGAATCCTCAGCACACCTACAATTTAGCTAAACAAATCAAATTTTTCCCACATTTCTGTGAGGGATAACTGCACAGGGACAGATTTCCTACCACCCAACATTCCTCTCAGTCTACCGGTAAAAATTATACCTCACTTGTATAGGTGGGCCAAGTGCCTGTGACAGGGAAGAGACAAAAACATGTCGAAATTGAGGGGGAACCAAAGCGGGTCCTAAAGGGCAGTTTGAAAAAAAAAGATTTTTAGGCTGACAAGTGCAGCAGAATTTTGTATCGGTGTAGATGAGACAATGCTGGGTGGTAGGAATTTTGTAGGTTCCTGCAGATTCCGGAAGGTTCCATCACAAAAATATGGGAAACGTGTGATTTCCAGCAAAGTTGGAGGTTTGCAGGGCATTGTGGGTACGAAAATGGTGCGGGTGCATGTGGAGAACACCACCCTGGACTCACCCATATGTTTAGTTTTCAAATGTGTGTATGTCTTGTGGGTTTTTCTACATGGCAGCATCCCAAAGTCCAAAAGTGCAGCCCTCACCATTCCAAGTGGGACGATTTTGAAAGTTAGCCAAGCTCTCATGGCCCAAATGTAAAACCAAAACCCCAAATAATCAAATGTCCTCTTGCTTGCCATGGGATAAGATGTTTCAGTGTGTGGGGGAGAGCTGAAAGACTGTTACCCCTTTCAGTTGGGGTGGGGGCATAACCAGGTCCATACTGGTTGGTAGCCACCACCCCACTATTTTTTTAATTCCCTGGCATCTAGTAGACTTTCTTCCCCCCGGGGTGTGGATCGGAGGTAATTGCCCAATCTGCCCACTGGTGGGCAGAACAACTTTGGCCCCATTTATTTGGAGTGAGTGTATGGCCATACGCCCACCCTCTTATTTTGAAAAGAAAATCTTCCACTGGTCTCTGGTGGGCTTTCTGCCCACCTTGGGGGCAGATGGGTCTTCCAAAGATAGGCCGATGGCTAACAGTAACGTGCCCCTATGTGGAGCAACCCTTGCTCAAGGGGCTGCCCCCCCAAACAAAACACACACACCAATACCTGGTGCCTAAGTGGTTTCTTCCCCCCCCCCCGGGGTCAGATCAGCCTAAAAGAAATAGGCAGATATGCCCCAAGGGGAGCAGAAATGGCCTAAAATAAATTTGCCCCCTCCAGGGGAGTGATCCTTGCCTAAGGGGTAGCTCCCCTTGAGTGAAATAGGTGCAAAAACAAATCCCTGGTGCCTAGTGGTTTCTGACCCCTTTGGGGGCAGATCGGCCTAATAAAAATAATAAAAAAGTGCACAGGCTACCACTCACTTTGTGAGCGCTGAAGCAGGGCACTTACACCAATCACAAAGCTGCTGTCATGCTGTTGGTGATGGAAATTACGTGAATGCGTCTCCAAAGAAAGGTATTTTTTTATAATTTCTTAATTTTTTTATCCACATCCCACCCCGCCGCCACTGAGTCTGCCACCAGGAATTTGCCCGCAATGATAATGTTAGGGTAAAGAGCACAAAAAATCTGCCTGAGCAGACCACCAAAAGTGAATATAAAGCTACTTATTGGTGTGAGAAGTAGCAGTCAAGATGGGGACCTGACTGCTGAACAGCAGCAGTCATTCAATTGGCAGCTTGTATGCCACAAAGTAGTGTACAGTTCAGGAATACTCAACAAGTTTTACTAGCCTTGTGAGATTACACAGGACAGGTGAGTACCTTGAATTGAGCCGTCACATGAACAAACAAAACAAAGAAGGAGTTTGTAAAGAGAAAAGCAAAGCAGAAGTGTGGTGGGATTGAGCCCACTCCATAAATAAATAAACAGAAAAGCATGGTGCCCATCTTACATCTAACCAAAGTTAAGGATATATATTACAAAATACAAGAATAATTAGTAAACAAATTACGGAATGATGATTAGAAAAAAGGAAGTTAAACATTCAAAATATCATGATGGCTGAACAAAATCTTGTGAGATATAGAAAATGCCATCTTGGAGTCAGTTCAAACATCAGGAGGAAGAACAAGGCTTTTTGTCATATTATTATCAGACAATAATCCATGCGCAGATCCTAAGAAACAAGTTCCATGCCGTCTGGAGAAACCAAGAAACGAAAGCATAAAAAGAGAACATGAAAACCAAACAAATAAATATAATTAATATACATTTAAAAAGTCAGTGGAGGATAGACGCTAGGCCCAGGTGAAATTTAAATTATGCTGGCTTAATTCATGTAATTTGATGAATTTCGCATTCAGCCTGTAACACACAATTCCAGAAATTACACCTGTTCTCAAAGCTTAGCACAACAACTGTACTGTCAGACGTAAATTAAAGGCAATGTGAAAAATATTTGTGCATCATTTCAAACAGTAATAAAGTGAAAGCACAACACAAGAAAAATCCCTCACCAGAAAGATAGAGTCAAATTTAATTAATTATTTGACATCAAAACAGCATTCCTACCTGATTTCAATTGGAAGTTATCACTTGTTAAATATAGGTTAACCCAATGTCATCCCATGAGTAGAGGTAGTCCTTGCAATAGTAAAAATACATTTTAGAATTTAGAAAGATGTGTAAAAGTATTTGTTCAGCTATTTAAATATACTGCACCCTTCCAGTTAGGCTGTGTAGGGCTTGCCCTAGAAGTGAAAGATATATGTATTGAGAAGGAATGTTTTGGCCTTGCAAAAGGTTTATTTTGCCGGGTTGAAAATTGCACTTTAAACTGCATACACAGCCTGCAATGACAGGCCTGAGACATGTTTAAAGGGCTACTGAATAGGTAGCACAATAAGTGCTGCAGTCCCACTAGTACCATTTAATTTACAGGACCTGGGTTCTTTACTAGGGTCCTATATATAAAATTAATTGTGCCAATTAGGTGGAAGCCTATGTTACCATGTTTATAGGGGAGGGCCCAATCACTTTAGCACTGGTTGGCAGTGTTAAAGTGGCAGAGTCCTAAACCTCAACAAAAACTGGTTCAGAAAACAGGAGGGTGAAGGCAGAAAAGATAGTACCAAGTCCAACATAATCTCTCACCAGCCAAAAGCCAGGGTAGACTAAGCAATACCTTAATGGGCTTTCCTGCTTAGGTGATCGAACATGGATAAAGCTCCTGTTATGCAGTGGCACTTATCATTTCTACGCCTCTCTGATTTCATTTGGATCCCTCTGTCTACACTCTCCTGAGCCACTGGATTGTCCAATGTTGAACTCTTCTCCTTATTTGTGAAAACCCATCTGTGCAGCTCCTAACCTTTACTTGCTCACAGATGCATCTCAGTAGGCAGACAATACCAGCACAGTCAACAAGGAGATGTCGCCCATTCTGCCTCTTGAATCAGACTACTGTCCCCATCTCAAGTAAAATTTTACCCAGATCGAATAATTAGGCTCTGAATTTTCTCGTACAAAACCATAGAAATTCAGCAGTTATAGTTATTTCAAGTAGCTATTCCTCGCACCCTATGGTTACTACAACTGGTGCACAGTTTTTTCTTCAATGATTTGACTGCTGATGTTTCCTTTATATTTTTAATGACGTTATAGAAGTTGTAATGAGAGCCATAATATCTGGGATAATTAGCAGTGCATGACGAGGGTGCAAGTTATAATTACTTTACGGCATGAGTTATAGTTACTTGAAATCTATATACATATATATGAATATATGTGTTAAAAATGATACACAGACATATATATTTATATATATATATACATATATATATATATATATATATATATATATATATATATATATATATATATATATATATATATGTATATATATATATATATATATGTCTGTGTATCATTTTTAACACATATATACATATATATGTATTTATATTTCAAGTAACTATAACTCGCGCCGTAAATACATATATATATGTCCACACATAAACATATTTAAAAGCTGTTTACCTGCCATATACTTACATTTCCACAATTTTCTTTGTAAAAGGCATCAGTTGTAAATACAAGATCATTATAAAAAATGCAGTTCGAAAAGCCTTTCGTTGGAAAGGCATTTTCATTATAAAGCCTTCATTTTAAAGTCTTATTGTTGTTTAGCCTTCATGATAAAGGTTGTTTCCCTCCACTGCTAGGTGGAAGCTCCAAGTAGGGATACTGCGTAGGCCTGTCTTCCAGCTGTAGGGTTAGCAAGATGTTCCCTATGTCTTCCTGTGGGTTCTCTGAGGTTTCTTAGAATGTGTGTGGGGTGGTGATAGCCCTGGTTATTAGGCACCAACACTTCCACTCTACCTCCCACCATTTCAGGGGCTGTATTCTGAGACTGGCTATTCAGTCCAGGGTCTGTACCCTGAGGCTGAGCAGATGACAAAGATCAGTCCTTCCTCCCCCTTGCACCCTGTTTCCGCCCACCAGAACTTCCCCCTCTATTTTTAGAAGGGGTATGGGAACGTCTTCCTCCCAAACTAGTCCGGGACCTGTCTAGGTCACTGTGTACAACCTCCTCACTCTGTACTCCCAGGTACCTTCCCAGGCACTGTGGTACTAACCCCAAAGTCTGCCTCCTTTGCAAGCTCCTTGGATCAGTTAGCTTGCAGTCAAATAGGTGTTGGTACAGCTCTGTGAAACAATTACTGAGCATGTGGTCTTTAAATATTAGATCATATAGCCCTTTATACCTAATCACTTGGCTTCCCTTCATCCAACCACTCAGTGTGTTACTGGAGAAGTCCAGAAAAACTACCCAAGTCTGGCTGGCCAGTCTGCAGCTGACCCTAAACCTTAATTGGTATTCCTCTGTGGTGAGCCTAAACCTAGCAATAAGTGTTGCTTTTATGGGGTTTGTAGGAAATCTGGTTGGTCACCCCCAAAGTCAACAGGATATCCCTCCTTACAACTGGAATGTGCCTAAAGAGACTGCTCCCCAAAGCTCCTCTGGGAACCTATGTATGCTAGAGGCTACCTCATATGCTACAAACCATCTATAAATATCATCCTTAACTTCAAAGATGGACATCGGGTCTTTAGAAATATGGACTCCTTGATCATCTTTGGACACTGCGGTATCACTGCCACCATTTCTGCTGGACTCTGACAGCTGTTTGGCCTTCAATCCCAGCTCTTTTAGATTCAGCTCATGAGCCAACAACATCTTTCTCTCCTCCTAGGCTCTCTCTACCTTAGCCTTCCTCTCCTCCACTAAAGCTTTTCCAGCCAGCCTCAGCATTTCTCTCCTCTGCAGCCAGTCTGGCTAGCTGCAGCTTCAGGTCCCTCTCAGCCTGTCTGTTCTTAAAATCTACAGATGACAGGATGTGGAGGGATACACTGATTACTGTATTGGATCCAGCAAGGGACTCTATCTCTGTGTAACACTCCTTTCTCATCCGGACCCACTGCTAAGTAATTTGTCTCCTCCTCTTCATTATACTTCTCATGGCCTTCACCCTCTTGGTCTTCTGTGGATGTATTTGCCTTGCGCTCCATCTCAAATTCATACAGGGCATTCCAAAGGTTCTGCTTAGTTGACCCCTCTTTCATGGCTAGGCCCTTCTCCTTTAAGAGCTTTTGCAGCTCAGCCTTGATGAGGTCATCAAGGAGGACCAGCTCTCTCCCATTGTAGTATGCTATGCAATTGGAATCCATTTAATTTCTGGCAAGGTATCACAGGTGCAACAACAAAAGAGTCCCAATTGTGTAAGGGTGAGGTAGGAATCAAATTTGGAAAAACTGCACATTTGAGAGAAAGAAGGCTTGAATTGGTGTCAAATTATTTCTCTTTGACTTTAATGTAACACAGACTTACTGTATCACTATATGGCACTGCACAAACAGAAGTCCAAATCTCGCTGCTGAACATGAAATGGCTGGGACAAGAAATGCTGACTTTCTAAAAGTCATATTTTCACAAATGTGGCTTAAATGTCAGACTTTCCTATTAAAGATGGTTTTAAATTATTAATTCTTAGGGTTCTTTAAACACCAAACTTGACATTTATACCTGTTCTGAATTAGATGTTAGCACTTATTAAATGTAATATGCTTTTTACTACCAGGACATGTGAAAGTTTTAAGTACACATTCATCTTATTGAATGCACTGCCCCCTGCCCTGTTGGCTGATTGGGGCCTACTCTAAGGGTGACTTATATGTATAAAAAAGGAAGGTATAGTCCTGGCAAAAGGCTTACTTTTCCAGGTCGAAATAGCACTTTAAACTGCACACACAAGCTGCAATGGCAGGCCTGACACATGCTTAAAAGGTTACTTATTTCTCAATAAGTGCCGCAGGCCCACTTTCTAAGCACCAACTTTCATCACAAAAGATGTCCTTTCTCATTAAGGGCCTGCCAATTGTTCCTACAATCCGTCCCAATTTTTTAGATCTTCAGTCAAAAGTGCTACACTTTTTTTTAGAAATGTTCACCTACAGGCCTTTTTTCAAGACAATACCTATGTCCCTAGTAACTCCAATGCTAATTTTAGTCACCATCTATCTTCTCCCCACCATATAATACCTTGCTTCTAGCAATACATACCTTTAAGAGTATGGTTCTCTAAGTCACTGCTACTCTAGAGCAAAAACGTCAGTTTATTCCCTGCAATTTCTCTGCTCAGGAGAAGTGGGTTCTTAATGATCACAAAATCGATACATCCATTGTGATTAAACCAGCAGATAAAGATGGTGGTGTTGTTGTCCATGATAGAGACCCATATACAACTAAAATGAATAGACAGTTGGTTAGCACTAATCATTATCTTAAACTGAACTCTGACCCCACCAAAGACATTCAGAACCTGATTTGTAGCAGTATTCCTGAAAGAGGAGAGACAGATGGTTTTCTTAATCAAAATTAATTTCCGTTTCTGAATACTGCATTTCCAAGGACACCCGCAATTTACACCTCACCCAAAGTCCATAAGAATGTAGAATTACCTCCTGGACAGCCAATTAGATCAGGTTGTTGAACCATTGGGCCATCATATTTACTTTTTATTAAGGATTTTGCACCAAAGACTGCCATGCTATTAAAGGGATGGGATGGATTTAATTAACCAGGTGGAACATCTTCCCTTCAAACCTGGCACCAGCATGCTCTTTACTTTAGATGCTGAATCATTTTATACTAAAATTCCCCAAAAGGATGGCATTGCAGTAATTGAAAAAGTACTCAATGAACGGGTGCATCCCCAGTCTGTCCTCACTTCCTTCATTTTGGAACTCCTTCACTTATGCTAACAATAAACTTTTTCTATTTTGATGTTCAGTACTATCAGTAGGTGAAAGACATATTAATGTGGGCCATTTTTGCCCCACAATTTGCAATACTTTTCATGGATAACCTTGAATCTAAAAAAATTCTCTCTGAAATCAATCCATTTCTCGAAAACATTGTCTTATGGAAACATTATGCAGATGACATTTTTATGATTTGGCATGTGTCCACAGAACCAATGACCAATTTTCTGAATGGCTCAATATTAATTGTACTTGGCTCAAATTCACTTTGACAGATAGTAACCCACAAATTCCTTTTCTGGGTCTATTGTTAAAAACTTCAGAGGCTAAGCTATATACTTCACTGTATTGAAAACCGATAGAAAGAAACACTCTTTTATCCTACACAAGTTATCTCCCCAGGGCACTGAGAGACTCACTCCCTATTCTCAGTTTATTTATACTAGAAGGAATTTCGTTTTTCAGGAAGCCAAAACCATCTCTCAAAAATTGATTGCTAGAGGCTACCCCCATAAACTTGTAAAACGCTCAATGAAGAGAGCATGGAACTGTCCTTGTGATGTAGTACTAACTCCCAAAAAGAAAACAAAGAGCGCTTCGTCTGTGTGACAATCATGGTACCCTATTACTAACCAACTAGTTAGCAATTTGAAGCCTTGGCCAATTTTGAATGTGGGTGACCCATGTGTCGAAATATCCTTTGTTGTATTTCACAAAAGTAAAAATGTGAAAGATCATTTGCTAAAGGCCAGTCTTCCCTCAAGTTCCACTAGCCATACTCTGAATAACTTCTGGGGCCTGACCTCACTAATAGGACATTCTAGAGGGCATATTTACAAGAAAGTGGCGCATCATATATGATGCGCCACTTTTCTTTCAACCCCCTTACCATCACCTAACAACATCATGGTTGCGCCGTATTTACAATACATCGCACAATGGCAGTCGTTAGCATAGTAGTGTCAACATTTTTGACGCTATTGTGGCTCTTTGCTACATTAGCATCAAAAATGTTGATGCTAGTGCAGCAAAGCACAGGGAGGCCCATTGAATATAATGGGTGCATAATTTTAAAGCCAAATTATGTAAAAAACGATGCAGTGAAATGTTGTAAATTTCACTGCACTATTTTTTCAGGCTTCCCTGTGCCAGAACACCCCCTTGCATACATTATGCCTGACGCAGGCATAATGTGGCACGAGGGGTCACAAAGTGGCACAATGCAAGCATTGTACCACTTCGTAAAATGGGTCAGCAGAGAAGCCGCCTTAGCGCCGCCTGAGAGTCCAAAAAATGATGCCATGTAGGCACTAAGGTGGCACAAGTGGCTTGTAAATAGGCCCCTAAGTGTGGACACTGTAGTGTTTGACAGTTCACAATTGAGATAAAAGAATTTGCCTATGTTAATACTAAATTTGCTTAGATCAGTTTTCTAACTGTGATACCTTGAATGTAATTTATGTAATCTTAAGTCCCTGCAATCAAATCTATATTGGCCAGACGATGCAGAAAATCTGTATACACATCTGTCAACACAGAAGTCGCTTATGATTTAAAGTTACCAACACTCCATTTGCTAACCATTTTTTGGCAAACAGACATAGGGAAAATTACATTTGTTGGCAAGTGTTCACTATCAGTAAGCTACCACTGAGGGGTACGGACATTAATGCACAACTAAATAAAGAGAAACTAATAGTTTTAGAACTGGCCTCATCCGCATGGAATATTGGTTGGTACTTGTTTATTCGTACGGTAATTTTTTCATTTGCTCTGATGACTCCTTGATCCTGCGGGCATTATGTTTGCTGCAGAACTAGTACTGAATTCTTAAACTTCTAATTGAATTTTTATTTTCATTTTCTTATACAATGACTGTTAGTTTACACAGTTTTTTTTCCCATTTGCTGTTTTCTTCTGTTTCTAGTTCATTTCTTCAACTGATTGTGATTTCTCTATGAACTGGTTTCATTTGAAAACTTTCCTCATGGTTTGATTTGATTTGTTATTTTCTAATTTTTTATTTAATGTTGTGCCCCTGTTTCCGAATGGTTAATACTGTGTAACTTTGTTCCATTGTGTCCTTCATTATTACTTGGTAACTGTTTAACACCTGCCCTAGCTCTATTGTTTTCATCTGTTTCACTCCACTCATATATGGCAGCCATTTCTTGCGACCATTTGATATTAGTGTTGCTGGTTTCTCCTCTTAAATGCAATTACCTGGTATCGTCACAGACTCCCTTTCATGTCCCCATCACTAAGGTATTCTCCCTCAGTCATGCACACTACTTTTTATTTGGTACACTTGAGCATGATGCTTGTCCCCTTTTTTTATTATGCATTATGGTTTACATACTGCATTTTTGTTTAATGTGTACATTTTTAATAGAGCCTTAATAATTAATTGGCCTATCTACTAGTTTCCCTAACCTGTTGGCTGACTGTGTGGCTTTTTAAGATGGCAGCTGCTCCCTCATACTCAGTCTTTTTCTTACAAGAGCATTGTAATTTGCAATGTTTCTATTATGCTTTGCATTTAACCTTGCGGCTCGCCCACATACATGTCCCGTCTCGATCGGAGATTAATAGATAGTTTGGACTCACGGACTGGGCGCATTTGGTTTATTAGTGAGTGATGGAAACAAGTTTCCTTTGTCTCGTAGTTCTGATTTCTTCAGAATGGCCCACATTGACATTTCATTTAATTCTATCCCTGCAGGTCACTTTTCCCCAGCACTTGAAGGCTTTCTACCCATATAAGCCTTAAAGTATACTCTAGTGCCCTCATCTGCATGGCACACATATCTCTTAGCTTTGCCAACAACTAGGAATAATGTACTTCCTGTTGGTTATACAGTAGACATGTTGTTGCGACCAGTGTGTTAGCAGGACCAATTCCTGTTATCCCATCTATGCTTACGTGGATTCATAATATGTGGCTCCACATTTTTGGAATCGGTTAGTTTTCATGGACTTCCTTCTTCCCAATAGATTACTCTAATTGCTAGGTGACTACACATCACTAATTCCTTCACTCACCTTTCAGATTTTTGTGTGCTGCACAAGTGATTATTCACTTATGTTGCATTACTATTTCTGAATCTTTTTGGCATTTAAATTTGAATTCTCAATCAAGTAATGTTTTATCCTTTTTTGTCCCCCCTTCTTTCCTTTTTCCACTCTTTTCCTCTTCCTCTTAGCTGGCATGTGATTACTATTGGCGTAATCATCTTTTCTGTCTCAGGCACAATTCCCTGAGTTCTAATGATGATCCCTTCAATTTGCTTTAGAGATCGAAATGCCATTGACTGCCATACCTTAACTCATTAACTATTTGTAATTGTTTTTTTGTATGATTATTGTATGAGTGATTGGATTTGACACAAATTACTGTATTGCATTGTGTCACATGAATATGTCTGAGTTCACTAATTGGATATTATTATATGGTTTCACTAATATATCATTGAATACCATGTGTAAATTAAAATTCTCATACATATGAGTGTACCGTCTGGGCCTGAGGCAAATTACTGTGTTCTCTTTTGGTCACACCAAACATGCTTGAGGTTGATTACTTGACTTTATTTATTTACATGTATGTTTCCCTTCCTCCATTTGTTCATGATTTTTACTAATAAATACTCATTCATTTTGATGCTATACATAGACTTCATTGTATCTCTTTGTGCACATGATTGTGGGACCTTTGTTTTCTGTAAAATACGCAGGCCCACTAGAAGCATTTATTTTAAAGGCCACTGGTACATTTAGTACTATTTTACTAGGCTCTTACAAGTAAATTAAATATGTCAATTGGGTGTACACCAATTTTACCATTTCTAAAGGGGAGAGCACAGCCACTTTATCATTATTCAGCAGTGGTTAATTGAGCAAAGTTTTAAAAGCCAACAAAAATGGGTTCAGAAAACAGAAGATTGAAGGCAAAAAGCTTCGGGATGACCCTGCAGAAAAGGCCAAGAGTAAACAGCTTAATTATGTGCCATTTGCACAAAAACCTATCTGTGAATCGACAGGGACAGCAAGATGTGAGAAGTTGTTCATAGTGCTTTGAATAAATGCATCCTCATGCCAGAAATTGATGCGAAGATGCATCTCCTGAGAAAATATTGGGTGAAATGACAGATTTGCACTTGCATAATTACATGTAATTGCTATTAATTTGTCTAAATTTTGCATAATTATGTGAATTTCACATACCCCTAAAGACTCCAGTGCAAACAAAACAGAAACTTCGAAAACTCCTAGCAGACGGTGTGTAATATATCCCAAAGAAAACTGAAACATTATTTACATTATCAAATACTAGACTATTTACATTTATCTAAGTAAAGAAGGTAAACTGAAAAATTCATCCGCATGCCATAGGAAGAGCCCTGCTTGAACATACCGCTCTATAGAACAAGATAAAGTAAGGATTGGTGCAGCTAGGTACACAGATTGCACCGATTGTAACTGCTCACAAAATGTTAGGTACCACATCAGTAAACATTATGTGGTGGATTTGGTGTCACTGGAAGCACTCAAAGGATCTATCAACAAATATCAGAAAAACCTAATGAAAACCAGAAATAATCTAAGAGGAAAGAACTGTCAAATAAATAAACAAACAAATAGAACTGACAGCATACAAACAGCCTGAATGGTAGAGTGGAAACATGAGTACCCTAAAACAAAGACAATTTGAAAACTTTCAAAAGGATATGCAAAAGCAGCATCGGCTAACTCAAATCTCAAGGGGAGGGGCTGGCGGGGAGGGACGGGAACGGGTGGGGAGTGGGAGGGAATAAAAAGTAATTTTTAAAATAACTTACCTCTTCCCGTTGCTGCCTCCACCACTGCCATCTTCCGCCTCAATCCTCTTCTGGTGCCCCAGCATTCACTGCTGGGACCCCATCACAGGCTCCCAGGAAATCCTGGTGCTGCTTTCATGCAAAACCTTGCATGAAAGCAGTGCCAGGACTGGTCTGAGTTGCAGTGACTGCTGCTCAGACACAGCCCTGGGGTCTGTGCAGGAGAAACCTAAGTGTGCATGTGTGCGTGGCTTGCCTCAGATGGATGGCCAAACACACATGCGCACGTAGGTGCACTCTCCCCTCTGCCCCCCACCTCCTGTGGGCCAGCCCCACCATCTTCTCTGCACTGCTGGATGTGCCAGAAGGTGAAAAATAAAACAATAGAAAACTATTGTTTTATTTTTCTGCTTCTGGCCCAACCAGTGGGGTGACTCTCCTTCACAATAGCGAAAGAGCATTCCCTGTGCAAAAGAAGGAATAACAAGATGACAGCTTCAAAGTAAGGGTGCTGCATACTGCTTCTTGTTTTAACGACAGGGCAAAAATTGAGAAGAGAGGCACAGCTACAGGAAGTCAATGTGATATCTGGCTCTTGCATTTTTTAGAAACAGTAACAGAAAGCACATGGACGTCAATTCACCAAAACAGCAGGGGTAGTGGAAGTGACATCATATGCCATTTCATCTTTACTTATACTCACACACACAAGCTTACCTATACACACAGAGTACCCATACACACACTCTCTTTTACATAAGCACACTCTCTCCCACAAGCATGCAGACAACATATATTAACACATGTTTTTTTGATTAACTCAGCCTTCAAGCTAACTGTACTTCATTTTTTATTATACTAATAGTGAATAGTATATTAGTATTCACTATTAGCGTAATGTGAAAGACTTATTGTACCAAAGGAAAAAACGTGGTGGCTTCTGCCCAGATTTATAGTATATCAAGGATAACCTAGCCAACAATCTTTACTGTAGAGTCTAATAGGGAGATCGGACGAAAACAGGTGGGCAAACTCAGACCTCCTTTTTTAAAAATCGTCACAATAATGGCCTCTTTCAATGAGCCTCTCAGGTTGCCTTTAATGGCTGTCCTTAGGATATTAGTCAATAAAGATCCATAAATCAATAATATGTTTATAAAAATCAATTGGGATCCCATCTGGGCCTTGGGCCTTGCCACTGACAGCACTCTGAATTGCATTGATTACAGAGGCTAGGTTAATAGGATCGGCTAACCGTTCCTCCCCAGCTGAAGTAGACAGAGAGACTGCAACTTCCCTTTGGGTAGAAAAAACTTCCCCATATTTAAAAATATTTGAGAAGTGATCGGTCCAGTTCTGACTACTAATGTGACACTCAATTCCAGAGGAAATATCGTTAGTAAAAAATGGGTGATAAACAGTCTCCCACAAGAGTTTACCATCATTTAAATTGGCTGCTTTATCCAGATCTTCCCAAGCCTTGATCCTCATCTCACACTTCTTTTTTAGTAAGGCCTATTTTTGGCCCTTCTGGAGCCAGTTATAACCTCTTGGGTGCATGGTACGTGTCAGTAGCCCTTTTTTGCGCTTTGACTGCCATAGTACACTTGTTACTAAACCAAGATTTCATTTGACACCCTCTTATGTGCTTTTTAGAGGTTAATTGGCTTGCTACCTCACCACTGATGTTACAAAAACTCTTAAGGATGTCTTCTGAGGGTCTATGAGATGACAGGCAGCAAAGAAAATCAGACTCCATGTTTGTATTTAAATTATTAAAAAATGTATCCGGATTAACGTCATGCCATTTTAGACGGGCCCCTTTATTTTTTGTGTGAGTGAAAGGGGGACAAATAGATCTAGCTGGGGTTACAGAGTAATTGCCAGTTAGAAAAATATGGATAGGGTTGTGATCACTAAATGGCAGCCAATTAACTTTGAAGTAACTCAGGTTGTACGCCAAATTAGAAGATATCAGAACAAAGTTGATTGTACTGCCTCTACCTCTCCCTGTAGAAGTAAGGGGTCAATTGTCATCTTTATGCATCACATCTGAAGTATCGATCAAGCTATAAGACAAGATTAATCTATTTATAACCATATACAGAAAGTAAAAAGTGGCCACTAAGATTCTCATGTAGGTTAGAAAACCCACAAACAAGCTCCTTACTTAACTGACATTTCACAATATTAAAATCACCTTCCCAAATTACCGAAATGGCCACAAAATTGTGTGCACCGCAAAAGGCTGTGAGCTTCTTCTCTAAATCCTCACCACTCTCTACGGTGACATTTAGCATTTTTCTTACACCAATCTGCTGCTTTATTCTTCAGGCTTTGAGTATCCTTGGTTAGATCATCAGCCAGAGGAGTGACCCCGGTTAACACCATTGTATAAGGAGTGCACTCAGGGGACAAATGCAAAGAAACAGAAGCCCCCTAACCTGGGGGGCAGGCTGTAGGTTATACTGTGAGGATTGTGTTTCAGATAAATGATTTACTTTTTCACACTGCATATTAAAGCAAGACCCAGCACCCTCACCAGGACTATTAGTAGAAAATGTAGCGGTAACAGCAGTAACAGTGGAATCTATAGATAGCGAAGCTTTTGCATTAGCCTGGACCCTCTGATTATCACTAATTGTACTTGGGAGGGCCTGACCCACTAACACGAGGAGTTCAGTACAAGAATTCATTTTTGAAGCAGACGTCAGTCAATCCATTTTGCTCTCAATCTGTTCTAGGTGCACCAGGTTTGGATGCATAGCGTCAATAATCACCTTCCTAAAGTCCAAGAGGAGGACCTCCTACACAGACAACAAACCTTCATTGCCACATTGGCCAACTGACAATCCCCCAAGACCTCCTCCCTGCTAGGGCTTAGGACGATCGGATGGGCAGTGACTTTTTGCTTTTCAGATCTTATCATACTCTCCACTCTTTTCCTTTTCGTGATAGTAAGTTTGGAATTCACTATAGGTGCTGATCCCCCTACTATGATCGGAGGGTCACAGACCTTTGGTGGAAATCCATGATTAACATTTAGGGCGGATGAAGTAGAAAGGGATGCTGCCTGCTTGGGTTGCTGCAAGCCTCCCTCCTTATTGCCCAAATCCTGCAATGAACTAGAAGCTAAAACAAGAGCCTGAGCTGAGATCGGACTATGTGATAAAGAAGACGACAAGGACAGTCTTCTCTCAGCCAATTCATTCTCCTTGCTGAGACCACCCACCGTTCTTTGCAGGTAACCATCCAGTGTAGAATTGAAAGTGGGCAGAACTGATGATATCTTACGCTTACCCATGTTTACTAGTGTCATATAAAAGAAGGAGACCCCACAAACAGTTGATCTCCAAGCAGTCACAAAAAATTCTCTAAGGATTAACCTAAATATTGAAATTGATTAAAAGTACTGTGACTTATACCTTAGACACCAAAAAATAAAAAATAAAAAATTAAAATAAAGCTGAACAAAGGGGGGAATGGCCCAGCCCAACCTCACACGACTGCGGACGGGTACTGATGGGCCTGCTCATGGCCCGGTCATCTCCTGGGCATGCGCCCAGGCCCGTCCCACACCGTGGGCAAAATGCACGGATTATAAGCGCCTCCTGGCACTTTCCTGATGGTTGGTGGCATGTCACCTGCCGCAGCTGCTGCTGGGAGGGTGGGTCCAAGGCGTCCCCTGCGAGTCTGGTGCGCGTCTCGTGCTGTAGACAAAGTGCAATGATTATAAGCACCTTTGGCGCTTTCCTGATGGTGGGCGGTGTGTCCCTTGTGCAACTGCTGCTGTAAGGGATGGTGTGTTCAATGCCTCCCCCGCAAGTCTGGTGTGCATCCCATGACGCGGGCAAAGTGCGCTGATTATAAGAGCCTCCTGGTGCTTTTCTGATGGTTGGCGGCGTGTACGTGCCGCAACTGCTGCTCAGAGGGAGGGTGGGTTCAAGGCCTCCCCCATGAGTCTGGTGTGGGTCATGTGCCATGGGCAAAGTGTGCTGATTACAAGCACCTCCTGGCGCTTTCCCGATGGTGGACGGCGTGTCCCCTGCCGCAACTGCTGCTGGGAAGGAGGGCGGGTTCAAGGCCTCCCCTGCGACTCTGGTGCACGTCACAGTCACACATACTCACTCAATAAACATTCTCTTTGAGGATGCTTTTCCTACATCGCTTGAGTGTTCCTTTTATAACTCAGATCCATTCGGAGATATATTTTTGCCTTTGAATTCATGTTGTTCTGAGACTCTACTGAGTTTCTTGAAGCTCGCTTTGTGGGAAGTTCTGTTACAGCTTTCATCCTTTCACCTCTCAAGGCTAGAACTCGTTATGACTTCTGTTGATGCTTTCGTTCTTCCTATTTAGTCTACAATACTGATAAAATGTTAGGGAATGTGATTCGTGCTTTGTTTTGTAACTGTGTGACCTGCGAATAAAGAATCTAATCACTAAAAGATTTACATGAAAAGTTTAAAAACATAATTTAACTCTCATTATTGACTCCCACAAATGCAGTAATGTTTAAAATGATATATTTTTGATTGCAGTTCTTTGTTAATCATAATTACACCAAAGATCTCACCTCTTGGGCTCGGGGACTTCATAGTTATTGCTGAAGTCAAACAGAACACTAATGATTGAAGTTCCAAATAGTCTCTGGGGCTCGTAAGAAAGCCCGTCCTCATAAAAGTTGGCAGCAGAGGCCAGTTTTGCACACTGAAAAAAATGAACTGCTTCAAATAAAGAGTGCCACAAGATAGATAAAAGTCCATGTCCCACTGCCCAAGGCCAGAACCTGAAGATTGACAGAGTCCTGTTATTTGAGGTCATTGCAGATTCTGAGGTGTCAGTATCAATAGGGTTATGTGTCCAAATTGACCGTTGATTGTTGGTCATTAAGGATCTGTTTAAAGAATCTGTATTGTGAGGTATGCTTATTGAATGTATTATTGAATCTTATAAATTGTGCTTATGAATTGTTGATGTTTATGTGCTTTTTGTCAAAGAAGATAAAGAGGTTATTAGACTATGAAGTAGTTGAGGAACCCAGGATATATAAATAAGTGTTGAGTTATGGTATTCTTGTCTGCCAATTAATTGTGGTGCAGAATATGAGACGTGGTTGACTGCACTTTGAGACAGGGTTGGTAACAATTTGTTGAGATTGTACTAATATAGGGCCTAGTTAAGAGTTGGCAGAGGAGGTTACTCTTTCACAAATGTGACGGATATCCTGTCTGCCATGTTACAATCCCATATTAACTCATGGAGATCGCAAAAAGGCAGGTGGGATATCCGTCAAGTTTGTGACGGAGTAACCCATCCTCCAAACTCAAAATCAGACCCATTGGATGGTGGTAGTGAAACTTGATGCGCAAAGGTGACATTGCACTTATTGGGTAATTTCACACTGGTTGAAACTTCAGTGGGATGTGTCAAAACTCTTTTTTGAATGAAAAAGTCAGAAGGTGTAAAAACCTAAAAATTCTGGTTGTTGAATTTGTTCTTTCATTTTCTACAGAAGAGGCAGACAAAGACAAATGTTGCTCACTTATTAGAACTGATGCTTTGTGTGAAGATAAAGAAATTGTAAAAGAGGGTATGCAGCTGCAAGGATTGAGTTGTTGTGTCATATTGTGCCACACAGGTATTGGTTGGTTGGTGTACAACACCACACTGAAATTGGTAGAGCTGTGTAGAGAATCATGAACTTATTGATTGTTGGTATGCAGAGCCATGTTGAGATTGGGAAACAGGTTTATTGAAAATTGGTACATATTAAATTAAAGCAAAACAGTGAGGACTTATATTTTGATGTTTGCTATTTGTTGATTTAAAATTCAAAATCATATTTTTTTTTAAGGTTATTAGAAGTTTAATGAGAGGTGATGTGACTATTCCTGTTCAGGAAGGAAAAGGGGCACCTTCTTGGGATACACCACCTTACCATATGATGATTAAGGAAGGGCTACACACACATGTGTATGGCTTCGTCAATGGTGAAAGATCACTGAGAAAGAAGGCCCAATGAATTTCCCTAGATGGGGTATGTTAAATCTGAGAATTATCACTAGATTACAAGAAATAGTTTGTGAAATTAAGCCTTCACCTAGACCTACACAATTTGAAGCCCTAAGTGCATGGGAGTAAATGGTTCACATCAAAGGTAGAGAACGCTAACAGAGATTAACAAAAAGGGCAATGAGAAATTATACAGATGAGATTTGGAATGATCAACAACATAGAAGAGAAAAAATGTAGTAGAGGGAGCTAGACTATGCCTTGCAATTACAAATGAAAAAAATGAATAGTCAAAAATATGAAAAACCTAAAAGGAAGAAGGTTAAAGGAGAAAAAAGGAATAAAGATTCAGGTGATGATATTTTGGATGAGTTATTGGCTGCACGTCTACTTCCTTATATAGGTCCTGGAACAGATGCACCTGGGACCAGCACTGATGGAATGACGACTGGTTCTGTTAAAGTAGCTACTGCTCCTGTCGTTCCAAACATATATCAATTTGAGAGACCATTACGAATAACACAGCCTGTTGTAACTCACACTGCTGTGGTGGAACATATTAAGATACAGCATGGTGCACAAACTGTTATCCCAAATAATATGCCTGTTCGAGTTGACCCTGTACAAGCAGTTATGCTTGCTAGTGTGACTACATCCATTCTGATGGAACCAGCACAACATTGCCTGTGTTATAACAGCACAGCTGGTAGAGGTGTATACTTCTATTGCCACAAATGTAGTAGCTCAGGGAGTTGCTGAAAGACCAACAGGGTCCAGATTTATTCTGACTTCCCAGAACTCTAAAATGGTTGTATGAACACCACCATAGGCTATTCAGGCAATGAGGAAAGAAGGGAGAATGTTCTTTAGGACACAGGCAACACAAGGTGTTTGAAGATGGGATTTCCTCCAATGATTTGAGATAAACACAAAAACTGAGAGCACAGAAAGGCAAGTACTAATCAGAGTGAATAATAAGAAATGTCACAAAATGTCCCCAGATCAAAAATAGAATTGGAAGAAATAATTAGAAAAAGAATACGTTTATTTTTTTAAAGAAATTATTAGACAAGCTAATTAGTAAATAAATCTGAAGTTGATTTCTCTAAAGGCATTCCATTGCAGAAAAGTTTCAGGGTTCAGTTGGATGATCAATCAGTTGAGGCAATGCACTCTTTAGAAATGCATTTGTATATTACTAAATTAGTGACATACATTTGCAGATGGAGTGAGTTTGAGAAATTAGAAAAAGTGGGCAAAGAAGCAACAAAAGGAAAAGAAACTGACAGAGGCGGCAGAAGTAAAGAGAACGTAACCTTCAGGTTTCCCAGATGGGGGAGAAGCTTTAGCTTATCCATTAAGAGAAATACCAGGTGAAGGGTATGTTCATGTGCCTTGGAGTAGGGGAGATCTTGCATCATTTACAAACAATTTCTCCACGTTGAGAGAATACCATATGCAGTGGTACACACAGGTTAAAGAAATGTGTGAAGCTTTCAAAAGTGTTGAGGACTTATTTGAATACTTTTGTTGATGTTGTTATGAATGATTTGTTGTCTGAGTGCATATTTGCTGTACTTTGGCCAATTTCAGAGCCACTAAGAAATTGTGGCATTAGTGCACCATCACCTACTGTAATGGATAAATACAATGAGGTGATTACTTTTCTGAAAGTTAGAGTTCTTCCTAAAGATTTGGATTATGTTAGACTGAACAGTATTCAGCAAGAGGTGAAGGAATCTGTGCATGAATATAATGAGAGGTTGTTTAAAGTGTTTCATTGGCATACAGGTCAAACGCACCTTGAGCCGAATGATTTAGGATTTTTCATTACACATTTTGTTTTTGGTTTGAGACATGACATTAATCAGCATGTGCAGCAGAATGTGATTTGTTGGCAAACAAAGTACCTGAATGAGATTCTGAAGAATGCTAGGAATTGTAGTGATGAACAGGAAATGAAGCAGAGAAATATGAAAGAGAAATTTATGAACGAACAGATGAAATTGGCACAGACAGGTTTTCAGAATCAGTTGTTTGAAGGAAATGATGGTGCAAGGTGTTAGGTTTCAAAACAATATGCAAGGTGTTCAAAGAAATGTGATTAATTCACAGGGTAGAGGTAAAGAAGTTCTGATTGATCCAAGTGAAGGTGTTGATGTTGCAAAGCTGAAGAAAATTACTCCTTGTTATCCTTGTAAGAAGGTGGGTCATTTGAAGCACGAGTGTAGGCTCCATCCAGACAGAATAAACAATAACTAGATCCAGGGAGGAAACCAGATGTAAGTTCAAAATGTGCCTGTGTAGCCGATGGAGGTGCAAGCACAAAACCAAGTCCAAATGATGCCAGCATCACAAGTTCGTATGGTACAACAGAACATGTGTAATCCTAAATTAAACCAGAATCAGATGCCCTGGGTAAAAGAAATGCATTGCGGGTTCAAAATCAGAACGTGATTCAACAATTTCCTATGTTTGATAACAAGAGCTTGAATTCAGATAAGTCACAATTACGGTGCCTGAGAAAGAAGGCAGACTGCATGCTTGGCACAGTCCTAAAGGTAGATTAGAGCAGACATTTTGATTTGTAGAAGGCGAGATAAATGGTCACCATATGTCACTCCTTATTGACACAGGAGCTACCTGTTCCACTGTTAGAACAGCAGAAGTCTCATACCCACTCTTCTCAGGAAAAAATATCTAAGTTGTATGTGTTACAAATAAGCTGATTATAAATCCAGTTTCAAAAGAAGTACCGGTAAACAGAGAATCAACAGTTTGTTGTTTGCGATTCAAGTCCTGTAAATCTTTTAGGAAGAGACCTGTTGTGCAAATTGAATTGCACAGTCCATTCACTGTAATCCAAATGGAGTTGAATTTAAAACCCATGATGAGGATGTTGACTTCAAATTAGCTCAACAAGGTAGAATAGGGCTCTACCCAGTTATAACAGAAGAAGAATTGCCCCCAGATTTAATATAGACTGTAATGCCAGAATTAAGGGATTTCAAAGGACAAGATATTGGAATAATTAAAGGTGTAGAACTAGTCCAAATTACAGTTAAAACTAACATGATCTATCCACAGACAGCACCCTATCAAATGACTCCAATTGAGTATATACTACAAAGGGGAGAGAGATAGTTATGGGATTACAAAAACCGAACTTGAAGTTTAGGATTGTCCAGGACCCATGAAAAGTGAATGATATGGTAATCCCATCCTTTTGCTGAGGCTGACACACAGAGATGTGCCTGATCCAATACCATGGGATAACAAATGCATGAAAGCTTTTCTAGAGCTGAGAGAAAGTCTCTGTCATGCCTCAGCATTAGGAATGCCTGATTATTAACTGAGTTTTACATTGTTTTGCAGTGAGAGGGATGGTTGCACTCTCTCAGTGTTTTCGCAACACATGCAGATGTAAGAAGACCTGAGGCCTATTTCACAATTACCCTGGATGCTGTTGCTATGGGGATGCCTGGTTGTCTCCAATCGGTGGCAGTGATCAGTATTAGTGTTAAAGCATAGTGATGGGACATACTGTTACTGTTATGGTCACTCACTCAGTGGAGGTTTTGTTCACCAAAACTCAATATTTGACTAGTTCAAGGCTCACTAAGTATGAGCAACATTTTGGCATCCAGGAATGTGACACTTACAAGGTGTTTGATTTTGAATCCAATGTCTTTGTTATACTGCCTGAAAGTGAAACATCAGATAAATTTGAACATGACTGCCTTAATGTCTAAGATTTATGCACCAAATCAAGATCTGATGTAAAAGGTTAGCCTTTGACAAATCCTGATTATGTCTGTTCTGTAGATGGCTCTTGCTAATATTATATGTCCCTGACAGTAGCTTACACTGTCTGTACAATACAAGAGATTGTAGAGGCTTTATGGCTTCAAGTAGATTCTTCAGCACAAGTAGCAGAAGGAATTACTCTTATTAGAGCGTGCAGCTTAACATCCCAAATGAGGGTGACTATATTTACAGATAGTCAATATGGCTTTGGCGTGTTCCATGACTTCGGTCAATTATGTTCAAAAAGAGGTTTCATGACATACTTCGGTTCACTCATACATAATGGTGAACATGTGATAAAGCTCCTGGAGGCTTTACACCTTTCATTTGAAATTGTTGTTGTAAAATGTGCAGCACATAGAAGCAACAATGTCTATGTCATGGTTGACAACAGATATGCAGACAGAGTGGCAAGCTATTGTGCAGTTGTGGATTCTACATTTATTGGAACATTCACAGATGACTCTCAAGAAGATGCTGTCTCTTCCGTGTTGATGTCTATAGCTGACATGTAGAAAGAATTAAAGGTTTTGCAAGAAAATGTCACAGAAGCAGAACAACAGGGTTGGATCAAAGCAGCATGTGGAAAAAGTGAACATGATATTTCTGTTCCAACAGATGGGAGACCAGTATTACCAAACAGACTATTATCCTGTATGACATGGCATTTCCACCTATTTAGGCAGGGATGCGATGATCAGGTCCTTTAGACAGAACTGGTTCAATCCTAGATTTAGGGCTCATGCAAGAGAATTGTGCCATTGTTATGTGACATGTCAACAGATAAAAAAGTAGGGAAACAAACACCAGTTACATTTAGTCATGCAGGGAAATCAGGTGGTCCCTTTAACAGAATGCAGATGTATTTTACCAAAATGACTCAATGGTGCAGGGGGCGTGGCCAAGGACCCGGAGATGGCGTACGCCTGAACTCTTAGCTCCGGAGGGGCCGGCGAGTAGAAAGTCAAAATCGTGCCTTCCCCGGGCCGAATGAGGTCCAGGCTGCGGGGTGAGACCAGAGGAGGGGGCCGAGCGTGTGTGGGCCCCTGCGGCGACCCCGGGGGTGCCGAATCTGCCCGTCGGGGACTTCGGAGTCTGCGGGTCTGAGCACGCGGCCTTGCGTGGTGCGAGAGCCAAAGTGGTGAGTGCGCGGACGGCACAGAACAGCGGGAGGCGCCGAGCAGGCTCTCCGGCGGCGGCGGAGGTGCTGGCCGGGGCCAGGGGGCCCAGGTGAGATCGCGCACAGCTGAAGCGCACGGAGACAGTGCCACTGGATGCGGGCGGCCCCGGAATAACACAGGGGGCAGGAACGGGATCGAGGTCGCGGCCTTGAGCGGGGCCGTAGGTTGAGGCGGCCTGGAGGCCTTGCGTGGACCAGAGGAGAGGGCCGAGCGTGTGTGGGCCCCTGCGGCGACCCCGGGGATGCCGAATCTGCCCGTCGGGGACTTCGGAGTCCGTGGGTCGGGGCGCGCGGCAGAGGCCGCGGCCTTGCGTGGTGCCGCGAATCGAGGTGGTGAGTGCGCGGACGGCACAGAACAGCGGGAGGCACCAATCGGGCTCTCTGGCGGCGGCGGAGGTGCTGGCGAGAACCTGGGGGGCCCAGGTGAGATCGCGCACTGTGGAGGCGCACGGAGACTGAGACACTGGATACGGGCGACCCCAGAAGAACACAGGGGGTGGGCCCGGGATCGGGGCCGCGGCCACGGGCAGGGCTGCAGGTTGAGGCGACCCGGAGGCTGAAGAAAGCGGAGGTTGCCGGCAGAGACTACGAGCTGGGGTGGAGATGCCGTTTGGGTTCTGGTGGCCCAGCGGAAGATGCACTCTGACGGGTGGTGAAGTGGTGCTACTCTGGGCCACGGGCGAGGCCCCTAGGAAGGATTGGGGACGAAGCGAGGCCAAGAGCGAGAGAGAGGCAGTGTGGAACGATTTCGAGGTAGCGACGTGACCCGGGGTCAAACTGCGGGCAGCTTGACTTGAGGTGGGCCTTTGGGCCCTGGTACACACCGAAGAAGCGGAGAGAACGAGGGATAACGGGACCTGGTGGACCCCTGCAGACACCGGTGAGCTAGATGCAGGGTGGCTGGTTCGACCGAGCCGGGGGCCAGATCGGGGTGGCCCCGGACGGAGGCGGCCCGTGACCCATGGAGGTTGAATGAGTAGCCGGGGCTGAGGAACCCAGAAGATAGGATCAAGCAAGCAAGGAAAAAGGGCCGACTGATGAGGCTGGCGGATGGCGGATCGCGCCCCCGGGGGCGAGCGAGGGGTGGATTGCCTAAAAGGTAGAACCGTGGACTCCCCCGGGCGCATTGGAGTACTGGAGATCCATAAAGGAGTAGGACTGAGCACAGAAGTGTCCCTGGTGCAACAAGGGAGACAAGCGGGAGAAAATTTAGTGCCACGATGAAGAGTGACAGTTGAGAGTCCACGACGGGCTGAAGGACCCGGAGCTGAAGCGGATAGCGCTTAAACGTAGAGCGCCTGGGGAGAGGCATTCCGGAGCGGAACAACTGAAACAGCTGGGGCAGCTGTCGGGGGCCCGGGGCGAGGTCCGCTGTTGATCAGATGCCCCCCAGGAGCCGCCACAAGAATAGAACCATGGACGCTGCAGCTCAGTCCGGGAGCGATGACTCGGACCCACAGGGCCACATGCAGATCAAAGTCCAGGATACTTTAGATAAAATACTCGGGGCGATCGAAGACACCAAAACAACGTCGCAACGGGAGATCAGTCAAGTAGCTATGGAGGTGAGCCTACTGAGAGCGGACCACCATAAACTGGCAGACAGAGTCAAAGAGACAGAAACTGTACTGGCCGAGATAGCACCAAAGCAGAAAGACCTGAGGACTGAAGTGACCTCCCTGGCTGACAGAGTGGCGCGACTCGAAAAAAGAGCTGAAGATGCGGAAGGGAGGAACAGAAGGAACAATGTGCGCGTGGTGGGCCTCCCGGAGGGGGCTGAGGGGGAGAACATTGTTGAATTTCTGGAGAAATGGTTCAGTACGGCAGTGGCGCCGGGGCGCTTGACCCCATTCTACACACTGGAATGAGCACATCGGGTGCCGGCGGGCCCCTTGCTCCGGGGAGACCCCCCCGGGCCGTGATAGCTAAACTCTTACACTACAGAGACAGGGACTCCCTCCTGCAAAGGGCCAGGGAGTCGGGCCCATTTAAAGTCGCAAATGGGGAGGTGACACTGTTCCCGGACTTTACCCTGGAGGTGCAAAACAAGCGGTCTTCATTTCTGGCAGTTAAGAGAGCCCTAAGAGAGGAGGGAATCCAGTATTCGCTACTCTACCCAGCCAGATTGAGAGTGATGCTGGAAGGGAAGACAGCATTCCTCCAATCCCCTGAGGAGGCATGGGAATGGCTTGAGTCACGTGGCCCCCAGGCGGGGGGTCCCACTGGAGAGGGCCCGACCGGTGGCAATGCTCGCCGAACCCTGAAGGGAAGGAAGACCAGAGACCGCAGACGACTGGCGCCCACACAAACACAGAAAGAGAAAGGCAGGAAGGAAGCACTGGAAGCGCCACAAACAGCTGACGAACTTGGCTAGCCTGGGCCTGCGGAAGGCGCCGGGGACTGGGCATGTCAAGTGTAATGGCGGCCCCTCCGGACTTGGCCACCCCCCGGAACAGAACCTCGCCCATTCAAAATGGCGAGTACTGCTGATCAAAAGTTGAACAAGTTGCACGGTTGCATAGTTTACTCGGCAGCCTACAGGTTAGGAGGTGCCCTGGGGATGGGGAGTTGGGATACACAGTTACAAGTTAATATGGCAATGTGGGTGGCGGAATTTGATTGCGGCAAAGACATGATGATGTGGGAAAATATCCTCGCGACTGGGGAGAAGCGGGGGTATTGTCACCAGAATGAAATCATGAAATGGCGGACTATAATTTATTAACCTGGAACGTTAGGGGGATGGGCACTCCAGCTAAAAGGCACAAAATACTCTCTTATTTAAAGAGAAGGGGGGTACAGGTGGCATTACTACAGGAAACACACCTGGCGTCTGGAGAGGGAGAGAAGCTAAGGCGCAGGTGGAGGGGGCAGGTGTTTGCAACAGAATACTCAGCTTATGCACGGGGCGCTTTAGTATGGATCAGAGCGGGGGTCCCCTTCATAATGACCTCTTCCAATATAGACCGGGAGGGAAGATTCGTGATATTGGAAGGGAAGCTACAAGGTATCCCGATAGTCTTAAGCTGCATATATGCCCCCAATCAAGACCAGGTCCCCTTTATGACGAGCCTATCGAGACACCTCACACGCCAAAGCGCTGGGGAGCTATTAGTAGGGGGGGATTTCAATGCAGTACTAGACACAAATCTGGACAGGTCCACCCCGCCTCTGCAAGGGGCAGCGACAATCAAAACAGCCAGAAGGCTGAGTGAGTGGCTGGACACGTGGGGGTTGTCGGACGTCTGGCGAATGCACCACCCAACGTCTAGTGAATATTCATACTACTCGGGTCTCCACCGAGTGCATACCAGAATTGACAGAGTAGTCTGCACAGCAGGCCTGATAAGTAATATGACACGCTCAGAATACTTAGCCCGCACTTTGTCTGATCATAATCCCTTGTTAATAACGATGAGGATGTCGGAGGATAGACCCCTTATACCATCATGGAGGCTTTCTCCCTCGGCACTTGAGGACCAGGCGTACAGAGAGGCCCTACGCGGCCACTTGGCAGAATATATTGAGACGAATAAGGGGTCTACTCCCTCTAGGGCCTTAGAATGGGAGGCGCTTAAGGTAGTGACGAGGGGCTTCTGCTGGGGGCAGTCGGTGGGGGTGAGGCGTACACTTGAAAAAGAATTGAATGACCTGGAGAAGGATATGCACGAGAGGGAGTTGGGACAAGGGAAGACAGCGCAGGAGAATGAAGAATATAACCGAGCTTGTAGGGAGCACTCCCACATTGAAGAGCAACTCCGGTGCCACGATAGGCAAAAATATTTAGCATCCCTACATGCGGAAGAGGGTAGATCGGGGAGACTACTGGCGTGGCTGGTCCGCCCGGGAGAGCAGGGTGAGCCCATCACATGTGTAATAGACGGGGAGGGGTCTCGCAGACTCAGGCCGGGCCCCATAAATGATGCGTTCAGAGAGTATTACTCGCAGTTGTACGGGAAACCCAGCGAATTGCAGATGGAATCTTTCAATAGATACTTACAGCAAATCCCACTACCAACACTGAGCGCAGATGAGAGAGACAGCCTGGGGGGACCAGTAACGATAGAGGAAGTAAATGAAGCTATAGAACAGTTAGCACCCGGAAAGACCCCAGGGACAGACGGTCTCCCCATGGATTTCTATAAAAAATACAAATTGCTGCTGGCCCCCCAATTGACAGGGTTGTATGCGGAGGTGCTGCAATATGGAGAACTACCACACACAATGCGGGAGGCTTTAGTGGTACCGCTCCCCAAGACAAAAGACAGGGAAGCTCCGGTGACGGACTTTAGGCCTTTATCAATGTTAAACAGCGACTTCAAAATACTTAGTAAGATAATGGCTGCCCGGTTGCTCCCTCTCATGACAAAGTTAGTGCACGCTGACCAGAATGGTTTTGTCCCCGGCCGTAGTACCTCCCTGAACCTGAGAAGGGTGTTTACGATCTTGCACATGCCCAGGGATCAGAGATCGCCAGAGGGAGCCTTACTCGCGGTGGATTTCGAGAAGGCCTTCGATTCCATCAGATGGGACTATTTAAGGACTGTGATGCTTAAAATGGGGCTGGGGGAGAACTGGGTAAAATGGGTGGACTTGCTGTACTCATCCCCGTTAGCAAGAGTTAAAACCGGAATGATGATCTCCAGTGCATACCCAGTATACAGGGGAACTAGGCAGGGCTGCCCCTTGTCCCCGCTACTGTTTGCCCTGGCAATCGAACCCCTGGCATCGCAGCTGCGATGTGAATGCGTGGGCAAGGGAATTATTTGGGGTCCGTCCGAACATATAGTCTCCCTGTATGCAGATGATATACTTATTTACATGAGGGACGCATCAAGAGGACTCACATGGGCATTGGGAATACTGGAAGACTTCGGGGGCCTATCGGGACTCCAACTTAATCGGAGGAAAACATATGTATTCCCCGTGATGTCAGACAGTGCACGCCCAGATGCGTGCCCAGCTGACGTAAATTGGGCCCTGCGGACATTTAAATACTTGGGCATACAGATATTTCACGAATTAAACGATCTTAGGGACGGTAACCTCGGCAGGACGCTTAGATCATTGCGCTCCTCAGTGGGGTTTTGGAGATCATTAAAACTAACAATCATGGCCAGAGTGGCGCTCTCAAAAATGGTCATGCTACCACGCCTCCTCTACTATTTTGCTAACTTACCACTACAGATCCCCGCGGCATGGTTCCGAGAGTTGAACGCCTTGCTCAGAGAACTAATATGGGATGAGGGCCTCAGAAGAACTGCGCTCTCGACCATCTGTAGGCCGACAAGGTTGGGAGGCCTGGGCGCCCCAGATTTCGTAGGCTATTACCTGGCATCTCAGTTACAATGGGTGGCCGGCTGGCTAGCGGGTAGGGGGCGGCTGGACCTGGCCACCGCAAACGGTGAAATTGACGTAGCTCAGATTACAGCAACTATGGCGGGCAGGAAGATGGCCCCCATTAGTGGCAACATAATGTACAATGTGGCGATGAGATGCTGGAAACAATGTGAGAGGAGGACTGGAGTGGGGCCACCATACTCTCCCGCTCTGCCGCTGGCGGCCGTCGCTCTGGACGTGAGAGCGGAGGGGCCAGGGGGACTGGGTTTGGGGCCTTGGACGAGAGCAGGGATAGAGACAGTGGGGGAGCTATTCAGGGAGGGGGTGCTGAGGAGCTTTGCTGATGTAGTAGGGGGGGGTTCCAATAGGACAGTTTTTACTCTTTGGAAGGCTGGTGCATACCCTGAAGGAGCATTGGACCACGGTCAACACAGAACCCGCTCCCCACGGGGTGTTGCACCTCCTGCTGACAGAGGGAGACAAAACTCATCTAATAGCAAAAATATACAGGGCCCAGATAGAGGTAGCAGTGGATCCCCTGCGATCCCTAAGAGAAAAATGGGTGAAGACAATTGGGCGGGACCTGACCGAGTCAGAGTGGACTAGAGCACTTGCTTACCCTGGGGTGATCTCACGTAACACTAGGCTGAGATACATACAATACAACTATCTACACAGAACATACCTTACTCCTCAACGGCTGCACCGCATATACGGGGGGGAGACCAGGACTTGCCCCAGATGTGGAGACGGGGAACCCGACTTTGATCATATGATGTGGGGATGCACGATGCTCCAGAGGGGATGGACGGTGATGACGACTAATCTCATGGAGCTGTTCGGTACGGAACTCCGGCCAACCCCCGACATTTGTCTATTGGGCCTCAGAGCTAGTGCCAAATGGAGCAGGGAAGAGAGTTGTTTCCTTGACCTGTCCCTGGCCCTTTACAAAAGGCTGATTACGAAGGGTTGGAAGTCGAATGCACCCCCTTCATTGACAGAATGGAGAGGCGATGTCACAAGATGGTCCAGAGCTGAACTGCAGGTCCTTAAGGCCGAGGAGGCCAGGGGAGTCCGCCAGACACCCATCGCCCCGGAGTGGGAAAACCTAGTGATAAGATGGGACGGCCTAACGAAGGGACCAATGGTACCTGAGGGGATGGGATGAACCACTTGAGAGGGTCACCTGATGTGCTTGTAAGCGAAAGTTCCAGAAAACAGGATGGGAGGAACATCAGGAGCCCCGCTGGCCCGGGCGCAGAGGGAGCGAGTACAGAGGACAGGACGCAATAACTAAAAGAACGAAGGAGGGAGGGGAATAGTAGATAGGCCGCTCCTACATAGTATGAAACTCTATGAAGTTAAGCAGCCACACCCACATGAGCCATTAAGCCTATATACAGTTTGAAGCGGAGTTAAGTCTGTTATCAGGTCACCAATATTAAAAGTAATGAGGGGCACTGTAAGTACTGTCTCCATAAAGTCGGATTGATTAAGTGATGGGAGCAATATTACACAAGTATTATTAAACTACTGAATTGAGCAAGTAATTGTGAAACACAATGCAAACAAAGCAAAACAGTGGTGCGGACAACTTAAGAGATGTGTATAATAATGACAAAACGTTACTGTAAAATGACCTACAATTGTAAAACAGCAAACAGTTAAATAAAAATATATTTGAAAAAAAAAAATGACTCAATGGTGCAAATAAATCCAGATTGGCAAATGTCTGCACATCTACTTCATCAAAATGGCCTGATACTTTGGCTCTGGTACTCATGAGTCTTCGAAGTATACCTAATTGAAAGGATGGGTTATTCTCTCATTAAATTATTGTGGGGAGAGCCATGAGACTACTGCAAAGAAGTGACTGATGTGGTGTGTTCTGTCTCTTGACAGGCTGACGCTGTCACTGTAAATCTGCATCAACAACATTGCTATGATTTGTGCCCAGGAGACAGGGTATTCATCAAGAAACGTGAGAATATCCTGTCTGAAGTCAAGGAGGAAAGGCCACTACTAGGTGATTTTAATCTCAAACCCTTCTGTAAGCGTGCTTGAGTGCCAAACTGTGTGGATGTTTCACATACCCAGAGAACCAGAGATCCATATGAAGAAATAGTGTTCCATGTAACAGAATCAAGAACACTGGTGAATGTACCACCGCCAGTTGTACAAGTTACCCAAGTTTATGGTGAACAACAGCAAGAAGTGGAGATGGGTGAATAACTGCAGACAGGTGAAAAAAAACTATTGTTGGATATCTCACAGAGTGGCTTTGGAAGTCCTGTTATAGAAGGTGGAGAAGCAAGAACTCAAGCTGAAGTGACAGTTAAAACACCTTCATAGCACCAAAAAGACCAGGGAACGGAACAATCACTGATTCAATGACAAAAGAGATGTACACATTGCTAAATGGCCAAAGGTTTACAGTCATAAGAAATTGAAATCAAGCATGTTAATTGATTCAATAATACTAACATTTGCAGAGGAGATAGAATCAAGCCATACCATTGACACAGAAGGAGAGCTATACATGCTAAAAGATCTAAAAGAGCTACAGAACTGTGTCAAAGATATTCAGCATCCTAATGGACTTATTACATGAGCCAAGTGCTAAACATCTCAATATCCGATTTGCTTGACTGGAACAAAGAACTACCTAAGCCACCCTGAGGTTGCACTGGTCATAGTTGAGATATGTTACTGGAAAGCTCATTAAATGAACTGAACGCTAATGACTGAGGTTTGTTCAAAAGAATTAAGAAGAGTACCTAGGCACGAGGCTGCTACAGAAGAGTAGGGATAACATTTTAGAAGGACATGGGGTAGGGTTAAGGAAGACTATAGGAAGACTACTATAAATAAAGCTGTAAGACTAATTTAATTGCAGGAAGAAAAGAAGATATTCAATAATTGTTTTCATATTAAAACAAAGGCATTCATTTTGCTGTTACACTCATCACTTTGAAAAATCTGACTCTAGGCAAACATGTGTATTCTAACTAGAAATGGATGTAAGATTGTTCTAGGTGTTATATTACTGGTACATTTCACACCAGATTCAGAGGAATTTGTGTTCTTGTTTACTAACACAACATCTAAACCAGACATAGATGAGGATGAGTTAAAAGTCTCATTTGTAGATTACATGAAAGAAGATTATTTAACAAATGTTTATTCTAGGTTAGGTCAAGAGTACACACAAGCTATTGATATAAAGGGCACACTTACCTTCATAGGCTTATGAGCAAATGGTATACCATCACATTCCTCTATCGTATGGTATGTCATCTAATATTTTGCTTACCTTAGTATATAGGCAACAACACTTTGAATATAATTAATCTAACTTTGACATGATTCTCTCAAAAGTGCCATTAATGAAAAGCATGAATTTATACCTACAGTCAAAATAAATGGAGATAACTTGACATTATTTGAGGCCTTTCCTTCTTATAGAGACTGTTAAGGCTTCTGAAAATAATTCAACCTGCTTAACGAATCCATCAGGGAAAACTGTTAGAAAAGCAGAGAACACATCTGGCACGTATTGTTAACAAAAATGATGATGTTTTAAAGAATGTATGGAGAAAAGAATAAGAGTAAAGAAAGAAAATGTCTATTCCTAGTCTAAAGTTAGAAAAGAGACACAAGGGAAAGGTGTGTATGTTTAAAAGATTAACTCAAAGTAGAAAAAGACCTGTAAGGAATGAAAATTGTGAACACGTTTTTGAATACTCAGGGGGAACATGGGAATTTTTTCAAGAAGATGATCCTACTATACCTAAAGTCTCTTTTATCAGTGAAGAGAATGCTTATTTCTGCTGACTGGGAAGGAATTTGCAATTTAGGTTTGTTTTTTCCAATAATATTCCACATCCAAAGCTTAGAAGCACTACAACTAACTCCTGTGCACAGATATTCTCATATTGTAAATGAGGGCACACATTTGGTGGGAGACATATTTGGTGCTGCTATCATACCAGCAGCAGGAGTGATAGTAAATGATGGGAAGATTAGCAAGCTTTCAACAGTAGTGGGCAGGATGGCAATGTACATCTGGAACTTTACTAGTCGAAAACACAAAGCTAGTAGCAATTAGATCAATGGTCTTACAAATGATATGCTTTAGACATTTTACTCATAGAAAAGGGTGGAGTCTGCAAGATGCTTATCATAGATAATTGATGCACTTACATCTCTGATGGGAGCAAGAAGAATGTAGATTATGCTAAGAATATTTCAAATCTAAAATTGGACCTGAAACCCTTAGAAACAGCTAGTATAGCTAGCTCTAAGCTTCACTAAGTGTATTTCTGCATTAGATAACTGGATTAAAACAGTAGGAGGAGGATTCCTGAAAGCAATACTAGTACCTATGTTAACAGTAGTAGTTTGCTTCTTGTCTAAATAAGCAGTATAAAAAGATTTGAAGACAGTGTTGCAAAGGTAGAAAAACAGAGATATGAATACAAGAATAAATAAAGATTTAGAATTAAATGATCACATTAATAAGGAATATAATAGACTAAAAGAAAGGAAGAGGACATACTTAACTGAGTATGAGAGTGAACTCTGAATTCATCTGTGAAATAAAATTTGTGATGGTTACAAACCATGAGAAGGGGGAAGATGCAAAAGCATTTTTACTAATTAAAGATTATTATAAGTAGCCCATATTTATTTCATGTAGGCCTCAGCCAAATGCTGCATTTAAACATCATTTTGCACACAGAGCTTTTCATGAAGTCTAGTATTGAGCTTACAACCCTGATAGATGCATTTGTCTCTTTATTCCCTATCATCTTTGCTGTGTTTTGACCTTTGTCATGGTCATAAGTGTATATCTTTTCATCACACAAATACAATCTTGAAACAGCAATATGAATTAGGGATTGTGCTGGGACTTTTGTCACTGGGAGAAAATACTTGATTGTTAGTTTTGTTGCAAGTTATAGTATATTGTATCTCATTGTTAAAGATTGCTAAATTGACTGAAGCTGTCCTGTTCCCATGAAGACATTGCTCTCTATTGGTCCAGAAAAGAAGCTATCACTACAAGACTTCCTGAATGACACTTTTTATTGATACTTTGTGTTGTATAAATGTTTGTTCCAGACTAGAGACACAAAAACACTCACTCAATACACATTCTTCTCTTTGAGGGTGCTTTTCCTAGGCTTGAAGGTTCCTTTTGCAGATATTCTTGACTCAGATACATTTTGACTCAAACCCTTTGATGATACATCTCAGATTAATTCTGAAAGATATTGTTGCCTTTGAATTCATGGTGTTCAGAGACACTACTGAGTTTCTTGAAACTCTCTTTATGGGATGTTCAGTTACAACGTTCATCCTCTCACCTCTTGAAACTAGAACATTTTAAGAATTCTGTTGATGCTTTCATTCATTCTATTTAGTCTAGAAATGGAATAAAACATCATTGAATAGGCTTCATGCTTTGTTCTTTAATTGTATTACCTCCTAAGAAAGAACCTAATCACTAAAAGATCTAAATAAAAAGCTTAAAAAACTCATTTAACTCTCATTATTGACTCCTAGGAATGCTGTAATGTTAAAAATGAAAGAGTGTTAATTAAAGTTCCTTGCTAATAGTAATTATCCCAAAGCTCTCACCTTCTGGGCTCAGTGGAGTACAGGAACTTCATACTTCTTAATGAATTCAAATAGAAAACTATTTATTGAAGTTCCCAATAGTATCCGGGGCTGGTAAGAAAGCCCTCCCTTGCACATATGATAACAGAACACAGATGTAATGTCTCATGCAGGGTCAAGCTTTTAATCAACTCTCAACCTATGCATCACTTCTCAGATTGAGATGGTAAACCTTCATTCCTTCTGAACTTGAAGAAATGAGAAAGCACAGCTATTTAGCATTGCTTCCAGGGCTTGCAGTCACTTGATCTCCAGCTACTGGATTTTCTATGTCTTCAGTGAAGAGGTGCATTGATTTTGATTCTTGTGCTATTTCAAGGAACAAGCAGCCTTCCCCTAAAAGCCACAATGAGTTATTCAGTTATTCTTCTCAAGCAGAAAGGTTTTAAGTTGCTAAGAGGATTCGGGCACAAACAGTCTTCTGTTACATGGTTCAAACCACAATGCTGATTGATGGCATATCTTTATTCATAACTTATCAGTGAAAAAGTTCTAGAAATTAACCACTTTCACACTGTCGTTACGCATGACGGTACGGTAAATTTGGTTATGTTGTCCTAGTGTCTCAGTGAAATCTCAACAAAACATTTTACAAACATCTACCCAGGCCATTTATTTTTCACCTTTGAGAAAGGTGGACTTCAAACTTTTTTAAATTAAAAATGCACACTATTCTCCACATAACAGTTAACACACTATCCTAGTATGTTGAAAATCTTTAAATGGAGTTGAGTGAATTATTATATACATTGGTTCATTTTAAAAAGGCACTAAATAAAATCTGGTTGTTAGTCTCTAGAAATGGCAATATGTACCCACTTTGCTTTTGCGGTACACAAAGGATTTTTAAAAAAGCATAGTTTTACAATATTGCTGAGATAACATTGGAGGTAAAAACAAATGACAGAAGAACAGCTTAGGGGGAAAGATGTCAGCCATCAGAGGACCTGACAAAGCAATGCTGTATCAATCACAAAAACATGAGTTTACCTATGAGCTACAAAGAACACTTTCTCAGTTTTGAATCAATCTATTTCTCTGAAGTGGTCAACCAAATAATAAGATCCAGTATTCATGTGGAAAGGTAAATGCTAACTATATCATTGCCAGGTTGTGGAGAAGCTGAGGACTCTCCCTCTCTTCCTTGTCTACTTGTGAGCTTCTGTTGCCGGCTGTGGTGAGTTTGTAGATTTCTCCTAATCTATATTCAACATCCTTACCTGTTTGTGCCTACTACTGCTTTATTTTCTGGCCTATCTGTTCTTCAGTCTAGCATATATAGCTTGTCGCAGAGGTATTGCAATATTCTTATTGCGAATAAAATCACTGACTATTTTCTGTCACTCTAGCTTCAACATTGAACTGACACAGCAGGCCAGTGCAGAATCTTTTAGTATAGTCATTATCAAAGACGGAAGAGAAAAACACTGCAAAAAGCTTCTCCAGGGTATTTAAAAAGCAGAAAAGCATCCCAAGAATGAAGGATTCAAACAAGGAATAGAGAGGGATGAATTATCTGCAGATGTTTCGTCAGGCTCATATAACTAAAACCCCGCCAGCTGGCAGTTCACAAGATTCTCTAAAATCACAGACTTTGGTGGGATTAAAACTGGTAAATGCAGTAACCTTGGGGTCTTTGTTTTCCAGCTTCCCCAAAGCAGCAATAGGTGCATTTAAACTTTCTTGGGAGGTAAAACTGCAAATGGACTAATTGATAAAAGACCAAGAAGAAGCAGTAGAAGCAAAAATAACATGTTAGTTGGAAATTTATACTCAGCCTCTGACAAAATTTGATGTTGATAATTTTGAAGATGTCACTGACTCATGAGGTGAGATCAGTGAAAGAGGATATCTGCCTCAGGGAAGGGGAATGCTCACATTTTATATGTAAGTGTTCCAGATTGATGTACTACCTCTCTTGCTAAGACAAACAATTATAGCACCACAAAATAAGCAACATTCTCAGGGTCTCACTTTTGAAGAAGACAATGGTAATGCAGAAAAGAAACAGAGGGAACTCCACAATAAGGAGGAAATGATCTATTTTGGCAAACCAACACAATTATTGTCAATGAGATCCCACTGACCTTATCTCCAGAAAGGGGTAATCCAATTACATCTGCATGCACTACAAATCAAGCAATCTCAGATCTAAACTCTCCCATAATGCTTGTGATTTTTTAATTAGAGGACTCAAGAAAATACATTAAATTAATGTTCTTAGCAAACTGGACCACTCATTCTACATTGCTTAAAATTCAGCAAAACATGAGATTGATAATTGGGCGAGGAAGAGAGCTAGAGGAACAGATAGTGGAGACACAATCTCTGTCATCACAACATGTTGAAGATAATAACATGGCACTGGAAAGTACTATCAATGATGTTGGACTTGGCCCTCTCTGTAGGGTCATCCCCAAACTTTTTGCCTTCACTCCTACTATTTTTCCTGAATTCATTTTTGTTGGTCTTAGGACGTTGTACACTTTACCTCTGTTAACCAGTGCTAAAATGCTTGTGATCTCTCCTCTAAATATAGTAATATTGGCATATCCCCAACTAGCATATTTAATTTACTTATTAGTCCCTGGTAAAGTGGTACTACATGTTCCCAGGGTCTGTAAATTGGATTCTAATAGTGGGTCTGTAGCATTGATTGTGCCACCCACTTCAGGAGCTCTTTCAACATGTCTTGGGCTTGCCATTGCAGCCTGTGTGCAGTTTTTAAATGTAAACTTTCACGTCGACCTGACAACATTAACCTTTTGGCAGGCTAAAACTTCCCTTTTTAATGCATTAATGTCACCCCTAGGGTTGGCCCTGAACAATCCAGAGGACAGGGTGCAATATATTTAAAAAGTAGGACGTGTAGTTTTAAGTTTTACATGTCCTGGTTGGGAAAAACTCTTACATTTCTTTTTACTACTGCAAGGCCCATCTCTTCATAGGATAACTTTAAAGTTGCCTTATCACATTTTTAAAGTTTAATTTCCAAATGGGAAGAGATAACCAGTTGATATTTGGTGTTTCTAGGACTGGAATATAAAATCCTAATTTATGGTGAAGTTGGTATCAAATTACAATTTTGAAAGTGCCAATTTTAGAAAGTTGACATTTTCCTACCTTAGCCATTTAGTACCTGCAGCCTGTCTTTGGTCACATAACTGGGTGTAGCTGACAGTTGAGCTCTATGTACTCCTCCTAGACAGCCACACATGAGTGGGAGCTTAAGTGTGAGGAGCTGGGCATAGCCCCACTTACACTTAAATAGGGTGTATACTGCCTCCGCACAAATGGCTTCATACCACCTGTAATTAGTCTGACGATACGACAGAGGAGTCATGCTACCTGGTGACTCCTCTCAAAGCTTCTCCCTCTCTTCAACACCACAAATGGGAATAAATAATGGGCCCCAGACATCAACTCTTCAGTATCCTTCAGGACCTGTGGATACTCTGCCAGGAAGAAGTACAGCTGTGGTGCAGAAAGGACTGCTATTTTGCTGGACAGTTACTCTGAAGGAGCTATGTCTCTGCTATGCTGACCTGCTGCCTGTAGCCCTCTTGCTTGGGGAGGAAGCAACTTCATCTTGAACCCAGGATGCCAGAGTGACTCTAAGGATTAATCTGCTGGCCTCCTGATCTGAGTGTCAGGGACAAGTGGGTGTAGTGGGAGGGGGAAGTAGGGTTGTGAAGGTTATAAAGGGTGTATAAAGGGCATAAATAGCACTCCCTCAACCCCCTTCTTTTCTTCCCACATCATCTTTTCTCAGCCACTTTCCACTAATCAATAATCTTTTTGTCTATCATAAATCTTTCAATCCCCCCTTCTACCTTTCTACCTCTGACCCACTCTCTGATTTAACTTTTCTTACCTTCCTCTCTCTCTCCCTTATCTTCTCTTCTGTATGTGTCTTCTTCTCGTCTCTCTCGCCCATCTTTTCCCCCTTCCCCCCTTTTATCCTTTTTCTCTTTATTATTCTTTTCTCTTTTTCTCCCCCTTCTACCCTTTTTTTTTCCTCCCGGCCCCACCTCCCCGTTCACCATACAGGCCCACCACCCTTTAGCTTGGTTTTATGTACTCTGACCGGGCCTGCAAAATGTTCACCATACAAGACAGGCCCCCCGCCCTTTAGGTTGGTTTTATGTACTCCAACCGGGCCTGCGCAAACAAGCGTGCGGGCCGTGGAGCAGGGAACTACAATTCCCAAACTCCTCGGCCTGCAGTTGAACGCGTCCTCGCGTTACCAACGTCCCGCCCTGGAGCCTTGGAGCAGGGAATTACAATTCCCAGACTCCTCAGCCCGCAGTTGAACGCATCCTCGTATTACCAACGTCCCGCCGCCTTACACGCCCCCGGATCCGGTTGGGGCTGGCAGCCGGACACGCTCTCTCCCCTTCATTTACCGTCTTCTCCTTAGACCCGTTACCACAAGCGGTCTAGAGAGGGGAATGGAATAGGTGCTGAGCGAGCACCTCCTTTGGAGTTGTGAGTCTTTGCGAACCCCCGCACAGTGGTGACACCCACAGCACAGATAAGATCTGGATATTTTTGTAATTGGTTGTGTGTTTGTCCCCTTTGGTTTATATAGTTGGATGTCGCTGGCCTGAGAATGATTTATGACCTCATGATGTTTACATTAATTCTGTGATATGTGTGCTTGAGTCTTTAATTTACTGGTTTACGGCTCTTACATTACCCTTTTGTGGCATCAGCTATGTAATATACCTCAGCCCCCACGCGGCCCTCCTAGCATAGGGCATCTATGGCTACCATTTAGTGGATCAGTTCCTGCCACCATCATGCTTACAGGTTGTTTGCTGTTCTGTTTTGCCTTACTTTCCTACTTTAGTGTGTGACTATAAGGGGACACTCCCCCTCCTTTTGACCTGGGGCCAGTAGCCCTTCAGGTTTAGGGTAAGAAAACTTTTTTTTTCCCCTTGGACACGTGTTACTCACGTTTACATTGCATGACTTTTTGCTTGCTGTGTCAATTCTTTGTGTGCTGTGCAGTGTTGTGTGTCACAGATATGTATAAAGTATTTCCCTTTTTGTTTCCTTTAGGCCTCCATAGGGCATCTCCCCACAGGTAGGCCCCTTATCTTTATATTATCTGCACTCCTCCTAGGGGAGTAGTCCATCATTTGTATTACATGATAATGAGGGATCCTAGGCCCTGAAGAATGCCCCCAGACCTCCTTTGGCTCTTAGTAGCGGGCAGAAACATGTTGGCCAGAAATTTTTATATAGGTGACCCAGTGAGTATTTATTCTCACATAGGTGTCCCATCCTCTATTCTTAACCTCACCAGCAGTCACCATGAATAAAGGTGTACTATTACACAGGTGACTGACTAGGTGTTTTTACATTTTCCCTGGCATAGCTGGATCCCATATACTTCCAGACAAACTGAATTTCCGCACTCCCTCCTGTTCTTTTAACAGTGAGGTTGAGTCCGACGAGGCAGCACTGTCCTACCTGGGTGGGGCTAGGTGGTCATATGATGAAGCAAGACACTATATAGTGTGTGAGACCACCTAGTCGGTAAAGGAAACTTCCCTCACTACATAATCTTCCACAGCACCCAACACAGAAACTCATAGTGTGAGTCTTAGGAGCCCTAGGCTAATCCCTTGCCAGCCGTTCCATCTTATAAGTGAACCCCATACTCTTTGTGTTTATGGTTCTAGTTTTAGGGAGACAGTATTGGGTGGTTCTCCTCCTCTCCCTGACTCTCTGTGTGTGTTTAGGGAAGAGAAGCATCTAAACAGTGCCAGTGCCAAGAATTCCCCGCCTCCCCTGTCTCCAAGCTGGCTAGAGTGACAATGCAGGGTCATTAGGCTCTTTGCGTGGAGACAGGGCACAGACTATTCAGTGGTGAGTGTGGCTGTGTCCAGCTTCCCCCTCCCACCCTGTCAGTGATGACCCATCCAGTCACACCTAAGCTCCCAGTGTGTGTGGTTGTGTAGGCGGTATACACAAAGCCCAACTGCCAACTACACCCAGTCATGTGACCAGAGACTGCAGGCACCAAATGGCTAAGGCAAGAAAATGCCAACTTTCTAAAAGTGGTATTTTCAGAATTGCTTTTTACAGTCTGGCTTCACCATAAGTTAGGACTCTAAATTGTAATTCCACAGACACCAAACAGTTTTCTCTTCCCATTTGGAAATTAGACATATAAAATGCAACAAGGCACCTCCTTTGTTATCCTATGGGAAATATAAGCCTTGCAGTAGAGAAAATTAATTTGAGAGTTTTTCACCAACAGGACATGTAAAACTTAAAAGTGCATGTCCAGCATTTTAAATATATTGTACCCTGCCCTCTGTGATTTCCAGGGTGTTACCTAGGTGTGACTTATATGTATTAAAAAGTAAGGTGCAGGCCTGGTAAAAAGGTTTATATTTCCAGGTTGAGATGACAGGTTGAAACTACACACACAGGCTCTTCAATGGCAGGCCTGAGACATGTGTAAAGGCCTACTTTAGTGGGTGGTACGATCAGTGCTTCAGACCCACTAGCAGCATTTAATTTACAGGCACTTTACTAGAGACTTATAATTAAATTTAACATGCCAATTGGGGATAAGTCCATATTACCCTGCTTTAAGGTGTGAAAACATGCACTTTTGCCCTGGTTAGCAGTAATAAAGTGTGCAAAGTCCTAATGCCAGCCAAACATGACATTTGAAATAAACGGAGAAGGAAGGCAAACGTTTGGTGGAATGACCACCCTAAGGCTGACAGGTCTAACACTCTGCAAGTCCTGGGTTCAAGCATATGATCAGGTCTCAAGCAGCAGGGCAATCCTCCTCTGAGGGCCTAGGCCAGGCTTCAGGAAGCATGGCAGATCTCTTGGTGCAACAGTGCAGTCCTCTGAGGTACATAGCAGGCCATAGGCAGCAGGTCAGTCCTTTCACTGGAGAGTGGGTTTGAGGGTCCTAATGGTATTCCTGGAACCACTGCTGAAGTGGAAAAAAGAATTGGAGTATCCCCCTACAAAATTATCTGGAATTTCCTACCTCCCTGCTCTGTACAAGGATGTTTGTGAGCACAAAACGCAATGGTGAAATTAATTGTGTGTGGTCCGAGGCAGCTGCTTCGATATACAAGTGGGTATGTACACAGCTCCACCTTCTCTCTATCCTCCCAGGATTGGCAAACATGCCAACACTCATTCCCCCTATTATGTGGCTGTCCGGGAATACTCAAAGGCCAACTGCCAACTATACCTAGTCATGTGATCCAAGGAACAGGCTGCAGGCACTAAAAGGTTTGGACAAGAAATTGACAAATTTGTAAAAGTGGCATTTTTAAAATTGTGACTTAAAATCCAACTTTATCATTAAAAAGGATTTTAAATTATAATACCCTAGACACCAAACATGATTTCTACCAACTCCCATACAAACCTAATCACCTATTGAATGCAATAGGACAATCCAAAGTTTCTTATCGACTGGCTAGGCCTTAAAGTAGTTAAAAACGAATTTGTGAGTTTTTTACTATCAGTAAATGTAAAATTTTAAAATATATATCTAAAGTTTTAAATACAATGCACCCTGCCCTAACTGCTGCTTGAGGCATACTCTATTGGTTATTTATATATATTAAAAAGGGAGTTTTCGGCTTGTCAAAAGTTTGTTTGCCAAGCCCTACTTGTAGTTTAAAACTGCATGCAGGCTGCAATGCCAGGCCAGACCCATATTGTAAGGGGCTACTTAATTGGGTGACACAATAGGTTCTGCAGGCTCACTAGTAGCATTTAGTTTATCAGCCCTGGGTATATGGTATACCACATTTTTAGGGACTTAGAAGTAAATTAAATATGCAAATCAGATGAAAGCCAATTTTACTATGATTTAAGGCGGAAGCACACACACTTTAGCAGTGGTTTGCAGTGGTAAAGTGCACAGAGTCCTAAAGCCACCAAAAAAGAATTGAGCAAAAAAGGAGGAGAGAGGCCAAAATGTTTGGGAGAAGATAACACTAAGGTTGACAAGGCTTACAGCCTGTAACGTTGTAACCTTGCTCTTTGTCATGGAAGAAATAGGTTTTAGAGGTGTGGGTCTCCCAAGCAAAGATGTAGATATTAACTACTCTCTCCCACAGTGGGTACTCCTAGTTGCCCTCTTCAAAGACCAGGTAGCCACAGATAGAGGATTTATCAGCATGGACAGGACTGCCATTGCCTCTAGGTGCAGAGTGCACAATGGTTTAGGGTGCATAGAGTTGGATACTGAAACCCTTGTCTCTCAGCTAATAAAGAATGATATTGCATATGAATGCAGCACATTGGAAGGATTAATTTGTGTAGGAATAGCGGTATTCATCATAAGAAAATTTAAATTTATAACATACGGTGCACGCATACTAAACCCACTACTTTTCATTGGCCTCCTTAAGTTCCCATGTTTATTTGTTTTTTGCTTTTTGGAAACAGATTTCAGGATCAATTTTTCAGTGGAACACTTCAGTTTGCAAATTTTTGCACCTTAGGGACACTTTTGCTGTGCATTGAAATGTGTAGACTCTCAATTGATCTCTTTATCCTGTATTCCCTAGAGAACCATCCCTTTGTAACCCTACTGCACAAACCCTGACCCATTAAAACATTTCACTGATTTGGGTTGCAGTGGGTCTACCTTGAGGAGATGCCTACTGGTGTCCTTGTATAATTAAAGTCTAAAGGCTTTTTTTTTTTTGTTTTGCAGTTTTATATCGTGTAAACTCAACCCAAAGAAATTGTAGGGCTTTATATGAACACCAGTTACATTGCACAAGGACACTTTCATTGTCGGTAGGCATATGGAGGTCAACTGATTTGCTCAGCATCACAGGCTTTTGAGCCGTCGCAGAGACACATACCTGGTTCCCCAGCTCCAAAGTCGGCATCTCTAGATGTTATGCAACATCCTCTCCCTTGCTTGTGGGTGAACAGGTGTCCCTTCATCATTTTGTTATTTTCGGTCTGCAATAGTATTGCAATAGTGATTGCAGTTTCGGGAGACTATGCTCAATGTAAATACCGGAGGCACACCTGTTGTTAGTGTTATTGTGAGCTATTCATGAACATTTTTTCAGTGGTAAGAGTGGTAGTTGCAAGTTGGAGGATTGCTGTAGCCCACAGAGGATGATAAGTATAGTGTTATCCCCCACTTCTTTTTCATTGCAAGTTCTGTTTTTTCCCAGGGCTAAATTAAGTGATTAAATACGTTTTCCAGCTACGACATGCCCCTGGAAGATGTACCAGCCACCTGCAAATCAGCAATGATTACTACAAGAAATTGTGGGGAAAACCACTATGATTCGCAGTGAGATGTTGATGAAACATCAGGAGAGCACTACCCACAGGATAGGAGCCCTCCGAGAATTCTGACAGGAGGCTTGACCTGCTGCATGTGTTGCTTCAAAATAAGCCCCCATTCAGCCTCAGGAACTATGAGCCAGAGAATCTGAACCATGATGCTATGTCTACCACCCTCAGACTGAGAGGATGGCCACCCCAAGATGCTACTGCTACAAGTGAAGGCCATAAGCACCTTTACTATTTTGTTCTTCATTTAACCATCTGCTTTGTTGGTAGTCCAGCCCCAGACATGGAGGGACGCGGCCCACTTAAGCCCTTCCTATATCAAAAACAAATGCGTGGAAAAAGTAAGTGTTTGCCGGCCACCGTGATAATAGCGACAAAAGCACATGCGCGATACACTCCACATCTACCTATAATCGTTAATTTTTTAGATTGTCCACACCGGGTTATTAAAATATTAACTTCCCTGCTGGCCAATACATTTCCGCATGCTCGTTAAATGAGATTCTGCATTTCCATAATTTGAAAAGCAGCAGTATTTCTCAAGCGCTGCTGATTAGTGAAGCAGAAAGTGACAGCCGGGGCGAAATTAACAACTGGGGATGTTTCTGAGGGAGTGAGTAATTTGCAGGGCTCATAATAACGCAGAAATGTTCATTCAGAAAAATGTAAACATTCCCTATGTTTAGCACTGTAAAAAGATTAGCATGTTGTACGTTTAAGTTGCATTATAAATGGTACACTCTTGGCAATTGCGCTTAACTTGCAAAATTAATAACCACCGATCAATGGGATGTGCGGTTCTGGGGAAGTTAGCATTTAAATGACTAAAACACCAACCCATATTTTTCAAGATATTTAGAATATAAACGATATTTGAGTAATTGAGGGTCACACATGCAATGAGAATTGGCCGTGCTAAATACTATTAGGATTCGTTCTTAAAGACTGCAAAAGTGAATCAGGGGTGCCATGCCTTAGTTTTTAGGATTATGCAGTTGTACAGCTAATAATATGAACTGTAAGATCAAAAATGCTGAAGAATTTAGGCGTCAGGTAACTCGAGATTTAGGGGAAGATTTATTGATATTTGAGGCAACATTCAACAGCCACTTGGGGCCAGATTTAATAGAAATGATGGTGCGCAGAGCTGTGCCAAATTTGGCAGTGTCGCACACCCTCATTTTCAAAACACAGAGACTCACCACATTTCCTAGAAAACGGCGCATCCCTGTGTTTCCTTCTGCACCGGCACTAAATTTGCTGCTGTGTGCTAACGCAGCAACCTTTGCACCATAGTACAAGGATGGCCCTGTTGAGGGGAGATTGTTTTTGGGCAAGAAGGAACACCTATGTGCACACATAGAAAGAGCAAAAAATGAGGAGACATGAAGGCATTTCTCCAAATTGCCCCATGCTAACTCCACCCCTGCCTCAGGTTTATGATAACCTGTAAATCTGAGCCAGCTTCAAAATGCAATAGGTGTTGCAGTGGCACGCCCACAGCAACACCCATTGTACGACCCTTCCTCGCAAAGCGCTGTGTGTGAAGGGGCTGTATTTACAAGGTGGCATTAAGCCACAAAAAGTGGCTTAACATAACCTTGTAAATACGGCACAGGGCATTGCACCACCGGATTGTCATGAAATGTGACACTCCCGTGGTGCTAGGGGTTCTGAAATATGCCTCTTGGTTCACTGAAATGGAGAGATCAGGAATGTTCCATATCTACTAAGATATGGTCCATTCTTGATCCCTCTCTGCTCTGGCACACTGAGTGTTGCTTAGCTTCAACACAGACACCCTTGCAGCATTGTGCAAGGATTGCCTGCAATACAGGCAGGATTGTTTTTGTGAAGGAAGGGATGCCTTCCTTCACAAAACCATTCCTTAGAGGCATGTTCTATTGTATGAGTGTCGCACAATACAGAGGAAATATTGGGGAGAAATATATATTTATCTGTGTTATGCCTCACCTGGGATAGCATAGCATTCTAATGCATTCCGAGGCTAGCTCGTCTTAGTAAATCTATGAATGTGCTAAAACCCATGGATTGATGTGTGGGCACACCCATGGTCCACCCATGGAGCATATTCCCAACAAAGAGTAACATAAGGCAGCGACTTGTGCTGCTTTGCATTACTCCAGATTCACATGCATGGCACAGTAAATATGACTAAAGGGCTTGCGCTGCCTTGAGTATCACAAGGGTAACACAAGCCCTTAGTAAATCTGGGCCACACTTTTTTTTAGCATAAACAGTACTTTCATTTAAATAAAAATCATTGTTTAGCAGCCTATGCCTTTGCAAACCATCACTACCACATATGATCAATTAAAATGCCTTTCATATTTAAGAAAAAATTGATTTTTCAGCACTTGATTAGATGAACCCAAAAAGTGCATGTTTTGGTTTGGCACATATATCTAAAACTCAATTGATAAAGGTCATACCAATCAATTTGAATCAGTTCCGAGCCTGACATCCTTATGCTCTCTTGGATGCACAAGAATCATCTACTACCAAGTGCAGAGATTCAGGTCATTTACACTAATTCACTGTGATACAGAGCACAACATAATCAGTCCTTCAATGGACACCAGGTTTCTTGAGTTTTGACCATGGTGGGAAGTATCCCTATAGATTTGTTAAGTGGAATTGTGTAAGTGTAGAATTCCTCATGAAAAAAAGCTGTCAATCATTCACAAAAGAACTACATCCGATTATGGTTGTATAATTGGCACTTGGAGCAGCTTGCAAATTAAAATGAAATCAGAGATGCTGTAGTCATGTGACTTAGGGCCACATGTACAAAGATCCGGTATTGCAACTCGCAAACTCTGAGTCTTAGCGATTCGCAATTTGCGAGTCGCAATACCGGTTGTACAACAATGAACTTTACACTGTTTGCGATTCCCAATGAGGTCGCAAATTACCTCCCTCATGAATATTCATAAGGTAAGTCGCAATTTGCGACCCCTTTGGGAATGGCCGCCCTCACAGGGATGGTGGCCTGCTGGAGACAGCAGACCACCATGTCTCTGACTGCTTTTAAATAAAGCAGTTTTTTGTTTTTTTCAAATGCAGTGCGTTTTCTTTTCAAAATCAAAAAAGAAAAGTTTTCATTTTGTCAGAGCAGGCAGTGGTCTGTGGGACCACTGCCTGCTCTGAAAAAATATTTTCGCTGCCATTCACAAAGGGGAAGAGGTCCCACGGGGACCCCTTCGCGTTTGCGAATGGGTTGGCACCAGCTTGAAACTGGTGCTAACTGCAATTGTTTTGTGACCGCATTCGCGGTCCCAAAACAATCATACACACCATTTGGATTAGGTATTAGGAAGGGACGCCCTTGACATGCCCCTTCCTAATAACGAATCGCAAAGCCAAAACTGCGATTCGGTACAAGTTACTGAATCGCAGTTTGGGCTTTATACATCCAAAAAGCATTTTTCAAGTTGCAAATGGGCCAAATGCTTGTACGTCTGGCCCCTTAGTCACTTTTAAACCTTTACAGTTCGCATTGAGGCCAATCACAAACTAGGCCTGCTGATGTCTAATATGTGCATCTACCCAGCTCAGTTGTCCTAGAAAGAAATATGAACTCTTGAGCACTGGGCAATCATATTTTCTGCCAGAACCTCAAATGATAGCAATTTATCGGACATAATCCCTGACATAGGAAAAAAGAGAAGGATAACATTGATCAAAAACCATTTCAAAACAGACCACTGTGAGGGAAAGAGACAGCCCAGAATTTGCAATGTGTAATAAAGTGAAGGGGAATGCGATAGCAGAAGGTAATAAGAATACTTAAATTATTCAATTTTGGAGACCAGAAAAACACAAACAAGTATGAGGTAAAATGCAGTAAAGACTATATCAAGGTGCAAAATCAGACCTGCAACTAGCCATAAGAGAGAAGTAGCATGAACTGTCTATTTGAGTCAAAAAAGTAAGTAAAGATGTTGACCCTAAATAAATTCCAGGAATGATTAATAAGAGGAGCAAAAGCAGCAAAGGAACAAGGTACATGGGGCAAAGAGACCAACCAGAAGAGAGATGACAGGAAGTTTAAAATACTTGACCACCATCAGCATACTCCAAAAATATAAACGCCTGAAAGAAAAACATAATTACAATTCCCAGGGAAGATGCAGCATCAAAACAATCGTCCTATGACAAAGAATTGAAAACACTAAATTTGAAGGTCTATTTTCAATCAAAGAATGGGATTAAAGGAGTAGACCAAAAGTATTAAACATGTGAGCCTCAAACCCAAGCACTCAGAAGTACTTAGAATTAGTTAAATATAATAACAGGAGAAACGGTAACGAATTTGGAATTAGGAACAGACACAATTCCACTACAGTCAATAAAATGGAGAACATCTTAAAATCAGTAAATGTGGTAGTGGTGGATGAACAGACTAAGAAAGGGTCCATAAACCTCAAAGGCACAAAGCAGGTAATTCACTAAGCACTGGAGAGCACAAAAGTGAAAGCAACATAAAAAAGGCCTGAATGCAATAAATAAAAGAGTCAATGGAATGAAGTCTCAACTTATACTGGAGCTGGACATCCTACCCACCATATTATAATTCAGTTGTGGTCTATAAAACTGGATATACGGCAGACAGAATATCTGTCATATTTGGGACAGAGTAGCCCCTTCATCAAAGTCTAAATCATGCCCTAAGTATTTTTCATGGAGAATCAAACTACAGGGTAAACATTCTAAACAGATTATATTGAAAAGGCAAAGTCTAGAGTGTCTGTGTAAGAGAAGTAGTTATATTTGATGAGCAATTAAAGAGAGCTGAACTGTACAATTCCTTCATTGGTACTTTAAAAGACTGCCTAGTAAAACTGGGGATGTTTGTAACATCTAGCAAAGAGTAGGAATACATTCTAACAAACGGATGTAACGTAAATAGGAGACATAGGAGAGAAATGCATATCTAAAGGAGACAACATAGCAGTACTGGAAAGAAACCAGAGAGAAAGAACATGGGATGAAGTAAACAACATGGAATTATTGAAAATGGCCTTAACATTAAACATGATGAAACATTTTTTGGGAGCTCATCAGGAATGCATGCTCTTGGAAAGGAAAAAATAATAGCAGTACCTCTGGTAGCAGAAAGTGATTATGTTAGCAATATCATGGATTTAAATCAGATGGAGATTTCTCTATTATTTCCCAATAAGTGTGCAGGTAGACACAATGATATGAATGAGAATTGTGCCAAAGTTACTACTTTTTCACCATCTGAATAAGAACTTGTAGACATAATATGACCAATAAAATCATGAAAGCTGAAGGTCATGTTGGAATCTCATCAGAGATAAGGGAGAATTTGCACTGCACTGTAAAACCCTAAAGAAGCAGTAGTGACATCTGCTATCATTCCTGATTCCCAAAAAGGAAGCATCCAATAAATAAAAAAGTGGAGTGCTCTCAACCTGGGAATTACAGGATGGGGATCTTCAAATAGGATTCAGAAGGAATCATGCCACAATGGACATGGTTACTACACAAATTACTTGCAAAAAGTGCATAACTCCAAAGACGTCCCCAGATGTGTGGACTATATAAATGTTTCAACAGTTTATAATTTAATCAGTAGACACATCTTATGAAAGAAAATGATGAAATGGGGAACCCTGATACATTTATTCTGTCACTTAATTGAGTTATGCAAGGACTAATGGATCAGGATACAAATGGGTAAAACATTACAAAAGCTGCTGACCCCTAATGGATCGAGGTAAGGTTGTACCTTAGCACTCTTACCTTTTCCAATCTATATCTCAGACATCCTAAATGTGCTAGAAATTGTTAGACTCTTGCCACTTAATGGACACTAAGAAACTATAAAATGGGCCGACTTCAGAAAGATAGGTGCATGTATAAATCTAATCAAGTGTATACCTACTCCCCCACACATATGCGTACACTTCAACATTGTTGTTATTCACCATTTCTGAGTGGAGATTTGAACTTAGAGCTAGGCCTAAGAGTCTCAACCCCCTGAATTGAGATGGATGAAGAATCCTACTACTGAATGTTTCAGTATAAAGTTACCAAAAGTAAGTTCCATGTGTTTGTGGATTTTTATATTATTTTTAAATACATAAAGAAAATTAATTTACTGTGAAACACACAAGTCGAATCAGAAAATAATTTTAAACAAACACAATCATACTATGATCACCTAAAGATAAAGATACAACATTCTATCTCCTAAAATTGCTTTGTATTAAATTGTAAATCAATTACAAACATTTTTCAACACTTTTTAAAACATTTTTTATATTTAAAATAACCCACTTTCACTTAATTTTTTTAATTTTAATTAACATTGTAGCAAACATAGTTATAAGTTGTATTTTTTTAATTAGTTGAAGATTTTGGGGATTTCTTAAAACTAACTTAATGATATAATTCAATTTATCTTAAATGACATTGTATTATTAAATTAAACATAATAACCTTCATCAATAATTATTCTTACATTTTCACTTAAAGATATGTGCATGTGTTAGACCTGGCATCCTTGGTGTGGTTTCTCCTAACATTCTGCCCTTTGACCTCCTGTTTTACTGGCTGATTTTTGTTGGCTTTTTGTATTCTGGGCACTTTAGCACTGCTGACCAGTGCCAACGTGCATGTGCTCTGTGCTTTAAACAAGGTAACATTGGCTTTTCCATAATTGGAATTTTTATTTTATTTGTAAGTCCCTAGTAAACTTCACTACATGTGCCCAGGACCTGTAAATGAAATACTACTACTGTGGCTACAACAATGATTATGCCAATCAATCAATCAATCAGGGTCCTTGTAGAATGCGGCTAATAACTTGTTAGAGTTATAGTAGCCTTTTTAACATGTCTCAGGCCTGCAACTGCAGAGCCTGTGTAAGCAGTTTTAAATTGCAGTTTCAAACTGGCAAGCGCAACCACTTGCCAGGCCCAAACCTTCCTTTTTATTACATAGAAGTCACAGCTGAGGTAGGCCCTTGTTAGCCCCATGGGCAGCGTGCAGTGGATTTAAATAGTTGCATATATACTATTAAGTTTTACATATCCAGGTAGTGAAAAAGTGCCAAAGTCTTTTTCTACTACTGTAAGGCCTATTTCTCGAAAGGGTAAGCATTAGGGTTACCTTGAAGCATCCTTTAGGTGCAACTTTCAACTGGGAAAGATAGAAATCTGGAGTTTGGGTTCTTTGTACTCATAATTTATAATCACAATTAATGGTGATTTTTTAATGTAAGTCTGAAAATGCCACTTTTAGAAAGTTAGCATTATCTTACTTTAAGCATTCTGGGGGTCATTCTGACCCTGGCGGTAATTACCGCCATGGCGGAGGTCGGCGGTAGCACCGCCAACAGGCTGGTGGTGCACCGCTGGGCATTCTGACCGCGGCGGTTCAGCCGCAGCCAGAAACGGAAAGTCGGCGGTGTACCGCCGACTTCCCGCTGCCCTTGAGAATCCTCCATGGCAGCGGAGCGTGCTCCGCTGCCATGGGGATTCTGACACCCCCTACCGCCATCCGGTTCCTGGCGGTTCTCCCGCCAGGAAAAGGATGGCGGTAGGGGGTGCCGCGGGGCCCCTGGGGGCCCCTGCAGTACCCATGCCAATGGCATGGGCACTGCAGGGGCCCCCGTAAGAGGGCCCCACGAAGAATTTTAGTGTCTGCTTTGCAGACACTGAAATTCGCGACGGGTGCAACTGCACCCGTCGCACCTTCCCACTCCGCCGGCTCCATTCTGAGCCGGCGTCCTCGTGGGAAGGGTGTTTCCCGCTGGGCTGGCGGGCGGACTTTCGGCAGTCGCCCGCCGGCCCAGTGGGAAAGCCAGAATGACCGCTGCGGTCTTTCGGCGGGAACCGCTTGGCGGCCGGCGACCGCCGTCCGCCGCGGTCAGAATCACCCCCTCTGTGTCTCTGCATGTCTCTGAAATCATCAGGCTGATGAGCCTTTCTGGGCTAGATGGGTGGGAGGAGCTGGTACACTAGAGGAGGGTTGTGCCTCTCCTCACACAAAGGGCTCTATACTCCTCTGTAGAATATCCAGAGCCAGGGAAGCAAGGGCAGGTATGTTGTGATCTTCAAAGCCTCTTTGAATTCTCCCCCACTTCAAAGGCACATTTGAGTATAAGTACGGGGCCCCAACCCCACCAAATTAGAATTATACTGGAAATAAGAACATTCTGCCAGGAAGGACTGCTGTGCTGCCAGAAGGGATTGCCACTGCATTGATGTGTTGACCTACTACTTGCTGTGTGCTGTGCTGTAGGAGGGACTACTTCTTTGCTACTTGCTTTGCTGTGTTGGCCTCCTGCCTGCTGCTTCTTTCCTCGAGTGAGAAAGATTGGACTTGTTCTCTACATCCTTGAATCTAAGGGCCAGATGTAGCAATCTTCCAAATTGCGATTTGCAATTTGCGAGTCCCAGCGACTCGCAAATTGCAACTCGCAATTTGGAATGCAGAAAGGTGTCTCAGACACCTTCTGCGAGTCGCTATGGGGTGGCAAAGACCCACCTCATTAATGTTAATGAGGTGGGTCGCAATTTGCGACCCCATAGCGATTCAGGGCACTCACGGGGATGGTGGCCTGCTGGGAACAGCAGACCACCATGTCCATGACTGCTTTTAAATAAAGCAGTTGTTTTTTTTCAAAGTGCAACCCATTTTCCTTAAAGGAAAACGAGCTGCACTTTGAAAAAAAAAAAGAAACCTTTAGTTTCGGTATTTTTCAGGGCAGGTAGTGGTCCATTGGACCACTGCCTGCCCTGAAAAATTATTTTTTGTGCCAGAAACAAAGGGGAAGGGGTCCCATGGGGACCCCTTCCCGTTTGCGCCTGGGTTACCATCCACTTCAAGTGGATGGTAACTGCGCTTTCTGCGGTCGCAAATGAAAATGCATACCATTGTGACTCGCAAATAGGAAGGGAACACCCCTTCCTATTTGAGACTCGGAAATGCATTTTGCGAGTCAGTTCCAACTCGCAAAATGCATTTCAACATAGCGAAAACGCATTTGTGACTCGCAAACGGCGATTTTCGCCGTTTGTGAGTCGCAAAGTCTTTGCTACATCTGGCCCTAAGTTTTCCAAGGACTTTATGGCTTGCCCCCTCTTCAAGAGGTCTCAGTGCCATCAGATACTTTGTGTATGCTTATCACACCGTGGCAGAAGACGTCCTTTGAGAACTAGAGCCTCAACTGCTCAAGAGAACAGACCCTTGCAGAGATAACCTGTGCTCTGCTCTGCACCAGCGAAGAGACCCATGTGATAAAACCCTGCGCTTTGCCTGAGCTACAGCCATTTATTTCTGTAAGTGGTGTTGCAGTACCTGTGGTTGGCCACATGTGTTTCTTTATTTATTCCAAGGTGGGGCTGGAGCATATATAAGCCTGTTTTCTAACACTTAGGGCTGTTGTAGAATTCAAAGTGCATTTTGTGATCTGCAATTTTTATATTCTTATGCAGGTGTGTGTTTTGTATTAGCATGTCCCTTCCTAAGTCTTTCAATAAATTTCCCTCAACCCCACCGATATTGCAGTAATTATTACCAATTTTCCAACACTTCCCCTTGTCCCTCTCACATTTACTACTAAATCCTACACATACATCTGAAGAGATTAATGCCACCAGGGGGAATATCACTGCAAGAACAATATTTAAGAGGTAGACATCTCTGGCCTTAGGTTTGTGAATAGTATTTTGTAGTACTGGATTACTAATTTATGGAAACATTTTTTTTTGTTCAATGGGCCTAATTTGCATTCTCGGGAGATGATACTATGATTTTCGATTTGACAGCAACACATGCTCTTACAAGGTTTGGGACATTTTCTGAGATCAACATTTTAAAGATCAACACATACAAAGAAATGACAATTTGAACAAATATTTGCATGGACTTTGGATGATCTACATCTTGAAACACTGACTAGTTACTGCTATATGTGGGTACATTTTCTATAATCTATCTATAGTCTATTATTCACATGACAAATAGATAACATAATTGAGCAGTCTAAGGTGGTCTCAGGAACCCTGGGGAGACTGGGTGACAAGATGGGTTACAAATCTAACCAACGAAACTGCATGAGCTACTTGTACCTTACTATATGGATGTAATGTTTTATATAAGAAAGCCCTTGATACAATCCAGTCCTCAGAAAAGAGTGTATGGACACATTGGCTAAGGTTAACACTAGGTATGCCAGGATTCACACTCAGATTAGAACTACGGATGGCAAAACTGATTTATAAATAATACCCTAAATCCCTAACCAATTGAAAAATGTATTACTTCTGGAGCTGTTTTTGGCACAGTATAAAAATACTGGAAGTTAATTTAGGCAGCCCCCGCCATGCAAAGTAAAGATAATTTTATGCACGTGCATGTTAATACTTGCCAAAGAAAGATTAAAATAATGCATTGAAAAAAATAGGCTAAAGCAAGTCTAAAAAGCTACACATGAGCCAGTATGTCCGATCCAGCAAACTCAAATATGAGTTTATAGTAATAGTGATCTAAGTGGGTCCCCCAGCAGTTATGTAGTGTACAAACATGTAATAAGAACATGGATGCTGAAACTAAGACTAGGTCAGCTTCTGATCCTGGAGGGTGGGGTAAAGTGGAAAAGGAAGGGATATCAATATTTTCATTGCATGATATGTTAAACTTCTACAGAAACCTTGATATTTGTACTAATAATTTTGTGATGCGCTGAAGGATGAAAGAAATGCTTAGATGCTGCTGCGGTATAGAACGTTACAAATTCAAATAGTGCCAAGACTTGATATCATATATAATATGATGTAAGGATATCGGGTTACATTTTAGGCTTTTATAGTGTTTTTACACTATATGAGAAGAAAATGATGAAGGGAGATTTCTTTAAAAAATATGTTTTTTTTCCTAGACTCTATTTTACATTGCATGTTTATTAGAAAACGTTTATAAATGCGTATTTCCTAGAATGGCAAAAATCAAGCAATAAATAAACTTGAAACCAGAAACAACTTGAACACCTTGAGGCAACTTCTATCAGATATTAAACTACCAGAGAAGTATAGATGTCACAGCTGTGAATTTCTACTGTGGGAGACTGTCCTATATCTAAATCCATACTTTTGATATAAGAGTGAAAGCTGATTCTTATATCTCAAATCTACTAATGAATGGGTGAGGAAACAGGAGACCCAAGCCTCAGTTACTGCTATCCTTAAGCATGACAAAAATGGAAGCACACAATGGCTCCAACAGTCACCTAGTAAACACTTGCAAGATGCTTCTACAGGAGATCATAATTCATGCTGTCAAAATACCCCTACAGGACTATAATATAAAGTTAACCAGACAATCCTCATTTGTGATCCTGTTGACCCAGGGAGCGCTCATTGCTCTCTTTGTAATATACATGGGACAAAAATGTGACTGTTGCCTGCTTGGTAACCAATCCTGTTGGCCATGACAAGTTTGGTATGGTTTTCCCCCAACGTTTTACCTTTGAGCCCCACTCACTTAAACCTAAAATCTAAATCTTGCATAGATCGGGTTTCACTGATTAATTTGATCATTTCAATCTTAAATTCTTTATTACATTTTTCTCTAGATTTATAAATTGGTGTGAGGTTGTTCTCGAGTTGTGTTTCACTTCAAAGTTAAGTCTGAGTGCTCTGTGCTAAGCTGCCTGAGTGTGGAGCACAGGTTATTTTACAGATTGCTTGTGACTACACCCTGAGCAACTGTGGTTGCTGCTTGAGTCGGGTTTCACCCCCTCAACCAGTAACCCTGTTTCTTCCACTGGTGTCAGCAGTGGAATCACAACTTGTGCAGAGCCATACAGTGAATTTATGTTCCACTGAAAACCCAGGTAAGTAATGTGAGACCGATTTGAGCCTTTTTAAATTCTACCTAATTATTTATTGGCTGTTTTTTTCTCATTTCAAATTTAAATTCCATACCTCTTTGTCTTATATCATGGAGAAGAAGATGCTCAATGTTCATAGCCTCAGCATGAAGGCATGGCTGGGCTGCAAAAATTCTGTGTGGAGAGGAAACTGCATGTTAGAAAGAGGGCAACAAAGTTGGTCCTTCAGACAGCCCACCAAACCTATGAGGAGATCACAAGGATGCATTGCAGTCCTGAGGACTCTGATGCATAGGATCTTAATGAGGATGATCTTGATTAGGGGGAATTTGATTTAGGAGTGCAGACCGCTTGGCTGCCGGCCCTGACCAGGAGCTTTTCGAGGGCTGAGACTATCTTCCCACTGAAAGAGAGCACATTGTGAGGTCAGGGAACAGTGTGTCTTCAAGGAACTTGTCCTAAGAGGAGCTGGAGTACAGGAGGGCAGAAAGGGAGATCAGGCTGCAAATAGCCAAGCTCAATATGGAGGAGAAGAGAATGGCTTATAAGCTAAGTCTCAGGGAGCCGGTCATAGAAGTTAGAGAAGGAGAATCCAGCAATGGTGACAGGATACTTGCAGTGTCTGAGGGAGTCAAGAGGGCCCCATCTCTAAAGCTCTGGCTCCTAACTATGTGATGGGAGATGATATCGACAAATGGTTTGTCATATATGAAGTAGCTCTGAGTATACACAAGATCCCAGAGGAGTACTGGGGCAGTAGCTTGTGGAACCATATGCCTGCAGTGGGGAGGGACACACTACTCACATGGTAGATGAACAGGCAAGTTATACCTCCATGAAAGTCATACTTGTGCCAAATTTGGGCAGACCCCTGAGAAGCACTGTCAGAGGTTTGGGGACAGTCCCAAACCTCCAACCCAGTCTTGGTTGGATCGCTTATATTATTTGAGCAAGGCACGGAATGGCTGGGTGAGGGGCAGCAAATGTTATGATCATGACAGACTGTACAACAAGTCCTCAGGGAAGGCACCCCAAAGTGCTATGAGTACCTACAGGTTGGACACTACAAGAGGGAAGCAAAGTGTCCTAAGTGGGCACAGCCCCTACCAGTGGGCAGACATCAGGGCTGGTGAGTGTAATGCTTGGAGGGAAGATTTCCCCGGTTAGTGTTGGGGAAGTGAAGGGGTGTCTGGGTGTAGTGCTTGGATAAGAGATTGCCCCAGTTAGTGTGGGGGTAGTGCAGTGTTTACCCTCCTGTCCCTGGTGCATGGGGAGATGCTGCCAAAGGCACATATGTCTAGCAACACTAAGGCGTATAAGCAGTGTGTCACTATCAATGGGCAGAGGGTGGAGGCTATGAGCCCTTCATACATGACTCATGCCTGCGAATGCAGCCTTTGTGTGTAGTTTTCAACTATCATTTTGATCTGGCAAGGTAAACCTCTTGCCATACCCACCACAATTCACAATTCTGAAAATGCCACTTTTATAAAGTTCTTATAAAACAGTGGTTCTCATTGGCGTCATAATATCTCAAAGTTAATATGATTTCAGGAGCAACAATGGCTATAAACAGTTACAGTGTTCATAGAATTAACTCCAATCACAACACAACAATTTCTGAACTATTGCTGGTAATAATGTAGCATCACCCAAAGCCAATAGTTTTATGATATTTTACAGCATATAACCACAGTACATATGATTGCACAAAGAGAAGGTGCACTGTGTCCAATGTGATGAAGGAACCACTAAATCAGTAATTCACAGTTTATACATATTTTCAACAAAAAATAGACAAGAAAGTAAAATGTGTATGTTCCGTAAACAAAACACAACCTTGTGTACTAATTAAGTCCTAGTATTATGGTAAATCCATGCCTCTTCCTGAATAAGGCTTCAAGTAGGTTTGTTTGAGTATTCAATGTTGAAGAAGTTTTGACCCTGTTATGGTCCCCGTGATGTGTTTTATATGTGACGCGTTCTATGCTCCCTGTGTCATCAGTGATGTCATCAATGGTGTAATTTGAGGCATCATGAGTGATGTCATAAAATATGTCATAGAATATATCATGAGTAATGTCATGTGTGAGGTCATAAGCCGTGCATGGTGGGGGCACAAGTTATAGTTAGTGCTAAAGTTAAATTTCTGTGTTTTTAGTAAAAAAATATAGGGGCATATTTATACTCTGTTTGCGCCGTAATTGCGTCGTTTTTTTTTACGCAATTCCGACGCAAAACTAACTCCATATTTATACTTTGGCGTTAGACGCGTCTAGCGCCAAAGTCCATGGAGTTTGCGTCATTTTTTAGCGTGGACACCTACTTTGCGTTAATGATATGCAAGGTAGGCGTTCCCGTCTAAAAAATTGACTCCGAGGCATGTGCACCGTATTTACACTCCCGGGCAAAATTCACACCCGGGAGTGGGCGGGTCAAAAAAAATGATGTCCAGCCGCTTTTGTGCCGTTTTTTAGCGCCTGGACAAGGCAGGCGTTAAGGGACCTGTGGGCTCGGAAGGAGCCCAGAGGTGCCCTCCCATGCCCCCAGGGACACCCCCTGCCACCCTTGCCCACCCCAGGAGGACACCCAAGGATGGAGGGACCCATCCCAGGGAACTTAAGGTAAGTTCAGGTAAGTATTTTTTTTTGTGGCATAGGGGGGGCCTGATTTGTGCCCCCCTACATGCCACTATGCCCAATGACCATGCCCAGGGGACAGAAGTCCCCTGGGCATGGCCATTGGGCAAGGGGGCATGACTCCTGTCTTTGCTAAGACAGGAGTCATTTCAATGGGGGTTGGGAGTCGAAAAAAATGGCGCAAATCGGGTTGAGGCGAAAAATTTGCCTCAGCCTGACTTGCCCCATTTTTTGGCGCCCAAGCTCCATATTCCCCTACGCCGGCGCTGCCTGGTGTACGTCTTTTTTTTTCACGCACACCAGACAGCGCCGGCGGCTAACGCCGGCTAACATCATTGAATAAATACGGCGCCCGCATGGCGCTTCAGAATGGCGTTAGCCGGCGCTAATTTTTTTGACGCAAAACTGCGTTAGCGCAGTTTTGCTTCAAAAAGTATAAATATGGCCCATAATGTCATTGACAAATTCACCTAGCTATAACATTACTTTAACAGTTGTTGTTTTTTTTCAGTGGATTTCCAGTGGTTTTTAACCTAAAGTAATACTTAATTATCATATGTAAATGCAACCCCCTCTGCTCATGACCTCCTGCCATTCAAGGCAGGGGATGTTGACTGCAGGATCCCAACTAAAGTGGGAGATTGGCCATAGAGCCTAGCACTGGGCCCCATCACCCAGGACTGTTTTTATTTTAATTAAAGTGAAGGGAGGGAGCCGCACGCCTTCCTTCCCAATCATTGTTATACTGGGGGGACCCCTCCATCCAGGGTCCATTCTAATCCAATTTAAGCTCTAGGAACTTCATTCCACAAGGCTTTGTAGTTTTAAGGGGAGGGGGACTGCGTGCCCCCCTCCCTGACCCATTGTTCACCCCGTGGGACTTCATCCCCAGGGCTATTTATTTAAGTAAAGGGGAGGGGGCCACATGCCCCCTCTCATAGCATTGTTCGGCCCCTGTGACCCTGTCCCCCAATCTTTTAAATGAAGGGGAGTGAGTGCACATGGCCTCCTTCCCTTAGCTGTTTTCAGCCCTGGGAACACCGTCCTCCTTGGCCCGACATTCTTTTGAGGGGGAGGAAGGCATGCAGAACTCCTCCTCGGGCTGATTTTGGCCTGGGGACCCCACCTCACAGGCTGTGCATTATTTTTAGAGGGAGGTTGTGCATGATGCCCCCCTCCCTGGCCTTATTTTGGTCCCGTGGACCCCATCCCCCAGGGCCCAGTGTTCTTTTGAGGGGGAGTGGAGAGAGCATGTCTCCCCAGCCTTTGCTGATTTCAGCCACATGGACCCCACACCCCCAGGCCTGGCATAATGTTAGGGGGAGGGGGCATGCAGCCCCACCTACCCGGGATGATTTCTGCCCAGGGAACCCTGGTGCCCGACATATATTTCAGGGGTAATGGGGCACATAGCCCCACTCCCTGGGCTGATTTTGGCCCTGTAGACTCCATCCCAACATTCTGCAGGGAGAGGGCAGCATGTGGGCCAGTGACATTCTGCAAGGGAAGGGGGCATGCAGCACCTCTAACTTTGGCCGATGTTGCCCCCAGGGACCCCATCCCCCAGGGCCCTCAAACATAAAGGTAGGTGCCTTGGTGCGCACCCAGGGTACCCACCTTATTCTAATTGGGGAAGCGGGGGAGCCCTAAGTCCCTTGCGGCTCAGACAGTTCGGTTTCATACAGCGGGAGCCAGCATTGTTCCTGCCTGCAGGAAGCAGCTCCTAATGCTACTCCCTGCAGGTGGGAGAAGTATTTTGATCTGTTTCACCACCCAAATCACTGTGGGCAGGGAAACAGATCATAGGTCCACTCCCAGATGGCTGGAGCATTTTTGAGTGGACTTGGTGTTTGCTCCCGTTGGTGTGAGTTTTGAAAATGACCCCAACAAGTGAGAGCAACAATATTGTTCCCTGCTCATGCTGCTGTAGGAAGGGAATGCGCTATGTCATGGGGATGGGCTCCCCTGGACATAGCATCTGAGCCAGCCCCAGAGGATGAAGCCCCCCTGGCCATTAATAGCTCAGGGAGAGGGCAGACAGTCACTTTCCCATTTTGAACATTTTGGGCCCAAGGGGGTCCTCCCCATGGCCTTTAAAGGCTCAGGGACAGAAGCCATGCAACCTTTCTCCTCTCCTTTAATGATTTCAGCCCCAGGGGTGAGCTCCTCAGAGCCTTGAATGGCTTGGGGAGAGGGTCTGCAAGTCCCTCCTTCCCATAGTTAATATGTTTAACTCCAGGGGTGGGTTCCCCAGGGCCTCTAGAGGCCTGGAGGGAGTGCATTCCCCCTCACCATATATAATAGGTTGCCAAGGAAGGATATCTTTAGAGCATTCAACAACGCCATAAGGTCAAATTGTGAAATATGCTTCCAAATAATGGTGTTAACCCATGTATTGTCTATCCTGTTGCTCAGCTACGTGCTGATGTCGAAGGCTGAATTAGGTTTGGGCCAGGTGAGGAGCGCACCCCCTGTATTACGATCAGGAAAAGGGCTAGGCAGGAGTGTGTGCTTGCACCATTACTTTTTAATATTTATGTTAATGGCCAAGATGACCATCTGGTGAGTGCAGCAGCTGACCCACCTAGGTCAGGGAATCACCTATTACCCATCCTTATGTACGCAGATGACTGCATTCTTTTGGCCAGACCACATCTGGGACTCCTAAAATGTCTGACCTGGGCCTTACAACAAATACATCTAAATCATATGCCATGGTTTGTAGATGCACTAAGAGCAGGCCAATCCATTTTGAAGTTAATGGGAACACACTCAAGTTTGTGACTTCTTTTTCCTATTTGGGGATACTGTTCAGTAATAAGATTACTTGGAGGCACCTGAGGAGTGTGGGAGTAACCCAGCATGAACAAACCACAGCTTCTCTGTTTATATTTTCAGCAAGGCTGTGTCTATGCCCCTGAAAGCCTCTGCCACAATTTATAAAACTAGGGGCCAGATTTAAGAAAAGTGGCGCTGCACCCAGTGCAGCCCACTTTTCTTTCACCACCTAGCACCCCCCAAACGCCACCATGTGTGCGCCGTATCTAAGATGCAAAGCACACAAGGTTCACGGTGGAATCACTTGCATACAAATATTTTAGCAATATTAAATCCTATTAATGTTGTAATTAACCATAGATCAAATTCCATAAATGAATAAATCTTCAAACAGCATGCAATTAGTTTCTGGGACAGTGAAGAATTTTAATATATTCACTAATTATATATCCATTAATATAGCAAAAAAGAATGTTTTGTGTTTTTATACAAACGCACTGGTGACCCCTAGTCCACAATCCCTTTTTTATCAAAGGGACCGAAGGAAAATACCAACCCTGCTGACTCTCTAGCCACAGAAGGTTGGAGTCCTATATGCAGTCTTTCAAACAATCAGAAATCACTCCTAATGGACTTCAGCAGCTCCTGCGAAGAATTGAGTAATGGAGAGTATAAGGTCGATGTTTCCGTCTCCCAAGGCTCAAACCATCCATGAGACCATCCTCAGGACAATGAGTCAGAGAGGATTAACTCAAAATAATTGTTGCTTTCAACATCAACTTACTAGAACAGCACTGCTTAATTGTTTTCGTCTGGCACATCCAACGCTAGTCAGTTACTCCAGTATAAAGAAAGTGCGATGTAATTTCACCACAGATAAGTAAACTCTCAGAGCACTGGAATCAATCACAAAGCTAGGATGTGGTGCACCATGGCAGTAGTTAGGGAACTAGCATCAACATTTTTTATGCTACTTCGAAGCTTTGCCAAACTTTTGACACTAATCCTGCAAAGCCCATTGAGGCCCATTTTAAAGAATGAGCAGCTGCTAAAAGTGCTGAAAAAATGACTCAAAGAAATCTATTAGATTTCTTTGTGACATTTCTTTGTCCCCTTAATGGTGGAATGCCCACTCTGTAGACATTATTCGTGGCACAGGCATAATATAGCACAAAGGGTTGCAAAGTGGCGCAATGCATGCATTGCACCACTTTGTAAGTTTAGCGTGGCAATTTTGGCCTCGTTGGGCCACATTAGCGTAAAAAAATAAATGACACTTATATGGCTCAAGGATTCACTAGGGGCTCTTAAATTAGCCCGTAGACCTGTACCGATTGTCAGCTATGGTGCTGGTATGTTGGGATATAGTAATAAATTCCAATGGAAAACTAACAAAGATAGTTTTCCCCATAGATTACTGTCTTTCCCTAATTCTGCTCCTTCCACAATAGCGCACGAAGAACTAGGACGTCAATACATGGACAACAAATGAAGGCTGGCACCAACTTAGTTGGGTAGAAGAAGAAGAAGTCTGTTGAGTAATGTTTACCATTAAGTACTACTCCAGCCACTTAGTCCTACCTACTCAAAACACCACACAGTCAAAGGTTTTACCTTATTAGATTCAGGCTGGGATTGTCTCAGTTTTTAGTGTGATATCCCTCAAGATTATGCAACAGCAAAGATTTGCTTCCATGCCCATGCAACACAATTGCTTAGCAGGCACAACTCCATTTGTTCTTTTCTTTGCAAGTTATATAGAGGCCAATGAACTCACATCCAGAGACCTTTAGTGCGAGGATCAAATATACAGGAATGTAAAAGGCTTTAGAATATCTGCAGCTGCTAAAGACTGATATTGTATGTCACACTATCTACAGATGACTTGCCTCCGTAGTTAGATGTAGGAGACTTGTTTGAAAGTGAACGTGCATACTTGTATAAATATTTATAACATAATTTTAGGCAGGTGCAAATTTCCCCCTTTGTTCACATAGGCCCTCATTATGATATTGGTGGAAAAAACCGCCTAACGCTGTGGCGAAGGCCGCCAAAAGACTGTTGCCGCGGCTACCAGCTGTCAGCCGGATTATGACCACATCGGGATTTCCGCCAGAAGGATGGTGGAAATCCTGCTGTGGCAATGCCGGCGGATGGCATTAAGGTGATGCTGCTGCCAGCAGAAGGGCCACACCAGAAGACCACAGCAGACTGTATCATGATGTATGATACAGCCTGGCCATGTTCTGCTGGCGGACGCTGCTGCTGGCAGCAGCGACCCGTCCCGTCTCCTGCCAGAGGACCCCCTGATATCAGGTGAGTCGGGTGCTCCAACTGGGGAGGGGGGTGGGGCGTGTTGTGTCTGTGTGTGTGTGTATGTTTGTGTGTGTGTGTATGCCGGTGTGTGGTGCGTTTTGTATGTTGCATGCATGGATGAATGTGGGTATGACTCTGTCTATGCATGTGTTTGTGTGTGCATGAAGGTGTGTGTATGTAGTGGGGTGTCTGGGGAGGAGGGAGGGTTGGGGGGAATCTGGGGACAGGGAGAGGGTGGGGAAGACCGTTATCAGTGACAGGGAAGGTATTCCCTGTCACTGACAGTGCCTACTGCCATGGTTTTCGTGGCGGTAAGGTTGCCACAAAAACCATGGCGGTAAGGAGGGTCATAATTTTCCAGGCGGGCAAGTGGCGGCCGCCAGGCTGGAGACTCCAGTCTCCAGCCCGGCGGTCATTACCACCGTGGAGGTCGGTGTGGTACATTGGCGGTTTGGCTTTAGCCAAACCGCTAATGTCTTAATATGGAGAAAAGTACCACCAGCCTGTAAGCAGTACTTTCCTCCATATTAACGCTGTCCGCTGGGGTCATAATGACCCCCATAATGTTTGTATAGTAGAAAAAGTCATGGGTTATGTACTGTATTAAGAAGGGGAGGAAATATATTGCATTGTTTTCTTTGATATATCAAGATACCTCATGTACTTTTTGTAGATACATTGTCTGATTTTTTTTATATTTAGACAACTGTTTTAACTTTTTTAAATTATTTTTTAATAATGTATGTATGTATTTTATATGTGCACTTTTATGGTTTTGATCCAAACCAAATAAAGCTTTTTGAATCGAATAGGTTTGACACCAGAGGTTGGCTCCCCAGGAACTCTGCTGCCTCAGGAAGGGGGTTCCCCTGCCTTCCTATCCTATAAACACTGTTATTTTCCCAGGGGTGGCCTCTCCAGGGCCTCTGGAGGCTTGGGGAGGATGGCCATGCAGCTCCTCTCCCCTTTATGGATATCGTCCCAGGGGTGGGCTCCTCAGAGATTATAGTAAATAAATGTGGCCTGGCCGCCATTTTTGTTTGTGTATTTCTGATCCTGCGAAAGTCTCAGAGGATCACAGCATTTTTTTTTTTTTTTTTTTTTTGTGGGCCCGGGTTGGGGTCACTCTAGGTCCCCCTATGGCCTAGGGGGTTCTGGGTATCTCTACACTGACACTATCTATCTTTTTTGTTTTACAACTTCAAGACAAGGGACTAAGGTGGTCATTTTGACATTGACGGTGAGTGATAAAGTGGTGGTAATACTGCCAACAGGCTGTTGGTAATTACCACCAAATTATGACCATGGCGGTGATAACTCCCATAGACATCCAATGTACCTCACCAACCACCAGGGTGTAAAGACCACTGACCACGGTGGTAGCAATCAACAGCCAGGCGGAAGACAATGTAACACCCACCATATTATGACAGAGCACACCACCACAATTTCTGGGGCCGTTCCAACACCATCAGAAGCCTGGCGGAAATAGATCACAGAAAACGAAAGACTAACCCTCGGAGACACAGAGAAGATAAAGGCTGCCATGGAACCGGAACTTCAAATCTTCCCGATGCTCTTCTACGCCATTCTCCACCTGGAACACCAACGCCGACGAAGACAACGAGGGAGAGTACAGCAGTCAAGCACACAAGGGAGGGAGGGAGGAAAAGGAGAGTGAAACACACACGCACAACACACACCATTCACACAGACACCATAAAAACAATCAGCTGCATAGGAAAACCAGTGTCACAGGACACACGTCATAATAATGCAAGGACTACAGCATTCTAGAACTGAAAGCGTAATTGGATGAAAACAGCCACCATATTATCCATGAAACAAAATACACATGAGTCACTGTGCAGAAAGGGCCAATGGCCCGTCCAAAATACAGTACAAAAGGCTCACATGGCTACAGGGCACAGTCCAAGCCCCAACTCTTTCCCTAACATAATCTGCACTACACTGTGCAATGCATCATGGTCGGAATGGCCAGGCTCCTCAGGGGGAAAGGGCGTGGGAAGCACTGAAGCTGAAGTGGAGAACTTGCCCACTAGTTCTGGAGGGGGCTCCATGCCCATTTTCCTATGCTGGGTAGTGCAAGGCCACAGTCTCTGAGGTGAGGAACTTGCACACTGCTTCTGGAGGGGGCTCCATGCCCATTGTCCTATGCTGGGGAGTGCAAGGTCACAGTCTCTGAGGTGGGGAACTTGCTCACTGCACAACAGTCCCTGGGGTTGACCTACATGCCTCTGCTGGAGCTGAGGGCTTCTGTGTTCCAGTCTGAGGTAAGTTGTGTTGTGTCCTAGCCTGAGGTGAGGGCTGCTGTGTCCAATCCTGAGTTGACGGCACCTTGACCACTGCTGTTGGGGGAGCTCATGCCCCTCTTAGTTGGTGGAGTGGGATCCTTCCCTTCCCCGGGTGGTGGAGTGGGATCCTTCCCTTTCCGGGGTGGTGGAGTGGGATCCTTCCCTCTCTTGGGTGGTGGAGTGGGATCATTCCCTCTTTTGCCTCCACGACACGGAGATGCCTCCACTGTCCCGGTGGACAGTTTGACTGAGGTGCTGGGCTGGGTCGTTAGGTCCCAGCTCTTACGGGCAGGACGGGGTGGAGGGAAAGGGAAGAGGTCAAGTTGGGCAAGAAAAAGCTTCTTAGGGACAATGGGGCAGGATGAGGGAGGAGGGATGGGAGTCGAGGTTGAGGGAGTGGTTGTCAGAGGTGTACATCTGCTGGACCTGGGTACAGGTGCATGGGCAGTGTGCTGCTGTGAGGTGGATGGTTGTTGGATGCCTGTGTGCATGCATTTGTGTCTCTTAGGAGGTGGGGGCAGGCAGGATGGGGCAGACAGGATGGGAGAGGACATGAGACGCCTGGATGGATGTTGTGAAGGTGTCTGCAAGTGAGGTGTGTGTTCTTCTTGGTGTGGTGATGGTGGTGGTGGCTGTTGATGCAGTGCATGCATGTGTGAGTGTGAATGTGACAGTGAGCGTGGAGAAGGAGGAGGAGGAGAGGGACAGTGGAGGCAGTGGATGTTGTTTTGTGTGCAACTGTCTGTTGTTTGTGTGAGTGCTTGTGTCCTGAAGTGTGCTGATTGTGTTTGTCTGTGCCACTCTTGGGTGATGGTTTGTGTGCATGCTTATCTGTATGTGTGCATGGGATGGGTTGGGGGTGAGGAGATTGGGACTGGGAAAAGGTAGTTGGAGGGGGGACAGTAGGAACAGGGACAATGGCTGCATCAGAGAGGAGGCCAGAGCCTAGAACAATCTCAGTTGGGCTGCCAATACACCGTGAAAGCCCTCCAGGAATGCATTGCATTGCCGTATCTGGGATGCCAGCACCTGGATGGCATTCACCATGGTTACATTCCCTACAGAGATGGTTCTGAGCAGGTCAATAGCCTCCTCACTGAAGGCAGCAGGGCTCACTGGGGCAGGGCCTGAGATGCCTGGGGCAAAAGAGATGCCCACCCTCCTGGGTGAGCGGGCACGGGCAACTCGATGAGGGGCTACTGGGAGGGTTTTGCTGGTACTGGGGTGGCGGCTGTACCTGTAGCTGGGGTGGTCCTAGAGGTGTCCGCCACCACCAGGGAGCTTCCATCGTAGGAGGTATCATAGTCAGTGTTGTCAACGCCTGTCTCCGCTGTGGTGCTCCCCTTGCCCCCGTCCCACTGGTCCCCTCGGCGTCGGTGGACTCTGCCTCCTGGGTCCTGTGGATGCAGCTCCCTCTGTCGCCGGTGCCCCTGCTCCTCCGCCAGATGATGCTAATGCACACATGGAAAGGATAACAGAAGAACAAAGGAGGGGTATAAAGAGAAATGGAGCACTAGGTCAATTACTGCACCAACACCACATATGGCATACACATTACAGTCACACACAGGGATCAGGACTGTGTCCCATGCATCGCACTGGCATTACATTGGCTATGTACTACAGCTAGATGAGAGCTAAACACCACCAACTGCACTCCTGCTGGTACTCCCTATTTCCTGTTTGACATGGTATGCAACCTAGCTATGTTACCAGATTTAGCAGTACACCCATTACACTTGAGCTGGATCACGCTGCGTTCTCAGAGCTGGAATTGATGGGCACCTACTAACTGACAGCCACCACCAGGTTCCCATGTCCCCTACTAATCATAGTTGTAACACACACTGAACTCACCCCCTTGTGGCTGCTGTGATGCCCTCAAGCACCCATCCAGCTCTGGATAGGCCACCGCCAGTATGTGGGCCATCAGGTGGGTCAGGTTCCGACAGGCAACCTGCCCTTGTTGGGAGGCCATCCCCAGCTGGGCCTCCGTGGTCTTCTGTGTCCAGCGTCTCTGATCCTCCCACTTCTTCCTACAGTGGGTGCTCTGCCTGCTGTAGACCCTCAGGGTCCACACATCTTTGGTGATGGCATACCACAATCCCTTCTTCTGATGGACGCTGACCTGCAGAGGAAACAGAGACATAAGGACATCATTACACATACAATCCAGCCTGTCACACATATGGCCCACAAATGCCATTTCCATCTCCATTAGCGCACACATTACTCAGCGCCCATGTACACTACCATCAGACATATGACCCCCCAAATAACACGATGCTTGCACAACATCTCCATGCAACCCTATTATGTGCCTCGTGCCCAAGGTGAACTCACCTGTTGGTCTGGAGGCCCATACAGCTGCCAATACTGGGGTAGGAACCCATCCACCAAACGCTCCAATTCCTCCAAAGTGAAAGCAGGGACCCTTTCCTCAGTCACACGGGCAATGGCAGGATCCAGACACAGGTCACAGCAGCACACACAGTGTAGTTGTTGTCCTGTGTAAAGTCAGGAATTGAGTGAGGTTGTTGACAGAAAATGGCGGTCACGTCCGCGGTGCTGTACACCATCACCGCCGCTGGTGATCCCCATAGGCCACTATACTCCATAGAGACTCATGTCATCTAATGAGGAATAGCACAGCGGTGCAAGACTGCCTTCCGCCATGACGTGCAACCCCGGCGGAGTTACCTCACTTCCACCTGTTCCTCCATACAGGACAGGCAGTTGCCATTTTATGGTGGTGGACAGTATTCAGATAATCGAGAACTGCGTCATTTCAATTTTTTGCACATACATTGCCATTCACAATGTCCCATCACGTGCCTGCTCTATGTACACTGAAGTGGTGGATCCATTGTTTAAATTGTGACAGTCTACTCACTCTTGTGCCCCTTAGATACCTACCACTGCGGAGGAATCAGAGGACAAGACAAGCCCCCATGTACAGACCCCTTGTGGACTTGGCTACACTGGGGGAGAGGCATATAATACTCACCTAGAGAATGGACAGGGCCACAATCACAGAGCTATGTGCTCAATTGGAGCCTGATCTGATATCAGGTATCCGTCATCCCACTTGGATCCCTCCTCTAGTGTAGGTTCTATCAGTGCTCCATTTCCTGGCAACTAGTTAATTCCAAGTGACAGTGGGCTTGACAGCAGAAATGTCATAGCCAATGTTCTCAATCGTGCTGGCAAGGGTTTTGTCTACCCTGGTGAAACACATGTGCAGCTACATTGCTTTCCCCCAGGTGGAAGATTTGGCCACTGTGAAGGCAGATGAGGACATATACCCCAAGGCATGCAATGGGACATATACCCAATATTATCCGGACGATTGATGGTTCATATGTTGCATTTGTCCCACCCCCCTGCCAGAATGAACAGGTGTTCAGGAATTGGAATAGTTTCCACTCATTCAATGTGCAAATGGTGTGCCTGACTGACCAGTACATCTCCCACGTCACTGCCAAGTATCCTGGGCTGGTGCATGACACCTTCGTCCTGAGGAATAGCAGCATGCCTCATGTGATGGCACAATTACAGAGGCACAGGGTATGGCTAATTGGTGAGGCTGAGTCCCCACCCAATGTATGTCAGTGTATGTCTTTTGGTGTTGACTGCATACCATTGTGTATGGCTAATGTTTGTCCCTCAATACTTGCAGGTGACTCTGGCTACCCAAACCTATTGTGGCTCCTGACCCCTGTGAGGAATGCCAGGACAGGGGCTGAGAATCATTATAATCGCGCACATGGGTGAACCAGGAGACTTATTGAGAGGACCTTCGGCCTCCTGAAGGGCAGGTTGAGATGCCTCCATCTAACCGGTGGATCCCTGTGTTACTCAATCGAGAAGGTCTGCCAGATAGTAGTGACATGCTGCATGTTGCACAACCTGGCCCTCAGATGACATGTTCCTTATCTGCAGGAGAAGACTGGAAATGCCCTTGTGGCATCAGTGGACCCTGTGGACAGTGAGGATGAGGAGGCAGAGGATGAGGATGTGGACAACAGAACATCAGTTATACGTCAATACTACCAATGACACAGAGGAGCTCACCATTCCTCTGATTATTGATTTGTTCTGTGCGGCTGTAGCAGGATATCATTCACTTCCTTTGCATGTCTACTTACTGTCACCTAAGGCTTCTCATTTTGCAGATGTTGGTAATATGACAACAGTGTACTGATGTGATGTCTTCAGACAGATAGAGGTCTTAAAATGTATGCTATCACAGTGTTCAGATCATTTGCACATGATGTGACTGTTTCCATTTATGCACATTGTCATCACATAAAACACTTTCACTTAGTTTGGGTTCAAGGGTGTTTATTGTAGTGCAGATAATTGATGTAAAAGTGCAATGAAATGGGGTGATGGTAGAAGTTAGTCCAGGGTATTGTTCCAGTCTGTTTGTAGCACAGCTCCAGTGTCCAAGGGGCCATAGGAAGGGGAGCAAAGGCAGTTCAAAGTGGGCAAGGTGGGCCACAAGGGGGACATTCAGTAGGGTCTCATTTCCTGGCAGTGTTCTTGGCAAGTGTCTCTGGCTTCTGTCTGGGTCTCAGGGAACATTTGCGGGATGGTTCACCTTCTGCAGGAGGAGGGGTGCTGGTGGCCTATGGATCCTGTGGCAGGGCCTCCTGCCCTCTAGCTGCAGTGGAAGTGGTGGGCTGGTCAGTAGACTAGCTAGTGGTAGGGGTCCGCTGGTGTGCTGTCCATTCCCTCATGTTGTTGGCCATATCTGCCAGAACCCCTGCTCTGGAAACCAATGTGGTTTGAGGGCATGCAAATCTTCCCTGATTTTCTGATGGTGTAACTCCTGCAGCCGCTTGTTCTCCTGCATGTTGGTAAGGATCTGGCCCATGTTGTCCTAGGATTGTTGGTAAGCCCCCAGGACATTGGTGAGTGCCTCCTGGAGAGTCGGTTCCCTGGGCCTTTCCTCTTCCTGGCGTACAGCGGTGTTCCCAGTGTCCCTGTTCCCCTTTGCCTCTGTCCCCTGAATGGTGGGCCCACTGCCACTGACCCTTGATCCCTGACTGTCTTGGGTGTGAGGTGTGGACTGAGGTCCCTGTACAGGTGGACACACTGCTGATTGACAAGTCCTGGAGACAGAGTTGTGGTGATGTTGGGTGGGTGCTGTGGTGTTGGATACTGATATAGGAGGCTCTGTGGTAGACTGTGATTGGGCTGGGGTGGCCGACTGGCCAGTGGTACCTGATGGGCCAGGTAGTTCATCCAGATCCTGAAGTCTAGAGTTACTGTCATCATTGGGGGCGTCTTTTGTTGGGCGACTGGTTAGTCGTTGCACTTCCTCGCGGCTGATATTGGCTTAGGTAACTGTGGGGATGTAAGTGATGTATTATACTTTATGTCTGTGACATATTGTGCAACCCTTGCTTCCCCTCTATTGTTGCTGTTGCCCTGCCACCTTTGTTTGTATATGGTGATGGATTGTGTGCTTGTTAGTTCTCCATTCTGTGGACGCTTTGGTGATAGGTGTCCATGCAGGGCTGGGAGGGCTGTCCATGCATTAGTATGGCATGCAGGGCTTGGCATTGGGATTAGTCATATGTGTAGGTGCAGTGTGTGGGATGGAGTGGAGTGCTGGGAGTGAGGGGATGAGATGGCAGGTATGGGGGGTGATAAGTAGTAAATATTGACTCACCAGTGTCCAGTCACCCGGCAACTCCAGTGAATCCTGCAGGATGCAGTATTGCCAGGACTTGCTCCTCCTATGCTGTGAGCTGTGGGGAGGAGGTGGGGGTCCACCACCAGTCTCCGAATGGTGAGCTGGTGCCTTGCTGCAACAGAACGTACCTTCCCCCATAGGTCGCTCCACATCTTCCTGATGTCGTACCTTGTTCTTGGAAGCTGTCCCATGGCGTTCACCCTTTCCAAGATTCTCCACCATAGTTCCATCTTCCTGGCAATGGATAATTGCTGTACCTGTGCTCCAAACAGCTGTGGCTCTACCATGACTATTTCCTCGACCATGACCTGCAACTCCTCATCTGTGAAACGGGGGTGGCTTTGTGGGGACATGAGTGTTGTGTGGTGTGGGTTGTGCGGAGGGTGTTAAGTGATGTGTTCGGGTGTGGGATGTGGGGTGCGTGACGGATGTATGGAGGTTTGTGGTGTGTGTAGTTTTCTCAGTGGTCTTCGTGTTAGTCTTCTAGCACTTATTGGTATTCATAAAGGGTGGTGTGTGATGTGGGTGTGTATTTTATAGTGCTATGGGTGGGTGGATGTGGTGTGTGTATGAGTGTCAGGTATGTGGGTTTAGTTTTGGCCAATGTTGTTTTGTTTTGTATTAGGGTGGACATTCTGAGCGCACTGGTGTGTACCGCCAATGGTTTACCACCATTGAATGTCTGCCGTAGTGATTAGTGGGTCATAATGTGGTGGTTGTTGTTTTGTTGGAATAACGGTATGGGTGTTCGTATTGTCACTTTAGCACTGACCTTTGGGCTGGCAGATTAGAGTTTGTGGCAGTATTCTGTCGGTTTGGTGTGTGTGTGTTATAATATGGCAAATGGATATTCGCCACCCAGTCGGTATGTTGACGGCCGTCACCGCAGCAATAAGCAGGATTTGCCGCCAATGTCATAATGAGGGCCTAAGTCCCAGAGGCCTGTAATGGCTGCCAGCAACATTTTTCTCTTGTTGCTGGCCAAACCGAGCCCTCACTACGGCGGGAGTCTGACTGTCACGGAAGTGAGATGGGTGAAGGGGAATGAAGCTCCCTGGGCCAATCAAAAATTGGTGCTTCTCTCATGGACCCAACTGCCAAAACATACAATTATCCTTGAACCTGAATTCCTCAAAAAATACTGAATTGATTTACACAAAATCACAAAAACACATTCTGTGGACCAAAATCTTGCTTCCTGCTAAATTTGATGTAATTCCTTTCAGCAGTTTTTGCTGTAGCTCGTCTTAAAGAAGACTATGGAAAAAACATGGGGATCATATGTTTTGGGCCCCCCCTTTTTTGTCGGCATCCGCTTGATGGATCACTCCAAAATGATCCAGGAAGCAACTGAAGTGGATGAACTTTTTTTTAAACATTTTGTGAAGATTCAAAAATCACAGCCAATGTTATAAAACCAAAAAAGTGTTCTTCCTATGGAAAAGCAGTCCTAACTGTAAGTACAGAGTGGCAATATATGTATATGTATATATATATATATATATATATATATATATATATACATATACTCGCGCACTCGTCATGCACAGTTTTCTCATCAATAATGTTACAGCAAATGTTACAGCTATAATATCAATGATGCCATAGAAGATGTCATGAGTGGTGTATTGTCTGGGGTAATTAGCAGTGCATGGTGAGGGTGCAAGTTATAACTACCTACAGGTACAAGTTATAGTAACTTTATGTTGAAAAGTGGGTTACTGGTAAAGGCAGGTAGGTACGTACACATAGCAATAGGCCATAAACCCCCATTAGGTCCAGTCAAGATCTCAGTAAATTAATCCTTGCTCAGCCCTTGGTAGCTTGGCTCACGATCAGTTAGACTTAACTTAGCATACAGGTGTGTAAAGCATTTAATATCAACAAAACAGTAAATAAGAAAAACACAACACACCATAAAAATCCAACACCAATTTATAAAAAACAGAAACTATTTTTATATTTACAATGACACCAAAACAGAAAATATCCATTGTAGGGAACAGGAGATGTGAATTTTTAGAGATTAATATAATAATAAAATGCTTTCTAGTGCCTAAAACCCAAAGTGCCTACAGGAGACATCTGGTCGCACTCAATTGGGGCAAAATTCAAATTTGAGGCCAACCGTGGTGGAGACCTACTCAGATACACTAAGCTGGAGGCCTCGATTAAGGTTTTACCTGCACACGTAGAACATGTTTTGGAGATTTTCTTTGACCATGGCAAAGTCAAAAGTTGAGGCTGACTGCAGTGGAGCCCTTCTCTGATGCATTGCACAGGAGGAATCGGTCAAACTTTTACCTTCACACTTTGGAAATTTCTTGGAGATTTTCTTCAACCGGGGCAAAGTCAAAAGCTGAGGCCGACATGATGGCGCCACTCTTGGATACAATGTGTGGGAGGCCTTGGTCAAACTTTTACCTTCGCACTTAGAAACTTTTCTGGAGCTTTTATTCCCTGATAACGGATGATCCTCCTCAGCAAGCTGATTTCGATGCAACATCATCGGATTGCCTTTCCGCAAGGCCCCGTCAAATTCTGGAACTCTTGGGATCCAGAGCTTTTCAGCAAGACGAACTGGAAATTCCGGTCAAGTAGTGGTTGAGTGTGGCCGGCTTGACTCTCAAAATCGGGTCGATCCACTTATGGTGCTTTTTTCCAAAGTTGCTCAAAACTTCTCCAAACTTCTGAGTCTTCTTCCAGAAGTATTTTTGGGTCCTCCAATTCTCCACAAACTTGCTCCAGGGTTCCAGAAGCTCTGAGTTGTTCCATGAATGTTGGGATTTCAGTTCCCAGAATGTCCCTGGTCAGAATCCTTAAATGGCCACTGGAGACTGGTCAGCTGGGCTATTCTTGAAGGACTTGATGCAGGGGACTCCGGTTAGCTCCTTTGTACCTGTAGCCCACAGGGAGGCCATGTCTGGAGTTGCAGAAGCAAGGCAAAGTAATTTTCTTGATGAAGCCCAAAGTGTTTTTGTTCTTCTGTGTACAGGGTCCAGGTGCAGGTCAGGGGTCCAGAAGGTCAGTCCTTTTTCTCCAGTATCTTCTCCAGTATCTTCTTCCAGCAGGGATATTAATTGTGGGGCAGCCCCTCTCTGATTCTAATCAAGGGGCTCATAGCTGTCTGGGGCTGTATGGAAATGGAGGAGGTCCAGTTTCTGTCCTAAGTGGCCTTCCCTCCTTGAAGAACAGTTTGGATACTCTTCCCCTATCCTGTTCTGCCATCTGCTGTCGCAGTTCTCTGCTCACCAGATGCTTTTTTTGTTTCAGCCCGGTTACTTTACATCTCATCAAGGCAGGCTGGCTCAGGCTACCAGAGGCTGACCAATCAGGAAAGGACACTACAGGGCTCAATTTGGTAACTTTCAGAAATAGTTCTAAGCCTCTTTCCCTGTGCTAGCTATGTTAAATTCAACATTGGCAAGGACATGCATTAATTATAACAATTGATTTGGTACCAAACTTGCTATCTTTAGCTCTTCTCCATTAAAAATAATACTTTAATATTTAAAAAGAACATCTCCCCATGTTAACTATGGGGTCCATCGACTACAATGTTTTTCCCTCACCAGGGCTTATAAAACATCTTTTATGAAGTCTTTGCTTATATTTATACCCAACCCCAGGGACACTTAGGGCAGACCTTGGGGGTGACATATTACTTAAACTTAGGATTAACTTTAACTTAAAAGCAGGCAGCAATGCTGGTCTGCCTTTAAAATGACACCACGGACCACAGCAGTGCACCCAGGGGTGGCCTATATTTCCTGGGGCCAATAAACCTACATGCCCTTCCTTATACCATAGACTTATAGCTTGGTGGTGAGAGCCAATTATAGTTATGCCTAATTTGCTTATACCATTTTACACAGAGCACTGGCCCTGTGACTGGTTAACAGTGTACAGGGTACAGTCAAAGTCAGTAACCATCAGTATCAGTCCAAATGTTTGGGTGATCAGGTAAAAAAGGGTCACTTTTCCATACTTGAAATAACTCTAACTGCTGAATACCCATGATTTTGTGCATGTAAAATCTGAATCTTACAATACCGTCCATGTAACCTTTGTTTTTAGTGAATTTCTAAGGTGTTTTTAAATTATATTTCCTAACTATAACTTCACTGTAACGGTTGCTTTTTTCAATAAACTTCTAGAGTCTTTTTTAACATTAAGTAGATGCCCATCACAATGCACGGTGGGGGAGGGGGGGGTTGGACACAGGGCATGACTGGGCGATGTGCTCAGCCAAGCTTTCTGCTTCCCCTCCTCCTTGCTATCCATTTTCCAAATCCATGCCCATGTTCCCTCATTATAGCCCTATGTGGCCATTGTTCAGCTACTGCCCTTCCTGCCTGCCCTGAAAAGGTAGCTTGTTGCCCCATGCCACCTCTTCCATGCTCTCTAGTGTCTGAGTCTATGCACAAGCCCCCTCGCTCCAGCACCTGCATGGTCAGAGGGGTTTTTACCACCTTCTATTTAGCTTGATGTCCCTGCCCATTCCTCCTGCCCTACATTGCCCAATTCTATGCCCCATAATTGCCCCCGCTTAGCCTCTGTGCCGTTGGAACATCACTTTTTTGACCCTCCAGTGGCGCACAGTGCAGATCCATATCTACAAGGCCTTACAAAGTCATCCTGCATGGTTTTACATGGCCTTGTAGATATGGTGTAAGGCAACGAGGGAAAAATTGCGGAGTTGCATACACTGTGCCAGGGAGGTGTGCCATGGGCATTTATGTGGGTATTCACACTCAACACTCATGGATTTTGACACTGCCTCAGGTTTACAACATAGGGTAAATCTTGGACAGTGCCAAAAAATTACGCCTCCCCTGAGCAGGCGTTACAAGGAGAAAATTTAAAAATGTTCTTGTTTTTTCCTCTTTCCATGTGTGCTGCATAAGTAAACGCCTCTTGTGAGTGTTTTGTGCAGGAAGGTGTCCCTTCCTGCACAAAAACAATCATGCCAGCAACACAGACACCCTTTAACCATGGTGCAAGGGTGCCTACATTGGCACTCTGAAGCAAATTCTGCACTGGCTGAAATTACAGGAGTGCACCATATCTTGTAGATATGGTGCATTCCTGCTATATACATTTGGCGTATGGCAGTGCAGCTAAAAGGCTTTGCACACTGCCTTACGTCAAATGTTTGTAAATAAGGCCCTGAGTATTCTGTTGAGCTAACACTACCCCTCCCACATGCCAAGCATGGTATGATGGGTATCACCTGTCCCTGCCACCTCCACCCTGCCTGTCTGAGTTCAATGCCCTTTCCATCCTCTATGGTCCATTTTGCTGCCACTCCCTTCTGCCCTGTGTGGTCTGTCGTGAAGCCCCTTCCCTTGACCTTTCATGTCTTTGTCCAGCTCCTATCCCCACCTTCTGTCCTCCATGGTTCTTTGTCCATGCCCCTGCTCCCTACCCCTTCCCACCATGGCTGTTGTGCTGTCACTGAGCCTCCTGCTTGCCATGCATGGTCTTCTGTGATGCCACAGCCCCTCCCAGCTTCCCTGTGTGCTTGGTTTGCTGCTCCTGTCACCCTCTCATGTTCCCTCTGTTGTCTGTGTGTATGCCATTATAGTTTCACTATTTCCTTCCATGGTGTGTTGTGCTTCCAATGCCCGTCCCACCTGCCTTCCATTGTCAGCTAACTGCTCCTGCCCTGCCTCCTTGCCCTCAGTTTTCCATGTTCAGGCCCCTGTCCCCTCCCTCCTGCCTTGTCTGGTCCATTGCCATGCCTCTGCCCCCTCCCTTTTGCCCTTCATGGTCCGTTATGCTGCAGCTGTCCATCCTGTCTGTCCGGTATAGTCAGCTTGATGCCCTTGCTTCTTGTTGCTTTGCTCCCTATTGTCCATGTACACAGCCCTGTCCCCTCCCTACTTCTTTCCATGGTCCGTTGTGCTGCACTGCCTTCCTGCTTGCCCTCTGTGGTATATTGTGCTGCTTTAACCCATGACGCCTGCCATGTAAGATCCGTTTGATGCTCCTGCCCATCTCTCTCCTGCCCTCTGTTATCCAAGTCTATTGTCCCTATCCCATTCCTCCTGTCCTCTGTTTTCCAGTGTACTATACTTGCCAACATTTTGAAGCTGGGAAGAGGGAAATTTTGGGAAAAATCTGGAGAACTGATTTTCCCTACTGACATATATAGGAGGAGATTTTAGGCATGAGACTGATAAAATAAAGCCCTTTCGAGCTTAGAACTATTGGACGTATCCTGCCTGAATTGGTCTGTTGGCATGTATGGTTGTACTGCCACTGCCTCTTCTTTCTGCCATCTTTGGTCTGTTGTATTGCCACAGCCTCTCTTGTCTGTTCTGCATGGTTCCTTTGTTGGCCCGCCCCGCTTTCCCCTTCCCACCATGCTCCCTTGTGGTGCAGGCGTGAGGCCCAGTGCTAAACTCAGGAAGAGTTGGAGGACCGGAGTGTGTGGGGAGGCCCTCGCATCATAATGTCCATGGTATAAGAGTGTTGCTTTTCAAAGGTGCAAGTGATGCCGCCTGAAGCCCTTGTGAGTGGTTCTACTCATAATGCCCACCAATGCTAGCTCCCATACTGCCAACCCCAATCGACATCCCACACTGCCCATTGCTATCAAGTGGCCGGCTGCTTAAAGTCCCTCATTCACAGTGCTTAAAGGTGCTTGTTTCTTACTCAGCCAAGCAGTGCTAGCCTCTAAACGTGTTCACTCAAGCTACCTGTGCACATCAGTGCCAGCTTCACTAGATGCTCCTACCAACCACCACCATCCGCAAAGCCCGGTCAGCCCTGAGCATGTGCAGCACACATCAGCTTCTGCCAGTATTTTCAGCCAGACTAAACTGCAAAATGTAGGCACAAAATAACGAAGTAGCCGTGCGTGTGTTTACAAAGCTCCCTGCTTACGGAAGGTTTACAAGTCTCATTGTCGCTAATAAGGGCACCCACATCTTGTTTAAACAAGTCACCTGTTCACCGGCATGCATATCGTGTTATGAGTCTGCTCACCTGCATACGTTTTTTACAAATGTTATGGTTGATTCTGCATACAATTTCCACAATTGACATACTCATCTACCTGTGTTTTTAACAATAACTCATGTTACCTGCATATCATTTTCTCATTTAATATGAGCACCTAGGTAGACGTTCCTTAAATAATCTAGCTATGAACATGCTTTCTCCACAAATAACCTGCTCCGCCAGCATATATTTTCCACAACTAATCCACTCACATGTATATTTTCGAACTTTTCTACCTGCTTTTTTGCTTTATCTAGTAACCCACGTCATGACTGCGGGTTCAGCCATATGATGGGGTACTCATTCACATTGCCAAATTCACAAAATGGGGAACACTGTTATCCATTATCTTGCGTCAGTACACCGTCTAGGGTACATTTCATGCAGGCACTGTTAATGTTGCCCCCTTACTAAGAACAATTTAAAGATTAAATAATGCTGTCGTTTATTACTTAATTTGTGAATGGGAGACAGACGTATGACAGGGTGTTCACAAACTGCATTTACCTTAACTGAGGAAGGGGGGATGCAGGCTTGGGAGTTCAAAGGCCGGTGTAAGATGGTAAAGCTTTAAATGCTGCATTGCACATTCAGCCATTTCTATTGTGAGAACTAAAGATTTAGGGGGTTATTACAACTTTGGAGGAGGTGTTAATCCATCCCAAAAGTGACGGTAAAGTGACGGATATACCACCAGCCGTATTACGAGTCCATTATATCCTATGGAACTCGTAATACGGCTGGTGGTATTTCCGTCACTTTTGGGACGGATTAACACCTCCTCCAAAGTTGTAATAACCCCCTTAGTGCCAAACGTCGTCAGATAAATAATTATCTGAATTAGTTTATTCTTAACGATGTGGAATGTGCCGTTATATGATGAAGCATAGCTACCAGTGTCATATGTAGGTTCTGTGAAAGAAAATGTTTGGTAAATGCATGTAGGACAGTGACATGTCAGGTTTGTGGCAGAGTGAAGAAAGAATGTTGCTGACATATTTTGAAGGTAGTGGGGAAAAGTGCTGTAGTACAAAGCTCATTTCCATGCTTCCTCCCCTTCCCTTCCTTTGATTTATTGTCAATAGACCAGATTGGGAGCAGCTGACAGGAGTTAGCAGAGTGAGCCAATCAGATCGCCACCCCTTGGACACTAGGCAGTAGTTCCTTCTCCAGCAGGCAGTATTACCCAGATTGACTTGTTTACACTAATGCTACTCTTTATACAATAACAACACACTGTGCCATAGTTTTTGGGGCGGGCTCACAGGTATCCCTGCTGGAATGATTAGATTTACCAGCAAGTACATCTCTCCTTTATAAATGCGTCCAAGCTGTTAAATGATTTGGGAGTGCCTAGCTTGGGGGTAGGGCTTGGCTCTAGGAGCCAGTCCATTAGCCATTAATAATTGATTTGCCAGATAATAAAAATGATAAGGGCAAAGTAAAAAAAAAATGCAGTCTTTGCTCACTACTTAAAACTCATCCCTAACTTTTATGCCCCATCACCTTCAAATACCACCAGCCACCACTTGTTAGCAGTCTAGCTGTTACTTAGAATAATGTGGGAGGCTGCAGTAGAACACAAGTGCAGTGTTGCCACACTGGGCAGCCTCCCACACAAATGGGCATAATTGTTTCCATTTGTGCGGGTTAAATCACTCCTGGCTTGTTGTGTAAATGTGGGCCACAATTGCCCGTCTGTGTGCAATATGTGTAGAATTGGTGGTACCGGCAGATGATCTGCAATTTCATGCATGCTCCCTGGGCTCTGTGCAGTCGCCTACAGTTTCAAACCAGGGCCATCATTCATTCATAGTGCGAACTCGCTACCTACGATGGTCCTGTTTCATGGTTGTTGGCCTACCCCCAAAGAGAATGGACCAATGGTGTCACAAGGGGGAGACCTGTCATCATTCTTTTTTCAATCAACTGCCTCATGCGGTGGGAGTGCTGTGGATTTTGAGGGAAAAGGAGTGTCAAGGCAAGTGCTGGTTGGCCTTGAATGGCATTTAAGGCCTTGATCAGAAGTTTGCGAGCCATTGCTTGGCTAGCCAAATTCGGTTAGTAAAACTTTCTGCAGTCCCAAAACAGTACATGGATTCCTTGTTTTTATGGTTACATGTTTATTTTCTACTAGAGACATGCTCACCCTTTGAAGTCTGTTGTACCACCTGTGGCTGCTTATGAATGGGGGCAGGAAAACGGATGCTGTGGTGCTTCATGACCTTGCCCGTCCTCTGTACCAAAGTACTGTTACAAAAAGGGAACTTACAATCGTAACACCGAGATTGTTTTGTTGTTTGGCTCACCAATCTGTTGCGTGAGTCGTTGGTACATGACGGTCAGTGCCAAGGACAGGAAAAGACCTGAGAGGCAAAACACAAATCACCCGATCTCTCTGTAAAACAGTTACCGTGATTTCAGGTAAAAGGTTGGTTTGGATGTACTGGGACTGCAAGTAAAATGCAGAGAGGGGTCATGAATCATTATGAAAGTTTAACTTTAACCCCTCAGGTGCCTTGGATGCAACGGTTACGTCCTGGGCAGCACTGCTCTGGTGCCCAGGACTTAACCATTATGTCCCAGTAGGGGCCCTCAGGGGAAGTGCTAGTGCCCCCCCCCCGGGGGTCTCACACCCCCATCCCCTGGGCAGGGATGGAAGGGGAATTGCTTCCCCTTCCACCCCACCCCCCTGACCCTCCTGTGGCATCTGATGATGTCAGCACATAATCGCGCGCTGACCTCATCAGAGGCCTGCCCATCCGCGCTGGAAGCTCAGCTTCCACCGCAGATCAGAGGCGAAATGCAAAAGCATTTCGCCTCGGATCACGTGGAGGGGCTGAGAGGGGCATCAAAGGAAAGGAAAGGCCAAATTATTTTTAAGCCGTTCTTCCCTCCCTGGGGGAAGATCAGCCTATTATAATTAGGCCAATCTGCTCCCAAGGGGGGCAGAAACCACTAAGCCCAAGGTATTTTTTTTGTGCGCCAATTTCACGCAAGGGGAGTGACTCCTTAGGTAATGGTCGGTCACCAGGAGGGCAGAAACCACTTAGGCACCAGGGATTGGTGTATGTATACGTGTGTGTTTTCTTTGGAGGGGAAGCCCCTTGGGCAAGGGTCACTCCCCATGGGGGCACATTGCTGTTGCCCATATCAGCCCCCCTTGGGGGCATATCGGCCTATTTTTGGAAGGCCAATATGCCCCTAAGGGGGGCAGAAAACCTACCAGAGACTAGGGAAGATTTTTTTTTCAAAATAAGAGAGTGAGGGTATGGCCATACCACCCACAATGGGGCCAAAGTTGTTCTGCCCACCAGTGAGCAGATGGGGCAATTACCCCCAATCCACACTCCAGGGGTGCATAAAGTCTACTAGATGCCAGGGAATAAAATAAAAAAAAAACAATAACTAGTGGGGTGGTAGCTACCAACCAGTACGGACCTGGTTATGCCCCACCCCAGCTGAAGGGGGTAACAGTCTGTCAGCTCTCCCACTGCACACCTAAACATCTTATCCCACGGCAAGCAAGAGGATGTTTGATTAGTTTAGGTTTTCGTTTTACATTTGGGCCATGAGAGCTTGGCTAAATCTCAAAATTGTCCCACTTGAAAGGTGAGGGCTACACTTTTTGGACTTTGGGATGCTGCCATGTAGAAAAATCCACAAGACCTAGACACATCTAAAAAATAAACATCTGGAGGATTCCAGGGTGGTGTGCTACACAAGCACCCGCACCATTTTCTTACCCACAATGCCTGCAAACCTCCAACTTCGCTGGAAATCACACATTTTTCCCAAAATGTTTGTGATGGAACCTTCTGGAATCTGCAGGAATCCACAAAATTCCCACCACCCAGCATTGTCTTTTCTATACCAATAAAAATTCTGCCACACTTGTCAGCCTAAAAATGTTTTTTTTTTTAAACTGCCCTTTTAGACTCGCTTTGGTTCCCCTAAATTTCGACATGTTTTTGGCTCTTCCCTGTCACAGGCACTTAGCCCACCTACACAAGTGAGGTATAATTTTTACCGGGAGACTGAGGGGAACGTTGGGTGGTAGGAAATTTGTCCCTGTGTGGTGATCCCTCACAGAAATGTGGGAAAATGTGATTTTTTAGCTATATTTGAGGTTTGCTGAGGATTCTGGGTAAGAAAACATTGGGGGATCCATGCAATTCACACCTCTCTGGATTCCCTCGGATGTCAAGTTTTTAGAAATGTTTGGGTTTGGTAGGTTTCTGTTTATGGCTGCTGAGCCCAGGACAACAAAACGCGGGTCCCCACCCCCACAAAAACAGGTAGTTTAGTGCTTGATAATTTTGATGTGTCCACATAGTGTTTTGGGCCATTTCCTTTCGCGGGCACTAGGCCTACCCACACAAGTGAGGTACCATTTTTATCGGGAGACTTGGGGAAACGCTGGGTGGCAGGAAATTTGTCCCTCTGTGGTGATCCCTCACAGAAATGTGGGAAAATGTGATTTTTTAGCTATATTTGAGGTTTGCTGAGGATTCTGGGTAAGAAAACATTGGGGGATCCATGCAATTCACACCTCTCTGGATTCCCTCGGATGTCAAGTTTTTAGAAATGTTTGGGTTTGGTAGGTTTCCGTTTATGGCTGCTGAGTCCAGGACCAACAACGCGGGTCCCCACCCCTACAAAAACAGGTAGTTTAGTGCTTGATAATTTTGATGTGTCCACATAGTGTTTTGGGCCATTTCCTTTTGCGGGCACTAGGCCTACCCACACAAGCAAGGTACCATTTTTATCGGGATACTTGGGGAAACGCTGGGTGGAAGGAAATTTGTGGCTGCTCTCAGATTACAGAACTTTCTGTCACCGAAATGTGAGGAAAAAGTGTTTTTTTGGCCATATTTTGAGGTTTGCAAAAGATTCTGGGTCTCAGAACCTGATGAGAGCCCCACAAGTCACCCCATCTTGGATTCCCCTAGGTGTTTAGTTTTTAAAAATGAACAGGTTTGGTAGGTTTTCCTAGGTGCCGGCCGAACTAGAGCCCAAAATCCACAGCTAGGCACTTTCCAAAAACCAGTCAGTTTTCTTTGGGAATTTGTGATGTGTCCAAGTTGCATTTCCTGTAGTGGGCGTTAGGCCTAACGATGCAAGTGAGGTACCATTTTTATCGAGAGACTTGGGGGAACACAGAATAGCAAAACAAGTGTTATTGCCACTTGTGTTTCTCTACATTTTTTCCTTCTAAATGTCAGACAGTGTACAAAAAGACGTCTATTTGAGAAATGCCCTGTAATTCACATGCTAGTATGGGGACCCCAGAATTCAGAGATGTGCAAATAACCACTACTTCTCAACACCTTATTCTGTACGAAGTTTGGAAATACAAAGTTTTTTTATACCTATTTTTTGCTCTTTATATTTCACCAAATGAATTCCTGTATACCCAGTATAGAATAAAAACCCATTGCAAGGTGCAGCACATTTATTCGCTTTGGGAACCTAGGGTTCTTGATGAACCTATAAGCTCCATATGTCCCTGCAACAAGAAGAGTCCAGCAGATGTAACGGTATATTGCTTTAAAAAATCTTACATCACTGGAAAAAGTTACAAAGTAAAACATGGAGAAAAATTGCTGTTTTTTTTTTACCTCAATTTCAATATATTTTTATTTCAGCTGTTATTTTCTGTAGGAAAACCTTGTAGGATCTTCACAAATTACCCCTTGCTGAAGGGGACGTGCTGAACTTTTTTTTTGTCTTTGTCACCGGGGGAGAGCCCCGGCAACGTTTGGAGGAGGGCGGAGCCAAGCCCTCAGGAAGAGCCCACGAGGAGAGCGCATAAAGTGCTGCCTGCGCTCCCGAATCGCGGGACGCGCTGAACTTTTTTTTTGCCTTCGTCACCGGGGGAGAGCCCCGGCAATGTTTGGAGGAGGGCAGAGCCAAGCCCTCGGGAAGAGCCCACAAGGGGAGCACATAAAGCACTGCCTGCCCTCCCGCATCGCTGGACGCGCTGAAATTTTTTTTCTTCATCACCGGGGAGAGCCTCGCAACGTTTGGAGGAGGGCGGAGCCAAGCCCTCGGGAAGAGCCCACGAGGAGAGCGCATAAAGCTTTGCCTGCGCTCCCGCACTGCGGGATGCGCGCAGGGGGCGCCCGGGCAAAGCCCGGGCCAAAGGCGGGCCCGTTGTTCGCCCGTCATCGACCGGAAGAGGCCGGGCTTGCCCCCCCCTCTTTAATTCATGCCAAAGGGGCCCTGGAGAATGGGCTAATAATGAAACAGTGCAGTTTGAAGGAGAAGGTGGAGCCTTTTTAGGCTCTTAAAGTGTTCTTCTTCTATTTTGTAGATATTTTTTATAGATATTTCCATTGTTTTAAATTTATGTATGTGTTAGATGTTGGAGGGGGTATAGAAGTATAACCTCCAGACTTTTTAAATTATAAGACATTCCGTTTTTAACTTAGGATTTGCTTGCCGTGATGGGGAAACGTAAAGGAGATCATGGAAAGGGGGGATCTTATCAGGAGGTTACTGCCCCATAGCTTATAACTAGTTATCTTATTTCTGTGATGGGTGTCATTGAGACGGAGATAGGAAAGGTGGAAGCCACCCTAGAATCAACTCTTGAGAAAACAGGGAAAGGAATGATGGAAGAAAAGACTCCTCAAGGAAAATCTTTATCAACTGGGACAAGGAATCCCTGTGTTATATTGAATATGGATCCTCGAGTTGATCACATCACCTCTATAACCCCAGAGAGTCCACCCATTAAAAAGAGTAGGCAACCGATTTCTCCCCATGTTATAGACTCCTTTTTAGACCCAGCTCTTTCTCCTGTAAAAACTAATGTACCTGGAAAGCCTTCAGTAGAAACAGATAACAGAAAGGGGAAGTTACAAATCAAACCACCAAAGAGGTCTACAGGGAAACAGACAAAAGATATTAAAACTTTGTAATTTTCCAATGACTATCTTAGTCAGATTGAAAACCAGCTTGGTGATATTAGAAAGTTATGCTCCCTGGTATTGGAGAGAGTGGCTGTTCTCAAAGAGAAGGTTAACTCTATATCAGTAATAGTGAAGTCTCCACAACCGAGGGTGAAATCTCAGTCCTAACACATTGATTTAGCGTGTCCATTAATCTCGGTTACCCTGCCAAACCAAAAAAGCAGGCAAAATCTTGTCCAGAATTTACCCATAAAACCCCTGATTTCTGTGGCTGTAGAAAAACCCACAAATAGGTAACTACAGCAGGGAGGAGACAAGCAGGAGGGCTGTGAGGGTCAGGCGCCTATAAAAGCCCAAACAATGTATCAAAAGATCCCGCTGCCATGAGCTCCATATATTTTAATTTTGGAAAATGTGCTTATATTAGGAAATTTATATCCTGAGTCTTATACATCTCTGTTAAATAAAGTTACACATTGGGTTGGAAAGTATTTGGGGCAGAAGGCTGACCTTTTTAAGGATATCTTAACTGTGAGAAGGGTCCCCTGGGTTGTTATATTGCCCAAGTCTTCACAGGGGGACTGTATAATCATAAACTTTAGGAGTCCTTGGACAATTAACACCTTGCACCATTACTTCTCAACCACAATGCAATTCACGGGATATGTAAAAGTAAAACATTTAATTGAGTTTATTCCACCCCCAGCCCATTCTCATCTGTCAGATCCAAATTGACTTGGGAAACAAAACCCTAGCCATTCTGGTGTCCCTAGGCTGCATGATACTGTCCTGGTGCTGTCAAATAGGTTTGAGCCCCTGGATTCTTTAGAGCAACTAGATTGACCATCAGTAATGGGGTCTTTCCCAGAGGAGAAACCAGAGATAAATATATTACATCACTCTTACTCGCAATCCAAGGGAGTCTCTAATATACCAAATATGACGAGCTCAGGGGTTATCTCCTGGAATGTGGCAGGATTGAAATCAAAAATGGGAAACCTTGACTGGCTAGGATTAGTGACAGAATACCTTTTTATTTGCTGTCAAGAGACATGGCTTATAGAGTCGCCCCATATCAATGGTTATACCACATATAGTATTCCTGCAAACAAGTCCTCCATGGGCAGGGCTAAGGGAGGTCTGGCTACTTTTGTATCTGTAATGGTAAAGGGGGTGGATGTGCGTGTTGTGGGCACATCCCCTATTTTCATGGTTCTAATTTTGAAACTTTCTGAGCATTCGATGTGCTGTTGATTAATTACTGCACAACATTTTTGATCATTCAGACATTAGTGTGGTTGACAACCTTGAAACGATAATATATAAGGCCATGAATACAAATAAGAAGGATTTAAGAATAATTTGGGTTGGTGACTTTAACGCTCATATGTGTGAACCAGAGCTTTTAGATTGCTGTGGGCTTTATGATGAATATGACTGTCCTATCCAACATTTTAAACACTCTCTTTATGGTAACGCCCTAAACCGTTTGATATTAGCTAACTCTTTGCTCTTTCCAATACCATTAGTAAAGGGGGTACCGACGTTTAAAAGAGGTGACGCTCATACCACAATTGATTTTATTATCTATTCTAGAGAACTCACCCTCTTGTTGGGCAGTTTAGGGTGTTGTTAACCTGTCTTAGTGATCATAATCCACTAATCATAGAAACAAGGCTGGGTTTGAATAATGATTTAAGAATGGTGAAGCATCATCTAGATATGAAGTTTTCAGCTCGGAAAGGCCTGAATATTAAATGGGGAAAATGGATAGCAACAGCTTTTTTAAAGATTTAGGTGGTCATTACAACCCTGGCGGTCGGTGTTAAAGCAGCGGTAAGACCACCAACAGGCGGGCGGTAAAAAAATTGCAATTACGACTGTGGTGGAAACCGCCAACAAAGACAGCCACTTTAACACTCCGACCAAACAAACAGCGCGGCAGTCACCTCCATCAGACAGGCGGGAGACAATGTACCGCCCACACTATTATGACAGGCCAATCCGCCTCCTTTTCCGGGGCAGATTCACCGCGGATAAAAACATGGCGGAAACAGGAATCCCGTAGAGAAAACCTCACCTCTACACACCCCACGAGGAACGAGGATGCCATTGATCCGGACCTCCAAATTCTACCTGCAATAGTCTTCCTGCTCCTCTACCAGGAGCGTGAATGCCGGCGGCGAAGACCACGGTAAGTACTGCACCTACAACACAGGGGAGGGAAAAAACAGGGACATACACACGCAACACCCCGACCCTCACCCACTACAACACACACACTAATACATATCAATACATCACAGTTACACCCCCAAACCCCCTGGAAGAATGCAAAGACAATAAAAAATGAGTGTAACCATTGTAATATATTAAAAGCAAGTAGGCAGAAATATATATATATATACACCATATACAAAATATATACCAAGCATAGTAGTCCAGGTAGTGCTCTAAGAAAGTCCGTGGAACACTGGGACCACACGGTATGGCGAGGCCCACACAAGATCCCCGACCACGACAGAGAGAACACTGCAGGGGCATCAGAGAGCAACTAAACAGGAACCTCAGGGGGAGAGAAAGGGGGGGCACCTCAGCCACTTGAGTGCACAGCGCCAAATCCACGAGGGGGCCACATGCCCACTGTTCCATCCTGGGGAGTGCAAAGCCACAGCCTCTCAAGTCTTTACAGTGGGTGGCTTGCCCACTGTTAAATCCTGGGGAGTACAAAGCCACAGTCTCACAAGTCTCTACAGTGGGTGGGTTGCCCATTGTTCAATCCTGGGGAGTGGAAAGCCACAGTCTCTCAAGTCTCTACAGTTGGTGGGTTGCCCACTGTTCAATCCTGGGGAGTGCAAAGCCACAGTCTCTCAAGTCTCTACAGTTGGTGGGTTGCCCACTGTACAATCCTGGGGAGTGCAAAGCCACAGTCTCACAAGTCCCTACAGTAGGTGGGTTGCCCACTGTTCAATCCTGGGGAGTGCAAAGCCACAGTCTCTCAAGTCTCTACAGTTGGTGGGTGGCCAATGTTCAATCCTGGGGAGTGCAAAGCCACAGTCTCATAAGTCTCTACAGTTGGTGGGTTGCCCACTGTTCAATCCTGGGGAGTGCAAAGCCACAGTCTCTCAAGTCTCTACAGTTGGTGGTTTGCCCACTGTTCAAACCTGGGGAGTGCAACGCCACAGTCTCTCAAATCTCTACAGTGGGTGGGTTGCCCACTGTTCAATCCTGGGGAGTGCAAAGCCACAGTCTCTCAAGTCTCTACAGTGGGTGGGTTGCCCACTGTTCAATCCTGGGGAGTGCAAAGCCACAGTCTCTCAAGTCTCTACAGTTGGTGGGTTGCCCACTGTACAATCCTGGGGAGTGCAAAGCCACAGTCTCACAAATCTCTACAGTGGGTGGGTTGCCCACTGTTCAATCCTGGGGAGTGCAAAGCCACAGTCTCTCAAGTCTCTACAGTGGGCGGCTTGCCCACTGTTAAATCATGGGGAGTACAAAGCCACAGTCTCACAAGTCTCTACAGTGGGTGGGTTGCCCACTGTTCAATCCTGGGGAGTGGAAAGCCACAGTCTCTCAAGTCTTTACAGTTGGTGGGTTGCCCACTGTTCAATCCTGGGGAGTGCAAAGCCACAGTCTCACAAGTCTCTACAGTGGGTGGGTTGCCCACTGTTCAATCCTGGGGAGTGGAAAGCCACAGTCTCTCAAGTCTCTACAGTGGGTGGGTTGCCCACTGTTCAATCCTGGGGAGTGCAAAGTCACAGTCTCTCAAATCTCTACAGTTGGTGGGTTGCCCACTGTACAATCATGGGGAGTGCAAAGCCACAGTGTCATAAGTCCCTACAGTGGGTGGGTTGCCCACTGTTCAATCCTGGGGAGTGCAAAGCCACAGTCTCTCAAGTCTCTACAGTGGGTGGGTTGCCCACTGTACAATCCTGGGGAGTGCAAAGCCACAGTCTCACAAGTCTCTACAGTGGGTGGGTTGCCCACCATTCAATCCTGGGGAGTGCAAAGCCACAGTCTCTCAAGTCTCTACAGTTGGTGGGTTGCCCACTGTTCAATCCTGGGGAGTGCAAAGCCTCAGTCTCACAAGTCTCTACAGTGGGTGGGTTGCCCACTGTTCAATCCTGGGAAGTGCAAAGCCACAGTCTCTCAAGTCTCTACAGTTGGTGGTTTGCCAACTGTTCAATCCTGGGGAGTGCAAAGCCACAGTCTCTCAAGTCTCTACAGTGGGTGGTTTGCCCACTGCCATATCCTGGGGAGTGCAAAGCCACAGTCTCTCAAGTGGATAACAGTCTCCACTGGTTCTGGAGGGGGCATGGTGCCCAGAGTGCTTCATCCTGCTAAGGACAGAGGTAGTGGATGACAGTCTCCGCTGGTTCTGGAGGGGGCATGGTGCCCAGAGTGCATCATTCTGCTAAGGACAGAGGTAGTGAATGACTGTCTCTGCTGGTTCTGGAGGGGGCATGGTGCCCAGAGTGCTTCATCCTGCTAAGGACAGAGGTAGTGGATGACAGACTCCACTGGTTCTGGAGGGGGCATGGTGCCCAGAGTGCTTCATCCTGCTAAGGACAGAGGTAGTGGATGACAGTCTCCACTGGTTCTGGAGGGGGCATGGTGCCCAGAGTGCATCATGCACCCCGTGACGGACTCAGTTGAGTAAGTGCCCTTGCCGCTCATGGGCCAGCGGTGCTTGAGACAGCGTGCCCTGTTTAGCAGTGTTTGAGATGGCGGTGCCCTGTTTAGCGGTGCTTGAGACAGCGGTGCCCCATTCAGCGGTGCTTGAGATGGTGGTGCCCTGTTCAGCGGTGCTTGATATGGCGGTGCCCTGTTCAGCCATGCTTGAGACGGCGGTGCCCTGGTCAGTGGTGCCCTGTTCAGCAGTGCTTGAGGCGGCGGCCTCCATTGTAGGGACTCAGCTGCTGGCGGTCCTTCATGGCCCAGCGGGGCTTTTGCTGGCGGTCCTTCATGACCCAGCAGGGCTTTTGCAGGCGGTCCTTCATGGCCCAGCGGAGCTTGTGCTGGCGGGCCTGTCCTGGGCAGCTGGGCTGGTGCTGGCAGTCCTGTCCTGGGCAGCTGATCTTGTGCTGGCGGGCCTGTCCTGGGCAGCTGGGCTTGTGCTGGCGGGCCTGTCCTGGGCAGCTGGGCTTGTGCTGGCGGTCCTGTCCTGGGCAGCTGGGCTTGTGCTGGCGGGCCTGTCCTGGGTAGCTGGGCTTGTGCTGGCGGGCCTGTCCTGGGCTGGAGGTGGCCTCCTGGGCAGCGAGAATGATGGCGGTCTTCTCCGCCGTGCTGCTCTTCCCAGACTTGACAGGTTTCTTGTGGCCCTTCCCCACCTGGGAAGGTGTCACAGCTGACTCCACACTCCCACCGGGACCCCTGGGAGCGGCTTTAGTGGCTGGAGTCTTCCCCCTCTCCCGAAGGGCACTGGCCAACTTCTAATGCTTCACAGGTGGGGGACTGTCTGTGCTGTGGCTCTGTGCCACAATGGCTGCCCTGGTGGCAGGTGCACTCCAGATTCCGGTGACTACAGGCACCACTGGTCCCGGAGATGTTGTGGCTGAGGTGCTAGTTCGGGACCTAGGAGACGGACGGGGTGGGGGAGGTGTGGGAAAGAGGTCAAAGTTGGACAGGAAAAGTTTTTGGGAAATACTGGGACGGGTAGATGGACGGGGTTTGGGAGTGGAGGAATAGGTGGTGGTTGTAGGAGGTGTACGTTTGGTGACTTTGGGTGAAGGTGCATGCGCTGGAGGCTGTCGTGAGGTGGATGGCTGTTGGGTGGGTGTGTGCCTGCGTTTGTGTATCTTGGGAGGGGGTGTCACAGACACACTGGGAGAGGACACCGGGTACGTGTGAATGGTAGTGGGGTTGGTGACTGCACGTGAGCGGGTTGTGGTGGTGGGTGTGCTGGAGAGGGATGTAGTGGCTGTAGAGGTAGTGCATGCAGGTGTGAGTGTAGACGAGACTGAGAGGGAGGAGGGAGACGAGGAGGAGGGGGACACAGTGGAGGCAGTGGATGTTGGTGTGTCTGCATGTGTGTGATGCTTGCGTGAGTGCCTGTGGGATGTGTGGTGCTTATGTTTGCCTGAGCTTCCCTTGTGTGGTGAGGTGTGTGCATGCTGGTCTGTAGGTGTGCTTGGGATAGGCTGAGGTACAGGGGATTGGGTCGGGGTGGAGGAAGTTGGAGGGGGGAGTCTAGACACAGGGACAATGGCTGCCATCAGTGCTGAGGCCAGAGTCTGAAAAGCTCGCTGAAGGGCCGCCTGACCAGAATGAATGCCCCCAGGAATGTATTGGTTTGTTGCAACTGCCTTTCTACACCCTGGATAACATTCAAAATGGTAGACTGCCCAACAGTGAGGGCCCTGAGGAGGTCAATGGCCTCCTTACTGAGGGCAGCAGGGGTGACTGGGGCAGGGCCTGAGGTGCCTGGGGCAAAGGTGATGCCCACCCTCCCGGGTGAGCGGGCACGGGGCGAAGGCTGAGGGGCTGCTGGGAGGGCGGTGCTGGAAGGGGGGTGTGGTGGCTGTACCTGGAGATGGGGGTGGCACAGATGTTGCCGCCACCACAAGGGAGCTCCCATCAGAGGACGAGTCCGTGTCACTGGTCTCAGCTCCTGTCCCCGAAGTGGAGCTCCCCTCGTCCTCCATTCCACTTGTGAACTCCGAGTCCGTAGTGTGGCCCTACATGGCCATGTGGGATGCAGGTCCCTGGTGCTCCGGTGCCACTGCTCCTCCGCCTGATGATGCTAATGCACACAAGAACAGAGAGACCACAAAAAGGGGGGGGACGACAGAAGAAAGACATGTTGAGTGCATGCATTACAGCTACCGTTGGTGGACACGACAGACACAGAAGCCCCCTGCACTTCGCCGCGCTCTTGGGCTCCACTGTTCAATTCCTGGGAAATGGCCTACAAGGCTATGGACGACATCTGCACACATAGATGACACTCAGGCATGACTAGGTGTACTTGGCACTCTACAGAGGCGGGGTGGGGTGCCACATGGCCTGCCTTACGGAGGGTCCTTGCCTACGGAACTCGCCCTGGCCTAGGGAAACCCACAGCCCACCTCCCCCACCCAGACACTTCCACTGCACGCAAAGTCAGCAGAAAGAGAGTGTACTCACCCCCTTGTGGCTGCTGTGATGCGCTCAATCGCCCATCCAACTCCGGGTAGGCCACCGCCAGGATCCTGAACATCAGGGGGGTCATGATGGGACGGGCACCCCTCCCACGTTGGGAGGCCATCCCCAGCTGAGCCTCCGCCGTCTTCTTGCTCCAGCGGCGAATGTCCTCCCATCTTTTCTGGCAGTGGGTTCTCCGTCTGTGGTAAACCCCCAGGGTCCGGACGTCCTTGGCGATGGCACGCCAAATTTGTTTTTTCTGGTGGGCGCTGACCTACATGAAATGTACAGGGGGAAGAGTAAATAATTACCAACTGCACCATCAAACTGATTGGCCCCCATCCCTACCCTTGCCATGTGGCACATGCATTCACCGTCTTTCATGCACGCAGCACTCTCCCCCCTTCCTTCTTACATCCAGCCCTTACCACACAGGCATAGCCCATACAACATGCTCCCTGTGTACTTACCTGTTTGTCTGGAGGACCGTAGAGTAGCGTGTACCGGGGGAGGACCGCATCCACTAGTTTCTCCAACTCCTCTGATATGAAGGCAGGGGCCCTTTCCCCAGACACTCGAGCCATTGTCTCTTCCAGACTGAGGTCACTTCAGCACTTGCAGTGTAGGTCCTCTCCTGTCGAAGATCAGATATTGAGTGACTGAACAGATAGAAAATGGCAGTCACGTCCGCGGCGGTGCGTACCGACAACGCCGGCGTACATCGTCATAGGCTCCTGGGACCCATAGGGTCCAATGTTAACCAATGCAGCATTGCGCCGCGGTCTTCGACCGCCTAACGCAACGGTGTACAACGCCAGCGCAGTTACCTCACATTCCATTGTCCCACTTTACAGGTCAGGCAGCCGCCATTTCAGGGGCCCACATGGCTTCATTTTCAACTGCGTCACACATACCTAGGCCTGGACTCAACACACATACAGGCCACCTTTTGTGTGTGAATGGTGTTCTGTGTAAACTGTGGGTACGTACCTCTGAGTTGTTTGACTCTGTGCTCACTGTTGTCCTTCATAGGCACAGTCCACTGGGACATGGGAGGAGATGGCAGCATCCTCCGGTGTACCGACTGTTAGTGGACCTGTCGACAATGGAGGAGTGACATGTGATTATCACATACAGGCTTGACCGTGCCACAATCCAGGAACTGTGTACCCAGTTGGAGCCAGACCTGATGTCAGCAATCCGCCATCCCACAGGAATCCCCCATCAAGTGCAGGTGCTGTCAGTGCTCCATTTCCTTGCAAGTGGGTCTTTTCAAACAACAATGGCCATAGCATCAGGGATGTCCCAGCCTATGTTTTCCAATGTATTGTCCAGAGTGTTGTCTGCCCTTCTGAAACACATGCGGAGATACATCGTTTTTCCTCAGGTGGAGGATTTGCCTACAGTGAAAGGTGATTTCTATGCCCTGGGACACATCCCCTACATCATAGGTGCCATTGATGGGACACATGTGGCTTTGGACCCCCCCACAGGAGTGAACAGGTGTACAGAAACCAGAAGAGTTATCATTAGATGAATGTACAGATGGTATGTTTGGCATACCAGTACATCTCCCATGTGAATGCCATGTTCCCTAGCTCAATGCATGACGCCTACATCCTGCGGAATAGCAGCATCCCTTATGTGATGGAAAAAACTCCAGAGGCACCGTGTGTGGCTATTAGGTGAGCACCTGGGAGCAAGACAGTGGGAATGATTGTCTGGGTCTGGGGTTATCCCTACAGGTTAGTGTTGTCTAACAGTTGTCCCTCGCCATTTGCAGGTGACTCTGGTTACCCCAACCTGTCATGGCTACTGACCCCAGTGAGGAATCCCAGGACAAGGGCAGAGGAACGCTACAATGAGGCCCATGGGTGAACTAGGAGGATGATCGAGTGGACCTTCGGCCTCCTGAAGGCCAGGTTCCGGTGCCTCTATATGACAGGTGGATCCCTATTATACTCACCAAAGAAGGTGTGCCAGATCATCGTGGCCTGCTGTATGCTTCACAACTTGGCTTTGCGATGACAGGTGCCTTTTCTGCAGGAGGATGGTCCAGATGGCAGTGTTGTGGCAGCTGTGGAGCCTGTGGACAGTGAAGTCAGGAAGCAGAGGAAGAAGACATGAACAACAGGGACTCAGTGATCCAGCAATATTTCCAGTGAGACACAGGTAAGAGTACAGACCTGCCTACTACATGTACTTTAACACTACTACCTCTCTACTGTCTGTCGTTTTCACCCAGTGAATGGTCACTGAGTTGTCACTTTCCCTTATGATTTCACAGATGTGGGTCCCACTGTATGACATCTGCTTAGATTCATCATGGACTAGAGCTGTGTGACATAGGTATGTTGACATTACAATTGAAAGAGCATTTTGTCACTGTAATTGCTAATACACTATTTCAAAATCACAGACAGACTCCAGATTGTTTTGTGCTTTAAGTGTGTTTATTTAAGTGCTCAATATTGGAGGGGGTAGTAAAATGGTGATGGGTGATGGCGGAGGAATGTCCATGGCAGAGTCCAGTCTATTAGTCTCACAGGTGCATTGCCCATGTGGGCATAGGAAGTGGAGCTGGGGTAGTTTAAGTATGGACTGGGTGACAAAATTGACAATAGGATGACAATCAGGGTGGTCTCATCTTGGCATCGTGCTCTGTCTTGTTCCTGGATCTCAGGGACCGTTTGCGAGGTAGTTCTCCCTCTGCAGAGGCTGGGGTGCTGGTGTGGTGGTCCTGTGGCAGGGCATCCTGTCCACTAGCGCCGGCGGAGGTGGTGGGCAGTTCATCGTCCATGCTAGTGTCAGAGGTCCCTTGTAGTTCCACAGTGTCCCTCCTGGTGTTCACAAGTTCCTTCAGCACCCCTACGATGGTGCCCAGGGTGGAGCTGATGGTTCTGAGTTCCTCCCTGAAGCCCATATACTGTTGCTCCTGCAGGTGCTGGGTCTCCTGAAACTTGGCCAGTACTGTTGCCATGGTCTTCTCGGAGAGGTGGTAGGCTCCCATGATGAGAGGAGAGGGCCTTGTGGACAGTGGGTTTCCTTGGCCTGTCCGCCCACTGTCGCACAGCAGCCCTTCCAGTTCCCCTGTGTTCCTGGGCCTCCGTCCCCTGGACCGTGTGCCCACTGCCACTGCCCCCAGGTCCCTGTTGTTGTTGGGGTGGTGGGTTAGCCTGGGTTCCCTAAAGTGGTGGACACACAGCTGATTGACGTGTCTTGGGGACGGAGGTATGGGCCCGCTGGGTGGGTGCTGTGCTGGTGTTTCCAGAGGGGGGAAGGTCTGTGGTGGCTTGTGACTGGGTGAGGGGAACCGACTGTCCAGAGGTCCCTGATGGGCTGGGCTGGTTATCTAGATCCAGTTGGACAGAGCTGCTGTCATCACTGTGGGCATCTTCTGTGGGTGGTGTGGATCCTCCTGTTCGGTGACGTTGGGTAGGGGTCCTGCAGGGGTATAAAAGGATGGTTATTACATCTGTGTGTATCATGGTGTGCAATTGGGTGGGTGACTGTGTACCCCAGTGCTTGCATTCCTGTGTGGGACATTGTGTGATGATGGTTTAGGGGGTTGTATGGGTATGTGCAGTGGGCATGCTTTAGTGATGGGTGTCCATGCTTTGTTGTTGCATGCAGGGCTTGGTGTTGGGATGGGTGGTTTGTGATGTTGGGACATATGTGAGGAGTTGGAGTGCTGGGGGTGAGGGTGAAGGTGGGGGTATGTGCTGGCATGCACGTAGGGTGGGGGATGTTATAGTTAAGATTTGTCTTACCAGAGTCCATTTCTCCACCTACTCCTGCGAGGCCCTCAGGATGCAGAATCGCCATGACCTGCTCCTCCCATTTTGTTAGTTGTGGGTGAGGAGGTGGGGGTCTGCCGCCAGTCCGCTGATCCGCCAGGTAGTGTCTTGAGACCACGGAACGCACCTTCCCCAGTAGGTCGTTCCACCTCTTCCTGATGTCCTCCCGATTTCTTGGGTGCTGTCCCACTGCGTTGACCCTGTTCACTATTCTTCGACATAGCTCCATCTTCCTTGCAATTGTGGTGTGCTGCACCTGTGATCCGAATAGCTGTGGCTCTACCCGGACGATTTCCTCCACCACGACCCTGAGCTGCTCCTCCGAGAACCTGGGGTGTCTTTGCCGTGCCATGGGGTGGTGTAGGTGATGTGTGGGGTGAAGTGTGTGGTGATAAGTGTGCTGATATGTAGTGGTGTGTTGTGTGAGGTGCGTGGAAGTTCTGTGGGTGATGGTGTTGTGTGCCTGTGGATGCTGTTGTTCTTGTTGGTGCTGTCTCTTTCTGGCCTTCTTTTGGAATTTTTGGTCGTAGGGGTTTGTGGGTGATGTGGGTGTGTGTTTTATATTGTAATGGGTGTGCGGGAGTGGTGTGTGTATGTGTTTCAGGTGTGTGAATTTCGAATTGTCCAATGTGGCTGTGTTTTGTAAGAGTGTGTGTATTTTGAGCGCGTGGTGTGTACCGCCAATGGAATACCGCGGCTGAAAGACCGCCGCGTGGATTCGTGTGTCGTGATAGTGTTGGCGTTTTTGTGTTGGCATGACGGTGGAGGTTTTGTTTTCGCCAGTTTATCACTGACCTTTGGTGTGGCGGACTTGTGTGGGTGTCTGAATTTTGGCGGATTCCGAAATGTGGGTCATAATAGCTGTGGCGGAATTCCGCGGCGGTGTGTTGGCGGTCTTCTGCACGGCGGTAAGCGACTTTTACCGCCAATGTTGTGATGAGGGCCCTAATTCCTGAATAAATGGACAGACGTCATGACAGCTTTGGGTGATGATGTCCCTCCTCATGAAATTGTTTACGCTTTTTCTTACCTGACAAAGTATATGGCTGAAAAATTGCAGTGTCATAGTACTAATAAAGAAAGAGGCCCTCGATGGTTTAACCATGCATGCACCTCCTCTCTAAACAATTTGAAGAAAATAACTAATTTCTCCCCTCAAGACCGACAAGCTATTAACATAGCAAGAAAGAGATATAAGGATGCACTTGCTACCAGAAAGACTGAATTAAGGGAGTTGGCTTGGGAGGAATTGACTGAGGCGAGCAAAAGTAGAGATACAGCCACCTTTTGGTGAATGGCTAATTCTCCACTATTGAATGATAAGGCCAAAATGACCATGGACACTGTTATTCCAGCACAAATCTGGGTGGATTATTTTTCAAAAACCTTCCCAATAGAAAATAAAGTACTACAGGATGATACGAGTTGTTTTACGACAACAAGTAATACATTGATTAGTGCAGCTTTTAGTAATACTATAAATGTAGCTGATGTAAAACAGGCCATTCTAGATTGTCCTTCTGAGAAAGCTCCTGGCCCAGACAGAATCCCAGCTGATTTATATAAAGCACTCCCAGATTTTTGGGGACCATTGCTCACTAATGTCTTGAGATCTGTCATGACAGGCCCATTAGTAGATACCTGGAGAGAGGCTATCATTGTCCCGATTTTTAAAAAGGGGGACAGGTCAGATCCCTTATGTTATCGACCAATCTCCCTCTTGGATAGTTTGGTCAAGATTTTAGGTTGAGTGATTTTAAACAAGTTGGAAAATTGGGCAATGGAGACCAATTGTCTCTCAGAAGTGCAATTTGGGTTTCGACCAGGGCTGGGTACAGTCGCACAAACACTTAATTTGACTCTGATAGTCCAGAAATACACGAAAGCCAAAAAGGGGTGTGTACATTTAGCATTCATGGATTTGTCATGTGCTTTTGACACAGTTAATCGAGAAAAACTTTGGACGGTTATGTCAAAAATGGGGGTGGATGAAGACATAGTTGTCCTACTTAGCAGACTCCATGCATGTACTTCAGCACAAGTTCGATATTCCCAGGAGGGTGATTTAACAGAGAAGTTCTCTTCACTAAAGGGGGTCAGGCAGGTTTGTGTTCTGGCCCCCTTTCTTTTCCTTCTGTCTATATAAATGGAATAGAGAAGTTTCTCTGTGAAATGGGGAAGAACTTGCCAACTATCAAAAATTCCCCAATTCCAGTACTGTTGTATGTGGATGATGCAGTACTTATCTCAAGGACAGCAAATGGCCTCCTAATTTTACTGAATGCTTTTAATGTATTTATGGGGAATCATGGTCTTAAAATTAATAGATCTAAGTCATTTGTGATGAAGAGTGGGCCAAAGTTAGCCAAGAGTAAAAAATGTATATTGGAAGGGGAAGAAATACTTAAGGTCCCACATTTTACGTATTTGGGGGTTCCTATTGATGTAGATTTTAATTGGAAATGTTTAGTAAATATACGCCTAACACAATTTCAAAGAGCCATAGATGCTATTTTTAGATTTTCGAAAGAACTGGGACATCAACCCATAAAAGAGATGATGACTGTTTTTTCTAGTAAATGTCTTTCTATTGGGACATTTGGAGCAGGGGTTTGGGGCTATGCTGATTCCTTGAGCCTCCAGGTCGTAGAAAACAAGTTTTTAAGGAGACTATTAGCAGTCCCGCAATCAACCCAGGTAAAATGTTGTCATGATGAATTGAGCTTGAGAGGTATATCCGATTATATAAAGCTTCAACCTGTATTATTATGGTTAAAACCAGAAGCTCATTTATGTAGAATGGTGATACAGGATTGTCTTTTTTTACCAAGATCATTAGATATACCTTGGCTCAGATATGTCCGTTCTTTGTTTTCCTCCCTTGGAGTAGGGGAGTTATTTTCTAAGCTGGACCTAATGACAAAGCAGGACATCAAAAGGGTAAAGGAAATATATTGGCAGCAAATATGGGACTCAAAGTCAAATTTATGTCCAATGTTAAATTTGGTTATTCTTAGCTTTGAGAGACAAAGGTTTCTAATTACCATTACCTGGTAGCATTTCCCTCCCGTGGAACTTGGTTTAAGAATCTTCCACCATGTTGCTGTGACAGAAAGACATCTCAAAGCACTCTGAACTTTATATTGTTTTGTAATTTTTATGACACTCCAAGAAAAAGGTTTTTACTTCCCATTCTTTTATCTAAAAGTATTAGAACTAGCCAGCTCGCCTACTTATATTTACAAAAGTTGGGAGACGAAGAGACAATGCAGGCTATGTTAAATGATATATATGCTGCTTTTGGAATTCAAAATATGTATCAATAATGTTTGTATTGATTTAATGCCTATGAAATTTGTATGGTTGTATTCATTGAATGTCTTTTATGGTCTATTTTGTACGGAAGAAGAAGACCCCTTGCTGAATTCAGAATTTTGTCTACTTTTCATAAATGTTTAGCTTTCTGGGATCCAACATTGGTTTCACAACCATTTCTGTCACTAACTGGAAGGAGGCCGAAAGCACAAAAAGCGAAGGGGTTAAAAGCTGCACATAACTTTCACTATTGTGTTATTCTGAAAAACATTTAGAAAAATGTAGGTGTCAATGGTTATTGAAAATGAAGATAACAGTGTAGATTTGAATGATTTATTAAACGAGTGTCCAGAATATGAGGCAAACTTCTTCCCTAGTAGCAACATGTATTTTGTATGGCAGTGCAGGCATGTGCGGATTCACTGCAATCCCCAGTGTCTGACTTAAATACAAAAATCTGCTTCAGTCACGATAGGTATTACCATCAGTTCACCTTACAAAACCGTTGTGCATATCACTCCCAGTCTCGACCTGTATCTGAAATTAATCATAGCTCTTAAGAACTGTATCAAAGTAATTCTTGCTTTGAATCAATTTGAGCTACAACTTTACTTTGAAATACAGGGTTTGAAATGTCCAGGCATAGAAATCCCCTCCACCGGCAAAGTTTGTGGAAATTGGGCACTTTGCACTAGGCAGAGTAATGCAGAGTTCCTGAATTTCACAATCCGGCATGGAGCAGAGTTTGTTTGCGCATCCGAGGTTGGATTTTGGCCCTCTCTTGCGACTGCCACAATACTCCCATGCTGCTAGTGAGCACACACAAGATTTTGCATTTGATTGCACTGTTTCCAGTGCGCGCAAGAGACTTTGCTTTTACTCATGCTGCTTCTGGCCACAACGGCAGTCAAAAGAGTCCAACTCACAAGTGTGAATGCACCTGGAATGGATTTTCTACTCCAGATACAGCTACATCTAGTCAAAAAGTGTTGTTTGTATGGATTTTGTTCTCCAATGGACCCTTCAAGTTGTTTTTTAGATCGAGGAGCCTTTTTTTTGTGTCCTCGTATTTTTATGAACTTCCATTCTGAAAACAAGGCCCTCATTCCAGTATTTAAACCTAGAGAGTACCGAGTATTCATGGTAGGAAGCCGGATAGGAGACATATCTATCCATACAACCCTTTCACCAAAATGTCTCCATCCTATGTGTCTTACTCATCAGACAGCCTCTTACCTATATACTTCTTATTATAACACAAACACCTTGGTCCACCCAATTCATCCAGGGTTTCCATAAATTCACCACACCTTTTGCACAGGAACGGCTAAGATCTAGCTTACATATTTTTGTTACAGTTGATAACCATTTAATCCGAGACGGAGGTGTTGAGGATAACTATTGTCTACAGATCTCCCTTCTACCCAACAAAATAAGGTAGAACAGCAAACTCCTCTTATAGCCAACCAAATAATCTCTCTTGGGGGACCAGCCAAATAAAACTAATTTGGGAGAGCACTCTACCTGTACATGAAATACTTTCTTTATAATTTCAAAGAACTCTACCCAAAAAACAAAATCTGCGGACAGAGCACAAACATGCGAACATCGTCAGCCTCAACAAGACCGCATTTCCTACAGGCCAGGTTCCCTTTAGAACTATTAATTTAGCTATCTTTCTAGGGGTATAATAGACCCTATATAAAACGAAAAGATGGTTCTTCCTCAACGAAGCAGGTTTCAATAATTTATAAAGAAGCTGGCACGAAGTTGACCATAAACTGATAATCTGTTCCCTCCAATCCAAATCGGCCCATAGAGAGCCAGGAAGATCCATAATAAGCAGCTATCTCTTTCCTTTTGGGAGTGCCATCAATCAATAACTCCTCTAACTCGTTTGTAGAAGTTCCCACTTGTAGTTGGAGATACTTAAATCTAGAAAATGAGCCCCGTTTTGCTAACAAAAATTCCTCCCAAGATTTTAATTTACCTTCATGAAATATCTGACCCCATTCCACTATGTCCGCTTCCTTCAGAGGTCGAGAAAGAGAGTCCTTAAGACATTCTGGTGTACCCGGGGAGTCCTATTTGGAGGCGTAAACACTGTAATAAGATAAGCCTGTAATTTTCCTTATCTGTGCCCATAACCAGGTAGTGGTTTGTAACACTTTCAGTCTGACTCTTTAGAAAAATTTAGGATGACCGAATTTATACATACATTTTTGTCCATCTTCCCCCTCACACTTTAACATAGCTCTCTCTAGTGAGCTCACCCCATTCACTGACAACAAACATTTTGCATTCTTTAACTGAAAAACCCAAGCATATAACTGGATGTCAGGCAACACAATCCCTCCTTTATCATATTTTCTTCTAAGCTTCTTCCTAGATATCCTAATCCCCTTAGAAGCCCAAATAAAACTGTCTATCTTTGCCTGGAGTTTTTTTTATCCCTATCTTGTTAAAAGATAATGGAATCATATTGAAAAGAAAAGTAAGCTTAGGGAGAATTAACATTTTTATCAAATTCACTCTACCATATAATGTTAACGGTAGGTGCGACCAACTTAATAATTGTTTTTTTTTATCTCTCATGTCGTATATTTTAGATTTTCTGCTGGAATATCCTCCAGATTGCCACAGATCTTAACCCCTAAATATTTCATCTCGTTCCCTGTTAATCCATGATTTTCACTCATATTCCAAGTCATGATTTCTGTTTTAGACATATTTACTGCGTAACCCGACATTTGGCCAAATTCTGACCTTAGAAGTTCAAGCCTCTCCAATGCAAGGGACAAATTTTCAGTGTAAATCATAATATCATCTGCGTATAAAGAAATGTTCTTCTCCCAACCCACATAAGGGAAGGGTTTACTCAGATGGTCCCTCTTAATCATGAAAGCCAATGGTTCAATATACAAATTAAATAATATTGGGGAGAGGGGGCAACCTTGTCTAGTTCCCCTTGTAATACCAAACGGTACAGTCAGATCACCATTTAGAACTAATCTATCTGAAAGGGTTCTATAGATGTTCTTCACAAAAGTTCTCTCCAAAATTAAGATGTTTTAGAATGGAAGACCCAATTTATTCAATCAAAAGCTTTGGTAGCATCCAGCGTTATCACTGCCAAAGGTAAATTATGCCCTTTCGCTAAATCCATTGCTCCAACAAATCATGGGACAACTCAAACATATATTCACCCCTTAAAAAGCCTTTCTGACCATGTTGAATCAATCCCCCAATCACCAAACTCAGCCTGTTAGCCAGGATATTAGCATATAATTTATAATCATTATTTAACAAGGAAATTGGCTTATGAGAATCGGAGCATAAAGGATCCTTCCCTGTTTTCCGGATAAGAGTAATCGCTGCCTCGTCCCAGGATTTTGATAAGGGGCTCTCACCTTTAAGCATACTATTAAAAAGAGTTATTAGAAACTGAGTCACTACTTCTTGTATATTTGCAAAAAATTTGAGTGGTAAACCATCCGGTCCTGCCGACTTCCCCTTTTTACCTTTAGAAATAACCTGAGCAATCTCTCCTACTCAAATTTCCTACTCCAGGGAAATCTTATCAGTGTTACCCAGTTTCTTCATTTGTAGATCTTCTAACCCATGGAATATATCCACCGGTATGGTTGGTAAAACTTTGGTATAAAGAGACTCGAAAAAGCTTACAAATGTCTTTTGAATCTCTACAGTCTCTCTCAGAACTTCCCCAGAGGCAGTGCATCTTAATTCTCTTATCTCATTTCTTACCAAATCTGTCTTTACCTTCCACGCTGTCAGAAATAGAACTATGCGCGGTCCAGGTCCTGCCCGAAACTCCGCTGCGCGGCTCAGCAGCGCTTTCTGCGCACCACTTGTCTTCTTCACTTGCTCCAAAGATGGCCATCAACTTCGTCTGCCCTGTGGCAAAGCTCATAGAGCTGCAGGTTGAGGTCATTGGTGGACAAGATGCACTTATCAGTGCTATTCCATGAAGGGACTACAATTCCCATGTTTGTAGAGGCAGAAGCCATCTTGGGGTGTGCAGGCCTATAAAGCCCAGGCCACACCCAAGCAAGTTGCTCACTATTTTGAAGACTTTGATGCAGCCAGAACTCATGGGGGTTTCTCTGGAGATGAGCAGAGTTCCTGAATGGCAGAGTGTCATCCAACCAAAGTATCCTTGTTACCATGGTGAATTAAAAAACGAGTAGGTGGTACTCATAGCGCTTCAGTTCATAGGAGGAAAGTGCACTTGGCATGGTATTCAAAGCGCTTCAGTTCAAAGGAGTAAAGTGCACTTGGCATGGTATTCAAAATGCTTCAGTTCACAGGAGTAAAGCACACTTGGCATGGTACTCAAAGCGCTTCAGTTCACAGGAGTAAAGTGCACTTGGCATGACATTCAAAGCGCTTCAGTTCACAGGAAGTAAAGCACCCTTCCACAGCAATAAAAGAGCTTCAGTTCATAGGAGTAAAGCGCACTAGGCACGACATTAAAAGCGCTTCAGTTCACAGGAAGTAAAGCGCTCTCCGCACAGCAATCACAGCGCTTCAGTACAGTAGTAAAGCACCCTCGGCACAGCATTCAAAGTGCTTCAGTTCACAGGAGTAAAGCGCCCTTGGCACAGCAATCGTGGCACTTCAGTTCACAGGAGTAAGGCACCCTTGGCACAGCATTCAAAGCGCTTCAGTTCACAGGAGTAAAGCGCCCTTGGCACAGCATTCAAAGTGCTTCAGTTCACAGGAGTAAAGCACCCTTGGCACAGCATTCAAAGCTCTTCAGTTCACAGGAGTAAAGCGCTCTTGGCACAGCAATCAAAGCACTTCAGTTCACATGAGTAAAGCGCCCTTGGTCCAACAATCAAGGCGCTTCAGTTTACATGAGTAAAACTTTCAGGCCTAGGTGGCAAATGTGAAAACATTTCAAAGATAAGCAAATCATAGTTTCATTGTTTTTGGAAGTATAATATGTGAGATACATATTTAAGTCTTTGATGATATGTGAGATACATATTTAAGTCTTTGTGAATGTCTAGGCTGAGACCAAATGTTTTATGTTTATGAATGCATAGTAGTTGGATGATTGATGTTCAGAGTATGTCCATGGTCCAAGCTCTTGCCTTCTGAAGGTTCAGAGGTCTCAGTTCGTTCTTTTTCCATGACTCAGAGAAGGGCCACGCCGAGTTTTGTCTAAAGTTCATGTCATTCTGAAGTATCATGATTTGACTAAAAGTTCTTGTTCCATGATTCAGAGAAGGGCCACGCCCAGTTTTGTCTAAGGCTCATGACATCCTGAAGTATCATTATTCTACCAATTGTTCTTGTTCCATGATTCAGAAAAGGGCCACACCCAGTTTTGTCTAATGCTCATGACATCCTGAAGTATCCTGATTCTACCAATTGTTCTTGTTCCATGATTCCGAGAAGGGCCACGCCCAGTTTTTTGCCTAGAGCTCATACCATCCTGAGGTATTATGATTTTACTAATTGTTCTTGTTCCATGATTCAGAGAAGGGCCACACCAAGTTTGATCTAAGGCTCATGACATTCTGAAGTATCACGATTCTCCCAACTCTTGCATCCATGGAGACGCCTTTGTTTATTCCATAAGGGTCTCAACTCTTGCATCCACGGAGACGCCTTTGTTTATTACGTAAGGGTCTCAACACTTGCACCCGTGGAGACGCCTTTGTTTATTTTATAAGGGTCTCAACACTTGCATTCACGGAGACGCCTTTGTCTATTCTGTAAGGGTCTCAACATTTGCATCCACGGAGACGCCTTTGTTTATTCCACAAGGCCTTTATCTAAGTGTATAATTGAATGTTAATGCTGTTATGAACAAGTATATACATACATGCTTAACCATTTTTCCTTTTCAGATCTCTCTCCCTGCTGTTCCTTACCCTAATTCCCTTCCCCCTGACTGGCTTCACAATAACTCTGTGCTAAAATAGCTTTCTGAGTTGGTGACGCCGGAAGGTGGGCCATTTGTTCGGCGGCGTGCAGATCCCGAGGAAAGGACACTGTGACAGAATAGTGAGCCCACGAGTTTTATACTTTCATCTCAGTCTGTACGTTGGCTGATCAAGATGGCCACTTCAAAATACCCTCATACAGGTAATCAAGTGCAAAGTGATCTAACTGAATAAACATTTTGTTTGTTTTTTAATTATTTTTTTTAGACAATTTGGTTGACAAGGTTCAGTGTTTCCTCTCACAGGTGAAATCAAAAAGTCCCCTTTTGTATTATTGGTGTCTGTTTGTTGAAGACTTTGAAAAAATATTTGACAGACGTTCAATTACCATATCCACAGACCAAGAGTTACTAGGATTACGTCAAGAAAACAAAGACTTGATAACGTGTTCATCACATTTCAATCGGTTAGTGGTGGAAACAACTTGGCCAGAGAAAACACTTAAGAGTCCAAGAAAAAACGAAGGGGATCTTTTGGGCAATTTGACAATCCCTTCAGTCTGTTCTTGCACAAATTGCCATACTAAATATTTTTGAATCCGAGAACAACAAACTGTACAGGTTTTAATAGAGTCAGGGACAATCAAACATTTTGTAGATCAACAAACAGCACTAAATTCACAGATACCCAGTATAATATTCAGAATAAACTAATGTCTTCTGTGAAAAAGAGAACCAGGTTTTACGAGAATATCTCAATCAATGCTTAGTCAACGAACTAATTAGATCATCAAGATCACTACCAGCTTCTCTGTTGTTTTTTGAGCCCAAAGCTAATGGCATGTAAATGACTAAGAAAAAGATTCAAGCTGTAGCAGAGCTGGTTTACAACTCCCACCATTCTTCTATAGAATCAACTAATTTCTATGGCTCAATTGGACGTTGTCCCCACATTTTACCTGTCAGACTGCCTGCTCCTGCCCAAACCACACCAGAAGTTGTGGACAAGAGTGAAAATATGTTCCATCCAAAATTCATAGGAGCCTATGAAGTGCTTCGACAGGTGAACCCTGTAACATATAAACTAAAGTTGCCATCGTCCTTAAACATTCATCAAGTGTTTCACACTTCACTTCCGAAACCTGCTTCATCCTCAAGTGTCGTACAACTTGCTACTCCATTAGGCCAAGGTCATTGGGAGCATGAGGCACGATTTATCCTAAACTCCGGATATCGTTGGTCTTCCCTTTGGTATTTAGTGAACTGGAAGGAATACGGACCGGAAAACGACTCATGGGAACCTGTGAAAAACATCCATGCACCACGTTTGGTGCGTCGATTTCACCTCCTCCATCCTGGTAAACCGGGCCCTGGACTACGCTTGGGAGAGGGGTGTAATGTTAGGAATAGAACCATGCGCAGTCTGGGTCCAGCCCGAAATCCCGCTGCGCTGCTCTACAGTGCTTTCTCCAAACCACTTGTCATCTTCACTTGCTCCAAAGGTGGCCATCAATGTCGTCTGCCCTGTGGCAAAGCTCATAGAGCTACAGGTTCAGGTCATTGGTGGACAAGATGCACTTATCAGTGCTATTCCATGAAGGGACTACAATTCCCATGTTTGTAGAGGCAGAAGCCATCTTGGGGTGTGCAGGCCTATAAAGCCCAGGCCACACCCAAGCAAGTTGCTCACTATTTTGAAGACTTTGATGCAGCCAGACCTCGTGGGGGTTTCTCTGGAGAGGAGCAGAGTTCCTGAATGGCAGAGTATCATCCAACCAAAGTATCCTTGTTACCATGGTGCATTAAAAAAGAAGTAGGTCGTACTCGTAGCGGTAAGGCCTTGCTGAATCCACGTTTCAAGGAAGTCGTTACTTCCAAAAGGTAAAGCACCCCTTAGCATAATGAGCAAAGCGTTTCAGGCCACACTGGTAAAGCACCCCGGGCACGACATTTAAAGGGCTTCAGTTCAAAGGAGTAAAGCGCACTTGGCATGGTATTCAAAGCACTTCAGTTCACAGGCGGAAAGCGCACTTGGCATGGTATTCAAAGCACTTCAGTTCACAGGAGTAAAGCGCACGTGGCATGGTATTCAAAGCGCTTCAGTTCACAGGAGTAAAGCACACTTGGCATGGTACTCAAAGAGCTTCAGTTCACAGGAGTAAAGCGCACTTGGCACGACATTCAAAGCGCTTCAGTTCACAGGAAGTAAAGCGCCCTTCGCACAGCAATCAAAGCGGTTCAGTTCATGGGAGTAAATCGCACTTGGCACAACATTAAAAGCGCTTCAGTTCACAGGAAGTAAAGCTCCCTTCGCACAGCAATCAAAGCACTTCAGTTCACAGGAGTAAAGTGCCCTTGGCACAGCATTCAAAGCGCTTCAGTTCACAGGAGTAAAGCGCCCTTGGCACAGCAATCATGATGCCTCAGTTCAAAGGAGTAAGGTGCCCTTGGCACAGCATTCAAGGCGCTTCAGTTCACAGGAGTAAAGCACCCTTGGCACAGCATTCAAAGCGCTTCAGTTCACATGAGTAAAACGCCCTTGGCACAGCATTCAAAGCGCTTCAGTTCACAGGAGCAAGCGCCCTTAGCACAGCAATCAAAGCACTTCAGTTCACATGAGTAAAGCGCCCTTGGTCCAATAATCAAGGCGCTTCAGTTTACATAAGTAAAACTTTCAGGCCTAGGTGGCAAATGTGAAAACATTTCAAAGGTAAGCAAATCATAGTTTAATTTTTTTTGGAAGCATAATATGTGAGATACATATTTAAGTCTTTGATGGTATGTGAGATACATAGTTAAGTCTTTGCGAATGTCTAGGCTGAGACCAAACGTTTTATGTTTATGAATGCATAGTAGTTGCATGATTGATGTTCAGAGTATGTCTATGGTCCAAACTCTTGCCTTCTGAAGGTTCAGAGGTCTCAGTTCGTTCTTGTTCCATGATTTAGAGAAGGCACACCCCGAGTTTTGGCTAAAGTTCATGTCATTCTGAAGTATCATTCCACGCAGAGATACTAATCAAAATCCCCCTAATAAAGGCGTTATAAGAGTCCCATGCCACATGAAGAGGTGCCAAATTCATATTTAGCTCAAAAAAATACTTAGGCCCTAATTACAACCCTGGCGGTTGTCGGAGAAGCGGCGGTCCTACCGCCAACAGGCTGGCGGTAAAAATTTTGGAACCGCCATGGTCATCCTCCACTTCTCCGATCCGACCGCCAGGGCGGAGTTGACTGCTGGGCTGTACACCTGAGTCTCCAGCCCGGCGGTCGTCACAATACCGCCGGCGGTATCATGACCCGGCTGACCGCCATGGATTTCATGTGATTTGGAACTGCCATGAAATCCATGGCGGTGACCACTAATAGTGCCAGGGAATTCCTTCCCTGGCACTGATAGGGGTCTCCCCCACCCCCCACCCCCACCCCAGGTCCTTCTCCTACACCCCCCACCATCCCTGCCACCCCCAAAGGTGGCAGGACCCCCCTCCCCAGCCCTACCCCCAACATTACATTACACATTTACACCCAACACGCACGCATACCCGCACACATACCAACATACATGCCAACAGCCACACACACAGTCATACGCACACACCCACATTCAGACATACACGCACACATCCATACAGACATACATACAGACAGACGCACTCATTTCCAAACGCACAACACCCCTGCATGCATACACGCACTCACACACCCCCTCTATATACACACACGCACACCCCCATGCACGCACACAACACACACAACCCCCCCACGCCCTCCCCTAACGGACGATCAACTTACGTGGTCCGTTGATCCTACGGGAGGGGACGGGATCCATGGGGGCTGCTCCGCCGCCACCACACCGTCAACAGAACACCGCCACGCCGAATCACAGAACGTGATTCGGTGGGCGGTGTTCTGTTGACGTGGCAGTGGAGGTGGAGCAACCTCCACTTCCTCGCCACCCACCAGTATGGCTGCTGGCGGCTCTCCGTCCGGAAAAGGACGGAGGGCTGCCAGCAGTCATAATACGCTCAGAGGAAAACCGCCACCACTGGCGGTCTTCAGCAGGACGGTCCCTCGGCGGTCTTGTCAAAAGACCGCCGAGGTCGAAATGACCCCCTTAGTTTCCGACCCCAGCCAGTTCACCACCTTTGGATCATTTAAAAGTGATTAGTCCAGTGTCCATCTTCTAGCATGACGTTCTAGGCCACACTCCAGTGTTAATATCACTGCTGCATGGTCAGACAAATGTCTAGAAATATGCTGAATATCAAGAACAAACTTTTTAAGTGATCTCTCTAGTAAAAAATAGTTTATCCTTGAATGATGCTTATATTTCTTATTATGAAAAGTGAAACCTCGAACTCGACCATGAGTTTCCCTCCATATATCCATTAATGTAAATTGTTTCATAATAGCCTTAATATATGCCTGCAACTTTTGATGCCCCAATGATCTACTCCCAGTTGATTTATCAAAAAAAAAAAATTTAACACCATATTAAAGTCCCCAGACATTATAATTGAACATTCAGCGTCTAGCAGTTCAACGCACAACTCTTGCAGGGGGGGTATATCATCCAGATTGGGACCATAATAACAGGCAAAGGTTTAAATATTTCCATTTTTAATATCTGCTACAACCCACCTCCCCATCACATCTGCTTTCTGACACAAAATTAGAACATTTAACCGACTTTTCAAACTCCCTTAGAATGAGACGCATTGTCTGAACAAACCATATATTTCTCCCACCTCTGAGATTTAAGAATATCGTGGGCCTCTTTGCATGCCAGATGTGACTCCTGCAATATTGTAATCTGGGCTGGAGAATCTCTTATATACTGAAAAATATAGTCCCTCCTAGGCTTAACCCGAAGACCATTCACGTTCCAGGAAAGACATTGAACACTGTTACTAGCCATTTCCTGTATCATTCCCTGTGCCTTTAATATTCTTAACTGGATCCTTGAGATTATGGACAGCCCATCGATCCTCTTTGTAGTGAGGTACATATTTTTTTTTCCTTTTTCTACCCCATCCTTACCCCAACCCTTCTCCCCAGAGTACTTCCCCTTCCACTCCCTTAGCTCCATGAACCCTCCACCCTGGAGAACCCAACACTTCTTTATACTGGCTGTTAAAGCCCTTAGCAATGACGGGCTTCACAAAAAAAAAAATTAAAGCAAGAAAAGGAGGCGGGGAGCAGAGGATCCATTACACTTAACCAAAAAATGAAATTAAAAAGCAAGTGCAACCAAAAACACCTAACTATGTGCTCCTAAACTCCTCCAGAAGAGTATCCGCTTCCTCGCAGTCTCTTAAGTTATACATTTTATTATTCCGCATCACTCTCAGGGTTGAGGGAAATTTCAGTTGAACTGTAGCTCCCAATGCTCTGAAATCTTCCATCCTTTTACCCAACTCTCACTGCCTATTTGAGGTGATACGAGAAATGTCTGATCTGACCTCAAAGGAGCATTCTTTCGCACTTAGAGTACCCAATTTTAAAGCTTTTGATAGAATTTTTTCTTTGACCGTGTAGGAGAGAAAGTTCACTAGGATCCGCCTAGGTTTAGCTCTGTTCATGGTTTTTCGAAAAGGGTCTCAATGTACATGCTGTATATGATTACTTTGTGCCTCCTCTGTCCCTTCCCAGGCATCACTTTGAATCAAAAGATCCACCACGAAAGCCTTGATATTTTGACCTTCCTTCCCTTCTGGAACAATCATTAACTTAATGTTGTTCCTTCTAGCACTATTTTCTAATGATTCTAATTTCTCAAAACCTTCCTTATTCTTACTTTTTAATGCCTCTATTTCCTGCGTATTCTTCGCCACAGCATCTTTTAACTGTTCCACTTGAGTTTCCAGGGCCTGCGTTCTTTGAGCCAATAAATCTAATTTGTTAGCTAAACCTTCACAGACCTCCTGAATCTCCTTCTGATTAGTCTGTGACACCAAAAAATCCTTGCTTGACTTCTTTGGTTAGGGAATGAAGCAAAGATCCTAACAAACTCGTCTGCAAAGCCTGCACCTTAGACACCTTATTCATGTCCGAATGCGAATTCTGAGATCCTATATGCTCCATCAAAACCAAAGTTTCAGAGTTTGTTCCACCAAGGCTTTCTGAAAGGTTACCCGATTCCTTTGCCAAGAAGTTCAAAGCCTGAGCAATGCCCCGATCATCAGCCATTGTTCCTATAACAGGTTTGCTAAAGTCTCCCCCTCTCATGAGCATAGGACTTTGGGATGTTGGAGGCGTTAAAACTATGTCACTCTGCCCTTCAGATGCAGCTTCCATCCCACCATTTGACCCTCTACTGGAATGTACGTTTTTTAAAGGGATAGTTAAAACCCCAACCGAATTCTGTGCTTTAAAGTACGATCTTAAAGAGAGGGTGACGTTCAATTGACGCACGGGGAGCTGTTTTTTCCTTCTCCCCGTGTCACTATCTGACTCGGGGATTGCCTCCTTCCTGCCGTGCTTGTCACCACTTTAGGGGGATTCTCCCTCCTTTTCTGCTGGCAACAACGCTGCTCCCTCCACCAGGGGGACCTTCTTTTCCAATCCCCACCTCTAAAAACACGGGCCCCCCTCCAAATTATCCGGTTTAAGAGATTCCAGAAGAGCACTCCACCATCCCCTTCCTGAGAAAGTATGCCAAACTTACCTCCTGAGGTAGGCACCTCCGGTAAACAAACGAGGGGGAGAGTCTCACTTCCTCTCAGCTCTGCATTTACTGCCTCCAAGCTCACTCGACCATCCTGCAGCAATTACCAGCCGGTGCTGCCTCAGCCTGAATTCCCCCCAGTCGCGCCTCTCAACGCGCCCTCCTCTAATGTCTGCTGCTTGCTCTCGACCCCTCCTCCTCTCTCTCCTGCGTCTCAGACCGTGTCACTGCACGGTGTTGGAACGCTGCCTCAAGCCTAGAGCAGCATATGCGGCTCAAAGGTAAGATCAGGAATGGTTTGTTTTCCCCTGCTGCAATGCCTTTGCTGCTCCACTATTCCACCTTCACTGCATCGCGGGACCTGCGGGGTCCGCGCTCCCATCATTAGCGCCGCTCAGCAATACTGCTGAGAATTGCCAGCCGCCATGTTCTCCTCGCCCTTTTTTTTTCTTTTTTTTTCAAACAGTAATGAAGTGCTCCAGAGATTCTAACTTCCTGTCCAGCGGGCTCCTCCCAGTACTTTGGCCATCTCCTGGTCACTGTTCAGTTGGATTTCAAGGTTGAAGGATCACTCCTGGATTTAAGGACTTTGTTTTTGTGAAATCACACAAGCGAGTGCAAAACTATTGAATACAGGTGTAGTTTGTTTGCATGGATATGCTCTAGTATTTCTTTATACTTTCATTTGATTTCAATTTTTTTATAGTGGTGGGTGGCCTGGTGTTTAAGAATAAGCCTAGTTATTATTTATTTTTCATTTCATTGTTTTTCATCTTTTTGTAAAGGAAAATTGTTGCTCAGTGCCTTCTGTTTTCTACATGTTTGTAACATTTGCAATATTATTTTACTATGTGCCTTAGACTTCCAAAGGGCCATCTAGCCAGTAGGCCCAGTACTAGTAGTCATCAATGCTTGAAATAAATATTTCAGTGGTGTATGTTTTTAAAAATGTAATTAGGACAGGGATGGCATTAAATTAAGTGTTGGCTATTTTTTTAATTTCTTTTTTTGCAAAATGTGTATATGTTGTATGGTAATGTTTGATGGCATAGGAAGATGTCTGTACTGTTTTGTATAGCTCAGTTAATTTTCATTTTCATGTTTCGCATTGCTGAAATAATGATAGTGTTTATTTTCAGCATTGCCACCATGCTTCCTTATGGCCAATGTGTGTGTGTGTGTGTGTGTTTTTTCATTGCTCACCATTTGTCCTTGTTCTCCAAGCTGTGTGGCCAGGGGCCATTTTGTGTAGTATACAGGGAGTGCAGAATTATTAGGCAAATGAGTATTTTGACCACATCATCCTCTTTATGCATGTTGTCTTACTCCAAGCTGTATAGGCTCGAAAGCCTACTACCAATTAAGCATATTAGGTGATGTGCATCTCTGTAATGAGAAGGGGTGTGGTCTAATGACATCAACACCCTATATCAGGTGTGCATAATTATTAGGCAACTTCCTCTCCTTTGGCAAAATGGGTCAAAAGAAGGACTTGACAGGCTCAGAAAAGTCAAAAATAGTGAGATATCTTGCAGAGGGATGCAGCACTCTTAAAATTGCAAAGCTTCTGAAGCGTGATCATCGAACAATCAAGCGTTTCATTCAAAATAGTCAACAGGGTCGCAAGAAGCGTGTGGAAAAACCAAGGCGCAAAATAACTGCCCATGAACTGAGAAAAGTCAAGCGTGCAGCTGCCACAATGCCACTTGCCACCAGTTTGCCCATATTTCAGAGCTGCAACATCACTGGAGTGCCCAAAAGCACAAGGTGTGCAATACTCAGAGACATGGCCAAGGTAAGAAAGGCTGAAAGACGACCACCACTGAACAAGACACACAAGCTGAAACGTCAAGACTGGGCCAAGAAATATCTCAAGACTGATTTTTCTAAGGTTTTATGGACTGATGAAATGAGAGTGAGTCTTGATGGGTCAGATGGATGGGCCCGTGGCTGGATTGGTAAAGGGCAGAGAGCTCCAGTCCGACTCAGACGCCAGCAAGGTGGAGGTGGAGTACTGGTTTGGGCTGGTATCATCAAAGATGAGCTTGTGGGGCCTTTTCGGGTTGAGGATGGAGTCAAGCTCAACTCCCAGTCCTACTGCCAGTTCCTGGAAGACACCTTCTTCAAGCAGTGGTACAGGAAGAAGTCTGCATCCTTCAAGAAAAACATGATTTTCATGCAGGACAATGCTCCATCACACGCGTCCAAGTACTCCACAGCGTGGCTGGCAAGAAAGGGTATAAAAGAAGGAAATCTAATGACATGGCCTCCTTGTTCACCTGATCTGAACCCCATTGAGAACCTGTGGTCCATCATCAAATGTGAGATTTACAAGGAGGGAAAACAGTACACCTCTCTGAACAGTGTCTGGGAGGCTGTGGTTGCTGCTGCACGCAATGTTGATGGTGAACAGATCAAAACACTGACAGAATCCATGGATGGCAGGCTTTTGAGTGTCCTTGCAAAGAAAGGTGGCTATATTGGTCACTGATTTGTTTTTGTTTTGTTTTTGAATGTCAGAAATGTATATTTGTGAATGTTGAGATGTTATATTGGTTTCACTGGTAATAATAAATAATTGAAATGGGTATTTATTTTTTGTTGTTAAGTTGCCTAATAATTATGCACAGTAATAGTCACCTGCACACACAGATATCCCCCTAACATAGCTAAAACTATAAACAAACTAAAAACTACTTCCAAATATATTCAGCTTTGATATTAATGAGTTTTTTGGGTTCATTGAGAACATGGTTGTTGTTCAATAATAAAATTAATCCTCAAAAATACAACTTGCCTAATAATTCTGCACTCCCTGTATGTCCATAGGCTTGTATGTCTTCTTTGTTCTCCATGCCTCCTTGTTCACAACTGTTGTTTGACCATGTGGCCATTTTCTGCATCCAGCCAATGCGTCTTTGCCATAGACTTGCATGTGATCTTTCTGTGTTCTCCATGCCTCCTTGCTCCTTGTTGTTGTTGATTGACCATGTGGCTGGCAGGTATTTTGTACATGCAGCCAGTGTTCCTGTGCCTTAGGCTTGCATGTGTTCTTTCTTTGTTCCTCATGACTCCTTGGTCCTTGTTTGACCATTTGGATAGCAGCCATTTTGTGCATGCAGCCTGTGTCCCTTTGCCCTAGGCTTGAATGTGTTCTTTGTTTGCCATGCCTCCTTGCTCCTTGTTCCTATTTGACCATGTGGCTGGCAGTCATTTTGTGCATCCAGCCAGTGTATCTTTGCCATAGGTTTACATACAAACATCATCAATTATTGATCATTTGTTTATTTTAAGCTTATATTTTTGTTTTATTTTTATTTTCTGTTTAAATGTTTTATTATTTTTATTCTATTTTTTTTATTATTTATTTATTTTTCATTTCTTTTTTTATTTTATTTTATTTTTTTAAATATTTTTTAGTTTTTTATTTTAACTTTATTTAATCCTGCATGTTGCCTTGATCCATCCATCCACATCCATTCCTCCATCAATCCATCTACCAAAGGCACACAGCTGCACTACAGCACTCAGTTTCTTTAGATGTCTAATAATTCAATTTCTTCCTGGACACCCTGACTGCAGAGCACTGCAGAAAAATCAGCAGCATAATTAATTATTTTAATGATATATTTCATTTCCCCTGGACCACCTTGTTGCCATAGGTTTTTTAAATAGATTGTCCATTTACCTATGCACCTCTCTCTGACTACCCGAGGTGTCTCCTTTAAAACAGAAGGAGTTGAAGCAAAGAGCTATATCTGCATATCCTGCTGCCTGATTTGAAATTAAATTTTATGGTGTGGTTTGACTTTGCAGTATTTGATTAAATTGGTATTTATTGCGTAAGTAACCATCAGCACTAAGATCACATTTGTCTGTACTATTTAAACCTACAACAATGCCACGCTTCACTAACTACATGTTTTTCTTGCTTCTTTTAGGTACACAAGAAAAGAGACCTCACATCACCTGCAGTATTCCCAAAGAGAAGGCCTTACAGTTACTTCGGTCTTCCAAACTCTTCCGCTTGTGCATTTTAGTGACACTGCCAACTTAGAGCTTAAGATGGTCCCTAAAGAAAGTGTCTCCCAACCAAGTGGTCAGTGATAAGAAGCAGCTTTCCATCAGTGGCATGCCAACCGCAACCTTTTTTGGGTGATGGGTGCCTGCCACACCGGCCCTCAGGGAGGAACCTGGGATCAGCACTCCAGCATCAGAAGCACCACCGCGGCAAAAGCCTAAGACCATGTCTGTCAGTGAGGCAGCCACTGCAATCATGTTGACGTCGACAAGCAGTGACGTTGGATTGGATTTTTCCCCTTCAGAAAGTAGTACCCAAAGGTTTCAGAAAACAGAGCAAAGTGGACAGCAGCCATATCCAGCAATAGTAGATCTTCCTGAAGTTGGAGCAGAATATGAGGTTGAGCTTCTTGATGAGCAAGAACCTCTTGTTTTGGTATCAATGCCTCCCAGATCTCCGGCAAGAAAAAAGAAAGGGTATTACACCATCATCTTCTCCAAGCACCATGTCTGATGATGATGATAGGGACATGGAGTGGACCCTGGCAGAGTCTGGGAGATTCCAGGAGAGGCAAGTGAAAAGAAAAGTTTCAGAAAGCCTTTAGAATCATGGAAGGTGATGATGATGAGGATGATGATGATGAGACAGTCATTCTGGAAGCTGACACAGAGGAGTCCGATGTTACTATCCAACCTGCTCTGAGGAATGTTGCACAGGCTCACCACCAGCTCCTATATTTGTGAGGCCCCAGCAGAGATCTGCACCAACTCGTACCTCAGTAGAAGTATGTACGGCAGCAAGGCAATCGACACACCCACCTAACTACAGTTCTTCTTCAGGCATTGGCAGAGGCCCAATAAGAAAGTACTCCTCCACAGTTTGGAACTTCTTTACGATTAGCAAACAGGAAGAGAACATTATGATGTACACCATTTGCCACACCAGTGTTCGTCGAGATAAGCCTGGTTCACATTATGGTACTAGAAGCCAGATGACCCATATGAAAAAACATCACACAAACCAGTGGGAGGAGCAGCTTACAAAAACGGCTGAACCTGGTCACAGTGGTAAAGGTGAGGGGTTCCAGGAAACATCATCTACAGCTGGTTAAATCATGGTGGAAGGTGAGGAAGAGAGGCTGACATCCTCATGCAAAGTGGCCCTATCCCCAGCAGTGCACCTGCATCAAAATCACCCACCTCAGTGACCTCACAATGTCACTTGAAGACTCAGAGTCAGATGGAGACACCACAGCATATGATCACTATACTACGACGCACATTGACTCTATCACCGCCTACATCTCAAAAGTCACTTGCATCAGTGGCCCCACAAAACAAGAAAATCCAGGCTTCAATTACGGGAGGTTTAGGCAGGAGGGGCCTGACCACCGCAACCACCCATTGGCATGTTTGTACAATGGCAGGCTGGCAAAAATATTAGAGCTGGATCTCCTCCCTTTTTCTTTTGTAGAAGGAATGGGATTCTTAGAGGTTGTGGCAGCCATCGGCCTGAAAGTGAAGGTTCCAAGTCTGATCTATTTTCCCAGAGTTGCTATTTCGGTGTTACATCATGATGTGCTGCATTTGGATGGACAAGCTTTACAGCAAAGTTTCATCCATACTATCCACCTGACGACAGACATGTGGGTCAGTTGTTGGGGGCCTCATTACATGTGCATCACAGTACATTGGATCTCTTTTGTGGGAGTAAAGCAAAAGCTATCAGCATGTCATGGCCCTGAAAGAAGTTGTAAGTGCGTGCGGTGGTGTGCAACAGTAGTCATGTCTGCCATGGGGAAAGCACACACAGCTACAAAGATCTTGGACAAACTTAATAGCAAGGAGGCTGAATGGCTGCAACCCACGGTTGTTCAAATTGGGTTTGTTTCAATGGACAATGGCAGTAACACAGTCAAGGACATGGCAGTCGGAGGCTATTTCAGGGTCCAGTGTTTGCTGCTCCACTTCAACATGGTTGTGTAAGACTTTTTTTTACAAAAAAGGCATAGTCAACAACATATTGACTTCCTACCAATGAATCTGCATTCACTTTAGCCATTCTTTTAAAGCCCAGAAACTGTTGTGGATTATTCAGCGTGGTAACAGTGTACCAGTTAAAACCATGATACAGGAGGTGCCAACATGTTGGAACTCAACCTATTATATGTTGCAACATCTGTTTGAGATAGATCAATGACTTTGTCATTCTAAGGGCAGGGGATGCAATTGGGAATGCTATGTCCATGGATGCGGACAAATGGAGCCTCATCAAATGCTTGACACAGATGCTTGTCCCTTTTGAGGTTTTCACATGGTAAGTCAGCAAGTAGGACAGTACGATGGGCCAAGCTATCCTGTTGTCACATCTGCTACAGAACCAGCTATAGAAGGTGTCTGAATCATTCACACTCAAAGGAAACCCCAGCAGTGCATGCCTTGTTTGACAGCCTAAGCTATTGCTTGACTTGCAGTACAAGGCTGCAAAGTGTCATTATCTTATCCAAAGAGTACATCTTTGCCACCCTACTTGATCCATGCTACAAAAAACTATTTTCTCTTTCATTATTTTTTCTGGTGGGGATGTTTCAAAATACAATAGGTGGATTGTTGAGCAAGCCGGAAAACTGGGTGAAGAATGGTCCCACTCTGCAGTTCTGTTGTACCGCCTTCAACTTCCAGAGAGAGAAGTCTTGTCTCACTGCAGGCAACACTAGCAACAAGAACACAGGCAACAACAGCATCAGAAGAATCAGACCCAACCTCTACATTTGCTTTGTTCCAAGTGGCAGTCTTAAGACCAGTGCACAAGCAAAGGCAAAAGAGGCAGAGCATGATGCAGCACCAGTGGCATCAGAGGATGGTCCAGGAGTATCAGGTTAACCCAAAAGAGGTGTATGTGGATCAAAACCCATTGGTGTATTGGTATGGGAATATGCACCAATTGCAAGAGCTCAGCAGGCTGACAATAAAGTATCTGGCCTGTCCTGTAGCCAGTGTCTCTGCTGAACATGTGTTCAGTGCATCTGGTGCAGTTGTTGCATTGAGAAGGACCAGTCTCTTTCCTCAAAACGTGGAGAGATTAACCATGATAAAAATAAACCAACATTTTATACCACCTGATTATGCTGTTCCTGAAACACCGCAAGAGGAGAAAAACTGGTTGGAGTCAAGTGTGTTTGTTGACCAACATCTGGGTGAACCACCTGGGTTTGAGGACAAACTATACTTTCTGGACTGAGTATGCCAGTGCACCATAGCAATTTTTATCATTTTTCATTAAACTTATTTCTTTGCAAAAAAGTAAAATAATTGCTAGCGGAGCATTATTTTGTATCAGATTTATGTCCCCCCAACATTTTTAAGTCACGTATTATATGGCCGGATTGGAGTTGGACCTATGTGCAGTGAGGAAGCCCCACATTCCCTTCAGGACATTGGGGATGATGCCTGCCTCCCTCACATGCCATTGCCTATCCTTTTTTTTTTACATCAGCAAGCAGGGCTGCCCCAGAAGATTATTGATTAAAAGACTGCCAATGCCAATGTCAAATTCTAATGTGTTGCTACTTTCTACTATTGGAGGAGATAATATTTTGTTCAACCACCATGCTTGGATTGGAAGAGGTAGCTACTAACTATTGCACCAATGAGTGGTAATATATTGATTGATTCTGAGTAATGATTGATGATGTATGTGGTGGCGGATAGTGAGGGAGGGAGTTAAACACATTTGTAAACTTGATTCTGATGAATTGCAATGTTAGGGGGCTGATGAATGATAATCTTATCCTGAAAATGATTGGTATTTCAAATGTAGTGAAATTTATCTGCAGGGTCCACTCCTTTTTTCTGGTTCCTCAAATCAGACCAGTCACTTTAGTTACTAAACACAAATCTATACAAGATACTCCTGCTATGTTTCTCTCTTTGCTCTTCAACAGCAGTACACTTGACTACACATGTCTACCTCGCTGGGTTTGGGACTGGAACGGAGTTCCTCAGAATCAGGAGGAGGAGGTTGGGAGGACTTAGGGCAAGACTAGCTCACCAGCTAGAAGGAAAAAGTTATAAACTTTAAGGAGAAACCATGATTATGGTGAAGACACTAAGATATATTATTAACTCAGTTCTGGGGCCTGGAGAGAAGTGCGTTGATTTGTGAAATGCTGCTGAGTGTGTGTTTGCTGCATTGCTGACTCAAACGTGAAGCTCCTCTCTATGTTCTTTCTCTGCCTTTGAGTCTTCTTGGTATAGTCCTGACTCCTCATGAATCTTACCTTGCATCCTTTTGTCCTGTTCCATTACACTATAATACAGTTACTATTTTTTCAATATGCAGGCTTTCTCCTAGTCCTCTCCTGCATGAACAAAACTTGGTGAAAGCTCAAGACTGAAGCCTACCCATGGGAAAGGTTTAGACAAAGCACCCAAAAGTGACAGACATTAAAAGAAGAATAGAGATGCACCGTCCAATTTGGAAATGCAGTATCATTTGTCTTTTAACAATCACATATTTTAAGACTGTGTGGGTTAACTTCAGTTCTCCATAATTTGTATTTTTCAAACCTTGAAGACATAATGTTTAAATATATACTATCTTGCGTCTCTCTGAGGCAGAAGAGCTGTTTGCAATACATTTAACAGAACTGTGTCATACTTATCGCTTCATCGTTTCCTTCCACAACAGATTGATGATGGTATGCTGCTCAGCGTCCTGATGAATACTGGCATAGTTTCTGTAGTATAGTTTTTGCCTTTGTCACACCTTTCCCCAAATCCCCTTTCCTGTCCATTCATCAAGCCCCCTAACCCTCTTCCCCCAGGCTGTGCGATTTATTGAGGTGTGACTTAATTTTACACCAAATTTGAATCACACACCAACTGACTGAATTACTTTCTATTTCCTGAGCAACATTCCACACCAGCCCTATCAACATCATCACTAAGGCCTGCTGTGTTGTGTATTGCATAAAAGCTTAACTTTGTCCAACCCCTCTTGACTTAGAGCCCACTTTTCCTAACTCCGTGATTTCATTTCCTAAGTTTAGTTTTTAAAAACTAGCTCCCCACCATTGCTCAGAAAAAGTTGATGTTGCTAGTTTTTATTATCATAGCAGATCTCCTTTGTTGTGTGACAAATCCTGTCTGTGTGATAGTCTGGTCTCAGTCTTCCAAAGGTTAAGATATAATATGAACCAATAACTGTCTGTTTCCTTCAATCTAGTTTACAGTGATGGATAACCTTTTGATTAATCCTGCAGTTGGAGTTCACATAGGTGGGAGTGCCACCTTGTGTCTTCCCTGTTAGTGAACTAGCCTCCCACTGCTACTACCTACCACCTCCTTAACATTGCCACCTTGGGAAAAACCCTGTAGTAAGAAGACTCTCTCACTTCATCTATTCAGGTAAGAGAAGAACTATGGATTGAAGTGAACTTGTTTAGTTAGTATTTGACTCCTACTAAGGAAGATGTTGTCTGTCTGTATTTTGTAGGCAAAATAGGCAATGGCAGCCATCCCTAGTGGCTAATATAGTTGCAAAGGGCAGTAGAGCAAGGGTATAAGTAAATGACATACACTTTTTTAGCACATTTAAAAAGCAGGCTTCACTAAAAGACAGCAGTGCAAACCAAAACACCAGAATAAACATTTGAGACAGAAATCAAACAAAATAATTCATCCCTTTTTTATTTTTAACAAACACAAAACCCCACCCTTTCCACCCACAACAGGCACAGCTCTCCCAAACTAATAGCCCCGTCCACAAAAAGTCCAAAGAAAAGTCCAATATGAAGTTTTTGAAAATCTCATCCCAACTCCCTCACTACCCTCTCTGCCCAAAAAACTTCTCTCGCACCAAAACTAAAAACTTTAAATAGGGCTCAGAGGAGGGTTCTGTCTATAGGTGTCTGGAGCTGATCCAGGTTATGCTTGATCCTAGAGAACTGGCTCTCCACCCGGATTATCCACTGCAGGATATGGTGAAGAATTGCCCTGTCAAAGAGGGAGAGGCAGTGGTGGTGCTCGTAATGTATGGCTGGGATGCTGGGGCTGCTGAGCTGTATTCTTGGTCTGAGAAAGCTATTTCAGCCTCTTCCTCCTCCAGGACCACCAGCCTCAGGTATTTGGCCTGGATGTACCCCAGCCTCTGCTGCCTTAGACAGGAAGTTATCTCCTGCCTGGTTGGTGGTCGTCCAGCAGGAGTAGCTATATCGAGGAAAACAAAAATAAAAAAGACAAATTGTAAACAATGCTCTAAACCAACACTTCTTTAATAGAAGATAGTGGGTTGCACAGTAGCACTACATTGCTGGTCCCCTAGGGACATTGGAATTTGATGTGATTATGATTAGGAGAGTCCCAGGACCAATGTTATTTGTTTACCCACACAATCCTCATATAAAAAAAGCACTGACTTTCTGGTAGAAAAGGAATTAGGCAGAATAAAACTAGATTAGAAAACAGTGATTTCATATTTTTATATTTTTATTTTTACGGCCTTTCTAGTAACTAAGCAGACACTGTTAGTGGAAAAATAAAAATGAATTACCTTTTAGTTATGAGTGAAGCATTATGTACTATGGAGTACAAATTGTTGTGACAAATTAATGGAGGCATGCTAGCCATCGCTTTGAGTACTTTGCTACTGTTTGCGGCTGGGGCAGCTGTAGTTGACAATTATCTATCATTAATTCCAATGTCCCTGCTCTTCCCAAATGCCTTTCAATTAGTTTCTGCCCTGACTCCAAAGAGGCAGATGAATAAATAAATGATGCCACACGTCATGTTTAAAATGCGAATATATTTATCCTGCCTGCCTAAGTAAATAGTGGGAAGAATGATGCACTGCACTGCAGTGAAAGGAACAGGCTATATAGATAGTATTTAGCATGTTTGCCACAGAGTATCCTTTATGCCATACTTGAAAGCAAATCAAGCACATACTATTCCTCAATTTACATACTGGCCTCAACCACCACCACAAATTCTTTCCCAAAAATTCATTTGCTGGGCAATAAGGAAAGGGACCTTGACTTACTGTACTACAGAGTAAAGCTGAGGGATAAGTAGGTAGGTGGAGCTTTTGCTATAGAAGAGAGGGGTGTCACTGATCGTTATGTGCCTAAGCTTTGGCTTTTTCAGTCACTGTATAGAAGAAAATCTAAGGGAAAAATCAGAACAGGCGTCTAATAAATCTGTTATTGGAAACCATGAAATACATTTTGGAAACACTTCACATAGCTATAAAAATGTGGCACATGCTGAGCATGGATTTTTCAATTTGTTTGGTAGGCTGGGACAGAAGAATTTAGAAAAGAATAAAGCCGTGAATTATCAACAGGTAAATGAGCAGGCGAAGGCAAAACAACACACCTTGTTTGTTCAGCTTGCAATACATTGAACGCTTTGTAAATACCACTTAAACTGAAGCAGAAGCATTTTCACAGCCAACACTGCAGACATGAATTTAACCATACTGCACTTCTGCAAAAATGGGTGGTAAAATGGATTGTATGTCGCAACAACACATGCAGGAACCACGCATGCCTAAACAACTCGGTCGGAGCAATGACCGCATTGTTACCACAAATGCCTTTACCACGAATGCCTTAACAATGATTTTAAATTGTAAAGGCATTCCTGGTAAAGGCATCAGTGAATGGCATGCATGGCTCCAGCATGCGACCCCCCCGGACCCACACCCACCCCTAAAAATTATCATGACCCCCACCCCTAAAACCTAAAACCACCCCAACCTCCACCCCGCACCTAAAATTACCCCGACCCCCACCCCCACCCCTGCCCCTAAAACCTAAAACCACCTCAATCCCCACCCTCACCACTAAAATTACTGTGACCCCCCACCCCTGCCCCTAAAACCACCTCAACCCCCATCCCACACCTAAAACCTAAAGTACCCCAACCCCCACCCCCAAAAAGTAGAAATACTCCAGACCCCCACCACCACCCCTAAAACTACCCCACCCCGCCCCTAAAACTAAAATTACCCCCACCCCGCCCCTAAAACTAAAAATGCAACAACCCCTCTCCCCACGCCTAAACCTAAACCACCCTGACCCCCACCCCTAAAACAAAAAATAGTCTGACCCCCCACCCCGCCCCTAAAACTACAAAAGCCCTGACCCCCTCCCCTGCCCCTAAACCTAAACCACCCTGACCCCCCACCCTCTAAACCTAAAAATACCCTGACCCCCACCCCTAAAACTAAAAATAGTCCGACCCCCCACCCCGCCACTAAAACTACAAATGCCAGACCCTCTCCCCGCCCCTACACCTAAACCACCCCGACCCGCCTCCCCCTAAAACTAAAAATACCTTAACCCCCCCCATCCCTGCCCCTAAATCTAAAAATACCCTCATCCCCCCACCCCCACCCCTGGTCCTAAAACAGCCCCAGTCCCTCTCCACTTACCTGATCACATCGTCCTCCTCAGCCGACTCCCTTCTCCTGTGCCTTAAACACCCATGTGCGTGGTTAAGCACATGCATGGTTGAGGCACCGAACAAGGAAGTCGTGGTTAACAAAAGCGTTGTTCCGCTTTCATTGCCCACGTCTTTCTTTTTCATGAGTTGTGGTTAAGGCTGTTTCACGGTAAAATGCCATGGGCAGGGGTCAGGTTGATAAATGAAGATGGTGGGTGGGATATATATCTGCCTCGATTAATAAATACAGTGAGTCAAGAAATTAGAATATAAATTAAAATACCCCCACTTTGAACCAAGGCTTCGATGACCATAAAACACAAAGTAAGCAAAGTAGATGAGCAGCATGCCCCTTTACAGAACAGATCCCTTGTTTATTCATCCAAGCAATGATTAAGTCATCCTTTCATTCTTCCTACTATATTCACCCATAGCCACCATGATTTAAGCTTGATTTTCTCTCATTCAGTCTTTCACCAAAATTCACAATCCATTATCAATTAATTCAGCATCCACTATCCACCCTTTCTTTCAATCATCCTTTCACCCATCCATTAATTTACCCAATACTCACACATGCATCCTTTCATGCACCCACACATCCTTTCCTTTCACTCATTTAATCATCCTTTCTTTTAACCTTCCGTTCTTTCCAATTTCCATCAAGCCATCAATCGTAGGGCACATTATGGGGGTGATTCTGACTATGGCGGACGGCGGAGGCCGTCCGCCATAGTACCGCCGCCAAATGACCGCACCGCGGTCAAAAGACCGCGGCGGCCATTCAGACATTTCCTCTGGGCCGGCGGGCGCTCTCCAAAAGAGCGCCCGCCGGCCCAGAGGAAATGCCCCTGCAACGAGGACGCCGGCTCAGAATTGAGCCGGCGTAGTTGCAGGGGTGCGACGGGTGCAGTTGCACCCGTCGCGTATTTCAGTGTCTGCAAGGCAGACACTGAAATACTTTGCGGGGCCCTCTTACGGGGGCCCCTGCCGTGCCCATGCCATTGGCATGGGCACGGCAGGCGCCCCCAGGGGCCCCGCGGCACCCCCTACCGCCATCCTGTTCATGGCGGGTTTCCCGCCATGAACAGGATGGCGGTAGGGGCTGTCAGAATCCTCATGGCGGCGGAGCGTGCTCCGCCGCCATGAAGGATTCCCCCGAGCAGCGGTAAGTCGGCGGGAGCCTGCCGACTTGCCGCTTCTGACCGCGGCTGAACCGCCGCGGTCAGAATGCTCGTGGGATCACCGCCAGCCTGTTGGCGGTGCTCCCGTGGTCGGTGGCCCTGGCGGCCACCGGCCGCCAGGGTCAGAATGACCGCCTATGTGTGCTTTTACTGAGTTGCAGATAGAAAGAGACCAATCACCACTGTCGCTGTAATGCAGGAGATTCACAATCACAACGAGGCCCATATAGCTAGTGAATTAGAGTAATTGTCAATAAGCAAGCAATGTCACTTACTACCGCCCATCCCGGTCACTGCTTCTCCCCCTGCACCATCTTTAATTGCAGAAGAACTTGAGCCAGCTCCACTGGTGGTCAATGTGGCTATAAATAAAACATTATACAGTTTTTAGATGCCAGGTACATCTCCCCCTCAATTAATATATATATATATATTTTTAATGCAACCGCAATACATCGTTACAGTTCGGTTAGCACTGCAGTATTTTCTATCAAAAATTTCACTCTCAGCATTTTGCAATACATAGTGCAAGAGTACTACACATCAGTGTGAAATTGCTTGGGACTGTACGAGCTACATAAAGAAAGTCACAGAGAATGCTTAGTCATTGATAACACCCTACTCTGCCATGGTGCTGGGGTGAAGAAAAGAAACAGGAGGAGAATGAAGGAGGGAAGAGAAGAACTAAGTATGTTAAGGGAAAAATAAACAAAATGACAAAATGTGACAAAAAGCGCACAAAAAAATTAAAAATACACAGACACAAGGAAACATACTAAGAGAGTAAATGAAAATGAGGGGTGGATTAATTAGGAAGGAGGAGGATTGAAAAGAGATTAAAAAACAGGCACAACACCATAAACAGAGTGAAAAGCAAGATGACCAGGACCATGCGAACCATGAGGTGCTGTTCACATGCGATTTTGGTACGTGAGTGGGTACTTCACGTTGCGTTTGACATAAAATGCAATGCAAATGGGAGTGGCAAGGAATTCTGTCTGCCTGTGGAACTCCACATAGCGCTGTGGAGTTTTTTTGCCACACCCCAGAGCTCTGCCTAGTGCGACTCTGTCCATTCCTCCCTGGCCTAGTCTGAACGGTGAGCCCCAGTTTCTTAAAAAGGAATATATATGTTGCAGTATGCATGTTACTTTCTTGCAGATGCATATTGAATGGTACTAGTTCCCTAAATTACTTACAAATAGAAAGCATGTGTTGTTGTATATTATTTGGGCCAACAATTATCTTTTTAAAGATTATTTTGATCAGCCCTGTCTCATTAATACCCACTGCCTTAATTTTAGCTCTCTTGTCAAAGTTATCTTCCCTAGACATGTATTCACAGACAGGCAGAGGCACAGAATGGTTAAAATAAGACGAGTCAAGCTTTCTAAAAGTCCGACTTCACCGTAAGTAGTGATTTTAAATTGTGAGTAAAATAAAGAGACCCCAAACTCCACATTTTTATATTTTCCTAATTGGAAATTACACTTAAAAGATGTTTTAAGGTAATCCCAAGGTTAACCTATGGGAGAGATAGTCCTTGCAGTGGAAAACTAATTTATCAGTTTTTTACTAACTAGACATGTTAAACTTAAAAGTGCATGCCCAACATTTTAAATACACCGCACCCTACCCTTGGGGCTAACTAGGTCCTAATTTAGGGGTAACCTACATGTAATGAAAAGGATGGTTCGGGCCCAGCAAGACTCTTGTGCACTTGCTAGACTCAAATGGCAGTTTAAGCTGCATTCACAGGCTCTAGAGTGGTAGGCCTGAGACATGTTTGAATGGTTCCAGTAGTGGGTGGCACTATCAGTGCCGCAGGCCCACTAGTAGCATTTAATTTACAGGCTCTGGGAACATATAGTGCACTTTACTAAGAACTTACAAGTAAATTATGTATGCCAATTGTGGAGAAGCCAATGTTACCTTCATTACAGTACACAGCACCTGCACTTTAGCATGGGTCAGCAGTGGTAAAGTGCCCAGATTCCTAAAAGTCAGCAAAAATGAGTCAGAAAAACAGGATCAGAGGGGGAAAAGTTAGCGGAACCACCTTACAATCCATTGTCCAAGTCTGTAGCCCTGTTCCCCATTACAGCCATGTGGCTGTTTTTCTGCCACTGCTCTTCAGGCCTGACCTGATCTAGCTGCCCCATCAATCTTCTCCCTACCATCTGTTGTCAGAGACAATGACCAGCCACCTTCCTCCTGTCCTGCATGGTCCAATGTGCTGCCCCATTTAGCTCGATGTCCCTTCCCTCACCTCCTGCCCTCTGTTGCCCAATTCTATGCCCCATAATTGCCCTTCTGCTTAGTCTCTGTGCTTAGCTTGCTACCCCTACCATACTTCCCCCGCCCTCTGATGTCTGTATGCAGGATCCTGCACTCTCCTTTTCCCCTACCATGTTTCATGGATCTGCCACTGCCCCTCCTATCTACTCTGAGTGTTCTGTTGAGCTGCCACTGCCCCTCTTACCTACCTGGTATGGTCAGATGGATGCCAAATATTCCTGCTGCCTCCACCCTGCCTATCTTAGTTCCATGTCCTTATCCCCGTCACTCCCTTCTGCCTCCATGCTCTATTGTGCTGCAACTGTTCCTCCAACCTGCCCACCGTGGTCTGCTGTGCACTCCCTTTCCCTGCCCTTTCTTGTCTGTGTCAAGCTCCTACCCCTTCCATGTGTCCTCCATGGTCTTTTGTGCATGGTGCTGCCCCTCCCTCTTGTTCACCATGGTTGTTATACTGCGACTAATCCTCTCGCTTTCAATGCATGGTCTTCAGTGCTGCCAGAATCACTCCCACCTGACCTGTGTGGTCAGCTTGCTTCCCCTGACTCCCTCCCGCCTTCCTGCTATTGTCTGTGTGTATGCCATTATAGTCTCACTGTTTGCCTTCATGGTTTGCTCTGCTTTTAGTGCCCATCCTACCTGTCCTCCATGGTCAGCTTGTTGGTCCTGCCCTGCTACCTTGCCCCCTGCCCTCTGTTTCCATGTGCAGGTCCCTATTCCTTCCCTCCTGCCTTGTCTGGTCTTTTGATGTGCCCTTGCCCCTTCCCTCCTATCCTCCATGGTTTGTTATGCTGCAACTGCCCCTCCTGTCTATCAGGTATGGTGAGCTTGCTGTTCTTGCCTCTTTTCCCTCTGTTGTACGTCTACACAGCCCTGTCTCCTCCCTATTACTTTCCATGGTCCGTTGTACTCCACTGCCATCCTGCTTGCCTTGTCTGGTGTACGGTGCTTCTGAAACCCCTGACGCCTGCCCTGTAAAGTCGATTTGATTCCACTGCCCATCTCCCTCCTGCCCACTGTTAATGTCCCTACCACATTTCTCCTGCCCTCCATGATCCAATATATCATACTTGCCACATTTTGAAGTGGTAAGAGGGAGATTTTGAAAAGAAACTCAGGGAAATGATTTTTCTCATTGACTTACATTGAAAAGGAGGATATTCTAGACAGGAGACGGATAAAATAAAGCCCTTTTGGGCTTAAAACTATTGGACGTCTTCCATCTGAATCAGGTCATGTATGGTTGTACTGCCACTGACTCTTCCTCCTGCCCTCAATGGTCTGTTATATTGCCACTGCCTATCTTGCTTGTCATGCATGGTTGGTTTGTTGCCCCTGCTCATATTTACAATACCCTCCATAGAGCGTTATGGTGCCACTGCCCCTCCGCCTGCCCAACTGCTCAACTTGTTGACTCTGCACCCTCATTATTTGAGTCCATGTCCCTGACCTTTGCCTCCCCATAGTATTCTAATGAACAATTAGATATCTAACATTCTATATTTATGACAAAAGTGTGGCAATCCTGACATCATCGTGATATGATCAAAACTGTAATACCTAAAGCATCCCCTATAGAAATGATAAAAATGAGAGGTCTTATTCCCATAGAAATTATAGTGAGTGCTCTAAAGAACTAAAATGAGGAGATATTTTCTGAGTTCTGAAATAGCGACAAAGCACTTTTAAATTATTTGCTATCTTTGTCTTTTTTACCTAGTTGATCACTTGATTATTTGTTACACTTAGAAGAGAGGGCTTGGTGATATAGCCAGAGCAGTAGACTTTGCAACTGGGCATCTAGGTTCGTGTTTTTGGCATCAGCTCGACATCTTGTGATTCTGGGCAAATCTCAAAATCTCCCTATACCTAAAACCAAAATGAATGTGTTGTTGTGTAATATAACTGATGCTCATGTAAAGCACTCCAATACCCTCAGGTCATGTCTGCGCTATAAAAAACTGCAAAAAAACAAACAATTAAGTGTTTGCACACCTCTCTATATATAACACAGTCTGCTGACCTGCTAACACCTGACTACATCCACCAATCAGGGTTGGTGCAAGACAGTGGGAGCAGGCCACACTTGATACGTACAAAACTCTATGCTGCAGTTGCACACACAGAAATAATGCCTGCACTCCAGGATGCCAGTTCACCATGAATTTATTGCAAAGACTGACGCATTATGACCCCACATGTCTCTGTCAAAGCCATGAAGTGAAAAGTGCCCCATTTCCTTTTAAAGCAACCATTCACCATCAACAAAGTCCTTTGCAAGATTGGTAAATAATCCCATTAGAAAACAGATCATTATCATTCAACATAATAAAAAGACTATCAACATGTTAATCGTAATGTGCAAAACATGAAACAGATATTTGCACTCTTATTCACCAGTTTTTCATGATCAAACTGTCCAGGGATAATGAAGTGTAAGCCTGGATTAATTTGCCTTTTTGTACCCGTATAATGAATAAGGGTGCAAATATCATATTCGAAATAACAATAACTATAACTGGTGAATTTCTAAGGTTTTGTATGACTAAATTTAGAACCTAACTATAACGTATCTGTAACCTTTGTTTTTGTTCAGTGAATTTCTATGTTTTTTTAATGTAAAGGAATTTTCATAACTATATGTTAATCCGACCACTGCTGCACACAGACTGGAACCCTTAACCTTCAGCGTACATGTCTGAGACCTTAACTACTAGTCCAGAGGTGACTCCATGCTGTGCTGGGTCCAGACTTATCTATGACATTCAAACCACGGATTTTGAGGAGAAGAAGTCTTCGATGTTCCATTACAAGGAATGTTTAATAGTCAAACCATTAGAAAATAAACAGACACATTGCCATGAGATATTAGGATTTGAACATTTAACCTATTGACAGTCCAAGAGCTTTACCATTAGGGCGGAAGTGACCCTGGTCTCCTGTCCATTAAACCATGACTATAATATTTGTGCTAAAGATCTTGCCAGTTGGGCATTTTGAAGTCATTTTATGGAGTGACCATTGAAATAATGGTATGGAAGAGAGAGAGAGAGCGACAGGACAGTGGGGGAATCCCGAAGGCCCCTTTGGTCTTAACCGTCTCTCTCATCCTGCGGGAGCTGGCAGTGCTCCCTCAAGCAGGGAGCTGCTTTTAAACAGAAGCTCTCTACTTGTGGGTACAATGTTTTCATCTGTTTCCCTGCAGGCATATTTATGTGCAGGGAAACAGATGAAAACTCCGCTTTTTGCAATTCTGAGCTGTTTGACAGAAACTTGCAGAAACAAAAGTGTTTGCTCTGACTTGGTGGGAGCTGTGAAAGCTCCCTTAAGGTCAGAGCAAATAGGTATGTCTCCGAGGGTGGAAGGCAACCCAGGGGGAGAGGTAAGCAACCGGTCCCCAGGGCCATCACTGGCTCCTCGGGGGGGGCTATGTGTCCCCCTGTAACGTAAAGTAGTCCTGGGGAGGTGGTGGTCCCCTGAGCTGTGGGAGCCCATGATGGACCCCTTCTTTCTTTTAATTGAGCCAGCATGGCCCCCCTTGCATTCACTTTGATTAAAGCCCTGGGAAGGTGGCTGTCCTAGGGGCTGCATGTCCCCTGCATTCCTCATGATTTAAACCACAGGGTGGTAGTAATCCTCAGGCTGTGGGGGGTTGTGTGGCTCCCCCACATTCATTATATCTAAAGCCCCAGTGATGTAACGGTCTCCAGGGCTATGAGAGAGTCATACAGCCCCCCCACATTCCTTATGATCTAATCCCGGGGAGGTGGCAGTCTCTGGGGCTGCAGGGGGCCTAGCGTGACCCCCCAGCATTCTATATATATCAATGTATGCACAGGTCAGCCATCAAATGTGGGAACATTTATAAAAAATGCTTTTTTGCCCTTGGGGAGGGTCCACCTGGGACCGCTGCATCAGAGCTAAGAGTTCAGGATGTCCCTATCCTGGCCCCCTTTTTGTTTTTCTTTTTTTATGGGACTCGGCTGAAGCTGGGTCCCAAGATGGCGGTCAAAACTTTCTGGTTTAAGTGTTGGCAGCCATTCAGAGCTCTGCATTTCCCTGTGTGAGGTCATTATTATTCACAAACCCTTCATGCCTCTAGATATCTATATTTCCTTTTCCTTTACTATCTCAAAAACTACTGAACCGATTTACACCAAACAACAAAAAGTACTATTTCTTCACAAAAGAGCTACTTTTCTGCCAAATTTGATGTAATTCTGTCCAACGGTTCGGGCTGTAGTCATGTCTAAAATCCCTTTGTGAATTATAATTGAAAACACATTTTTTTACCCCTATTTTTTCTCAGCCCCTGCTTGACGGATCACACCAAAACTTCCCATGCACAACAAGATTCAAGGAACACCTCTTTTTGGATATTTCGTGAAGATTTGTCAAAGAGCAGCAAAGGTATAGGCAAGTCAAAAAATGCTTTTTCAATGGAAACATGGTTCTAGCTATAACTACCTATATATATTTAGTCACCACAAGGTAGTTATCGTTAGGCTCTTTTTTACCATAGACGGAGCTTTGGCACCGCTTGATGAATCTTCACAAAACTTTCAAAACTTATGCTTTAGTCAGTTCAGCTGCTGTCTTGAAAGTTTCAGGGTGATCCTTGAAATGGGGGCAGAAATAAAGTGGGGTTACAAAAACACTTTTCCCCATTCTGTGTCTACTGGGATTTTGCATTCCTTAGACACGGCTACAGCCCAAAACCACTGAACAAAATTACACCAAATTTGGCAGGAACCTAGATCTTAGTCCACAGATTGTGCTTTTTGGGATTGGGTGTAAATCTGCTCAGTGGTTTCAGAGATATTAGAGTTTAAAAAATATAGATATTTAGCGCCACGGAGACAGATTTGCGGATTCAGATGTGCTCATTCAGGGGATATGCAAGGCCCTGATTGGCTGACCGCAACCTGACAAAAAAGTTGTGGCCGACATTTTTTTTTTGTTGCATTGGCTATGGGGCAGGAAGAGAAGAGTGAAAAAAACACATAAGGGGTCGTGATACATGTATCCTGACCTCATAGGGCACACCCTTTTTTCATCTGACTTGAGGATATGTGAATCCAGAGAAAAAACTGAAAAAAAAACACCCGGTGCTTCCAAGCTGATGCTGTGCATAGCTGAAGACCTTTTGCAGTTTGGGTTTGAGTGCATGCAGGAGGGTTGGCTGGCCAGTCCCTGTGGCTAACCACCACGCACAGCCAAAGGCCATGCGCAGCACTGCTTATATATAGGTCTGTGTGTGTCAAAAATGCCATAAAAATTCACTGAAAAAAAACAAAGGTTACAGTGACGTTATAGTTAGGTTCTGAATTTATTGGCACAAAATCTTAGAAATTCAACAGTTATAATTATGGTTATCTCAAGTAACTGTATCTTGCACCCCAAGGTCACTATAACTTGCGCCTTCACCATGCAACACTAATTACTCCACATAGTACATCAAAAATGACACCTTTTATGGCATTATTGATATTATTACTGCAACATTTGCAATAAAACTGTTGATGAGAAAACTTTGCATTGCGGGGGTGCAAGTTATAGTTATATTAGGTCACAAGTTATGGTTATTGAGTTACATGAGTTTAGATGCAGTGGATGTTATTTTTTCCAGTTTTTGGAATAAATGCCTGGCAAGCATATGAAAGATACATTTTAAGGAGTCAAAACACATCTCTGCCTTAACAGTATGCTTGCATTAAAACTACAATTAAACACCGCAGATGTCTTTCAATGATACTGCAGGTTGGGACAGAAAAGTCCATTGTATCGTGACAGATATGCACCCAGTGCCTAATTGTCCTATCTGCAACAATATGTGGACCCCAGGTAGTGTTTTTTAAAAATAATCATGGGTGCACATAGATCATGTGTGTGTGCCATGAAACAGGCCTGTGTCATGGATTTCTGTCTTCTTAGACCAGGAGGAGCACCCAAGGCACAATTCTAACAGGGTGAAAGGCTTTTGCCTTAACCAGGAGTTAAGAAGCACAAGTGTAGTGGTAGACACATACCATATAGTGAATAGTAGGAATGAACAGGCCTTTTTACCAATGCCACTGCTCATGTAACGTTCTGCTTCTGTATGCTTCACTCACCATTGGCCTGTATCAACTTTATGTGTAGAGCTTTGCAGCATACATGTGTTGCATGTGTGTGCTCGATACCTGTGTGCCTGCAAGTGGTACAATACATGAAAGCCTATGGGTTCCAATTTGGGAAACCCGGGACTGGCTGGAGGAGCATGGGAAAGTAGAGGATTTCCCCCATTCTGATTTGTGGATTGCAGCATTCTTGAGAGCCAGATGGGACACACAAAGCAGGAAGGAAAAGCCAGGCTCTTTATTATACTTCAAAGGGTGTTCTTTGATAATGGAAAACATCAGTGGAAAGGGGCCTGGGCATGGTTTAGGATAGAAATGGGCCTGATAAGAGATTCATAAAGAGGAGGGCTGGGACCCGTTGATAACTGATTGATTCACATGTACTGTGTCTGACATCTAGGTGTGAACCTCTAGTCATTCCCTTGACTTTATTGTGGGATGGTCAGACTTGAAGTTGCTCCTGCTGTGAAAGACTGCTTTCCAGAGGAAGGGCAGGATGTGGGAGAGGGCACTTCAAAATGAAGCAGACCCCTAGCACAATCTTTAAAGTCTCAGACACAAAACCATATGTTGTGTCTGAAAATGGACTATGAAAAGGGGTGCTCAAGGCCCCCCACAGGGGCAACTGTCAGAACTGCCAGTTGGGCTGCATGTTGAGGAGGAGAACCTCTTCAAGACTTCTACTTGTTATCAAGACTGGGTACTAAGGTCTGCTAATCTTCCAGCTGGGTGAGGGGACATCACCCAGGGAAACCCAAGGCTACCAGTCCAGAAGCGTCAGTTCTGGCCTACTTGCCAAGACCAGTGTACCCTGTGAGGAAGAGGAGAGTGCTTGGAGTGAGCGAGGTCCATAGGGGGATCCTAGCACGTGGATCCCCGTAGAGAGGGATGAAGAAGCAGCTGCTGCACCGATCAGGCTTCTGCCCGCATGTCAACTGAAGTTGGTGAACCCAGATGCCATATGAGGCTGCTGTGAAGTTAGCTATTGCTGCACCAATTGGGTCACTGCCATTGTGCAAGTTAAAGTCTGCTACATCCCCCAGTGCCAGAGAGGGCTGCTGTGAACAGTGTGTTAATTCTCTGCCAATTGGGTCATAGCCCTTGTGCGGACTAAAGGCAGCGACCTTGTATGCCAGAGGGGTACCATGAAGAGTGAGCTACTGCTGTCCCAATCGGGCCGTAGACCACGTGAGTAGTAAAGTTAGTGACCTCATATGCCAGACGGAACCACTGTAAAGAGTGCATTACTCTTGTGCAGATCAGGCCGTAGCCAGTGTGTGGAGTAGGTCTGAGACCCTGTATGTCAGAAATGGGGCCACAGTGAAGAGCAAGGGTTGTAACCTGATATAGCTGATTCAAAAACAGAAAGCTGCTTTGGTGACTTGCAAGTGTCCGAATCCCAACTGAAGCATCAGAACCCAAACCACTGTCTCCCTACATGTCAGAGGAATCAGAGGAATCAGAGGAATGTAAAGTGTCATTGAAAGGAGCGTTACAGACAACCATGTGATACCCCTACTTAGCAGAGGGTGCTACTCACCACCACCAGCTGCTGCAGACCTCCCCACTGTCCGAGCTTGGACTGGTCCTAGGAACTCCAGTTGAGCAATGCCGGTAGGAGCTGGTAAGACTGAATAGAGGATGAAAGGGTCCAGTGGAACTTCTTCTGCCTCATAGCGCTATGGGCATGGGAACACTTTTGACTTTAAAAGACTCAGAGTGGGACTTCTAAGACTTGGTATTCTAATGGGGAATCGCCTAAATGTTGTCTGCAGTCAATTGGGAATAACCACTAATAATAGAGAGAAGGAAGTGGAACTCAAGGACCTGCCTATTTCACACTAGACTACTGATCGCAGGAGGACTGTAGGTACTATTTGTGCATGCTACATTTTACTCTCTGTTCATATTAAGTACTCCTTTTTTAATAAAATTAAGCATTTGACTGGATAATCATTTAAGCTGCTATTGAATATATTTTGAGATACAAGCTGGGGCCCACCCCCTGTATCTACATCCCCCCAGAATGGTGACACCAGAGTGACACCAGCATACTACCCTAGAATGGTGAGCCATAGCCTTCTTTGTAACATAACACTCACCGAATGTTTTCAATACAATGCCATAGTAATCTGCCATTTGAGGACTATTGGCTTCAACATATTCTTTTTTACAAAAAATACATCAGGCTTACTGCCTGTGTGGTAACTTTGTGTAATACACCAATCAGACCTATGGAATAACTTTTCCTAGTGCAACAATCATGGTGCATTTACCCTAGACTTGCCACCATAAACTAGACTCCACACTAATAACTTTACTACACTTAAGTCCCTTGGTAAATCGGGCCCTGTCTGTCTTTCCTCCCTTTTAGCTAGGTTCACTAGGATAGCCGCACTCACCACCTATTTAGATGCACTAAATACTAGTAGTAAAGTTAGAGTTTTGGTCTAAGTTTGAACTTTTGGCCTACATCTAGACCCAAAGTCTAAACCTAAACCAAAAGTCTAAATGTACTTGTTTACCAAAAGTTTCGAATTTTGGTCTAAGTTTAGACCAAAAGTCTAAACTTAAACCAAATGTCTAGCTTTAATACATGTAAAGTTAGACTTTAGGTCTAAACTTAGACTTTTTGTCTAAACTTAGACTTTTGGTCTAAGTTTACCTTTGTGAATCGGGCCCCTGGTGATTATTGATGATGATGAGGTCCTTGGTACTAATACTGGCTTAGATGCAGGCATCAACGTATAGGTCTAAAGGTTCACAATGTTTGGATGTTTCCAAGTTATTTTGACACACATGGCACAATAGGCCACTCCATTACAATGTGGGGCAAGACATAGCAACTTGGAAGAGCATTGGAGTATCTGTCTCTTGCTCCGCAAATGCTTCTACTCCTTTATATTTACCTGGAAATGTGACTGATGATAAAAATTATTAGAACCTTTGCAAGACTAGTTAAAGTTGTTAACACTTCTAAATCCCTATACTCTCTCTTACTCACAAAACAATGGAAATATACAAAGACCATATCTAGGATTACCAGGAGGTTCCATGTTATGAGAACACCTCTTGTTCTGAAGCAAATCAGTGCTTTCTGGAATTATTAATTATGGTTCAGTTCAATTAAACACATAAGACTAAAATGCCTGGAAACAATGATTTGTAAAAGTAAAAACCATAATGGAAATGTATCTCAGTGACATACATCGATCTGATATTTAGAGTCATTTTATCAAATAGAAACAATGGCATAGGGCCCCTTATAAAGTGACCAACACAGTGTAGTTGGGAGTCTTCATTCCAATTGCATTACAGAAGACAGAAAAACCATGAGCCTCATTTAGAGTTTTGAGTACTGAGTTAACTCTTTCAGGATGATGTAGGACAATATCTCCAACATCCTGAGGAGCTTCCACCTGAGAAAGTTAGAGTTTCCAATGGCCCTGTGGACAACTCTCTATATTAACAGGAATTGTTGTCATGGCTGTTCCTATCTATGCACAAAACATTTGAAGGACAGTACAGTTAGACATGATGGCTGGCTAACAAATGTTTACAAAAACTCACAAAGCAGAAGTTTGTTTTTGAAATGCAAAATAACTAATGGTCCCACACATTGAAGGTTTTCTCCCAATGTGACGGTGCTCATTATTTCTTTCATCTCCCTTACAGCCAGGTTTATCTCTAAACAGAGTAAATAGTATAAAATTCTTCCTTCGATGGCCTGTACTTTGTCGGGCCATAAGAGGAATTATTCTTTCGAGAAGACACAAGCAAAAGAAGGGGGATATAATAAATTGAACCGAATGTCATTGGAACTTGAATGACTGTTCCCATCAAATCAGAGAAAGACATATAGGTACAAAGACACAGAATAAAAAAACTACAGAGATTATTAGTCATTGAATGTATTTTCAAATATTGTCAGAAACAAGACACTGAGTAAACAAAGACATTTTGTTACCTCCATTCTTGTGACCTACTGATCGATTCAATATAATGTTAATTTTCCAGACAGAGGATGAGGCTCTGCTATTGGGGTTTCAGAACTGAATTGAGGTCTTTCTCTTTCAAATATTTTCTGGCTGTCGCTCAAACACTGCCTTTGTGCTAGGTGATGGCTCTCACAGCAGTAACAATAGTGTTGGCTTCAAGCAGAAGTATCCAAACCAAGGACACAATGAAACATCAGATCTCAGCACTTGGTTGTCATCAGCCTCACTGAGTAGTCATCAGGCATAGACAAAAGGACAACCCTGCTTAGAAACTTTGAAACCTTTGACAAGAGAAACCTATAACCTACCCTTACTTCTGCGATCAACCCTATGTTATCATTGACGAAGAACTAATCAAATGCCCTTTGCTAAAAAGGACTTCACAGAAATTATTTTGGTAGCATTTTCCTCATTCTCCCTCACTTCAGTTCTGGGTCTCCAACATTTATCCACAGGGCTGCCATCAATGCACTTCCACTGTGTAGGGAAGCTGTATCTACTCTCTATCACCCACTACACACTTAGGCGCAGATTCACTAAGGACTTCCATTGCCCTTCATCAAGCAAGGCAATGGAAGGCAACAACAGCCCTTAAAGGGGATTTATAAAGCTGCCAGAAGCCACCTTGATTGGCTCTGCACAACTTAGTAAATCCAGACATAAGATAGCGCAAATTGGTGCCTCCTTGCATTACTCTGTTTTGAGAAAGCGTTCCATGGGTGGAGTGTGAGCATTCTCAAGCACCCACACATGGATGTAATCCAGATTTACTAAGGTGGATAAACCTTGGGTTGCATCACAATAGTACACTTTCCCAAGTAGGCACAATGAGGAGAAATATCTATACTGTTCCTTGTTACTTCCTCTTTCAATGCATGCTACATTCTGCAGCACCCATAGAAAGAGGAAAACACATCAAAGGATTATGTTTATGTAGGATGGTGCCTTTTCCTGCACAAAAATAATCCTACTGGTAATGCAGGCACCTTTTTCACCAAGGTACGATGCAACCTTTGTTTGCGCAAGGCACACAGTGAGGCAATGCAAGGGGCAAGCAGAAATATATCATATCTTAGTAGATGTGAAACATTTCTGCTCTCTCCCTGTCATGCAACACAGTGCATTAAGTTGTCTTGCTGTGTTGCCTTCTGTCACAACCTAGTAAATCTGCCCTTTGCTACAGACCCACCTCATATACACACACACATGAAATGTCAGCTCAAAGATCAGGTGGTCACACAGAATCCCTCCTTGGGCCATCTCAGACAACCTATGTGAAACCATCCCCTCTATTGCTCATTAGAGCCTTCCTATGCTTTTGAGTTTCCCTTAGCTGATTGCCATAGCCCTTTGACCCCTTTGTTACCCATTAAGCATTTTTCCTGACTTCATCCATCTGAGTTTCTCACACCATTTCTGCAATGCTTTACAGACCACATTCATTTTCACACATTCTCCTTTAAACTCCTCTGTTAATTTTCTGCCCCTATGTCCACCCTCAGAATACAGAGCCAGCATCATAGTGCATCTTCTACACTCAGAGGTCAGTGTGTAACAGTCCAGTTTTTTATTCGCTGTTCATGCTCTGATTTTTCAGCAAATATTTACCAGTTCTATATCTGGGCAGAATATTTGTAGGTTTCTTGGGGATGGCAGCTTATAAAGAATGAATTAAAACCATTTTCAGAAGGGATATCACAATACAGGATGCCTAGATTCACATAGATGTCCTCCTGCTCTTGGTCTTCTTCCTTCATTTCCAGGTCCTTCTATGCCTTTAGGCTTTAGTACTCCTCCTAGTTTTGTTCAAGTTGTCCTTTTTTGGTTGTTTTGGTTCTCCTGATCCTTGTCTCACTGGATCTTGTCACCATGGTTATGGTTTCCTGAATCTTGGCATCCTTATTGTAATCGCTCCTGACCCTGGTCTTCCTGGCCCTGCTCCTGGCTCATCCTTCTATTTGCCCTTCCTGAGCCTCCTGATCTTGGTTGTACTGATCTCATCCTGATACTGATGGTCTGCTGAGTGCTTTTCCACCTAGCCCTGTTGTTCTGGTTCCCCTAGAGCTGGCACCTCTAGTTTACCTGGTGTGGGTCATCCTGATTCTCCTTGCCCTGTCCTGTCCTTGTAGTCCACACGGTCCTGCATCCACTGGTCCTACTTTGTCTCTAATCCTCTTTGTTTGGTCTTTGTATGCCTAATCTTCTTGGTTCTGATACTTCTGGTCACCCTGGTCCTTTGAGGCCTCTTTCTCCGATCTCTTTCTTTTCTTTCCTGATCCTCTTGACCCTCATCCAGTTAACCTGGTTGTTCTTATCCTTCTCACCCTGCTCATCTAATTCCCAGTACATCATTTCCTGATCATGCTGCCATCCTCGTCTACCTGGCCTTGTGTGTCCTGGCCCTCTTAGGTCTTGTCATTTTTAACTCTTGTATTCCAAATGTGGCTCATCCTTATCCTCCTAGCCCTGGACCTTGTCCTCACAGTCCTCTGGCACTGCACCCAATGGTTTGGACCCTCTCTTTGTTTTGGTTCTTTTGAGCCTTGTCATTTTGGTCTTGGCCCTCCAGAACATCTAAGTCCAGTCCCCTGAGCCTTCCTGGCTCTGGTTGTTCTGGTCCTTCTGATTTTCCTCACCTTGTTCCTGCAACCTCCTAGTCTATCTGCACCACTTGGCCTTCTGTCTCCACTGCGACTTCTCACTGGAATAGCCCTACTCATAACACTAAGAAAAACACCCTTCCAAACTTGTCACTCACTTTCACCTTGTCAACTCATTACCATTGAAAAATGCATTTTTTCGACCTTTTGTCTAAAGGGAGCCAACATGGATTCACTTGATTGTGTTCAACATATCTCAATGTAAACCTTCTGCCGTGTTTGGGTATACGACATGTTATCCATTAAGACTGTCTCAGTCCAACTCCAATTTATGAAAGACCTACAGACTTACCTCTTTAAAGTACACTACTTCATGATGCAGTACCGGTCCACTAACTAGTCACCCCTTCTATCACATGTTGACTGTTTCTTTGTCATTGACCTTGTGCTGTGCTGCCTTTAGGCTTGTTTCTCACTATATTAACTACATAAATAAGTAAATGAATAAATAAAGACAAATGAATAAATAAACATACAAACAAACAAATACATAAATAATTAAATAAATAGATAAATACATCATCGTATGTGACCAAATGTAAAAAATAGGATGCTGTGTATTTTACCATTGAAGTGAAAACCTTTAAAGTCAGACCTATGAAGCACAAAGACAGACATACATTTTCTAGATAATTGTACTCATGCCAGCCAAGCCATGCTACTCCAAAACCATTCAACCTTACTGAGCAGGAGCTTTAAGAACGTAAATATTATCTAAGTCATGCAAACAAAAAAGGCTGTTTTTTTACAGTTCAATAACCAGAACAAAAGCAAAGATGCATTAGTGCATAGTTTTACTACATACAAGGGAAGCTTAGAAATGGTATGCTTTCTACTGATGCAGCTTTGTGTTTGTTCTGTTGTGAACCGACTGTTCACAATACTAAAATATGTCAACAAAACATTGAAAAACAGAAAACGGACAAAACAAGAAGAAAACATCACAATTATACCAGAAAAGTAAATTTCAATGTTATGATTCAAACTAGAAAGGTCCTGTTTGCTCAGCGTCCTGCCTTATGACTACCCCTAATGGGCTAAAATCAAGCCCCCAAATTGACCTTTATCCCTGTTGTCTTTGACAAGCCTTTGGTCTCTTTCTCCCTGTACCATTTAGGGCCAGATGTACGAAACGTTTTGCGACTCGCAAACGGCAAAATCTGCCGTTTGCGAGTCGCAAAACGCGTATCCCAATGCAGAAATGCATTTTGCGAGTCGTTACCGACTCGCAAAATGCATTTCAGACTCGCAAATAGGAAGGGGTGTTTCCTTCCTATTTGCGAGTCGCATTGGGATGCAATACCATTTGCGACCGCATATGCGGTCGCAAATGGCATCGCAGTTACCATCCACTTCAAGTGGATGGTAACCCAATCGCAAATTGGAAGGGGTCCCCATGGGACCCCTTCCAGTTTGGGACTGGACCCCAAAATATTTTTTCAGGGCAGGGAGTGGTCCAAGGGACCACTCCCTGCCCTGAAAAAAACCGAAACTAAAGGTTTCGGATTTTTTTGAAATGCAGCTCGTTTTCCCTTAGGGAAAACGGGCTACATTAAAAAAAAAAAAAACTGCTTTATTGACAAGCAGGTCGCTAACATGGAGGCCTGCTGACGACAGCAGGCCTCCATGTTAGCGAGTGCCTATACTCGCAATGGGGCCGCAATTTGCGACCCACCTCATGAATATTCATGAGGTGGGTCATTGCGACCCCATTGCGAGTTGCAGTCGGTGTCTGAGACACCGTACTGCATAGCAATTTGCGACTTGCAAATTGCGAGTCGCAGGGACTCGCAATTTGCAAGTCGCAAATTGCTTTCTACGTACATATGGCCCATAGATTCTACACCAGTAAATTAGACTTTTACTATCTAAGTGCTATACAGACACCTCAACACCAACCGACTTTAAGATCAAGTGAGTATCAACTCTTTTTTGAAAAGTAAAACAGAAAAAAATCACATCAGTCACAAATCTTTCTAATGATGTTTCATCTGTATCATAAACCAACAGTAATTCCTCTGTGTCAATGTTCCTCTAAATCTGACTAGGTCCTCAGTAGGGCAGTGTTGCTTACATTAACCATTTTTATTGTAACCACCTTTCAGAGGACATCTCCCATCAACACTTTCCCTAGTACGAGTGCACTGTTGTCACTGCAAAACAAATAGTTTTATATATTATCCTTAGCATATAAACAAGAACATCTGGTAGTACAATAGAATTTATAAATAACAGATTTACACTTTCACAATAATAAATATTGGCATGGCAGAGACACAGCACTCGAAACAGACCACTCAACAAAGGAGCCAAAGCCTGCATATCAACACAAAAGGGGAAAAACAAAATCTCTCTGCCTTCCTAAGATAGAATAATGCACCCCGGCCATTGAATCCTACCCATGATTGATGTTCTTGCATTATGGTGTATATAGCGCTCTTCGACCAAATCTGTGCTATTTCAGTTAAACAAAGCAGACATAATTATACAAAACTCAGTACACCGGAAATAAAATAAAATGGAGCTGTATTGTTAATACAACGTACTGCAGTCAGTACACCAGACGGCCTCATTTTTGTGCACACTTTTGGCAAATTATAACATGATTTTAAGACAATCATACATAGTGCTCAATTTCTATGATAATTCGGTGTGTGACAGATTCACAGATGAATGCTTGTATTACACTAGCCATTCCTAACCTTTTGACTTCTGTTGACCCCAACTCAATCATTACTGGAATCGAGGAACCATCAGTGAATCATTATTGGAAGCCAGGGACCCCTGACGTAAGCAATTTCTCATTTAAACCTTAAAACTATACATAAAATAAAGAAAAATACAAAAATATTAAACTAATTTATTTCACAATCAAATATACATAAATCAAAATTGCAATTTTAATGGAAAGACGGAGTTGTTCTAAATTCGTTTTTTGATTCTTTAAGATGAAAAGATATGCAGAACTCTACCGTATCACTTTGTAATTTTTCCTCCTAATACATGCTCTATTGCATGTTCTCGTTTAGTCTGCGTATGAAATGAGGCCACCCATCATTTATACTATATTTTTCTGCTGTACTTCCACTGTTCCAATGAATCAGCCTATGGATACCAACTTAACAGTCGCGCGGACCCCCTGAGTAGGTGTAGCAGACCACCAGGGGTCCTTGGACCACAGGTTAAGAGCCTCTGTATTAGATGGTATGTATCGGGTGACCAGGCATCCTGGACTTCCCAGGACAGTCCCCATTTTCACCAGCTGTCCTGGCAGATTTCAGAAAATAAAACTAATGTCCTGGCTTTTTAAGGGGGACAACTGAAAACAGACTGGGGAACTTTTTTTGGTGCTATTTAGCAGCTCTTATAAATCAGCAATTTAATTAACATGATGGTGCTTGTTTTTAAAAATACATTATATTTATTTTCTTAGTGCCTCTTTTGTGTTCCTATGTTGAGCTGTCATTCTGCTCTGTTGATGTACAATTGTAGTCCTTCTATTTCTGTAAAATGTCCCAGTTTTTGGTTCATAAGATCCGGTCACCCTTAGTATGCTGAATGTGTCCTGCTATCATGAATTATATTTTCACGGAAAGGAAGTCTGCATGGATATTAATTTTACCGATTATTAAGGATAATGGGTTTCATTGACATGCACTATAATAATCACTGCCAGTGCAGCTAAAATGATAAATGCTCGAAAGAAAATGTGTGGGAGGAAGTTGAAGTGGGTAGTATTTTACATTAAAAATTGGTTGATGATTTTTTATTGCAATAATTTATTTAAAAATGATTGGCTTCACGAGTAACATTTCTGTACACCAAGACAAAAAGTTTGAACGATTAATATGTGTTCTGTCTCTTGTTGCACACAAAGTGAGGCTTTACTGCTTGAGTAAATATATGCAAGGGTCCTATTTGGATCACATCGACACAGAAATTACATTCCTGCTTGCATTTATTTACAACTCTTGACAACCCGTTTTATGTTCTTTAAAGTATGTTTCTTATCTTAGATACATTTTAATGGAGATGTTAACGCGATTTATAGACTCCTCCGCAGATCTCAACCCTGTAAAGTTATTAATGGGAAAGTGCTCTCTGCGTCTCAAGTCTCTTAAGTGAAAACACAGCTCCGAAAAATCTAATATCTTACCGTCGTTTCTATCCACATTAGCATGGTTATCTAATAAAAATGAATCATTCAAAAAATATGCGATTTAGAAGTGTGTTAATATTTTCACAAGTTTCAATATCGCCTCTCAGTGGAGTAGCATGGTTGTTCAATGGAAATCGTCACAAAGGTAGAGTTATTGAAGCCTGCCCTATTCGATGGAAAGAAAATACCAGACCGGCAAGCGACAATCAAATCATGTTTCAACTTGAAAACAGATAACAAACCACATCGGCAAGAGAAACTTTTCGTGAGGATGTGATTATTTGCACGAAGCCTAGGCATCTGCTGAAATATTCAGCGGCGAACAAAGGATGGCAGAGCACGCGGGCCCTGTCATGATTATAATCTGTGGGGAAGCAAAATTCACTTTCATTTCTGACGTTGTGACGGGAATTGATGGACAATCTAGTGATTTTCCTCTCCAAGTTAATGTGAGGGCAGTGGTGGATGTAGGAGCCAATGACTCATGGTTTCAACAATTGAGTACATTGTGCTGAATTGTCTCAGGTTTTTTTTAGCAATCAGACCATTTAGCCGACTAATGGGACTGTTTATGCCGCCCGTCTTGGTGCCCAGCCCCTCCTATGCTGCAGCTGGCTGGTGACTAATCATGCAGGCGTGGCTTGTGCTTCTTGAAAACGCTGAAATTAATACGCAACAGCTGACTACCAGCAGCCACGTTTTAGAAGGACGCTTGTGGTAGGGTTAATGAAATCGGTCTTGTTTGAGTGTAGCCAACAATAAAACACTGCAAACTAAGGAACACACAATTTCTACCAGAATTAAACTACTCGAAGTGCATGCAAAATGTTTGATTTGTATACATGTACTGCTATCCATTAAAATATGTTTATTGACAGTCCTTTTGATAGCGCATTTACTTATGTATCCAGAGTACGTCTACCTTTTGGCATGGTCACTCTGGAATACTTACCTTTTCATGACCCTATTTTTTAAGATATTACGACTCTATGTATTGTGACGCTCTTATTCAGTGCCACAGTGTGTGTTCTCTGCGCCTAAAATCGCACAGTCAAAATTGGTTTATTCCATTTTATTTTCCTGTAAGGACACGACAGATGGTGTAGAAAATTTATCAATGGCATGGATGTTAAATGTGTTATGTGGGTTCAGTGTGTATTTACACCATTCTCATATATGACACACATATATGGCTGTATAAAGAACCACTGTGCTCTGGCTTGGCTACAATTTAAAAGCCCTGCATTGACATGTGAAAAGGAAAAGTGCCTTTGCCCTGTAGGGAAACCGATTTATCAGGTCTTCCCGGATGACAGTGCATGCACTGTTGATGCGAAGGGTATTGTTTAAAATTAAGGTCTTGGAGCCTCCCCATTACTTACCATTAGTTGGCTTTATTGTCACTCTTCTTTGCTCCCTCGTATTTGGCCAGTGCATTCCGGGTGTCACTTTCTTTTCTCTCTTTACAACCTGGACCAAGCACAGATTGCTTCCTCTTGATTAGTGTCCATCAGCTGCTTGTGCTTTGATTGAGGTACTATTTTTTTTCCCCTCTGTTGGACCTGGCTCTTTTTGTAGGGTCATCCCCAAACTTTTTGCCTCCTTCCACCTATTTTTCCTGACCTGTTTTTGTTGGCTTTTGAACTCTGAGCACTTTACCACTTCTAACCAGTGCTAAAGTGCATATGTTCTCTCTGTAAATTTGACTGTTAATTGGTTTATCCATGACTGGCATATTTGATTTACTAGTAAGTCCCTAGTAAAGTGCACTAGAGGTGCCCAGGGCCTGTAAATCAATTGCTACTAGTGGGCCTGCAGCACTGGTTGTGCCACCCACATTAGTAGCCCTGTAATCATGCCTCAGACCTGCCACTGCAGTGTCTGCGTGTGCAGTTTTTAAACTGTAAATTCGACTTGCAAGTGTGCCCACTTGCCAGGCCAAACCCTTCCCTTTTCCTACATATAAGACACCCCTAAGGTAGGCCCTAGGTAGCCCCATGGACAGAGTGCAGTATATGGTTAAGGTAGGACATATACTTATGTGTTTTATATGTCCTGACAGTAAAAAAACTACTGAATTCGGTTTTCACTGTTGCAAGGCCTATCTCTTTCATAGGTTAACCTGGATACTGCCTTTAAACATGATTAAAGCATAGCTTCCATTTGGGAGCAGATAGACATCTGGAGTTTGGGACCTCTGAACTCACAATTTAAAAATACATCTTTCAGTAAAGTTGGTGTTGAGATTGTGTGTTTAAAAATACCACTTTTGGAAAGTGGGCATTTTCTTGCTTGAACCATTTTTGTGACTCTGCCTGTTTATGGATTCCCTGTCTGGGTTAGTTTGACAGTTGGGCTGTTTGCACCTCTCTCCACACAGTGACACAAAGGGGGCTGGGGTGTAGAGTGCATATTCTGATGAGCCCTCTGTGCTAGGAGGGAGGGAACCTCGCACCTGAAAGGGGTGTGCATGCCCTCACACAATGCAGACTCCAACCCCTGGTGTGTGTCTGAGGCCTTGCCTGGGCAGGGCAGGATTTCACAGTCAAGTGAGACTTTCCTTTGAAGTAAGCCTACTTCAAAGGCCAAAATGGGTCTAAGAAGAGGATCCAAAACTACAGACTTTAAACACTTCTTGGGGTAGACACTCTACCTCACAGACACTTCTGGACAAGAAACCTGCTGGTGAAGAATCCCTGATCCAGACCTGCCAAGAGGAACTGTCAGGCTGCCCAAAGGTCTCACTGGGACTGCCTCTCTGACAAGGACTGCTTCCTTGCTGTTGCCCTGCTGCCTTGCTGCTCCCTGGCTGTGCTGGGAAGTGCTCTCCAAGGGCTCGGATAGAGGTTGCCTCCTGTTCCCTGAAGTCTCAGGACCAAAGAGACTTCACTCCTGCAACTGGACTCCTTGTGTGGCGACAATTTGATGCACAGCCTGTGAAAAAAAATACGCACAGCCTGCCCTACGGTGAGAAATTCACTGCACGCCAAACCGGAATGACGCGGCGTGACTTCGCATGGAGAAGATCGATGCAGCGCCTGTGTTGAGACCGGAACATCGACGCACTGCCCACCGGATTGATGCACAGCCGACCCGGGATAACGCAGCCCGACTTCCAGAGAGGAATCGACGCAGGTGGTTGGGTTGGCGCAGGGGGGGAACACAGGGATGCACCATTTTCTTTTAAATACGGCACATCCCTGTGTTTTAGAAATTACACTGCTCGGTGCAGCAAGTTTGCCTGCAAACCACACTGCACCATTTCCTTGTAGATGAGACCCTTTTTCTCAATTTGTGCGTTTTCTTTAGTTCCACCTGGAGTTATCTAGCAGATTCACAAAGTCTATTTTTCCCTTTATTTATTTACACAAGGAGCTATCCATTTGCATTAGGAACTCAATATTAGCAGCATTGTTTTCATAAGAACAGTCAGTAGAATCATGCTGACACAGACTTTCTGTTGCTATTGGACAAGCGTGGTATGAAGATATTCATTATAGCAAGTATAAAATATCAAGGGCATAGGCTAGTTACATGATGTTTATCAGAACTCCTTTCGGAGGGCCATGGGGCAAGCAGATGTCTGCACTGCAAACTAAGGAACACACAATTTCTACCAGAATTAAACTACTCGAAGTGCATGCAAAATGTTTGATTTGTATACATGTACTGCTATCCATTAAAATATGTTTATTGACAGTCCTTTTGATAGCGCATTTACTTATGTATCCAGAGTACGTCTACCTTTTGGCATGGTCACTCTGGAATACTTACCTTTTCATGACCCTATTTTTTAAGATATTACGACTCTATGTATTGTGACGCTCTTATTCAGTGCCACAGTGTGTGTTCTCTGCGCCTAAAATCGCACAGTCAAAATTGGTTTATTCCATTTTATTTTCCTGTAAGGACACGACAGATGGTGTAGAAAATTTATCAATGGCATGGATGTTAAATGTGTTATGTGGGTTCAGTGTGTATTTACACCATTCTCATATATGACACACATATATGGCTGTATAAAGAACCACTGTGCTCTGGCTTGGCTACAATTTAAAAGCCCTGCATTGACATGTGAAAAGGAAAAGTGCCTTTGCCCTGTAGGGAAACCGATTTATCAGGTCTTCCCGGATGACAGTGCATGCACTGTTGATGCGAAGGGTATTGTTTAAAATTAAGGTCTTGGAGCCTCCCCATTACTTACCATTAGTTGGCTTTATTGTCACTCTTCTTTGCTCCCTCGTATTTGGCCAGTGCATTCCGGGTGTCACTTTCTTTTCTCTCTTTACAACCTGGACCAAGCACAGATTGCTTCCTCTTGATTAGTGTCCATCAGCTGCTTGTGCTTTGATTGAGGTACTATTTTTTTTCCCCTCTGTTGGACCTGGCTCTTTTTGTAGGGTCATCCCCAAACTTTTTGCCTCCTTCCACCTATTTTTCCTGACCTGTTTTTGTTGGCTTTTGAACTCTGAGCACTTTACCACTTCTAACCAGTGCTAAAGTGCATATGTTCTCTCTGTAAATTTGACTGTTAATTGGTTTATCCATGACTGGCATATTTGATTTACTAGTAAGTCCCTAGTAAAGTGCACTAGAGGTGCCCAGGGCCTGTAAATCAATTGCTACTAGTGGGCCTGCAGCACTGGTTGTGCCACCCACATTAGTAGCCCTGTAATCATGCCTCAGACCTGCCACTGCAGTGTCTGCGTGTGCAGTTTTTAAACTGTAAATTCGACTTGCAAGTGTGCCCACTTGCCAGGCCAAACCCTTCCCTTTTCCTACATATAAGACACCCCTAAGGTAGGCCCTAGGTAGCCCCATGGACAGAGTGCAGTATATGGTTAAGGTAGGACATATACTTATGTGTTTTATATGTCCTGACAGTAAAAAAACTACTGAATTCGGTTTTCACTGTTGCAAGGCCTATCTCTTTCATAGGTTAACCTGGATACTGCCTTTAAACATGATTAAAGCATAGCTTCCATTTGGGAGCAGATAGACATCTGGAGTTTGGGACCTCTGAACTCACAATTTAAAAATACATCTTTCAGTAAAGTTGGTGTTGAGATTGTGTGTTTAAAAATACCACTTTTGGAAAGTGGGCATTTTCTTGCTTGAACCATTTTTGTGACTCTGCCTGTTTATGGATTCCCTGTCTGGGTTAGTTTGACAGTTGGGCTGTTTGCACCTCTCTCCACACAGTGACACAAAGGGGGCTGGGGTGTAGAGTGCATATTCTGATGAGCCCTCTGTGCTAGGAGGGAGGGAACCTCGCACCTGAAAGGGGTGTGCATGCCCTCACACAATGCAGACTCCAACCCCTGGTGTGTGTCTGAGGCCTTGCCTGGGCAGGGCAGGATTTCACAGTCAAGTGAGACTTTCCTTTGAAGTAAGCCTACTTCAAAGGCCAAAATGGGTCTAAGAAGAGGATCCAAAACTACAGACTTTAAACACTTCTTGGGGTAGACACTCTACCTCACAGACACTTCTGGACAAGAAACCTGCTGGTGAAGAATCCCTGATCCAGACCTGCCAAGAGGAACTGTCAGGCTGCCCAAAGGTCTCACTGGGACTGCCTCTCTGACAAGGACTGCTTCCTTGCTGTTGCCCTGCTGCCTTGCTGCTCCCTGGCTGTGCTGGGAAGTGCTCTCCAAGGGCTCGGATAGAGGTTGCCTCCTGTTCCCTGAAGTCTCAGGACCAAAGAGACTTCACTCCTGCAACTGGACTCCTTGTGTGGCGACAATTTGATGCACAGCCTGTGAAAAAAAATACGCACAGCCTGCCCTACGGTGAGAAATTCACTGCACGCCAAACCGGAATGACGCGGCGTGACTTCGCATGGAGAAGATCGATGCAGCGCCTGTGTTGAGACCGGAACATCGACGCACTGCCCACCGGATTGATGCACAGCCGACCCGGGATAACGCAGCCCGACTTCCAGAGAGGAATCGACGCAGGTGGTTGGGTTGGCGCAGGGGGGGAACACAGGGATGCACCATTTTCTTTTAAATACGGCACATCCCTGTGTTTTAGAAATTACACTGCTCGGTGCAGCAAGTTTGCCTGCAAACCACACTGCACCATTTCCTTGTAGATGAGACCCTTTTTCTCAATTTGTGCGTTTTCTTTAGTTCCACCTGGAGTTATCTAGCAGATTCACAAAGTCTATTTTTCCCTTTATTTATTTACACAAGGAGCTATCCATTTGCATTAGGAACTCAATATTAGCAGCATTGTTTTCATAAGAACAGTCAGTAGAATCATGCTGACACAGACTTTCTGTTGCTATTGGACAAGCGTGGTATGAAGATATTCATTATAGCAAGTATAAAATATCAAGGGCATAGGCTAGTTACATGATGTTTATCAGAACTCCTTTCGGAGGGCCATGGGGCAAGCAGATGTTACAGGGCCCAACCGTGATGGTTGAGGCCTTTCACACCCGATGTTCTGTAATGCAGGTCAAGCAGTCCAAGGCTTATGGAGTGGAGGTGGGTAGAGGACAAACAAAGGCTCACAACACAAACTACATCAAGCAACCACAAAACATGATTGTCCAGTCCAATATCTGCTTTTATGAAAAAACTTAGTATTAATCTACTAACGCAAATGAACACTATGACCCATCACAAACAATATACAAAGGGCCTTATTTATACTTTTTGGTGCAAAACTGCACTAACGCAGTTTTGCACTAAAAAGTTTTGCACCGTCTTGCACCATTTTTTAGCACCAGCTGGGCACCATATTTATGGAATGGTGCAAGCCGGTGCAAAGGGTAGGCTAGCTTTAAATAAATTACGTTAGGCAGGTTTGAGTCAAAGTAAATGATTCTGACCAGATTAGCATCATTATTTTACGCTAAGGAGCATATTTATACTCTGTTTGTACTGAATTAGCGTCATTTCTTTTTCTCTAATTCAGTGCAAAACTAACTCCATATTTATACTTCGGTACTAGACCCGTCTAGCGCCAAATGTATGGAGTTAAAGTCATTTTTTGGAAGTGGAAACCTACCTTGCCTTAATGAGATGCAAGGTAGGCGTTCCTGTGCAAAAAATGACTCTATTGTCTTAACGCCATATTTATACTCCTATGCAAAAATGGTGCACGGGAGGGAGGAGGAGTAAAAAAATGGGGCAAAAGATTGCTTTGCCCCATTTTTTAAAGCCTGGGTCAGGGCAGGCATTAGGGGACCTGTGGGACTATTTCCATGGTGGAACACCATGGAATAAGCCCACAGGGGCCCTCCCCAGGCCCCAGGGGCAACCACACCCACACCAGAGGGACTGCAGAGGATGGGGGACCCCATCCCAGGTAAGTACAGGTAAGATTGCATTTTCTTTTTTAAAGTGCCATAGGGGGCCCTGAAATGGGACCCCATACATGGCACAGGGTGCAATGGCCATGCCCAGGAGACCCCTGTCCTCTGTGCTGGCCATTGGGGTGGTGGGCATGACTCCTGCCTTTTCTAAGGCAGGAGTCATGTGGCATGGTACGTTTAGCACCATAAAATGATGCTAATCTGGTTAGAGTAATTTTTTTTTTTTTACTGTAACCTGCCTAAAGTCATTTTTGGGTGCTAAACCCTCTTTTTCTATACTGCCAGCCCCACCCGACTAAAGTCATTTTTTAAAACTTTAGCCTACCCTTTGCAACGGTTTGCACCATTCCATAAATATGGAGCCTGGCTGGTGCACAGAAATGGTGCAAGCCGGTGCTAAACTTTTTGGTGCAAAACTGAGTTAGTGCAGTTTTGCAGCAAAAAGTATAAATAAGGGCCAATATTTTGTAAGTTTGCGCCACTTTTGCGTAAAAAAATGACGTTAATGCGGCACAAAAAAAATATAAATATAAATATAAATCAGGGCCTTGGTGCTAGATGGGTCTAGCACCAAAGTATGAATATTGAGTTAGATTTGCACCGAATTAGAGTAAAAAAAATTATGCTAATTCGGTGCAAACAGAGTATAAACATGCCGCAGAGTATAAATATGCCCCTTATATATGGCGTTAAGGCCATAGAGCCATGTTTTGCACGGGAACTCCTACATTGCATCTCAGTAAGGCAAGGTAGGTCTCCACTTTCAAAAAATGACTTTAACTCCATAAATTTGGCGCTAGAGGGGTCTAGCACCAAAGTATAAATATGGAGTTAGTTTTGCACCGAATTAGAGTTAAAAAAATGACACTAATTCGGTGAAAACAGAGTATAAATATGCCCCAAAGTCTTTATAAGGCAAACATGCTTGCTTACTTTTTCGGCTCCTGTTTCCCACTCCCTGTTTTAAAGTTAATAGTTATCCATCATTTATGTGTGACGACATCCAAGCTAGGCCACATTGGTGAGTTCAAGTCTTAGAAGTTCTATGATGGCTTTGTTAAAGTCATTGTGTGCCATGCCATAGTGTGTCTGTCAGAGCAAGTTCCCACAGAGCCTGATGGTCCGGTTGCTAGTCTTACTCGCTCTCGCTGAAGGGGTGGTTCGGAGACTCTTGGAAAGGGCCTGCGGTCTGGCAGTGAGCGGAAGTCATAATGCTGTGGTCAAGGCTGCAGATATCCACAGTGCCCTTGCAGTCATGTGGTTAACCTCTATCTGCACCACTGGCAGGCCTTAGGTGCACCAGGTTTCATAGAGTTGACCCATATTTTTTTCAAGATTACCTGCTGGTTCAGACAAATACCCTTCCACTTCATCTCAGCTCCCTCCTGAGATATGGGGGGTTGTACCAGCATACACAGTTTGGCGGCCCCTTCCAGGTTAATGCACTACCCAGGGTGATGATCCTCTTCTCAATATAGTGGTACACTAGAGTGATGGAACTTACTCTTCATCAAGCCCCTACTTGGCATGCTATGGTCATGAGTGGCAGAAACAAAGTAATGGCCCTCCCTGGGGCACAACACTGCACAAGGCAGCAGCCCTTATCTTGGCACAGCACATCACCAAGGGCGATGACCCTTGTTCATCTCCGCAGCCCCCAACTGGCAAATAGGGCCTGAAGTTCACACACAGACAGACAGCCTGATATCATTGTGGCAATCTTGATGGACCCGAATCTCACACTCTGTTCACTGGACATCGCTCCCTCCAGTCGAGCTCCTTCTCTTCATAGTACACTGTCCTTGAGTCAGGCAAAAGCTAATGCTCCAGACTCCACACAATTGTTTTTGATTCTCCTGGGTGATGTCTCCTTAACAAGTGTGGGAGACTGTCTGATGTTCAGTCCCCAGTCGTGGTCACAACCAGGGGCATACCTTTGGTGGGGTTGGAGTGTTACAGCCGCCCCCCTATAAATGTATTTTTCAATAAATAGTTGGGTACAGGTGTTTTCATTTGGGTATGGTGAGATGTCTGTCAGATTCCACCAGGAACTTTTACATACACACAGACAAGAACGTCCTGCAAAATATTGTGTTTTCTCTCTTAGTACACCTGCCGATCTTCATTTCTCTTCTTTTCCACTGCCTCTTTGGCCCTTCTCATGCACCCTGCTTGTCGTATAATGTATTTCAACTTTGTATGCCAGCCTGATTTTTGGAAAATCTAAAGCTAACCCCTCCACAATCTTACTGACCAAGCTACATCCCTGGTCAAAACAGGCAGAATTCAGGGGGAGAGGAACATGACGGTCAGCTAACGCGCTGCCCGTGAACTCCCGTCAGACGGACAAGAGACGCCAAGCATCGCGCGATTTGGGTCGTGAGCAGACCTCCCTCCGGTCTGTGCTCGGGAGAGCTGCAGAGGTTTTTTTGCTTGTTGCTTTCGGGTTTGTTTGGTGCCCCCGGCCCCCGGCGACGGCCAGATCGACAGGAGGGATTTTGGGCGGGGAGAGGATTCCCCCTGCGCGCCTTCGTGCACTTGGTCCGGGTGCCTGCACTTGAAACCTGGAGCTCCCGCTCGGCGCTTTTGGGTGAAGCCCTGGAGCTGTGCCGGCAGAGCAAGCGAGGATCGGCAGAGACGGTGACATTATTTGTTTGGTGGCTTGGGGGGGAGCCCGGGCATTTAGTCCCTTGGTTGTAGCCTATCTTCAGCAGGCAGAGGCAGTTCGTATTACCGGTGCTGCCTTCCCAGGAGTAACGGGGCACTTAAGGCAAACGGCAAACGCGTATATACATGCATGTGTTGCTTATTTGTAAAAATAAGCAGGTGCTAGAGTTTCCTATGGACCGGAGGAATTTCGTGCATTTGGTATCGCGTTTTATAACTGCATTTCTCTAGGGAGTGTTAAGTTTCAGCTCCCTGCCATTCCACAAACACAAATCCTGTGCAAACTCACTGCTCTGCGCAGAAGGGACTCGAAGCACAGATGGACTCCGAGTATTCAGCGCTCTTGTATTTGTGGTGGTTCACCGTCTGTTTGGAAGTGCTTGAGATTGTGAATTGCTGCTTCAACTGAGATTTCTTCAGGTTTAAGGGTCTCTGAGAAAAGAGGTGGGCCATTGCTTAGATAGGTCCCCCGTGGGGTGGGGGCATTCAGATCCTCACATCTTGCAATGTGTTTTCCAGGATTTCCAGTTGCCAGAAAAAGAGAGAGGGGGCAAGAAAAATACTCCTGTTATTGCGCCTCGTTAATATTCTCATTTCACCCCTCTACAGTGTTTTTTCCGACTTTTGTCGGGAAAATTAGGAAGGAAAACGGCGAACAAGAAGGGGGGGTCATTGACTACGGGGAGGGGTGGCGGGGTGCCCTGGAAACAGGCTCTAAATTCCAGTATTTGGACAGAAGCGGCGAGGGGTGTGCGACGTGGGAGATCTTATACTTCCCGCTGCTCTCTTCGTGGAAGCCTCCCGGAGACCCCGGGGGTCTTCACCAGAAATAGCTTAAGCGGGAAGGGGGTAAGAAGGGAGTGTGAGAGTGTTGGAGCCCCACAGTGCATGTCATCAATCAAGCGTCGCCCCAGGGGTGCCCGGGCAGAAGTCAATGACGGGATTGTTGCTAGGAAAAGTAAGCCTGGTACCCGTGATGCAAGTGCTAATCTTCGGACTCAGGTGTCTGGGACTATAATAACAGGCATAGCGGGCTTAGATCCTAAAACCCATGGTGAGGGGTCAACCTACACAACATCACTCGTGGAGCACCCTCTACCCCACCAGGAGGAAAGTCAAATTGAGCTCCAGGGGAGGAGCGACTCGTTGATCACAAGGTACTTTCAGACTACAATCCCTCCACCACAAGACATGGCAAACGCTCAACGGTCTTAGGCGAGTTAGGGGTTTCAAAGCTAGTTGAAGGCGGTCCAGCTGCTGGCCCAGCACAAGAACTATTAGACAAGGAACCAGCTACGCTGGGAGAGGGCTCTCCTAAGACACTACCCTTGCTGGAAGTTGATGGTAATTCCTCTAGTGGTTCAATACCACACGACTTGGATGTACAGGCTCTGTTAATCTCTCTTACGAAAGAAATTAGGGGAAAATTTGAGATTTCAGAAACTAATCAAACTAGGATTTGGGAAGCCTGTGAGGTCTTGGAAAGTAAAATCAACCTGTTATCAGACCGGTTGGGGAAGTTAGAGGCAGTGGTGGAGGCCCACAAGGAGCTAGTGTTAGCTCAATCTAAGGACATTTTACAATTAAAACGGGGAGAAAAGTTGTTGCAAGACAAATTGGAAATATTGGAAAATAACATGAGGAGAAATAATATCAGGCTCCTGGGAGTCCCAGAGGGCTTGGAAGGGGAATATATTAAGGGCTATGTGATCTCGTTGATTAAGGAGGTCCTCCCTAGTATGACAGGGTTTAATCTGGAAGACGATATTCAGAGAGTCCACCGTGATCCTTTTAAGAAAAATCCAGGAAGGAAAAACCCCAGGAGGATTCTAATAAATTTCAACACATACTCTATTAAGGAAAGAATCTTGTCCGAAGCCCTCAAGGTTGGGGCTTTCCCCAAGGGGGAATGGTCTCTTAGGATAAGATCAGATGTGTCTAAGGCAACGTTAGACAGGCAGTGGGAGCTGGGGAACCTCATGCGGGAGCTCCGTGAACTTGGGGCTACAGTCCAACTAAGGTTCCCGGCAGCTCTCCGTATAATGTGGAAGAATAAAATGTACAATATGAGAGATCCTGGGGAGGTCAGCATATTTATAGATCAGATTAAGGCGTCTCAATAAGATCTAGTGGAAAGTCCCCGTCCGGCGAGGAGTTCGAAGTTAGGATAACAGGATGGTTATCCCAGTAGAAATAGGGAGGGTTCCTCGGGGGGGGGGGTTTTGGAGGCATGTTGTTGCTGGGTGTAGGGGTGGGAGGCACGGGGTGTTGGGGTTCGTTTTGGGTTTGGTGGGTTGAAAATGATAAAAATAAGAAAGTCCTCATATCTTGCCAATATAGATCGGGGGGTCGGTGTTCTCCCTCTTTCTCCCTTCTCTTTGCGAACGGTCATGCAGGGTATTGAAAGGTTGAGATTCCTCTCTTGGAATGTGAATGGGTTAAGGGTGTCTGGTAGGAGGAGGAAGATCTTTGAGTACTTACGTTTGGTTGAGGAGGAGATTATTATACTGCAAGAAACCCATCTTCATCAAAGTGAATGGGAGACCTGGCTTAAACAGCTGAATTGGGTTTCATTTAGCGTATGCTCTTCTCAAACTAGTACAATAAAAGGTGTGGCAGTTTTGATTAAGAAATCCATGAGGTTCAGAGTAGGAACAGTGCATGTTGACCCCAGAGGGAGGTGGGTAGTGGTAGAGCTGTGTGTATGTGGTCACTGGATTACAGTGTCGGGTTACTACGGGGCAAACATCGACGACCCAACGCCATTTCAGGACTTATTTAATATTCTACTTTCAGCTAGGTACCCAGTGATGTTAGGTGGGGATTTTAATATATTGCTAGACCCTGCACAGGACAAGTCAACCCACCGGGGTACGGTAAATTCACCCAAAACAAGGGCACTGGTGAAACAAGCGATGCAGGATTTAGGCTTGGTAGATGCCTGGCATTGGAGAAGGGGTGAAGGAGATAGATATACATTTCACAATAAAAAATATGGGCATAGATCCAGAATAGATTTTTTTTTAATTCATAAAAGTTTATGCCCAGAGGTAAGAAGGGTAGCCCACAACACAGCATACTTGTCAGACCATTCAGCAGTAATACTACACTTAGATATTAGGGTTATTAACAGGACTACTAGGAGCACAATTAATCGTACTTTATTTCTAGACGACGCATTAGTAGAAGTGTTAAAAAAAGATACTAGAGAATTTTTTCAGGTGAATCAAGGAACAGCAAGTTTGTGGTGTGTTTGGGATGCGTTTAAGGCTTATATAAGAGGGGGGTTAGTCAACCTTGCAGCTTATAAGTATTGGGAAGAGAGGGAAAAGCTGGGAAATATGGAATTGTCATTAAAAACCCTTCAAGTCTCAATGTATAATGCGCAGTTAGAAGGGAAAAGGGACTTAGTAAAGGAGCTGTCTTGTCAAGAGGAAAAGGTTCGGTCTAGTTTAGACACATTTTTGGAAAATCGCTGTAGGTTAAAGTGGGAGAGTAGTCAGTATGCACATTTTGAATATGGAGAAGGTTGTAGTAAACTGTTAGCGTGGAAGGTTAAGTCGGACCTTTCCAAAAGGCACATTTTATCGGTCAAATCAGATCTTATGAATCAGATCTGCACGGAGCAAGAAGAGATTGAGGGGGCATTCGTATCTTTTTTTCAGGAGATATATTCAGAAAGTTCGGTTAACTTGGAGGAACCGGTAAGAGAATTTTTAGATAATGCATACCTCCCAGCTCTAGAGGAGTCTAAGATGCTCCTATTGAATGACAAGCTAAATGAGGCTGAGTTGGTTGAAGGTTTAAAGGCATTAAAAAAGGGTAAGGCAGCTGGGCCAGATAGTCTACCTAATGAATTATACAAGGCTTTGGGGGATGAACTTACCCTATTTTTATTAGAGCTATTTAACTCTATGTTGATAGAAGGGGCCCAAATTCCCAATTCCTGGAGAGAGGCGACAATCTGCTTATTGTTAAAGCCGGGTAAGGATTCCACGTCTTGCTCCTCCTATAGGCCCATCTCCTTGCTGAACGCAGACTATAAACTTTATACTGGAATTTTAGCCAAGAGACTGGGGAGAGTCATCGGCAATCTGATCCATCTGGACCAAAAGGGTTTCATGAAGGGGAGGCAGCTTCACGAGATAACTCACGAGCTATTTGCTGCAGTTGATTTGGCGGTACACAAGAAGGCGCCACTGGCGATTTTGACTTTTGATGCGACCAAGGCCTTTGATCGCGTTAATTGGACGTTTTTAAAGGCGGTGTTGGAAAAAGTGGGCTTGGGAACCCCTTTTGTTAGGGCGATAGGGGAATTGTATAGATGTCCCCTAGCGAGAATCCTGGTTAATGGGAAATTATCACAAGAATTTAGGATTGGGGGGGTACGAGACAGGGATGCCCCTTATCTCCCTTGCTTTTTAATTTATACATTGAACCCTTGGCTACTTTACTTCGGTCCTCTAAGGAGATTATCCCATTTCGAACTGGGGGTTGGGAAAAAAAACTAGCATTATACGCAGACGATTTGATGATATACACGAGTGATGTTAGGTCTACTCTACCTAGGGTCATCGCCTTGATGGAACAATTTGGTAGACTTTCCGGGTACAGCATAAACGCAGAAAAGACGGAAATAATGTGTTGGAACTTGTCGTATGCTTCCCCCTTAGTTAAACAAGAGATCAGATATCTGGGTATTCGATTAGCAGCCGATCTTAACGAGGTAGCTAAATTGAACTTTGACATAGTATATAGGGAAACCAAAAAACTGTTAAAGGCGTGGGCCGCTCTTCCTCTTACGATAATTGGAAGATCCAATATTTTGAAGATGTGTATCCTTCCAAAATTTACTTTTTTATTTAATACTATCCCACTAGAGTTCAAGAAGAGCTGGTTTAAAAAACTACAGGGGGAGTTATCCTCATTTGTATGGGCTTCCAAGGGAGTTAGGATTCCTTGGAAAAAGTTGAGTAGAAAAAGAGAGTGTGGAGGTATTGCGTCTCCAGACCTTTTTAAGTACTATTTGACTTTCCAGTTAAAAAACATTAGAGTCTTATTGAATAAAAAGTCAGAGCACGATTTAGTCTGGAGAGCATTAACCGCACATCTTGAAGAAGGAGCAGACCATTTTTTATATAAATTTGGACATCCCAGCTACTTTAAGAAAGTTCGTTTGAAACTCCCCAGACATGCATGTAACGTTTGGATGTATTTTCGGAGGGCGTTAGAGATACCTTATTTTTGTAGTTCGGCTCCCATTTGGGATTCTCCTGGCACTCCGGAATGCCTTATAGATGAACTATCAACGCCTTTGAGAGCAAGTGGGATGGAAAGATGGGGCCAGTTGATAGAAGGAGTTGAAGTGTTAAGCTGGTGTGCATTCCAGGAAGGCACTGGTGGGACAGTTTCTAGATTTAAGTACCTTCAGATATCTAGTTGGGTAAAGTCTCGTCGAAATAGAGAAATAGGGAGGAGCATATGGGAAGGGAAGCTAAACCAGAAAATCATCAATAAAGAGGTTGCATTATGGTACCACGCTTTGTTAGAATCATCAGATGATAGCGCTTCCCTTCCCCTGTTGAAGTGGGGAGCGATCTTTCCAACTTTAGATGTTATAGCACTGTGGCAAAAGTCTTGTTCAATATTGTGGCTTACTACCAGTCCTGCAGGGCTGAAGAAAAATCATTTGTTCACACTCCATAGGGTTTACTGGACTCCGGCCAAATTAACAGCTATTGGGAAAACTCAGAAAAATTGTCCAAGGTGTGGGGAAGATAAGGTGGATGATATTCATATGTTTTGGCAATGCTCTAAGTTGTCGAATTACTGGGGAGATATAGGGAGTATTTTTAAGGTAATCTTTAATGTCAACTTAGTTTTAAACCTAGCATTAGTGGTGTTTGGGGTTCGGGAACAGGATACAAATTACCAGAAATTGTCAGTTCAGCAGGAGTATTTGCTGTTTATATTAATCCTTCTAGCTAGGCGAGAAATCTGTCGTAAATGGATTGATCCTCTTCCTCCTCGTGTGTTGGACTGGCAAACATCTGTAAATCGAATTTGTACACTGGAACAACGGGGCCCCCTGTCTAGAAAAGATAATTTTTGGTTGTATTGGGAAAATGTGTATCAATAACATATTATTCTATGCTATATAGGTTCTTTGTTTGGTCTCTTCCCTTAAAAAAAAAACAAAAAAGAAACCTTTTATTTCTTTTTGTATTTTTGAACTTTTAAAGTCCAATGATTAGATCTCCACCCCACCCTTTGGAGGTGTTGCTTTGGCTATGATTGAAAGTAACATCTTTTGATCAATGTCATCTGTACGAGAAAAGTATAATTAGTAGATCAGGTGGGATGATCTATCGAGGTCTGGACTATGTACTTGGAGGCATGTTGTCGCCTGCCGCGCCAGTGCTTTTCCTATTCAACCAAAGCAGGGGTAATGAATATGAGGACAAAAAAAAAAAAAAACAGGCAGAATTCATGCTGAACTTCTCTACACTGATGTACAGCTTCAGTTTAACAATTTGAGAGCCTCAAGGTCCTCTCTTTAGAATTAATTTCCAAGCAGCAATGAGTTTTAGTGACTCCGTATTTGAACTTTGTGTTCTTGGAGTTGCGCTCTTTAAAGTGCCTATTTCCAGAGAGCAGTCTATCACAGTAGGAGTATCTCCAAATCTAATAGCTCCAAACACAGGCTGTGGGAGTGACTAGAAGATTACACCTAGATGTCATACTCAGTTAAATGTGCATCAAAAGATTATAAAGGACCCAGCCCTACTTGTGACCCATGACACTCTGTAAAAACAGTATGCTGCCACCACCGCACTCATGATACTGAGCTCCAGGTAAGGGTGTTAATTCTCCACCACTCTGACAGTACCACTTGGTACACCCTTCCTGGTCTAACTAGGACTCAGTCTATGAGGCATGCCTGGGACATGGTTCACACACATGATCTGTGTTTGCTCATTAAAGTAAGCACATCTACTGAGAGTCGTTGCATAATATCGAATGCAGCTCTCAACATATAATAACTCAGTTTCTTGATCTTAATTATCATCAACGTTAATTATACTACTGGTCAAGAAAAACATTGCTTTATTAGTATATTACAGTGTATAGAATGAAAAGCACAGAGAGTGTGAGAAGATATAACATATAATATTCTTCAAGAGGAAGGGGTGGGTGTAACTGGCATAGTTCCTTCTACCATATTTACAGTAATATTGCTCGTGATTATGCAGGATTACTTGAGAAGCATGGCCCAGCATTTAGTACATTTTTCTTAGTGCAAAATGTACCCTTGTGTCTAAGATGGGCAGGAGGATGCATTTTGTGCTAAGAAAATGACACTAGATGTTACAGGACCGGAACAACAGTAGCCATCAGCCTCTTGCTCCATCTTTATTTGTGGTTTCTGTACGCATGCAGTAGGATTTCTGACCCAAATTACTCAAACTGGCTTAATCACGTAATTTCAATGATTTCGCATCATAACAGTATTTAAAGATTACTGAAATTACTCTGGCGTAAGTCAAACTTTGCCCAGCCCTAATCAGAAGTTCACTACCAGACTGAACATTTTTATATCAGCCATCGTGCAGAGCAGATTAAGTCCACTGGTGCTACTATGTAGTGTGACAATAAGCAGAATCTCTGTTTCATTCTCTTGCCCCATTCTCCTCTTCCCAGGTACACTTCTAACTTAATCAGTAAAGGTGTAAATTTGGCTGTGGGTTTGGAAAAGTGTGGGCACTCTCATTGCTCCCACTGCATCTCGATTGCAAGAATAGTGCATCTTTAAAGTTTAGTAGATTCTCCAGGAACATAGCTAGGTCAAATTAAAACCCATAATTGCTATCTTCATGTGAAGAATGCTTAGAAAATGATCCAAAATGTGTTTACACATACTTTTTTAAATCTAATTTAATGTTGAAAGTAGATGTTTAATAACTTTAGTGGAAAAGTGACCTTATGTCTTTCTACTTGGCTGTGTGAGCCAAAATGACTTTGAGCCATTTTTTGCCACTCATCTCACCTCCCGAAGCTCAATCCACATTCTGGCTCTCCATAGGACAATGACTTAGCATAGGCTCAAAATTAAATAATTTTGTCAACAACTGGCCGCTTAGTATCAAATGGCCATGTTGGACAAGTACAATAACAGCAAACAGACTAAAGAGCCTCCTTCACACTCCCACATTTGATGTGAACATCTCAAATGGAGCTGACAGGATCTTCTTCCATTCATTCCATTGGCAATCCTGTACACTCAGACTCACATCTTGGCAGAAAGGTTTTGACCATGGAAAAAGGGAGGATACCTCCTCAAAATATTGGAGTGATTTAGTGCAGGCAGCGTCTCTTCTAGGAGAAGCTGGAGATAGACATGTTAAATTCAGGGATGCTGGGAATTTTTACTGTAAGGCAAAGAGGAAGTGCTGAAAAAGTACTTTTTGCCTTCAAAGCTCCTATTTTCTGAATATATTTTTGTTGGCATTAGGATTCTGTGTACGTTACCATTGCTAACCAGTGCTAAAATGATTGTGCTCTCTACCGCAAACATGGTAAATTGGCCTACACCTGATAGACACAATTAACTTACTTGTAAATCCCTTGTAAATGGTACTTTAATTACCCAGGGCCTGTAAATTAAATGCTACTTATGGGTCAACAGTGCTCATTGTTGCACTTATTAATGTTGCATGTTAAAACGTGTCTCTTGGCCTGCCACTGCAGCCTTTATTGCAATTTAAAACTGCCTTTTCGATCTGGCAAAAAATAAACCTTTTGCGAGGCCTAAACCTTCATTTTTAATACATATAAATTACCCCTAAGGTAGGTCCCAAAAGCTCATAGAGCAGGGTGCATTTTATTCAAAAAGTAGTATATGTGGGTTTTAGTTTTTCATGACATGGTAGTGGAAATACCCTAAATTCATTGTTCACTACTGCAAGGCCTATATCTCCCACTGGGCAACATTAGGTTATCTTCTTACTTTTAATAAATGCTAACCTTTGCTTGTTAACAGGTAGAAAGACCATGTTTGAACACAAATTAATTGTAATTTTAAATTCTCTTTAATTTAATTTTAAGGAACATTTCTGAAAATGCCACTTTTAGAAAGATTACATTTTCTTGCCCTAATCATTTAGTACACATTGCCAGTGGCCCGTGTCACATGCCTTTGAATGGCTCTGCTGTTTGAGTTAGTGTAGTCCTGTCGGAGAGTTAGAGAAAGGAGACCATGTGTATGCTGAATGTGTCATCTTGCCAGGTCTGCTGCAGTGGAGATATGCTCTACTGCATTTACATTTCAAATGGGCTTGCCTCTAGCATATAAAAAGGAACCTGACACTATTTGTTTGTCACCATAGAAATCTTGGTGCCTTGACCCAGGAAAGTAAGAACTTTCCAGAACCAGATGTGGGGGTAGCTGAGGATGTCCCCCTAATTCAGAGGCTGGCACCAACTATAAATATTGGATCCTCAGAAGACCACTTTGGTACGCTTCTGGACCCCAGAAGACTTGCCTGTTTCTAGCAGAGGACTGCCTTGCTGCTTGAAGGCTTGCCTTGCTCCTTGAAGTAGAACTGGACCAGCTCCTTGAAACCAGGACCACTAAAATTGCCTCTAAGGGCTAGTTGGCTGGCCTCATGTGTGAACTACAGACACAAGATCCAAAGAACTTGAACCCTGCACCTGGCCTATGCTGGAGTGAGTCCCAATACTCAGGTGGTGCCCCTGGTCTTAGACCCTTGGAAGTGGTGTTAGAGGGCTGCTCCTGCCTAACCCTAAAAGTTGGGACCAAAAAGCTCCAGAAGAAGTGTCAGATGACCAAGATCTGCCTTCCAGCTGATCTGCCCAAGGTACATATCCTGTCAGCCTGTAATCAGTGTAGCTCGCGCTAAATTCTTCTCTGCAGCAGAAAATCCTGGACAGCGGGAGCTCACAGCAATGGTATCTGGCCTCATGGAGCACTCTTCCAGTAGAGCATGCAGCTTCGTCCCGCTGGAGGTTTTCAATTTCCAAAAATGTGACTGAGTCTGAAGGTAAAAATATTTACAAGACTTTACAGTGACAGGCTGTTTGTTGACGATCATGACTCCCTTAGCCTAGAAATTCAGTTTTTCTTACACAGAGCTTTTTTCCCGCCATACTCAGTGACTTCACAGAGACCTCATTCAGTGGTTCCCCAATGACGACAATGCCTCTGAAGACAAAGCTGCTGCTTTGCCATGGGGAACTCTATCTTCACCTCGACCTGACTTCTGAAAACTTTATATGTCTGAAGGTAAGGCGAAACTGGGCCCAATCCACCTCATGCATCCAACCTGTACTCCATCATGGTCAGCCCTAACTTTAAACCTTTCCCAGGTGTTGTGTGACCCACAATAAATGCTTTGATGTTTTAGGTGGTATTTTACACTTAAAACTTTAAAAAGTCTTAACTCTGGTTCTACTGATTGGATTTAATTTGTTCTAGTATTATTTTGTTTATTAAAATTCACTTTAATGTTGCTAAACTGGTTTGGGATTTTTCTTGTGTTGTGACTTCACTTTATTGCTATTTATGTGTTGCAAAAATTCTTTATTCTTTGGCTCTAAGTTACTGCTTTGTGCCAAGCTACCTGAGAGTCAATGACATGTCAATATTTTTACTTTTGTGGTCCAACCTAACAAGTATTGTGGTTGTTGCCCGTGGGGGACTTCCATCCCCCTCAACCAGTTACCCAATTTCTAACAAGGTGGCATAGGGCAAGAGAGTAGACAGGAATCAGTAGGAAAAATGCTTAAATTATTCACTTGTACAGAGAATATGTCTGTCTCCTCATAATCATCTATTAAGAACAGTCCTTGACCTTGGAAGACTGTATTATTGAAAAGAAGACCCTGCTGGAAGAAAATAACTCAGTACTTCTGAATCCTGCCACAATTCAGGGATTGGAATTGCTCACCAAGAGCTTCAAAGACACAAAAAGCAGAAGGATGTCTGAGTCCAAGAGGGGCCCCCAGGCTACAGAAGACTAGACTCTCCAGGAACCAAAGAGTGTGAGACACCTGGTGCCTAGACGTCTGCCCTGAGTACCTGAGGGTGGCAAGAGTGATTACCATAGCTTGATACTCCTCCCAAGCCAAGGTCATTAATCAAGTCAGAAGTTCTAGGTCAGTTGTATTCCAAACTACATCAGAGCCAAGAACATATCCAGCTGACAGACTGTGATAGGCTATGATGCTTCTCCACATGTATTTAACCAGTTTTCACTATTGTGATCATATGGATCTTGTTTTGCTTACTTCTTTGTTTTTTCTTAGTTTTTGTGAGAAACTGAGATACTGGTTGAGGTGGGTGAAGCTCTTCTGAAGCAGTCTCCACAATTCTGGTTAGGATGAAATGTCACCAAACCCCAAATTAACCTGTGCATAACCCTCTGGTAGCTTGGAACCAAAAGAAGTCATACTTAGCTTAGAGGCAATGTGTAAAGTATTTATGTAGGCCTCTAAACAATAATAAAGTTAATACACCAAACTAGAAAAATCCCACTCAATTTAGAAAAACAGAGTACATTTTAATAAGCTATTTGAGACCAAAACAACAAAAATCCAATTAGTTATATGGTCGCGCTGCACTGGACAAGGTCACAATTTCAGGTCACCTGCAGTGAAGCGCAGGCCAAATACAAGGTCCAAGTTGGGCCTGTTGAACAAAGAATGGTAAATCCAGGTTGTAGAGCATTGTGAGGTCCTCTTTCATGGATGCATTGTGCAGTAGTGGTTCTGAGGAGCTGCAGGACTGAGATGCAAGTTCCTGTGTCAAGGATACATTACGCAGCAGTAGTTTAGAGGAGGGGCAGGGCTGCAATGTGAGGTCCTGTGTTGAGAATGCATCACTCAGTGGCATTTCTAAGGTGCTGCTGGGCTGCAATATGAGAACCTGCATTGGAGATGCGTCAAGCAGCAATGATTCTGAGGAGCTGCTGGGTCCTGCTTCTGGGATGCATTACTCTCCGGCGGTTCTGATGCACGACTAGGAGGTCATGTGTTCTATTTCATCAGGTCTGCTGTAACCACAGTTGGACTGGCAGGGCCACTTCCGGCCCACTTCTAAGGGTTCAAGACTGGGGTGGCCCCACTACAAGGGTAGGAGTCACAGCAGACAGTGTCACGATGGTTGGAGCCATGTTCTGTCCACAAGGCTATAATCACAAGGTAAGTCAACTAAACCTTTGAGTCTCCCTGGTGGTCCTGGGTTCAAGATGAAGGTCCACTTCTCACTCAGGCAGCAGGACAGCAGAGTAGCAGGGCATCAGAGTAGCCGGGCTGCAGAGTACCCGTCCATCTTGCAGCAGAGTAGCAGAGCAGTCCCTCTTCTGCGTCTACCACAGGTCCAGATATGTACTGAAGAGTTGGGTCTGAGGGTCAGCTATTAATCACTAGTGCCAGCTTTGAAGTAGGAGAACTTTATAGAAGATTCCACCTCAAAGGTGTTTGGTATTTTCTGCCTCCCTGCCCTGGCCCCAGCTTGTGTGGGGGTACAAAGGACTAGTGTGAAACCCTTTGTGAGTGTGCTGGGACAGAGTCTTTGTGATGTGTAAGTGTGGTAGGTAATAGCTCTGCCCGCCTGTCAGTCAGAGATGGCCCACCCTGCCAGCTCCCATTCCCCCTTTGCCTCACTGTCTGGGAGCAATACATAAAGACCAACTGTCAGCTACACATAGTCATGTGAAACCGCATACTGGCTGCAGGCACCCAATGGTTGAGACAAGAAAATGCCAAACTTACTAAAAGTGGCATTTTCAGATTTGTGATTTGAAGTCCAATGTTACCATTAAAGAAAGGTTTAAATTACAATTCTTTAAGGACCAAACTCATCATTGCTACCTGCTTCCAATTGAATGTTGTTGCTAATTAAATCTAATAAGGTAGCCCAACCCATTATATAGGAGAGGTAGGCCTTGCAGTAGTGAAAAACAAATTTAACAGTGTTTCACTACCAGGGCATGTAAATCCTAAAAGTACATGTCCAACATTTTAAATACAATGCACCCTGGCCAATAGAGCCTACCATAGGGGTGGAATTTGTATTAAAAAGAAAAGCTTAGGCCTGGCAAAAGGTTTATTTTGCCAGGGGGAAATGGCAGCTTAATACTGAACACATAGGCTAGAATTGCAGGCCTTAGACATGTTTGAAAGAGCTAGTTAAGTGGGAGGTACAATCAGTGCTGCATGCCTACTAGTAGCGTTTAACTTGCAGGTCCTGGGTACAGGTGGGACCACTTTACTAGGGACTTACAAGTAAATATAATGTGGCGATTCCGTGTAATCCAATTTCACCAGGTTTAGAGCAGAGAGCGCACATATTTTGGCACTGGTTAGCAGTGGTAAAATGTGCAGAGTCCTAAAAGCCAAAAAAAGAAATCCGAAAACAGGACAGTGAAGGTAAACATTTTGGGGATGACCCTGCAGAGTTGATCAAGTCTAACAGTTTTGCATTGAGCACTCTTATACCCTTAGGTTATAAAACCCTTTGTATAAATAAATACATAAATTTATAAATACAAGGAACTTTCCCAAAAGTGTTAAAACATTTGGACTAAGTAATTTTCTTTACACCTTTGGAGGGACGAGACAAGGTGCTGAGGGTTGGCTGAGGAGGTTGTGCCATAGGCGAGCAAAAAAATAATATTTGTTGTACATGGAGCTTTTTTGGTGTGCTGAAATCAAGGACAACTCAACCTCAGAGTAAACAAATTCAGCTTTGTGGAGCCTTGTCTGACAACCACTTCCAGAGCTGGATAATTTTCCAATCCAGAAAGGAATTGAATCTGAAGTTAAACCTTGGACTGGGGTCTCGTGTACAATTTATCTCACTGGCAACATGAACTAGATAGCTATGAAATCCAGCTTTTTCCCTCTCATATCTTTCTGGCTCAAAACCAATGGCTTCAACAGAGGCTCAATGGTGGCATACCTAACTTTCTGGGGCACTTGCTGGCTTCTGCCTTGGAACTTGCTCCGCTAGAAGACTAGGTGTTGGAAAATGGGTTATTGGTAGGGCAGGTAGGTACCTACACCTAGCAACAAGCCACTAACCTCCACATAGGTACAGTTAGGTCTCAGTAAATTAATCCCAGCTCAACCCTTGGTAGCTTGGCAACGAGCGTCAAGGCTTAACTTAGGAGACAAAGTGTAAAGCATTCAAATATCACAAAACAGTAATTAAATAAAACACAGGAAACAGTTTAAAAATCCAAAACCAATTTATAAAAATAGTTTATATTTTTATCTTTAAAATGACACAAAAACGATTAAAATCGGTTCAGGGGAACCGGAGATATGAATTTTTAAAGAATTATTACTTTTCTAGCGCTTAGAAACAAAAAGCGCCAATCGGGTCATCTGGTTGCACCTCGACCGGGGCAAAGTCAAACTTTCAGGCCGACCGCGATGGAGCCCTGCTCGGCTACAGGTCGCGGGAGGCCTCGGTTAAAAAGTTACCTTCTGACTTAGTCTTTATTTTGAAGTTTTTCTTCACCGGGACGAACCTGCCAGTTGAATCCGACCTCCTGGAGCCCTTCTCGGATACGATGGCTGGGAGGTCCCGGTCAACTTTTTACGTTCGGACTTAGTCTCTTTTTTGGATGTTTTTCTTTACCGGGACGAACCACGAAGTCAGGCCGGGTCGTGGTTGAGGCAAGCCGGCTAGAATTTCCGCGGCGGGTCGGTCCCTCTCTGGAGCTTTTTTCCAAAAATTCTCAAATCTTTTCCAAACTTCTGGGGCTTCACCCAGATGTTCTTTTAAGGTTCTTTTGGGGTCCACAGCTCACCCCAAGGGTCCAGAAGTTCTGTGATGGTCCTTGGGGGGTGCAGACTTCAACTCCCAGAATGCACCTGGCGCAAACTTCTTTTTGGCCACTGAACAGTGGTCAGCTGGTCGCTTTCTTCAGGAGTTGGTGCAGGGGACTCTGGTTAGCAATTTTTCACCTGTAGCAAACAGGGAGTCCCTCCTTGAACCAGTTGAAGCCAGGCAAAGTCCTTCTTGTGGTGAAGCCCAAGAGTGCAGCTGGTGCAGTCCTTCTGAGTGCAGGTTCCAGGTGCAGGCCAGGGGTCCAGCAGGGCAGTCCTTCTTCTTCTTTAGTTCCTTTCTTGTTGAATTCTGGAGGGGATCTGAGGTGTGGGTGCAGGTCTGCCAGTTTTATCCTTGCTCCTGGGTGAAAAGCAAGGGGGCCCTGGTTCTCCAATCAGGGACAGGGTCGTCCCCCTTTGATGACCACTTCCTGGGAAGTGTGGCAAAAATCCATCCCAGAAGGCAACAGTCTCTAAAAATCCAACATGGATGAATCAGATTTTTGGAGGTTACATCTGGCTGAGCCCACCCACTGGTGTGGCTAAAAATCATAAAAACACCCCTCTCCTGCCCTCTCCTAATCTAATCAAGGGGGCACCTAGCTGTCTGGGGTTGCAGGATGTGGGGGTGTTGCTGGGTGCTGCAAATGTCCTTCTCTGCCTTTGAAGACCAGTTTGGCAGCCCTCCCCCTTCCTGCCTCACCATCTGCTGAGGGGAGATTCTCTCCCCCAAGCACATTCCTTTGTGTGAAGCCTGGCCACTTCACACCTCATCAAGGCAGCCTGGCAGAAGCTGCTGCAGGCTGGCCAATCAGAGCACAGCAGCAAAAACAATGCAGAGCTGAAATTGGCAACTTTTTAGGTAAAGTCTAAACTTTTTATTTGAACTAGTTATATTAAATCCAACAACTGGAAGTTGTAGGATTTATTACAACAATTAATTTGATACCAAATTCTTGGTATGCAACATTTAAGGAGACTTTAAAATTTAAAATAAAGTCTGCCCATTCTAGCCTATGAAGGCCATTTACTTCAATGAGGGAAAAACGAATTTGGCTGTTTTTACCTCACCAGGGCTTATAAATCTATTTTTATAAAGTCCCTGCTTATAGTTACATGGCACCCAGCCCTAGGGGCACATAGGGCACACCTTAGGGGTGACTTATATGTAAAAATAAGGTAGTTTAAGACTTTGGAAGTACCTTTAATTCCAAAGTCGAATTTGCATATAACTTTAATTTAAAAGCAGCCATCAAGGCAGGCTTGCTTTTAAAATGACACTGGGCACCTCAGCAATGCACCTAGGTGTGCACCACCTATGCTGTGGTCCCTAAACCTACATGCCCTACCATATACTAGGGACTTATAGGTAGGTTAACTTAGCCACTTATAATTAGCCTAATTTGCATATCCATTTTACACAGAGCACAGGCCCTGGGACTGGTTAGCAGTACCCAGGGCACCTTTAAAGTCAGGAAAACACCAGCAAAAAGTGGAAAATGGGGGCAAAAAGTTATGGGGCCTCTGCAATCAGCCCTGTTTTCTCACACTAGGACTTCCAAAAAAAGACTAAGGGAATGATTTAGATTTCGGCAGAGGGGTTACACCAATACAACTGTGATGGATATCCTGTCTGCCGAAGTCTAAATCCCGTTTGTACCTATGGGATTTAGATTTTGGCAGACGGGAAATCCATCACTGATGTCACGGAGTACCCTTTTGCTGAAATCTAAATAGGGCCCTACGTGTGACTGAAAAAACAAAAGACAAGAATAGCCGAATTTGTGTAGCCAACCTACACTGAAATTATGTGTAGGCACGTTCAACTGCAAACAAATATTTTTCAATGGTGCTTCAGTGTCTCTTGGCACTCTTGTGTGATTTTAATTGATTTGCTACCTTTTTGCTTATTGTGTTTTTATTTTGACTTGGCATAGTTGAGCAGAGACATAACAGGAGGTGTTGACATGGTATCATGACTGTAACATGGAGACTGCATACAGAGTAAAGGCGATTAACAATAAGTAATTGACTTATCACATTCCCATCCTTCTTCCACAGCCGCTTCTTCACCAGGTTGAGTAATACTAAAATGCACACTCATTAGGGCTACCATTATAACCAAGAAATGACAGAACAAAGATCTTCTTTATACACCAGTTTATTGTAGTTATTATAGCATGTAAAGTGAATCAGACTTGTACTCCAGGCCAGTGACCCATCAACCAGAATCTTATACCACACTGGAATTTGTAGTGGTGTGAAAATGAAAGGAAACTATCATGCAAAAGGACCCCAGAATCTACTTCAAGGATGCAGGCATGCTTCTGGTTGATTGGAGATTACTATTTATGAGAACTTCCACTCCAGTGGGTGTACAATAAACTTGGTTGCCACATTTCCAAAGTAACTGATATTTAGCATGGGTGGCTTTAGCCAATAATTGACTCCAGTAAAATTGATGAGCAGGCTTTTGGTATGACTGAAATCAGCCACTCATTCACACACTTGCGTCATTATCGTACTGAAAATGATGATACTATCCATTGAGCACTGTGTTGTTTGTTGGCACCTGTGCTTAGTCTTATTAAGAGAGTTCCATTAATGGTAGGAAATACATTTTAGTACTTAGAAGATGGTGAGTTGGGTGAAGGCAGAACTTTAAATTTTCAATTCCACATATTTTTTTAATTTGTGGTATAGGTGAAGTATTAGTTACATTTATCTTAAGTTATGTTTTAGGCAATATGTACACATAAACAAAGGAGCGACTGGCGTGCAGAGAGATAATGAAACAATGGCCACCAGAAAAAGGTTTTGGTAGCTCCTTGATTAAAAGGCTGCCTTATGTCTGGCAATTTGATCTGGACAGTGGCATGCTGTAGAAATTGGGTTATGAATTGGGGTGGCAATTGCCCACCTCAACCAATGATCAGAACTCTGGTAAGGGTGAATTCTTAAAGTTACAAAATTATCCAGCACTCAAATAGCTATGGCATAATGTAGACAGGCTTAACCTAGGGCAATATGTAAAGTATTTATGCAGTAACAAAAAAGATATGAAGTCAAATACCAAGCAATAGCAAACCAAAACCAAAATAGAAACAAAGAGTAAAACTTAATAACCAAAATTACATCAACACAATGAAATTCCAATAAGGGGAGGAAGCGATATGATTTTTTAAAGTTTTAAGTAGAAATAGCAATAAAAAGATCTAACTGTGAATAAACAATGGTTGCAGTAGACCAGGACCTAGGTGCAATTTCAATATGACAGTGAAGGAGCACTGGTTGGATATACCAATTAGGTGTGTCACTGTCAAAAATGTTACCTTCTGACTTAGGGGCTGATTTATGTGTTGGAGTAGTGTATACTCCATTGTAAAAGTGATGGAGCATGCTCAATTCAAACATAATGATCCGTTCACCCATTGCAGGCAGATCATAGATTTGGCTACAGTGGTGACTACTCCATCACCACAATAGCCAAACCTCTCTGACAGTCTGATGAGGACGGGTGCACATGTAGCCTTTGTTATACTGTCTGTCACCACCAGGCCTGATTTAGGTCTTGGCATTTGGAAAAATCTGTTTTACAATCTCCACAGTATATAATGGGATTGTTAAATGGCGGATGATATATCTGTCACGTTTGTGACAGAGTATTCCCCTCTGCGAAGATCTAAATGAGGCCCTTAGGGCCTCATTTACAAGCCCCTAGCAGCACACTGCACCATTGGAGTATCATTTTTTTTTAAGCTCGGGTGGCGCAGTGTGCCGGTCTAAATACACAAGGCCACACAAAGCTACCTTGCGTGGGTTTTCATGGCATTGTAAATATGGCCCCCTTAAAGCCATAACTCTGAATTATTTTTTCACGCATTTTCCTCTTACTATGTGTACTATATTCTGGTGGACATAGAAAGAGGAAAATGTTATGTCCCTTCCTGTACATATAATCAGCCCTGCAATGCAGACACCCTTGAACCATGGTGTAAGGGTGCATGTGTTGGTGCAAGGCAGCAGTTTGTGCTGAGGAAACTGCAGGGATGCGTTGTATTTCTGTAAATACGACGCATCCCTGCAATTTCAAAATTACTCAGCGTGATGCAGCAATATGCTTTGCAGTGCCATGCTGCATCGTTTCTTTGTAAATGAGACCCCTATTATTTTAAGTTCTAACTCTTCTGAGTTTTTGGAGTAGCTGCTGTTGGCAATTCCTAAGGCCCCCAGCAACTCAGGGGTAGCAATTAGGAACCCGGACTAACTCAACCAGAGGCAACCGGCCTGGTCCACTCCACATCTAGCTGTTCCTGGTCAGCTGGACACTCCAGGGAAAAGGACATATGCAGCTTATTGCATCCCTGAATCCACACAGGATGTCAGCCACTTTTGAAATACACTTCTTTGTCCAAATGTAAAGCATGTAAAAATGATGAGAACATCAGTCATTGGTGATGGGACAAAAAACGGTCCATAAGATTAGGGGACGATATACATGCAAAAGTTATTTTGCAATATACATTTTGAGGTGTAGTTGTCCCAAGATGTATGTAGGAAGTACCAAACTATAGTTACATAAACAGATTTTACAACATCTGAGAGCTATTCAAAACAAGGAGAAAACGTATCCTGTTGCTCGCCATATCCATGAAAGACATAATGGAAAGGTGGATGAAATAAAGTAAAGTGTGATAGATGGAATAGCCAAAGATATTAGAGGAGGAAATAGAGAGAAGAAATTAAGAACTTTGAAATCAAGATATCTAATAATGCTAGATACCAAAGAGCCGAATGGATTAAATAGTAATGAGGAGCTTTACATACATTTGTAATGCAAACTATATAAGATTAAATGGAATGAGAAGGAGGTAAGGGAAAAAATTTAAGCGTATTAAGGTGAATGATGCCGGTTATGATATTGGACACTGTGTCATCTATGTCCTTAGAAATTAGTGCAAATAGCCAGGAAATAGGCTTTTTGATCAGGAAAATGTTTATAAAATGCTGGGCAGTTTAAATAGTATGCAGTTAAATGCAATTTAAAATTAATATCAGAAGTTTTGACAGTTAAAATAGAAATGTAATTCTATTATTGATATTAGGAAGGAATACATTGATTTCGAAAAGAAATAAGTAAAAGAAATACATGATAAAGTATGAAGTTAAGATGTGTATTGAGATTGTGATCGAATTAACATGAGTATTATGTAGCTATCCATATCGTTATTTTTTTCTGATTAGGTGGTTTTACGAACTGTATTATAGTTGTAGGAAAACAATTTCTGAATAATGTGAGTGCTGTTAATATTGCTTTGATGATTATAGAGATTGGCAAATCTGTATATATGTATACGAAATTAAAAAAGAATGATGTCACTGAAATGAACTGATAATGTGATAAATAAAGGGAAGCCAATATGGCTACCGCTAGGTTGACAAAGGTAGAAATGCCAAAACACGTTCCTCTGCATGTCAATAAAATTGACTTTTAGAATTTTTTTGTTTGTGGAGTGTGGAATCCTTTTTGACAATAAAAAGCAAGTGAGAATATTTAGATGCGGTGGCGCGCGTCCGATATGAGCACCACCGGCGCTTAGATGCGGATAAGTTACGCTGCACGAAATGACTACATATAGATATATATATATATATCCTCCAGTGCTAGGTCGCTATAATCCGGCCTCATTCAAAGCCGCTTGCCTCGGAAGGGGGCAGGGTAGCGAACCCTCATTAATGCCAAAAGACACGTCGGTTGCAAAATGCAAAGCCTTCTCTGTGTTTGACACTCACAGCGTGCCGAGACGAATTCGGCATCAGCGTATTTATTTCCAAGAAATCCCTTATGCGTTTCAGAGCTGAAGCTCCTTGCTCACAGGTAATTACACGTCTCGGATTTCAAAACTTTTTTAAAGAAACCCACTACCATGTTTTTGAATAACAACATAAACAAAGGACTATCACAACCGCCGTTTTCAAAGAAAACATGTTGGCTATCTATGAACATGTTTCTTTCTGCTTCTTCACATCTACTGCGTATTATATGATAAAGCAACCTATTATCCTGCGTCTAGTACATAATGCATGTTACTATTGATTCATAATGCTAAACAATGATATCAAAAGTTATTCTCAAAAACTTCTCAAACAATTCTCAAAAAAGTATTGTTTTCTATTGACTACCCTTGTCAGACACATGATATCATCTAGCTCAGTAATGCAGTGTAACTGCCAATTTAAATACTGAACCTTTCTACAAACCAAATTCTTTTGACCTGTATGTTGAATCCGCAAAATAGTATGTCTATTTATAACAAAGTAGAAAAAAGAAACATTAATTATACATCACAGGGTCGGGTCATGTTAAATTTAGTCTTATCTGTTCTCATACTGGCCTCCATATAATAGCTCTTTTGCATTCAATATACCTGAAAAACAAAAACAAAATAGATTAACCAATACTGTTCAACCAATCTGCCAGTATCAAACTAATACCTTATTTGTAAAAACCCAATAAATACTGCTGTATGATATAGTGACACCTATGTATTACCTTTCATGATCATTACAATGTACATGCTATGGTAGCCGCACTTTATCCTAAGTGTACCGATAAGTCCTCAAGACACAAACACAAAGGCGGTCATTACAACATTGGCAGTAAAATCCGCTTACCGCCGTGCAGAAGACCGCCAACACACCGCCGTGGCCGCGGAATTCCACCACAGCTATTATGACCCACATCCCGAAATCTGAGAAAATTCAGACACCCACACAAGTCCGCCACACCAAAGGTCAGTGATAAACTGGCGAAAACAAAACCTCCACCGTCACGCCAACAGAAATACGCCCATGCTATCACGACCCACGAATCCACGCGGTGGTCTTTCAACCGCGGTACTCCATTGGCGGTGCACACCGCCGCGCTCAAAATACACACACATCTCCAAAACACCACCACATTGGACAATTCGAAAGACACACACCTGATACCCATACACACACCACTCCCACAGACTCAATACTATATAAAACACACACCCACATCACCACCAAACTCCTACGACCAAAAAACTGAAAGAAGGCCAGAGAGAGACACCACCATCCACAAACTAGCAGTCACAGGCACTCAACACCATCACCCACACTACTTCCACGCACAAAAACACCACACACCACTACATATCACCACACTTATCACCACCCCACACATCACCTACACCACCCCATGGCACGGCAAAGACACCCCAGGTTCTCGGAGAAGGAGCTCAGGGTCATGGTGGAGGAAATCGTCCGGGTAGAGCCACAGCTATTTGGATCCCAGGTGCAGCACACCTCCATAGCTAGGAAGATGGAGCTATGGTGAAGAATAGTCGACAGGGTCAACGCAGTAGGACAGCACCCAAGAAATAGGGACGACATCAGGAAGAGGTGGAATGACCTATGGGGGACGGTGCGTTCCGTGGTCTCCAGACACAACATCGCGGTACAGCGGACTGGCGGCGGACCCCCACCTCCTCCCCCACAACTAACAACATGGGAGGAGCAGGTCTTGACTATTCTGCATCCTGAGGGCCACGCAGGAGTCTGTGGAGGAATGGACTCTGGTAAGTCAAATCTTAACTATCATATCCCCCACCCTACCTGCATGCTATTACAGACCCCCACCCTCGCCCCCTCCCCTATCACTCCAACTCCTCACATATGTACTAATAACACAAACCACCGTTCCCAACACCAAGCCCTGCATGACACAACAAAGCATGGACACCCATCACTAAAACATGCCCACTGCACATACCCATAAAACCCCCCTCAACCATCATCACACAAGCCCCCACACAGGAGTGCTAGCACTGGGGTACACGGTCACCCACCCATTGCACACCATGACACACACAGATGCAATAATCATGCTTTTACACCCCTGCAGGACCACAACCCAACGTCACCAGACAGGAGGGTCCAGACATCTCCACCCCACCCACAGAAGAGGCCCACAGTGATGACAGCAGCTCTGTCCAACTGGATCCAGATGACCAGCCCGGACCATCGTGTGCCTCGGGACAGTTGGTTCCCAACACCCAGTCACAGGCCACCACAGAGCTTCCACCCTCTGGTAACACCAGCACAGCACCCACCCAGCGGGCCCATACCTCCGTACCCAGGACACTTCAATCAGCTGTGTGTCCATCACAACAGGGAACCCAGGATAACCCCACCCCAACAACAACAGGGACCTGGGGGCAGTGGTAGTGGGCACACGGTCCAGGGGACGGAGGCACAGGAACACAGGGGAACTGGGAGGGCTGCTGTGCGACAGGGGGAGGACAGGCCTAGGGAACCCACTCTCCACGAGGCCCTCTCCTCCATCATGGGAGCATACCACCACTCCCAGGAGACGATGGCAACGGTACTGGCCAAGTTTCAGGAGACCCAGCAGCTGCAGGAGTAACAGTATTTGGGGTTCAGGGAGGAACTCAGAACCATCAGCACCGCCCTGGGCACCATCGTAGAGGTGCTGAAGGAGATACTTAACATCAGGAGGGACACTGTGGCACTCCAAGGGGCCCCTGAAACTAGCATGGACGAAGAACTGCCCACCACCTCCGCCGGCGCTAGTGGACAGGAGGCACCGCCACAGGACCACCACACCAGCACCCCACCCCCTGAAGACGGAGAACCACCCTGCAAACGGTCCCTGAGATCCAGGAACAAGACAGACCACGATGCCAAGACCCCCGCCAAGAAATGAGACCACGCTGATTGTCATCCTACTGTCCCACTTTGTCACCCTGTCCATACTTAAACTGCCCCAGCTCCACTTCCTATGCCCATATGGGCAATGCACCTGTGAGACTAATAGACTGGACTCTGCCATGGACATTCCTCCACCATCACCCCTCACCATTTTACAACCCCCCTCCAATATTGAGCACTGCAATAAACACCCTTGAAGCACAAAACAATTTGGAGTCAGTCTGTGATTTCGAAAATGTGTATCAGCAATGACAGTGACAAAATGCGTTCTCAAATGTAATGTCAACATACCTATGTCACACATCTCAAGTCCATGAGGAATCTAAGCAGATGACACATGCTGGAAACCACACCTGTGAAACTGTAATGGAAATGTACAACTCAGTTACCATATACTGGTTGAAATCGACAGACAGGATAGAGGTAGAAGTGTGAAAGTACTTGTGGTAGGCAGGAATGTGTTCTCACCTGTGTGTCACTGGAAATATTGCTGAAGAACTGAGTCCCTGTTGTCAATGTCTTCTTCCTCTGCTTCCTCTTCATCATTGTCCACAGGCTCCACAGCTGCCACAACACCGTCATCTGGACCATCCTCCTGCAGAAAAGACACCTGTCGTCGCAAAGCCAAATTGTTAAGCATACAGCAGGCCACGATGATCTGGCACAATTTCCTTGGTGAGTAGAATAGGGAACCACCTGTCATATGGAGGCACCTGAACCTGGCCTTCAGGAGGCCGAAGGTGCGTTCGATCACCCTCCTAGTCCGCCCATGGGCCTCATTGTAGCGTTCCTCTGCCCTGGTCCTGGGATTCCTCACTGGGGTCAGTAGCCATGACAGGTTGGGGTAACCAGAGTCCCCTAATAGCCACACCCGGTGCCTCTGAAGTTGACCTATCATATAAGGGATGCTGCTATTCCGCAGGATGTAGGCGTCATGCACAGAGCCAGGGAACATAGCATTTACCTGGGAGATGAACTGGTCCGCCAAACATGCCATCTGTACATTCATGGAATGATAACTCTTCTAGTTCCCGTACACCTGTTCACTCCTGCAGGGGGGGGACCAGAGCTACATGGGTCCCATCAATGGCACCTATGATGTTGGGGATATGTCCAAGGGCATAGAAGTCACCTTTAACTGTAGCCAAATCCTCCACCTGAGGGAAAACGATGTAGCTCTGCATGTGTTTCAGCAGGGCAGACAACACTCTGGACAACACGTTGGAAAACATAGGCTGGGACATCCCTGATGCCATGGCCACTGTTGTTTGAAATGACCAACTTGCAAGGAAATGGAGTACTTATAGCACCTGCACTTGAGGGGGGATCCCTGTGGGATGGCGGATTGCTGACATCAGGTCTGGCTCCAACTGGGTACACAGTTCCTGCATTGTGGCACGGTCAAACCTGTAGGTGATGATCAAATGTCGCTCCTCCATTGTCAACAGGTCCACCAGCGGTCGGTTCACCGGAGGATTCCGCCATCTCCTCACATGTCCCAGCGGACGGTGCCTAGGAAGGACAACAGCGACCACAGAGTCAAACAACTCAGAGGTATGTACCCACAGTCTACACAGAACACCATTCATAGACAGAATCTGGCCTGCATTTGTGTTGTGCGACAAGGCCTAGGTCTGTGTGACGCAGTTATAAATCAGGCCATGTGGGCCCCTGAAATAGTGGCTGCCTGACCTCTAAAGTGGGACAATGGGATGTGAGGTAACTGCGCTGGCGTTCTACACCGTCGCTGTAGGCGGTCGAAGACCGCAGCGCAATGCTGCATTGGTTAACATTGGACCCTATGGGTCCCAGGAGCCAATGACGATGTACCCCGGTGGTGATGGTACGCACCGCCGCGGACGTGACCGCGGCGGACGTGACCGCCATTTTCTAGCTGTTCAATCACTCGATACCTGATTTTCAACAGGAGTGGACCTACACTGCAAGTGCTGCTGTGACCTCAGTCTGGAAGAGACAATGGGGGTGATTCTCATTGAGGCGGGCGGCGGTAGCAACCCGCCTCGCGGGAACCGCCATATGGCCGCTCCGCGGTCGAAAGACCGCGGAGGCCATTCAGGCTTTCCCGCTGGGCTGGCGGGCGACCGCCAGGAGGCCGCCCGCCAGCCCAGCGGGAAACCCCAACCCACGAGGAAGCCGGCTCCGAATGGAGCCGGCGGAGTGGGTATGTGCGACGGGTGCAGTTTGCACCCATCGCGTATTTCAGTGTCTGCATTGCAGACACTGAAATACACAGTGGGGCCCTCTTACGGGGGCCCCTGCAGTGCCCATGCCATTGGCATGGGCACTGCAGGGGCCCCCAGGGGCCCCGCGGCACCCCCTACCGCCATCCTGTTCCTGGCGGGAGACCCGCAAGGAACAGGATGGCGGTAGGGGGTGTCAGAATCCCCATGGGGGCGGAGCGCGCTCCGCCGCCATGGAGGATTCCCCCGAGCAGCGGGAAGTCGGCGGGAGACCGCGACTTTCCGCTTCTGACCGCGGCTGAACCGCCGCGGTCAGAATGCTCGTGGGAGCACCGCCAGCCTGTTGGCGGTGCTCCCGTGGTCAGAATGACCCCCAATGTCTTGTGCGTCTGGGGAAAGGGCCCCTGCCTTCACTGCAGAGGAGTTGGAGAAGCTTGTGGACGGGGTCCCCCCCCAGTACACACTACTCTACGGTCCTCCAGACCAACAGGTAAGTACACAGGGAGCACGTTGTATGGGCTATGCCTGTGTGGAGAGGGCTGATTGTAAGAATGAAGGGGGCACAGTTCTGCGTGCATGAAGGACTGTGAATGCATGTGCCACATGGCAAGGCTAGGGATGTGGGCCACTCACTTAGACGGTGCAGTTGGTAATTACTTCTCTTCTTCCCCTGTACATTTCATGTAGGTCAGCGCCCACCAGAAGAAGGATATTTGGTGTGCCATCGCCAAGGACGTCCGGACCCTGGGGGTCCACCACAGACGGAACACCCACTGCCAGAACAGATAGGAGGACATTCACCGCTGGAGCAAGAGACGGCGGAGGCTCAGCTGTGGATGGCCTCCCAACGTGGGAGGGGTGCCCGTCGAAACATGACCCCCCTGATGTTTTGGATCCTGGCGGTGGCCTACCCTGAGTTGGATGGGCACTTGAGGGCATCACAGCAGACACAAGGGGGTGAGTACAACATCATTCAGCGGACTTTGCGCGCAGTGAAGGTGTCTGGGTGGGGGAGGAGGGCTGTGGGTTTCCCTAGGCCAGGGCGAGTCCGTAGGCTGGGCCCCTCCGTAATGCAGGCCATGTGGCACCCCACCCAACCTCTGTAGAGTGCCTAGTACTGTTATACATGCCCCTGTGTCATCTATGTGTGCAGATGTCAACCATAGCCATGTAGGACATATCCCAGGAATTGCATCTATAGAGCCCAACAGCGCGACGTAGTGCAGGGGGCTGCTGTGTCTGTATTGTCCGCCACCGGTAGCGGTAAGCCATGCACTCAACCTGTCTTTCTTCTGTCGTCCCCCCCCCTATTTGCGGTCTCCCTGTTCTTGTGTGCATTAGCATCATCAGGCGGAGGTACAGTGGCACCGGAGCACGAGGGAGCTGCATCCCACATGGCCATGGAGGGCCACACCACGGACTCAGAATACACCAGTGGGACGGAGGGTGAGGGGAGCTTCACGGCGGTCACAGGATCTGCAACCAGCGACACAGACTCGGCCTCCGATGGGAGCTCCCTTGTGGTGGCGGCAAAAATCTGTGCCCCCCACTTCTACAGGTACAGGTGCCACCCCCCCTACCAGCACCGCCCTCCCAGCAGCCCCTCAGCATTGGCCCGTGCCCGCTCACCCAGGAGGGTGGGCATCACCTTCGCCCCAGGCACCTCAGCCCCTACCCCTGTCACCTCTGCTGCCCTCAGTGAGGAGGCCATTGACCTCCTCAGGTCACTCAGTGTTGGGCAGTCTACCATTTTGAATGCCATCCAGGGTGTAGAAAGGGAATTGCAACACACAAATGAATTCCTGGAGGGCATTCATTCTGGTCAGGCTGCCCTTCATCGAACCCTGCAAACTCTGGCCTCTGCACTGATGGCAGCCATTGTCCCTGTCTCTAGCCTCCCCCCTCCAACTTCCTCCACCCAGACCCAATCCCCTGTACCCCAGCCTATCCCAAGCACACCATCAGACCAGCATGCACAAACATCAACACACAAGGGAAGCTCAGGCAAACATAAGCACCACACATCCCACAGGCACTCACGCAAGCATCACACACATACCGACACACTAACATCCACTGCCTCCACTGTGTCCCCCTCCTTCTCGTCTCCCTCCTCCCTCCCAGTCTTGTCTACACTCTCACCTGCATGCACTACCACTACAGCCACTACGTCCCGCACCAGCACACCCACCACACCCTGCTCATGTGCAGTCACCACCCCCACTCCCATTTACACGTCCCCTGTGTCCTCTCCCAGTGTGTCTGTGACGCCCCCTCCCAAGATACACAAACGCAGGCACACACCCACCCAACAGCCATCCACCTCACAACAGCCTCCAGCGCATGCACCTTCACCCAAAGTCACCAAACGTACACCTCCTACAACCGCTACCTCTTCCTCCACTCCCAAAACCCCTCCAGCTACCCGTCCCAGTGTTCCTAAGAATCTTTTCCTGACCAAGCTTGACCTCTTTCCCACCCCCCCTCCAACTCATAGGTCCCGTACTAGCACCTCAGCCCAAAAATCTCCGGGACCAGTGGTGCCAGTTGTTACAGGTATGTGGAGTGCACCGGGCACCAGGCCAGCCAGTGTGGCACGGAGGCACAGCACAGCCAGTCCCCCCCTGTGAAGCACCAGAAGTTGGACAGTGCCTGGCGGGAGAGGGGAAAATCTCCAGCCAGCAAAGCCACTCACAAGGGTCCCGGGGGAGTGTCGACTCAGCTGTGACTCCTCCCAAGGTGGGGAAGGGGCAGAAGAAATCGCCAAAGTCTGGGAGGAGCAGCACGGCGGAGAAGACCGCCATCATCCCCGCTGCCCAGGAGGCCACCGCCACCCCAATCGTCACTGGCCAGGAGGCCACCGCCAGAGTCAGTGCCCAGGAGGCCAGCCCACCAGAGTCAGTGCCCAGGAGGCCAGCCCGATCGTCACTGGCCAGGAGGCTACCGCCAGAGTCACTGCCCAGGAGGCCAGCCCGATCGTCACTGGCCAGGAGGCCACCACCAGAGTCACTGCCCAGGAGGCCAGCCCGATCGTCACTGGCCAGGAGGCCAGAGTCAGTGCCCAGGAGGGCAGCCCGGTTGTCACTGGCCAGGAGGCCACCGCCAGAGTCACTGCGCAGGAGGGCAGCCCGATCGTCACTGGCCAGGAGGCCACCGCCAGAGTCACTGGCCAGGAGGCCACCGCCAGCCACAGCCCAGCTGCCCAGGAGGGCCCCGGCAGCCACAGCCCAGCTGCCCAGGAGGGCCCCGGCAGCCACAGCCCAGCTGTGCAATGAAGGACTGCCATGGCAAGCTCCGCTGAACAGGGCAAGCACCGCTGAACAGGTCAGAAACTGCAAACTCAAGCACCGCTGAACAGGGCAAAGACCGCCATGGCAAGCACCGCTGAACAGGGCAAGCACCGCTGAACAGATCAGAAACTGCAAACTCAAGCACCGCTGAACAGGGCAAAGACCGCCATGGCAAGCACCGCTGAACAGGGCAAGCACCGCTGAAAGCACCGCTGAACAGGGCAAAGACCTCCATGGCAAGCCCCGCTGAACAGGGCAAGCACCGCTGAACAGGGCAAGCACTGCTGAACAGGGAAAAGACCGCCAACTCAAGCCCCGCTAGCCCATGAGCGGCAGGGGCAGTGACGCAACTGGGACCGTCACGGGGTGAGTGATGCACTCTGGGCACCAGTCCCCCTCCAGAACCAGTGGAGAACAGTATCCACTCCGTCTGTCCTTAACAGGATGAAGCACTCTGGGCACCAGTCCCCCTCCAGAACCAGTGGAGACATGCATCCACTCCGTCTGTCCTTACCAGGATGAAGCACTCTGAGCACCAGTCCCCCTCCAGAACCAGTGGAGAACAGCATCCACTCCGTCTGTCCTTAACAGGATGAAGCACTCTGGGCACCAGTCCCCCTCCAGAACCAGTGGAGAACAGCATCCACTCCATCTGTCCTTAACAGGATGAAGCACTCTGGGCACCAGTCCCCCTCCAGAACCAGTGGAGACATGCATCCACTCCGTCTGTCCTTAACAGGATGAAACACTCTGGGCACCAGTACCCCTCCAGAACCAGTGGAGACATGCATCCACTACCTCAGTCCTTGGCAGGATGAAGCACTCTGGGCACCAGTCCCCCTCCAGAACCTGTGGAGACTGTTATCCACTTGAGAGACTGTGGCTTTGCACTCCCCAGGATGGTACAGTGGGGAAACCACCCACTGTAGAGACTTGAGAGACTGTGGCTTTGCACTCCACAGGATGGTACAGTGGGCAAACCACCCACTGGAGAGACTTGAGAGACTGTGGCTTTGCACTCCCCAGGATGGTACAGTGGGCAACCCACCCACTGTAGAAACTTGAGAGACAGTGGCTTTGCACTCCCCAAGATGGTACAGTAGGCAACCCACCCACTGTAGAGACTTGAGAGACTATGGCTTTGCACTCCCCAGGATGGTACAGTGGGCAACCCACCCACTGTATAGACTTGAGAGACTGTGGCTTTGCACTCCCCAGGATGGTACAGTGGGCAACCCACGCACTGGAGAGACTTGAGAGACTGTGGCTTTGCACTCCCCAGGATGGTACAGTGGGCAACCCACCCACTGTAGAGACTTGAGAGACTGTGGCTTTGCACTCCCCAGGATACATCAATGGGCATGGAGCCCCCTCGTGGATCTGGCGTGGTGTCTAGTGTGGGCCTTGCCCATGCATTTTGGTCCCAGTGGTCCACGGACAATGAATGGTGCATTACCTGCACTACTAATCGTGGTGTATATTTTGTTTAATGTGTATATATATATATGTATTTATTTGGTTACTGTCTTTTGATATATTACAATGGTTCCACTCATTTCCTTTTGTCTTTGCGTTCTTCCGGGGGGGTTGGGGGTTGTTACTGTAATGTTTCGATATGCATTGGTGTGTGTGTTGTAGTGGGTGAGGGTCGGGGTGGGGGTGGGGGTGTTGCATGTGTTGGGTGAGGGTCGGGGTGAGGGTGGGGGTGTTGCGTGTGTGTGTCCCTGTCTTTTGCCTCCCCCTCCCCTATGTCATAGGTGCAGTACTCACCGTTGTCTTCGCCGCCGGCGTTGATGATCCTCGTATAGGAGCAGGAAGACTAGTGCAGGAAGAATATGGAGTTACGGCTCCATGATGTTGTCGTTCCCCGTGGAGTGTGTAGAGGTGAGCGTTTTCCCTTTGAAATGGCTGTTTCCGCCGTGTTTTTATCCGCGGTGAATCCGCCCCGGAAAAGGTGGCGGATTTGTAGGTTGTGATACTGTGGGCGCTACATTGTCTCTCGCCTGTCTGTTGGCGGTGACCGCCGCGCTGTTTGTCTGTACCGCCGTGGCGGTCGGAGTGTTAAAGTGGCTGTCTTTGTTGGCGGTTTCCGCCACGGTCATCATTCCCATTTTTTTACCGCCGGCCTGTTGGCGGTCTTACCGCCGCTTTAACACCGTCCGCCAGGGTTGTAATGACCCCCTTAATAAGATGGTGGTGAATCTTTCTACCACAACTTTGACTAAGGCGCAAGTGGCGGTTCTTTCTCTGGGACTCTCCTTCCATCCAACCTCACATTTTGATTATACATTAAGTAGGTATGACTTGTTTCACTTTACTAGAAAACTTAGGTTAAGATATTGGCATGTAACGAAAACAAAAATTTAAAGTAATAATACATTGACCAAACAAGCACCCTCTATTCTTCAAATAGGAGATTTAGAGAAATTCCAAACTATAGGACATCTCATGGATAATACAAGCTGGGCAAACAATCCAGTGGGAAATATACAGGACGAAGGTGTAGAAAATAATTGGGACAGTGGCTTGGTGGATATTTTTAAACCTAAATCCATTTTTTGTCCACAGGTATACAGCGCATCCATAGAGATATTTGAGACATCCATAATTAAAGAATTTCAAAAGATGGAAAGCAAAAGGAAATTCCAGTGGCAGAATTTAAATAAAGAGCAATTGAAAGCAAGGGTAGAGTTACAGAAAAACAATACCATAGTTATTAAACAATCTGATAAATTAGATAATGTGGTTGTATGGCCAGTAGAAAAGTACTTGGAGGAAAGGTTAAGACAATTAAATGATAAAACTCAATATGAAAGATCCACCAGATCCAACAATATTTTTTGACAACATTACAAAATTGGTATACTGAAAAAAGCAATACAGAAAATGAATATTTATATTTGAAATGTGATTTCCCTAAATTCCCAGTACTTTATCTGCTTCTGAAGCTACACAAGGCCCCATTAAATCAACAAGGCAGACCTATTGTTCAATCTAGAGGAAGCATTCTTGAGAATACCTTGAAATATTTTGATTTCTTTTTACGACCATTTGTTGAAGCTTTACCCTCTTACATTGAGGACACTGGGGATTTCCTTAGACATATTGATGGTATTGTTTGGGGTGACCAATTTCTAATGTTGAGTTTAGATGTTAAGAGTTTATATACTAGTATCCCGCATGAGTTGGGCATCACTGCAATGAGACATGTTTTTAGAACAAGATCTATCTCCTTTTTACAACATACCAATATGTTATTGGACATGATTAGAACATGTTTAACAAATAATTTTTTCATCTTTCACAATCAAATCTATTGCCAAACCCTGGGAACAGCGATGGGAACATGTTTTGCTCCTAGTTATGCGGGCCTATTTTTAGGTTGGTGGGAGGAACAAGTAGTGTACAATATGTAGTCATTTGAAGAACATGCGGTCTTATGGATCCGATATTTAGATGATATTTTTTGTATGTTAGAGTGGCGGTGAATACACGGCGGTGGAGTTCATTAGATCTTTGAATTAAAATCAGTTGAATTTAAAATTCCCAGCTCATATAGACCGTTCACAAATAGAATTTTTGGATCTTTAATTGCAGGTTATTGACAGGAGATTAACAAGTCGCTTACGTTGTAAAAAGACAGCAGGGAATAGTTTACTTCACGCTATTAGTTGCCATCCCAAGAATCTTATATGGAGTATTCCCTATGGAGATCTATTGAGAGCCTAAAGGAATTGGACAGACATTCAGGATTTTTGTCACAAGGCACAGGTAATGAGCACAAGGTTTCAAGAGAGAGGTTATCTTAGAAATCTTATCAAAAATACATTGAGGAAAGTGATGACAATGGATCTTGACAAATTATTAGCCCCTAAAGTTAAGGAGAGTGTGATAGGCACTCAACCGATCAGGTTTATCACAACATACAATGATCAAGCTACAGAAGTCAGGTGTATCTTAAATAAATATTGGGATATACTAAAGTTGGATAAAAAAATGGCAGAGGAAATAGGAGAAAGACCTCAGGTTACCTTTAGAAGATGTGCATCACTCAAAGATAAATTATGTTCTAGTCTCACTGGATCACCCAAAAATCAGAAACAGTCATTGATACAGGGCTTTTTGTATTTGTGGCTCATGCAAAGAATGTAAATTCAGTTAAAGCTGCAAACAAATACGATTATCACAAGTTACTCAACCCTTTGAGATAAGAAAACATTTGAATTGTAATACTGAATTTTGTGTTTATGCCCTATTATGTCCATGTTCTAAGTGATATATACGTAAAGCCAAAAAACTGATTTTTGAACACATGAGAGCTATATCAAAATAGGGCAAAACATTTCCCATAACTAGGCATTTTGCACAATGTCATGGTAAACACAGTTCTCTTTTACAATGTTCCTCCAAATGTACAGGGAGGGAATAGAGAACAAGAATTACAAAGACTGGAGTCGAAGTATATTATTAAATATAGAACAATGTCCCCTGATGGGTTTAATCTTGGTGATGAATTATCGGTACATTTAGGATAAAGTGCAGCTACCATAGCATGTACATTGTAATGCTCATGAAAGGTAATACATAGGTGTCACTATATCATACAGCATTATTTATTGGGTTTTTCCAAATAAGGTATTAGTTCGATGATGGCAGATTGGTTGAAGAGTATTGGTTAATGTATTTAGTTTTTGTTTTTCAGGTATATTGAATGCAAAAGAGCTATTATATGGAGGCCAGTATGAGAACAGATAAGACTAAATGGGGGTCATTCTGACCCTGACGGTAATTACCGCCATGGCGGAGGTTGGCGGTAGCACCGCCAACAAGCTGGCGGTGCTCCGCCGGGCATTCTGACCGCGGCGGTACAGCCGCGGCCAGAAGCGGAAAGCCGGCGGTGTACCGCCGACTTTCCGCTGCCCATGGGAATCCGACATGGCGGCGCAGCTTGCTGCGCCACCATGGGGATTCTGACAGCCCATACCGCCATCCTGTTCCTGGCGGTTCACCCGCCAGGAACAGGATGGCGGTATGGGGTGTCGTGGGGCCCCTGGGGGCCCCTGCAGTGCCCATGCCAATGGCATGGGCACTGCAGGGGCCCCCGTAAGAGGGCCCCACAAAGAATTTCAGTGTCTGCTTTGCAGACACTGAAATTTGCGACGGGTGCAACTGCACCCATCGCACCTTCCCACTCCGCCGGCTCCATTCTGAGCCGGCTTCCTCGTGGGAAGGGTGTTTCCCACTGGGCTGGCGGGCGGACTTTCGGCGGTCGCCCGCCAGCCCAGTGGGAAAGCCAGAATGACCGCCGCTGTCTTTTGACCGCGGAGCGGTCTTTCGGCGGGAACCGCTTGGCGGGCGGCGACCGCCGTCCGCCGCGGTCAGAATCACCCCCCAAATGTCATGTGACCCCGAGCCTGTGATTTATAATTAATGTTTCTTTTTTCTACTTTGTTATAAATAGGCATATCATTTTGCGGATTCAACATACAGGCCAAAAGAATTTGGTTTGTAGAAAGCTTCAGTATTTAAATTGGCAGTTACACTGCATTCCTGAGCCAGATGGTATCATGTGTCTGAAAGGGTAGTCAATAGAAGACAATAATTTTTTGAGAATTGTTTGAGAATAGCTTTTGTTAACATTGTTTAGCATTATGAATCAATAGTAACATACATTATGTACTAGATGTAGGATAATAGGTTGCTTTATTATTTAATACACAGTAGATGTGAAGAAGCAGAAAGAAACATGTTCAAAGATGGCCGACATGTTTTCTTTGAAAACGGGGGTTGTGATAGTCCTTTGTTTAAGTTGTAATTACAAAACATGGTGGTGGGTTTCTTTAAAAAAGTTTTCAAATGAGAGACGTTCAATTAACTATGAGCAAGGAGCTTCGGCTCCGAAACGCGCAAAGGATTTCTTGGAAATAAATACGCTGATGCTGAAATCGTCTCGCCTCGTTGTGAGTGTCAAACACAGATAAGGCTTCGCGTTTTGCAACTGAGCGTGTCTTTTGGGATATATATATATTTAGTTTTAACTTACAAAACCATAGAAATTCACCTGTTAGAGTTATCGCAAGTAACTGTAACCTGTGCCTAAGGTAACCGTAACTCGCATGTGTAAAATGTTAGCCTACCCATAACTTACCTGTAACATTTGTTTTTTTTCAGTGAATTTCTATATTTTTTAAAATTCCATTCCCTAACTATAACGTCCCTGTAACCTTTGTTTTTTTCACTGAGTTTCTGTGTTTTTTAACATATAGTTATTTTCATTACTATGGCCCTCATTACAACATTGGCGGTAAAAGCCGCTTACCGCTGTGCAGAAGACCGCCAACACACCGCCGAGGCCGCAGAAATCCACCACAGCTATTATGACACACAGCACGGAATCCGCCAAAATTCAGACACCCACACAAGTCCGCCACACCAAAGGTCAATGATAAACTGGCGATAACAAAACCTCCACCGTCACTCCAACAGAAATACGCCCCCACTATCACGACACACGAATCCACGCGGCGGTCTTTCAACCGCGGTATTCCATTGGCGGTACACACCGCCGCGCTCCAAATACACACACTTTTACAAAACACAGCCGCATTGGACAATTCAAAATACACACACCTGATACACATATACACACCACTCCCACACACCCAATACAATACAATATAAAACACACACCCACATCACCCACAAAACCCTACGACAAAAACACCTAAAGAAGGCCAGAGAGAGACACTACAAACTACTACCAAGCATCCACAGGCACACCAGACCATCACCCACATAACTTCCATGCACCTCACACAACACACCACTACATATCAGCACACTTGTCACCACACACACCACCCCACACATCACCCACACCACACCATGGCACGGCAAAGACACCCCAGGTTCTCGGAGGAGGATCTGAGGGTCATGGTGGAGGAAATCGTCCGGGTAGAGCCACAGCTATTCGGATCACAGGTGCACCACACCTCCATTGCAAGGAAGACGGAGCTATGGCGAAGAATAGTGGACAGGGTCAACGCAGTGGGACAGCACCCAAGAAATAAGGATGACATCTGGAAGAGGTGGAACGACCTACGGGGGAAGGTGCGTTCCGTGGTCTCAAGACACCACCTTGCGGTTCAGCGGACTGGCGGCGGACCCCACCTCCTCCCCCACAACTAACGACAAGGGAGGAGCAGGTCTTGGCGATTCTGCATCCTGGGGGCCTCGCAGGAGTAGATGGCGGAATGGACTGTGATAAGTCAAATCTTCACTATTACATCCCCCACCCTACCTGCATGCCATCACATACCCCCACCCTCACCCCCATCACTCCAACTCCTCACAAATGTCCCAACATCACAAACCACACATCCCAACACCAAACCCTGCATGCAACAACAAAGCATGGACACCCATCACCAAAGCATGCCCACTACACATACCCATACACCCCCCTAAACCATCATCACACAAGGTCCCACACAGGAATGCAAAGACTGGGGTACACGGTCATCCACCCATTGCACACCATGGTTACACACAGATGTAATAAACATCCTTTTATACCCCTGCAGGACCCCTACCCAACGACACCAGACAGGAGAGTCCACACATGTCCACACCACCAACAGAAGAGGCCCACAGTGATGACAGCAGCTCTGTCCAACTGGATCTAGATGACCAGCCCGGCCCATCGGGGACCACTGGACAGTCGGTTCCCATCACACAGTCACAGGCCACTACAGAGCTTCCCCCCTCTGGAAACACCAGCACAGCACCCATCCGGCGGGCCTATACCTCTGTCCCCAGGACACGTCAATCAGCAGTGTGTCCACCACTACAGGGAACCCAGGCTAACCCACCACCCCAACAACAACAGGGACCTGGGGGCAGTGGGCACACGGTCCAGGGGACGGAGGCCCAGGAACACAGGGGAACTGGGAGGGCTGCTGTGCGACAGGGGGAGGACAGGCCCAGGGAACCCACTCTCCACGAGACCCTCTCCTCCATCATGGTAGGCTACCACCACTCCCACGAGACGATGGCAACAGTAATGGCTAAGTTTCAGGAGACCCATCGCCTGCAGTAGGAACAGTATTTGGGCTTCAAGGAGGAACTCAGAACCATCAATTCCACCCTGGGCACCATCGTAGGGGTGCTGAAGGAAGTACTCAACACCAGGAGGGACACTGTGGCACAACAAGGGGCCCCTGACACTAGCATGGACGATGAGCTTCCCACCACCTCCGCCGGCGCTAGTGGACAGGAGGCACCACCTGAGGACCACCACACCGGCACCCCACCCCCTGCAGACGGAGAACCACCACACAAATGGTCCCTGAGATCCAGGACAAAGACAGAGAACGATGGCAAGACCCCCACCAAGAAATGAGACCACCCTGAATGTCATCCTTCTGTCCCACTTTGTCACCCTGTCCATCCTTAAACTGCCCCAGCTCTCTTCCTATGCCCATCTGGGCAATGCAACTGTGAGACTAATAGAATGGACTCTGCCATGGACATTCCTCCACCATCACCCCATACCATTTTGCAACCCCCTCCAATATTGAGCACTTAAATACACATCCTTAAAGTACAAAACAAGCTGGAGTCAGTCTGTGATTTCGTAATAGTGTATTAGCAATTACTGTGGCAAAAAGCTCTTTCAATTGTAATGTCAACATACCTATGTCACACAGCTCTAGTCCATGAGGAATCAAAGCAGATGTCACACAGTGGGACCCACATCTGTGAAATCGTAAGGGAAAGTGACAACTCAGTGACCATACACTGGGTGAAAACGACAGACAGTAGGGAGGTAGTAGTGTTAAAGTACATGTAGTAGGCAGGTTTGTATTCTTACCTGTATCTCACTGGAAATATTGTAGGATCACCGAGATCCTGTTGTCCATGTCCTCTTCTTCTGCTTCCTCGCCTTCACTGTCCACAGGCTCCACAGCTGCAACAACACCAACATCTGGACCATCCTCCTGCAGAAAAGGCACCTGTCGTCACAAAGCTAAGTTGTGAAGCATACAGCAGGCCATGATGATCTGGCACACCTTCTTTGGTGAGTAGAATAGGGATCCACCTGTCATATGGAGGCACCTGAACCTGGCCTTCAGGAGCCCAAAGGTTCGATCTATTATCTGCCGTGTTCGCCCATGGGCCTCATTGTAGCGTTCCTCTGCCCTTGTCCTGGGATTCCTCACTGGGGTCAGTAGCCTTGACAGGTTGGGGCAACCAGAGTCACCTGCAAATGGCGAGGGACAACTGTTAGACACACACTAACCTGTAGGGATAACCCCAGACCCAGACAACCATTCCCACTGTCTTGCTTCCAGGTGCTCACCTAATAGCCACACACAATGCCTCTGGAGTTGACCCATCACATAAGGGATGCTGCTATTCGGCATGATGTAGGCGTCATGCACTGAGCCAGGGAACTTGGCATTCACATGGGAGATATACTGGTCTGCCAAACACACCATCTGCACATTCATGGAATGATAACTCTTCCGGTTTCTGTACACCTGTTCACTCCTGTGGGGGGGGACCAAAGCCACATGTGTCCCATCAATGGCACCTATGATGTTGGGGATATGTCCCAGGGCATAGAAATCACCTTTCACTGTAGGCAAATCCTCCACCTGAGGGAAAACGATGTAGCTCCGCATGTGTTTCAGCAGGGCAGACAACACTCTGGACAACACGTTGGAAAACATAGGCTGGGACATCCCTGATGCTATGGCCACTGTTGTTTGAAATTACCCACTTGCAAGGAAATGAAGCACTGACAGGACCTGCACTTGAGGGGGGATTCCTGTGGATAGCTGACATCAGGTCTGGCTCTAGCTGGGTACATAGTTCCTGGATTGCGGCACGGTCAAGCCTGTGTGTGATGATCACCTGTCTTTCCTCCATTGTCAACAGGTCCACCAGCGGTCTGTACACTGGAGGATGCCGCCATCTCCTCACATGTCCCAGCGGACAGTGCCTATGAAGGACAAAAGCGAGCACAGAGTCAACCAACTCAGAGGTACGTACCCACAGTTTACACAGAACATGAATCCTATTTCGAAAAGTGGCTTGTATGTTTGTTGAGTCTAGGCCTAGGTATGTGTGACGCAGTTAAAAATTAAGCCATGTGGGCCTCTGAAATGGTGGCTGCCTGACCTGTAAAGTGGGACAATGGGATGTGAGGTAACTGCGCTGGCGTTGTACACCGTCGCGGTTGGCGGTCGAAGACCGCAGCACAATGCTGCATTGGTTAACATTGGACCCTATGGGTCCCAGGAGCCAATGACGATGTACGCCGGCGGTGACGGTACGCACCGCCGCGGACGTGACTGCCATTTTCTATCTGTTCAATCACTCGATACCTGATCTTCGACAGGAGAGGACCTACACTGCAAGTGCTGCTGTGACCTCGGTCTGGAAGAGACAATGGTTCGAGTGTCTGGGGAATGGGCCCCTGCCTTCACATCGTAGGAGTTGGAGAAACTCGTGGACGGGGTCCTCCCCCAGTACACGCTACTCTATGGTCCTCAAGACAAACAGGTAAGTACACTGGGACCATGCTGTATGGGCTATGCCTGTGTGGAGTGGGGTGGATGTAAGATGGGGGGGAGATTGCGGCGTTCATGAAATGACGGTGAGTGCATGTGCCACATGGCAAGGGTAGGGATGGGGGCCAATGAGTGTGACAGTGCAGTTGGTAATAAGTTTCTCTTCCCCCAGTACAATTCATGTAGGTGAGCGCCCACCAGAAAAAAGATATTTGGCATGCAATCGCTAAGGACGTCCTGACCCTGGGGGTCTACCACAGATGGAGCACCCACTGCCGGAAAAGATGGGAGGACATTCGCCGCTGGAGCAAGAAGATGGCGGAGACTCAGCTGGGTATGGCCTCCCAACGTGGGAGGGGTGCCCGTCGCACCATGACCCCCCTGATGTTCAGGATCCTGGTGGTGGCGTACCCGGAGGTGGATGGGCGCTTGAGGGCATCACAGCAGCCACAAGGGGGTGAGTACACTCTCATCCTGCTAATTTTGCATGCAGTGGAGGTATCTGTTTGGGGGAGGTGGGCTGTGGGTTTCCCTAGGCCAGGCCGAGTTTAGTAGGCAAAATCCCTACGTAAGGCAGGCCATGTGGCATCCCACCGCACCTCTGTAGAGTGCCAAGTACACCTAGTCATGCCCCTGTCTCATCCATGTGTGCAGATGTCGTCCATAGCCTTGTAGGCCATTTCCCAGGGATTGAACAGTGGAGCCCAAGAGTGCGGTGTAGTGCAGGGGGCTTCTATGTCTGTCATGTCCGCCAACGGTAGCGGTAATGCATGCACTGAACATGTCTTTCCTCTGTCGTGCTCCCCCGTTTTTGTGGTCTCCCTGTTCTTGTGTGCATTAGCATCATCAGGCGGAGGAGCAGTGGCACCAGAGCACGAGGGAGCTGCATCCCACATGGCCCTGGAGGGCAAGACAACAGACTCGGAGTTCACCAGTGGGACGGAGGGCCAGGGGAGCTCCACGACGGGGACAGGAGCTGACACCAGCGACACGGACTCGTCCTCTGATGGGAGCTCCCTTGTGGTGGAGGCAACATCTGTGCCCCCCCATCTACAGGTACACCAGCCACCCCCCCTACAAGTACTGCCTTCCCAGCAGCCCCTCAGCCTTTGCTCCGTGCCCGCTCACCCAGGAGGGTGGGCATCACCTTCGCCCCAGGCACCTCAGGCCCTGCCCCAGTCACCCCTGCTGCCCTCAGTGAGGAGGCCATTGACCTCCTCAGATCCCTCACTGTTGGGCAGTCTACCATTTTGAATGCCATCCAGGGTGTCGAAAGGCAGTTGCAACAAACCAATGCATTCCTGGAGGGCATTCATTCTGGTCAGGCGGCCCTTCAGCGAGCTTTTCAGACTCTGGCCTCAGCACTGATGGCAGCCATTGTCCCTGTCTCTAGCCTCCCTCCTCCAACTTCCTCCACCCAGACCCAATCCCCTGCACCCCAGCCTATCCCAAACACACCTTCAGACCAGCATGCACACACGTCAACACACAAGGAAAGCTCAGGCAAACATAAGCACCACACATCCCACAGGCACTCACGCATGCATCACACACATGCAGACACACCAACATCCACTGCCTCCACTTTGTACCCCTTCTCCTCGTCTCCCTCCTCCCTCCCAGTCTCGTCTACACTCACACCTGCATGCACTACATCTACAGCCACTACTGCCATCACCAGCACACACACCATCTGTAGGAGGCTGGACTGGCTTGTAGTGAGTACCAAGGGGTACTTGCACCTTGCACCAGGCCCAGTTATCCCTTATTAGTGTATAGGGTGTCTAGCAGCTTAGGCTGATAGATAATGGTAGCTTAGCAAAGCAGCTCAGGCTGAACTAGGAGACGTGTGAAGCTACTACAGTACCACTTAGTGTCATATGCACAATATCATAAGAAAACACAATACACAGTTATACTAAAAATAAAGGTACTTTATTTTTATGACAATATGCCAAAGTATCTTAGAGTGTACCCTCAGTGAGAGGATAGGAAATATACACAAGATATATATACACAATAGCAAAAATATGCAGTATAGTCCTAAAAAACAGTGCAAACAATGTATAGTTACAATAGGATGCAATGGGGAAACATAGGGATAGGGGCAACACAAACCATATACTCCAAAAGTGGAATGTGAACCACGAATGGACCCCAAACCTATGTGACCTTGTAGAGGGTCGCTGGGACTATTAGAAAATAGTGAGAGTTAGCAAAATAACCCACCCCAAGACCCTGAAAAGTGAGTGCAAAGTGCACCAAAGTTCCCCTAAGGACAAAATAGTCGTGTTAGAGGGAGAATGCAAGGAAAACACAAATCAGCAATGCAACAACGATGGATTCCTGTCTGAAGGTACCTGTGGAACAAGGGGACCAAGTCCAAAAGTCACAAGCAGCTCGGAGATGGGCAGATGCCCAAGAAATGCCAGCGGTTGGTGCAAAGAAGCTCTTACTAGGCTGAAGAACTGTGAATACTGCAGGAACGACAAGGGTTAGAGACTTCCCCTTTGGAGGACGGATCCCCCACGCCTTGGAGAGTCGTGCAGAAGTGTTTTCCCGCCGGATGGACGCCAACAAGCCTTGCTACACGCAAATCGTGCGTTTGGCGTTTTTGGACGCTGCTGGGGCCCAGGAGGGACCAGAAGGTCACAAATTGGACCTGCAGAGAGAGGGGACGTCGAGCAAGACAAAGAGCCCTCACTGAAGCAGGTAGCACCCGGAGAAGTGCCAGAAACAGGCACTACGAGGATGCGTGAAACGGTGCTCGCCGAAGTTGCACAAAGGAGTCCCACGTCGCCGGAGACCAACTTAGAAAGTCGTGCAATGCAGGTTAGAGTGTCGTGGACCCAGGCTTGGCTGTGCACACAGGATTTCCGCCGGAAGTGCACAGGGGCCGGAGAAGCTTGCAAAGTCGCGGTTCCCAGCAATGCAGCCCAGCGAGGTGAGGCAAGGACTTACCTCCACCAAACTTGGGCTGAAGAGTCACTGGACTGTGGGGGTCACTTGGACGGTGTCGCTGGATTCGAGGGACCTCGCTCGTCGTGCTGAGAGGAGACCCAAGGGACCGGAGATGCAGCTTTTTGGTGCCTGCGGTTGCAGGGGGAAGATTCCGTCGACCCACAGGAGATTTCTTCGGAGCTTCTGGTGCAGAGAGGAGGCAGACTACCCCCACAGCATGCACAAGCAGGAAAACAGTCGAGAAGGCGGCAGGATCAGCGTTACAGAGTTGCAGTAGTCGTCTTTGCTACTATGTTGCAGGTTTGCAGGCTTCCAGCGCGGTCAGCGGTCGATTCCTTATCAGAAGGTGAAGAGGGAGATGCAGAGGAACTCGGCTGAGCTCATGCATTCGTTATCTAAAGTTTCCCCAGAGACAGAGACCCTAAATAGCCAGAAAAGAGGGTTTGGCTACCTAGGAGAGAGGAAAGGCTACTAACACCTGAAGGAGCCTATCAGCAGGAGTCTCTGACGTCACCTGGTGGCACTGGCCACTCAGAGCAGTCCAGTGTGCCAGCAGCACCTCTGTTTCCAAGATGGCAGAGGTCTGGAGCACACTGGAGGAGCTCTGGACACCTCCCAGGGGAGGTGCAGGTCAGGGGAGTGGTCACTCCCCTTTCCTTTGTCCAGTTTCGCGCCAGAGCAGGGGCTAAGGGGTCCCTGAACCGGTGTAGACTGGCTTATGCAGAATTGGGCACCTCTGTGCCCAACAAAGCATTTCCAGAGGCTGGGGGAGGCTACTCCTCCCCTGCCTTCACACCATTTTCCAAAGGGAGAGGGTGTCACACCCTCTCTCAGAGGAAGTTCTTTGTTCTGCCATCCTGGGCCAGGCCTGGCTGGACCCCAGGAGGGCAGCTGCCTGTCTGAGGGGTTGGCAGCAGCAGCAGCTGCAGTGAAACCCCAGGAAGGGCAGTCTGGCAGTACCAGGGTCTGTGCTACAGACCACTGGGATCATGGAATTGTACCAACAATGCCAGGATGGCATAGAGGGGGCAATTCCATGATCATAGACATGTTACATGGCCATATTCGGAGTTACCATGGTGAAGCTACATATAGGTAGTGACCTATATGTAGTGCACGTGTGTAATGGTGTCCCCGCACTCACAAAGTTCAGTGAATTAGCTCTGAACAATGTGGGGGCACCTTGGCTAGTGCCAGGGTGCCCTCACACTAAGTAACTTTGCACCTAACCTTTACCAGGTAAAGGTTAGACATATAGGTGACTTATAAGTTACTTAAGTGCAGTGTAAAATGGCTGTGAAATAACGTGGACGTTATTTCACTAAGGCTGCAGTGGCAGGCCTGTGTAAGAATTGTCAGAGCTCCCTATGGGTGGCAAAAGAAATGCTGCAGCCCATAGGGATCTCCTGGAACCCCAATACCCTGGGTACCTCAGTACCATAGACTAGGGAATTATAAGGGTGTTCCAGTAAGCCAATGTAAATTGGTAAAAATGGTCACTAGCCTGTCAGTGACAATTTGGAAAGAAATGAGAGAGCATAACCACTGAGGTTCTGGTTAGCAGAGCCTCAGTGAGACAGTTAGGCACCACACAGGGAACATATTCATGCACACCTATGAGCACTGGGGCCCTGTGTGACAGGGTCCCAGTGACACATACATATAGGCCACAAACCTATGAGCACTGGGGTCCTGACCAGCAGGATCCCAGTGACACATAACAACCATACTGAAAACATAGTGTTTTCACTATGAGCACTGAGGCCTGGCTATCAGGATCCCAGTGAGACAGTGAAAACAGTGACAAACACCCTGACATACACTCACAAACAGGCCAAAAGTGGGGGTAACAAGGCTAGAAAGAGGCTACCTTCTCACACAACCCCCCCCCAAACGAAGGACAATAAGGCTAACCTTGGCCAGTTGAGACTATATTGTCTAAGTGGTGATAAGTAGAGAGTAGCTCTGCAATAGACTGGTTACTCCCTTTATCATCCACTATATGGTTACTTCCCTGTGGGGATGTAAACCACCCTGTTTGAAGTTTTTTAGCTAACCAACAATGTGAAGATGTATTTTCAGAGTTTCTATCAGTAAGTTTTAGTTTAGAGCAGTGGGAATTATCCACTGAACCTATTTGTAATGATGGAAATGCCAGACAGGGATGCTGTCTCAGTAAAGCCATAGCTGGACAAAAACTTTGTCCATTTGGCTGGAAGAGAGAACAGGGATGCTGTTTCTCTTGAGTTGGAGCAGGGCAGGGATGCTGTCCTATCAGCTCCACACTAGGGCAGGGATGCTGTCCTAAGTGTTGTGAGGCAGTGCAGAGTTTCTGCACTAAAGTTTCTCTGGGAGGGTTGGAGGGATGCTCCATGTTAACTAAAATGGTGCTCTTTTTCTCACCAATGTTAGTTATCCCACAGAGAGGTACTTCCACCTCAGGGAGTCCAGTTTTGCCAACTGATGATTCCATTGGAACAGGTGCCACCCCAGGAGAGGTTTCTCCCACCACAGGAATGGTATCCTGAATGGTAGGGTGGTTAGGGGATACTGTGATACCCTTTTTACCTGTTGATGGAGAGGGATCCTGAGTTTTCAGGCCTTCTCTCCTTTGCTTTTTCATTTCACTTGAAATGAGAGGGAACAATTCCTCAGGGATGCCCAGCATGGCTGCATGGGCATATAACTCTACATCAGCCCAACCTGAGGCCTCTAGGTCATTACCTAAGAGACAGTCTACAGGTAAGCTAGGTGATACCACCACCTGCTTAGGGCCAGTAACTCCACCCCAACTAAACTGAATTATAGCTAAGGGAAGAAACTTAGTGGAGTTATGGACATCAATAATCTTATACTGTTGTCCAATGATGTGTTGTTCGGGAGGCACTAGGTTTTCAGTCACCAAAGTGAAACTGGCACCTGTGTCCCTGTAGGCCAAGGCCTCAACACCATTTATTGAAACTGTCTGCCTGTACTTATCCATTGTAAGGGGACAAGCAGCCAGTGTGGCAAGGCCAATGCCACTAGGTGTGACAGAAACTGTCTTGGGACTGATTACATCAGTTTCCACTATGGACCCATAAGTGAACCCAACTACACCCTTTGCTTGACTGTTGCCAGCAGTCCCACCACTAGTACCACTACTGCTAGGGGCACTAGAGCTTGATGTATTAGTGGTGGTAGGCTCAGGGCGTTTACCTGGACAGGACTTATCCCCTGGCCTATGGCCTCTGTTTTTACACACAAAGCACCAAGGCTTTTTAATGTGTGCAGGTTGGGAAGAAGAGGAAGAATTTGATTTATCCCCACCCTCTGAAGAGTGTTTAAGATTTGAAGTGGGATCTTTGGTTTTACCCTTATCCCCATGCTTATCTTGAGATTTTTCACCATCTTTCTTCTTATTGCCATCTTTGTCACCCCCTGTATGAACTTTTCTGTTCACCCTTGTTCTGACCCATTTGTCTGCCTTCTTTCCCAATTCTTGGGGAGAGGTCAGATCAGAGTCTACCAGGTACTGGTGCAACAAATCAGACACACAATTATTAAGTATATGCTCTCTCAGGATTGTGTTATACAGGCTTTCATAATCAGTAACTTTACTGCCATGTAACCACCCCTCCAAGGCCTTCACTGAATGGTCAATGAAATCAACCCAGTCTTGTGAAGACTCCTTTTTGGTCTCTCTGAACTTTATCCTGTACTGTTCAGTGGTTAAGCCATAACCATCCAGGAGTGCATTCTTAAGAACTGTAAAATTATTGGCATCACTTTCTTTCACAGTAAGGAGTCTATCCCTACCCTTTCCACTAAATGATAGCCATAGGATAGCAGCCCACTGCCTTTGAGGGACATCCTGTACAACACAGGCCCTCTCAAGTGCAGCAAACCACTTGTTAATGTCATCCCCCTCCTTATAAGGGGGAACTATCTTGTGCAGATTCCTGGAATCATGCTCTTTTGCAGGATGACTATGGGGAATACTGCTGCTGCCACCATGGGTATCTAAACCCATCTTCTGTCTTTCCCTCTCTATTTCTAAAGACTGTCTATCCAAATCCAGCTGTTGCTTCTTGAGCTTCAGTCTGGTTTGCTCCACTCTCAATCTATTGAGCTCCCTTTCTAACAATCTGTCATCAGGGTGGGTGGGAGGGACATTTCTAGATACAGAGGTATGATGGGAATGAACAGAAGGAGACCTGTCCCTTACAAGGGGCACCCTAACAGCTTGGCTACCAGCATAATGTGAGAGCACATCATCAGTATGATGTGATTCAACCTCTGTACCAACTATGCTAGACTGTCTAGTAATGGGCAGGCTGAGAAGTTTCTTTCCTGAACCTTTTCCTGGGGGAGTCCCTGGATCAGATTGAGAACCATTAGCTACTTTTTCTACAGATTGGGCACTTATGGCCTTATCCTGTACTCTAAGCATATTAATTAACAGTTCTAAGGAAGGATTCTTCCCTACACTCAAACCTCTCTCTATGCAGAGACTCCTTGCTCCTTTCCAGCTAAGGTGATCATATGCAAGTTTGGACAGTTCAACTTTTTGGCCTGTGCCAGACATTTTTAGAGAGAGTTAAAGTGATAGACAAAGAGAAAAAAGTTTTCAGAACTTTTTGGAAAGACAGAAAAAACTTTTTAAACTTTTAAGAACTTTTTGAAAGTTTAGAAGTACTTTTCAGCACTTAGAAAAGAGTGAAAAGAGGAAATGCAAAACTTTTTGGCTATGTGTATATACACTGACCTTGTTTTGTATATTTTTCTCTTATGAAAAGTACAATGACAAGAGTGGTAAGTAGTCTCAAAGCACTTATCCCACCACTGCACAACCAATGTAGGAGGCTGGACTGGCTTGTAGTGAGTACCAAGGGGTACTTGCACCTTGCACCAGGCCCAGTTATCCCTTATTAGTGTATAGGGTGTCTAGCAGCTTAGGCTGATAGATAATGGTAGCTTAGCAAAGCAGCTCAGGCTGAACTAGGAGACGTGTGAAGCTACTACAGTACCACTTAGTGTCATATGCACAATATCATAAGAAAACACAATACACAGTTATACTAAAAATAAAGGTACTTTATTTTTATGACAATATGCCAAAGTATCTTAGAGTGTACCCTCAGTGAGAGGATAGGAAATATACACAAGATATATATACACAATAGCAAAAATATGCAGTATAGTCCTAGAAAACAGTGCAAACAATGTATAGTTACAATAGGATGCAATGGGGAAACATAGGGATAGGGGCAACACAAACCATATACTCCAAAAGTGGAATGTGAACCACGAATGGACCCCAAACCTATGTGACCTTGTAGAGGGTCGCTGGGACTATTAGAAAATAGTGAGAGTTAGCAAAATAACCCACCCCAAGACCCTGAAAAGTGAGTGCAAAGTGCACCAAAGTTCCCCTAAGGACAAAATAGTCGTGTTAGAGGGAGAATGCAAGGAAAACACAAATCAGCAATGCAACAACGATGGATTCCTGTCTGAAGGTACCTGTGGAACAAGGGGACCAAGTCCAAAAGTCACAAGCAGCTCGGAGATGGGCAGATGCCCAAGAAATGCCAGCGGTTGGTGCAAAGAAGCTCTTACTAGGCTGAAGAACTGTGAATACTGCAGGAACGACAAGGGTTAGAGACTTCCCCTTTGGGGGACGGATCCCCCACGCCTTGGAGAGTCGTGCAGAAGTGTTTTCCCGCCGGATGGACGCCAACAAGCCTTGCTACACGCAAATCGTGCGTTTGGCGTTTTTGGACACTGCTGGGGCCCAGGAGGGACCAGAAGGTCACAAATTGGACCTGCAGAGAGAGGGGACGTCGAGCAAGACAAAGAGCCCTCACTGAAGCAGGTAGCACCCGGAGAAGTGCCAGAAACAGGCACTACGAGGATGCGTGAAACGGTGCTCGCCGAAGTTGCACAAAGGAGTCCCACGTCGCCGGAGACCAACTTAGAAAGTCGTGCAATGCAGGTTAGAGTGCCGTGGACCCAGGCTTGGCTGTGCACACAGGATTTCCGCCGGAAGTGCACAGGGGCCGGAGAAGCTTGCAAAGTCGCGGTTCCCAGCAATGCAGCCCAGCGAGGTGAGGCAAGGACTTACCTCCACCAAACTTGGGCTGAAGAGTCACTGGACTGTGGGGGTCACTTGGACGGTGTCGCTGGATTCGAGGGACCTCGCTCGTCGTGCTGAGAGGAGACCCAAGGGACCGGAGATGCAGCTTTTTGGTGCCTGCGGTTGCAGGGGGAAGATTCCGTCGACCCACGGGAGATTTCTTCGGAGCTTCTGGTGCAGAGAGGAGGCAGACTACCCCCACAGCATGCACAAGCAGGAAAACAGTCGAGAAGGCGGCAGGATCAGCGTTACAGAGTTGCAGTAGTCGTCTTTGCTACTATGTTGCAGGTTTGCAGGCTTCCAGCGCGGTCAGCGGTCGATTCCTTATCAGAAGGTGAAGAGGGAGATGCAGAGGAACTCGGCTGAGCTCATGCATTCGTTATCTAAAGTTTCCCCAGAGACAGAGACCCTAAATAGCCAGAAAAGAGGGTTTGGCTACCTAGGAGAGAGGAAAGGCTACTAACACCTGAAGGAGCCTATCAGCAGGAGTCTCTGACGTCACCTGGTGGCACTGGCCACTCAGAGCAGTCCAGTGTGCCAGCAGCACCTCTGTTTCCAAGATGGCAGAGGTCTGGAGCACACTGGAGGAGCTCTGGACACCTCCCAGGGGAGGTGCAGGTCAGGGGAGTGGTCACTCCCCTTTCCTTTGTCCAGTTTCGCGCCAGAGCAGGGGCTAAGGGGTCCCTGAACCGGTGTAGACTGGCTTATGCAGAATTGGGCACCTCTGTGCCCAACAAAGCATTTCCAGAGGCTGGGGGAGGCTACTCCTCCCCTGCCTTCACACCATTTTCCAAAGGGAGAGGGTGTCACACCCTCTCTCAGAGGAAGTTCTTTGTTCTGCCATCCTGGGCCAGGCCTGGCTGGACCCCAGGAGGGCAGCTGCCTGTCTGAGGGGTTGGCAGCAGCAGCAGCTGCAGTGAAACCCCAGGAAGGGCAGTCTGGCAGTACCAGGGTCTGTGCTACAGACCACTGGGATCATGGAATTGTACCAACAATGCCAGGATGGCATAGAGGGGGCAATTCCATGATCATAGACATGTTACATGGCCATATTCGGAGTTACCATGGTGAAGCTACATATAGGTAGTGACCTATATGTAGTGCACGTGTGTAATGGTGTCCCCGCACTCACAAAGTTCAGTGAATTAGCTCTGAACAATGTGGGGGCACCTTGGCTAGTGCCAGGGTGCCCTCACACTAAGTAACTTTGCACCTAACCTTTACCAGGTAAAGGTTAGACATATAGGTGACTTATAAGTTACTTAAGTGCAGTGTAAAATGGCTGTGAAATAACGTGGACGTTATTTCACTAAGGCTGCAGTGGCAGGCCTGTGTAAGAATTGTCAGAGCTCCCTATGGGTGGCAAAAGAAATGCTGCAGCCCATAGGGATCTCCTGGAACCCCAATACCCTGGGTACCTCAGTACCATAGACTAGGGAATTATAAGGGTGTTCCAGTAAGCCAATGTAAATTGGTAAAAATGGTCACTAGCCTGTCAGTGACAATTTGGAAAGAAATGAGAGAGCATAACCACTGAGGTTCTGGTTAGCAGAGCCTCAGTGAGACAGTTAGGCACCACACAGGGAACATATTCATGCACACCTATGAGCACTGGGGCCCTGTGTGACAGGGTCCCAGTGACACATACATATAGGCCACAAACCTATGAGCACTGGGGTCCTGACCAGCAGGATCCCAGTGACACATAACAACCATACTGAAAACATAGTGTTTTCACTATGAGCACTGAGGCCTGGCTATCAGGATCCCAGTGAGACAGTGAAAACAGTGACAAACACCCTGACATACACTCACAAACAGGCCAAAAGTGGGGGTAACAAGGCTAGAAAGAGGCTACCTTCTCACACCATCACACCCCGCTCACATGCAGTCACCACCCCCACTACCATTCACACGTCCCCTGTGTCCTCTCCCAGTGTGTCTGTGACGCCACCTCCCAAGATACACAAATGCAGGCACACACCCACCAAACTGCCATCCACCTCACGACAGCCTCCAACGCATGCACCTTCAGCCAAAGTCACCAAACGAACACCTCCTACAACCACAACCTCTTCCTCCACTCCCAAACCCCCTTCAGCTACCCGTCTCAGGGGCATATTTATACTCCGTTTGCGCCGATTGTGCGTCAAAACATTTGACGCACAATCAGCGCAAACGTTGCCCCATATTTAAACTCTGACGCCCGAGCCCGCGGACGACAAAATTCCGCCGTGTGCGTCATTTCTTGGATGCAGCAACCCGCCCTGCATTAATGATATGCAGGGTAGGCGTTCCCGTCCCAAAAACGACGCAAACGGCCATGCGTCGTATTTATGCTTCCGGGCAAAAATGACTCTCGGCCGGGAGGTGGAGCAAAAAGATGACGCACAGCCCGATTTGCGTCAAAATTTAACGCCTGGGTCAGGGCAGGCGTTAAAATTGGGCAAACACACCTGTATTTAATCAGAACACACAGAACAAACAGCAGAGCAGCAGAGCAGCAGAGCAGCAACAGGGAGACATGGAGGTGATTTTTATCCAGCGTGCACTCAGACGCAGAGCCCAGCAGCAACAACAAAAGCTACAACAACACCAGCAGGGACCCCAAAGGCAGCGCAGAAGGCAAGGGAGGATATTCCGCCCAAGAACAACCCTGCATGGCCTCAGGGAACACAACATCATACAGAGGTACCGGTTGAACTGGCAGGCCATTCAGCTGCTGCTGCACAACATTGAACCACAGTTGGCCCCCACTTTAGTGACACCCCGCACCATCCCAACAGAAACAAAGCTGCTTGCCGTACTTCACCTGCTGGCAAGTGGCTCATTTCAAACAACTGGTGCCCTGGTTGGCGGAATATCACAACCATCATTCTCCGCATTTCTGCCAAAAGTACTGGATGCCATCATTCGCCTGACACCCCGCCACATCTGCTTCCCTAACACACTGCAGAAGCAGCAGGAAACAAAACAGGGGTTCTACCTCATCAGTGGCTTCCCACACGTCCTTGGTGCAATCGACTGCACACACGTACGCCTTGTGCCACCTGCTGCAACAGAACACCTCTACCACAACAGGAAGCACACACATTCAATCAACGTGCAGGCCATAGTCGATCACCAGGGATTGATCAACAACATCGTGGCTAAATATCCTGGGAGTGTACATGACTCATTCATCTTCCGTCACTGCACCATCAACCAACACTTCCAGGAGGGACGGTATGGCAATGGACTACTTGTTGGTAAGTACAGAAACCTACTTATATACACACTGCACAGCAACCCTCTAGGACACACAACACATACACCACAACAGCAACATCTAGACAGGAACACACTGAGGTCCTTACATCACTAGCCATGTTTCTTAAGTCACCATTGAACCTGTCACACATTGGAATTTACTGTACAGCCTAATGTGAAGACATTAATGAGTGTGCTTGCCTAAATGTCACCTTGTAAATTGTAAGTGTCACAATGACCTTTACATTAATACATTGCATAAGTTTAAAGGTATGTGATGTACAGGATACTTTGATATGAACGTGTTAACAACATTTCCAAATTTAAATGTGCATGGAACTATCATCTCACCCTCAGTGAAGACACACGGACACCTGTATCACAAGTCACAATGCTAGGGAGGGCACACTGTACTGCAAATCCCAAAACATACTGCTGACAAATGGTTAGCAGACAAACACTTGCTCAGCCAAGGAAACAACACAATGCAGATGGTATAGCCTACAAGTATAGGATGTCACATTAGTACACAAAAGAGTCACAGACAGCACAAGACAACTACTGCCATTAAAGATCTTTTCAATAGTGCCAGCTACATCTACATGATCCCATTCTGTGTTTTTCTTTCAGCTGATCAGGGGTATGGCATCCAGCCATGGCTAATGACACCATTTGGGAACCCAAGTACTGCTGCAGAGCGGGCATACAACGACGCCCATAAGAGGACATGCAGCATTGTTGAGCGGACCTTTGGGATCCTCAAGTCAAGGTTCCGCTGCCTTGACATCACTGGCGGTAGCCTACTATATTCCCCAGAGATGGTCTGTAGGATCATACTCACATGTGCAATATTGCACAACATTTGTGTAAAAAGGAACATTCCCCTCCTCGAACCAGACCCATACATGCCTGAAGACGACGAAGAGAAGGATGGTGGCCTGCAACAGGAGGGGGAACAACCAAACACGGCTGCTGGAGTGTGTAGGCGCCAACACATTGTAAATAATTTCTTTTCATAATTATCACCATCACCACTTAATGCACTATTGTAAATAAACACTGATAACAAACACCACATCATGGTTTGGCCTATTCATTTTTGCCCACCTTTAGCTTGAAATATCTGAAGAAGAATGTCGTCTCATTGAGCAATAATGATATAACAATCATGACACAAAAAAATACACCACAAATGTAATGGCCACCATACAATGGTCAAATACACACACAATGTAAATGACAGACATCCTGTACAGTTCACCTTTGAAGGGCAATAGCTGAGGACCACACATATGACTCACATACATGTAGTAAACATAAATCATCGCAGCAGATGGCACACAACTAAAACACCATTACTCAACTAGGGGAAAACAGGCCTCATACATCAGGCAGTTCACATGCTAATGCTTCAGGAACAGGAATGTATTACTAGACTCTTGCCAACAGTAATTCCAACTACATACTATCATTGCAATGACTATCTGTCACTAGAGTTACACATAAGCAGAACATACACAGCACAAGTGCTACACCTATGACAAGCATCCAGCACATCACATCCCATCTACATGTCAGCCCTTTTCTAAAAACATTACACACACTTGCAGCTGCTCACACCCCACCTGTCTGAAGAGGTCCCTGGAATGCCGATTTGTGTACACTGAGATTCCCTCATCTACACACACACACTCACAAGAGTCATCCAGTGTGCCACACCCTTTCCTATGCCTACCATTGTCATAGTACCATCTCACTGCATGGAACTCAGCTCATATAATACACTGGCCTTGAGTTTATAAACCCTGGTATCACCTGTAGATTGATTCTTCTGTGAAAGGTACTGTAGGCTATTTATCAGCAAATCCCATCTGACAGGACTAGTGAGACACAGATGGAGGCCACACCAGTGATCCCCTCCATGCACACCACCCAAATGTACATGCTCCGTCCCTGCTGATGCCTCCTACTGCATACATGTTGGAAGTTGAGCTATTACATCATTAAGCTTTGACACTAATGTTGCCGTAGAAAACTTTATCAGGGTTTATGTGTCACCTTCAAAACAACACAGGACATACACAGTGTGACATCTCAACTGTCTACTGCTCCCTCTGACCAGTCCTAGTCAGATCACTTGATCATGTAATTACTGAAAGAACTTGCTCCTGATTGACCCAGCATCCTGTCAGCCTGACTGGCACCTGTCCGTGGGTCACTCTACAGATACCTGGGGTCCACCTATGGACCACACGTGCTGTCCAAAACCTCTTGTACCTCAGACACTAATTTGTCATTAGCCTCATCAATGTATACTCAAATACATAGTATTGCATCATCTGACTGTTATTTGCATCCGATTTGTGACAGTGCCCTTGAATAGCCAAATCTTGGCCCTTCCATTGTCTGGCCCTCATTAATGCCTAAACTACAAAGTGTGACAGTGGACCTGGACCATAGTGTATGATGGTGTAAATGGCCTCCATCAAAACCAGCAACCTCAGATAATGTCCATGAAAAGTCAACACATATGAGGACCCTGACTGTTCAAACGCTGAGTAACATTGTTCAAATGATAAAGATGAGTCGTGTGTGTTGAATACCAGCCATTTACTTCTGCACAGAGGCTATGATGTTTCCTGATACATTACCATCCACAGAGGCCAACTGGAGTACAAATGTTGCAATGACACATGCCGGATCCAGACACCTGAGACATTCTCTCACTCAGCACACCAAGGTTGCCCAGTTGAAAGTCTCATGACACGTTTTCAGTGACAGAGTGGGACCATCCATGTGTAGGTAACCATGTCCTCAATGGCTTCTCTCAAATTTTGCTACAAACAATACCCAATAGAAACAAGATTAGCTGCCACTAACTCATGAGGAGATCTGGAAGTTACAGTGACAACATACACCCTGACAGTTGATACTGGATCAATATTGGACCACACACATGTACATGTATCATCCAATCAACAAAATATTTGCAAGCAGCCGATCACAGTAGTGTCCCAGTTGTAACCTAGCAGGAAGAATTAAACATCCCACTAAACCAGGTAATGCATAAAGGGCCACATACATCAACAACCTATTTGCTATCAAGACATGAGGAATGTTGTGATTTTGCAAAAAATTTCAATGCAAAATGGTATTTCAGATTTCTCCAAAAAATCAATAGGGCAAACGTAAAATGGGCAAATGGGATTACAGAATGGCAAACAGTGAATCATACCCTATTTGCTTCCATGAGCCTGCTGCTGAAGGTTTAGCATTACTGAATTTGGGAAACCCTTGGATAAATTTGCAAGTCTGGAAGAGCAAACCCTAGGGTGCTGGGGGCCTAAGTCCACCTCTACTGCCCCCCAAATAGACATTATTTATGCACATGTGAAGCACACACATGCATAAGGCGCATGTGTGCCCTACATGTCAAAAGTAAAACACATTTAAGATACATTAACTCGTAATTAGGACATGGTTACCCCCTTAAAAACTGTAGGCGACAATTGCACTACCTATTTGGCCTTTATATAATTTTGATTACCGTGATAAATGTGGACACATTTTTGCTAAGGAATACATCCTGGTATCCCATTCATATTTTGAAAATAGCCATCAGCAATTACCCACATATGTGTACAATTATGAGTAATATCCATTCTGACCAATCATTACTATTGCACTGTGAATACCTTCTATACATCCTATAAGGGACATTTGCCATAGCTAACCCCAAATGTGTATCACTTAGCACCGTTTGGTCATGACAAAATTAATTTCACAATTTGACAAATGAAAGACATATTTGTCATAATGCGTCATATTTCCACGCATACAGCTTGTGCATCATAATTTTTGACACACAGGAGTGCAGATAATGCAGAGTCAAAAAATTATTTAAAAAATAGATATCATAATATCCTGCATAACATGGCCTCCATTTTTTTCCATAATGCGTCATATTTCCACGCATACAGCTTGTGCGTCATAATTTTTGACGCACAGGAGTGCAGATAATGCTGAGTCAAAAATATTTTTCATAGTTAGATATCATATTTTCCAGGGGCTTAATTTTCAACTCTAGAACTGTAAAATAAGCCTCAAACAAATATAATAGACCAATGAAGAATTTTTTTTTGACTCTGCATTATGTGCACTTCTATGCGTCAAAAAATATGACGCACAAGGTGTATGCGTGAAAAAATGACGCATAGCGGGGAAAAAATGGCGGCCATTTTATGCAGGATGTGATGTAATAGGATATCCTGTTTACAGAATCTGTACAGTGGGTGTACTTTCACTTTGCAGTCTCAGATTATTCTAGACTGTGTGGCTGTGTGGAAAGTGTTGTCCTGTGTATTAGTGCTTTTGTGTCCAGTGTACCTTCTCAATTGTGCTTTTGTCATCATTGTCTTGTTGTTGAATACTGTCTGAGTCTGTGTTGTATTATTTTTCCAAGTCCAGTGTTTTATTGTCTGTGGGAGTCTGTTGTGGGTACTGTAATATAGGGGTTAGTTGGGCTCTTCTTCTTAAGTTTTCTTTGTATTTCACCACTCTACCTTTCCCCATTTCCCCCTTTTCCTTTTTCTACAACTTTCTCCCCTTTGTCAGTGCTGACATGTCTGGTAGGCCACAGCTTTCCAGGATGGGTGAGGAGCAATTGGGGGGATTTATATGGCTTGTTTGCCATTTCCTCCCACTCATGCTGGAGGCTGGTGGTAGGGTGATACAGGGGTATCACACGGAGGCCCGTAAAGTCCGGTGGGGGAAGGTGCGCCATCACTTGGTCCGTGTATATGGTAGCCTAAGGAATGAACATCAACTGAAGCACCGCTGGGCTGATCTGATATCAAGGGAGCAAGATTTGCTGGACCACCTGGGAATCAGGATTGGTGGCCATGTTGGTGAGTACAGATCAATTACATGTGCACAATTTAAAGCTGTGTGGCAACATGTGATGATTGTTACCCAATCTGCCAGATAAGTAGCTGACTGTGTGTAATGCTAGGGATACCTACTGGGTAATTGATGCACAATGTGAAGGAAGACAAATGCTAGCAATCAGGTAGCTCATGTTTTTTACACATACCGGTTGCCTGTAGCAGTATGTAATGTAGTGCTGCCTTTGTGTCAGACAAGCAACACATTAATGACTCAATTAGGACTGTACAGGTCACAATAGCCAGTGAAAAATGGATGTTGAAATATCATACCTACATATGTAGACGCCATAGCTAGACTGACATTTGTAAACCCTACATGATGCTATAAATGAGTGCTGCCTTCACGTCAATTGAAGTTAGCAATGTTGTCCACACATATGTCACATGTGTGTCTGGTTGGTGTGTATGGAAAATGACCACATAGGCTGTTTGAGTTTGAGAGGTCATGCAGTCCTCAAGTAACCAGCTTTTGGATGTCTCTCTTGGATGCACATGATGAGATGAATGCACCCCTATATTGTTGTGGCATACTAATGGGGGTGCATCTTTGCCACCACATGACTGTCCAGGCCACTGCATGTGTGTAGTAGGGTGTGTAACTGTAGCAGGAGACTCATCCAATGTAAATGTTGCTCATGAATAATTCCATGCAGTATGAGCATGTGTGAAAGTGTTTCATTACTCATGTCATATTCTCACATTGTCTTTGTAATTGCAATTGTTTGTCAGTACACGGATTCTGAGTATATTCTTCCTTCCATGCTTTACAGGTGGACCTGCACCGTACACAGTGGGAGAGGTGGCTCATTTTGAGGACCCTGACACCTACAGTGAGTGTTGCATGTGTGCTATTTTTAATGTTTGCTAGTGATGCATGATGGACTACTGCGTGTTCAACAGAATTCAAGGTTTGATGCGCTGCCCATTCATTAGTATTGTTCCATTAGTGGGATTTCAGTTATCACTTCATTTTGAGTTGACCTATGCTTATCCAGTTCTCAGATTTTGGGTCTGTAGGCAATTCCAGTAGGGCCCGCTATGGGGAATGGGGTGAGTCATGTGGAATACACTGGTTAATGTAAGAGTTGCTCTGGGACTTGTCTCGGACTGAGTCTGCATTTCAGACTGACATTCTCCCAGATAGCTTCTGCAAAAGGCTTGTCTGAAATCTGCTGCTTCCCTAGTTAACGATGGACTGAGTACACTGTAGGTTGGATCTTCCGGGGGCATGTACTTCCACAAGTTGTACTAGAAGTGTGTGGGACTAGAGTGCAATGGCCTAGGTGTACATTCTACTCATGATCATGGGTGTCCTTGCTCCTCTGTGTCTGTAGAAAAATATGCCTCACTGGTAGTATGTGATGTTGGCCTAAGTCAGTACATTTTGACATGTGTTGACCTTGGATAGGACAAGGTTTAGCTGACTCCAATTTGTTGATAGCCCTTCACTGGTGGTGTGTGTGGAGGCAAAAACTTGTTGAGCTTTCTATACACTCCTGGGTGTGCATTGATTATGGGATTGTTGGATGTTCTTCCCCCCCCCCTCAAAGACTGCCATGTGTTTGGGAATAGGGTACCTAGGACTGTAGAAACCAGTATGTTACTCATACTTGTGACCATTTGAAACTTTGTTTTGAACCTAGTGTACACACTCGGTTATGGTACATGAGATCTGTACTAGCAAATCCAATTACAAATCGCAGATATTGAGGGTTGTGATTGTTATCACATACACTGACATATGTAGTCAAGGCAATAGGCGGAGGAGGTGCAGCCATAATGTCAGCTGCATTACTAATTATTTTGATGAGAAGTTTAGGCTGATGTCACCCATCATGTATAGACATGTATATGCTAGGTGTGAGACGCCCTTTGTATGCAGGCTTCCCATGTACTTCCTCTGAGACTTTCAATGATCTATGTGGTGATATGAGCTGTTACAACTACAGTAAAAGTAATTTCCAATTGACCCATTGTGCTATTCCACCCAATGCATTTCCTATGGTAAATAGTTGCCCTTTCTCTTCACAGCTGCAAACATGAGTGCCGCACAGAGGCATGATTTTGAAAGGCAGGCCATGAGATACTGGCACATCCTGCAGGTGCAGTCGGGGTTCCGACGGATGGCCCGAAAATACCAGGCGGATCGGGCCTCCGGAGCATGGTGGGCCTCACCACAGGGTGGCCCAACGTTGCCCACTACAGCCACCACCACCACAACCACCAGTTCTCCCCAAGTGGCCCCAGCGGGAAAAAATGGCAGCCATAGCGGGAAAAAAATGGTGGCCATTTTATGCAGGATGTGATGTAATAGGATATCCTGTTTACAGAATCTGTACAGTGGGTGTACTTTCACTTTCACTTTGCAGTCTCAGATTATTCTAGACTGTGTGGCTGTGTGGAAAGTGTTGTCCTGTGTATTAGTGCTTTTGTGTCCAGTGTACCTTCTCAATTGTGCTTTTGTCATCATTGTCTTGTTGAATACTGTCTGAGTCTGTGTTGTATTATTTTGTCAAGTCCAGTGTTTTATTTATTGTCTGTGGGAGTCTGTTGTGGGTACTGTAATATAGGGGTTAGTTGGGCTATTCTTCTTAAGTTTTCTTTGTATTTCACCACTCTACCTTTCCCCATTTCCCCCTTTAACTTTTTCTACAACTTTTTCCCCTTTGTCAGTGCTGACATGTTTGGTAGGCCACGGCTTTCCAGGATGGGTGAGGAGGAATTGGGGGGATTTATATGGCTTGTTTGCCATTTCCTCCCACTCATGCTGGAGGCTGGGGGTAGGGTGATACAGGGGTATCACACGGAGCCCCGTAAAGTCCGGTGGGGGAAGGTGCGCCATCACTTGGTCTGTGTATATGGTAGCCTAAGGAATGAACATCAACTGAAGCACCGCTGGACTGATCTGATATCCAGGGAGCAAGATCTGCTGGACCACCTGGGAATCAGGATTGGTGGCCATGTTGGTGAGTACAGATCAATTACATGTGCACAATTTAAAGCTGTGTGGCGACATGTGATGATTGTTACCCAATCTGCCAGATAAGTAGCTGACTGTGTGTAATGCTAGGGATACCTACTGGGTAATTGATGCACAATGTGAAGGAAGACAAATGCTAGCAGTCAGGTAGCTCATGTTTTTTACACATACCGGTTGCCTGTAGCAGTATGTAATGTAGTGCTGCCTTTGTGTCAGACAAGCAACACATTAATTACTCAATTAGGACTGTACAGGTCACAATAGCCAGTGAAAAATGGATGTTGAAATATCATACCTACATATGTAGACGCCATAGCTAGACTGACATTTGTAAACCCTACATGATGCTATAAATGAGTGCTGCCTTCACGTCAATTGAAGTTAGCAATGTTGTCCACACATATGTCACATGTGTGTCTGGTTGGTGTGTATGGAAAATGACCACATAGGCTGTTTGAGTTTGAGAGGTCATGCAGTCCTCAAGTAACCAGCTTTTGGATGTCTCTCTTGGATGCACATGATGAGATGAATGCACCCCTATATTGTTGTGGCATACTAATGGAGGTGCATCTTTGCCACCACATGACTGTCCAGGCCACTGCATGTGTGTAGTAGGGTGTGTAACTGTAGCAGGAGACTCATCCAATGTAAATGTTGCTCATGAATAATTCCATGCAGTATGAGCATGTGTGAAAGTGTTTCATTACTCATGTCATATTCTCACATTGTCTTTGTAATTGCAATTGTTTGTCAGTGCACGGATTCTGAGTATATTCTTCCTTCCATGCTTTACAGGTGGACCTGCACCGTACACAGTGGGAGAGGTGGCTCATTTTGAAGACCCCGACACCTACAGTGAGTGTTGCATGTGTGCTATTTTTAATGTTTGCTGGTGATGCATGATGGACTACTGTGTGTTCAACAGAATTCAAGGTTTGATGCGCTGCCCATTCATTAGTATTGTTCCATTAGTGGGATTTCAGTTATCACTTCATTTTGAGTTGACCTATGCTTATCCAGTTCTCAGATTTTGGGTCTGTAGGCCATTCCAGTAGGGCCCGCAATGGGGAATGGGGTGAGTCATGTGGAATACACTGGTTAATGTAAGAGTTGCTCTGGGACTTGTCTCGGACTGAGTCTGCATTTCAGACTGACATTCTCCCAGATAGCTTCTGCAAAAGGCTTGCCTGAAATCTGCTGCTTCCCTAGTTAACGATGGACTGAGTACACTGTAGGTTGGATCTTCCGGGGGCATGTACTTCCACAAGTTGTACTAGAAGTGTGTGGGACTAGAGTGCAATCATTCTACTCATGATCATGGGTGTTCTTGCTCCTCTGTGTCTGTAGAAAAATATGCCTCACTGGTAGTATGTGATGTTGGCCTAAGTCAGTACATTTTGACATGTGTTGACCTTGGATAGGACAAGGTTTAGCTGACTCCAATTTGTTGATAGCCCTTCACTGGTGGTGTGTGTGGAGGCAAAAACTTGTTGAGCTTTCTATACACTCCTGGGTGTGCATTGATTATGGGATTGTTGGATGTTCTCCCCCCCCCCTCAAAGACTGCCATGTGTTTGGGAATAGGGTACCTAGGACTGTAGCAACTAGTATGTTACTCATACTTGTGACCATTTGAAACTTTGTTTTGAACCTAGTGTACACACTCGGTTATGGCACATGAGTTCTATACTAGCAAATCCAATTACTAATCGCAGATATTGAGGGTTGTGATTGTTATCACATACACTGACATATGTAGTCAAGGCAATAGGCGGAGGAGGTGCAGCCATAATGTCAGCTGCATTACTAATTATTTTGATGAGAAGTTTAGGCTGATGTCACCCATCATGTATAGACATGTATATGCTAGGTGTGAGACGCCCTTTGTATGCAGGCTTCCCATGTACTTCCTCTGAGACTTTCAATGATCTATGTGGTGATATGAGCTGTTACAACTACAGTAAAAGTAATTTCCAATTGACCCATTGTGCTATTCCACCCAATGCATTTCCTATGGTAAATAGTTGCCCTTTCTCTTCACAGCTGCAAACATTAGTGCCGCACAGAGGCATGATTTTGAAAGGCGAGCCATGAGATACCGGCACATCCTGCAGGTGCAGTCGGGGTTCCGACGGATGGCCCGAAAATACCAGGCGGATCGGGCCTCCGGAGCATGGTGGGCCTCACCACAGGGTGGCCCAACGTTGCCCACTACAGCCACCACCACCACAACCACCAGTTCTCCCCAAGTGGCCCCAGCAACGGCGGGGACAGTTGTCCCTGCCTCTGCAGCACGACCTGGACCCAGCAATTTCAGAGCTGCTGGACAGTCCAGTGTGCTACAAACAACTCCCACACAGAGCACCTCTGCCAGCACACAGACAGCAGCAGCACCTCCAATTAACCCTGCAGCATTCCAGGCTTTAGACCGCAAAATGGACAAGTTCATTCGGAAGGTGGACAAGCTGAGCCAGGATGTGGCATACATAAAGAAGCGGGTCAGGTCCATCAGGCGGACCCTACGGAGGGCCAACCTCTAGGACTTATATGGTCTATTTTAATTTATCCCTCCCCTCTCTCCTCTTTCCTTTTTATCATGATAGGTGGGTTTTGGGGATTAGTGTTAGGTTAGTATAGGTTGTTAGCTTAGTTAGTGTTAGGGAGGAGGGTGGGGGGTCCTTATTCTTTCTATTTTTCATTTTTGAGTGTGTGGGTGGGTGGGTGGGGGTCAATGTTGGGATTCCTGTCTGTTTAGTAAAAAAAAAATATATAATTTTTTTAATAAAAAAAACAAAACAAAATATATGATTGTTTAGGATAGTATAGTATGTGTGTAGGTTAGTATGTGTTGTCCTGCATGTGTCCTGTCTCATAATGGTGGGTGGGGGGTTGATGTTTATATGTGTAGAGTAGGTTTAGCTTAGGTTAGTTAGGGAAAGTTTTGGGTTAGGAGTAGTTAGATTAGATTAGTGTACATATGACTTTTCCCTTAGTTGCCTCTGGTGTGAATACTTATGAATAAATATATAGTTAACCCTTTGCATTATGTGTTAACTGCTACTTGTTCATGGCCTTGACATCAGTGTAGGTGATTGTTGTTCTATGACATTTGTGTCCTATGCTACACACCGAAGAAAAAAGAGGTTTAAAATGGCAGCTACCCCTGTGCTAACTTGGTAAGTATCCACCATTTGATAGAACCACCATTTGTAGTTTACATGGATCACAAAGGATTTGTGTTGATGAGTATGTTTTCTACATCACAAAGTGTGCTTCCAGACTTGGTATTGTGGGTAATTTATTAGGTCAGACTGCAGTGTGATGTTCAGGGACCTGTAGATGAGGTGTAGTTCACACTCTTGTCTTCTTGTCTTCATTACTGACATAGATCATGTGTGCAAAAATTCAGCATGACTTCCCTTCATGGAAGTATACTCAGAAAGGGTGATTGATGCTGTGTTTAGTTGTGTTTGCTTAGATTAGACTGCATAATTTAATGTTTTAGTATTGCATGGTTCCCACATTTATCAGCCACCATTAGTTGACTTTGATTGCTATTGATGGAGCATTATTCTGTCCAACACAGCATGATTGTGAGTTATTCTCCTCAGGATGGTCAGGCTATGATGCAACCCTGGCCACTGCACAGATGTATCAGACTACATGATGTCAGGACAGTTGTATTGACAAGCTACATGGTTGTCACACAGGCACTTTTGAGTTATCTACTGCACAGTTGATGTGTCAAATTACACAGAGACATATTAGGTGTGCAAGTGCTATTTATTGATAGGTGCTGTAGTGCAAAATGTACATTGTCCATGTTTGCTGAGTCCGTTCTAGTGCATTCTTACATGGTGATCCTACAGAAGGGGTGTGGATGATGCTCCTGACATGCTGGGGTGATGTTACAGACAGTGCAGAGGGACAGGATTTGCCGATTAGTAGGAGAGAGACATTCACTGGCAATGCTGACAAGTCATACAGTGGTTAGCAGAACAGTCATTGAGTATAGTTGTAGTGAGACTGGCATTTGACAAAACGTAGGACCTTGGTCAAAGTAGGCCATGGTGCAGGGACTAGTGCTTCCGGGTACTCTTCCGTGTGAATGTGATCTGTTCCATGTCTTCTTCTTCTGATGTGTGTGTTGCCTGCTTTGTCCTTGTTGTTGTTGGTTGTGAAGGGGCAACACACACCTCAGTGTTAGAAGACGTGGAGTCAGACATCCCGGTGGCTGCTCCCTGTGAAGGTCTTAAGGGCAGTACTGCAGCAAGGAGGGCCTGCTGGTTTTTGAGAATAGCAGCTACATCACGATGGTAGGCAGCCAGGTCGGCCCTGAGGGAGTCATGATTGCATTTGTGCATGCAGTGTAAAGTTTGGGGTGCGAGGTGTTGTGGCAACTCCCTAATTGCAGTGGTGAATTCCTTTAAAGTTTCTTGTAGTCCTTGCAGTATGGATGCTAGGGCTTGCATAGCTGCTGCCTGATCTGCAGATGACATCATGCATGAGCGCACCCCCTCAAGGCTGGCTGCCATATTTTGCATCCCCACCCGCACCTCCTTGGCCAGCTCCCGCTGTACTCCAACTACAGTTTCTTCAAAGCTGGTGCCAGTGTCGTCAGAGTCCTCAGCTGTGTAGGAGCTGGCAGGTCTTGCAATTGGGGTGGTGGGTGGTTCTTCTGTGATGGCTGCTTGTTCTGTGCTCCTCCTTGTGACTGAAGGTGGGGTCTGGAAGGTTTCAAGGACCTTTTGGATGGTCTCCTGGGGAATGTTTATGGGCTCGTCATTCATGTCATCAGGGAAATCTGGGACAGGCATATCGGCAGGAGATCCACGTTCCTCTGCAATGAAACAGGGTACAATTAGTGTGTCTGTGTTGTGACAATTTTGACGTAACATGCTAGCCTTTTGATGAATTTACTTTGTGATCTTGTTTGGTATTGGTATCTGCTGTCCTTCATATGGGCATTGTTATAGGCCTATGGCCCACCTGTGTGTCACATCTATGATATTGAGTTATCAGACTTGTCTGCCTAATCGCCTCTAGGTGTTGCTTTGTACCAAATAGGGAATAGCCATCTTTTTGTCCTACTCGACCCTCCGTGTATATCTATTCTTATGGTGAGACCTTTCACTGGCTGTGGGTGTTCTGATTACCCTGGCAGCACACTTGCCTCTCAGGACCTGCCCCAATCCCTGATTGTTCACATTGACTTAATTGTAATTGACATGTGGTATATCCTATGCATGGCAATGTTATGATGTGATATGGATGTAGACATTGTTAATGTGTCCTGCTGATGTTGGGTAATGTGTGTTTAATTGGATTGCCCTGTTTATTGTATCAATGTCCTATTTGGTCCTCTGACTGTGCAGGTGTATTTAAGTGACCAGTTGCATGTGTCCCCTCCTCAATGCTGTTGTCTGAGCAGTATGACATTTGTGATGTTGCCTTGTTAGCCAGGCACGGGAAGGACCCTGACATATGCAGCATGGGTGTGTCCTTAGTGCTGTGTCGCTCCTATTGCTGTTTACTTTGGCTGATGTATGTGACAACTATGGGCATTGATATATGAGTGTACTGGGGCCTTTGTCTTGTTTCAGGAGATTGTTGCAGATGTCATCCTCACCCCCTAATTTAGGTATGTATGTTCCATGGGGAGGTTACTGCCATTGGCTACTATAGCTGCACAGAGATCAGAGGTGTTAGTGTCAACTGTTGTTGCAGTTACATTGCAGTTGTTGTTTTGGCTAGTGGATTGCTGATAGGGCCCTAGTTAATGTAGGAGATATTTTGGCTGACGAGTGCCAGGATGTAAGTTTGACGTAGTGGCCTTCCCTCCTGTCGAGGCTTTCCATTAGCTCCATTGTTGTCATGACAGGATGCCCCCATGGGACTGTTGTTGGTGTTGTGTTATGTTGTGCCCCAGCTTCTGTATGTGCAGGGCATTCCCCCCCTGCTGTGCCCCTTTACCCATGCCACTCCATGTATATGCTGACCTACATGCAATGTGTAGTAGGTATTTCCCCCCCCTGCTTACAGTCAACATTATTGCATTATAATTCCCCATGCGACTTACCCAGCATGTGCGTTGTCTCGTGGTAGTCTGCACTGTCCTGTCCTTGAATCCCTGTGACGATCTCCTCAGGGATGACGGCTGCGACCATCTCCTCCATGTAGTCCAGGGCCTCCTGGTGTGCTGGAATCCCCCCTCCAGTCTGCAGTGCTGCCTTCCTGTTCCTGGCCAGGGCACCGCCGCCACAAGCACCGCTGTCCCATGAGCGCCAAGGGCACTGACGCTATGTCCGTGCCGAGCAGGATGAAGCACTCTAGGCACAGAACCCCCTCCAGAACCAGTGGAGAGATACATCCACTACCTCTGTCCTTAGCAGGATGAAGCACTCTAGGCACCATGCCCCCTCCAGAACCAGTGGAGAGATACATCCACTACCTCTGTCCTTAGCAGGATGAAGCACTCTGGGCACCATGCCCCCTCCAAACCCAATGGAGACTGCCATCCACTACCTCTGTCCTTAGCAGGATGAAGCACTCTGGGCACCATGCCCCCTCCAGAACAAGTGGAGACTGTCATCCACTTGAGAGACTGTGGCTTTGCACTCCCCAGGATGGAACAGTAGGCAACCCACCCACTGTATAGACTTGAGAGACTGTGGCTTTGCACTCCCCAGGATTGAACAGTGGGCAAACCACCCACTGTATAGACTTGAGAGACTGTGGCTTTGCACTCCCCAGGATTGAACAGTGGGCAAACCACCCACTCTATAGACTTGAGAGACTGTGGCTTTGCACTCCCCAGGATGGAACAGTGGGCAACCCACCCACTGTAAACACTTGACAGACTGTGGCTTTGCACTCCCCAGGATTGAACAGTGGGCAAATCACCCACTGCTTAGACTTGAGAGACTGTGGCTTTGCACTCCCCAGGATTGAACAGTGGGCGATTTGGCATTGTGCACTCAACCGGCTGAGGTGCCTCCCCTTTCCCTCCCCCTGAGGTGCCTGTTTTCTTGCTCTCTGATGCCCCTGCAGTGTTCTCTCTGTCATGGTCGGGGATCTTGTGTGGGCCTCGCCCATACCCTGTGGGCCCAGTGTTCCAGGGACTTCATTGGAGCACTACCTGGACTACTAAGCTTGGTGTATATTTTGTTTATGATGTATATTTATATATATATATATATATATATATATATATATATATATATTATTACAATGGTTACACTCATTTCCTTTTGTCTTTGCAGTCTTCCGGGCTGTTTGGGGGGGTGTAACTATAATGTATAAATATGTATTAGTGTGTGTGTTGTAGTGGGTGCGGATGGGGGTGGGGGTGTTGCGTGTGTGTGTCCCTGTTTTTTCCTTCCCCCTCCCCTGTGTCGTAGGTGCAGTACTCACCGTTGTTTTCTCCGCCGGCGTTCGTGCTCCTGGTAGAGGAGCAAGTAGATGAGGGCGTCTGGATTCCTCGTGGGGTATGTAGAGGTGAGCATTTTCCCTTCGAAGTCCTGTTTTCACCGTGTTTTTGTCCACGGTGAATCCGCCCTGGAAATGGTGGCGGATTTGTAGGTTGTGATACTGTGGGCGGTACTTTGTCTTCCGCCTGTCTGTTGGCAGTGACCGCCAGACTGTTTGATTGTACCGCCGTGGTGGTTGGAGTGGTAAAGTGGCTGTCTTTGTTGGCAGTTTCTGCCACGGTCGTAATTCAAATTGTTTTACCGCCAGCCTGTTGGCGGTCTTACCGCCGCTTTAACACCGTCCGCCAGGGTTGTAATGACCACCTATATGTTGATCCATCTACTGCCATGAATGGCCAAAGGCCGTGTGCAGCAGTGGTTGACTGCAGTGCCTGGCCTACAGCCAGGCCCTTTAGCCAACCCCTATAACAACCCAACCCCATGCTGCGCACGGTCTTTGGCTGTGCACAGCAGAAGGTGGCCACAGATCCTGGCCTGCAGTCAAGCCAGAGCAAACCACACCCTATAACCAACCGACCCAGTGCTGTGCACGGCCTTTGGCTGTGAGCAATGGGGTTTGGCCACAGGGCCTGGCCTGCAGTCAGGCCCTGCGGCCAACTTCTGATAACCATCCAAACCAGGGGCAAGCATGGCCTTTGGCTGTGTGCAGCAATGGTTGGTTGCAGGGCCTGGCCTCTGGATGCATGAGGGTCTGAGTGGGTCTGTGAGTGGGTGCGTCAGTGTCTGAAGGGGTCTGTAAGTGGGTGCATCAGTGTCTGAGTGGGTCCATGAGTGGGTGCATGAGGGTCAGAGAGGGTCTGTGAGTGGGTGAGTTAGTGTCTAAGTGGGTCTCTGAGTGGGTGCATGAGGGTCTGAGTGGCTCCGTGAGTAGATGTGTCAGGGTCTGAGTGGGACCTTAAGTAGGTGCATCAGTGTCTGAGTTGGTCTGTAAGTTGGTGCACGAGGGTCTGAGTGAGTTTGTGAGTGTGTGCATGAGTGTCTGAGTGGGTCTGAAAGTGGTGTTGGAGTCTATGAGTGGGTCTGAGTGGGTGCATGAATGTCTAAGTGGGTGTATGAGTCTCTGACTGCATGCATAAGTGAATGAATTAGTGTATGAATGAGTCTGTGAATCTTTTTGTAATTGTGTTTGCTTATTCATGATTAATCTTGATTACTTGTGAATATTACGCACAAGAAGAAACATCATTTTAAACCCATAATGTGACCCTCAACACCCCTTCATCACACTTGTGGGGTCAGGGTACATGCATCCTCACCCTTTATGCTACTTTTCAATTTGTTTTTCAGCCTCAGGAACTCTCTCCTCTCCATAATAGAAAATGGCAGCCACTACTTTCTGTTCATGTTGCGGCCAGCTGATTACAGCGCTGCTATTTACGCACGCATTCGTGAAAATTTGTGAATATTCACAAATTATTTGCAACCTCAGATATACAAATTTGGATTTTCTTTCATTCCTGGTAAACTACTGAATGGATTTACACCAAATATGGACATACTTTGTCTGTGCACCGAAGCCTAGCTTTCCGACAAATTTAATGTAGTTTCGTTCAGTGGTTTGGGCTCTAGCCTTGTTCAAAGGTCCAATTGGAATTACCATGGGAAACACAACATTTTTGACCCCCATTTTTCCCGGTTCCCTCTTGATAGATCACCCTGAAACTTTCCCTACACAACAAGGTTCACCAAGGCACTTTCTTTTAGAAGATTTTGTGAATATTCCCCAAATGGTGCCAAAGGTACAGGCATGTCAAAAAATACATTTTTCCATGGAAACATGGTCCTAACTATTACTATGACTTGCCTATATCTTTGACGCCGTTTGACAAATCTTCATAAAATATCCCAAAAGAAGTGTGCTGGCGATTCTTAATTCACATAGAAAGATTTGGGGTGTTCTGTGAAGTTGATGCCAAAAAAGGGGAGGTCAAAAAGGGAGGGGAAATGGGGAAGTCAAAAAAGCTTAGCTTTCCATGTTAATTCCTATAGGACTTTTGAACAAGGGTACAACCCAATCCACTGGACAAATTTACACCAAATTTGCCAGAAAGATAGCTTTTGGTATGCAGCTTATGCTTTTGGATATTTAGTGTATATCCATTCAGTAGTTTATGAGAAATTAAGGAAAATCCAAATTTGTATATCTAGGGTTGGAATAATTCGCAAATACTAGTGAATATTTGTGAATGTGCACATGAGTAGAAGCGCTTTAACTGGCTGGCCCCAAACCTGAACAGAAAGTTGCAGTCACCATTTTAAGGTTCCGGGACTCAGTCCCAGGGTCTAAAAAACAAAATCAAAAGTAGAATAAGGGGTCAGGGCGGAGGTACCCCAACCCTAGAGGTGTGATATATGGGTGTTTGAGGGTCAAATTAGGGGTTTACAATAATTTTTTTCACCATCCAAAAAATTCAAAAATATTCTTGGATATTTAAAAATATTCAGGAATATCCAGGAATATTCCTGAATATTCGCGAATGAGCAAAACTTTTTTTTTAATTCACAGACTCATTAATTCACTAATTAATACACTCATACATGCACTCAGAGACTCAGGTGCCCACTCACACACTCAATCAGACACTCATGCGCCCACTCAGACCTGCTCATAGACTCACACAACCACTTTCAGACCCACTCAGGCACTCACACACCCACTAACAGATCCACTGACTGAGACAGGCCCTGTGGCCAACCCCTGTTGTTCAAGGTCAAAGGCGATGCGCAGGGTGGAGTGGGTGTTCATAAGGGCTTGGCTGCAGGGCCTGCAGCCAATCCCCTCCATGTATGACTTAAGGCCATGCACGGCGGTGGTTGGTTTGCCGTAGAGTAATTAAAATTACCTTTATGTTAGAAAACCATAGAAATTCACTAAAAAAGCCAAAAGTTACAGTGACGGTATAGGTATTGTTTGAGTTTACTCATACAAAACCATCAAAATTCATTGTTAGAGTTATTTCAATTAACTATAACTTGCGCCCTAAGGTAATTAAATTTGTGTTTTCGCCATGCAGTTTTCTCATCAATAATTTCATTAAAACAAAAGCCTTTCAGGGTTAGAGTGACAAATAAATTGTGCCAAAGACGAGAGAACTCTGGGAAGTTTCAAAGCTTAGGTGGAGTGCAGCTTCAGTAAGGAGCACCCTGCAACCTCAGTGACACTCTAGATTTGCTCTAGGGACCCCCACGCCCTGAGGACCACCACCTCCCTGGGGCAGTATAGATGATGAGCATACAGGGGGCAATACCGCATCCCCAAACCCCAGAGTCTGCCACCTCTCTTGGGGGAATGTACTAACAAGTTGGGGTGCCACGGAGCACCCCCTTGCCCTGGGGACCCCCACCTTTCCAGGACAATGTATGAAGTATGCAGTGGGGCCCCACAACACCCTGTGTCCCAGGGACCACCTCCTCCCTGGGAGTAGCTTCAAAACAAAATAACAGGGGGTTCAGCAGACCCTCAGGTGGACTGTCACTTCCCAGGGGCTATTTTTACAAAATTTTCAGGGGGCTGCATGGCCTCCCCACTTGCCGGGGACCACCACTTCCCAGGGCCAACTTTTTATATCATTATAATGGGGGATGTGCATATCCCTCTGGGGACAGCCACCACCCTGGGGCTATGTATATAAAGTATGCTGGGTCAACACTTAAAACAAAAATGATAGGGGGTTCTTGTGGATCCCCACCAGGACCGCCACCTCCTTAGGACTATAAAATGAAGTTAGGATGAGGTCCATCATGGACCCCCAATCCTGGGGACCACCACCTCTCTGGGACAACATATGAAAATAAATAATTGGGGGGTGTTACAGATTCCCCCAGGCCCTGGGGACCACTATCTCCCCAGGGCTACAAATATATTTAAAAAGGGGGTCCGTCGCGGTCCCCCAGCACTAAGGACCACTACCTACCTAGGGAAATTTTAAAAGATGGAGGGGGTTGCGCAGCCCCCCCCCCAGGGCCATACCTGGCCCTGGGGACCACCACCCCCCTAAGGCTGGCTCCTGCTACCTCCCTAGGTGCCCACATCCTGGAGGTAGCTGTTTGCTTTTGCTTGGTGGGAGCTGACAGTTGTGGCCAAGCAAAAGCAAACATAACTCAGCTTTCAGCAAGCAAATAGCGGGCAGGGAAACAGATGAAACTTTGCTCCTGCTAGCAGGGAGCTGCTATTTACTGCAGCTCCCTTCGTGTGCACTGCCCCCTCCAGCAGAGCTCGGGAGCCGGTGGAACTGCTGTCCTGTCACTTTCTCTCTCTCTCTTTCTCTCTCTCTATTCCATCCCATAATAGGATGTAAAAAGAAGAGAGAGAGAGAGATTGCTATTGCAGTGGTTTCTCAATGCAATTACTTCAAAGAGTCACACTAGTAAGATGTTTGGGACTAATGTTATTGATATGTTTTGATGCAGAGCAGAACAGATTCACCTCTGGCCTACTGGTAAAGTTTTTGGAGTGTCACTCAGTAGGTTGAAACTTTACTGGTGATGGAATATTTATGTCTTTTTCCCGTCACTATTTTTGGATTGACTGTCATCGTGATGTCTGGTGAGAGAACACTAATGAGTCACCTATGGCCTAAGGGTTAAGGTCTCAGATCCCAAGACAGAAGGTTGAGAGTTCCAGCCTAGATGTATCAATTGTCATTTCTCAGCTATAAATTCCTTTCAACTTCAAATATTTAAGGTACATTTAGAAAGGTGATCTCACACTTTTTACATGTCAAATATATATTTGTTCAGAACATTTGTTATTGTAAGTGGCGCGGGGTTGGAAAGTTATAGGGGGTTGGCCTCATGCCCTGCAGTCAACCTCTGTCGTGCACAGCCAAAGGCCATGCGTGGCAGTGGTTGGATTAACATATAGCAATTAAAATTATTTTACATTAAAAAAAACATAGGAAATCACCCAAAAAAAAGTTTACAGTAATGTTATAGTTAGGAACTAGAATTTAACAAACCTTAGAAATTCACTGAAAAAAACAAAGGTCACAGGGACATTATAGTTAGGCTCACATTCCACACATACAAGACCATACAAATTCAGCAGTTATAGTTACCTGAGCTAATCATAACTTGTATGAAAAAAAAAAATGACTGTGTGGGATTTTTAATAAATAGACATCATTTGGACTAAAAGGGATGATGTATTTCACTAAAACCGCTAAAATTGAAAAGTACTTCACATTCATTTCTGATATTGTATTAGATATAATTATTCAAGAAAAATGTTATATTCTGCTTGTTTAGATTACTGTAATAACTATTGAGAAAGACACCAATTAATTAATTGTAGTGAGGGCAAAGCAGAGTCTCACTTATTTGTAGTCATTTCCTGTGCAGCTTTTGTTTTAACAAAAATCAATTTTCTGTTTTTCCCCACTGCAAGGAGATGATGATTTAGACAGACCATTGTTTATGGTGAAGGAGTATAAAAGCTGAGAACAGTAAAAAAAGTGAAAATTATATTTTTACTATACTGTAATACAGAATTACAGTCTAAGCAATGACTATTGTTATATTTGTGTTACTATGAAGATTAAATACTAACATATCTTTATCTTTTTTCCCTATAGAGGCTGCAGCTGAACGACATTAGATGTCTCAAAACATTTCTTGAAGCACAGACATATTGCTTAGAGATACCATGGAGAGTGTAATTAAATATAAACTGCTCTTGCCATACCTTTCCATTAGTTTATTTTGCTTATTTCCCAAATAAAACTTCTAGTCTCTTGTAACCACTTTTCAGTAGTCACACAACAACTTAACCAATCATTCAAGCACTTGCTAATACAGGAACTCACATAACTATTCAGTCACCCATACTGACACTCAAACAACCGTTCACTCACCCATATAAACTCTCATTTAACCCAACAGCCAATCCCACAGGTACTACCTCACCCAATTGCCATGCATTCACTCAATCACCCATATACCCCTCATATATTCACTCACTTAACCATACACACAATCATGCACTTCTTCAGTCACCCATACACCACTCATGCACTCACTTACTCACCCAAACATGCACTCATGACCTCAGCAACTCACACATGCACTCATAAGCTCACTCACTTGCACACACATGCATACAGTCAATCATCAATACAGCACTCATGCACTCAATCACTCACTCATATATAAACTCATGCACTCAGTCAATCACCCATATAGCACTCATGCACTCACTTGTCCATACATGCACTCATGCACTCAATCACTTACCCATACATGCATTCATACACTCACTCATGCATGCACTCTTGCACTCACTCACTCACCCATACAAGCACTCAAGCATTCTTTCAGTTACCCATCCACCACTCACACTCTCACTCACTCTCTAATACAGCCACTCATGGACCCACTCAATCGCCTATTGAGCCATTCATGCACTTACTCATTCACCCACACACGCACTCATGCACTTACTCACTCACCCATACATGCACTCCTACATTCAGCCAATCACCCCTATAGCAGCCATGCACTCAGTCACTCACCCTTATATGCACCTATTCACCACTTATGCACTCACCCACTTGCCCATACATTCATACAATGAATCACTCACTCATATATGCACTCAGTCAATCACCCATACATGCACTTAGGCATTCACTCACTCACTCACTCACCCATACATGAACTCATACACTCAGTCAATCACCCATACAGCACCCATGCACTCACCCATACACCCCTCATATAGTCATTCAATCACCCATACATGCACTCATACACTCTTTAGTCACACATACAGCACCTATGTGCTGTCCCACTTGTCCATACATGCATTCATGCACTCAATTACTCATCCATACATGTACTCATGCACTCACTTACTCACCCATACATACACTCATGCACTCAGTCAATCACCCATACACCACATATTCACTCAGCCATTATTCACCCATATATATACTAGTGCACTCAGTCAATCACCCATATAGCACTCATGCACTCACTCACTTGTCCATACATGCACTCAACCACTTACCCATACATGCATTCATACACTCACTCACATGTGCACTCTTGCACTCACTCACTCATACATGCACTCATGCACTTAGTCAATCATACACACACTCATACATTCTTTCAGTCACCTAACCACCACTCATGATCTCAGTCACTCAATAAAACAGCCACTCCTGGACCCACTCACTCACCTTTTGAGACATGCATGCATCCACTCACTCACTCACCCATACATGCACTCACTCACACACCCATATATGCACTCATACACTCAATCATCCTTATAACAGTCATGCACTCAGTCCTTCACCCATACATGCACTCAGTGAATCACCCACACAGAACCTATGCACTCACTCACTCGCCCATACATACATTCATGCACTCTATTACTCAGTCATACATGCATCAGTCACACATACATACACTCATGCATTCACTCACTCACCCACACATGCACTCAATCACCCATTCTGCACTCTTGCACTCACTCACTCATATATGCACCTATTCACCACGTATGAAGTCACCCACTTGCCCATACATTCATACACTGAATCACTCACTCATATATGCACTCAGTCAATCACCCATACATGCACTCAGGGATTCCCTCACTCACTCTCTCACCCATACATGAACTCATACACTCAGTCAATCACCCGTATAGCACCCATGCACTCACCCATACACCCCTCATAAACTCATTCACTTGCCCATAAATGCACTCAGACACTCTTTAGTCACACATACAGCAACTATGTATCAGTACAGTTCAGTACACCTGCTTCTAGTCGAGTGCCTGTCTTAGTACCTTTAGGGCTCTGTAAATATGTAGGTAAGAGGCTGAACAAATACCTTAGTGCCTGTGTTAGGGAATACAGGGGTATGTGAGTGTGTCTGCAAGTGCCTTTGATAGTGTTGCATATATAAATTATTTCTGAGTATGTGAGTGAATATAGAAGTCTCTCTTTTGCTCTGTCACTGGCTGAGACACAGGTCCCATGCTTTGCAAACATGAATGTCAGTTCCTTGGTGAGTGCCATGCTCTATGTAGTGCTTGGCATAGGGGTCTGCAAGTTCATAAGTATTTTGTGAATATGTATGTCACTTCCTTTATGGGTAGTATACTGTATGTAGTACTTGGTATAGGGGCCTGCAAGTGCACAAGTAACTTTTTCTTCTCATAATCAAATCTCTCTTGTTTAAACACAAAGCACCATAGATTATGAGATACCAACAACATAGTTCAGAAATGACATGGGGATATTAAAACATGAGTTTCACATCTTACAAACACTACTAGACCTCACCTATATGTAAATACTGCATGTTCAATTATGCTTGTCATTTTTGTACTACACACCTGATTCAGTATTCGTTTAAAATAATCTAAGTTTCTAAACATATAGAAACCTGCCCCATAATGTACCAACCTCTACCTTATTGAGTATCTAATACATTGCTCTCAACTTCAACAGGTTGAAGTTTCATTGACACCTAAAGTGCATGTTTTCCCTTTTAATTTAGAGTCTGGTATTTTTCTTTTAAAATTCAATAAATAGGACTAAAAGTTCCAGTATTAAAAATAGATGGGTGTCCAAAAACATATGTAGCTTGATATTTGTATGACTTTAGAAGTAAAGTACACTTTATTAGCAATCACTCACTAGGAAATAAAACACTTACTATATGGTAATCAGTACAAACACCTTTAATATTTACAAAGACAGAACTCTCCCTTTAACACCCTTACCCAGTACACTCTTAGAACAGTCTCTATAGCAACTCACTACAACCAGTAGGCCACAAGTTCGCAGAACGGTCTAGAAGGGGCATACTAGCTACAAAATGAGCAGCATGTGTAGTTTACTGTACAGATTGAAAAGCATATCCAGGACTGCATTGCAATTTTCTATTTTTACCAGACCCAAACATAGACCAACTTAATATTCCTTTCAAGCCACTACCTAATTTTATTCACTAGCAAATTCATAGTATCCAATCAAATATGTTTTTTAAACCTGAATCACACCTCCATTTTAACTGCCTTCCATTTTAAAAACGACCTCTTTCACCCTAGCCTTCTCCCGTCTGCTACTGCTCCTTCACTTCAGAATGGTTAAAATGTGGATTGTGGGCCATAGTTATGTCTTTTGAGCTAGAGAGGCTGCTAGAAAGACAGGTATTGACAGGGATGTGGGTTTAGCTAATGTGGATATTAATTGGATTTACCAGAGAGGGTTAAAGTGATATCAATCGCTCCCTTTGGTTAAAAGCATTAGAGATTGCAAACACCTTGACCCATGATTGTGTGCTGTGGTGGTAATGCCCTGGGCACACTGACTGGGGTAGGACTGGAAACCCTAATGAAGGATACCTTTGCACAATTGATGACACTTTTTCCTCACATTGTCTTAGTGTACTCCAATATATGCCTAAGGCAGAAATGGAAGTGGTAAAATAATTTCTGTCCACAGATTGACAAGACAGGAAAATGTTTAATAAAACTGTTTCTGCATTCCTCAGAGACCATAGCATGGGCTATATCTCCGACAACCTCCTTTGATTGACAAGAACAGTATCTACAGAAGTGACAGTGTGCACTTCACAAACGAAGGCAAAAGGGTATTTCTTAGCAACCTGAACTCTGCATCCAATCTTAAATGTAGCTGTCACATACTCATAATGAACACAAAGGCTTTTCTTAGGGCTACCCTATTGGCCAAAACTCTTGTTCCTTTTCTTTATCATTTTTTTCAATTGTTTAAAACATTTGTGGTGACATTGTTATCAACGTGACTACAGAATCAAAAGCAGTCTTTCAATACACACCACCTGACTAAAAAAATATAGCTATATTTAAAGAATGTTCTACAACACACTACGAAGATCGACTTCAAAATGCCTCTATAAACTCACATGTAACTCTTTGACTGTCTGTCACTGCATGTAACAGTCTTTCAGTAGGTCTGTCATTCAGTATATAACTGTGTTACAACCTCTTTCAGCGTGTCATTACGTTTGTCCAAGTGTGACTCTGAGTAGATACATGAGTGTGACAGTTGGTCTGTGAGTAGGTGCATGAGTATCTCAGTGAGTATCTCAGTGGGACTGTGAGTGGGTGTATGTGGGTCTGAGTGGGTCTATGAGTAGTTCCATGAAGGTATGAGTGGATCTATAAGTGGGGGCATGAGAGTACAAATGGGTCTGTGAGTACGTACATGGAGGTTTGAGTTGGTCTATGAGTTGGTGCGTGAGGGTTTCATTGGGTATGTGAGTGCATGTCTGATAGTCTGAGTGGGTGCATCAGTGTCTGAGTGGGGTTATGAGTGGGTACATGAGGGTCTGGGTGGGTTCCTGAGTAGATGCATAAGTGTCAGAGTAGGTGTGTGAGTGGTTGTATGAATCCCTGACTGGGTCTGTAAGTCAGTGCATGAGTGTCTGATTCCCTACATCAGTGTATGAGTGGGTCTGTGAAGCAGTACAGAAGTGTCTCCGTGGGTCTGTGAATGGGTGTGTGAGGGTCTAAGCAGGTTTGTGAGTGGGTGCATCAGTGTCTGAATGCGTCTGTATGTGTGTGCATGAGTTTCTGAGTGGGTCTGTGGGTGAGTGTGCGAGTCTCTCAGAGGGTGAGTGAGTGGGCACATCAGTGTCTTAGTGGGTCACTGAGTGAGTGTATGAGGATCTGAGTAGGTCTGTGAGTGAGTGTAGAATCTCTGAGTGGGTCTGTGAGTAAGTGCATGAGTCTCTGAGTGAGTCTGTTAGTGGGTGCATTAGGGTCTGAGTGGATCTGTGAGTGGGTGCATGATGGTCTGAGTGGGTCTGTGAGAGGGTGCATCAGTCTCTGAGTGTGTCTGTGACTGAGTGCATGAGGGTCTGATTGGTTCTGTGAGTGGGTGTGTGAATCTCTGAGTGGGTCTGTGAGTGACAGTGTGAGTCTCTGAGTGGGTCTGCCAGCGGGTGCATGAGTGTCTGAGTGGGTCTGTAAGTGCATGGGTCTCTGAGTGGGTCTGTGAGTGAGTGGGTCTCTGAGTGGGTGTGTGAGTTTCTTGGTCTGTGAGTGGGTGCATATATGTCTGAGTGTGTCTCTGAGTGGGTTGTGAGTGTCTAAATGGGTATGAAATTTAGTGTAGGACTCTCCGAGTGGGTTTCTCTGTGGGTGAATGAGTGTCTGATTCTACTATGAGTGAAGGAATAAGTGTATGATTTTTTTTGCTGTTGCCGATATTCATTAATACATTGCACAATTACACGGGGTGGCGCTGAGTGTTGCGATGTATTTACGATTATTGCATGCCTTGAAAACAAATGTTCTTAAGAGCTTTTTTTGACCCTCAAAGACCCCTATATCACACCACTGGGATCATGGTAACTCCACCCTGACTCCATATATTATTTATCAAACTTATTTTCCACCCCGGGGATTGTGTCCCATAACATAAAATGGTAATCTCAACATTCTGTTCAGGTTGTGGCCAGCCAATCACAGCATTCCTGGTGGGCTGTGCGTTTGTGAATACACCACAATCACGGTGAAAATGTAATGATTAATCAGCGGCCCTGGAGATACAAATGTATTTTCTCTTTAATATCTCAAAATCTACTGAACAAATTTACACCAAATAACCAAATGCACAGTCTGCAGAACAAAATCTACCTTTCTGACAAATTTGGTGCAACTCAGTCCAGCAGCTTAGGCTGTAGTCCTATTAAAAAATTATATAGGAACTAACGTGGGAAATGCAAATTTTTTGACCGCCCCATATTCTCATCCCCTGCTTTATCGATCACCTCAAAACGTCTCATGTGCAACACAAGTCATCGGCAAACATTTTTGGGAAAATTTTGTGAAGATTTGTCAAATGATGGCAAAGATTTAGGCAAGGCAAAAAATATGTTTTTGATAGAAACATCGCCCTTACTATAACTATAATGTCCCGGGGAGCTATTTTCCTGCCCAAGCGTGCAGCAGGGAAAGGGTAATATTCTCCCACCAGACAGGAGCACCAAGCTGCACCCACTTTGCTGGAAAACTTTTCAATACTTGCTCCTTCCTGCAGGGTAAAAAAAATACAGAATTGCTCCCACACTCCAGGAGCATAGGAAAGCTGCTCCTGCAGCTTCTGCAGGGCGGGAGCAATGCCGGTTCCCATGATGGGTGGAAGCTGGTCATCTAATGGGGCTGCAAGGGACCTTGGCCTTCCTCACCAGCTCTCAACAATGCACCTACTGCAGGATGCCCTGGGTGAGCACCGGGGCACCCGACTTTGAAATTAGATAAAACAAAAAAAGATAATGCTGGCTCCCCCAATGGCCCCCAAGAAGAATCATGGTCTTGGATGTCCCTTGTGGGCACCAGGGCACACTGTAATGAAAAAAATAAATGGCTCCTCCCGAACCCCATAGGATTGCTGGCTGGTTGCTGGGCGAAGCCACCAGGGCCCTGTGCCTCCCCCCTCCCCTGCCGGGCCCTTGAACAAAAAAAAATAACTTGGTATTTGAGGTGGGTCTTCCACACCCAGATATTTATACAAAACAGACAAACGTGAATAGTAAATGAGCAGCTACAGACATTATTTATTACTAACTGCTCTTGTGGGGGTTGGAGGGAATTCTGCAGCCCCCCCACAACTTTAGAAAAAAACATAGACTTTCTCCTGCTTCACAGAAACCCTGAACTCTAGAGAACTTGCCATGTTTTTTGAAGCCCTTCCCTGGCTGAAGCATTTACTCTACAGCTGGGAGTGCAGCACCCTCTAGGGGCTGGTTGCATGCCTGAGTTTCATGTGGCCTGTAATAGTATATGAAAAATATAACACCCTCTTGTGGTTATTTTTATTATTGCATTTTTGGTCTGAAAAATATTTTAAAAAAAGAAAAAAAACAATATGTTTTTGACTATTTATTTTTACCCACAAGATGTTGTAATAAAACAGTGTAAAAAGAAAGTTGCAAACATGGTTTAGTAAGATTTGATTAAATATGTTTTAAGTAATAAATACTAATAGAGATTGCATTGTGTGTATTATTTAAATTATCATTTGATTAAAATTATTACTGGTGTGGGGAGAATGATGAAAGATGACAGATCTGCCTCCTATATAAGGGGTGACAAGCGAAAGGGTTTCTCCTCAGGGCCTGGCCTCAGGCCCTACAGCCAAATTTCTGCTGTGTACGGCTGACTTTCTGTATGGTAATAAAATATTATTTTACATTAAGAAAATCCTAGAACTTCACTGAAAAAAAAACAAAGGTTAAAGTAACAGTATTTTTAGATGAGGATGCCACTTAAAATATTGTTTTCAATATAAAAAACACTGACATTCACCAATTACAGTCATCTCAGGTAAATACAACTTATGCTCTAAGGTAACTCATGCCCTCGTCATGTACTGCTAATTACCTCACATATTAAATCACTCATGACTTCTACTATAACATAATTGATAATATCACTGCAACATTTCCAATTAAAATATTGATGAGACAACTGTGCGTGGATGTGCGTGCGTTATAGCACACATAACGTATATGTATTCATGCATTTACCACAGACACTAGAAAGGGTTGACGAAACCTCGCTGACTAAACTTTCCTGGAACCTTAACGGATTGAGTAAAAAGGTGAAGAGGTAAGTAGTGCGGAAATTCATATCTTGCGAATCCCCCAACCTAATTTCCTTACAGGAAACTCATCTACTGGGCAATAATTGTGCCTTTATGGGCAGGAGAAACTATGTAGTGCTCATGCTTGCAGGCTTCTCAAAAGGTGCCCAGGAAACATGCAACACGGTCTGCAAATCACTGCCATTCCAGGTAATGGGAAAATGGGAAGACCCACAGGGCTGCTGGGCAGCAGTTAGAGGTACCTGGGAGGTGGAAGATTTTTTGTGGCCTCTTGGTATTTTTTCCGAAGACTGCAGTCGACTGGATTAACAACCGTGGCTGAATGGATACTGAAGGCACCAAAAATGTTCCTCGTGTTTGGGGTAGACCTTAATCTTACCTTACAGGGGATCGCAATAGAGAGGTTATGGAGGGGGCACAACCCAGAGTGGACACAAGAACAGGGGCATTTGTAGAGGCCATGGGACTAGATTATCCTTCGTTAGCTATTCACCTGACACAACCGCACCTTCGTACCACACTGGGCTGGACACTTCATCCCTGGATACTGACAGACTGGGTGACAAGATGCTCCACATAAGAGACTGCAAAATTGTACTTACAAGAGAATAAAGACTCTGGGGGTCATTCCGACTTACAAAGTAACCCCGTCGGAAGACCGCGAGGGTCATTCCGACTTTCCCGCTGGGCCGGCGGGCGACCGCCAAAAGGGCACCCGCCGGCCCAGCGGGAAAGACCCTGCAACAAGGAAGCCGGCTCCGAATGGAGCCGGCGGAGTTGCAGGGGTGCGACGGGTGCAGTGGCACCCGTCGCGATTTTCACTGTCTGACAAGCAGACAGTGAAAATCTTTATGGGGCCCTGTTAGGGGGCCCCTGCACTGCCCATGCCAGTGGCAAGGGCAGTGCAGGGGCCCCCAGGGGCCCCACGACACCCGTTCCCGCCATCCTGTTTCATGGGGGACGGAATCCGAGGATTCCCTGGGCCAGGGGAAAACCGGCGGGAAACCGCCGGTTCCCCTTTTCTGACCGCGGCTTTACCGCCGCGGTCAGAATGGCCCTGGAAGCACCGCCAGCCTGTTGGCGGTGCTTCCGTGGTCCCCGGCCCTGGCGGTCATGGACCGCCAGGGTCGGAAAGACCCCCTCCATGTAGTCACAGGTAACCATCTGGGAAGCTTCTAAGACAGCGATAAGGGACTAGATGCAGATGATAGCACACGTGGTTGGGAAATTGAAGGAATATGAAATGGATGGCGGAGAGATGGAGGACAAGCTGATAGCATTGGGAACACAATATGAGGCAACTCAAGACAGGGGTCAGTGGCCTAAATGGAGGCAATGCTGGAGGAATACCAGCACGTCATGCATCAAGACAACTATGCAATATTTAGATACCAACAACATAAACTATATGAAGTTGGCAATAAGGGAAGGAAAGAGAAATTGTTAGCATGGTTTGCACAGAGCGAGGAGGGACAGATATGTATGTAGAAGATCCGCACACCTGATGGGCATGATTCGGAAACAGCAGCATAAATAGGGCAGGAGATTGCAAGGTTCTTACAACATCTCTATACCCCATGCATTGACACCAGGGTTTCTGGAGAATTGGGGACTTCCTCAAAGACTTTCTGATGCCAATTCAAAGGAGAGATGCAGTGGAGCTCCTGGAGGAGAAGACTGAAGTGTGTAAAAGCAACCAGACCCAATAGCTCCACCCCCCAGAAATGTTTTATAAGCATCAAAAGTCAGGTAGTGAAGCCGATCCTTGCCATGCTATATGAGTCCAAACAGAAAGGGGAATTGCAATGGGATCTATGACAGTAGACTGCAATCCTCTTTCTTAAGGAGGTGAAACCCCCAGATTAGTGCTCCTGATTCTGCCTCATTTCGCTCCTGAACCAAGAAGTGAAACTGTTGCTGACAGTTTTGGCAAACTGCCTAATGCAGGTAATACATCAAGTGATACCCCAGGTTTAAATGTCTTGACTTTTATATCACATGCAAAAGACTCTTCTTCTTAGCTCACAGTTTAGGTAGGCTCCTTGAGGAGTACAAAAGGGGTGGCAGCCAGTAGTGACATTTGCCATTGTCTTTGATGGGCAGAGCAGCCTTTATATAATTGTTTTCCCCCAAAATTTGTGTATCTCTTACAGAAGTCTCTGAAATAAGGCTTCTGCTCTGCGTTGGGGGCACGCAGCATATAGCATAGAGACTCTTGCCAGGAAATCAGAGGGTGGTGGTACTGCCATACCGAACCTCCATCTCAGCTATTGGTTGACACAACTTGTAGGGCTTAATGAATGGTCCTTGTAGATCAGATAGAACCGTTTCCCTTTTTAAGGGCAGAGAGGAGAGCCTAGAACCCACAGGGCTTTGTCAAATGGATATTTGGGAAAAGGGGGCTGACTGATTTCCTGACACTTCTGCAATAGTTGTGGACCCTTAGAAGAATGCCACCAAATGGATCAGTGACAGGAGTGTTAACTCTGGAGACAGTGCTATGGGAGGCAGTTGGGCTGGTGCCTCTGCAGGGTGTGGAGGGCCACAAGAGGTGGGATGTGATAGTTATCGCAAACTTGGGAAATGTTTGGATGAATCAAGGGATGCTGATGTTCAAGGAACTCTATGTCATTTCACAGCATATTTATGGCTATCAGCACCTCTCCACTGCACTTGGTGTAAACTCAGTGAGTTATGTTGATGCATACAATATGAGAATGCCCACTGATCCCCCCTTTTTTATGAGGTGGTCAAAAAGAAGATATTCCACACCCTAGAGAAGCCATCAAAACGGAATGCACAGGATTGTAATGCTGGATACATGAGGCAACCAAATGCTGGATAAATACGCCCACCTCTTCTGTAATATGGCCCTGATGATTGCACGGCAGGGCATCATAGAGAAATAGGGATCCAGGATGGCTCAGATGGTGAGGGGGTGGTAGGCTAACATGTATTGGTGCCTGGCAGCAGAGGAACATATAGGGGGTTATTACAACTTTGGAGGAGGTATTAATCCGTCCCAAAAAGTGACGGTAAAGTGACGGATATACCACCAGCCGTATTACGAGTCCATTATATCCTATGGAACTCGTAATACGGCTGGTGGTATATCCGTCACATTTGGGACGGATTAACTCCTCCTCCAAAGTTGTAATAACCCCCTTAGTACCCTAATAAATTTACCAACATGCGGGTCCATGGAAGGGTCTGGAGAATTAACTCATATGATGAGAGAGTTGGGAGAGCTGATGGATGAAGATGTGCCCCAATTTTCCTGGAACAGAATGATATGTAACTACACATCACAGTGCTGTCTAATAATAGAAAGTAACTAATGAGATCTTCTCAGACTGGTAAACTTTGCGCCACTGTATGGGGACACAAATGTGAATAAAACAATAAAAAAAAATGTTATGTCATCTTTGATTTTGGATTTCATCAGTGATATCATCAGTGCTGATATTTTTTTTAATTCTTTATTTTGATTTTGTTTTAAACAGAAGAAACAAGAAAGAAAGGAAAAGCAACACAAGTTATGAGCATTCAATGTCCCACTAATAGATACAAGTCCAATCTTAACCCCTTCGCTGCCAGGCCTTTTCCCCCTCCTGTGCCGAGCCTTTTTTTGGCTATTTGGAGCAGTTCGCGCTTAGGCCCTCATAACTTTTTGTTCACATAAGCTACCCACGCCAAATTTGCGTCCTTTTTTTCCAACATCCTAGGGATTCTAGAGGTACCCAGACTTTGTGGGTTCCCCAGAAGGAGGCCAAGACATTAGCCAAAAAACAGTGAAAATTTCATTTTTTTCAAAATAATTGGAAAAATGGGCTGCAGAAGAAGGCTTGTGGTTTTTTCCTTGAAAAGGGCATCAACAAAGGGTTTGCGGTGATAAAATCACCAGCTTCCCAGCTTTCAGGAACACGCAGACTTGAATCAGAAAACCCAATTTTTCAACACAATTTTGGCATTTTACGGGGACATACCCCATTTTTACGATTTTTTGTGCTTTCAGCCTCCTTCCAGTCAGTGACAGAAATGGGCATGAAAATAATGCTGTATCCCAGAAACCGCAACATTTTTGAAAAGTAGACAAAAATCTGAATTCAGCAAGGGGTAATTTGTGTAGATCCTACAAGGGTTTCCTACAGAAAATAACAACTGAAAAAGAAAAATATTGAAATTGAGGTGAAAAAAACATCAATTTTTCTCTACGTTTTACTCTGTAACTTTTTCCAGCAATGTCAGATTTTCGAAAGCAATATACCGTTACGTCTGCTGGACTCTTCTGGTTGCGGGGATATATAGGGGTTATAGGTTCATCAAGAACTCTAGGTACCCAGATCCAATAAATGACCTGCACCCTGCAGTGGGTTTTCAATCTATGCCGGGTATACACCAATTCATTTGCTGAAATATAAAGAGTAAAAAATAGCTATCAAGAAAACCTTTGTATTTCCAAAATGGGCACAAGATAAGGTGTTGAGAAGCAGTGGTTATTTGCACATCTCTGAATTCCGGGGTGCCCATACTAGCATGTGAATTACAGGGCATTTCTCAAATAGACGTCTTTTTTACACACTGTCTTACATTTGGAAGGAAAAAATGGAGAGAAAGACAAGGGGCAATAACACTTGTTTTGCAATTCTATGTTCCCCCAAGTCTCCCGATAAAAATGATACCTCACTTGTGTGGGTAGGCCTAGCGCCCGCGACAGGATATGCCCCAAAGCGCAACGTGGACACAGCCAAATTGGTGAAGGAAAACAGAGGTGTTTTTTGCAAAGTGCCTACCTGTAGATTTTGGCCTGTAGCTCAGCCGCCACCTAGGGAAACCTACCAAACCTGTGCATTTCTGAAAACTAGAGACCTAGGGGAATCCAAGATGGGGTGACTTGTGTGGCTCGGACCAGGTTCTGTTACCCAGAATCCTTTGCAAACCTAAAAATTTGGCTAAAAAAACACATGTTCCTCACATTTCTGTGGCAGAAAGTTCTGGAATCTGAGAGTAGCCACTAATTTCCTTCCACCCAGCGTTCCCCCACGTCTCCCGATAAAAATGATACCTCACTTGTGTGGGTAGGCCTAGCGCCCGAGACAGGAAACGCCCCAAAGCGCAACGTGGACACAGCAAAATTGGTGAAGGAAAACAGAGGTGTTTTTTGCAAAGTGCCTACCTGTAGATTTTGGCCTGTAGCTCAGCCGCCACCTAGGGAAACCTACCAAACCTGTGCATTTTTGAAAACTAGAGACCTAGGGGAATCCAAGATAGGGTGACTTGTGTGGCTCGGACCAGGTTCTGTTACCCAGAATCCTTTGCAAACCTCAAAATTTGGCTAAAAAAACACATGTTCCTCATATTTCTGTGGCAGAAAGTGCTGGAATCTGAGAGGAGCCACAAATTTCCTTCCACCTAGCATTCCCCCACGTCTCCCGATAAAAATGATACCACACTTGTGTGGGTAGGCCTAACGCCCGTGACAGGAAATGCCCCAAAGCGCAACGTGGACACAGCCAAATTGGTGAAGGAAAACAGAGGTGTTTTTTGCAAAGTGCCTACCTGTAGATTTTGGCCTGTAGCTCAGCCGCCACCTAGGGAAACCTACCAAACCTGTGCATTTCTGAAAACTAGAGACCTAGGGGAATCCAAGATGGGGTGACTTGTGTGGCTCGGACCAGTTTCTGTTACCCAGAATCCTTTGCAAACCTCAAAATTTGGCTAAAAAAACACATGTTCCTCACATTTATGTGGCAGAAAGTTCTGGAATCTGAGAGGAGCCACGAATTTCCTTCCACCCAGCGTTCCCCCACGTCTCCCGATAAAAATGATACCTCACTTGTGTGGGTAGGCCTAACGCCCGTGACAGGAAATGCCCCAAAGCGCAACGTGGACACAACCAAATTGGTGAAGGAATACAGAGGTGTTTTTTGCAAAGTGCCTACCTGTAGATTTTGGCCTGTAGCTCAGCCGCCACCTAGGGAAACCTACCAAACCTGTGCATTTCTGAAAACTAGAGACATAGGGGAATCCAAGATGGGGTGACTTGTGTGGCTCGGACCAGGTTCTGTTACCCAGAATCCTTTGCAAACCTCAAAATTTGGCTAAAAAAACACATGTTCCTCACATTTCTGTGGCAGAAGGTTCTGGAATCTGAGAGGAGCCACGAATTTCCTTCCACCCAGCATTCCCCCACGTCTCCCGATAAAAATTATACCTCACTTGTGTGGGTAGGCCTAGCGCCCGTGACAGGAAATGCCCCAAAGCGCAACGTGGACACAGCCAAATTGGTGAAGGAAAACAGAGGTGTTTTTTGCAAAGTGCCTACCTGTAGATTTTGGCCTGTAGCTCAGCCGCCACCTAGGGAAACTTACCAAACCTGTGCATTTCTGAAAACTAGAGACCTAGGGGAATCCAAGATGGGGTGACATTTGTGGCACGGACCAGGTTCTGTTACCCAGAATCCTTTGCAAACCTCAAAATTTGGCTAAAAAAACACATGTTCCTCACATTTATGTGGCAGAAAGTTCTGGAATCTGAGAGGAGCCACGAATTTCCTTCCACCCAGCGTTCCCCCACGTCTCAGGATAAAAATGATACCTCACTTGTGTGGGTAGGCCTAGCGCCCGTGACAGGAAATGCCCCAAAGCGCAATGTGGACACAGCCAAATTGGTGAAGGAAAACAGAGGTGTTTTTTGCAAAGTGCCTACCTGTAGATTTTGGCCTGTAGCTCAGCCGCCACCTAGGGAAACCTACCAAACCTGTGCATTTCTGAAAACTAGAGACCTAGAGGAATCCAAGATGGGGTGACTTGTGTGGCTCGGACCAGGTTCTGTTACCCAGAATCCTTTGCAAACCTCAAAATTTGGCTAAAAAAACACATGTTCCTCACATTTCTGTGGCAGAAAGTTCTGGAATCTGAGAGTAGCCACGAATTTCCTTCCACCCAGCGTTCCCCCACGTCTCCCGATAAAAATGATACCTCACTTGTGTGGGTAGGCCTAGCGCCCGTGACAGGAAACGCCCCAAAGCGCAACGTGGACACAGCAAAATTGGTGAAGGAAAACAGAGGTGTTTTTTGCAAAGTGCCTACCTGTAGATTTTGGCCTGTAGCTCAGCCGCCACCTAGGGAAACCTACCAAACCTGTGCATTTTTGAAAACTAGAGACCTAGGGGAATCCAAGATAGGGTGACTTGTGTGGCTCGGACCAGGTTCTGTTACCCAGAATCCTTTGCAAACCTCAAAATTTGGCTAAAAAAACACATGTTCCTCACATTTCTGTGGCAGAAAGTTCTGGAATCTGAGAGGAGCCACGAATTTCCTTCCACCCAGCGTTCCCCCACGTCTCCCGATAAAAATGATACCTCACTTGTGTGGGTAGGCCTAGCGCCCGTGACAGGAAATGCCCCAAAGCGCAACGTGGACACAGCCAAATTGGTGAAGGAAAACAGAGGTGTTTTTTGCAAAGTGCCTACCTGTAGATTTTGGCCTGTAGCTCAGCCGCCACCTAGGGAAACCTACCAAACCTGTGCATTTCTGAAAACTAGAGACCTAGGGGAATCCAAGATGGGGTGACTTGTGTGGCTCGGACCAGGTTCTGTTACCCAGAATCCTTTGCAAACCTAAAAATTTGGCTAAAAAAACACATGTTCCTCACATTTCTGTGGCAGAAAGTTCTGGAATCTGAGAGTAGCCACTAATTTCCTTCCACCCAGCGTTCCCCCACGTCTCCCGATAAAAATGATACCTCACTTGTGTGGGTAGGCCTAGCGCCCGTGACAGGAAACGCCCCAAAGCGCAACGTGGACACAGCAAAATTGGTGAAGGAAAACAGAGGTGTTTTTTGCAAAGTGCCTACCTGTAGATTTTGGCCTGTAGCTCAGCCGCCACCTAGGGAAACCTACCAAACCTGTGCATTTTTGAAAACTAGAGACCTAGGGGAATCCAAGATAGGGTGACTTGTGTGGCTCGGACCAGGTTCTGTTACCCAGAATCCTTTGCAAACCTCAAAATTTGGCTAAAAAAACACATGTTCCTCATATTTCTGTGGCAGAAAGTTCTGGAATCTGAGAGGAGCCACAAATTTCCTTCCACCTAGCATTCCCCCACGTCTCCCGATAAAAATGATACCTCACTTGTGTGGGTAGGCCTAACGCCCGTGACAGGAAATGCCCCAAAGCGCAACGTGGACACAGCCAAATTGGTGAAGGAAAACAGAGGTGTTTTTTGCAAAGTGCCTACCTGTAGATTTTGGCCTGTAGCTCAGCCGCCACCTAGGGAAACCTACCAAACCTGTGCATTTCTGAAAGCTAGAGACCTAGGGGAATCCAAGATGGGGTGACTTGTGTGGCTCGGACCAGGGTCTGTTACCCAGAATCCTTTGCAAACCTCAAAATTTGGCTAAAAAAACACATGTTCCTCACATTTCTGTGGCAGAAAGTTCTGGAATCTGAGAGGAGCCACGAATTTCCTTCCACCCAGCGTTCCCCCACGTCTCCTGATAAAAATGATACCTCACTTGTGTGGGTAGGCCTAGCGCCCGTGACAGGAAATGCCCCAAAGCGCAACGTGGACACAACCAAATTGGTGAAGGAAAACAGAGGTGTTTTTTGCAAAGTGCCTACCTGTAGATTTTGGCCTGTAGCTCAGCCGCCACCTAGGGAAACCTACCAAACCTGTGCATTTCTGAAAACTAGAGACATAGGGGAATCCAAGATGGGGTGACTTGTGTGGCTCGGACCAGGTTCTGTTACCCAGAATCCTTTGCAAACCTCAAAATTTGGCTAAAAAAACACATGTTCCTCACATTTCTGTGGCAGAAGGTTCTGGAATCTGAGAGGAGCCACGAATTTCCTTCCACCCAGCGTTCCCCCACGTCTCCCGATAAAAATGATACCTCACTTGTGTGGGTAGGCCTAGCGCCCGTGACAGGAAACGCCCCAAAGCGCAACGTGGACACAGCAAAATTGGTGAAGGAAAACAGAGGTGTTTTTTGCAAAGTGCCTACCTGTAGATTTTGGCCTGTAGCTCAGCCGCCACCTAGGGAAACCTACCAAACCTGTGCATTTTTGAAAACTAGAGACCTAGGGGAATCCAAGATAGGGTGACTTGTGTGGCTCGGACCAGGTTCTGTTACCCAGAATCCTTTGCAAACCTCAAAATTTGTCTAAAAAAACACATGTTCCTCATATTTCTGTGGCAGAAAGTGCTAGAATCTGAGAGGAGCCACTAATTTCCTTCCACCCAGCGTTCCCCCACGTCTCCCGATAAAAATGATACCTCACTTGTGTGGGTAGGCCTAGCGCCCGTGACAGGAAACGCCCCAAAGCGCAACGTGGACACAGCAAAATTGGTGAAGGAAAACAGAGGTGTTTTTTGCAAAGTGCCTACCTGTAGATTTTGGCCTGTAGCTCAGCCGCCACCTAGGGAAACCTACCAAACCTGTGCATTTTTGAAAACTAGAGACCTAGGGGAATCCAAGATAGGGTGACTTGTGTGGCTCGGACCAGGTTCTGTTACCCAGAATCCTTTGCAAACCTCAAAATTTGGCTAAAAAAACACATGTTCCTCATATTTCTGTGGCAGAAAGTTCTGGAATCTGAGAGGAGCCACAAATTTCCTTCCACCTAGCATTCCCCCACGTCTCCCGATAAAAATGATACCTCACTTGTGTGGGTAGGCCTAACGCCCGTGACAGGAAATGCCCCAAAGCGCAACGTGGACACAGCCAAATTGGTGAAGGAAAACAGAGGTGTTTTTTGCAAAGTGCCTACCTGTAGATTTTGGCCTGTAGCTCAGCCGCCACCTAGGGAAACCTACCAAACCTGTGCATTTCTGAAAGCTAGAGACCTAGGGGAATCCAAGATGGGGTGACTTGTGTGGCTCGGACCAGGGTCTGTTACCCAGAATCCTTTGCAAACCTCAAAATTTGGCTAAAAAAACACATGTTCCTCACATTTCTGTGGCAGAAAGTTCTGGAATCTGAGAGGAGCCACGAATTTCCTTCCACCCAGCGTTCCCCCACGTCTCCCGATAAAAATGATACCTCACTTGTGTGGGTAGGCCTAGCGCCCGTGACAGGAAATGCCCCAAAGCGCAACGTGGACACAACCAAATTGGTGAAGGAAAACAGAGGTGTTTTTTGCAAAGTGCCTACCTGTAGATTTTGGCCTGTAGCTCAGCCGCCACCTAGGGAAACCTACCAAACCTGTGCATTTCTGAAAACTAGAGACATAGGGGAATCCAAGATGGGGTGACTTGTGTGGCTCGGACCAGGTTCTGTTACCCAGAATCCTTTGCAAACCTCAAAATTTGGCTAAAAAAACACATGTTCCTCACATTTCTGTGGCAGAAGGTTCTGGAATCTGAGAGGAGCCACGAATTTCCTTCCACCCAGCGTTCCCCCACGTCTCCCGATAAAAATGATACCTCACTTGTGTGGGTAGGCCTAGCGCCCGTGACAGGAAATGCCCCAAAGCGCAACGTGGACACAGCCAAATTGGTGAAGGAAAACAGAGGTGTTTTTTGCAAAGTGCCTACCTGTAGATTTTGGCCTGTAGCTCAGCCGCCACCTAGGGAAACCTACCAAACCTGTGCATTTCTGAAAACTAGAGACCTAGGGGAATCCAAGATGGGGTGACTTGTGTGGCTCGGACCAGTTTCTGTTACCCAGAATCCTTTGCAAACCTCAAAATTTGGCTAAAAAAACACATGTTCCTCACATTTCTGTGGCAGAAAGTTCTGGAATCTGAGAGGAGCCACGAATTTCCTTCCACCCAGCGTTCCCCCACGTCTCCCGATAAAAATGATACCTCACTTGTGTGGGTAGGCCTAACGCCCGTGACAGGAAATGCCCCAAAGCGCAACGTGGACACAACCAAATTGGTGAAGGAATACAGAGGTGTTTTTTGCAAAGTGCCTACCTGTAGATTTTGGCCTGTAGCTCAGCCGCCACCTAGGGAAACCTACCAAACCTGTGCATTTCTGAAAACTAGAGACATAGGGGAATCCAAGATGGGGTGACTTGTGTGGCTCGGACCAGGTTCTGTTACCCAGAATCCTTTGCAAACCTCAAAATTTGGCTAAAAAAACACATGTTCCTCACATTTCTGTGGCAGAAGGTTCTGGAATCTGAGAGGAGCCACGAATTTCCTTCCACCCAGCGTTCCCCCACGTCTCCCGATAAAAATGATACCTCACTTGTGTGGGTAGGCCTAGCGCCCGTGACAGGAAATGCCCCAAAGCGCAACGTGGACACAGCCAAATTGGTGAAGGAAAACAGAGGTGTTTTTTGCAAAGTGCCTACCCGTAGATTTTGGCCTGTAGCTCAGCCGCCACCTAGGGAAACTTACCAAACCTGTGCATTTCTGAAAACTAGAGACCTAGGGGAATCCAAGATGGGGTGACTTGTGTGGCTCGGACCAGGTTCTGTTACCCAGAATCCTTTGCAAACCTCAAAATTTGGCTAAAAAAACACATGTTCCTCACATTTATGTGGCAGAAAGTTCTGGAATCTGAGAGGAGCCACGAATTTCCTTCCACCCAGCGTTCCCCCACGTCTCAGGATAAAAATGATACCTCACTTGTGTGGGTAGGCCTAGCGCCCGTGACAGGAAATGCCCCAAAGCGCAATGTGGACACAGCCAAATTGGTGAAGGAAAACAGAGGTGTTTTTTGCAAAGTGCCTACCTGTAGATTTTGGCCTGTAGCTCAGCCGCCACCTAGGGAAACCTACCAAACCTGTGCATTTCTGAAAACTAGAGACCTAGGGGAATCCAAGATGGGGTGACTTGTGTGGCTCGGACCAGGTTCTGTTACCCAGAATCCTTTGCAAACCTCAAAATTTGGCTAAAAAAACACATGTTCCTCACATATCTGTGGCAGAAAGTTCTGGAATCTGAGAGTAGCCACGAATTTCCTTCCACCCAGCGTTCCCCCACGTCTCCCGATAAAAATGATACCTCACTTGTGTGGGTAGGCCTAGCGCCCGTGACAGGAAACGCCCCAAAGCGCAACGTGGACACAGCAAAATTGGTGAAGGAAAACAGAGGTGTTTTTTGCAAAGTGCCTACCTGTAGATTTTGGCCTGTAGCTCAGCCGCCACCTAGGGAAACCTACCAAACCTGTGCATTTTTGAAAACTAGAGACCTAGGGGAATCCAAGATAGGGTGACTTGTGTGGCTCGGACCAGGTTCTGTTACCCAGAATCCTTTGCAAACCTCAAAATTTGGCTAAAAAAACACATGTTCCTCACATTTCTGTGGCAGAAAGTTCTGGAATCTGAGAGGAGACACGAATTTCCTTCCACCCAGCGTTCCCCCACGTCTCCCGATAAAAATGATACCTCACTTGTGTGGGTAGGCCTAGCGCCCGTGACAGGAAATGCCCAAAAGCGCAACGTGGACACAGCCAAATTGGTGAAGGAAAACAGAGGTGTTTTTTGCAAAGTGCCTACCTGTAGATTTTGGCCTGTAGCTCAGCCGCCACCTAGGGAAACCTACCAAACCTGTGCATTTCTGAAAACTAGAGACCTAGGGGAATCCAAGATGGGGTGACTTGTGTGGCTCGGACCAGGTTCTGTTACCCAGAATCCTTTGCAAACCTCAAAATTTGGCTAAAAAAACACATGTTCCTCACATTTCTGTGGCAGAAAGTTCTGGAATCTGAGAGTAGCCACTAATTTCCTTCCACCCAGCGTTCCCCCACGTCTCCCGATAAAAATGATACCTCACTTGTGTGGGTAGGCCTAGCGCCCGTGACAGGAAACGCCCCAAAGCGCAACGTGGACACAGCAAAATTGGTGAAGGAAAACAGAGGTGTTTTTTGCAAAGTGCCTACCTGTAGATTTTGGCCTGTAGCTCAGCCGCCACCTAGGGAAACCTACCAAACCTGTGCATTTTTTAAAACTAGAGACCTAGGGGAATCCAAGATAGGGTGACTTGTGTGGCTCGGACCAGGTTCTGTTACCCAGAATCCTTTGCAAACCTCAAAATTTGGCTAAAAAAACACATGTTCCTCATATTTCTGTGGCAGAAAGTTCTGGAATCTGAGAGGAGCCACAAATTTCCTTCCACCTAGCATTCCCCCACGTCTCCCGATAAAAATGATACCTCACTTGTGTGGGTAGGCCTAACGCCCGTGACAGGAAATGCCCCAAAGCGCAACGTGGACACAGCCAAATTGGTGAAGGAAAACAGAGGTGTTTTTTGCAAAGTGCCTACCAGTAGATTTTGGCCTGTAGCTCAGCCGCCACCTAGGGAAACCTACCAAACCTGTGCATTTCTAAAAGCTAGAGACCTAGGGGAATCCAAGATGGGGTGACTTGTGTGGCTCGGACCAGGGTCTGTTACCTAGAATCCTTTGCAAACCTCAAAATTTGGCTAAAAAAACACATGTTCCTCACATTTCTGTGGCAGAAAGTTCTGGAATCTGAGAGGAGCCACGAATTTCCTTCCACCCAGCGTTCCCCCACGTCTCCCGATAAAAATGATACCTCACTTGTGTGGGTAGGCCTAGCGCCTGTGACAGGAAATGCCCCAAAGCGCAACGTGGACACAACCAAATTGGTGAAGGAAAACAGAGGTGTTTTTTGCAAAGTGCCTACCTGTAGATTTTGGCCTGTAGCTCAGCCGCCACCTAGGGAAACCTACCAAACCTGTGCATTTCTGAAAACTAGAGACATAGGGGAATCCAAGATGGGGTGACTTGTGTGGCTCGGACCAGGTTCTGTTACCCAGAATCCTTTGCAAACCTCAAAGTTTGGCTAAAAAAACACATGTTCCTCACATTTCTGTGGCAGAAGGTTCTGGAATCTGAGAGGAGCCACGAATTTCCTTCCACCCAGCGTTCCCCCACGTCTCCCGATAAAAATGATACCTCACTTGTGTGGGTAGGCCTAGCGCCCGTGACAGGAAATGCCCCAAAGCGCAACGTGGACACAGCCAAATTGGTGAAGGAAAACAGAGGTGTTTTTTGCAAAGTGCCTACCTGTAGATTTTGGCATGTAGCTCAGCCGCCACCTAGGGAAACTTACCAAACCTGTGCATTTCTGAAAACTAGAGACCTAGGGGAATCCAAGATGGGGTGACTTGTGTGGCTCGGACCAGGTTCTGTTACCCAGAATCCTTTGCAAACCTCAAAATTTGGCTAAAAAAACACATGTTCCTCACATTTATGTGGCAGAAAGTTCTGGAATCTGAGAGGAGCCACGAATTTCCTTCCACCCAGCGTTCCCCCACGTCTCAGGATAAAAATGATACCTCACTTGTGTGGGTAGGCCTAACGCCCGTGACAGGAAATGCCCCAAAGCGCAACGTGGACACAGCCAAATTGGTGAAGGAAAACAGAGGTGTTTTTTGCAAAGTGCCTACCTGTAGATTTTGGCCTGTAGCTCAGCCGCCACCTAGGGAAACCTAACAAACGTGTGCATTTCTGAAAACTAGAGACCTAGGGGAATCCAAGATGGGGTGACTTGTGTGGCTCGGACCAGGTTCTGTTACCCAGAATCCTTTGCAAACCTCAAAATTTGGCTAAAAAAACACATGTTCCTCACATTTCTGTGGCAGAAAGTTCTGGAATCTGAGAGGAGCCACGAATTTCCTTCCACCCAGCGTTCCCCCACGTCTCCCGATAAAAATGATACCTCACTTGTGTGGGTAGGCCTAGCGCCCGTGACAGGAAATGCCCCAAAGCGCAACGTGGACACAACCAAATTGGTGAAGGAAAACAGAGGTGTTTTTTGCAAAGTGCCTACCTGTAGATTTTGGCCTGTAGCTCAGCCGCCACCTAGGGAAACCTACCAAACCTGTGCATTTCTGAAAACTAGAGACATAGGGGAATCCAAGATGGGGTGACTTGTGTGGCTCGGACCAGGTTCTGTTACCCAGAATCCTTTGCAAACCTCAAAATGTGGCTAAAAAAAAACATGTTTCTCACATTTCTGTGTCAGAAGGTTCTGGAATCTGAGAGGAGCCACGAATTTCCTTCCACCCAGTGTTCCCCCACGTCTCCCGATAAAAATGATACCTCACTTGTGTGGGTAGACCTAGCGCCCGTGACAGGAAATGCCCCAAAGCGCAATGTGGACACAGCCAAATTGGTGAAGGAAAACAGAGGTGTTTTTTGCAAAGTGCCTACCTGTAGATTTTGGCCTGTAGCTCAGCCGCCACCTAGGGAAACCTACCAAACCTGTGCATTTCTGAAAACTAGAGACCTAGAGGAATCCAAGATGGGGTGACTTGTGTGGCTCGGACCAGGTTCTGTTACCCAGAATCCTTTGCAAACCTCAAAATTTGGCTAAAAAAACACATGTTCCTCACATTTCTGTGGCAGAAAGTTCTGGAATCTGAGAGTAGCCACGAATTTCCTTCCACCCAGCGTTCCCCCACGTCTCCCGATAAAAATGATACCTCACTTGTGTGGGTAGGCCTAGCGCCCGTGACAGGAAACGCCCCAAAGCGCAACGTGGACACAGCAAAATTGGTGAAGGAAAACAGAGGTGTTTTTTGCAAAGTGCCTACCTGTAGATTTTGGCTTGTAGCTCAGCCGCCACCTAGGGAAACCTACCAAACCTGTGCATTTTTGAAAACTAGACACCTAGGGGAATCCAAGATGGGGTGACTTGTGTGGCTCGGACCAGGTTCTGTTACCCAGAATCCTTTGCAAACCTAAAAATTTGGCTATAAAAACACATGTTCCTCACATTTCTGTGGCAGAAAGTTCTGGAATCTGAGAGGAGCCACAAATTTCCTTCCACCCAGCGTTCCCCCACGTCTCCCGATAAAAATGATTCCTCACTTGTGTGGGTAGGCCTAGCTCCCGCGACAGGAAATGCCCCAAAGCGCAACGTGGACACATCACAGAAAACAGACCTGTTTTTAACAAAGTGCCTACCTGTAGATTTTGGCCTGTAGCTCAGCCGCCACCTAGGGAAACTTACCAAACCTGTGCATTTCTGAAAACTAGAGACCTAGGGGAATCCAAGATGGGGTGACTTGTGTGGCTCGGACCAGGTTCTGTTACCCAGAATCCTTTGCAAACCTCAAACTTTGGCTAAAAAAACACATGTTCCTCACATTTCTGTGGCAGAAACTTCTGGAATCTGAGAGGAGCCACGAATTTCCTTCCACCCAGCGTTCCCCCACGTCTCAGGATAAAAATGATACCTCACTTGTGTGGGTAGGCCTAGCGCCCGCGACAGGAAATGCCCCAAACCGCAACGTGGACACATCCAAATTTGTGAAGGAAAACAGAGGTGTTTTTTTGCAAAGTGCCTACCTGTAGATTTTGGCCTGTAGCTCAGCCGCCACCTAGGGAAACCTACCAAACCTGTGCATTTCTGAAAACTAGAGACCTAGGGGAATCCAAGATGGGGTGACTTGTGTGGCTCGGACCAGGTTCTGTTACCCAGAATCCTTTGCAAACCTCAAAATTTGGCTAAAAAAACACATGTTCCTAACATTTCTGTGGCAGAAAGTTCTGGAATCTGAGAGGAGCCACGAATTTCCTTCCACCCAGCGTTCCCCCACGTCTCCCGATAAAAATGATACCTCACTTGTGTGGGTAGGCCTAGCGCCCGTGACAGAAAACGCCCCAAACCGCAACGTGGACACATCCAAATTTGTGAAGGAAAACAGAGGTGTTTTTTTGCAAAGTGCCTACCTGTAGATTTTGGCATGTAGCTCAGCCGCCACCTAGGGAAACCTACCAAACCTGTGCATTTCTGAAAACTAGAGACCTAGGGGAATCCAAGATGGGGTGACTTGTGTGGCTCGGACCAGGTTCTGTTACCCAGAATCCTTTGCAAACCTCAAAATTTGGCTAAAAAAACTCATGTTCCTCACATTTCTGTGGCAGAACGTTCTGGAATCTGAGAGGAGCCATGAATTTCCTTCCACCCACCGTTCCCCCACGTCTCACGATAAAAATGATACCTCACATGTGAGGGTAGGCCTAGCGCCCACGACAGGAAACACCCCAAAGCCCAACGTGGACACATCCAAATTTGTGAAGGAAAACAGAGGTGTTTTTTGCTAAGTGCCTACCTGTAGATTTTGGCCTGTAGCTCAGCCACCACCTAGGGAAACCTACCAAACCTGTGCATTTCTGAAAACTAGAGACCTAGGGGAATCCAAGATGGGGTGACTTGTGTGGCTCGGACCAGGTTCTGTTACCCAGAATCCTTTGCAAACCTCAAAATTTGGCTAAAAAAAACTCATGTTCCTCACATTTCTGTGGCAGAAAGTTCTGGAATCTGAGAGGAGCCACGAATTTCCTCCCACCCACCGTTCCCCCACGTCTCACGATAAAAATGATACCTCACATGTGTGGGTAGGCCTAGCGCCCGCGACAGGAAACGCCCCAAAGCGCAACGTGGACACAGCAAAATTGGTGAAGGAAAACAGAGGTGTTTTTTGCAAAGTGCCTACCTGTAGATTTTGGCCTGTAGCTCAGCCGCCACCTATGGAAACCTACCAAACCTGTGCATTTCTGAAAACTAGAGACCTAGGGGAATCCAAGATGGGGTGACTTGTGTGGCTCGGACCAGGTTCTGTTACCCAGAATCCTTTGCAAACCTCAAAATTTGGCTAAAAAAACACATGTTCCTCACATTTCTGTGGCAGAAAGTTCTGGAATCTGAGAGGAGCCACGAATTTCCTTCCACCCAGCGTTCCCCCACGTCTCACGATAAAAATGATACCTCACTTGTGTGGGTAGGGCTAGCGCCCGTGACAGGAAATGCCCCAAAGCGCAACGTGGACACAGCCAAATTGGTGAAGGAAAACAGAGGTGTTTTTTGCAAAGTGCCTACCTGTAGATTTTGGCCTGTAGCTCAGCCGCCACCTAGGGAAACCTACCAAACCTGTGCATTTCTGAAAACTAGAGACCTAGGGGAATCCAAGATGGGGTGACTTGTGTGGCTCGGACCAGGTTCTGTTACCCAGAATCCTTTGCAAACCTCAAAATTTGGCTAAAAAAACACACGTTCCTAACATTTCTGTGGCAGAAAGTTCTGGAATCTGAGAGGAGCCACGAATTTCATTCCACCCAGCGTTCCCCACGTCTCCCGATAAAAATGATACCTCACTTGTGTGGGTAGGCCTAGCGCCCGCGACAGGAAATGCCCCAAACCGCAACGTGGACACATCCAAAATGGTGAAGGAAAACAGAGGTGTTTTTTGAAAAGTGCCTACCTGTAGATTTTGGCTTGTAGCTCAGCCGCCACCTAGGGAAACCTACCAAACCTGTGCATTTCTGAAAACTAGAGACCTAGGGGAATCCAAGATGGGGTGACTTGTGTGGCTCGGACCAGGTTCTGTTACCCAGAATCCTTTGCAAACCTCAAAATTTGGCTAAAAAAACACATGTTCCTCACATTTCTGTGGCAGAAAGTTCTGGAATCTGAGAGGAGCCACGAATTTCCTTCCACCCAGCGTTCCCCCACGTCTCCCGATAAAAATGATACCTCACTTGTGTGGGTAGGCCTAGCGCCCGTGACAGGAAATGCCCCAAAGCGCAACGTGGACACAACCAAATTGGTGAAGGAAAACAGAGGTGTTTTTTGCAAAGTGCCTACCTGTAGATTTTGGCCTGTAGCTCAGCCGCCACCTAGGGAAACCTACCAAACCTGTGCATTTCTGAAAACTAGAGACCTAGGGGAATCCAAGATGGGGTGACTTGTGTGGCTCGGACCAGGTTCTGTTACCCAGAATCCTTTGCAAACCTAAAAATTTGGCTAAAAAAACACATGTTCCTCACATTTCTGTGGCAGAAAGTTCTGGAATCTGAGAGTAGCCACTAATTTCCTTCCACCCAGCGTTCCCCCACGTCTCCCGATAAAAATGATACCTCACTTGTGTGGGTAGGCCTAGCGCCCGTGACAGGAAACGCCCCAAAGCGCAACGTGGACACAGCAAAATTGGTGAAGGAAAACAGAGGTGTTTTTTGCAAAGTGCCTACCTGTAGATTTTGGCTTGTAGCTCAGCCGCCACCTAGGGAAACCTACCAAACCTGTGCATTTCTGAAAACTAGAGACCTAGGGGAATCCAAGATGGGGTGACTTGTGTGGCTCGGACCAGGTTCTGTTACCCAGAATCCTTTGCAAACCTCAAAATTTGGCTAAAAAAACACATGTTCCTCATATTTCTGTGGCAGAAAGTTCTGGAATCTGAGAGGAGCCACAAATTTCCTTCCACCTAGCATTCCCCCACGTCTCCCGATAAAAATGATACCTCACTTGTGTGGGTAGGCCTAACGCCCGTGACAGGAAATGCCCCAAAGCGCAACGTGGACACAGCCAAATTGGTGAAGGAAAACAGAGGTGTTTTTTGCAAAGTGCCTACCTGTAGATTTTGGCCTGTAGCTCAGCCGCCACCTAGGGAAACCTACCAAACCTGTGCATTTCTGAAAACTAGAAACCTAGGGGAATCCAAGATGGGGTGACTTGTGTGGCTCGGACCAGGTTCTGTTACCCAGAATCCTTTGCAAACCTCAAAATTTGGCTAAAAAAACACATGTTCCTCACATTTCTGTGGCAGAAAGTTCTGGAATCTGAGAGGAGCCACGAATTTCCTTCCACCCAGCGTTCCCCCACGTCTCCCGATAAAAATGATACCTCACTTGTGTGGGTAGGCCTAGCGCCCGTGACAGGAAATGCCCCAAAGCGCAACGTGGACACAACCAAATTGGTGAAGGAAAACAGAGGTGTTTTTTGCAAAGTGCCTACCTGTAGATTTTGGCCTGTAGCTCAGCCGCCACCTAGGGAAACCTACCAAACCTGTGCATTTCTGAAAACTAGAGACATAGGGGAATCCAAGATGGGGTGACTAGTGTGGGTCGGACCAGGTTCTGTTACCCAGAATCCTTTGCAAACCTCACAATTTGGCTAAAAAAACACATGTTCCTCACATTTCTGTGGCAGAAGGTTCTGGAATCTGAGAGGAGCCACGAATTTCCTTCCACCCAGCGTTCCCCCACGTCTCCCGATAAAAATGATACCTCACTTGTGTGGGTAGGCCTAGCGCCCGTGACAGGAAATGCCCCAAAGCGCAACGTGGACACAGCCAAATTGGTGAAGGAAAACAGAGGTGTTTTTTGCAAAGTGCCTACCTGTAGATTTTGGCCTGTAGCTCAGCCGCCACCTAGGGAAACTTACCAAACCTGTGCAATTCTGAAAACTAGAGACCTAGGGGAATCCAAGATGGGGTGACTTGTGTGGCTCGGACCAGGTTCTGTTACCCAGAATCCTTTGCAAACCTCAAAATTTGGCTAAAAAAAAACATGTTTCTCACATTTCTGTGTCAGAAGGTTCTGGAATCTGAGAGGAGCCACGAATTTCCTTCCACCCAGTGTTCCCCCACGTCTCCCGATAAAAATGATACCTCACTTGTGTGGGTAGACCTAGCGCCCGTGACAGGAAATGCCCCAAAGCGCAATGTGGACACAGCCAAATTGGTGAAGGAAAACAGAGGTGTTTTTTGCAAAGTGCCTACCTGTAGATTTTGGCCTGTAGCTCAGCCGCCACCTAGGGAAACCTACCAAACCTGTGCATTTCTGAAAACTAGAGACCTAGAGGAATCCAAGATGGGGTGACTTGTGTGGCTCGGACCAGGTTCTGTTACCCAGAATCCTTTGCAAACCTCAAAATTTGGCTAAAAAAACACATGTTCCTCACATTTCTGTGGCAGAAAGTTCTGGAATCTGAGAGTAGCCACAAATTTCCTTCCACCCAGCGTTCCCCCATGTCTCCCGATAAAAATGATACCTCACTTGTGTGGGTAGGCCTAGCGCCCGTGACAGGAAACGCCCCAAAGCGCAACGTGGACACAGCAAAATTGGTGAAGGAAAACAGAGGTGTTTTTTGCAAAGTGCCTACCTGTAGATTTTGGCTTGTAGCTCAGCCGCCACCTAGGGAAACCTACCAAACCTGTGCATTTTTGAAAACTAGACACCTAGGGGAATCCAAGATGGGGTGACTTGTGTGGCTCGGACCAGGTTCTGTTACCCAGAATCCTTTGCAAACCTAAAAATTTGGCTATAAAAACACATGTTCCTCACATTTCTGTGGCAGAAAGTTCTGGAATCTGAGAGGAGCCACAAATTTCCTTCCACCCAGCGTTCCCCCACGTCTCCCGATAAAAATGATACCTCACTTGTGTGGGTAGGCCTAGCTCCCGCGACAGGAAATGCCCCAAAGCGCAACGTGGACACATCACAGAAAACAGACCTGTTTTTAACAAAGTGCCTACCTGTAGATTTTGGCCTGTAGCTCAGCCGCCACCTAGGGAAACTTACCAAACCTGTGCATTTCTGAAAACTAGAGACCTAGGGGAATCCAAGATGGGGTGACTTGTGTGGCTCGGACCAGGTTCTGTTACCCAGAATCCTTTGCAAACCTCAAACTTTGGCTAAAAAAACACATGTTCCTCACATTTCTGTGGCAGAAACTTCTGGAATCTGAGAGGAGCCACGAATTTCCTTCCACCCAGCGTTCCCCCACGTCTCAGGATAAAAATGATACCTCACTTGTGTGGGTAGGCCTAGCGCCCGCGACAGGAAATGCCCCAAACCGCAACGTGGACACATCCAAATTTGTGAAGGAAAACAGAGGTGTTTTTTTGCAAAGTGCCTACCTGTAGATTTTGGCCTGTAGCTCAGCCGCCACCTAGGGAAACCTACCAAACCTGTGCATTTCTGAAAACTAGAGACATAGGGGAATCCAAGATGGGGTGACTTGTGTGGCTCAGACCAGGTTCTGTTACCCAGAATCCTTTGCAAACCTCAAAATTTGGCTAAAAAAACACATGTTCCTAACATTTCTGTGGCAGAAAGTTCTGGAATCTGAGAGGAGCCACGAATTTCCTTCCACCCAGCGTTCCCCCACGTCTCCCGATAAAAATGATACCTCACTTGTGTGGGTAGGCCTAGCGCCCGTGACAGAAAACGCCCCAAACCGCAACGTGGACACATCCAAATTTGTGAAGGAAAACAGAGGTGTTTTTTTGCAAAGTGCCTACCTGTAGATTTTGGCATGTAGCTCAGCCGCCACCTAGGGAAACCTACCAAACCTGTGCATTTCTGAAAACTAGAGACCTAGGGGAATCCAAGATGGGGTGACTTGTGTGGCTCGGACCAGGTTCTGTTACCCAGAATCCTTTGCAAACCTCAAAATTTGGCTAAAAAAACTCATGTTCCTCACATTTCTGTGGCAGAACGTTCTGGAATCTGAGAGGAGCCATGAATTTCCTTCCACCCACCGTTCCCCCACGTCTCACGATAAAAATGATACCTCACATGTGAGGGTAGGCCTAGCGCCCACGACAGGAAACACCCCAAAGCCCAACGTGGACACATCCAAATTTGTGAAGGAAAACAGAGGTGTTTTTTGCTAAGTGCCTACCTGTAGATTTTGGCCTGTAGCTCAGCCACCACCTAGGGAAACCTACCAAACCTGTGCATTTCTGAAAACTAGAGACCTAGGGGAATCCAAGATGGGGTGACTTGTGTGGCTCGGACCAGGTTCTGTTACCCAGAATCCTTTGCAAACCTCAAAATTTGGCTAAAAAAAACTCATGTTCCTCACATTTCTGTGGCAGAAAGTTCTGGAATCTGAGAGGAGCCACGAATTTCCTCCCACCCACCGTTCCCCCACGTCTCACGATAAAAATGATACCTCACATGTGTGGGTAGGCCTAGCGCCCGCGACAGGAAACGCCCCAAAGCGCAACGTGGACACAGCAAAATTGGTGAAGGAAAACAGAGGTGTTTTTTGCAAAGTGCCTACCTGTAGATTTTGGCCTGTAGCTCAGCCGCCACCTATGGAAACCTACCAAACCTGTGCATTTCTGAAAACTAGAGACCTAGGGGAATCCAAGATGGGGTGACTTGTGTGGCTCGGACCAGGTTCTGTTACCCAGAATCCTTTGCAAACCTCAAAATTTGGCTAAAAAAACACATGTTCCTCACATTTCTGTGGCAGAAAGTTCTGGAATCTGAGAGGAGCCACGAATTTCCTTCCACCCAGCGTTCCCCCACGTCTCACGATAAAAATGATACCTCACTTGTGTGGGTAGGGCTAGCGCCCGTGACAGGAAATGCCCCAAAGCGCAACGTGGACACAGCCAAATTGGTGAAGGAAAACAGAGGTGTTTTTTGCAAAGTGCCTACCTGTAGATTTTGGCCTGTAGCTCAGCCGCCACCTAGGGAAACCTACCAAACCTGTGCATTTCTGAAAACTAGAGACCTAGGGGAATCCAAGATGGGGTGACTTGTGTGGCTCGGACCAGGTTCTGTTACCCAGAATCCTTTGCAAACCTCAAAATTTGGCTAAAAAAACACACGTTCCTAACATTTCTGTGGCAGAAAGTTCTGGAATCTGAGAGGAGCCACGAATTTCATTCCACCCAGCGTTCCCCCACGTCTCCCGATAAAAATGATACCTCACTTGTGTGGGTAGGCCTAGCGCCCGCGACAGGAAATGCCCCAAACCGCAACGTGGACACATCCAAAATGGTGAAGGAAAACAGAGGTGTTTTTTGAAAAGTGCCTACCTGTAGATTTTGGCTTGTAGCTCAGCCGCCACCTAGGGAAACCTACCAAACCTGTGCATTTCTGAAAACTAGAGACCTAGGGGAATCCAAGATGGGGTGACTTGTGTGGCTCGGACCAGGTTCTGTTACCCAGAATCCTTTGCAAACCTCAAAATTTGGCTAAAAAAACACATGTTCCTCACATTTCTGTGGCAGAAAGTTCTGGAATCTGAGAGGAGCCACGAATTTCCTTCCACCCAGCGTTCCCCCACGTCTCCCGATAAAAATGATACCTCACTTGTGTGGGTAGGCCTAGCGCCCGTGACAGGAAATGCCCCAAAGCGCAACGTGGACACAACCAAATTGGTGAAGGAAAACAGAGGTGTTTTTTGCAAAGTGCCTACCTGTAGATTTTGGCCTGTAGCTCAGCCGCCACCTAGGGAAACCTACCAAACCTGTGCATTTCTGAAAACTAGAGACCTAGGGGAATCCAAGATGGGGTGACTTGTGTGGCTCGGACCAGGTTCTGTTACCCAGAATCCTTTGCAAACCTAAAAATTTGGCTAAAAAAACACATGTTCCTCACATTTCTGTGGCAGAAAGTTCTGGAATCTGAGAGTAGCCACTAATTTCCTTCCACCCAGCGTTCCCCCACGTCTCCCGATAAAAATGATACCTCACTTGTGTGGGTAGGCCTAGCGCCCGTGACAGGAAACGCCCCAAAGCGCAACGTGGACACAGCAAAATTGGTGAAGGAAAACAGAGGTGTTTTTTGCAAAGTGCCTACCTGTAGATTTTGGCCTGTAGCTCAGCCGCCACCTAGGGAAACCTACCAAACCTGTGCATTTTTGAAAACTAGAGACCTAGGGGAATCCAAGATAGGGTGACTTGTGTGGCTCGAACCAGGTTCTGTTACCCAGAATCCTTTGCAAACCTCAAAATTTGGCTAAAAAAACACATGTTCCTCATATTTCTGTGGCAGAAAGTTCTGGAATCTGAGAGGAGCCACAAATTTCCTTCCACCTAGCATTCCCCCACGTCTCCCGATAAAAATGATACCTCACTTGTGTGGGTAGGCCTAACGCCCGTGACAGGAAATGCCCCAAAGCGCAACGTGGACACAGCCAAATTGGTGAAGGAAAACAGAGGTGTTTTTTGCAAAGTGCCTACCTGTAGATTTTGGCCTGTAGCTCAGCCGCCACCTAGGGAAACCTACCAAACCTGTGCATTTCTGAAAACTAGAAACCTAGGGGAATCCAAGATGGGGTGACTTGTGTGGCTCGGACCAGGTTCTGTTACCCAGAATCCTTTGCAAACCTCAAAATTTGGCTAAAAAAACACATGTTCCTCACATTTCTGTGGCAGAAAGTTCTGGAATCTGAGAGGAGCCACGAATTTCCTTCCACCCAGCGTTCCCCCACGTCTCCCGATAAAAATGATACCTCACTTGTGTGGGTAGGCCTAGCGCCCGTGACAGGAAATGCCCCAAAGCGCAACGTGGACACAACCAAATTGGTGAAGGAAAACAGAGGTGTTTTTTGCAAAGTGCCTACCTGTAGATTTTGGCCTGTAGCTCAGCCGCCACCTAGGGAAACGTACCAAACCTGTGCATTTCTGAAAACTAGAGACATAGGGGAATCCAAGATGGGGTGACTAGTGTGGGTCGGACCAGGTTCTGTTACCCAGAATCCTTTGCAAACCTCACAATTTGGCTAAAAAAACACATGTTCCTCACATTTCTGTGGCAGAAGGTTCTGGAATCTGAGAGGAGCCACGAATTTCCTTCCACCCACCGTTCCCCCACGTCTCCCGATAAAAATGATACCTCACTTGTGTGGGTAGGCCTAGCGCCCGTGACAGGAAATGCCCCAAAGCGCAACGTGGACACAGCCAAATTGGTGAAGGAAAACAGAGGTGTTTTTTGCAAAGTGCCTACCTGTAGATTTTGGCCTGTAGCTCAGCCGCCACCTAGGGAAACTTACCAAACCTGTGCAATTCTGAAAACTAGAGACCTAGGGGAATCCAAGATGGGGTGACTTGTGTGGCTCGGACCAGGTTCTGTTACCCAGAATCCTTTGCAAACCTCAAAATTTGGCTAAAAAAACACATGTTCCTCACATTTATGTGGCAGAAAGTTCTGGAATCTGAGAGGAGCCACGAATTTCCTTTCACCCAGCGTTCCCCCACGTCTCAGGATAAAAATGATACCTCACTTGTGTGGGTAGGCCTAGCGCCCGTGACAGGAAATGCCCCAAAGCGCAATGTGGACACAGCCAAATTGGTGAAGGAAAACAGAGGTTTTTTTTGCAAAGTGCCTACCTGTAGATTTTGGCCTGTAGCTCAGCCGCCACCTAGGGAAACCTACCAAACCTGTGCATTTCTGAAAACTAGAGACCTAGGGGAATCCAAGATAGGGTGACTTGTGTGGCTCGGACCAGGTTCTGTTACCCAGAATCCTTTGCAAACCTCAAAATTTGGCTAAAAAAACACATGTTCCTCATATTTCTGTGGCAGAAAGTTCTGGAATCGGAGAGGAGCCACAAATTTCCTTCCACCTAGCGTTCCCCCACGTCTCCCGATAAAAATGATACCTCACTTGTGTGGGTAGGCCTAACGCCCGTGAAAGGAAATGCCCCAAAGCGCAACGTGGACACAGCCAAATTGGTGAAGGAAAACAGAGGTGTTTTTTGCAAAGTGCCTACCTGTAGATTTTGGCCTGTAGCTCAGCCGCCACCTAGGGAAACCTAACAAACGTGTGCATTTCTGAAAACTAGAGACCTAGGGGAATCCAAGATGGGGTGACTTGTGTGGCTCGGACCAGGTTCTGTTACCCAGAATCCTTTGCAAACCTCAAAATTTGGCTAAAAAAACACATGTTCCTCACATTTCTGTGGCAGAAAGTTCTGGAATCTGAGAGGAGCCACGAATTTCCTTCCACCCAGCGTTCCCCCACGTCTCCCGATAAAAATGATACCTCACTTGTGTGGGTAGGCCTAGCGCCCGTGACAGGAAATGCCCCAAAGCGCAACGTGGACACAACCAAATTGGTGAAGGAAAACAGAGGTGTTTTTTGCAAAGTGCCTACCTGTAGATTTTGGCCTGTATCTCAGCCGCCACCTAGGGAAACCTACCAAATCTGTGCATTTCTGAAAACTAGAGACATAGGGGAATCCAAGATGGGGTGACTTGTGTGGCTCGGACCAGGTTCTGATACCCAGAATCCTTTGCAAACCTCAAAATTTGGCTAAAAAAAAACATGTTTCTCACATTTCTGTGGCAGAAGGTTCTGGAATCTGGGAGGAGCCACGAATTTCCTTCCACCCAGTGTTCCCCCACGTCTCCCGATAAAAATGATACCTCACTTGTGTGGGTAGGGCTAGCGCCCGTGACAGGAAATGCCCCAAAGCGCAACGTGGACACAACCAAATTGGTGAAGGAAAACAGAGGTGTTTTTTGCAAAGTGCCTACCTGTAGATTTTGGCCTGTAGCTCAGCCGCCACCTAGGGAAACCTACCAAACCTGTGCATTTCTGAAAACTAGAGACCTAGGGGAATCCAAGATGGGGTGACTTGTGTGGCTCGGACCAGGTTCTGTTACCCAGAATCCTTTGCAAACCTCAAAATTTGGCTAAAAAAACACACGTTCCTAACATTTCTGTGGCAGAAAGTTCTGGAATCTGAGAGGAGCCACGAATTTCGTTCCACCCAGCGTTCCCCCACGTCTCCCGATGAAAATGATACCTCACTTGTGTGGGTAGGCCTAGCGCCCGCGACAGGAAATGCCCCAAACCGCAACGTGGACACATCCAAAATGGTGAAGGAAAACAGAGGTGTTTTTTGAAAAGTGCCTACCTGTAGATTTTGGCTTGTAGCTCAGCCGCCACCTAGGGAAACCTACCAAACCTGTGCATTTCTGAAAACTAGAGACCTAGGGGAATCCAAGATGGGGTGACTTGTGTGGCTCGGACCAGGTTCTGTTACCCAGAATCCTTTGCAAACCTCAAAATTTGGCTAAAAAAACACATGTTCCTCACATTTCTGTGGCAGAAAGTTCTGGAATCTGAGAGGAGCCACGAATTTCCTTCCACCCAGCGTTCCCCCACGTCTCCCGATAAAAATGATACCTCACTTGTGTGGGTAGGCCTAGCGCCCGTGACAGGAAATGCCCCAAAGCGCAACGTGGACACAGCCAAATTGGTGAAGGAAAACAGAGGTGTTTTTTGCAAAGTGCCTACCTGTAGATTTTGGCCTGTATCTCAGCCGCCACCTAGGGAAACCTACCAAACCTGTGCATTTCTGAAAACTAGAGACCTAGGGGAATCCAAGATGGGGTGACTTGTGTGGCTCGGACCAGGTTCTGTTACCCAGAATCCTTTGCAAACCTAAAAATTTGGCTAAAAAAACACATGTTCCTCACATTTCTGTGGCAGAAAGTTCTGGAATCTGAGAGTAGCCACTAATTTCCTTCCACCCAGCGTTCCCCCACGTCTCCCGATAAAAATGATACCTCACTTGTGTGGGTAGGCCTAGCGCCCGTGACAGGAAACGCCCCAAAGCGCAACGTGGACACAGCAAAATTGGTGAAGGAAAACAGAGGTGTTTTTTGCAAAGTGCCTACCTGTAGATTTTGGCCTGTAGCTCAGCCGCCACCTATGGAAACCTACCAAACCTGTGCATTTCTGAAAACTAGAAACCTAGGGGAATCCAAGATGGGGTGACTTGTGTGGCTCGGACCAGGTTCTGTTACCCAGAATCCTTTGCAAACCTCAAAATTTGGCTAAAAAAACACATGTTCCTCACATTTCTGTGGCAGAAAGTTCTGGAATCTGAGAGGAGCCACGAATTTCCTTCCACCCAGCGTTCCCCCACGTCTCCCGATAAAAATGATACCTCACTTGTGTGGGTAGGCCTAGCGCCCGTGACAGGAAATGCCCCAAAGCGCAACGTGGACACAACCAAATTGGTGAAGGAAAACAGAGGTGTTTTTTGCAAAGTGCCTACCTGTAGATTTTGGCCTGTAGCTCAGCCGCCACCTAGGGAAACCTACCAAACCTGTGCATTTCTGAAAACTAGAGACATAGGGGAATCCAAGATGGGGTGACTTGTGTGGCTCGGACCAGGTTCTGTTACCCAGAATCCTTTGCAAACCTCAAAATTTGGCTAAAAAAACACATGTTCCTCACATTTCTGTGGCAGAAGGTTCTGGAATCTGAGAGGAGCCACGAATTTCCTTCCACCCAGCGTTCCCCCACGTCTCCCGATAAAAATGATACCTAACTTGTGTGGGTCGGCCTAGCGCCCGTGACAGGAAATGCCCCAAAGCGCAACGTGGACACAGCCAAATTGGTGAAGGAAAACAGAGGTGTTTTTTGCAAAGTGCCTACCTGTAGATTTTGGCCTGTAGCTCAGCCGCCACCTAGGGAAACTTACCAAACCTGTGCAATTCTGAAAACTAGAGACCTAGGGGAATCCAAGATGGGGTGACTTGTGTGGCTCGGACCAGGTTCTGTTACCCAGAATCCTTTGCAAACCTCAAAATTTGGCTAAAAAAACACATGTTCCTCACATTTATGTGGCAGAAAGTTCTGGAATCTGAGAGGAGCCACGAATTTCCTTCCACCCAGCGTTCCCCCACGTCTCAGGATAAAAATGATACCTCACTTGTGTGGGTAGGCCTAGCGCCCGTGACAGGAAATGCCCCAAAGCGCAATGTGGACACAGCCAAATTGGTGAAGGAAAACAGAGGTGTTTTTTGCAAAGTGCCTACCTGTAGATTTTGGCCTGTAGCTCAGCCGCCACCTAGGGAAACCTACCAAACCTGTGCATTTCTGAAAACTAGAGACCTAGGGGAATCCAAGATAGGGTGACTTGTGTGGCTCGGACCAGGTTCTCTTACCCAGAATCCTTTGCAAACCTCAAAATTTGGCTAAAAAAACACATGTTCCTCATATTTCTGTGGCAGAAAGTTCTGGAATCTGAGAGGAGCCACAAATTTCCTTCCACCTAGCGTTCCCCCACGTCTCCCGATAAAAATGATACCTCACTTGTGTGGGTAGGCCTAACGCCCGTGAAAGGAAATGCCCCAAAGCGCAACGTGGACACAGCCAAATTGGTGAAGGAAAACAGAGGTGTTTTTTGCAAAGTGCCTACCTGTAGATTTTGGCCTGTAGCTCAGCCGCCACCTAGGGAAACCTAACAAACGTGTGCATTTCTGAAAACTAGAGACCAAGGGGAATCCAAGATGGGGTGACTTGTGTGGCTCGGACCAGGTTCTGTTACCCAGAATCCTTTGCAAACCTCAAAATTTGGCTAAAAAAACACATGTTCCTCACATTTCTGTGGCAGAAAGTTCTGGAATCTGAGAGGAGCCACGAATTTTCTTCCACCCAGCGTTCCCCCACGTCTCCCGATAAAAATGATACCTCACTTGTGTGGGTATGCATAGCGCCCGTGACAGGAAATGCCCCAAAGCGCAACGTGGACACAACCAAATTGGTGAAGGAAAACAGAGGTGTTTTTTGCAAAGTGCCTACCTGTAGATTATGGCCTGTAGCTCAGCCGCCACCTAGGGAAACCTACCAAACCTGTGCATTTCTGAAAACTAGAGACATAGGGGAATCCAAGATGGGGTGACTTGTGTGGCTCGGACCAGGTTCTGTTACCCAGAATCCTTTGCAAACCTCAAAATTTGGCTAAAAAAACACATGTTCCTCACATTTCTGTGGCAGAAGGTTCTGGAATCTGAGAGGAGCCACGAATTTCCTTCCACCCAGCGTTCCCCCACGTCTCCCGATAAAAATGATACCTCACTTGTGTGGGTAGGCCTAGCGCCCGTGACAGGAAATGCCCCAAAGCGCAATGTGGACACAGCCAAATTGGTGAAGGAAAACAGAGGTGTTTTTTGCAAAGTGCCTACCTGTAGATTTTGGCCTGTAGCTCAGCCGCCACCTAGGGAAACCTACCAAACCTGTGCATTTCTGAAAACTAGAGACCTAGAGGAATCCAAGATGGGGTGACTTGTGTGGCTCGGACCAGGTTCTGTTACCCAGAATCCTTTGCAAACCTCAAAATTTGGCTAAAAAAACACATGTTCCTCACATTTCTGTGGCAGAAAGTTCTGGAATCTGAGAGTAGCCACGAATTTCCTTCCACCCAGCGTTCCCCCACGTCTCCCGATAAAAATGATACCTCACTTGTGTGGGTAGGCCTAGCGCCCGTGACAGGAAACGCCCCAAAGCGCAACGTGGACACAGCAAAATTGGTGAAGGAAAACAGAGGTGTTTTTTGCAAAGTGCCTACCTGTAGATTTTGGCCTGTAGCTCAGCCGCCACCTAGGGAAACCTACCAAACCTGTGCATTTTTGAAAACTAGAGACCTAGGGGAATCCAAGATGGGGTGACTTGTGTGGCTCGGACCAGGTTCTGTTACCCAGAATCCTTTGCAAACCTCAAAATTTGGCTATAAAAACACATGTTCCTCACATTTCTGTGGCAGAAAGTTCTGGAATCTGAGAGGAGCCACAGATTTTCTTCCACCCAGCGTTCCCCCACGTCTCCCGATAAAAATGATACCTCACTTGTGTGGGTAGGCCTAGCTCCCGCGACAGGAAATGCCCCAAAGCGCAACGTGGACATATCACAGAAAACAGACCTGTTTTTAACAAAGTGCCTACCTGTAGATTTTGGCCTGTAGCTCAGCCGCCACCTAGGGAAACCTACCAAACCTGTGCATTTCTGAAAACTAGAGACCTAGGGGAATCCAAGATGGGGTGACTTGTGTGGCTCGGACCAGGTTCTGTTACCCAGAATCCTTTGAAAACCTCAAACTTTGGCTAAAAAAACACATGTTCCTCACATTTCTGTGGCAGAAAGTTCTGGAATCTGAGAGGAGCCACAAATTTCCTTCCACCCAGCGTTCCCCCACGTCTCCCGATAAAAATGATACCTCACTTGTGTGGGTAGGCCTAGCGCCCGCGACAGGAAATGCCCCAAACCGCAACGTGGACACATCCAAATTTGTGAAGGAAAACAGAGGTGTTTTTTTGCAAAGTGCCTACCTGTAGATTTTGGCCTGTAGCTCAGCCGCCACCAAGGGAAACCTACCAAACCTGTGCATTTCTGAAAACTAGAGACCTAGGGGAATCCAAGATGGGGTGACTTGTGTGGCTCGGACCAGGTTCTGTTTCCCAGAATCCTTTGCAAACCTCAAAATTTGGCTAAAAAAACACATGTTCCTAACATTTCTGTGGCAGAAAGTTCTGGAATCTGAGAGGAGCCACGAATTTCCTTCCACCCAGCGTTCCCCCACGTCTCCCGATAAAAATGATACCTCACTTGTGTGGGTAGGCCTAGCGCCCGTGACAGAAAACGCCCCAAACCGCAACGTGGACACATCCAAATTTGTGAAGGAAAACAGAGGTGTTTTTTTGCAAAGTGCCTACCTGTAGATTTTGGCTTGTAGCTCAGCCGCCACCTAGGGAAACCTACCAAACCTGTGCATTTCTGAAAACTAGAGACCTAGGGGAATCCAAGATGGGGTGACTTGTGTGGCTCGGACCAGGTTCTGTTACCCAGAATCCTTTGCAAACCTCAAAATTTGGCTAAAAAAACTCATGTTCCTCACATTTCTGTGGCAGAACGTTCTGGATTCTGAGAGGAGAAATGAATTTCCTTCCACCCAGCGTTCCCCCCCGTCTCACGATAAAAATGATACCTCACATGTGTGGGTAGGCCTAGCGCCCGCGACAGGAAATGCCCGAAAGCGCAACGTGGACACATCCAAATTTGTGAAGGAAAACAGAGGTGTTTTTTGCTAAGTGCCTACCTGTAGATTTTGGCCTGTAGCTCAGCCGCCACCTAGGGAAACCTACCAAACCTGTGCATTTCTGAAAACTAGAGACCTAGGGGAATCCAAGATGGGGTGACTTGTGTGGCTCGGACCAGGTTCTGTTACCCAGAATCCTTTGCAAACCTCAAAATTTGGCTAAAAAAAAATCATGTTCCTCACATTTCTGTGGCAGAACGTTCTAGAATCTGAGAGGAGCCACGAATTTCCTCCCACCCACCGTTCCCCCACGTCTCACGATAAAAATGATACCTCACATGTGTGGGTAGGCCTAGCACCCGCGACAGGAAACGCCCCAAAGCGCAACGTGGACACAGCAAATTTGGTGAAGGAAAACAGAGGTGTTTTTTGCAAAGTGCCTACCTGTAGATTTTGGCCTGTAGCTCAGCCGCCACCTATGGAAACCTACCAAACCTGTGCATTTCTGAAAACTAGAGACCTAGGGGAATCCAAGATGGGGTGACTTGTGTGGCTCGGACCAGGTTCTGTTACCCAGAATCCTTTGCAAACCTCAAAATTTGGCTAAAAAAACACATGTTCCTCACATTTCTGTGGCAGAAAGTTCTGGAATCTGAGAGGAGCCACGAATTTCCTTCCACCCAGCGTTCCCCCACGTCTCACGATAAAAATGATACCTCACTTGTGTGGGTAGGGCTAGCGCCCGTGACAGGAAATGCCCCAAAGCGCAACGTGGACACAGCCAAATTGGTGAAGGAAAACAGAGGTGTTTTTTGCAAAGTGCCTACCTGTAGATTTTGGCCTGTAGCTCAGCCGCCACCTAGGGAAACCTACCAAACCTGTGCATTTCTGAAAACTAGAGACCTAGGGGAATCCAAGATGGAGTGACTTGTGTGGCTCGGACCAGGTTCTGTTACCCAGAATCCTTTGCAAACCTCAAAATTAGGCTAAAAAAACACACGTTCCTAACATTTCTGTGGCAGAAAGTTCTGGAATCGGAGAGGAGCCACGAATTTCCTTCCACCCAGCGTTCCCCCACGTCTCCCGATAAAAATGATACCTCACTTGTGTGGGTAGGCCTAGCGCCCGCGACAGGAAATGCCCCAAACCGCAACGTGGACACATCCAAATTGGTGAAGGAAAACAGAGGTGTTTTTTGAAAAGTGCCTACCTGTAGATTTTGGCTTGTAGCTCAGCCGCCACCTAGGGAAACCTACCAAACCTGTGCATTTCTGAAAACTAGAGACCTAGGGGAATCCAAGATGGGGTGACTTGTGTGGCTCGGACCAGGTTCTGTTACCAGAATCCTTTGCAAACCTCAAAATGTGGCTAAAAAAACACATGTTCCTAACATTTCTGTGGCAGAAAGTTCTGGAATCTGAGAGGAGCCACGAATTTCCTTCCACCCAGCGTTCCCCCACGTCTCCCGATAAAAATGATACCTCACTTGTGTGGGTAGGCCTAGCGCCCGCGACAGGAAATGCCCCAAACCGCAACGTGGACACATCCAAATTGGTGAAGGAAAACAGAGGTGTTTTTTGAAAAGTGCCTACCTGTAGATTTTGGCTTGTAGCTCAGCCGCCACCTAGGGAAACCTACCAAACCTGTGCATTTCTGAAAACTAGAGACCTAGGGGAATCCAAGATGGGGTGACTTGTGTGACTCGGACCAGGTTCTGTTACCAGAATCCTTTGCAAACCTCAAAATGTGGCTAAAAAAACACATGTTCCTCACATTTCTGTGGCAGAAAGTTCTGGAATCTGAGAGGAGCCACGAATTTCCTTCCACCCAGCGTTCCCCCATGTCTCCCGATAAAAATGATACCTCACTTGTGTGGGTAGGCCTAGCGCCCGTGACAGGAAATGCCCCAAAGCGCAACGTGGACACAGCCAAATTGGTGAAGGAAAACAGAGGTGTTTTTTGCAAAGTGCCTACCTGTAGATTTTGGCCTGTAGCTCAGCCGCCACATAGGGAAACCTAGCAAACCTGTGCATTTCTGAAAACTAGAGACCTAGGGGAATCCAAGATGGGGTGACTTGTGTGGCTCGGACCAGGTTCTGTTACCCAGAATCCTTTGCAAACCTCAAAATTTGGCTAAAAAAACACATGTTCCTAACATTTCTGTGGCAGAAAGTTCTGGAATCTGAGAGGAGCCACGAATTTCCTTCCACCCAGCGTTCCCCCACGTCTCCCGATAAAAATAATACCTCACTTGTGTGGGTAGGCCTAGCGCCCGGGACAGGAAACGCCCCAAACCGCAACGTGGACACATCCAAATTTGTGAAGGAAAACAGAGGTGTTTTTTGCAAAGTGCCTACCTGTAGATTTTGGCTTGTAGCTCAGCCGCCACCTAGGGAAACCTACCAAACCTGTGCTATTCTGAAAACTAGAGACCTAGGGGAATCCAAGATGGGGTGACTTGTGTGGCTCGGACCAGGTTCTGTTACCCAGAATCCTTTGCAAACCTCAAAATTTGGCTAAAAAAACACATGTTCCTCACATTTCTATGGCAGAAAGTTCTGGAATCTGAGAGGAGCCACGAATTTCCTTCCACCCAGCGTTCCCCCACGTCTCCCGATTAAAATGATACCTCACTTGTGTGGGTAGGCCTAGCGCCCGTGACAGAAAACGCCCCAAACCGCAACGTGGACACATCCAAATTTGTGAAGGAAAACAGAGGTGTTTTTTTACAAAGTGCCTACCTGTAGATTTTGGCTTGTAGCTCAGCCGCCACCTAGGGAAACCTACCAAACCTGTGCATTTCTGAAAACTAGAGACCTAGGGGAATCCAAGATGGGGTGACTTGTGTGGCTCGGACCAGGTTCTGTTACCCAGAATCCTTTGCAAACCTCAAAATTTGGCTAAAAAAACACATGTTCCTCACATTTCTGTGGCAGAAAGTTCTGGAATCTGAGAGGAGCCACAAATTTCCTTCCACCCAGCGTTCCCCCACGTCTCCCGATAAAAATGATACCTCACTTGTGTGGGTAGGCCTAGCGCCCGTGACAGGATATGCCCCAAACCGCAACGTGGACACATCCAAATTTGTGAAGGAAAACAGAGGTGTTTTTTGCAAAGTGCCTACCTGTAGATTTTGGCTTGTAGCTCAGCCGCCACCTAGGGAAACCTACCAAACCTGTGCTATTCTGAAAACTAGAGACCTAGGGGAATCCAAGATGGGGTGACTTGTGTGGCTCGGACCAGGTTCTGTTACCCAGAATCCTTTGCAAACCTCAAAATTTGGCTAAAAAAACACATGTTCCTCACATTTCTATGGCAGAAAGTTCTGGAATCTGAGAGGAGCCACGAATTTCCTTCCACCCAGCGTTCCCCCACGTCTCCCGATTAAAATGATACCTCACTTGTGTGGGTAGGCCTAGCGCCCGTGACAGAAAACGCCCCAAACCGCAACGTGGACACATCCAAATTTGTGAAGGAAAACAGAGGTGTTTTTTTACAAAGTGCCTACCTGTAGATTTTGGCTTGTAGCTCAGCCGCCACCTAGGGAAACCTACCAAACCTGTGCTATTCTGAAAACTAGAGACCTAGGGGAATCCAAGATGGGGTGACTTGTGTGGCTCGGACCAGGTTCTGTTACCCAGAATCCTTTGCAAACCTCAAAATTTGGCTAAAAAAACACATGTTCCTCACATTTCTGTGGCAGAAAGTTCTGGAATCTGAGAGGAGCCACAAATTTTCTTCTACCCAGCGTTCCCCCACGTCTCCCGATAAAAATGATACCTCACTTGTGTGGGTAGGCCTAGCGCCCGTGACAGGATATGCCCCAAAACACAACGTGGACACATCACATTTTTTCATTGAAAACAGTGCCTACCTGTAGATTTTGGCCTCTAGCTCAGCCCGCACCTAGGGAAACCTACCAAACCTGTGCATTTCTGAAAACTAGAGACCTAGGGGAATCCAAGATGCGGTGACTTGTGTGGCTCGGACCAGGTTCTGTTACCCAGAATCCTTTGCAAACCTCAAATTCTATCTAAAAAAAGACATTTACCACACATTTCGGTGACAGAAAGTTCTGGAATCTGAGTGGAGCCACAAATTTCCTTCCACCCAGCGTTCCCCCAAGTCTCCCGATAAAAATGATACCTCACTTGTGTGGGTGGGCCAGGTGCCTGCAACAGAATAAGGCCCAAAACTTGTAGAGATAGAGGGGATAGCACAGCAAGTTTATAAGGACATATTCTTTTATACATCTTTATACTGACTCTGCTTTGGGGACCCACATAAGTGAGGTGTCATTTTACTTGGGAGGCTGAGGGGAACACTGGGGAGTAGGAATTTTGTGCTGGAGTGGTGATCCTACGAAGAAAAGTAAGGAAAATATGCTTTTTTAAGCACATTTTGAGGTTTACAGAGGAGTCTGGGTAAGAAAATGTTGGGGGATCCACGCAAGCCACACCTCCCTGGACTCCTTGGGGTGTCTAGTTTTATAAAATGTCTGGGTTTGGTAGGTTTTCCTAGATGAAGGCCGCACACAGGACCAAAAACATAGGTGCCCTCTCCCCCCCAAACACAGATAGTTTTGTAATATATCGTTTTGATGTGCCCACATACGTCCGTGATGTGCCAAACACTAAAATTTTGAAAAGAAACACAGTTAGGTTATGTGAAAAAGACCCCTCACCCACCAACCAAGTTGATGGCATGCTTCATCATCGGGGTCCCACCTGAGGCACCTAGCGTGTCACAGGTGTGCTGCGACGCCTGATTACAGCGGAGCAGGTTTTGTCATTTTTACCACACATACTGGTTGGATTTGGCACGAGGGTGAGTGATGGTTCAGTGGATCAAATTTTACTAACAAGAGCTTTCACAAAAATGAAATGCACTGTTAGTAACTGAAAGGCAAAAAACTGAACCAATGACTCACAGCTCGTGAGCTGTAAAGCCGCGACAAGGCACCAACCGCTTTACAGTCCATTCACACAACTTTCATACATGACACACACAAGGCCATTCACACCGCCAGCCACGGGCCCAGCACATTACAACACTCACATCGACAGACAGCGCCACTCAAGGGCCCATCACTTACATACGCCCACATGCCTGATACAACAATCACACCAGCTGATGGGAGTGTGTGGACTGGTGTTTGGCTGGCAGTGTGTTGCAGTAGCCAACAGCAAGTCAATATGTACACTCTCAGCCAAGCCCCACTCCACCAACAATGGCATCATTATTTTTTTTTTTTTTAACAGAGGAACCCCTAACTAAGTAGAAAGAATTACAAAACTACAAACACAAAAGCTCCAACTAAGAACATGACAGAAATGCTAACCATGAAACTAAACACATGAAAATACAAAACAGACATGAGTTTACACTCATGGTTGTTCCCAGAAATTCTTCTGGGTGTGGTAATTCTTAAAACAAGCACCGACACACAGCCCTAGCTTTGAAGGACAATCTGGGCAGTACATTCGAGTCTCCCTCCGGATACCTCTTCGAAAACACACTCTACATTTCTTAGCTGGAAAGTCTTTTTTGGGTGTGGGAGGAATGTGCTCAGCAAAGTGGCGATCTTTCAATCTAGCCACATCCTCCACCACTGCTCCTCTAGGAACTCTGGCCTGTTCCACCACAATAAGGCTCTCTATCACTGACTCCTGAAATTTCACAAATGTCATCTTTGACTCTGGAGACCTATCCCTAAACACAATAAAAGCATTGAAGGTTGCTAAGTGGAAGAGGTGAAGTGCTAACTTCTTATACCAAACGTAAGACTTACGAATAGCAGTATAAGGTTCCAACCTCTGGTCAACTCTATCTACACCTCCCATGTGCTTATTATAATCTAAAATGCACACAGGTTTGCGCACTTCAGCAACCTGGCCCCAAACAGTCACAGGGGAAGTACTCTCATCATGGATGGTACTTAGCATGTAGACATCCCTCTTGTCTGAAAATTTCAAAGCTAGCAGCTCCTCGTTCCGCAAGGCACAGCACTGTCCTCTCTCAAGTTTTTTACAGACAAGGGCCCGTATTTATACTCCGTTTGCGCCGAATTTGCGTCGTTTTTTTCGACGCAAATTCAGCGCAAAACTAACGCCATATTTATACTTTGGCGTTAGACGCGTCTAGCGCCAAAGTATGGGCAAATAGCGTCATTTTTTTGCGTGAACGCCTTCCTTGCGTTAATGAGATGCAAGGAAGGCGTTCCCGTCTAAAAAAATGACGGCGACGCAAATGCGTCGTATTTATACTCCCGGGCAAAAATCACGCCCGGGAGGTGGCGGGTCAAAAAACCCCGCATTTGCGCCACTATTTAACGCCTGGGTCAGGGTAGGCGTTAAGGGGCCTGTGGGCTCAAAATGAGCCCACAGGTGCCCTCCCCTGCCCCCAGGGACCCCCCCTGCCACCCCTGCCCACCCCAGGAGGACACCCAAGGATGGAGGGACCCACCCCAGGGACATTCAGGTAAGTTCAGGTAAGTATAATTTTTTATATTTTTTAAATTTTTTTGGGTGGCATAGGGGGGCCTTATTTGTGCCCCCCTACATGCCACTATGCCCAATGACCATGCCCAGGGGACACAAGTCCCCTGGGCATGGCCATTGGGCAAGGGGGCATGACTCCTGTCTTTACTAAGACAGGAGTCATGAAATGGCGTCTGGGCGTCGTAAAAAAATGGCGCAAATCGGGTTGAGGCGATTCTTTTGCCTCAACCTGACTTGCCCCATTTTAAGACGCCCTAACGTCATTTTTTCCCAACGCCGGCGCTGCCTGGTCTACGTGGTTTTTTTCCACGCACACCAGGCAGCGCCGGTCTGCTTGCGCCGGCTAACGCCATTCCATAAATACGGCGCCCGCATGGCGCTTCAGAATGGCGTTAGACGGCGCGAATTTTTTTTACGCTAAACTGCGTTAGCGCAGTTTAGCGTCAAAAAGTATAAATATGGGCCAAGCTCCCTTGGATAGCCTTTCCAGTTAGAACGGATTGTGCCACAAGCAACTGTGTCCACTCTAAACAATTCCTTGAACAATTGCACACCAGTGTAGAAGTTATCTACATACAAATGGTGACCTTTGTTGAACAGTCGTCTACCAAGATCCCACACAATTTTCTCAGTAACTCCAATAGTGGGAGGACAACCAGGGGGGTCAATATTGGAATCCCTACCAGTGTACACACGGAAACTATACACATATCCTGTCCTACTTTCAGACAGCATATACAATTTAATTCCATATCGTGCCCTTTTGCTAGGAATGTACTGCCTAAAAACCAAACGACCCTTGAAGAGGACCAAAGACTCGTCCACACTTAACTCTTTGCCTGGAACATAGACCTCCGAAAACCGATCTACAAAATGATCAAGGACAGGCCTAATCTTAAAAAGACGGTCAGAATCTGGGTGATCTCGTGGCAAGGCTAAAGCATTGTCAACAAAATGCAGCATCCTAAGAAGAAGCAAATACCGATTACGACTCATGGTCGCTGGAAATATAGCTATTGCCATCAAGGGACTAGTAGACCAATAAGAAGCCAGTGACGGCTTCCTTATCAACCCCATCAAAAAAGTAAAACCCAAAAACTTTTTTAACTCCTCCAAATTTGTGGGAATCCACTGGGCAGCTCTAGAGTGTGGCCTAAGTCTAGCAGCGTTGTACCTCAAATGCTGCTCCGCATACAAATTAGTCTGCTCAACAATCTCTTCCAAAAACACATCATCCATGAATAACTCAAAGAAATTGATAGGCATAAAGTTCTCTGTATTGGCGTTACACCCCGGGAGACCAGTAAAGGCAGGCAACTCTGGCTGCTCCATGTTTGGGGCAACCCAGACATCAGGTCTTATAACGGGAAACCTTTCAGCCCCAGGTTGCTGCACTATTGGCACATCAATGTCCTCCTCTAAAACAGGCCCTTCATCTGCACTGAGTGTGGCTTCATCATCAGAAGATTCCCCTCCAAGAGAAACATCACTGCCAGAATCTCTGACTTCCTCCTCTGCCTCAGATGCAGAGTCCGTCTCATAGTCATGATCAGACTGTGACTCAAAAAGCATACCAACCACCTGCTGAGCGGTCATCCTGCGGCTAGCCATGATCTCTCCTGCTAAAATTAACTGGACAAATTCACCACCAACAACCAGCACTGTGTAAGACAAGTAACAAAGTGTAGCTTTGTTAGTAAGAGTTATAAACTCAAAAACTATACCGCTCACTTCCCTGAAAAAGCTTGATTCACCAGCTACTACACAGCAATCACCAATGATATCCCACTAAAAATAAAGAAAGAAAGGCAAATTAGAAATAAGACAAAACAAATATCATTGTGCACAAACCTAAGGACAATTTCACACACAATCCTGCATTTAGTACACCCCCTACAAACATGTCATTCATGCATGGCAACAATACTCCTTTGGAGAAAATTGTTTTTACTTACCTAAAACATGCAACTGTGCAAACTGCAGGTCAACCACCGCCAAAACCGCAAGGAGCCACAGCAAATAAAGCAAAAGCTTTGAACTAGAACAAAAAGGAGGAAAACATTTTTTATCACAAATGCAAAGACTTCTTCAGTTGACAAACACCCCACCATCAAACATTTAGAAATTGGTGCCTAAGTGGATTCTGCCATAGGGGCAGATGGGCCTACTAATAAAATAGGCCTGTCTACCCCAAGGAAGCCAGAAAATACCTTTAGTAGTGTGTCCCCATGGAGAGCGACCCTTGCCAAAGGGGACAGCCCTAAAAAAAAATTAAAAAAAACACACAAAACTATCCCTGGTGCCTAAGTGGCTTCTACCCCCCTTGGGGGCAGGTGGGCCTAACACAGTAGGCCCATCTGCCCCCAGGGGGTGTAGAAATGGGCAACAGGTCAATGCCCCCCTTGGGGGGGGCGCCCCGTGACCAAGGGGACGCCCCCCTACAAAAATAAACAAATAAAAAAAATCCCTGGCGTTCTAGTGGTTTCTGCCCCCCTTGGGGGCAGACCAGCCTAAAATTAATAGGCTGATCTGTCTCCAAGGGGTGCAGAAATGGCCTGGGTACATGTGCCCCCAAAGTGGGGGGCGACCCTTGCCCAAGGCCCCCCCCATCCACTAACACACACACACACACACTATCCCTGGTGTCTAAGTGGCTTCTGCCCCCCTTGGGGGCAGGTGGGCCTAACAAAATAGGCCCATCTGCCCCCAGGGGGTGTAGAAATGGCCAACAGGTCAATGCCTCCCTTGGGGGGGCGCCCCGTGACCAAGGGGACGCCCCCCCACAAAAATAAACAAAACAAAAAAAATCCCCAAGGGGGGCAGAAATGGCCTAAGTAATTGCCCCCTAAAGGGGAGCGACCCTTGCCCAAGGGGCCGCTCCCCGCATGCCAGAAACAGAAAGATCAACAAAAAAAAACAAATCCCTGGTGTCTAGTGGGCATTCCTGCTGCCCGATCGCAATGCGATCGGGCAGCAGGAATGCTCAAAGAGACACCGGGGAAAGGTAAGCCTTTCCTTTTCCCCGGTGCCTCTTTAGCCCCAACCCCCCACCCACCGGGAAGAGGAACTCACCTCTTGACTCGTCGCCGCACAGGAAGCAAATGGCTTCCTGTGCGGCGAGGATCCCATAATGAAGTCAGCGCTGACTTTGGGGGGTGGGGGGGAAGCACACAGAGGGAGCGAGAGCGCTCCCTCTGGGCTGTGTGCCGAGGACGTAGTGGTTACGTCCTCGGCACAGCAGCACTGTGCCGCGGGACGTAACCACTACGTCCGCGGCACAGAAGGGGTTAAAGTGCTGATGTCCTTGTTTTGTTTTTACCCCCCCCCCCTAAGTTCAGGGCTATCATCCCCAAGTATGTTTAGATTAGTGGGCAAGTGATGCTCCATTTCACCCTTTTCTTACATTCATCAATCACATTTTACTCATCACCATTGGCTAGTGAATTGAATGGTGGTGACACTCCATTTAGAAGCTCGAGAGGAATTAAGGAATTCAACAGCATTCCACAGACCTCCAAGTCCACTGCAACCTGGTGGTCTTGTCTAGTCACCTTAAGGTCTGCCTCCTCCACCAGTGCCCACTCCTTCATCTCACAGAGCAATATATTAATATTAGGGCATCGGGTGGACATCCACCCAAATTCTATGCAGGAGCTCCAATTCTCCCAGGCATGAGGTGCTAGGTCTGTCATCTCAATATCAGGGATTCTGTAAACAGCCTGAAAATGTGTATTCAATGCTTAGTTAATTTCTGGATGTGTTGTTGCAATGTAGCGTCAGACTGTGCTAGTGCAAGGATCAGGGGCTTCCCTCTCTCTTTTGAGAACTGAGCATAGTCATTTACTAGATATGTCAACCTCTCTGTGTAGTCACTGATGGTGTTCCTTCAGTGTCAGCCAATCTATGCATTTCCCATTTTCCTCTACTAATCCCTGTCTACCCTCCAGGGTCAAGGTCAATCCATTCGCCATGTGGTTTATGTCATGCTGTACTTGCTGTTTGACTCCATACATTTTTCTTATGCACTCCCCCTGTAAAACAGTCTTCAGAGCCTTCCACTCATTGGTCCTTGTGTCAGTGACACCCCACTTGTCGTCCAGATAATGGTAAAGCATAGTTTATATTGTGCCAGGCATATAGGGTCTAACGGTACCTCTGAGAACAGCTGACTAATAGTTGTCTTCCCTGTATCATTACTTGTGTCATAATGTAACATGACACAAGTAATGATATGGGCCAGACAATTGTGGCCAGACAAAAATCTGGTTAGGCAATGTAGTCCATTCTTAGAGCCCGAGGAAAGGCTAGTTCAGATGTTATGATCCTGTATAGGTATTTTTCATAGTGGAGTGACATGAGTACTCTCAGTCCATTGGGTGCATGCGTCTCAAGATGTTGTCACAGTCTATGTTAGTTATGACTTCTCTCAGTTACAGCTGGTTTAGTGGTGTATCTTGGTGGTAATCTATTAAGATCATCATTCAGGACACGATTTAAATCTACCACACAAACTATGGGTACATGTACATATGGAGCTTGCTGGGTTTGTACAGTCAGGACGTTTACATCTGTGTTCAGTGCATATATATTAAGGAGGCACATGTACCTCCCATCTACTTCACCATGTAGCAGCAGAGCCTGCAGTTGCTATGTACCTCTGAGTACATATGTTGGAAAGCAACCCCCGGTGCTATTCATATGGAGACTCTTCTGGCACAGGATGAAAAATTAGATGTGAACCATTGTCCTATTACTTTTTTATCTTACCAGCCTCGTCCTCTGGGAGGTGCGTCTCCTGGAGGCAGGAGATAAACACTTTATGTCTCCTAAGGAAGGTCCATATTCAGTATCTGTTTTGATAGATACTGAGCCTCCTCACATTCCATGTGATTATGTTGCATTGTGCAGACATTGTCGGGTGTTGGTGATCCCACTAATCATCAGGAGGTGTGCAGTAATTTGTGGCCGAATGAATCGGCCTATCTGTAAGGAACACTGAGTATCATATGGTCTGTGATATGTAAACTTTTTTGCAGTTCTCATGAGCTTATGTGGTGTTGCCCAACATACAATGTATAAACTGTAGCTTCCCCAACCTCCAACCTCAAATAAATGCAATATAATAAACAAATTGCAAGCGTATCAATCAATTTTGTCCATGATGCAGTTTGGTTCAATAATCTAGCCTGTATAGTAGGAATATCTTCCCCAAAATACAATTATTAACAACTGCCTGAAAGCACTAACTTGTAATTGTGATGTGCAAGGGACAGACACCTCTCAGGAGGACCCAGAGATAGCCAACTGCTCGTGCTAACAAGCACAGATACCCCTGGCTTCCCTAACTGAAGAAGTCCGTGGTCATTCTCAATAAGCCAGTATTGTGAGCATTCAAGATCACCATTTTTGGCCATGGGTGTATTTTCTGATGGGATAAGCTATGCTCCCTTGTTCTAGGTCCTGGTGCTGCTGAATGACTGTCACCAAGCATCCCATTCATTTTCTTAATTCATAAAGCCATCTTGACTTCAGATTTCATCTCTGGCAGATGTTCCACTGGACACCACGCCCAGAGAGATGTCTCAGATACTGATGGTGCCATCCTCTTCCACTTTCTGCCTGCCAGTGTATTTCCTGTTTCAGTGTATGGTCTAGCCTGCAAGTCCAGAGGGCCCCAGGAGCTGCAGTCCCTGGTCATTGCCATAGTGGCCGCAACATCCTCCCAAGTCAAGCCACTCTCAAACCTCTTCTGGGGAGGTGAAGAGATGGGACTTTCCAGCAAGTATAACACAAATCTTTGCAGGGAGAGCACCATGTACCTCAATGCCATGGTCCTTAGCTTTTGTTTCACTGAGCCAAATGTATTTCAGAGGTGTTGTCCTCTCTGTATGTAAATCAGGAAGATTCTCAATAGCTGCCCCTTTAAAGGTGAGGTTGCCCATGGTTCTAGCCTTTTGCAGGGCAAGATCTTGGTCTCTGTAGTTCAGGAGGTTAGAGATGACAGCCCATGATGGAGCCCCAGTTAGAGAAGATGGCCAAGGGCTCTATGAGATGAAGCATTGTGAGAGCCCTCTGTGTTCCAGTACATCTCTGATCAGTTTTCCAGAAATACCTGTAGACCCATCCCACAATGTCTTCTGAGACCTCAACAATCCACAGGTTACAACGGTGGGAGCTACCATTGGCATCCTATTCTCAAGGTGATGAGCCAGTTCTGATAGGGTGTGAACACTGCCATTTTGGTCACTGAGTTCAGATGCAAAGGCTGCAACAGTATTTTCTGTGTGACTTCTCATTTACTTTCTGTAGATCTGTCCACAGGAGATTGACCTTCATTTTGACCCTGGCAGTCTTATGACCACCAGGGTAAATGTGGCAGCCCCACCACTTACAGGCTGGCGGTGCATTTAGGCTGGGGCCTAACCTGAAAGTGACCTATCATAAGTGGGGAATAACCATTGCCAGTAGACAGAGACGTGGGACTCAGGACACTGCCTGGACATTAGAGTGCCAGCTGTAGCAGGGCTATGTATATTGTTTTTGTGTGTCATGTTTTATTATGTGTTAAAATATAAATACCACTTTTGTCATAAAAGCGAGTATCTGTTTGTTTATTGGGGTCATTGAACGTTTTTTGAGGATTAAGATAAGGTTCACCTTGCGCCAACCTCTCCCCAGAAAAGCCTTGGACAAGCCACACCCTCTGTCACTGACGGTCAAGTTTTAAAGAACAATATTTAGCCCAGATGCTCTGGACCCATGTAGGTAGAGCCTCGGGACAGCAGGAGTAAAAAGCCTCAACTTCCACAGTTTTTTTCAGTAGCTACTGCTTGCTTCACAGCCCTCTGAACAGGATTATGACTTGGATTTTATGCTTTCATTTCACAAAATGTAGTAGCAATTAACATAGATTGATTTCATTATCATAGTGATTGCTCCATAATTATGTAGTAAATGCTGCAGCCACAGAATCACCTAAATCCACTGACCTTCACTGTTTACCACCGTGCAGAAGGCCACCAACACACCACTGCAGCCACGGAGATCCGCTACAGCTGTTACAATCCACAGGCCAGTATCAGCCAAAATCTAGACACCCACACAAGTCCGCCACACCAAAGGTCAGTGATAAACTGGCGGTACCAAAACCTCCACCATCACGCCAACAGGAATACGACCACACCATCACGACCCACGAATCCACAGGGCAGTCTTTCAACCGCGGTATTCCATTGGCGGTACACACTGCTGCGCTCAAAATACACACTCATTTACAAAACACAACCACTAATTTGCACTTAAATAAACACCCTTGAATCACAAAACAATCTGGAGTCAGTCTGTGCTTTCACAAATGTGTATTTGCTATAACTAAGGAAAATAGCAATGTCAATTGTATTGTCAACATACCTATGTCACACAGCTCTAGTCTATGAGGTAATATAGCAGAGGTCACACAGTGGGACCCACATCTGTGAAACGGAAAGGCAAAGTGACAAGTCAGGGTCCATACACTGGGTGAAAGTGACAGACATATGATAGGTCTAAAAATTGTATGAGATGTAGGAGGCAGTGATGTCTTCTTACCTGTGTCTCACTGGAAGTATTGCTGGATTACGTTGATTCTGTTGTCGATATCCTCTTCTTCTGCCTCCTCACTGTCCACAGGCTCCACAGCTACCACAAGACATCCTTCTGGACAATCCTCCTGCAGAAAAGGCACCTCTTGTCGCAAAGCCAGGTTGTGCAGCATACAGCAGGCCACGATGATCTGGCACACCTTCTTTGGTGAATAGTAGAGAGAACCACCTGTCATATGGAGGCACCGGAACCCTGCCTTCAGGAGGCTGAAGGTCCTTTCGATCACTCTCCTAGTTCACCCATGTGCCTCATTGTAGCGTTCCTCTGCCCTTGTCCTGGGATTTCTCACTGGGGTCAGTAGACATGACAGGTTGGGGTACCCAGAGTCACCTGCAAATGTCGAGGTGCAACTGTTAGACACACACTAACCCTTAGGGACAACACCAGACCCAGACAATCATTCACACGGTATAGGGTCCTTGTCCTCACCTATTAGCCACACACGGTGCCTCTGGAGTTACCCCATCACATAAGGGATGCTGCTATTCCCCAAAATGTAAGCGTCATGCACTGAGCCTGGAAAGATGGCGTTCACATGGGAGATGTACTGGTCGGCCAAACACACCATCTGCACATTCATTGAATGGTAGGTCTTCCTGTTTCTGTACACCTGTTCACTCCTGCGGGGGTACCAAGGCCACATGTGTCCCATTAATGGCACCTATGATGTTGGGGATATGTCCCAAGGCATAGAAGTCACCTTTCACTGTAGGCAAATCCTCCACCTGTTGGAAAATGATGCAGCTGCGCATGTGTTTCAGCAGGGCAGACAACACTCTGGACAACACGTTTGAGAACATAGGCTGGGACATCCCTGATGCAATGGCCACTGTTGTTTGAAAAGACCCACTAGCCAGAAAATGGAGTACTGACAGGACCTGCAATAGACAGGGGATTTCTGTGGGAAGGCAGATAGCTGAAATCAGGTCTGGCTCCAACTGGGCAAACAGTTCCTGGATTGTGGCATGATCAAGTCTGTAAGTGATAATGATGTGTCTGTCTTCCATTGTCGACAGGTCCACCAGCCGTCTGTACACCGGAGGAGGCCGCCATCTCCTCACCTGCCCCAGCGGACATGCCCTATGGACGAGAACAGAGAGCACAAAGTCAGCCAACACTGAGGTAGTAAAAAAAATATTTATTGCACACATTTGTCAATCCGCAATGTGCCTGTCACTGTGTGTATGCAAGGCCTACATATGTGTGACGCATTTAAAAATAATGCCATGTGGCCACCTGAAATGGCGGCTGCCTGACCTGTAATGTGGGACAAGGGGATATGAGGTAACTGCATTGGCGTTGTACACCATCGCGGTAGGCGGTCGAAGACCGCGGCGCAATCCTGCATTGGTTAAAATTGGGCCCTATGGGTTCCAGGAGCCAATGACGATGTACGCCGGAGGTGACGGTACGCACTGCTGTGGACATGACTGCCATTTTCTGTCTGTTCACTCACTTGATACCTGACCTTCGACAGGAGAGGACCTACACTGCAAGTGCTGCTGTGACCTCAGTCTGGAAGCGACAATGGCTCATGTGTCTGGGGAAAGGGCCCCTGCCTTCACTTCGGAGGAGTTGGAGAAGTTAATGGATGGGGTCCTCCCCCAGTACACGCTACTCTACGGTCCTCCAGACAAACAGGTGAGTACACTGTGATCATGCTGTATGGGCAATGCCTGTTTGGAGTGGTGTGGATGGAAGATACGGGGGGGGAATGAGGCCTGCGTGAGCGGACGGTGAGTGTATGTGCGCCAGGGCAAGGGTGGGAACGTGGGCCAATGACTGATTGTTAAAGATCATCAAATGTACTATTCCTCTAGGTCAGCGCCCACCAGAAGAAGGATATTTGGCGTGCCATCGCCAAGGACGTCCGGACCCTGTCCGGAAAAGATGGGAGGACATTCGCTGCTGGAGCAAGAAGACGGTGGAGGCCCAGCTAGGGATGGCCTCCCAACGTGGGAGGGGTGCCTGTCACACCATGACCCCCCTGATGTTCTGGATCCAGGCGGTGGCGTACCCAGAGTTGGATGGGCGATTGAGGGCATCACAGCAGCCACAAGGGGGTGAGAACTGTCAAATCCATCTGACTCTGTGCTCATTACGATGTGTCTGGGTGGGGGAGGTGGGCAGTGGGTTACCCTAGGCCAGGGCAAGCTTTGTAGGCAAGGACCCTTTGTGAGGCAGGCTATGTGGCACCCCAACCCCACCAGTGGTAAAAGCCATTCACACCCAGTCAGGCTCCTGTGACTTTCATGTGTGCAGCAATTGGGCATAGGCCTTGTACCCCATGTCCCTGTGATTAATTAGGGAACTCTAAGTGCATGGCGTAGTGCAGAGGGCTGCTGTGTCTGTAGTGTCCGCCAACGGTAGCGGTATTATGAACTGAACACCCCCCTACCAGCATCGCCCTCCCAGAAGCCCCTCAGCTTGTGTCCCGTGCCAGCTCTCCCAGGAGGGTGGGCATCTCCTTCGCCCCAGACACCCCAGGACCTGTCCCAGTCAGCCCTGCTGCCCTCAGTGAGGAGGCTATTGACCTCCTGAGATCCCGCACTGTTGGGCAGTCTACCATTCTAAATGTCATCCAGGGTGTAGAGAGGCAGTTGCAACAAACAAATGCATACCTGGAGGGTATTCATTCTGGCCAGGCAGCCCAATAGCGAGCACTTCAGGCTTCTGGCCTCTGCACTGATGGCAGCCATTGTCCCTGTGTCCAGCCTCCACCCTCCAACCTCCTCCATCCAGACCCAATCCCCTGTACCTCAGCCTATCCCAAGGACACCATCAGACCAGCATGCACAAACCTCAACACACAAGGGTGGCTCAGGCAAACATAAGCACCACACATCCCAGAGGCACTCACACAAGCATCATACCCATGCAGACATGCCAACATCCACTGCCTCCACTGTGTCCCCCTCCTCCACAGCTCCCTCCTCCCTCCCTGTCTCGTCTCCACTCACACCTGCATGCACTACAACTTCAGCCACTACGTCCATCACCAGCACGCCCATCACCACACATCGCTCACGTGCACTCACCACCCCCACTACTATTCACACATCCCCTGTGTCCTCTCCCAGTGTGTCAGTGAGCCCTCCTCCCAAAGTACACAAACGCGTTCCCAAACCCACCCAACAGCCATCCTCCTCACAACAGACTCCAGCCCATGCACCTTCACCCAAAGTCAGAAAACATACACCTCCTACATCCACTTCCTCTTCCTCCACTCCCAAACCCCCTCCATCTACCCATCCCAGTGTGTCTAAAAAGCTTTTCCTATCAAATGTTGACCTCTTCCCTACACCTCCCCGCCCGTCCGCCCTTTAGGGCCCTACCTTTCCAAGTCCCAACACAGCACCTCAGCCACCACATCACCAGGCACAGTGGTGCCATCAATAGTGGGATTTTGGAGTGCGCCAAGCAACAGGGCTGCCAGTGTCCCAAGGAGCGAGGGCAAGGACATTCCCTCACCTCCAAAACTGAAAAAGTTGCCCACATCCCAGAGGGAGAAGGTGAAAACACCTGCCACCAAGGGCTCAGGCAAAACAAAAGTGGAAAGTGGCAAGACAGCTGCGCCAGAATCCAAGGTGGGGAAGGGCCAGAAAATCAAAGGCAGGTCCACGTCAAAACCAACCTGCACGGCGGACAAGACCGCCACCAGCACCGCCACCTGCACCGCCGCCAAAGACACCGCCGCCAGCACCGCAGACACTGAGCCTGCCACCAGCACCACAGACACTGAGTCCGCCACCAGCACCGCAGACACTGAGCCGCCACCAGCACCGCAGACACTGAGCCCGCCACCAGCACTGCAGACACTGAGCCTGCCACCAGCACCGCCGCCACAAAGACTGCCACCAGCACCACAGTCAGTGATCCCGCCACCAGCACCGCTGCCACAAAGAATGCAGCGAGCACCGTTTCCACAGAGCCCAGCACCAGCACCGATGCCACAGAGCCCGCTGCCAGCACCGATGCCACAGAGTCTGCCGCAAGCAGCTGTACTGACACCGCTGCCAGCACTGCAAGCGGCCCCGCGACATCCTGAGCTAGTGGCACCACCACAGACATGGCTACCATCCCCAGTGGTCAGTCATACGAGGCTGGTGGTCAGTTCCAGGAGCCTGGCCAGCTTGCATGTTGCACCACCGTCAGTGGAGTGTCACATCCACTACCTCAGTCCTTGGCAGGATGAAGCACTCTAGCCACAAAGCCCCCTCCAGAACCATTTGAGATTCACATCCACTACCTCAACTCTTGGCAGGATGGAGCACTATGGGTACAAAGCCCCCTCCAGAACCAGTGGAGAGATACATCCACTACCTCAGTCCTTGGTAGGATGAAGCACTCTGGGCACAAAGCCCCCTCCAGAACCAGTGGAGAGATACATCCACTACCTCAGTCCTTGGCAGGATAAAGCACTCTGGGCACAAAGCTCACTCCAGAACCAATGGAAAAAGGCATCCACTACCTCAGTCCTTGGCAGGATGAAACACTCTGGGCACAAAGACCCCTCCAGAACCAGTGGAGATTCACATCCACTACCTCAGTCCTTGGCAGGATGAAGCACTGTGGGCACCAAGCCCCCTCCAGAACCAGTGGAGAGATACATCCACTACCTCAGTCCTTGGCAAGATGAAGCACTCTGGGCACAAAGCCCCCTCCAGAACCAGTAGAGAAAGGCATCCACTACCTCTGTCCTTGGCAGGATGAAGCAGTCTGGGCACAAAGTCTACTCCAGAACCAGTGGAAAAAGGCATCCACTACCTCAGTCCTTGGCAGGATGAAACACTCTGGGCACAAAGCCCCCTCCAGAACCAGTGGAGATTTACATCCACTGCCTCAGTCCTTGGCAGGATGAAGCACTCTAGGCGAAAGCCCCCTCCAGGAACCAGTGGAGAAAGGCATCCACTACCTCTGTCCTTGGCAGGATGAAGCAGTCTGGGCAAAAAGCCCACTCCAGAACCAGTGGAAAAAGGCATCCACTACCTCAGTCCTTGGCAGGATGAAGCACTCTGGGCACAAAGCCCCCTCCAGAACCAGTGGAGATTCACATCCACTACCTCAGTCCTTGGCAGGATGAAGCACTCTGGGCACCAAGCCCCCTCCAGAACCAGTGGAGAAAGGCATCCACTACCTCAGTCTTTGGCAGGATGAAGCACTCTGGGCATAAAGCCCCCTCCAGAACCAGTGGAGAGATACATCCACTACCTCAGTCCTTGGCAGGATGAAGCACTCTGGGCACAAAGCCCCCTCCAGAACCAGTGGAGAAAGGCATCCACTTGAGAGACTGTGGCTGTGCACTCCCCAGGATAATGCAGTGGGCAAACCACCCACTGAAAAGACTTGAGAGACTGTGGCTTTGCACTCCCCAGGATAAAGCAGTGGGCAACCCACCCACTGAAAAGACTTGAGAGTCTGTGGCTTTGCGCTCCCCATGATGCAGCAGTGGGCAAACCACCCACTGAAAAGACTTGAGAGACTGTGGCTTTGCACTCCCCAGGATAAAGCAGTGGGCAACCCACCCACTGAAAAGACTTGAGAGACTGTGGCTTTGCACTCCCCATGATGCAGCAGTGGGGCAAACCACCCACTGAAAAGACTTGAGAGACTGTGGCTTTGCACTCCCCAGGATGCAGCAGTGGTCAAACCACCCACTGGAGAGACTTGAGAGACTGTGGCTTTGCACTCCCCAGGATACATCAATGGGCATGGAGCCCCCTCGTGAAGCTGCCGTAGTGCACTGATCTGGCTGAGGTGCCCGCCCCTTCCATTCCTCCTGAGGTGCCTGTTTCATTTCATTCTGATGCCCCAGCAGTGTTCTCTCCTTTTAATGTCTGGTATTGAGTGTGTGCCTCGCCCATGCATTTTGGGCCCAGTGGTCCACGGACTATGAATGGTGCACTATCCGGACTTGTATAGTTGGTGTACATAATTATTTATACTGTATTTCAAGTTTTGACTAATGGATTTTTTTTTTATTACAATCGTTACAATAATTTCCTTTTGTCATTGCGTTCTTCCGGCAGGGGTGTGGGGGGGTGTAAATCTAATGTTGCAGTATGTATTGGTGTGTGTGTTGTTGTGGGTGATGGTGGGGGTGTTGCGTGTGTGTGTCACTCTCTTTTCCCTCCCCTTTGTTGTAGGTGCAGTACTCACCGTGGTCATCACCGCCGTCGTTTGTGCTCCTGGTAGAGGAGCAGGAAAACTACAGCTGGAAGGATTTGGAGTTCTGGCTCCATGGCGTCCTGGTTCCTCGTGGGTTGTGTAGAGGTGAGTGTTTTCCCTTCCAAGTCCTGTTTCTGCCGTGTTTTTGTTTGCGTTGGTTCCGCCCCAGAAAAGGTGGCGGATTGGCCTCTCATAATAGTGTGGGCGGTACATTGTCTTCCGCCTGTCTGTTGGCGGTGACCTCTATGCTGTTTGTTTGTACCACTGTGGCGGTCGGAGTGTTAAAGTGGCTATCTATGTTGACGGTTTCCGCCATGGTCGTGATTCAATTTTTTTTACGCCCGGCCTGTTGGCGGTCTTACCGCCGCTTTAACACCGACCGCCAGGGTTGTAATGAGGGCCTTATTCTTCTAATTCTAGTCAGTGTCCGTTGTTGGTGCCCTCTGAAGATAACAGCTTTTTTCATGCTAACTACCTCAAAACAAACATGCAATCTAAAAAATACATACATTACAGGTACCCTGTACTATCTTGCTTTATTGGGGTTCTGGTGACATTTACAAACACCCAATGTTTGGCCTCATAGTTTAAGGTGTCGCTAGCACCTCTTGATTACAACATTGGCCCATATTACACATTGTAGTTATGGTTAGTTATGGTTGGTTAGGACAGGCATTTTTTTGTTTTCTTAATAACTTTGATGCCATTTGTTGATCTGCTTAAAATGTACATCCACTTGTGTAGCTTAATGGCAAGTTTCATGCAGATCCATCAAGTCAGGACCAAGGAAAAAGGGGGGGGACCCCAGAAATTCTATTTTTGTGTTAATTTCCATAAATCTTATTTGCTCTTTAATACAGAAAAAATAGCTGAACGTTAAAATACCAAAGTTTGGACAAAGGTAGGACTTTACTCAAGAATTTTGCATTTATTGGTTTGAGGTAATTCCATAATGTAGTTTTTGAAAAATACGCATTTAAAAAGCTGCTTGGGTCGGGATTAAGAGTGGATGCATGCATATTTGCAAACCAGTGGAGGATCCTTAAATCATATTCAAAAGGATGCTGCATTCTTAAACATCTTACAATGGAGCCTCTTCCAAAAACTGTTTGCGATTCTGCAGTACATCTTGCAGACCAAATCAGGCTCGAGTTTGGTCTGCATTATCAGGGTCCATCCATGCAGGGGGCACTAGTTAAATTCCACTGGAGTACAAGGGCAGCTGAAGTGGAGTCACACACCAGTGCTGGCTGGAAATAAAAAGGCCTGCCTATGATAAGAGCTCTGTGCTCCTGTTGTAATTTAGTAACGATTAGATTAAGCATTAGCAGAAGACATCTTGAATTTAGCAACTATTGTGAACATTTTGCGGAATCCATTGTATTCATGGCAGCCATTATCTCTGCCACATGCTGCCATGTGCTCGCCATGTGCTCTGTACTACCTTCCTCTTAACTACTCTTGAAAATCTGTCTAGTGACAAGTTATATTTAGCATCTCCCACTTTCGTACATGCCCTGTAAGATCGGCAGCTGTTAGTGATTAGTAACAGACAGTAATGTGTCTACTAGTCCTTGAAAAATGTTAGCCCCTCCTACCTGTTGACTGTGCATTTCCATTTGACCTTATATGAATATAAGTCTTGCTTCTATAATTGTATCACCTTCTTTTTTAGCCCCTGCGTGGGTATAAAAGGACCATGCTCTCTTAGTTCAGTGTGCTACTTCAAACATTGCCGAAGGGTGCTGTTTGAACTGTAGTACCACTTCTTGAGGTTTAATAAACTTTGTCTCTTATTTCAGTTTCTGTGCCAACTTCTTCCTATATGGTCTGAGGACTTTGTGCAGAGAAGGGCGAACCCCTTGCACTAGTAGGCCTTGCTGAGTCTTACTTTGACAAATTGGTGCCCGAACAGGGACTCATCGGCGACTCGGACGCCCGACGGATTGGTCGCGACGAAGGATTGGGATCTCGCTGCGGACGATCAATGCCTGAGGAGACCTGAGTCTTGGCAACCATGGCGTTTTTCCCTTCTTTCTGATTTGACCATCCAGGTGGCGCCGGTCCTCGACTGAGATCCTTTTTGTTCATTCGTTGTACAGTGACCATTTGGTCAATTTTAGAACTTGCCAGTTGGAACATGGACGCCCTGTGATTGGTAAGAGCCGTTTTACGGCACTTGCTGTGGGTTTTGATGCCTTTGTTTGGTAATGAAGTTTAGCACCACTTACTGTGGCTCTCGTGTTTTGGGTGACTAGTCTATTTGTGTCCTTTGAATTGATATATAAATTGCAATTTATGTAGGCAGGTAATGAGGAGAATTTTCTCCAAATTTAATTTAGATTTGAACGGCACATCGTACTAGAGGTACCTTAAGTGCTACTATGATTATAATACTGCATATTCTGCACTATTTTTGGCATGCCTGTTTTTAGCGCACTTCGTAGGATGTGTTGCTTTTGTAATGGTACCAATTTGAGACTGGAAGAATCGCACCCGGCACCCCCAGAGGGGACGCCCAATAGAGATATACCTGTTAAACATGGTCTTTGTTCTATAATGTACAGCACATTATGGAATAAATACACTTGTGCGGATCCTGAGTTACGTTAGCCTAGGCATGGGTCATTTGATTTGTGAAAGATTGAGTATGTGGAACAATGTATGTGTTAGCAAAGGTCTAGGCGAGATATGTTTGACTGTGTACGAATGTGGGAGAAGGAAGTGCGTGGACGAATGAAGCGTGAGCAAGCCTTGCTTGAGAAAGGGCAGCAGAAGAATGTATATATGAAAGCATTGGAAATGAGAAAGAAAGAAATAAACAATTTAAAGGAGATAGAAGAGAATGAACGTAAATTACAGGTAACTGGCCAATATACTGTTCGGCAACCTCACTATCCTATCCTTAATAAACTGCACGATGATTTTTTGTTACTAGATCGCCCTCCACCTCCGTATGTCTTTCCTTCTGCCCCTCATGAGTTAGCTGAGGTCTCAGGTTCGGAGCAACAGAAGATACGAGACAGTCGCTCTATGTTGCTTGCTGACCGTGCGTCTCAGCTTGGATCTACTGCTCGTAAAACAATTTGTAGCGTAGTCTCTGCTTCTGAACTTTTAGACAACATGAAAGGGTGGACGGAAAAGGAGCAGCTATATTTTACTGAGGCATTTGGCACAGAAGTTATTGAACTATTTCGGAAATATTCTAATGAGTTAGAGCCCGATGATGTAGCAGCTGGTCATAAGCAAATACGTGATGGTCTTTTTGTTTTCTCCCAGGTGGCTGATGCAATCAAGGGTTTGGTGAAATTATGTGTTGCAGCAGTCTGTTTGCGAGAGGAGAAAAGAGCCATGGACATAGTTGCACGGACATCTCATCTTCGGAACAGATAAGACTATCATAGGTCACGCGAAACCACTGCGGGAGGCCGCGCCTTTGTATGTTCCTCCTAAAGGATCGGGTACAAGTGATGATAAAACTTCTGTTGATGCTTAGGGTTATTCTATTTATAATTGGGTGTATACTCATTGGAATAGGGCAGATGTAATGGCACTTAAAACAGCATTACCTGGCCCACGGAAAAATCCAGCCGCCTTTTATGAGGAAGGTGAGGGAGCAATTAGTTCTTGCACTATGACTTTGGCTGACATTGATTTATTTTTGGGATTGATATTACCGCCAGATATGTGGAGAACTGTTCGTAAAGTTGATGATCGTGTAGTTTTTGGGGCGTCATGGAAAGATTTAGAACAGATGGACAGGGACAGGGAACCTGCGAAAAAGCCGTATCAGTTGATTCTAGATCTTCCCGCAGCCATATTAGTTAAGTTAAAAACAATTATTCCCCCTAAAAAGATAGATTGTACTGTTTTAGCGTCTTGCAAGCAAAAGGCAGATGAATCGGTCTCTGATTTCTTTACACGCTTTGAAGAAGCATTTCATGATTTTAGAGGCCAGTTATTGTCAGATGATACGGGCAGACATTTGTTTTGTCGATAAATATGTCGCAAATCTGGTACCAGGAATAGCTAGTCATCTAAAAGCTAGTGAAAGTTCATGGACTACCTCTACTCCAGTTTCTCATTTGACAATGGCTCAGTATTATGAATGTCATGAATTAGAAGCAAAAGGTAGAGAGGATAAAAAGATTAAAGACTTAAAGACGAAGGTTATGTTGGCTCAAGCTTACGGTCCGCCTTTTAGAGGTAGTGATAGAGGTGGACGTGGATCTTATGGTTCTTCTTACACTCGTTCAAATTTCTCTGTTGATCAGTGTGCGTATTGTAAGAAATTTGGGCATTGGGCTGCCGATTGTCCAGCACTACATGTTCACCAGTGTTCAGGTGGTCGGGGGCAAATGAGAAATCGCTCAGGATATTCAGGGCCTAGAGAAAGCACAAATGATCATGCTAGGTTTGATGCTAATGTACGAAGGCAGGATGGGTTTAACACTTTTGATAGACGGAACCAATACCAGATGTCTAAATATGTGCAGCCTGATTTCCAAGATTCTGCTTATGCATATGATTGCCTAGGATTGGTTAAGGAATCAGTTGAAGTTCCATTAGATCAGAGGGGTCCCTATGTTACAGCACATGTTTTGGGTTCTACTGATCAGTTTCTGGTTGATACAGGAGCTACTTGTAGCGCCTTGTCTACACAATTGATTCCAAGGGCTCCCCGGTCTGGCTTAACCATTACATCGATAGGTTTAGATGGAACACCTTCCTCTAGCCCATTGTCACAACCACTTGCATTCAATGTTGATAAATGTACTGCTCCATGTCCATTTTTGCTTTCTCCAAATACACCAGACAATATTGTGGGTCTTGATATACTCAAGTATTTCAGGGCTACAATACGATGCTTTCCTGAAGGGGTGCGTGTTATTTTGAATGATAATCATCCTGTGATGGAAAGAGTTTGTCTTGTTAAAGATGATATTGCATTAGCTTCACTCCCTAGTACTTTGTGGGCTACATCAGATACTGATGTGGGACAAATGATTATTCCACTGGTACATATTAGTGTCAAGGAGGGAGCTGTATTGCCACGTTTTCCTCAATACAAGATTTCACAGGAGGGTGAAGAAGCACTCATGCGAATTGTGCATGATCTTATTGCAGTTGGAGTTGTTGAGGAAGTTCTGTATAATGTGTGTAACAGTCCGATTCTTCCTATTCTAAAAAAGGATATTCATTATTGATTTACGAGAAGTGAATAAGATTGTGGTACCGCAATATCCTGTGGTATCTGACATCACAACACTTGTTACTTTGGTTCCCCTGACAGCAACTATGTTCTCTGTGATAGACTTGAAGAATGCTTTCTTTTCCATCCCTATTCATCCTGACAGCGGATATTTGTTTGGTTTTACCTTGAATCAACAATCATATAGATTTTGCAGAGTTCCTCAAGGCTATACTGAGAGTCCTAGTTTTTATAGTCAAGCGTTAAAACGACAACTCGATTCTTTTGTTTTGCCTGAAGGTGTGGCTCTCATGCAATATGTCGATTATATTTTGTTGGCAGCTGATACCCCTGAGCAATGTGAAAAGTGCACTTTGTTCTTACTTTCTTTTCTTGCTTCACACCATCATAAAGTGTCACAAAAGAAATTGCAATATTGTAGACCAAAGGTAACCTATTTAGGTCACCTTTTGTCTAAGGAGGGTCGTGCACTTACATCAGATCGTATTCAAGCAATTTTAGACACACCAGTACCCTCTACTCAGAAAGATGTTCGTGCATTCCTTGGTCTTACTTCTTTTTGTAGGCAATGGATATTAGGGTTTTCACACATTGTCAGACCTTTGCTAGCACTTTTGACTAAAGATACTCCAATGCCCCTCCCATGGACAGATGAATGTGAGACTGCTTTTCGGCAGCTACGACAAGCCCTTTGTTCAGCACCAGTGTTAGGTACTCCAGATTACACGAAGCCTTTTGCACTTTACGTACATGAGAAAGATGGATATGCATTGTCAGTTTTAGTACAGACACATGGCGATAAGCAGAGTTCCTGTACTTATTCTTCAGCAGTACTTGATCCTGTCGCTCGAGCGTTGCCTTGGTGTTTTTGTTCAGTTGCGGCAACAGCTGTGTCAATACGTCAGAGTGAAGAGATAGTTTCGTCACATAAGCTGTTGATGTTAGTACCCCATGCGGTTGATGCTCTTTTAAATCAAACAAAGACACAACATTTAACTAGAGCTTGCCTGTCCTGATATGAATTGACATTGCTGGCTCCTCACATTACACTGAAGAGATGTACAACACTAAATCCAGCCACTTTGTTGCCATATCCGGTGACTCAGCCTCAGTCACAAGAACACATGATTGTATATTCCTTACGAAGAACAGACAAAGGGTCATATTGATTTGCAAGATACACCCCTTCCAGATGTAGATGGGGAATTTTGGGTTGATGAGTCTTGTTTTAAGTTGCCAGACGGTACGACCTTAGCTGCATATGCAATCACCACGATACACACGGTAGTGGAGACAGCTCGTATACCACAGAAGTCAGCTCAAGCAGCTGAACTAATAGCTTTGACACAAGCATGTGAGCTTAGTACTGACTTATGTGTGAACATTTATACAGACAGCCGCTATGCTTTTGGGGTGGCTCATGATTTTGGTTTGCTTTGGAAGGAGAGAGGCTTTCTCACATCCCACGGGATGCAGATAATGCACGGAGAATTAGTGCATAACCTCTTGACTGCATTGACATATCCAAAGTAAATAGCTATTGTGAAATGTAGTGCACACAAGAAAGTGACCGATAAGATAGGGCAAGGTAATGCCCTTGCGGACCGCGTAGCATGTGAGACTGCAATGCAGCAAAGTACTACTTCTATGTATGTAGTGAAGTCACAAGCTGAACGTTGGCATAATGCTAGACAAGACATATTAGATATACAGAAATCTGCTTGTGTGAAAGAACGTGAGCAATGGTCTGAAGAAGGAGAATTGGATGATGAGGGCTGTTTGCAGAATAAGCACATGGATAAATGGAAATTGCCTATAGGTTTTGTACAACCTATGGTTCAGATGGCACATGGACTGGCACATGTTGGAGCTTCAACAATAACGAAGTTGCTTACGCAAGTTTGGGAGCATCCAGAAAATTCCAGTACAGCTAAGAGAGTAGTACAGTCTTGTTTGATCTATTTACAATACAATCCTGGAAAAGGGACACAGACTCCTGTGGGAGGGTTTGCTACACCAACTGCACCTTTCGAAGTTCTACAAATGGATTATATTCAGCTTGAATGCTGCAACAATTTAAAGTATGTCTTGGTGGTGGTATGTGCCTTCAGTAAATGGATAGAGGCGTATCCCACAAAGGATAATACTGCCATTACCACAGTGAAGGTGCTTTTGAAAGAATGTTTTCCTAGGTTTGGTGTTTGCAGACTTTTATGGAATGATAACGGACCTCATTTTGTTGGGGAAGTTATTAAGTATGTCCTGAAAGGATTAGGGATCAAACAGAAGTTCCATGCGGTTTTCCACCCACAAGCAGCAGGGTTGGTGGAAAGGTATAATGCTACTTTGAAGCTGAAGTTAGCGAAGATACAGGCTTCCACATCTTTAACTTGGCCGGATGCATTACCATTGGCATTATTGTCTATTAGGTCATGACCACACTCTCAAAGAGGCCTTACCCCCTACAAAATAGTATTTGGAAGGCCAATGAATATTTGGGGAGGTGCTAAGCCAAATTCTGTGTATGATGTACCTTGTGTCCTGATGAATGATTATTTGGCACAGTTAACCGACAATTTGGTTTCTATTCATCAACAGGTTCGAGAAGCACTTCCTGACAGATCTACAGGTGAAGGCCATGAACTCCGACCTGGCGACAAGGTGATGATTAAGTCCTTTGAAAGATCAAGCATCTTGGAACCAAGGTGGCAAGGCCCAGAGCAGGTGCTCCTTGAGACAAGGACAGCAGTTTGAGTGACGAACCGAAAGAATTGGGTCCATAGTACTCACTGCAAGAGAGTGCTACCTACCTTGGTGGAACCTGCTGTGCTGACTGATCATCTAGAGATTTTGACTATGGAGAAAGGCCGTGCTATATCACCTGCCAAATCTGCAGAGTTCTTCCCGGACCATACGATTTCTGGAGTGTCACAAAATAATTTGAGACCGAGGAAAGAATCTATAGTGCTGGAAAAAACTGGTTGAGCTACCGCCCTGGGTTAGTGAAACGGAGAGCCAATGTTGCAAGGGGGGGATCAGCCATGCATTAGAGTAGTGACACCCGTCTTGGCCCGTGGTGAAGAAATCAGCGGCCGCCCAGGGATAAGAGCTCCAACGATTGTTTTTAATTAATTTCTGGAAGGGTCGATTATCACTGTTGCTAAAATGAATAACAAAGTGATCATTAGTACTATGGGGGTTGTTGTTGTTTTGGTGGTTGTAGCAATAATCACCTGGTTTGTTGAAAAGATGGCTCCTGCTCGTGAGTTTTTTGTTGCCACTACTCCAGCACCAGAGGATCACTATAACTTTACGCTTCCCTATCATGAGCAGAAGCACTGTCAATTGTACTTCAATAATACTTTCAATCAGATGTTGCATCATACTCATAATACTACAAATACTACTAACTGTTGGCTATGTGGAATGATACCTGCACATCAAAAGAAAGGAGGAACACCTTTCATTCCTCTTCCTTTTTCACACAATAGTTCTTGTCAAGCTTGGTTTACGCTTTTGTTTGCATCTGGAAAACGTACAGAGGGCGGACTTCTTTTTCGCCTTAATAAAGTATGCTACCAAGACAAAGATGGGTATCCCCAAGCCAAAGGAACTAAATGGGAATGGGAAGAGTATCAACCGAACAATCTTTCATTACCATATGTCTTCACAAATATAAGAGACTCTGACAAGAAAGAACAATTTGTGATTTCTGTTACAAAAACTAAAGCAGATTTATGTATACGTAGCATTGGGAGAATTCCAGTGGGGATAAGCGATTGTACCTTGATTTTAACTATTGAGGGGGGTAATTAATAGTAGTTTTACAGCTTCACATAATACATATTGTGTTTGTGGTAACTATGGATATTACCAACTACCTGTTGGGTGGTCAGGTGTGTGTTATGTATCTTTTCTATTACCCCCTGTGTTTTTGGCACCTGCATCATATCACGAGATTTTAAATTGTTCAACTACATCATTAAAAATAGATATAAACGGACAATAAGTACAAATGAGGTAGACCAAACGGTCACTAGCCTGCAACAATATGTTGATTTTAATTTAGGGTTGTTCTCCTTTATGGGTGCTGCGTTAAACAGTAGGAAAGTGAGACGATTGACTAGGGTTGTGGAAGCTGTTACCAATCAGGCAGCTCTGGCACTTGGGAATATTACAGAGGAGCTCCAAATTGCGAAGATTGTAGCGCTCCAAAATCGTATGGTACTAGGGGCCAGGTGTAGGAAGGAAAAAATTTGCGAGTCGGAAATTCCGAGTCATTGCGACTCGCAATTTCCGACTCGCAAAATGGGATCCGACAAAAAAAAATGCGACATCAATTTGCAACTCGCAAATGATGTTGCACCGCAGATTGCGAGTCCACTGTTAGCGAGGTCGCTTTTAGCGACCTCGCTAAAAGCGAACTCGCAATTTGCGAGTCGGGTGTCACAAATAGCGACTGTGCCACAAATTGCATGCAGGTGCAGCAAAACAGTTGGAAAAACACTTCCTGGCTCTTGTTGATGACGTCAGAGCCAGGAAGACATCAAATACACCTGGGAGGAGGGAGGACCACACCCTTTTCAAACTGCTGAGCAACTACCTGGAGGAACAGCTGCTACCATGGAAGACACAGGCAGTGCAGGAAGGAAGAGGAAATTAAAATTCTGAGAAGGAACTTGAGGTGCTGACAGAAGAATGCTGCCAGCACCATGACCAGCTCTTTGCAAAGGCAGCCCTCAGTGTCCCAGACACTGATAAGAGGAGGATCTGGCAGGAAATCCAGGAGAGGATCAATGCCATTGGGGTGAGCCACAGGAGCATTGAAGAAATTAAAAAACCGTGGTACGACCTGCGCTCCAGGACAAAGGAGAGGGTGGCAGAGCGCCTCAGGGAGATGAGGGGCACAGGAGGATGTCCATCCACCATCCCACCACCCACAGCCATGGAGGAATTGGTGGAGCAGACACTGGAGCCTGGGGCAGTGTCAGGAATTTGAGCACTGGACACGTCAGCGCAAGGGACATCCAAAAGTGAGTACCATGTAATATGCATGTACACCTATAAATGCTATACCCACACTCACCCAGTACACAGCAGCATGCACAACCAGACTAGCTCCATTCCAGACTAGCAACCACCAGAATGGTGCATTATGGGCAATGTAGTACAGTAGGCAGCATATAGGCAAATGTTTATTATGAGGCATACAACAGATGTTAGAGACTGACAGTGTGTTCCCTATGTCCCACAGGTCTCCCACAAGACACCCTCACCAGCCACACCATCCAGGGTGAAGACAGCAGGCCACAGGCAGGGCAGGAGGCTGTAGCAGCCAATACAGGGCCCAGCACAACACCACCACAGTCCCCTCCAGATGAAGAACTGGACATGGAGGAAGGAGACACGACACCTGGTCCCAGCCACACTGTGAGACAGCAAGAGCCAGAAGAACCACTGTGTCGCAGACGCAGACTCCAGGTCCAGGCAGTAGCCCAGGAGGATATTGGGGAGGCATCCATGTCTGCAGTTGAGGCATCCCTCCTATCTGGTCAGCGCCTGCAAACAAGGCAATTGAGGATTATCTCAGGGGCAATGCAGAGGATGGAACACAATTACACCCATGGCCTGGCAGAAGTGAACACACAGTTCACAAGACTGAATGACAATTTCAGTGACCTCACACAATCAATCCGCCAACTGGTGACGGAACTGGTGGCTGAGAGACAAAGTGCAAGGCGCTGTGAGCGCCAACTAGTACAGAGATTTGACCGCATGGCAGCGTCCATTGTCCGTCTTGCATTGAACACCACAGGCCTCTCACGACGGACCGTAAGCCTGCAGGTGGAACTGGGCCACTTTGCAGGGGATGTGGCGAGGGGACTGGGCAGCATCAGCCAAGCTGTGGACAGGCAGGTGGCAAGGGGCACGGTTGAGACCCCTCAGGACAGTGAGGAGGGGTCCACTATCAGCAGTGCATCTGCCACAGACACACGTGTTCTGCGGAGTGGCAGTGCACGTCAGGGGTCTGCTGACCCACCTGGCACGAGCCATGCTGGGCGAACCAGGAGGAAGTGTTAGGCACAAACACTGCAGGGCTTATGAGGCACATGCTGTTCATGTGTCCTCATTAAGGGTGGACATGTGCAGCCCCTTACCGACAGTTCTGTTCTTTAGTTATTAGGTTCCCTTATTAAAAATGTTTGTTTGTTCCACTACACAACTGGGCTCTTTGTGTGTGAATTGGTGAGTGTGGTGTCTGTTGCCACGTACCTTCCAAAGTATTGTCTGCCTTGATTTGCAATGCTTCTGTCCCCAGGCTGGCGATGTGGTAGCTCTTGCTCGTCATCCTCCGAATCTGGGTCTGCAGGGGTGAGATGTAGCCCACGTCTGGTGGCAATGTTGTGTAGTATTGCGCATGCGCCAACAATCTTGAATGCTGTTATTAGGGCATACTGGAGCACACCTCCACTTCTGTGGAGGCATCGGAATCTTGCCTTTAACTGTCCAAAGGTCCTCTCTATGACATTTCTGGTCCGCCTGTGTGCACTGTTATATCGCCTCTCATTCTCATTGCTGGGTGTTAAGTACGGGGTAAGTATCCATGGTCGTAGCGCATATGCACTGTCACCTGTTTGGCAAAATTGAGCAATGTTAGCAGGGCATGGATGGTTTCTACAGTGACCTGTGTGTATGGCTTCAGGGAGTTTTTTGCAATACCTAATAGATATCCATCTCCAAATTCCCCAGGTTCTAGGCATTGGTGTATCCCACTGTGCCTGAAAATGTAAGAGTCATGTGTACTCCCTGGAAATTTGGCTACCATGTCAGTGATGACATAATGGGTGTCACATACCACCTGGATGTTCAGTGAGTGGGTACACTTCCGATTGCGGAACAGATATTCGAGATTTGCAGGAGGGCATATATGTGTCCCGTCTACACGCCCTATTACATGTGGGAAGTTGGCAATTCTGTAGAATTCCAACTTGGTGCTGTTAATTTCTGCCTCATTCCTGGGTAGGTATATGTATCTGGACATGTGTGTGTGAGTATGGCATCTAGGAAACATCTGAAGAAACGTGAGAGTGCACTTTGGGATACCCCACCTGCCACAGCAATGACCCCCTGATAGCTACCCTAGGCCAAGAGGTGCAGTGAGCATAGCACTTGCACATGTCTGGGGATGGCGCTGCCGCGCACAGTCTGTCCTTGAAGCTGCGGATTGAGTAGATCAATTAATTCTAAAATTGCTGCACTGCTGAGTCTGTATTTGTCATAAATCTCCTCCTCAGTTTGTTGGAAAAGTGTCTGCCTGGTTCTGTATATCCTCTCCTGTCTCTGGCTCCTCCTCCTCCTCTGCTGTGCAGCGTGGACTCTCCTCTTCCTTGCTATCACATATATTTCAGGCATTTTGAGTAACCCAGATGCCTTTAGGGTCTCCTTTTATACTTTGGTTCTGGTTACCACCTGCTCTGACTTAGTGGTAATTTGGGTGTGCAAAATGGGCTTTTTGCGACTAGTCGCAATTTGCGAGTGGCTTTTTCATATGGTTTGCTACTCGCAAGTTGCGTCTTCCTATTTGCGGGTCGCAAAATCAGGTCGCAATTTTTCCGAGTCGGTAATTCCTCGCATCGCAATTTGCACTAATGAAATGGGATTTTTGCATCCCATTTCCGATTTTGCGGGGTAGCAAATTGCGATTCGGGCCATTTGCGATTTGCAAATTTTTGCTACACCTGGCCCAAGATGTGATATTAGCTGATTGAGGTGGTGCATGTCGCATCATCGATAGAAGTTGCTACGTTTTCATTCCAGATCACTCACCTTCAGTATATGATGCAATATCTAAATTGCTGCAGACATTCACACAGAGACTGGTACTTGGACTTTTTCTGGATGGTTTTGGGCTCTTGTTTCCACCTGGGGCTGGAAACTACTGACTATCCTGTGTGTAATGATTGCAATATTCTTCACATGCTGTATCTGTAGTCAGTGTGGTCCAATGTTCTGCTCCATGTGTATTACTGCTTGTATGCCTACCAAAAGAAATATTACAGAAATGAAAGCACAACACATGTTAGATAAGGAAATAGCTGAAATGATGAGCATAAATATACAAGATGAATATTTAGATTATCCCAGAAAGACGAACGTCTTCAGCTAATGCTGAAAGGGTCGTCTGTTGTAATTTAGTAGCAATTAGATTAAGCATTAGCAGAAGACATCTTGTATTTAGCAACTATTGTGAACCTTTCGCGGAATCCATTTGTATTCATGGCAACCATTATCTCTGCCACATGCTGCCATGTGCTCGCCATGTGCTCTGTCCTACCTTCCTGTTAACTACTCTTGAAAATCTGTCTAGTGACAAGTTATATTTAGCATCTCCCACTTTCGCACGTGCCCAGTAAGATCTGCAGCTGCTAGTAATTAGTAACAGACAGTAATGTGTCTACTAGTCCTTGAAAACTGTTAGCCCCTCCTACCTGTTGACTGTGCATTTCCATATGACCTTATATGTATATAAGTCTTGCTTCTATAATTGTATCACCTTCTTTTTTAGCCCCTGCCTGGGTATAAAAGGACCATGCTCTCTTAGTTCAGTGTGCTACTTCAAACATTGCCAAAGGGTGCTGTTTGAACTGTAGTACCACCTCTTGAGGTTTAATAAACTTTGTCTCTTATTTCAGTTTCTGTGCCAACTCCTTCCTATATGGTCTGAGGACTTTGTGCAGAGAAGGGTGAACCCCTTGCACTAGTAGGCCTTGCTGAGGCTTACTTAGACACTCCCAGGACTAAGGCATTCAGTCACAGCACTGCAACTAGAAGAAGCTTGGCATACCCCCATGGAATATGCTGCTTTGAAATGACTTACACCAAAGCAGCCAAACTTTCATCAATGGTGATAGATAAGGCCACATAAGTTAGCAAACGCCATGCGTTGGTGGTCATGCCATCATATGGTGCTTGGGGTCCCCAGCCATATTTATCCTCCCATTTCTTCTAGTCCATGAAACATAACTTAATGTTAATACGTTTGGGCAACTTTTTATCTAATGACCTTGATCCCTCCTAAAAGCAGCCTTTGTCCACCACAGAGTACCTGCTTTGTGGATACATTAACAAAATGCTACTGCCTCTATTGTGCGCTTGTCTGGCTTTGTTAATACACAGGCGAAAACTTTTACGGTCATCTTTTTATAGCCTTGCAGATTAGATGACGCCGACCGGCCATAATCACCTTACTGGGAGGGGACTCGGTGCAATTGACAGTTAAATCTATGAGATTATTGAACCTCACCGCCAGGTAGCTGGAAAAATGATAATTCCTGACTGATCTCTTAATCGGTCCGTGCACCGAGTAGAGAGCTGAATATTGGTGACCTTTAGGCGGTAGAAGGCACATAGAACTTTATACTCCAGGGCTTGATCTCTTCACCGATCCGTGCACCAAGATGAGGACTGGGCACTGATGACCTTGAGGAATTAGCAAGCATATCAAACTTTATACTCTGGGACTTGCAATTATTTAATCAGTTTTATTATTATTTGATCAGGCCGGCAACTGTATAACACACTACAAATATCAGACTCTTTAGGCCCCAGGTCAATCTTTCAAGTAAGCAGCACTTAGCATATCAGTATTGCAATGTAAAAACATTTGTTTTGAGCAAGAGCTTTACACAGTACAATTAGACTTTTTACTTGATAGCTTTAGCGATCCTTGCACTGAGTCGACGGGATGAACTCATTGAACCTTGAAGAAGTAGAAGGCACAGAGCTCTTTATACTCTAGGACTTGTAATTATTTTTATTTGTTTTTATTACTATCTGGTCAGGCCAGGGACTGTATAATAAACTGCAATATTCATGCTTCTTAGGTCAACAGATCAATTGCTCAAGTAAATAGAATTTTAGTAGATTTAGCATACCACAATTGCAATGCAAAAGTATTTTCTAGCCAGTAGTTTGCACAGTAAAAGTAGCCTCATTACTTGACGAAAGCTACACATTATTTAGGAGACAACGTTTTAGGGGATTCTCTCTGAAGCAGGGTTTTGGTTGATTATTTTTAATATTATGAGTCATCCATTGCAGATTTGTGAATCTGGCTGTGGATGTGTGAAACTGTTGAGTTCTGATTGGCTGGCAATCACAGAAACTTTTATATTGCAGCCATCGTTACCCAACATCTTGCACCAGGCGCCATGTTGGAAAAATAATTTAAAAAGAGATCATGGGGGGGTGCGTGCACCATTACCCTCAGGCCCATTTGTGGGGTCCCCATAGGGACCCTTTAGTTTTAAAATAACAATCATAAAAATGACTTTTGTCCTATTTTTGTGAATCATGGACCCTCATGAGAATCAGTATTTGTGAATTCTGTATAGAATTAGCAAATCCTGAAAACAAATGAAGAAAAAAATGAAGCATTTTGAGCACTGCTGCTGCACTTGGCCAAAGGCCACATTTGAAGTTTTGCTAAACATGGAAGGGTGGGATCAGGTCATGGCCAAAGTCATGACCTATGACCAAGCTCCTGCAGTGCACAGCCAAAAACCATGTACAGCAGTGGTTGGCTGCTGCAGAGTGCAGAACTAAGTGACTGGCCAGAGGTAAGATTCAGGAGTGAACCCCGCTGCACATGGCTGAAGTACATGAGCAGTCGGGGTTTGCCACCTGCAATGGGCTGAGCACCATGCCTGACTGGAGATCATGTCGCTGCACCTAGCCAAATCCTGCGAGCTGGTATATTGGCTGCCTGCAGAACACTGCTGTCAATACTGCACCTTGCTGAAGGCCATGTAGAGCTGGGATTGGCTGTTAAAGTGTTCGCTACAGGGCCATGCCGGAGGCCAACCACCACTGTGCGCAACCAAAAGCCATGGGCCTTGTTGCTGATCACCCACGAGGTGGTGGGAGTAGGTCCTGGATACCAGGTCTCATGGACAATTTCACTGTGAAAGGCCTGTAATGCTCAGTAAGGATTATCCTCCTATGGGTTGTTGGGCATAGGGCCTAGTCACAGGTCAGGCCCCCTGTACAGTCCCTGGCCATGCACTGTGGGCATTGACCACTTATAGATAGTTTGTTACGAGAAGCTCTTGGAAGATGTATATGATCAAGAAACATGAAAACCTCAGTGAAAATAGAAAGGTTAAATTGAAGTTATAGGTACTGTTGGTTATAAAACCTCAATGTATGTTTTAAAAGAAATTTACCTAAAAAAACACAGCTAAAGTGCAGTTATCGTTTCAAACTAAACCCCAAGACATTAAAATTTACAAGTTATGGTGAGGTGTACAAACTATGACTTGTACAACAGCCATGCAAACCATAACTTCTATCACTGGATATATTATGTTATATATCATCATCATCATAATCATCATCAAATAACTTTATTTTGGCCACAAGGGCCATAAAAGCATATAACAATGACACAATAAATACATCAATACATTTTTAAAATACATACAGTACACATTAAAAGAATAAAACCTAAGTTCTCTTCCAGGGCAATTTCGATACATAGTTGCTAAACCCATCATACAGATAAACATTTTGCTCTAAGAACCCAACTTGCCCAGAGGAACTTGGCAGCAGCAATGACCAAAGTCAAGCGAGTGTCTGATCTGAGAATCTGAAGGGCAGTATGGGACCTGTGGACTGCCAGAAATCTTTAGGCAAAGGAAAACAATTTTCTACGAGAGCCAGTATAGGCAGGACAAACAAATAAAACACGAGGAAGATTTTCGGTAGGTGCTTTACAAGCTGGACAAGTACTTATCCCCTCAGGTGACCAATGGATGGTAAATGATCTTAAAGGCAAGGTTCCTACACTAAACTGGAAGTACAATTTCCTTTCTCTAGGCACTGAGATTATATCCCAAAAAACCTCACATTTGCATATATCTTTTAGGTCAGCAAAATCACATAACAGTGTAGAGTGAAGCACTACCCCCAGTTCCTCAGAGTCTACCACCTTCCAATACTGTTTTTTTAGGTTGAGTTTTGACGGAAAGAAGGCATTAGTTGGAGAGTCCCAGAGTTAATTGAGCCCAAGCAAATAAAATTACTTTGATATGTCTGAGCCAGGGAATACTACGAGAGTGGTCATTTTCTAAAATGACTTGCAGGGCTACAGTAAAGAAGGCAAGGTCTGGTCCAAAGATGCCACCAATAGCCAATACATGAAGCAAATCTTATAGCCTATGCTCTTCATGCCTAAGTCCTTAAAGAGAGGAAACAGAGGAAACAAGATTTCTTAAAAAATTGTTTTCAAGAGTTGATAGTTCTGGAGCTTTGGCATAGCCCTGTAGTTTTGCCCCATAGAGAGCCGAACTCTAAGTCTTAGCTTCGTAAATCTGAAGTACAGGGCGTATTGGCTTAGTGTTTAAAAGATTAAAATCATTAATTGAAACCCCTCTATTTTGCTTCAATTTTAACACCTGCTTTGCAATATGTGACTTCCAAGACATTGTCTCTGTTAACATTAAGCCCAGGTAACTAAACGTGTTCAGCTTTTCAAGTGGAGTACCTTCAAGCATAACCTTTTCTTTAAAGGATCTGTGAGGATTGAACATCATCAATTTGGTTTTTGGAAGTGTTGATTTCCAGACCCCGTGCGGAACAAAATTCCTCAAAACAAGTTAGGAGTTTTTGTAAACCCCTTGGGGTTTTAGACATCAAAAGTGTTTTGTCCACAAATAGCATGACCAGAATTTTGTGGGTGCCTAATGATGGTACATCAGCCTCCACTCTGAGTAAGGCGAAACAATATAATTAATATAAAGAAAACAAAGTGGGGGTAAGGACACACCCTTGACGTACTCCCCTTGACACCTGAATTCTGTCAGTGAGCCGCCCCTTTGTCACACCACCTAACAAGCCCATAATTATCCTCATGAAGCCATATTAACAATGCCAGAATGTGCTCAGGGATTGCCATCACAGAAAGAACTTCCCACAGCTTATTATGAGGCACTAAATCAAACTCGGATTTCAAATCAACAAAGGCAACACACAAATTACCTTTGCCAATAAAAACTGCCTTCCAAAAAAAGCAAGAACCTGAAGGCTTGTTCAATAGTGGAAATGTTCTTACGAAAGCCAGCCTGTAATGGACTAAGTATATCACATTCAGTCACCCAATCTTGGATCTTGCCCAAAAAGCAGTGACAAAACACTTTCTGCACACAGTCTAATAGGCTAATTTGCCTATAATTACAAGGGAAGGCTCTATCACCCTTTTTTAAAATCAGTAATACAATAGCACCCTTCCGTGACTGAGGAAATTGGTGCCCCAGTTGCTATTGCATTTGATATGATAGTAATATATCTTGACCATACTTCAATGTCAGTCAGAAATAGGTCCACCGGGACACCATCAGGACCAGACGCCCTCCCAAGCATTAAAGTACCCAATGAATGTACTATATCCACGAGGGAAAACATTTGCATTTATGGAGGACTAACGATTGGGGTAATAATGGAACAAGAGTCCTTATCATGTTCAGAAACCATTCTACTGTGATCAGGAGAGTACATTCTGCTAAAATGATCTACCCACTCCACTGGAGAAATATTCATTGTATTATTCAATGCGCTATTTTCAGGGCCACACGCCACCAGGGATCAAAATTCACTACCATTCCTCTCTTGTGGAGCATCATTAAGTGCAGCTCACCACTTCTCATCTTGCTCAAGCTTGGCTTTACAAACAGCTAATTTATAAGACTTGCTAGCTAAACGAATAGCATCTACATCCTTATATTTAATAGCTTGGATTAATCGCTTGTTCGATGACCGACATTCTTTATTAAACCACTGATGTCATACCTGTAGGCCTCCAACCACCAGAGGCTATATCTACTGTAAAATGGGCAGCAATACCCTCAAAGCATAAGGTATGAGTTAAACTTATTTGCTCATTGGGAAGTGTGGAACCTGCCTCTAAACACATCAATGAGGTCTTCAGAACTGCATTGAAAGCACTAATACTATCTGATCGGGCCAATATCTTATTCCACTGCAGGTGGCGTTTGTCATTAGCCAGACCTGTTCCCATGGGTGATATAGCTGGGGTATTGATTGCAAACATTTGACTGCACAGAGTGGACACATGAACTAAGAGTGGCTTATGATCGCTCTCAGTTCTTTCAATAAACATCATATCAATAAGTAGGGGCCACAATCTTATATCAACTAAGCAATAATCAATTATGCTAGTAGAGTTGACCTTATTATAAGTATGGCAACCCTTTGTATCAGATTTAGTCCTACTTTGAGTGCTCTGAGCCCAAATTCAATAGTCGAATACTTTGCCTGAAAGGCAACTTGTGACCACCTTTTGATGGGCCAAATGTCCAAGGCGGGAACAGACCATACGCCGATTCTCCTCATGAGTAAACCCAAGATCATCCCAATCGAGAGGTTCAAACATGACACTGAAATCACCTACCACAATGATTTTATAATGCCGGGGACATTTCTGCAGAAATGTCTCCAGGACACAAAGGGTTTCGGAAGCCCGACTCCCCAACCCTTCTAGTATAGATGTTACAAATGATCACAACTGCATTTAGCCCAAATTATAGGATACCTAATAAGTCAGGGGAATCCATAGATAGCTGAGATTTACGACAATTTGATGATGTTCTGGCCCAAATAGTTAAACCAACAGAAGGCCTACCCCTAGTACTAGAAAAAGCAGGAATTTCATCATAAATGCCCAATAATTGAATGCTAAAAATTCAGTTAGAGTGATGATATGATGAAGTAGGGTTATATTATCTTAACATACATTCAAAAAAACGTCAGAAATTCACTTGAACCACACATTCAAAATACTATTAAGATCTAAATTTAAACCAGAAAACAACAGAAGTTCGACAGTTATGATTAGCTGCTTGATCCACACTGTCAAAAAAGCATTGAAAAACATAAGCCACACATTATGAAGTTCTTGTGACCTTATAATATTTATACCAGTAAGTTACAACTAAAGCACAGTGTTAACAAACAGCAACATTTACTCAAACCATTAGGAGATATTCATAGTAGTTTCACTTACAGTGACATGGTAATGGAGAGCTTAAATGATGCGTATATATGTCTTAAATATAAATGGTACTGTCCCTGAAATTATCCCGCCCAACTCTTTCTTGGGAATGATCGAATCGGTGATATCACTTTTCAAACGAGATTGAATACAATTGCTGCCTACTTATTCTGGATTTTAATTGTATTTAATGATTTCATGTACTTGGAGGGGCATCTTCCAGAACAGCTTGTCGTTGAAAAGCGTTGTTCATTCTCCCCGTGCTCGTCTTAGTCAGAATCGACGTGCTCTAACTATCAGAACAAATCAAAATGTTGTTTCGCCGTGAGCGAGGAACGATTGCGTGTTCAGAAGATGAATTGAATGCTCATTTTTATACCGTGTCCCTCAAAAGCCATATCATTCGCATGGCAATCATTCAGTTTGAAATGAATCACATTTTTAAAGCCGATCTAAATTACATTACTCAAAGGATCAATAGACGAGCAAATACATTTCTGAAGACCACAACAGCGTGTTGACCCACAGAGCATGTCATTCAATATGTCACTCTATGAATACTTTGTCGTCATACTCAGGTATTTTGTTCCAGGCTTGTGCTGAGACGTCTTTGTGCTATACCCAAGAGGCTTTGTCCTTAATACTTTATCAGAACTGCTCTAAGGCAGCCAAAATGAGGTGAAGTGGGGTTGGATTATGGGGTTAATAGAAGAAAGCATATTTCTCAATTCTTATGACCCGCCGTGCACCTGGCTTACTCAACTGCCTAAACCCTGTGGCCCCTAAGCGAGAAGGAAAGGAATAAAGCAATGAATAAAAATAGGTTGAGTGCAGCGCAAAAGAACATCTGTTTTCTATACAACTCGTAAATGTTCTACATGGCCCCTTGAAAAAATGTTTCCGAATAAATAAATAAAAACACACCACCTAAATTCGCCAGTTATGGTTAGCTTCTAATACACAGCTTGCAAAAACACATGCAGATCGTAACTTGCAGAGCAAATAAAACGCTTATGACCTCACTAATAAGTTAAATTAATTAAATTAAGTGAGATGGAATTATAATGTCACAAATAAAATCAGAACTCGCAACTAATATATTCCACCCCCCAACCTTCTAATGCTGTTTCAAAGGATAATGCGCCGGGTCTCCTTTCGATACATTTCAAGTGATTTGCTGATCTATCTTTCCAGCAATCCCCAAACTAGAATTCAAGTTTTCACCAGCCATGTAGAACTTACACTGGCTGGCTGCTGTTGTCTACCTCTTGCTCCTATTTGAGTACTCTTAATTTTCTATGTGCACTCAAGAAATGGTTATTATCCACACAGAGCACAGAGTGAAAAGTGAGACAGCAAAACACAATCATGCGAAAAAGATATATGCAGTTCCTAGCACATTTGTAATAACTAGAAAATAAAGTTTGACTTAAACGTGTTTATCAAAACCAGTAATCAGTTAATATGACAATGCTAAAGTCAGTTTGCATTAACATACATTTTACAGTGAAAAATAAAATGTGGCTTTTGAAAGTACATGGATGAGTTTCCAATGTGAATGATACTCTTCTGTGTTTACCTTTACAGAAAATAAGGGAAAGTGAATTTATTTCATGGCTGTGTTTTTTTGCCCAGCTGAAATGTATTAATGGGTGTTCATTGAGAAAGGAGCCATTCGCAGAATGTTCCAGTATTTTCAACCTTTCAGGGTGATTTGCCCGGTCGCTCAAAGCAGTTTCAATGTGCAATTTTTATATTTACTACACAAACATCACATTATTTTATTTTCTGCATGAAAGTAGGTGCATGAATGTAGGTGTTCCCGAATGTTTTCTTATTTGATGTAACATACTTTCCTGTTTTACTATTGGTTTATGTGAAAACTACTTTTTTAGTACAGGCCTCTATGTAGGATCTCACTATGTTGTGAGTGTAGTTTTCACTGCCTGCAAACTACAAAATGTGTTCTTTTTGGGATGTGTGCAATACCTTTAAAAAAGGGTTTGAAAAATATTGGTTTATTCAGATTCCATATTTAAGAACTTAAGTGCGACAAAGTTGAGAAACAGATATTTCCAACACAATAAAACAGTAGCATCACAGCACTTCTTACTGTCTTTAAAAAACTTGGCTGATTGTTAGCAAGTGATTTTCATGTTAGAAATATCCTTTTATGTGTTTACTTCACCCCCACTCTTTTATGCTGAGTTTAATATTTCACTGATTTATTCGGTATTTCACCAATGTCAGGAGAATTCTGTTCCTGCGAAAAAATACTTAGTAATTGTGAACTACTGCAATGAGCAACATTAGCATAATATTGGCAATACAGTCGAGTGTTTTGTTGGGAACCAAAGAATAGTGCTTAACACATCAATAAAGTGTATCTTCCATGTATTAATTTTAGATACATTCCCAAAGGGTATTGTTTAACATCTGTGTTTTGATACCTTGGCATTATAATGATCGGCATAATTGGCTCAGCACAGAGCAGAGCGCCTGTTTCCCTGCAGTGTGAAAAGTGAACTAGCCAATATTTTTTGCAGTTGCATCTTGATCTCGCTAGTGTTTCTAGAAAGAGGCCAAATTAGCCTGTGCCCTAGCTCTCTTTACCCTGCCCCCCCTCCTTGAGTCCCACCACCAAAAGTATTGGCTATGCCAGAAGGTGCACTGCACATTGGCACACACATTCATTTGCCCAAATATCTTTCTGTGTAAAGCAGTGTTGTTTAAATTGTTTACATCTGAATTTGTATGTGTACGTGAGAGAAAATTCCTCATTTTATGTGGTACCCCATAGTTTGATGAATTTTATTGCTGGATGTAAACTCTGCACACAGGGGCACTGCTGTCCAGTGTCCAGTCTTTGTGCTCTAACCCCAAACATGTAGAAATTGTCTAATCTCTTTTTGGCATACTTAACTCCCCTTGAAGGTCATATATATTGTATAGAAACTGTACCATTGGCATGGAAAGCTAAACGTCACCGATGGACTGAAGCTCTTATTGTGCCACCCACTAGTGTGTCAAGGAAAATGTGGTTTAAGGCACATCAGCTTAAGCCTGCAGTGCAACCTGTTAAAACACACTTATTAACAAGTAGTAAATTCTCTTTCAATTATTAGTAAGACACCTCTCTGTTGGGCGTGTAGTCATAGAAGGGTGTGTGGTATCTAAAAGTGACATGTGCATTATTAATATTTCCATGTCCCTAATGTGAAAATGCCCTGAAAGTTTTTTTTACAGTTAAGGCCTGGTAGTCCTTTGTAGAAAACCTGAGAACATCTTAAAATACTAAAACTGCTGTCTTGGGAAGAGGACAAGCTAGAAAACTAATCAGACATTATATTTATTAGTTAATGAAAATCCAATTAATGGTTAGGGATTGGCTTTTTAATAAATATAACGGAAAAGTATCTTTTAGTAAGCTACCTTTTTCCCACCTGAAATGTAAGATGGTTAATTAGAATAGGCCTCTATCAGCTTCCAGAGTTTGCTCAAACCCAACAAAAGTGTGAAACTAGTTTGAAATGCCTCCCAGGGGGAAAAAATAGTTTGACCTAAATGGGCAGACACGACTCAGACTTTTCAGAGTAGGGTCTGTTGGCATCCTGTGACACCACATCCTACTTCCTAGGTCTGTTGTGCCACTTGTAACACTTGAGGGGCATTTGAAAGGTAGAAAACAGGATGCTAAAGCAATTCATCTGCCTGGTTGCTGAAGGACCCTGCTTTTGTCTTACCAGACTTTGGTCTTTGTATTTGTTGTGGATACAGTGTCTGTTTCCAACTAGGGCTCAGATTTATGGGCATTAAGGCACAGGGAGGGTGCAGCAAGTCTCCTTGCTGGAGTGCCCTGGGTCACTGGGAAAGGTCTGGAATGTGCCATATTTATACAATATAGTGCATTCCTGTCCTCCCCCCCCCCTGCACTGGCACCGTTTTGGCTGCCCAGTGCCAATGTAGGCACCCTTGCACCATGGAAAGAGGAAAAACAAGGAGAAATAAAGATATTTCTCCTTGTTACCTCTCATTGGGAAGGCATAGGATTTTGGCACATTACCGGGTTTACCAGGGTCGCTAAATCTGGGAATGCGTCAAAAACCATGAGAGGTGTGTGGGCGTACACTCATGCAAAGCCCATGGAACACCTCACTAGTGCAGATTAAGGCAACACAGTGACTTGTGCTGTGTTGCCATACTCCATATTTTTGAGGCCATTCAAAGCCACACAAAGTAGCTTTGCATGGCTACAAAAATATGACTTAGTGGTTTATGCCATCCATGTACCGCATTGCTTGGTACAGCCATGGCACAAACCCCACATAAATATAACCCTAGATTGTTGTGTTAGTTGTGGGTGGACACTAGGAATTACCATAATTCACGCCCCTATACACCCCTAGCCCTCAAATCCCAAATTTAATCTGGCAGAAGACTTTCACCATCTTGAAATGACCTGGCACATGGTTTTTTAGGTCTGTTTGCTGTAAAGCAAAGAGGAGCTACAGAAAAACCTGTTAGGTCAAGACCTGGCAACCTTTGCTCCATTGTTCATAGAGACTTCAGAAGAACTAGGAGTGTTTTCGGTTGTCTCTCACCCACAGGCTGGTGAATCTTACAAAGCTGATCCCTCATTCAGCCTTCCTTAGAATGCTGTTAGATTTGTGAAAGGATACCTGGCAGACTGAACCTGCTGCACTTGGCATCTGTCACCTCTGAGAAGAACCTGAAGAGGTTGGACAACCTTCCAGGTGAAATCCAAGAATAAAGAGTTCACCAGAGATCATAAGGCTAACCCTCACTCCCTAGTGACCATAGGAACATAAAAAAGCTGAACAGGACATTCCTTTGAAGAATTCCAGCATACCATTTGCAATAGGACGTGGACTCGATTTTGCTGTTGCCATCTTCCTGATACCCTGAGAGTGCTCTCCTAGTGTACTTTTCTTGTTGTTTGGACACCAAAGAAATTTGGGAATCTTTTTCCCATCTTTTGCTCCAGAGCACCAGAGGTTTAAGGGCTTGACTGGTAAAAGTATGCTACCAGCAGTTCCACAGTGTTGGATTGAATTTCAGGTTTATCCTGCGCAGAGAAGAATTATTCCTCAGGACAATAATAAAGTATCTTTTCATATTATGATTTAGAAATCTTTTCAAACTTCCCTACACCTAGGATCTAGCAGAGACAATCTACTTGGTTTATCTACTCACCCTCCTTCCTGGTCAGCCTCAAATAATACCTAGGTCCCAGTCTACTGCAACCATTGACCACAATTTGCAATTTGTGCATCTTGGTGCTATTTTCTTTTTATTCTTGAAAAAAAATCATATGTCCAGTTTGCCTTATTGGGTGTTTATGTTTTAGTGTCATTTTGTTTATTAAATTTTCCTTTATTTTTATAAATTGGAGTGGGATTGTAATTGTGTTGTTTCCATCTTTTCAACTGTTTTGGATGCTTGTAAAAGCTTTACACATTTTCTCAATGTTAATCACACTTTCTCTGTGGTAAAGCTACCAAGGGTTGACCTCAAATTTAAATTATTGAAACTTTTGAATGGATCTAACCATTTTTTACTTTTTCGCCTGACTTAGACTTTTGCAAACAACTCACTCTGTCACATTTGTGAGAGATATCCCATCCCTGGTATTACAATTGTCATTGGATATAATGCACTTGTAATATGGCTTACGGGATATTTATCAAAGTTATGATGGAGCAACCCATCCGCTGAACTCTAAATCAAGCCCTTTATTACACGTGGAGGGCTGCAATCTAACGAAACTAATAATGCACTTGCTCATAGTGTGTATACATCTATGTGTACACACAAAGATATGAACATATCCAATAATGCACATTTTAATAAAACATGCATTTATATATCATTCCGAAAAATTACGTACACATAGTAGGCATACATATGTACGTACATTCATATTCATTGAAAAAAACAAGGTTAAAGTGGCATCATATTTTGAGGGAGAAAGTGATTTATTTGGGTTGGTGCTGGTCCACCACAAGCAGAAATGTCATTATTCTTGTTAGGTTTCATGGCCCACCTGTCCCTAAAAAGGCTCAAAGAGGGGGGTTTTGAGGCCCTCTACATTTTTTATGTTTGGCCACAGGGATTGGATTTCTGGGGACATTATTGGCTTTAGGAGAGGGGCCATGTGGTCCCATCCCTTGAAATAATTGGCCCGGTGCCTTCTTAGGCCCCCCTCCTGTTATATATTTTCAGTCCTGGGGTAGGCTCCCTGAGACCCCTCAAGGCTCAGGGAGGGGGCCTGCCTGGCCGCCCTCCCCAGAATACAAATTTTTGGCCCTAGAGGTAGGATATCTTGGGCCCTGTGATGCTCAGGGATGGGGACTATTTTGCCCTCACCTCCCCAGAATACATAATTTCGGCCCTGGGAATAGGCACCTCAGGGCCCCTAGAGGCTCAGGGAGGGAGGCTTGTAGCTCCCTCCCAATAAAACACTCTGGCCCTGGGGTAGGCACCCAGGGATCTAAAATGGCTCGGGGAGGGGGGATGCACATCCCCCAATAAATATTTTTTTCATCCCAGGTGTAGGCTCATTGGGGCTTCTAATGTAAAAATGCAGCCTAGCAACCATTTTGTTTGTTTTCTTTTTATCCTGCAAGAGGCTTGTGGAATTGCTGCATATTTTTTCTGTATTTGTTCTTTTTTGCCCCCGGGGCAGTCACTTTGGTCACCCACATGGGGACATGGGGATCAGGGGATCTCTACCCTGCCCCTTGTATATTCTTTTGTACAACTTCGGGACAGGATACTAAGGCCCTCATTACAACCCTGGCAGTCGGTGTTAAGGCAGCTGTAATACCGCCAACAGGCCGGCAGAAAAAAAATGGAATCACGACCATGGCGGAAACTGCCAACAAAGACAGCCACTTCAACACTCTGACGGCCACGGCGGTAGAAACAAACACCACGGCAGTAACCGCCAACAGACAGGTTGAGGACAAGGTACCGCCCACTGTGTTTCAACACGCCTATCCGACACCTTTTCCGGGGCGGAACCAACGCTATCAAATGCACAGTGGAAACAGTACACATAAGGGAAAACACTCACCTCTCGACACCCAACGGGGAACCAGGACGCCATGGAGCATGAAATACAGGTGTTACAAATGCTGCTCTTCCTTCTGCTCTATCAGGAGCAGGACAGACTCGGTCGATGACCACGGTGAGTACTGCACCTACAACACAGGGGAGGGAGGGAGGGAGGGAAAAGAGAGTGACACAAACACGCAACACGCAATACCCCCATCCCCACCCTCACCCACAACAACATACACACAAATGCATGCAGCAACATTTCATATACCCCACCACCCCCTGGAAGAACACAAGGACAAAAGTAAATGATTGTAACGATTGTAATCATGAAAAATCTGATAGTCAAAAATCAAAATTCAGTATATACAAATATGTACACCAACTACACAAGTCCGGATAGTGTCCATTGGGTGACCGATCTGTGAAACCTTAGCAAGACATGTACTAAAACACGTGGGTGGAGACCTGAAACAGTTACTCTTCATTCATCCTTCTTAACGTTGCCTTATTTTACCTACAGTAGTTTGCAGTGTATTTACTTTCGAAAACGTGTTTGGCTCTTTCTAATGAATATATGAGGCATTATGAAAACAGTTCAGTTTGAAATTTACTCCCAAAGGTTTTTTCTTAAATATATTTCTAACTCCTTAATGGCTCTGAAGAGTGCCTCTTAGGAAACTTTGACTGTCACAATTTATTAAAGGTTTATTCATGAAATGTTCTTCCGAGATTCATGTTCCCATGAACAAATAAACATGTGTACATGTGTAAATGTTCTCATTTTAACCAAACTAACTCACTTGCTTCTCTTCTCCATGGAGGAAATATTTTTCCACATGGAGAAATTCCCGTCTTTACAATCCCACAAACACTAAGGGTTTTCTTTATCCAGAATTACTTGGATACGGATTTACTTCTGCCCTTGACAGCAGTAAATGTACATCCTAGTCCAGAAAGGAAAGTAATGCTCACAATTAAATATGTTAATAACAATTTTCAAATACCTAAGGGTTTTCACTACCTGCATTGCCAACTCCCCACATTTGAAGCTGATATACTCACTGACAGGGATACATATGAGCAAATGCTCTTGATAATGTCAGTCCACATTTTCTAAATCCTACATATGGATTTACATTCTTAAAAATGTGTTTTGCATTTTCTACAGATACATTTATATTGGCTGTGAAAACTTTCATAGTAAAACAAACAAAATACATGTTTCCATTCTCATACTTTCACTGATTCTATGTTAATATGAATATTTACAGTGTACCCTAATACATTTGCCTGAAATTTTCTTTATCCTTGTGTGGGACATGTGTGCGCTAAATTTCTGCTGGAGCATTGCATATATTATATATTGGTGCCTGGCTGTCAATGCTTCTGCAGCATGCCACAAACACATGTGTAAGTGTTTTCATATTAAGCGCAATCTCAGATTGGGGTGTGTGTCCATTATGATTACCTACGAATTGGCAGCAAAGCTGATGAAGGTCTAAACTTCAGGCACCATTTTGGGACTTATATTAGATAATAGCAATCATTGTCATCTATGTTGGCCATCTTTAAATGATGAAGGTTTCCTTGAGCAGAGACACCTTGTTTTCTGTTTAGCTGTTTTAAGTAAAGATGGATAGTATGCCATTTCAGCACCACCTCCTATTCTTCTGACCCAAGCATGTTTCCATTAGATTTGGTAAGGCAGAAAGAAGCTTTTGAATTATATTTGGATGCCATTGATGGTAATACCTTCAGTAACAAGAAAAAGGCCCTGTTGATACTGTTAATGCTGAATTTTACTAATGAATATTCATGTATTCCAAGTGTTGAATTGGCATCGAAAAATTAATTAACATAGAAAAATAATGTACACATTTGAAGTTGCGCCTACTTGAGTGGCCGTCAATGTTCACGAAGTGTACTTATTAATAGCTTATGAATGCAAAATGCTGAACTTATGTTTTGACTAATGTAGTAGTATGTCATATTAAGGGTTATATATTATGTATTAGCTTTTATAACTGTAGGCCTTAATTTAGCGAGGTCTTGGGCCTAGATGCATGGCTTCATGTCAAGCTGCATTTTTTTTTGCCAACTTAAGAAATGGCTACTTGGAGAATTAAGTAGTGATTTTCCACTGTACTGACCAAGTGCTCGTAGCTGAAATTCTTTCTCATGAGGACTGCTTGCTAGAATATGATATACTAGCTAGGGATACAATGTATAAAGTAGTATGTATAAGAATGACCTTCCCAGGAGAAGTCAATGGATGCACTGACTGGAGTATAAGCCGTTACAATATTGATACCTGACAAGCCAAGCGATAAGTACAGGAGAAGAGGAGCCAATCATCGACATGTGAACTATTTACTAGTAAATTCTTACATTTGGAGTTCTACTTTCATTGGACTTAATGCAAACATGTGATTCTTTATCCAATTAGGATGTAGGAAGTAGTTTTAGGAAATCTAACTTAGCTCAACTGCACCGAGAGGAGAGAGGCCATTCTCCCCATTCTTCTTGAGCGTTTAGTTATTATTCTTTTCCGAATTGCATGAAGAGACTTTGCTTTTCCTGAACTTTAATGCTGAATTTCAATGCCTTGCTGACCGAAACATGTCCAATTGATGAAGACTGTCACAGCTTGCTGAACCATACTGAGGCAATGTTTAAGACGATATTACTGATATGTCTATTTGATTTTATCCCTAGGTTCCAAATTTGTGTTGAGTAAATTGTTTTGCATGAAGTCCAAACATGCTATTCTAATTTGATGTTGGTTAGGGTGCTCACTGATGATGCTCGCTACATATAATAACAGTTGATGTCTTTTCTTTGCTGAATCTAAATGTATATCATTTTGTTTGAGCAGTTATTTGTGCTATTAATTTGTACTTTTACCTTAGAGTGTGTAGTGGTCCAAGCTTTGATTAGATTGTGATTCTTTAGGCGCTTTGGTCAACCAGTATTGTTTCTGTGTGCTTATCATTTGATTTTGAGACTAAGTTATGTGACTTTACCATTGCTAATAGAGGGAAATTAACATTCTAACTTTTACATAAAGGTGTGGTTATTTATGGCCGCAAGCTCATGGTGTGTGGAAATTACTGACACCTACTGATTATTGATGTCATTGATTGTTACTGCTATTGATTTGTATTGGTACAGGGTTACATGGCAGGAACTACTCAAAACGAAGTCAAAAGGTCAATCTACCTACAACGCGTCCCCTTATAAGTTAACATATTAAGGTCTGACGCACTAACAATACATAATATATGACCTGAAGGATGATCAATTTTATGCACCTTACCATTACAAGTAGTTAGCACAAAGGTCGAACAACAGGAGGGCATTGGAAGAAAATGCACCTGTTGAACTGGTTGATTTATGTGCCTTGGCAATAAAACCATTACACAAAAGCTTTTTACCTTCAAGAAATATTTTTTGAAATTCACACATTCTTGTAAAGGAACCAGAAACAAGGTGAATCTATAGATGACTTTCTGTCATCCTTGTGAAAAGTATCTCTCACTTGTAATTATCAGGACAATATTATTCAAGATCAACTAATTGAAAAACCTCCAAAATGAAAATACAGGAGAGACTGAGTTCTATTGAAGATCCTGATCCACAGTCTGCTTTGTCTATTGTGAGGGCTACTGATAACCTAGACACATATTTTAAGGAGCTATTTACCCTAACAGTTGCATCAACCATCTTTTCCAACAGAGGCAAATATACTATGTGAGAAGGATGACTGCACAGACGGAGAAGTGGTGCAAATCAGAACAAAAACTAGAATGCACTTTGGAAGGAAGAAAATAAACTGAAGCCACAACTTCTTTTAGATGTGGTGGTCATATAGCACCCAAAAATAACTGTTCTACCTTGTTTAAGTTATCTTTTGAATCTAATCATTAGGTTCATTTTGCAAGAACATGTTGCAATGTAAGTAAATCCACCACAGCTGAGGTCAAGATGATGTTGCAAAGGAATGTGTATTGACAATTTCAGAGGGTGTTGGTTTGTCTGATGATGCAGTGCATGGTGATAATAATGAAAGTGTTGACTTGCTTTAATCATTCGAGAGAAAACCTCCATACTGCAATGTTGTGGTTAATGGAGCAAGTGGTCAACTATTGGCTGATTGTGGTTCACTATTTAGCGAATGAGGTTTTCAAGAAATTTAAAGCACAAGATCTTAAGTCTTCCACCATAACTCTCTTTGTGTACAGAGGTGGAAGGATTAACATTGATGGGAATGTGATGCTGTGCTTGAATTTCATGGAAAAAGGCACAATGTGTTATATACGTGGCCACAGAAGGATCAAATGTATTGGGTCGGAATGACCAAGGAGAACTTGACATTATTTTACATTTCATCCATCTTGAATGTGTAACATTTAAGTCTAAGCTTGATAGTTTGAAGTTGCCTTCTATGTGTCAGTGTATAAAGAGGTATCCTAGTGTCTTTTTCAAAACCCTAGTTCAATTTAAAGGCTTTTAACAGAAATTTGTATTACAGGAAGGGGCCATAGTACATAAGATACAAAGAGTACCATTGTGTATGAGAGATGATTTCCAGAAGGAGCTAGATAGATTTATGCATATTGGATGAAATTGTACCGATCGAGGGATCAGAGGGGTTGCCGCATGTAGTGATTGGACACAAGGGTGAGATTGCACAAATCAACACCTCTGTGTTGATTTGTGCAATCTCAATTGCAATAATTAGATGGACAAGAAAATGCTTCTTAACATTTCTGTCAGTGTTCATGAATTTGTACATGTTGACTACATATCATCGGGTAGTTCTGCTTGAAGAGACAAGACACCTTACTTCATTTGCTACATCTAATCAGGTGTTCTGCTTTGCATGCATGCCTTTTGATTTTGCTTAAGCTTTCATGGCATTCCAGAGGTTAATGAGAGAACCTTTTGAAAGTTGTGATGGGGTCTGTTTTCAAGGCATCAAACTTATGTATGACCATAGAGTCGACAACATGTTAGGCTAAAAAGAGTGTTACAGATCTTGCAAGATAGGGGTTTGACTACGTAGTGAAAAGTGTAAATTTGAAGAGTCTGGTGTTGAGTACTTGGGTCATCACATTTCTGAAAGCAGCGTTAGTCTTAACATTAATCTTTTAAAGGTGACTGAGGACATGCTCACATTTACTAACAATCACCTCGGTATTGGTCATGTTTAGTTCAAAGTTTCCTTCCCATTTTTCTAGTATAACCAGTGCCCTTTGAGATCTACTAAAGAAATGCTTTAAATATGATCAGAAGTGCCATATAGTTGCTTAACCTTTTTAGACCCTTCATTGCCAAAAATACAAGTATGACTTTCATAAATGCCAGCAATTGTTGTATCAAAGCTGTTCTTCAGCAAAATAGCAAAGCAGTGGAGAAGAGGTTATTGCATTGGCCTCCAGGGATCTGCAATGACCTGAACACACGTATTCAACTAGAAGGAGGCACTGGCAATGTGATGGAGTGCAAACTACATCAAGACGTATCAATGTGGAGTTCCTTCATTCTTTGTACAGATCACAAATACTTAGTTGATCAATTTAGTTTAAAGAACCCAGGTAAAACTACACCCAAGATTGCCAAGTAGCAGTCCCGATACAGGAGTACACTTACAATGTAATAACTTATATTTTCCAGGAAAAAAGGATGCATTAGCAGATTTCATCTCCAGAATGCCTTTAAATAAATATGACAGAGTGAAGTGTGATGATGAGTAGAAAGTGTGTTTGACCAGTTAGATTGGTCACTGGAATTTGGCCTGAACTTTGCGTTACATGTGTAACATGTGTAACGCAAAGTGGTGAAACTTCCATAAACTCTGCCAGCAGAGCAGAGTTTATCATCCACCCCTAATCATTTTGACAAAATAGATAAGGAATTTAGGCCATATTCTCAAATTGCTCCTGAAAATTTGGGTGAGAATGGTTGACTTGGATTGTTAGTTGTTCTGAGATCCTCAAAATAAAAAATTTAATTGGCGCATGAAGGCTACATAGGCCTACGTGCGATGAAGTTCAGAGTGCAAGGGGATTTTTGTGGCCTGGTGGGGATAAAGTCATTAGGGGCTATATTTATCATTTTTTCATGCATGGTGTGAAATTTAGAAAGCAGGAATGTGACATTTCTTTCAAGATCTAGCACAATTTCTGCTCTCTCCTTGAAGTCGTGCATCTTTGGCTGCCTAGCACTAACACAGAGGCCCTCACACCATGGTGCAAGGGTGACTGGTTGCAGGCAGGATTGTTTTTGTGCAGGAAGGGACACCTTCCTTCACAAAAACACCCCTTTGAGGCTTTTTCCCCTTTCTACTTGTGCTACACATTTTACGTTTCCCTTGGGTTACCTTGCATGGTGCACAAGGATGACATAAAACTTTGGTAAACAAAGAGTGGGGGCCTTATTATGTGTTTTGCAGGAGTAAAAGTCCACCCACCAAACTCCTGTGTTCAGGAGACCGCCGTGCCATTAAGAGTTTCCCAAGGGGTCAGCGGGCAGAAACACAGTTTCTGACCGCTGACCCAGCAGGAAATGGCCAAGAACATTGACGCTGGCTCGTAATATGGCCAGCAGTAATGCTGTTGCGTGTCGGGTGCACCAGTCAACTACATGGCAGTGCTGGGCCTCCCTGGGGCCTCCACATCCTATCTCTGCCAGCTCTTACATAGTGGTGAAACTGCCACATAAACGTTGGTGGAAAGAAGGGTCGTAATCACCAGGGCAGCGCTGCTTGGGACCGCCAGCACAGCCAGGTGATCGGGTGGTAGAGAAGTGGCAGTGCTGGCAGTCCGAGTGTGGCAGAACTGCCACAGTCATAATGTGGTGGTCTGACAGCCGCTTTGGCGGCTGTGTCAGACTGCCAGCACGAGTCCCAGTACCGCCAGACTAGTAATTAGGGTCTGGGTGTTTTATAAGAAATTATGGATCTTGCATTTGAAGTGATACATCCCAAATCACTACCTCTTGTAATTTCTGAAGATGTTCCTGCTTCTCCATCATAGGAATCAGCTTTGGATATTGTGGATCCCTGTTAGGGAAAAATGTCAAATATGCCATTATACGTACAGATTGTATGTTTGTGAATAGTGCCTGCACTTACTCAGCTATTCAATTTCTGCAAAGGGTGTTCTGGAGGGAAGTATGCCCAGATGAAATAGTAACTGACAATGGCATACAGTTATTTTCCAAAGAGAAGAGAACATTTTGGGCACCTACAGAATTAAAAATTCCAGAACATCCTTTTATCATCCCAGAAGCAATGGACTAATTGAGCATTTCAACCACACATTAGAGGACCAATTAAAGCTGTTTTTTTTTTGCAAGTAAATGGAGAGACCTGTTGTGGAAGATATGTTGTGGGTCTATAGGACCACACCCAATGAGTTTACTGGTCTGTCACCATTTGAGCTATTGAGAGGATGTGTTCCTGGTTTCAAAACACATTCATTAATCATGTTTGCCTAGCATGACAAATCTGGGTAGGAAGTCACTGAATGTGTTTAAGAATGTAGGTGAAAAAACTAAGGTGGTCATTATGACATTGGCGGTGACTGTCAAAGTGGCAGTAATGCCGCCAACAGGTTGGTGGTAATTACCACCAAATTATGACCCTGGTGATGGTAATACCCATAGACAGCCAATGTATCACACTAACCGCCAGGGCGGTAACACCTCCGACCACAGCAGTAGCCATCAACAGCCAGACAGAAGACAAAGTACCGCCCACCATATTAAGACATAGCAAACCGCAACGATTTCCGCAGCAGCACCAACGCTATTAAAACCCTGGCAGAAACAGAAGACCAAAGACTAACCAATAGAGACACAGAGAATATCAACGCCGCCATAGAACCGGAACTTCAAGTCTTCCTGATGCTCTCCTATAACATTCTCCACCTGGAACACATTTGCCAACAAAGACGACGACGGTGAGCACAGCCGTCTAGCACACAAGGGAGGGAGGGAATAAAAGGAGAGTGACACACACAACACACACCATTCACACATGCACCATACACACAACCAGCTACAGAGGAAAAACAATGTCACAGGTCCCACGTCATAATGATGCAAGCATTACATTTTTCCAGAACTGATAGTGGAATTTGATGCTAACAGCCATCATATTGTCAATATGACAAGAAATACATGAGTCACTGTTCTGAAAGGGCCAATGGCCAGTCCAAAGTACAAAAGGCCCACATGCCCACAGGGCACAGTCCAAGGCCCAAATCGTTCCCTGACGTAATCTGTACTACACTATGTGGGGCATCATGTTGGGAATGGCCAGGCACCTAAGAGGGAAGGAGGGTGCGGGGCGCCTCAGCTGAAGTGGGGATCTTGCCCACTGGCTCTGGAGGGGGCTCCATGCCCAATTCAATTTGCTGGGGAGTGCAAAGTCACAGTCCCTGAGTTTGGGAACTTGCCCACTTGTTCTGGAGGAGGCTCCAGGTCCATTTCAATTTGCTGGGGAGTGCAAGGTCACAGTCCCTGGATTGTGGGACTTACCCACTGGTTTTGGAGGGGGCTCCTTGTACAGCAGTCCCTGGAGGGTAACCCACATGCTCTCTGCTGTGTCCCAACTGGAGATGAGGGCTGCTGTGTCCCAGCTGGAGGTGAGGGCTTCTGTGTCCCAGCTGGAGGTGAGGGCTGCTGTGTCCCAACTGGAGGTGAGGGCTCCTTGCCCACTGCTGTTGGAGGGGGCCTCTTGCCTCTCTTAGTTGGAGGAGTGGGAACCTTCCCTTTCCTGGGTGGTGTAGTGGGATCCTTCCCTCTCTTGGTTGATGAAGTGGGATACTTTCCTTTCCTGGGTGGTGTAGTGGGAACCTTCCCCTTCTTGGGTGGTGGAGTGGGATCCTTCCCTCTCTTGGGTGGTGGAGTGGGATCCTTCCCCCTCTTGGTGGTGGATTGGAATTCTTCTCCCTCTTGGGTGGTGGAGTGGGTTCCTTTCCTTTTTTTCCTCCACGACTAGGAGGTGCCTCCACTGTCCCCTTGGACTGTTTGGCTGAGGTGCTGGGCTGGGCCGTTGTGACCCTGCTCTTACGGGCAGGACGAGGGTGGGGTAATGGAAGAGGTCAAATTGGTGTGGCAGGATGAGGGAGGAGGGATGGGAGTGGAGGTTGAGGGAGTGGTTGTTGGAGGTGTATGTCTGATGGACTTGGGTGCAGGGGCAGTGTGCTGATGTGAGGTGGGTGGCTGTTGGGTGTCTGAGTGCATGCGTTTGTGCTTCTTAGAGGGGCAGACAGGGTGGGAGAGGACACAGGAAATGGGTGCATGGATGTTGTGGAGGGTGTCTGCAAGTGAGGTGTGTGTGCTACTTGGTGTGCTGATGGTGGTGGTGGGTGTTGATGCAGTGCATGCAGGTGTGAGTGTGGATGTGACAGTGAGGGAGAAGGAGGAGGGGGAGACAGTGGAGGCAGTGGATGTTGTTGTATGCAAATGCCTGTTTTTTGTGTGAGTGCTTGTGGCCTGAAGTGTGCTGCCTGTGTTTGTCTATGCCACTCTTGCTGATGTTTTGTGTGCATGCTTGTCTGTATGTGTACATGGGATGGGTTGGGGTTGAGATTGGGACTGGGAAGTGGTAGTTGGAAGAGGGACGGTAGGAACAGTGATAATGGCTGCCATCAGAGAGGAAGCCAGACCCTGGAACGATCTCTGTTGGGCCGCCAATACACCGTGCATGCCCTCCAAGAATGCATTGTATTGCTGCATCTGGGATGCCAGCCCCTGGATGGCATTCACAATGGTTGACTGCCCTACAGAGATGGATCTCAGGAGGTCAATAGCCTCCTCACTCTTGGCAGCAGGGCTGACAGGGGCAGGGTCTGAGGTGCCTGGGGCAAAGGAGAGGCCCACCTTCCTGGGTGAGCAGGCACGGGCAACTTGGTGAGGGGCTGCTGGGAGGGCAGTGCTGTTATGGAGGTGGCGGCTGTAGCTGAGGTGGTCCCAGAGGTGTCTGCCACCACCAGGGAACATGCAATGGAGGAAGTATCTGAGTCAATGTTGTCACCTCCTGTCTATGCTGTGGTGCTCCCCTCACCCTTCATCCAACTGGTCCCCTCTGCATCGGTGGATTCAGCCTCCTGGGTCCTGTGGGATGCAGCTCCCTCTGTCACCGGTGTCCCTGCTTCTCCACCACATAATGTTAATGCACACATGGACATGATGACAGAAGAAAAAAAGGTGGAGAGATAGAAAGAGGGCAATGGGTCAATTGCAGCACCAACATCACAGATGGCATACACATTACCATCACACACAGGGATCAGAATTGAGCACCAGGCATCCCACTGGCATTACATTGGCTAGGTACCACAGCAAGATGTGAGCCAACACCTGCCAACTGCACCCCTCCTGGGAGTCACTAAGCCCCGTCTGACATGGAATGCAACCTAGCTAGGTTACCAGATTTAGCAATACAACAATTACCCTTGAGCTGGATCACGCTGTGTTCTCTGAGCTGGCATTAAGGGGCACCCGCTAACTGACACCTACCACCAGGTTCCCATGCCACCTACCTATCATAGTTGTAACGCACACTGTATTCACCCCCTTGTGGCTGTTGTGATGCCCTCAAGTGCCCTACTAGCTCAGGGTAGGCAACTGTCAGGATCTGACGGGCACCCCACCCTCGTTGAGAGCCCATCCCCAGTTGGGCCTCCGCAGTCTTCTGGGCCCAGGGTCTCAGGTCCTTCCACCTCTTCTTACAGTGGATGCTCCGCCTGCTGTAGACCACCAGGGTCCGCAAATCCTGGCATGCCACAATCCCTTTTTCTGATGTGCACTGACCTGCTGAGGTAATACAGACAGGAGGACACCATTACACATACAATCCAGCCTGTCACACCTAGGGCCCACAAATCCCCTTCCATACCCATTGGCACACACATCACCCAGCGCCCACCATGTATACTTCAACCAGACATAAGACCCCCCCAAATAACTCAATGCTTACACTCACATTTCCATGCAACCTTGTCACATGCATCGTGCCCAAGGTGTACTCACCTGTTGGTCTGGAGGCCCAAACAGCTGCCCATACTAGGGTAGGAAACCATCCACCAACTGTTCCAACTCCTCCAAAATGAAGGCAGGGGCCCTTTCCCCAGTCACACGGGCCATGGCAGAATCCAGACACAGGTCACAGCAGCACACGCAGTCTAGGTGTTGTCCTGTGGAAAGTAAGGAATCAAGTGAGATTATAGACAGAAAATGGCAGTCACGTCTTCGGCGATGTACACCGTCACCGCTGCTGGTGATCCCCATTGGCCATTGTACTCCATTGAGCCCTATTTTATCCAATGAGGAATAGCACGGCAGTGCAAGACCGCCTTCTTCCATGACGCGCAACGCTGGCAGAGTTCCCTCACTTCCACCTGCCCCTACATACAGGACAGACAGTCGCCATTTTATGGTGGTGGACAGTATTCAGATAATCGAGAACTGCGTAATTTCCATAATTTGCACATACATTGCCATTACCAATGTCTCATCACGTTACTGCTCTATGTACACTGAGGTGGTGGTTCCGTTGTTCAATTTGTGACAGCCTACTCACTCTTGTGTCCCTTAGATACCTACCACTGTGGAGAACTCGGAGGAGGAAACAAACCCCCCTGTACAGACCCCTTGTGGACTTGGCTACACTGGAGGACAGGCACATAATACTCACCTATAAACTGGACAGGGCCAAAATCACAGAGCTGTCTGCTCAATTGGAGCCTGATCTGATATCAGCCATCTGTCATCCCACTGGGATCCCTCTCTAGTGCAGGCTCTATCAGTGCTCAATTTCCTGGCAACTGGTTCCTTCCAAGTGACAGTGGGCTTGGCAGCAGGAATGTCACAGCCAATGTTCTCTATCGTGCTGACAAAGGTTTTATCTGCCCTGGTGAAACACATGTGCAACTACATTGCTTTCCCTCGGGTGGAAGATTTGGCCACTATGAAGGCAGGATTCCATGCAATGGGACATGTACTCAACATTATTGGGGTGATTGATGGTATACATGTTGCACTTGCCCGCCCGCCAGAATGAACAAGTGTTCAGGAATCGGAAGAGTTTCCACTCACTCAATGTGCAAATGGTGTGCCTGGCTGACCAGTACACCTCTCATGTCACTGCCAAGTATCCTGGGTCAGTGCATGACGCCTTCGTCCTGAGGAATAGCTTCATCCCAAATGTGATGGCAGAACTACAGAGGCACACGTCGTGGCACCTCCTCGCCGCTGAGATTGGCTGGGGCACCTGTGGGTATGTAACTGATGTATTATACTTAATTTCTGTGACATACTGTACATCCCTTGCTTCCCCTCTATTGTTGCTGTTGCCCTGCCACCTTTGTTTGTATATGCTGATGGATTGTGTGCTTGTTAGTTCTCCATGCTGTGCATGCTTTTGTGATGGGTGTCAATGCAGGGCTGGGAGGGCTGTCCATGCATTGGTATAGCATGCAGGGCTTGGCATTGGGGTTAGTCAGATGTGTAGGTGCAGTATGTGGGATGGAGTAGAGTGATAGGAGTGAGGGTGATGGGGTGAGATGGCATTCAGGTATAGGGGTTATAAGTAGCAAATATTAACTCACTAGTGTCCAGTCCTCCAGCTACTCCAGTGAGTCCCTTAGGATGCAGGATTGCCAAGACTTGTTCCTCCAATTCTGTGAGCTGTGGGGGAGGAGATGGGGGTCCACCGCCAGTCCTCTGGATGGCGAGCTGGCACCTTGCTGCCACTGAATGTACCTTCCCCCGTAGGTTGTTCCACCTCTTCCTGATGTCATCCCTTGTTCTTGGATGCTGTCCCACGGCGTTTACCCTGTCCACAATTCTCCGCCATAGCTCCATTTTCCAGCAATGGATATTTGCTGTACATGTGCTCCAAAAAGCTGTGGCTCCACCCTGACTATTTCCTCGACCATGACTCGCAACTCCTCATCAGTGAAACAGGGGTGCCTTAGTGGGGACATGGGTGTTGTGTGGTGTGTGTTGTGCAGCGGTGTTAAGTGATGTGGTGGGGTGTGAGATGTGTGGTGCGTGATGGATGGGTGGCTGTTTGTGGTGTTTGTGTGTGTGGTGTGTGTAGTTGTCTCAGTGGTCTTCGTGTTAGTCTTGTGGTGCTTATTGGTATTCGAAAGGGTTGTGTGTAATGTGGGTGTGTGTTTTATAGTGCTACGGGTGGGTGGATGTGGTGTGTGCATGAGTGTTAGGTGTGTGATTTTCGGTTAGGCCAATGTTGTGCTGTTTTGTGTTTGGGTGGTCATTCTGAGTGCGCCGGTGTGTACTGCCAATGGTTTACCATCATTGAATGTCCGCTGTGGTGATCCGTGGGTCATAATGTGGTGGGTGTTGTTTTGTTGGCGTAACGGTATGGGTGTTTGTACCAATACTTTACCACTAACCTTTGGGCTGGCAGAAATGCATATGTGGCAGTATTCTGTCGGTTTGGTGTGTGTCGTAATATGGCAAACGGATATTCACCACCGCGCGGTGATGCTGGTGGCTGTCACCGCTGCAGTTATCGGCATTTACCACCAATCTCATAATGAGGGCCTAAATACACCAGTTGGACATTGGGTCAGAATTAAGAAACCTGGTTATGGATCAAAGGGTGAATCTAAGTTTTCCCCACATACTAATTGTTAGTTTCCTTTCCCCTGTTGTTCACAACAGTGACAGAAGAGTATGAAACAAGGAGAGTGTTGCATTGGTGCCTTGTGACAAAGATGAGATTGTATTCTGGTGAATGGGGACTTAGACCTGATAGATGAGGTAAAGTTTCACAGTACCTGAGCATAAAGTCCAGGAACATGTGGCCATGTTACAAAGATTATATTATAGGGGTACTAGTTATATGCGTCTATTGTTTTTTAAGGTTCATTGTTTCTGGCATCTTGTGTATTATATTTCACTTGATAATATTGTCTTTTAATAGTTGAGATGTTAACAGTATCTGAATGCATTTATTGCATATTAAGGTGTTATCAGTTTAAATCTTTCTATTTCAGGCCAACCATGATTTATTTTGTAGTTCACAATTTTTGGTTTCTTTTGTCTGTTGCAAAATTGCTCTTTTTGTGCCTTAGGTTTATTTTAGAATTATTGTTTCATATCTTTTATATTTTCTAGTTTTATCAGGTGAGAGATGTGTAATGTGCTGCACTAGCCTGTGGCTTCTGATGATGTCAGGCTCATAAAGATGGTGGATGTGATGGCTGGGCGGCTGAGGAGTGGACCGAGGGCAGTGTGAGGGTTGTCTTATATCCTCCTCTGAGGCACATAATAAATGTGAGTGCGTATTCAACATCCCAGCCATTTTGGTGAGTATGTTTTAGCTAAGTAATAAAATGATGTTGTTGTAATTATCATAGTTGGTAAAAAAAACTCCCCTCTCCTACGTTGGTACAGTGGTCGCCTGCAGTCCCCTAATAGATCTCATGCTTCATGGGACTGATGATGCAGTAATTGACTGAGCTCTGGCCATCCTGGTCTTTGTTTAGTCAATGTAGGTGAATGAACTGTGATCAACATGTCCTTGTTATGGTAGTGTTTTGCTAAAAAAAATAACGCAGCTAAGTTACAGTTAAAGTGATTTAGCAATAGGTGAGTGAGCTGTGATCATCACATTATTGTTAAGTCAGACATTTTTCAAAAGTTTTAATAGACATTTTAATTACAGTTAAAATGAATTAACCTTACAGTGACACTACTTAGCATATTACTTTGAACAAGTGGACAATTTATTTGCTCTGTAGACATGTTTATTCAGTCTTCCATATAGTTATTCTGATTGTTAGGTTGTTCAATAAACATTGCATTCAATGAAGGTTGTATGAAGGTGAATATTAGGTTATTCAATTAACATTGCCTTGCATAGCCTAGTGAATCAACTCCAAACATATATAAACTGTATTATTCTGTAAGTGCCTTCCCCTCAAATACCTTGCTCATTGTAATTATTGTTACATTGCATATTTAGTGCAACTTAGCGCTCTAGATTACTGTCCTACCTACAATATTTTTAGACAGCGTCATAAAGGCTTCATTTGCAATGTCCCATCTCCCACCTTTTCCAAATGAATTGTGAGAACTATTGATTCCTTGGAAGAGATGGATAAAGGTATTTGAATCCTACCTGATAAGGATTCACTTCAGTCTGCAAACGACACATACTTCTTCAGAATTTAGGGATTAATGGGAGGAAATTTTTCAATGATTTACCTGATTCATATGCTGAAGAGCAAGGGTGTGATAAAGATGCACAAGGAGATTTGCAATTGGACGCCTATCAACTTACTCTTAAGTAATTCGAAGAAAATGTTGGCAAAAAAATCAATGTAGCATTAGAAAGGCAAACATTTTTCTCTAGGGCAGAAGGAAAAAAATGAGAAAGTAATGAATTACATTGCTGCTTTAAAAGAATTATTTGCAACGTGTGATTTTAGTTTGTTGACTGACTTCTTCATAAGAGACCAACGTGTTAGGTGCACAAATGATAACAAAATTTAAGAAAAACGATTAGCAGAGAATACAGACTTAACACAAGCTGTAAGCATAGCAAAAGTATTGACCATATCATATTCTGTATGAAAGAAATGAAAGACTCTGTAGAGGCTAATATGATAAACATTTTAAACGTGAGTACAATTACTGAGAAAGTTGACGCAAGTAAGGCACATGCAAACAAGGTTTCCAAACAAAAGAATGAGAATGAGAGATTTAGATGTTACAGGTGTGGAAACGCAAATCATTTAACAAGCAATCCAAAGTGCCCAGCAAGAAGAGTAATATTTAAGAATTGAAACAAAGGGGACATTTTGCAAACATGTGTAAGAATTAGGGTAATAAAATCGCCCATATGATTAGTCAAGGAGATGTAGAAAAGGGAAAAATTGCATTTCAAATCTCAGGTATGATGTTAAATACTGAAAAATATCCTACATGTGATGTGAGTCTTGAATTAGCCTTCTTGAATGTTTTCATAGACTCCTGCTCCCTATAACTCTTGATAAATGAAGCTACATTAAATGAATTTTCCGGATTAAGAGTATACCATATTACTTCCAAGCATGAGCTCTGGAGGATGCAATAACAATCATGTTTCTTTAACAGGAATCTTGATCATGCATATAACTTTCAAGGACAGGACCAGAGTGGGGACCGTGTACATCATTAAGTAAGGATTTAAACTCTTAGGGGGGAAACAGAATAAGAAATTAAATTAGATCCAAATGAAAAAGAACACATTTACTTGGTTGATAGGTCCATCGCAGAAATGGACATTTGTGACAAATTTCTGGAAATGTTTACTAATGAGCTAGGATTACTCAAGCAAGTAATCCACAAAATTAAACTAAAACCCAATGTGAAACCTAAAATACAAAGCACAGCCTCTCAAGAAAGAATTGGACCTGTTAGAATCTAAAGGAGTGATTGAAAAAACGGAGTGTGCACAATGGTTAGCTCCCATTGTCATTGCATCTAACAAAGGAAGGAACAAAATGTTCTTATGTATGGATCTCAGGAATCTTAATGCAAACATATGGATAGACGGACATCCCTTACAAAACATAATTGAAATGTTGGAGTATTTCAAGGTACAAGTGACTTTTGTGTGTTAGACCTTTCGTCTGCATACCATCAAGCAGCCCTTCAGCCAGACTCAAAGGCATTAACATCTTTCATAACCCCCTTTGGAGCTTACCATTCGGTAGGATGACATTTGGCTTGGCATCAGCTGCAGCAGTTTTCCAACATGTGATGCTGCACATATTACACAGGACTAAAAAAATCCTTTGTTTTCAGAATGTGATATTGATCTATGGAGGGTCTCAAGAAGAACATACCCAAGTACTCAAAGAGGTTTTACATAAACTTAATGAGGCAGGTTTCACCATACAAAAGGAAACATGTAAGACAGAAGTAAAATCAGTATAATACCTGGGACACACTATCACTGAAGATGGCAACAAGCCTAAGAATAGCTTAGTTGACTCTGTACAATTAGCACCCGCACCTTCTAACAAAGAAGAACTTAAATCTTTTCTTGGCTTGGTGGACTATATGGCCGAATACTTAAAGAACAAGTGCATTCGATGAGAGCCTTACTAAAAAAAATGACTACCATTTGATTGGAATACACAGTGTCAATCTGACTTCAACTGAGTAAAAGAAGCCATTGCCTGTGCACTTCAACTAGGGATGTTTGATTTAAAGGTAAAAACTATATTGACTACAGATGCCAGTATGAAGGGACTTGGGGCCAGATTTATACTTTTTGACGCAAAACTGGGCTAACGCCATTTCTTAACTCCACCCGTGCATCTAATTTATACTTTGACGCTAGGTGGCGCTAAGAATAGGTTAGAATCATTTTTCCCTACGCTAACCATTGCGCCTTGTCATAAGGCAAAATCACGTTAACGCAGAAAAAATGACTCTAATCTGGTTTACGACATGGAAAAAAGTCGCAAAACAGATATGCACCATTTTTCCCCGCAATATCGTCAAAAAGCAATGCAAAAGCAGCAAACAGTACTACATGGATCCCATAGGCCAGGAGAGACCCCAGACAACCAGGAACCAGCCAGGAGGACACAGACAAGATGCAGGGGAGAGACAAGAAGAAGAGGAAGTGTTGCTTAGGTGCGGAAGAAAACAAAATTCTGGTGAGAGAGGTGACGGAGCATCAGCATCAACTCTTCATCACCTCTACATTGCCAATTGGGAGGAGAGAGGCAATTTGGCAACAGAATGTGGACAAGATTAACAGTTTGGAGAGGTCAGGAGAACTGTCACTGAGTGCAAGAAATGCTGGCGTGATTGCAAGTGATTGCAAGTGCAGGACAAAGGAAAAAATGGCAAGGAACAGGAAGGCAGCACTGCAGACCGGAGGTGGGAGTCCAGCACCACGAGAGGACTTGGACGAGATCGAGGAGACGTTTGCAGCCGGTTTCCCAGAGGAAATCGTCACTGGTATCACAGGACAGGACAGCGCAGTCTACCAGGAAATAACACATATGCAGGGTAAGTTGCATGGGGGACCAAAATGTCTAAATGTCAAGTGCAAGAAGGGGGAGGCACATACCTACTACACAATGCATGTTAGCCCTGCAAATGAGGCAATGGAAAGGGCAAAAGGGCACAGCAAGGGACTCCCTGCATAGCCCATGCCAGGTGCATGGGCTGTGCATGGCCAAACAGGGGCACAGCACAACAAAACACCAACAACCTTTGTATGGGGGTACACCACCATACTAAGGCTGCTGGAAATGTTGACGCAGACCAGGAGGGTAGGATAGAACTTAAACTGGTCTGGTGTCACAGGACAGTTGGTATTGTCAGAATGTAACATAGAGGACAATGCCCAGTCTCAGGCCATTGGCTCAAGCAGCATTTACCACTGACAACAGTTGCCACTACTACCTGTGGTGTGTGCGCTGGTCAATTAGGAAATGGCAGTTAGGTGCCCATGGCACATAAACACTCGAAATGAGGGTTTAGTATGATGACGTGATCAATCCCCATCAATCCCTATCCAAGTGCAACTCCTGTCAACTGCTCATGTCCATGGACTCAATAATCATCAGGCACTGTCACATACATAATGATGTACACAGCAGTAATATCATACCCATGTTGCCCATTTCTGGGATTATCCCTGTGCCTGCGTCACAATATCTGAAATGCCACTATGCAACATCTCAGGTGTCATAGTGTTGAGGGGGAGGACAAATGTGTGTAGGAAGGCAAGCACACCCGCACAGTCACAAGAGGAAATGGAAGTCTGCCAGGCCCATCAGTGCAATGCAATGTAGCACACATACGCAAACGTCAACATGAGAAACTACCAATTGTAACACCTGTATTGTCTCATGGAAATGCCATGCATGGTGCTAGGTCTCAGCACCGCATATGGGTATGTGAAAAATGATAGATTGGAACAGGGCCATATTGTTATGTGTGGTGCTGTGGCATTAGCACACCAACAATCATTGCAAGGCTTCACCATGCTAATGGAAGCAGAGGGAGGGTTGATGAGGACAAGAAGGTAGCAAGCCACAATTTGGACAGAACCCACACCTAGAAAATGTGACGCAGACAATTTCCCAAACTGCCCACACTACATTTGACATGCAGGTAGGGCATAGGTCTGAGAAACTACAAACATTGATTAGGAACAGGAACAATGCATGGTAACCAACATGACAATGTACCATGAATAGGGAGTCAGTGACGACACATTACAACTGGCACAACACAGACACACTAATTGTACAATATCTCATTGCAGAAGACAATGGCTCTCCTCTGGATCTGCCTGTCCTGGACTACCCTGATGACCTGGATGACCAGCTGACAACCATCAGCCAGGAAACCCTCCAAGATGTCCTGGGAACCGTTCAGACACCACCTCCAGTCGCAAGGAGGACCATTCATGTAGCAGCCATCCCAGAGGACCCACCCACTACCCCAATAGTACGACCTGTCAGCTCAAAAACAGTTGAGGACTCTGATGACACAGGGACCACCTTTGAGAGGACAGTAGTGGGAGTACAGAGGGAGCTGGCCAAGGAGGTGCGGTGGGGACGCAAACTATGGCAGCCAGTCTTGAGGGGGTACGCATGTGCATGATGACGTCCGCAGACAGCAGCCATACAAGTCACACAATCCCTACTGCCAGGAGTCCAAAAGTGTGAGGAACCTAACCACTGCTGTGAGGGAGTTGCCACAACACATGCCCTCCCAATCTTGCTGCTGCATGCATGACAACAAGCTGGACTCTATGCACTGGGAACTGGCCTCCCTCAAGGCAGACATGGGTGCCTACCCAAGAGTGTTGCTTCCATACTCAATAATCAGCAGTTCCTCCTTGCTGCAGTTATGCCAAATGTAATTCCACAGATGGCTGCTGCCGGGAATTTGGTGTCCACTTCTCCAACCACTGAAGTGTGTGTTGCCTCCTCAAACTCATCCGCACCACCATCAAGGGTAGAGGAGACGACACACACATCAGTGGAGGAAGATGTGGAACAGATCATCTTCACCCGTAGGAGTACCCGGTAGCACCAGCCCATGCCACATGGGCACTGATCTTCCTTTGTCCTGTGCTCGACAACATGCCAGTGTTAGTACAATTGGTGACATGTACTCTTCACTGACCCACTGTTAACCTATCCACTATGGACTGCAATTGTCTCTCACTACTCCATTGGCAATTCATGTTTCTCTGCACTGAACAACACTTCATCTCAGCATGTCCAATGACATGTCTCCCAACCTTGCACTTGTGTTACATCACAATATAATGCTTTACACTAATAGGGTCACAGACCTGGACTATGTAAATATTGCACTAAAGCGCTTTTAAATAAACAGCACCTACATACCCACTTTGTCTTTGTGTAATGTGACACATCTACTTTGCTGGAGATTTGTGATGCATGTAACATGTCTATGGTCACAGAGTGTCAATACCAGAGTGCAGAAATAATGTCACAGATATCTACGCACAAGGGCCCTGATGTATACTTATTTTGCACTGCATTAGCATCATTTTTGATGCAAAAGCGGCACAAACTTTCAAATATCATTGTATTTTGAAAGTTTGTGCTGCTTTTGCATCACAAAGCGACGCAAATACAGCGCAAAATATGTATAAATCAGGGCCAAGGTATCTACAGGATGAAAGTCAATGTTGGCCACATTCCCTACAAGGGAGACATTGTGTATGTGACATTTGCTTTGAAACATAAATGCCTCACCCACAACATACAGCAGGAATGGCTGTGGAAGAGTGTTTGGCAAATAACGTCAGCTGGGAGTACAAGTAAAACACATTGGTGTGAAATTTGTATATTTGACCTCTTCTTAAATTGGTACTTCTCAGTTTATCAGTGTTGACATGAACTTCAGGCTGCAGGCAGACGTTCCACAGTGCCCAACATCACGACATAGGATCAAAACAATTACAGTTTAAAAAGCACACCTACCTGTCCAAAACATGGGAACCATAGTCACGTTGAGTGGTGGGTACAATGGATGGCAGATGCATTGAGATTTAGATTTGTTGTAGCTGCCAATGTGACAGCTCAGCTAGAAGTGGGAATTAACATGTCAAGAGAGGGATGTGGATGCAGAATGGACTTCACAGGCCAACAGACAATTGACACTGTACACTCATGCAAAGACCCTGAGCCCCAAGCATATGACACATGTAGTAAAGGAGTACCTAAATCTTCATTAACATGTACAAAACAGAACTTAAAACTATGTAACACACCTATACTATCATAATCTATCTTAACTATACATTACCCACAACTGGCCCTAACTACCCTATGCTAAGCTTACTTACCACATTTAACAACACACTCTAATATTTGCCCTCCCCACCCCCTTATATGACGAGACACATGTAGGACAACATAGACTAACCGGAACATATACTACCTAATACTAAACAATTATATATTTAATTTTTTTTTTTTTTACATTTTTCATTTTATTTTTAAATACACAACAGCCCCAACATTAACCCCCACCCACCCACCTACAAACTAACATGTAATAATTTGAAACCCCCCAAACCTACTCATCCTATCTAATCAACTAAACTACTCCAACCTATCACTAAACCCCTTAAACCCACTACAAAATTGGATGAAGAATGAGGAGGGAGGGAACTGAATTAGGGGTGAGGGGAGGCACGAGTTCACAGGTTTGTCCTCCTTAGTATCTTTTTAATTGCCTTCAGCCTCCGGGTATTTTTGTCCACATCCTTCTGTATTCTGTTTATTTTTTTTAACACTTTCCTCATGTCCCTCTGGATCTCAGCAATTGCGGCCATGTCCATTGCAGCAGGTGTGGTGGTCTGTGTTGCAGACGTTGATGGTACAGCAGCTGTGGTGAACTGTGGTGCAGAGGTTGATGGTGCAGCAGGTGGGGCAGATGTGAGGGTGGCTGCTGTCGTACTGGGTGCAGTTGTGATGGTGACTACAACTTTTGTGGCCAATGCCAGTCCCCCTTGACTGAAAGCCCGCCATTCTACCGTGGCTCGCTCTCTCTGATAGCGTTTTGCCATCCTTGGGTACCCAGACTCGATATCCAAGATGTATCTGTATCCCACTGCCCGCTTCTGGAAAGCCCTGATCTCCACTACATCCATTTTGGCAGCTGTGAAAATGAGACTGGCGACCATCAGTGTCATCATTGTGTGATGCATGTACAAATGATAATCTAACACTCTGCCTCAATTTCCACATGCAGTCCAAATCACAGTTCAGATGATACAATGTCCCTGATGAATGTAATCGCAATGCTGCCTACCTATCATGTCTTTTGCACCACAGCAAAGCACAACAAGAATTTGAGAGTTTGACCAAATAAAGTGACATGTGCATTGATGTAGTATAATGTGTCACAATGCAAAGGCAGCAACTACTTCACATGAGCCAGGCCGACTAATCTTCATCATGTGAGTCAACTTCAAGGCACCCAAGACCAGTGATTTGTAGATGTAATTGGCAGGATGGTATGCAATTGCTAATCATAAGGGGTCAGTGTTGTTTGGGACACATGCATGCTTGAATGAGATGACTGTCATCTACACTGTGATCATCACATCTACCTACATCCATGCTGTTCCCGTACCCCGGTGCCTCAGGGGGGATGGGCATGCAATCCATCATCACAACTGTCGAGGACAACCACAAAGGCATGTCCACTTGTACATGGATTTAGTGAGTGGAACCCATGTGAGGAGGGCTGCCACCTAGGAATAAGACATCCATGGATCATTCACATCTACATTCATGTGTCCAGTTGTGGACAACCATAAACACCTGATCTGCCAACACAGTTCACAAAACACCACATTGATGCCAGCACACGTCTGGCCTTGACCTTCATGCATGCCTATTGCATACCACATATGTGTCATGTAAATGGAGTACAACTTATGGGGCTACATGCTGGGGGACAATTACCCATACTGTCTTACATGTACATTACAATACAGGGATGCACAATTTTGTGCAGAAAACAGGTCCAGTACTGTGTTGTGAGAATGAGGGTATGACCCAGTGACAATATACTGACACTGGAGCACTTCCAAGTCAAAGGTGGTCCTACATGTGGCTAGTAATCACCTTGTTCACACGCTGCTTCCTATTGTGCACCACAAGACTCCCAAGATATGACTCTCTGTTTGTGAATGTCTAACATCTGCATGGAACACAATGTCAACACCCAGTCGAGTAATATATCAGATCACGTGCCAGCTCATCATATCTTGCAATGAGTGCAACACACATGAGTCACTCACACAACAGCTGCAATCACAACAAAGGACTGACATTATCACACTTACTGGATACGTCTGGGTCCTGAAATCGAGCCACTTCCCCGATTATATAGGGGACAGGTCCACCTGTTAGAAATGGAAAGGAAATATATGCTCAATGTCAGATCACTGTAAAAATGTATGGTCAACATATCACAGTGTATAACATTTTACATGAGTGAGCTGGTGATCCTGCATGTAGACACTCCAACACACATACCACTGCAAACTCAAATTGACACTGACACTCCAGTGAGTGATAGACACACATCAGCACACATGCACTGGGCCTAACAATCATGTGGTGCTAAATCCGACTACAAACATTTGTGGATAATCCATTTCAGATGGTACTCCATGTCATGATTTGTATTTGGGTGACAATTTCAATAGCACTCTCCTTGGTGCACTGCAATGCTATTGACTCAGGTATTTTGGCTTGTGCATCAAAGGACACTGAGTTACTCTGTGATGGACATGTGGCTCAATTTTCAGTCTGCAATTATCATGCATTCAGTGGTCCGTGACAGATGTAGCACAGTTGTATGTAGGCAACAAATGCCCATTGGCACTCTCCCCTAAGCCATGTATGCCCCCTTCGCCAACATAATGGCAGGGATCATGTGTGAGTAATGACGACAATATAGCGCTATACATGGATTTGCCACTTTGCTGTCCTGATTCAGTGAAATGTGGTATGCTGACAGTGTCTTACCTGATCATCATTGACAGAATGCATGGGCACAGATGTTGTCATTGCACCTGAAATGTGTGACTAAGGGCCACATTTACGAAGATCAGCTTTTTGTGAGTCACACATTGCCAAACTTAGCAACTCATAATTTAAGAGTAGGATAATCTGATGTACAACACTGTCAATGACACTGTTTGCAAATCACAAATAGGGTAGCAACTGACCTAAATCATGAATTTTGATGAGGTAGGTCTCATTTTGCAAACCCCCTGGGAATGGCGGCACTCACAGGGATGCTGGCCTGCTGGGCTCATCCGACCACCATGAGATGTATTTTTTTTTTTTTACATGCAGCCTTATTTCATGAAGGGCTAATCAGAAAGCATGTCAAAAATCAATATTATAACTTTAATCATGTTTTCAAAGCAGACAGTGGTCCGTGGGAGCACTGCCAGCTCTGAAACAATTTTTGGGCATGCATTCACATAGGGGAAGGGATCCCATGGGGGCCCCTCACATTTTCCAAATGGGTTAGCACCAACTTGAAACTGGTGGTAACTGCAATTGTTTAGTGACAGCGTTCATGGTCACCAAAGAATCAATCAGTGGACTGCGACTAGCTAATAGGAAGGGAACTCTCCTTTCTAGATGCCACAAGCAAACCCTGTTTTGTGATTCAGCAATGTGTTTGCAGAATGCCAAAATTGGGTATGTGCATTGGAATAAAAAAAAACTATTGACGTTAACACACACAATCTGAAAACTAGCCATTTGTTACAATTTAAAATAGCTTGGTACATGTGGCCCTAAGTGATAGTCGTACATGACTCAACAAACCTCAGGACTGCATTGTTAACATGTATAGACATGTGGACTAAATCTCACTACTGGGACACTAACAGTTTGTTCTTCTTGCATTCAACATGGCCACAAACATTGCATGCAGCACGTCAAGACATCTTCTACTGTCACTCAGGAGCATTCTACTGTACACAGTTGTCAATGTGATACTCACCAACAGGGCCACCGATCACCACACCCAGGTGGTCCAGCAGATCCTGCTCTCTGGCCACCAGGTCAGCCCAGCGATGCTTCAGCTGGTGCACATTCCTGCTCATGTGGTATACTCTTTTGAGGTGGTAGAGCACCTTGCACCACCAAAGCCGCCCTGCTCTGTGTAATACCCCTGTATCACACGCTCACCCATCTCCAGCATTAATGGCAGGAAGTGGCACACCAGCCACACAAAGCCCCCAAGCTCCTCCTCCCCCATGCGGGTCAGCCTTGCCCTCCCCGGCATGTCCTTGCACAACAAAGCAAAACGAAAAAAGTATAAAAAAGAAGGAAACATTTTTAAAAAAGGAAACTTACAGCTCAAACCTAAGAACCCCACTAACCCAACTAATCTAACCCCCTGACAGACACCTGACAGTACAAATACAACCCAAAAGACACTAAACTACACAAAGCACTTACACAGGTACAATAAACAAACAGAATACACAAAAGGCACAAGAGAGACACCACAAAGTACAAGAAACGCAATCCAGAAACAAGCAACACCGAGACACAGCCACACAGTCAAGAAAAAGCACAGACTGTAAAGTCAAAGTAAACGTACACCCACTGTACCATGCCTGTAAACAGGATTTCCTATTACATCACTTCCTGTCCTCTTTGCGGCCCGTTTTCCTTCATGCGTGTGTTTTTTTACACATATGATGTTTGCGTGAATATTTTTGACACATAACCTACATGTGCGGCAAAATACCACACATTACCTGTAGACTTAAATTTCAATGGATATCCACATGCATGTGGTGTGCAGGTGGAATTAACGCTAAGGGCCCATGTATGCTTAGACTTTTCAATACATTTGCGACAACATTTTTTACTAAAACTGTGATTGTGTGATTTTCAAATATTTAACATGCATGCACTCTGTAACAACATGAAGATAGGATGGTATGGCCCGCAGTGTGTGATAGAGCAACTGTGTGTTTTGTGTGTGAATGATCTGTAACAACAATATGTGTGTTTCTGAAGGAACGGCATGCAATACATTGGACATAATGCTCAAGTATGAATGTGTTTCAAGTGGGTATCTACATCTGATGGCAATCAGTGATCTACAACAGTCATGATATGTGTTTGTAATATGTGTTGACTCATGTGATGTGTGTAGTTTTTTGATTTTGGGGACATTACATTTCACACAACAAACACAACTAGGATGATTGAGGATGGCTGATGAGCGCTAGGTTGAGATATTAAACCTTCTATGTCATTAATTGTTGGTTACAACTTCATGGTGACTTGTGTGTGAACTACTCATATGTCAACCTTGTGTACATGTTTGGTACATACTGTGTTTGAGACACTGTGCCTTAATTGCATCCATAAAATGTTTGGTACACCTCAGTTTGACTCTTAAGAACTACCTATGTTACTTATGTTGCTGTGGTGGACCTGCTGCGCTGGCTGCATGTGTCAACATATTTTCAGATGTGCATTCCACAGAAGTGTCCAGTTCAAGTGTGTGGGCATGTGTACCCTGGTTCAGGATTGGGCTCCATGGTGTTACGGTTTCAGGAAGGTCTAGTCAGGACTATGTTAGGGGCACCCCTTGAGTTCACAAAGTATCTCACAATGAAGTAGTGTATTAATGCAGAAGAGCAGCTAAAGGCATCAAAGGGAAAGGCCAGCTATGTTAAGGCAGAGAAAATAGAAATGTGCAGAGCAACCTTAGTGTGAACAAATATGGAACGGGTCAGTAATGGACGTACACGCTGGGGTTATCACTGAGATTGTACACAGGGCAGGGCTCAGCACTTTCCACAGGAACAGAAAACGTCAGTGCCTCTGTGCAGATTAATGTTACAGATAGTCACTACGCAAGCCCCATAGAAAGGAGACAGCAGAAGTGATTCTGTGTCTGGACCCTTAGGGCACAAACAAGGATTGTACTTACATACACTAGACTATCGCTTGTGGATCCAGCTGGAGATACAGTGGCAATTCCTGGAATACAGCCATAGCACACTGTCACTGATAGGCACTAATGACTACATGCAACACTAGACAAAGGATGGGGGCTGGACTTGCCTCCTGGAAACCAGGTGCCAGCCCAAATACAAAGGAAAACAATTCTAGACAGATGAGGACACTTACCAGACACGATAACCCAGGAGGAAACAGAAAGAAAGAGAAGCAACTAGGAGGCAAATCCAGGCACAGGGAACAGGCTCAGGTTGGCGCAAAGGCTGGAACAGGTCTGGGAAACAGAAAGCAGGCTCTGGCAGAAACAAACATGAACAAGGATGAGAAACAGGGAGCAGACTCTGACTTTAACAAACAGGAGCAGGACTGGGTAAACAGACAGCAGGTTCAGGCTGAATCAGGACTGTAACACAATCCAGCAAGGTTGGCGAGGTGTGAGGGAGATTATGGCATCTAAGAACTTGGGCAGGAAGGCAGAGAATGAGGGCTGTGATACCCCAGTGACCAGGGCTCCCATTGTTTAGAAGGAGACACTTGCCAACATATGCAGGACAGCTAGTAGCTTGGTCACCAGTGGTATATTGTGTGGTGTCTGCAGGCTAGTTGTTATTTGTTGCTCAATTTGGTGCAGCAGCTGCTGTATGGCTTCCCAGTTCAGTCTATACCTCCGGATGATGTCCTGTTCCCTGAGGCCATCGAGGGTTGTCCTGTTCCTTAAGACCCTCTCCTGCCTTTTGCATTGCCTCCGGGGGCCACGTTGGGGTTGTGGTGGCTGCTGCTGTTGGTTCTGTGCTCGGCGTCATCTTGTAGGCTACATCAGTAGCACCTCCATGTTGTCTTGTTGGGCTGTGATGTTCCTTGTGTGTGTTTTCCTTAAGTAGTGGTGTGTTTGCCTCATTTTAATGCCTGTCCTGACCCAGGTGTTACATTTTGACTCAAATCGGGTTTAGCGTCATTTTTCGGGTCTGCCTCCCACCTGTGTGTCATTTTTGCCCTGTTGGATAAATATGGCGCTAAGGTGTTTGAGTCAATTTTTGGACAGGAAAGCTGACCTTGTATCTCATTGACGCAAGGCGGTTTTACGCATCCTTAAAATGACGCTGACTCCATATTTTTGACGCTAGATGGATTTAGCGTCAAAATATAAAAATGGAGTTAAGTTTGCACTGGATTTGCATTAAAAAATTACGCAAATCCGGCGCAAACAGAGTATAAATATGGGCCTTGGTGCTTCAGTTTCTCAAACAGTTGATGGTAAAGAAAAAGTTATAGGCTTTGCTTCACGGATACTTAGAGATGCTGAGTTTAATTACTCCACTATAGTAAAAGAAGCATTGGCATGTTATTGGGCAATAAACCATTTTAATTTCTGTTTGTGGGGAATTCCTTTTTCACTAATTACTGACCATAAACCACTCATTCCTATGTTTTCCACTGAATATATAGAAAAGGCCCCTCCTCACTTCTCTACATGGGGTTTAGGACTTCAAGGTTACAGATTTATCATTGTATATGTCACAGGAACAAGAAAACGAGTAGCGGACTGTCTTTCTTCTTTACGCATAGTTGGTGATGATCAACTAGAAAAACCTCCAGAAGAGACTACCCTAACAATTCAAATTCCTACAACCCACAAGGAAGAATGGGAACAAAGTGTAAAGGAGGATAAAACATTAGCTGGTAGAAATACCAACCAGACCATCGGATAACCTTGGTCCGGACATAATAGGACCCATCAGTTTACACAACATTCATAATGAATGCATGTTCGTCTTAGTTGACTACTATTCACACTGGGTCACAACTAAGGGACTGATTTAGATCTTAGCGGAGGGGTTACTCCGTCGCAAAGGGTGACGGATATTTGATCCACTGAAATCTAAATACCATTGTTTTCTATAGTATTTAGATTTCAGCGGACAAAATATACGTTACCACCCACATCACAAAGGAACAAGTTGATAAGTCTATAAGGAAAATGTTGTAGTGATACGATAGCACCCCAAATGCAGTTTCTGGGATATTCCCATTTGTATCTCTCAAGGGAAGAAATCCTGGTTCTAAACTTACTCCAAATTGGCTAACTAGAGATAGTCCAGTCTGGGTAGATAGCGATGGGGTCAAAGAAAATGTAGAGAGACAACAAAATGAGTATAACACTTGGTAGGACAATAAATGGGGAGCAGTGACTCATGAATGGAGCAAAGATCAATGGGTGGTATTAAAAAGGCCTTGAAACTCTCACACCAATTACATGTCATTCACTGAACCCCAAAAAACTAAGGGGGTCATTCTAACTCTGGCGGTAAAAACCGCCAGGGCGAATGACCGCGGTAGCACCGCCAACAGGCTGGCGGTGCACCGCTGGGCATTCTGACCGCGGCGGTTCAGCCGCGGCCAGAAACGGAAAGTCGGCGGTGTCCCGCCGACTTTCCGCTGCCCTTGAGAATCCTCCATGGCGGCGGAGCGCGCTCCGCCGCCATGGGGATTCTGACAGCCCCTACCGCCATCCTGTTCCTGGCGGGTCTCCCGCCAGGAACAGGATGGCGGTAGGGGGTGCCGCGGGGCCCCTGGGGGCCCCTGCAGTGCCCATGCCAATGGCATGGGCACTGCAGGGGCCCCCGTAAGAGGGCCCCAAAAGGAATTTCAGTGTCTGCCTAGCAGACACTAAAATTCGCGACGGGTGCTACTGCACCCGTCGCACTCCAGCAACTCCGCCGGCTCCATTCGGAGCCGGCTTCATCGTTGCTGGGTCTTTCCCGCTGTGCTGGCGGGCGGCCTTTTGGCGGTCGCCTGCCAGCACAGCGGGAAAGCCAGAATGGCCGCCGCGGTCTTGTGACCGCGGTGCGGTCATTTGGCGGTAACCGCATGGCGGGCGGCGACCGCCGCCCGCCGCGGTTAGAATCACCGCCTAAATGTGTAAACCAAACACTGTGGTTCTGGAAGACGAACATACTTGGTGTATGGACAGTGTAGCTTATTGTCCAGAGCTCACATTCAAGAAAAAAGTCTATTAAATGAGAAATCGAAGGCCATATGTACAAACACATTTTCCCATTGGCACAGAATGGGAAAAACCCTTTGATACATCTGGCACCTAGAATGTTAACAAAAATGAATATACTAGGGAGAGCCAGAAATCATCGACCTCCAAGTTAGTATTCAGATTACAAATTGGACTAATGATAATATGCATATTGTTGCCACAAAATATGTTCTTTTGTTTTTCACAAATGGAGATGTGTTTTAATAATCATAGTTGGTACAAACCTCCCCTGTCTCCCTTGCTAGTATTGTCCATCCCTTGTCCGGAATCATTTATTAGAATCTTGATCTGGAGCACAGATTAGAATGTTGAGTGAAGAGCTGTGAAGAACGCAGTTTACAGTTGTAGAACACAACTCTGTCTTGTGAATTAATAAACGGGTACTTACCTTCATCAGTGTGGATCCTTTCAACAGATGTAAAATTTGATTCGCGGATGGATAAATAATGTGAAGGATGTCTTTATTTGGCCAGGAAGGAACTTTAGGATATGGTACACAGATATTTTGTCCTGCAACCTAGGAATATTTGGCTCTCTACAAAGATTATTGAGTATGGTTTAAAAGCATGTTACAGACATGTTTTATTTAACCATGAGAATACCTTGTTTTTACATGTTCATGATACTCCTTTAAATGATTTTTGTGGGCTGTGCTCTTTCTGGGATTTTTATAGAAGGTCTTGTGCTAGCTTTAGACTTCTTTTTTTAAGGACTATTGTGCTTGCTTAGCATTTTATATCTGACAGCACAATAGCAGTCAACAAGCAGCAGCAAGTAGGGAAAGCAGATCTTGGCACCAGAGAGAGGGACACACAGAGTAGGTAATTAGTGCTTGGGGGCACAGTGGCTTGGGACACTTGCAGGAGGCAAATTGAGTGATGCACAGTCATGGGGCTACTGTGGAATGGGGAAGTGAAAGCAGGAGTCAGATAAGTAGCACACTTGTGGAATTCACACCCAGGAAATTCACAGGAAGAGCTCACTCAGCTGTTTTGAATGCACACATCTTTTCATACAAAAGGAAAGGACATGTGCCTTCACTGTGTGGCATGTCCTACTGACAAACAGCCTATTTGGTTTCTCACTTCTGTGAGGCCTACTCCTCTCATAGGCTAGCATTCTGAATCCCCTCAAAGGTACTTAGGTTCTTCACTGGGTTCACTGCAACAAACCAAGCTGTTGTGCGGGCACAAACCTAAGAGACAGCCATCACGCTGAGGTGGACATGAGGAGGAGCTGCTGACAAGTGAGTGGGCGTGCTGCTGAGAGGAAATGTGCAGCAGCCCCATTACCATTTTATACGCTGGAGACCCAGTGAGGTTTTCCTGCTACCCATTTGCAGTGTGTGCTTCTACTCCCCCATTGTGAAACCTCCTTTTGAAGCATTGGTTCAGAGAAGGTATTAAGGTGCAGAACCTAAATGGAGAGCCCCAAGGGTGAACTAACCCATCTATTAGTAGAGGCACAGCCGGAATTAGGTCACACTGCTACTGATGTACTTAGGATGTACCGTACTGGTGATCCAGGGGTTCTGTTCATTACATGCTGCATTATTGGCCCTCAATGCCCTCAATGCTCATAGGGATATGTCGCTGATACCTTGCATTGTCTGGATAGCATGTAAATATATGAGGGCACTGTATAATGTGCAAAGTAATGGTGTTTTCATGCAATGTGGAAATATTTATTTTATTTGCACTCACCGTGATATTTGACAATTTGCCTAGTTAGCAAGGTAATAACTGTTTTATTAGGTTTTAGTCTGTGGCTTATGAACAATATATTTTATATTTTTATATAATACTATGTGGAGTCTCTTTTGTGGTGTACTTACTGTCATGTGAGTGTGTGTGTGCTGTGCAAATGCTTTACACATTGCCTCTTAGATAAGCCTGACTGCTCTGGCCAAGCTACTATGAGCATGAGCAGGGATTATTTTGGGTGTACAGCTCCCTTGCCATGACTAGAGTGGTGGGTTCTGCCTTGCATAGGTGCCTATCATAGCCAACCAGAAATACCATTTCTAACAGTGATCATTCCCGCAACCCACCCACCTTGATTTGTAACCCAGGCGGATCACACCTTGTAATAATCAAAACTCATTTAGTCAAAACAATCCAGTCTATTTCTTAATAAATCAGTGACCTCCAGCCAACTCACAGTTCTTTATCCAACTGCTTCCGACCATAAATTCTCCCTTTCCAACATTCCCCCATCAACCTATTACATCACTGTTTAATCCTTCCTACACATCTTCCCCCTCTACAAACATTAATAACTAGCAGGAAAGTCTTTACAATAATTTACAAATAATACAATGGTTAGTAAACAGATTGAAGAAATTTGAGAAATATTTACAAATCATTCTATGTCTACTAATAAATTGAAATATTTCCTAGTGAACACCAAGTTGTCACTTCCACATCATTCGTTTGGTCCGGCAAACCTACACAAACTTCTAAAATTCAATTCCTTACCTTAATACATCACAGCCACATTTCCTTTCACTCTCATTATTTTTCAGGGCGGAGAAAATGTATTCTTTCCTTTTCTCACAAATCCAGACTTCTTTATCATTACCCAATCTCCACATTATAGAACCACCTGTTTAACACCCTTTCTATTGTTATAAGCATGCTCACTCACTCTCTGCAGTTCATGTACCCTTTTCCTCATTGCCTCCCAATCAACCCACACTTGTTTCGTACTTCATACCCACATGGGTGACTCTTTGGTAGTCAGTTCATTCCCCCTGAGGCAATAAAAGGAGATGTCCTTGCCATAGAATGAGGTGTGATTCTAAAAAACCAAATCATCTTATCCAATTTCTCTCTCCATGTCAACCTACTAGCTGCTGAAAGCTGAATATTTTCCATTATGATTCGGTTTCCTTTTTCTTTTCCTTTTTCTTTTTCTTGGTCTGCGGTCTAAACAATGTCACTCGCTCATGCTTGATACCAAATTGCAATGCAAAATTTGCCATTGCAGATTATGTAAACTGCAATCCATTATCAGTGATTAACACTCCAGGGATCCCTTCTACCAGAAACACATCCTTCAAAAATGTAATGACACACTCAGTACCTTTTTACTCCATCCCTTTCACCATGAACCACTTACTGTGGTAGTCTACGACAGACAAAAATTGATTCCTTCCACCAAGCTTTTAAACCAGAGCAATCAAATTAATTGCCAACCATTCCCATGGCTTCTCTGGCAATTCTCTGCAACTCAAAGATGGTGTTGGAGCGTAGCTCTTATAATCAAAATTAACATGAAAATGTTCATGAACTAATGCATAATAATGCCGCATAGAAAATGTATTAATGTGTTTTACTAACGTGTGTCCGAAATGTGCCCACGGGGAGTGGTCACCAATATATACAGGGACTAATAAAATTGACTAATGATGAGTTATTGATGCACTAATGTATGATTTTGCATTAGTATTAAAAGTTATACATTAAGGTTTTGCTAATTAATTCACTAGGCCTTAGTTAGCATGAGTCGGGGCCTAGCTGCCTGGTTTCATATTAAATGTGTTTTTCTAACGTGCAGTGTGCTGACTTGCTGAAGGACATGTAATCGTATTTTTCCAGAAGCTAGAAGATGAGTGTAACTGTAGTACATCCGTTCTCATGAAACTCGACTTGCTCAAGGAAACATTCTTGCTGAATGCAACAGTGTAGACTCGCAACAGGTACAAGGTCGCCTAAACCGGTATAGACAATAGAACCACTGATTGGGGATGCGAGAGGACCACGAGAATATGAAATCATACCGGACATTCTACCCGTTGGAGACGTCAATCACAAGAACCAATAAACTACGTGAGAACTGTGATGAGGTGCCAATTTTGATGGTACGACTGGTAAACCATTGGATGGAGATAGTGGTGTGCCAAACCTGCCCAATTGGGAATTAGGGGACTGTACAGCAGAAAAGGGATAAAAACCTTTGACACGAGGAGACTAGGGTGATGCCATTGCGAATTATTCTTGCTATTACCCATACACTTTGTCACTCTGCCTAAAAACTTTGCTGTTTGACTCTTCAAACCATACTCCCCCTTACCTTGCCCGTTCTATACTTCTCCTCCTTATGAGGGAAGTGTCCCTACTTATCCCGTCTTGCTGAACTTTGCTGTGTTTCCTGGCTGATGGCAAATCAACTGTTGTCCTGAGGACGAAGACTGACTCTGTATGCTGACCCATTACGGAGGGCAACTATATGATGATGAAATTGTAATTGTCTGTTTGCCTTTCCTTTCTAGGTACTAACTGCTTCTTTTGACAGAGACCATAGTTAGATTTTTTCTAAATTTGTGTTGCTAAATTGTTTTGCATGAAGCCCAACATGCCAATGCTAATTCGAGGTTAGTTAAGAAGTTCACTAAACGGACGCAAATAGACAAATGACTGAATCAATGCTTTGTTGAATAATGCGCTAATGATATTCTACTAAGGTTAACCTATGTTGACGTTGTGTTATGTTCTAATATTCGTGATCTTGGCTTTGATGAAATCTTATTCGAGTTGCCATATTATGACAATGCTGATGTGTTTCATGGTTTTGAGACTAATGAACCTACTAGTAGAATTGTAATCAATAGGGAATAAACATCCTAAAATCATACTAAATGGGTGTGGTTATTCATGACTGAAAGGTCATGGTGGTTTCCGGGTCTTATTAATGTTATTGATTAATCTAATTGATTTGTTATGGTGATTATTGATGACATTATTGACTTATTGGTTGACATGTTGATTAGTTATCTCGTCTTAAGGTGTCTTCAATCAGGTTCAAAAGATTCATCAGCCTAAAACGAGTCCCGAGTGAATAAATTATCTAGATTGGGGCGTGTTAAGCAATGGTTACCTACTCACTTTGCTTTTGTCCCTATTTCCATATGCACAATATTCCTTCACCTTAACCTCCACTTCCTTGTCCTTGCCAAGCCACCAAAAAAACTGTCTCAACCTTTTTTTGTCATGCTCCTACCTAAGTGGCTTTCATGTCTGATGTTGATCAATCCTGCCCTTAACACTTCCGATGGGACAACACAATCATGTCTTAGAATGTTTAATCACTTGAAGGCTCAGTTCATTGTTCACTATGCTATAAGGTCTCACCTCTTCACCTACTTCCCTCACTGACTCCAACCATCTTTTATAAGTTGTTTCAGTTCTCCATACATCTCATTATTTTCCACTGCTTCTCTCCATTGTCTCTCTGTGGAAGCAAACTCACTCACAGTACACATATCCACATTTTCTTATCCCCTACATGAAATATTATCCAATGGCAATCATGATAAACAATCAGTCACAATATATTTAATACTCTTACATACACCATTATAAAATTAAACTCCATAATCATCAATAAACAATGAATTATACTTGGTGGTGCACAGCCTTCCAGTCCCCTACCACACTTAAATATATGCACTAAGGGCTTGTGGTCAATATAGACAATAATGGTAACCCCCACAGATAATACCTAAAATGGGCTATTCCCCAACAACATATTAATGCCTCCTTTACTATGGCAGAATATGGCTGCTCTGCACCTTGAACTCTTAGGAAAGCAAAGCCTATCACCCTCTCCTGTACATCCACTTCCTGGGATAGCACTGCACCCAGTCCGGTATTGCTGGGATCAGTTCTTTTAATTATTTTCTTGTTCACATCAAAATGACCAAGTGATTACGACTCAATAATTGAATGCTTGACATCTAAAAACACATTTTCATATTTCATTCTCCATTCAAATCCACACTTATTTTTAACAGAACTCTCCTTGGCTCTATCTTGTTTTGTGAAATTGCATACCAATTTAGAACAGCTTTACATAAACCTCAGGAAGGATTTCATCTAGTCCTTATTCTGTGGTTTGGGTGCATCTGCCACAGCTTTTATAATGTCCTTCTTCAGTTTAATCCCAACTACAGAACTTTCCTCACTAAAGAAGTCTACTTTATCTTTCTTTTGCTGGCACTTTACCCTCCTAGTAGTCATTCTATACTTCTTATTTTTTTACAAACCTTCCATCAATAATCCAACATGTTCTTCTTCAGGCTCACCTACTACTAGAACATCGTCTTGAAAAAATAATGTTTTGATTTTATCCAATCCTTTAAAGATTTTCTGCATCATCTTCTGGAATACTGTTAATGCCAACGCTGTGCCAAAAACCATGCTCCAATACTGAAATGCACCTAAAGGGGTAATAAAATAGATGAATGGCCATGCAAATTGACCTGGTGATATTCTGATATGTCAAGTACTCTGAATTTTCCTACTTCCATCATGCTCAACAAGTCTGTGGTATTTGGTAATGGTTGTCTATCAGCCATATGTTCTTATTTAGATCCTGTAGACGAATGGATCAATGGAGCGTCCCACCTTCAATTGGAGCCACCACCACAGGGGCTAAAAACTCAGAGGACTCAATATGTTCTATAATCCCTTCCAAAAGCAATTTGTCTAGTTCCTTCTGCAGTGGCTCCCTCATCAAATATAGTATTGGTCTCAATTTATGCACCACCTGTATGGCCCTTTCATTCAAGATTTTGTGGGTAAAACTTTTAACAGCCCTAACTTATCAGAGAAAATGAGCAGATATCTGTATTATATCTTCACATGCCCCATGTTGTCCAGTGTTATTTTTCCCATGGGTTCAATAACTGTCTCTGTAAATATGACAGGTTCCTCTACACTGTGATCAAAAACAATATTCAGGTGTTTCTGGTGACAACACTCTAAAAGGCCAGACCCTTCCTTTATTATGTTTACACTTCCTCTTTCTCCATTGTTCTTGAATGTTATGTCCATCCACCTCATACCCATCATTTCGAACCTTTTTCCACCATAGCCCACTGTTCTCATACCTGCTAATAGTAAATCTTCTTCTCTGCCACAAACATGTATTTTATAAGTCTCCTTCAAAATGAGGCTGAGTAAACTCCTCGAATCAGCCAACATCCGAACTGTCACTCCTTCCAAGGATACATTACAATGCAGTTGCTCCAACTTGCCTGTGCTCTCCATCTTTATTACCTCATCATGCCTCATTCTTTCAGCAGCACAACCAATCCCCTGGACTTCCTTCCCTGTTTGCTCTATTGTCAGTACTACTTCTCTGATGCTTTCACATACATCCTCCACAAGTTTTACACTATGGCCCTCATTACGTCTCTGCCTGACGGCGGTATTTTGGAGAAGGGTTCTGCCAACAGGCTAGCTGTACCTTTCCCCAAAAATTGACATTGGCGGTTTGGCTCAAGCCAAACCATCAATGTACCACTCTGTCCACCAGGGCAGTAACAGCAGATCGGCTGGGGACTTCAGTCTCCAGCCAGGTGACCATCACAGTCCCACCCTCAGGATTATGACCCCGCCTTCCGCCATGGTTTTCATGGCAATCTCACCGCCATGAAAACCTTGGCGGTAGGCACTATCAGTGCCAGGGAGTTCTTTCTCTGGCACTTATAGGGGTCTACTCCTCCCCACACCAAGAATCCTCCTCCACCCACCCTCTTCCTGAGCCCCGACATACCTACACGCACAGACATACACATGCATACACACACGCATACCCACAGTCACCCTGCATGCATACATTCATAAACACACATCAACACACACTGACATACATCCTAGCACACATGCATTCACACAACACAACATACACGCACACTCACACCCATTCATGCACACACATTCAACACGCCTCACACCCCCATGCAAATACACAAAAACAGTCACACACAAACCCCCCACACAACCACAACACCCCCCTACCTCCCTCCCCTTTCAGAGCACCCGACTTACCTTCTTGCAGGGGGGCCTCCAGCAGGGGATGGAATGCAGCACTGCCACCAGCAGCAGCGTCCGACAGCGGAATGCCGCCAGGCCATATCATGTGTCATGATAGGGTCGGCGGCGGCCTACTGGTGTGGCACTACTGCTGGCAGCAGCGCCACCTTACCGCCGTTCGCCAGCCTTCTGGAAGAATTCCGGCTATGGTCATAATGTGGTGGACGGTAGGTAGACAGGGCGTCGGTCTTTTGGAGGTCGTCGCCAAAGCAGTAGGTGGCATTTACCACCTAGGTCTTAAGGAGGGCCCCTGTCACTTACTTTCTATCTTGCTAGATGACCCCTCTTGCACAGCTCCTACAAATTACATCTCTGGCTCCACACATTGTGCTTGAACTAATATATCTTGGACATCCACATCTATAACAAGTAATAACTCTTTGTTCAGTCCCAGGACTATTATTTGCCCAGGTAAGAAGGTAGGTGGAGCCATCATCCATGATTCAGCTATCCTGCAAAAACACTAAAACAACACGCTAAAACAATTTGCTAGAATAACTAGTTAAAATAACAAATTAATATAACTAGCTAACCTAACATTTACAAAATAATAACAATATTGAGACTTCTATATCATGATGATAGCAGTTCTATCTCTGTTTGAGTAACAGATAGTTATCCTTCCTCAGTTTCAGTATCAGACTGACACTCGTGCGTTTTCTGTTTCTATAACAGGTAGTTGTCCTTTCTCAGTTTCTGTAAGATTTGCTTACCTCCCTTATATAGGATGGCAATCACACTCCTACGGTATTCCAGACTTCTCCAGGTGTAATGGTTACCACGACCAACCGAGACAGCAATCCCAAACATCAAAGCAGTGAATGCGGGTTACCAGATCAGTGTGACTCGTTAGCTGCAACTGCACTGATCGAGCTTCTCAGTCATCCTTGACTCACAATTAGTACTGGCCGCATGCCCTTTACTGCTTAGCCTCATGTTTATGGCTCACAGTTCCCTACACAACACACAACATGCGTTGATCAAGTTTTTTGATTAACATTTAACTCACGCTTAGCATTTGACGCGCATCCTTTGCTTCTTCTGCCTCCTGCATTTGGCCCTACGTCTGCCCCTTCATAGAAACTTGTCACCAAAATATGTAATAATCAACATCCGTGTAGTCATAACAATCCAGTTTACTTCTTCATAAATCAGCTACCTCCAGCCAGCTCATAGCTCCTCTTCCAACTGCCTCACACCAGAATTTCTCCCTTTTCAACATTCCACTACTGACCTATTACATCTCTATAGCATCCCTGTAGAACACCTCCAGCGGGATCTGTGCACACGTTCATTGGTCTTCACCTGCCTCAGATTTTTGTTGTTGGCCCTGTTAGCTCACAATTGGTTGTTTTCCTTGTTTCTTTTTCTTTCTTGGTCAGGTGTCCTATGGGGCCTGTAACTCCTTTCTCATGGGTTGGGCTCTGTATCACTACATATAGGGTCCTGCTGCATTTGTGATATAACTACCCTGCTCCACCCTCCTCTGGCGAGATCCCTGCAAGACATTTGATCTTCCAAATACTCATCTTGGCCACCTTGGCTGTGACTTTCTAAGCTCTAATGTGGGTGCACCCATATATACAATAGCTGCATACACTCATACTTGCCATTGGCACCCTTCAGCACACTAAACTACTCTCCCTTAACGTTCAGACCTAAATTTGCCTAACAAGCATAAGCAAGTTTGGCAATACTTTCTCTAACAATACCCGAACATCATCTTCCTCCATGAGACACACCTCCTGAGGAAGGACAGGCACCGTATGTCTCACCCAAAATATCTCCATCATTTTTAGGACTGCGCTTTTACCAAAATGCTGGGAGTAACCATCCTATGCAAGGCAGACTTTGCTCCATGGTCCTGAAGACTGCCAAAGACAGGGAAGGATGTTTTTTTTTATTTAGTATCCTAAGGGACACAAGCCCACTGCTTAACATTTGCACCCACAATCAAGTACAGGACCTCTACATTTGAGGCACACTTTTGGACCAGCCGACTGACGTGGTGGACAACATTATAATGGGAGGCAACTTCAATGTGGTCTGGGACCCGGACGTGGATTGAAACACAGCCTCCTACCAAAGCACAGGTGCTATGTCTTCTCATCTCAAGAGTGACTTCACTGACTTGGGTTTGGTAGACGCTTAGCGTAATAGGCAACCTGACACATGGGATTTCTCAGTCTACTCCCATGTCTCTTACTCCCAAATTGACTATGTCTCCCTCGCACACTCTCTTCTCATTGACCTTGATACAGTGGCTATCTCTGACATCTCAATCACAGACCATGTGCATGTGGAACTGGTGCGTGCCTGTACCACAGTGGCATGCCAATGTCCACCATGGTGTCACTCCCCCCCCCACATTTACTTAGAGACCCAGTAGGCAATGCGGAGATGGAAAAGGAATTTAGGATTACTTTGAACTCAATGCCCTCCCTAAGGCCCAAGTTGATAAAATTCAGATGGGAGACACAACCTGGACAACCACCAGAAAAACAAAGCAACAGGCATTTCACAGATACTACCAAAACTGCTACATGCAAGAAGATATCCCTCAGGCTTCGATTGACGCCTACCTATGCAACTGTGACTGAGATCCCCTAGACCCTCAAAACGCCTAACTGCTAGACACCCCCATGACACTTGCAGAGCTTCACGGGGCTTTATGGGAGCTCCTAGTCAGGAAAACACCAGACCCTGATGGGCTTCCCATCCCCTTTTACAGGGCATTCTTCCCTGGCCTCCAAGATAACCTACTCACACTATTAACGTGCTTCATCCAGGAGGCAGGCCTCACCCCTACCATGGCCACTGCTGAGGTCTCCCTCATTCCCAAACCAAGGAATGACCACACATTGTGTTCATTATACCGCCCTTTCGTTCTTCTGAACAAAGACACCAAGATTTTTACAAAGATCCTGACTAACAGGTTAGAACAATACCTCCCTGGCAGTATAGACTCTGACCAGGTCGGTTTCCTTCTTAATAGACAATGTGTGGATAATATTTGTCAGACTGCACACCTGGTAGGAAAAATCTCACCATCACAATATTCTGACCTGCCTTCTCTCTCTCGAAGTGCGAAAGGCTTTAAATAGGATTAGCTGGGCCTTTCTCCGTCCAGTTCTCAGTAAAATAAGTATAGGCCTAGATATGATTACCAAGCATACAAACCCAATATATCCTAGTCATTACCATTGAGCAGATAGTGTCTGTCGTTGGCATCCCTTTTGGGGGTCGTTCCCATAAAATAAGTCTCTTTGTGGATGACTTACTATTTACTTTTACTCAGCCTTCTGCTTCCCTGCCCGTGGTTGTGCACTACCTTTCCGCCTTTGAAGTTGTATCAGGTTTTGAAGTTAATATGACCAAAATGTATGCCCTGAACCCACTAAACCCTAGCAGCATCTCCCCGCCCTTTAACACTTAGCCCCATTTCAATTGGCCTCGAACACAATTCGATACCTGGGCCTTAATTTTACCTCCATATTAACTTCTTGGACACAAGATAACTGGCAAGTTTATCAAATGTCCATTCCATAACACCTCTGGGGTTGGAAGCCTTGCATGTATCATGGCTGGGTCGACTTAGTGTTATAAAAATGAATGTCTTCGCTAGGATTCTCTATCTTTTTCAAGCCTTACCCACCTTCACCCCCCTGGTAACATCTTGCACTACCAGCGAGACATACGATCCTTTATTGGGGGAAGGTAAATGCCCCAGGCTATCTATTGCTTTGTAAATGCTGTTTAGAGACAGGGGTAGTCTATCTTGTCCTAACCTACTCAAATAAGATTGAGCAGCCCATATGCAATATATTTCCGAATGCGTTGTCCACAAAAGTGATAAACAGTCCCCTATGGGACTTGGCCTGGCTCCCCAAAGACACCAGACAGTGGAGTGCGTACATCATTACCCCCACAAGGACGGTCCTCGAGATCTGGGAAATCTGGCCCTTGGTGGGGCTTACCATCTTCCCTTGTCCCAACATGTCAATTGCCTATAACCCAGTCCTTGACCCCCATACCTTCCTCAGCTGGGAGGCAGGTGAGTGTAGAACCATGTGTGACCTCTTCTCTGGAGGCACTGTCAAGCTATTTGACCCCTCTATCGCTCAGTGAGCCACACAGGCTTACCCACCTTCATGAAATTGGTCAGTGCATATGATTGATTGAGAGGGTTGATATATAGAACTTACTAAGTACTTCAACACTCCACACCCTCCTGCAGGCACTCATACCAAACGTAATGGCATGCTAGCACTATAGAGGGCATCTCTTGTAAGCAATGGGTGCAACATCCCCAAAACCTACTGAAGTATACCCCAATGAGAGACAGCATATAAGATCATGTGCCTATACCCCCACATGCCTGCATACTATCTACCCTACTGCCTCTACCCTCTGTTGGAATTGGGGAACAGAACCAGGAAACATCTGGTGGTTGTGATTCCTTCTCACTACCTTTTATAATGATATTATGGGCCATATAAAGGGCACTCTAGGATTTCCAATCCCTACCTCCTACACCACTATCATATTGGGTATCTGGCCCATTGAACTTGAGGCAATGACACACACTCACTGGAGGCTAGATGCTGCAAAACAGCTTATAGCACTTGCAATGGAGCTTGTATCCCAAAAGCTGGCCCGGACTGACACAAAATTTGCCTGTATTTGGCAACCACTCATTGATTATTTCTCTCACCTTGAATATACTTGCTTCACACCATCCAATGTTAAAGCACTACACATTTTTGACAACCATGCTTGCCAGTCGTCTCAGCGATGGTGGCTGTGCTCAGCTGTTACCCATTGACCCTCTCTTCTCCTCCTTCAACCCTCCCACACTACCAGACAAAGAGAACCAGGACCAAGAGGGCCCATACCAATAGGTACAGTGCCAGAAGGACTAAAATGACTAGGCACAGTGCTAGGAGGATTAGATCGATCCAAACCAGGAAGACAAGAACTAAGAGGGCAAGGCCTAAGGGACCTGGACACAATAGGCCAGGTGGACTGAGGAGACCAGCAGGACTGGGAACTGATGTGCTAGGAATTGGATGATCAGAATGTCCACATCAAGGTGGCAAGGGTAAAGAGGATTAGAAAGGAAGAGGAGAACTACCAGAAGGAGGCCTGGAAATGCCAGGATGGCCAGGAGGACCAGAACCACCATGATTAGGCATACAAAGACCAGAACAAGAGCAACCAGAAATAGAAATAATAGGTCTAGTGGGTACAACACCAGGAAGATAACACACACTACAGGGACCACAAAGAGGAATACAGGTGCCAAGCAAACCAGACTGAGAGTGAGGAAGACTAGGAGAAAAGGACCTAGAGAATCAGTAGGAGACGGCCAGGCAAACAGAGCCAGCATGACAAGAGCCACAAGGACCAGGAGAAGGAGGACCAGTAGGACCATAACAAAAGGGAAAAGGAGGTTCAATTCACAGAGGCTCAGGACTATCAGAGCCTGGCATATCAGGGCAAGGTGTACCAGGATGAGGGAGAAAAGAAGGATCAGAACAAGGAAGGCCAGGATGACAGGAGCCAGGATGACCATGCTAGGTGGCTAAAACAGGATGATGTGAACAAGGAGTATCAGGACTAAGTGGAAAGTTAATACAGGATCAGGATTACAAGACACAAAAGGACAAGGCCCAGAGTATTATGACAAGTTGCAGGAGAGCCAGGAAAACTAGCCAAAGTAGGACTAGGTGTTTTCAGACCATTAAGACCAGGAACCAGATGGAGAATCTAAATTAGACCAAAAGGATCAGAATAAACAGGACCAGGAATATTGCTAGGAGGACCACAGTGGTCACAACCAAAGGGACCAAGACCTGTAGTACCAAGTGAAGCAGGAAGACTGGAAACAGGGGTACTAGAACCAGGCTAGTAAGGTTCAGGAGGGACCAGAACAACCAGAGCAACAAGGGCAAACTGTACTAGACCAGTACCAAAATGAATGGGTCCAGCCCAAAAGGCCCTAAAAAGGAGGACTAGAACATGTGGACACAGTACCATGTGAACCAAGAAAGTAGGGTAAGGATAATCAGGATAACCCAAATCTGGAAGACTATGCACACCACATCTAGGAGAACCAGTACAACAGTATTAGGTGGAAAAAGACCCAACAGACCAGCAGGATCAGTATAAGGATCAGTAGTACCAGAATCTGGTGGCCCAGGGAGGGCTTACATGAGGAAAAGCAAGGATCAGGGCCAAGAACACAAGGGGCAGAAAGGACTAGAACCAGGAGCACCAGATTGAGGAAACTGTACCATAGTGACCAGATTGAGCTGCGACAAGGCCAGGATGAGAATTAGGAGGACAAAACAATCCAGAGAAGGAGGGTGTGGAACAGGACAAGGAGGAGGACCAACACCAGAAGGTATAGAAGGCCCTGGAGGAGAAGGAAGAGGACCAGGAACAGGAGGACACCTATGTGAGTATATATATATATATATGCCACATGTATTAGGATATCCTTTTGTGAATGGTTCTTATTCATGCTTCGTATGCTGTAAACCCTAAGAACCCCCCAACTTTTTAGCCCACATATAGAACTTTAAGTATTTACTGAAAGACCAGAGCATGCATAGTGAATGGAAAGTCAGCACTGTTAAACTCTGAGTGATGGCGGAGGGTCTAAAATGTGGCACAGGGTTTTAGAGGTGGATGCGTGAAAAGGGTTTGGTCTGTGAAGAATTGTAGAATGTGAATGAGAAACTCAAATGGCTGAAATCTCCAAATATGGCAAATGGCTAATAAACAATCTCAAAGGGATATGACAGTCAGAAAAGTGGAGGCCAGGATAAAAAAGGTAGTTCAGTTAGGGTTGTGTTCCCATTGGTAATGACTCTTTTGTGTTGCTAATAAGTTTGAAACATTTGATAAATCTCCATGAAACTCTCCAAAAAAGTGCTACTTTTTTACTAGTTTGCACATGAAAATTTTCAGGGGGATCCATCAAGTGGGGTGGCTAAGAAACAAAAGGGGTCCCAAAATAAAAAAACATCCCTATGCATTTTCCATAGACTTATTTGGAAAGTGATATTGTAAGAACTGCTGAACAGAATTACACCAAATTTGCCAGGAAGCTAGATCTTGGTCCAGAAGGAGTGCTTTTTGTGATTTGGTGTAAATCTGTTCAGCAGTTTGTGAGATATTAAGGGGTTTATTAAGAGGCTAGAGGTCATGAGACCACCAGCCTCGTGGTGATGGCCGGACCGCCTCACTTCAGGTGGTCCGGCTACCACATTACTAACCTGGTGTTTGGACCGACAGAGGACTGCCACCCCCACCAGGAACATGGTTCCCGATGAGCTGACGGTGTTCCTGATGGTGGTCTGTGTTGTTGTCAGCCCCGGTGGCATGACACTCAGCACAGCCATGCTGATTACAACTCAACTTTCCACCAGATTTGTCGTGGTAGGGTCCCCACCATGAAAAGGCACGCAGAAAGCCAGTGGAGGGGGTGCCTCTGACCAGCACCCACAGAATGTGCACTGTCTGCTTTGCAGATAGTGCACATTCCAAGGGTGCTGGGGTCTCAGCCTCAGCTGGCCTCAGCTCCCTTAAAGGAGCTGAGATCTAAACCGAAGCACTGTTCCCACCAGTCATCCTGGTGGGAACGTCATAGTACAATGTTCTCACCGGGCTGACTGCCAGAAACATTGTAATATGAAGGTGGGAACAATGCCGCTGTGATGGCAGCATCCTCCCCGTAAGTTTGGCGGTTGGCTTGTCCAACCGCCAAACGCATAATGAGGACGTAAGTCTCAAAAATATCTTTATAGCTGGGTGGCTGGTTTAAAGGGACTCTTAACATTGTTAACTTTTAGCCTGCTCTGAACATTTTTCAGACACTTGGAAAATTAAAATAGCTTTTACCTTTCTGCCATGCTTACATTTTGAACTATCACACTATTTACAAAAAGATTGATACCTCAACTTTTAAACTGACAACCCTGACTAAACTAGTGGCTATGGTAAGTTATAAGAGCAGAGTCTCTGCACGCGGGCAGAATCTTCGAACATCTGGAGATTCTGCCTTGAGTGCGGAGACTCCACACTGGTAACTTTACTACACATAAGTCCCTTTGTGAATTGGGCCCAGAGATTATTAGGACCCCATTTGCTCAGGGACTCCAGCAGCTACCTAAATTTGATATAGCCATCAGATTAGTCAAGCTGATGATTTTTGAGCTCCTTAAATAGTTCTTATTCTAAAGGTTAAATGCTTTGAGCAAACTCCTAAATTGTCTTCAACCCTTGGTAACTTAAAGTTTGTGGCAGTGTGTGAGGTGGTTCCTGTTACCCTAATAGAGGAAATTTAGAAACACTATGGACATAGGCTTGACTCAAAATTTAGATGTATAGATGCATTCACATGCAAATTTACTATTACAGTTGTAGTACTTAGAAGTGTCAATAAATGGTGCTTCATTTACAGCAAGGATGAGTTAGGGTACATTTATTTTTACTTTTTTGAGGCCTATTTGGCTGTAGTAACTTTAGGAATGTAAACTTTTAATAGCAATATGCTTGCTCTTTTGTTTGTTCTTTTCATGCCCCACCCAAAACCCCTCCTTATCCCCTCTAAACCAATTATATTAAGGAATAAGCATTATTCATTTTCCAGCCACTCTCCCAATCATTTCCATATTTTCAATTAGTATGTATATATACCTGTACGATGATCTACATACATGTGGCGGAGATCTCTACTCCAAAAGTAGGAGTGGCGGGGATCGCTATACATAGGTTTTTTTGTAGTAGCATGTCATACTGTTGTAGTACTACTAAACACACTGCAAACCAGAGGTTATGAATAAGAGCTTATGTTCCTACATTTCCTATTTTACCAGTATTTTTCCAAAGAGATTAGACACAATCCCATTCATTTTAGTATTCCTTCTTACCATTAACTTTCATTTGTGTCAATATTTATTATTTTTCCATGTTTTGTTTCCACAGTGGTTTTAAAGGTAACATTTTTACTATTTTTTTATTTTCTTTTAGGATATAGTTCATTTGATTGGTTCCCTATTCATTTTTCATATTTTGTTTTTGCATCATCACTTTTCATTACTGAAATAGTTACCATTTTTCTTTTTTCTCTTGCTCTTATCAGGATAGTGTCTATGCTTCTGATTTTTTTTAGAATGATTGCCAAGCAGCCAAGCCCTTGCCACAGTAGTGAAATAGTGAGTGCAGATTAGGTCAAAACCCCACCGGAGAGAAGGAGGTGTTGCCTCAAGTATATCATCCTTTTAGCTAAGCAATCAACCCACAAGATACTTGAGATGTCCAGGTAGTAATCCCTTCTATCTTATCCTATTCAAGAAAAACAAGCGTAGGTTCAACAAAAATATATTTGAGAGGTCACCTCACTCAAACATATAGTGGCGTGCATCATCCTCAGCAACCTCCCACACTGGGATAGAAACAATGCCACCCCAGCGGACTCGACCAGGGCTTAATGACATGGGAGTTTTTATACATCATTTTTGCAGGACAAATGCACTGGTCCTGTTCATGTCAAAAAGATTAAAAATACCTAGGGTATGCCAAGGAAATTCCTTTATTAATGAGTACCCCTGGTAATAGTTAAAAACACAAAGCCTGGTCTATTGATGAAATGCAATGACTCCTCTGACTATTTAGAATCCATAAACAACCAAGATGTTTCGACCTATACTCAAGCCAAAAAGGGTCAAAGGTCTTCATCAGGGTAACAGGACTCAATAGTATGATATCCATTCATACCATGTGGAAAAAACAAATATCTTGCCAGTATATCCTATAATAGGGCAACAGCCTGGGGAAGTGCTAAAAGCATAGCATTCTTTATTGCTGTTGACCCAACTCTAATCCCTTAAACAATTAGGCCCGTATTTATACTCCGTTTGCGCCGAATTAGCGTCGTTTTTTTCGACGCAAATTCGGCGCAAAACTAACGCCATATTTATACTTTGGCGTTAGACGCGTCTAGCGCCAAAGTATGGGCAAATAGCGTCATTTTTTTGCGTGAACGCCTTCCTTGCGTTAATGAGATGCAAGGAAGGCGTTCCCGTCTAAAAAAATGACGGCGACGCAAATGCGTCGTATTTATACTCCCGGGCAAAAATCACGCCCGGGAGTTGGCAGGTCAAAAAACCCCGCATTTGCGCCACTATTTAACGCCTGGGTCAGGGTAGGCGTTAAGGGGCCTGTGGGCTCAAAATGAGCCCACAGGTGCCCTCCCCTGCCCCCAGGGACACCCCTGCCACCCCTGCCCACCCCAGGAGGACACCCAAGGATGGAGGGACCCACCCCAGGGACATTCAGGTAAGTTCAGGTAAGTATAATTTTTTATATTTTTAAATTTTTTTGGGTGGCATAGGGGGGCCTTATTTGTGCCCCCCTACATGCCACTATGCCCAATGGCCATGCCCAGGGGACATAAGTCCCCTGGGCATGGCCATTGGGCAAGGGGGCATGACTCCTGTCTTTACTAAGACAGGAGTCATTTAAATGGCGTCTGGGCGTCGAAAAAAATGGCGCAAATCGGGTTGAGGCGATTTTTTTGCCTCAACCTGACTTGCCCCATTTTAAGACGCCCTAACGCCATTTTCCCCCTACGCCGGCGCTGCCTGGTCTACGTGTTTTTTTTCCACGCACACCAGGCAGCGCCGGTCTGCTAGCGCCGGCTAACGCCATTCCATAAATTCGGCGCCCGCATGGCGCTTCAGAATGGCGTTAGACGGCGCTAAATTTTTTGACGCTAAACTGCGTTAGCGCAGTTTAGCGTCAAAAAGTATAAATATGGGCCTTAGTATATGGGGAATAAGGAAAATACCTTGATAAACTAAATCCCAAATTCTACCATTCATAACATTACGTTAAAAAAACAACCACTACGTGACCACTACCAGAGATCAATCACTCACCTAATGAGAATATCTAAAAATACATATAAGTGACTAACCCACACTCCTTATACTAGTATTTCCTAGAAAGAGGTGCTAGCATTATCATATATTAGTATAAGCTATTCACTTACCGGATTCTTAATTATACTGCAGGCTTCATGGTACAGTGTGGAGGAACGATTCCTCTGTACTTACGCACAGGTAACGTGTGTAGAGTATGCATCATCATGAAAAGAGAGGAATTAATTGTGACTCAACTCGCTGCTCTCTTAAGTGCGTGTACCATGCATATAATAAGCATATTATATGTGTGCCAGTATCTATTGCTCATCCTGCTAACCACCTTGACACATCTGTAAAGGCGACCTTGTCATTCTCAAACACATACTAATCAAAAATGCTCTTTTTCCACTCTTATGCCCCTTATGTAGAGTATGTATGTAGTCCTGGCTTAATTAATAAACCAATCGTGTGCTTCCACCCATACCTTCACCTTCATAGTGGCAATCAAGACACACTCACGCACTTCCTTTCTCAAAAGGTCAGCGTTATCGCTGCACTTAGTAAGGGCCCCCATTCCACTGCCGCACACGCAACGCCCTGCCCTGCGTGGGCTGCACAAGCGCTAGCTTTTCACTTTTTGGTCCCCGATGTTAAAGTGTACCTATGGCTTAGTTCATAATTCACCCATGTGCCCAAAGCGTACAGCGGATCGCCTTCATGCATTTGTATTTTCGGGCGCGTTCTTCTCACACACACACGAAATACAAATGCTAGTTTTCTAGTTTTGAGCCTCCGGTATGGAGCATGCATATAATATATGCCGTTCGTGAATCACTCGTTTGTCTGCACCCATACTTTAATTGCAGGAATCAAGTCACATCCATGCACTTCCTCTGTCAGGAGTTTAGGCGTTGCCTCTGCACATAGTAAGTTTTCCACTGCCATACACTCAGTGTCCTGCTCTATGCAGGCTTCATTTATTTAAAAAATAAATAAATACACCCTACAAGCGTGTTCGACAGCGGGGTCGGCAGTGCTATAATATTCCATGCTATTCTCATAGCAAAGTTAATATGGATCCATTACTACCTGGTGCTTTGTTTATGTTAAATATATTTTTAATAACTTCTACACTAAAAACACACGGCGAAAAGCCGTACATGTATATATGCAGAGAGTGATATAGTATTTATAACCATTGTTAAGGGAAGGGAGCGGCAACATATCCCAATAAGTCTTCTCCCCGCACACAATAAGGATAATACATTGCATATTCCTCCCTTCGTATCCGCAGATACACTGTTAACCGAGTTCATTACTGTTATACGAGTCACTGCATCACTAAATTAAAGAGATCAGAATGGGGTGGTTTCCGGTTCTTCCCTTCTTTGGCTGCCCAAAAATGAGTACGAACCTACAACTTCCTGTGTGCCTGAACAACTCATGACTGTACCTTGAACTAACCGTGTGGGTAAATTATGCTGTATTCAATGGGGCTATAAAACAGTCACACTGCGGCATGAGCATGAAGAGACACGAGAAACATCACCTGTGAAATAGCAAATGTCCACCTTAGAGTACTGGCCAAATGAGAACAGTTGTGATTGAATTTATAAAAGTTTTCCAGATTTGCTGAATTTAAAATGTATTTTATATCAACGGAAAAAGGACCTCTCAATTTAAAATCCATCAAGGAAATACGCATATTCTAGTAATTAGCCTGAGATTGCTTTAGTTGGCTTTGTCTAACGGGAAATATCAGGATAACCGGTTTTGCCTCTTGCCGAATGGTAACGCTGTTTTTAGGTTGCAGTTTTGCTATTAATACTCCTTTAGCAGGTACGCGGAAACGTGTTTAGGCTCAAAAGACCATTACAAAGACACACGGTTTCATGTTGATTAATTCTCTCCATTTCTCCCGGATTTGTGAAGGCTGAGGCACAATAAAGAATGCATTCTGTGAGCGCCTGTAAACAGCAAACACATATCTTCACGTTCTAGATGAATGTGTAACATCCTTCAAAGGAGCATCGTGTCTCTTCGGCTCCGCGCGGGAATAATTCTCTGTATGTTGTCCTCGTTCTCGGCAAAATGGGTTTATGGAAGACAAAACATCCTTGTGCAAAATGACTAATGCCAATATGGAACGTCAGTGCTAATGGAGCCATTACTTATACATATATGTGCGAACCAAGCCAAAAAGCTCAGTACAGGAGTACAGGCAAAACACAGACGAGTGATTGGAGAGGTAATCTGGTTCAGAACTGGACCATTGTAATGTAGTGTTTCTTTTCTTAAAGCTGTGCGTCTTCAACTTTTCCAAAATTGGGTCATAGCTCCCAATACAAACAAGGATGTTGTTCTAGAACCTGGGTGTAGATTGAAAGGGCTTGCTGACCTGTTTTTTCTCTTTTGCGCTTCTTTGTCACCAGTTTAATGGTGTCAAAGCTACAAGTGTTCCAAGACCTACAGAGATGGTGAGCGTGTCACTCAGATAAAATGGTGGTCTGCTTGAGAAGGCTTTGCAAATGATGCAAGTAGTTTCGAAGATTTTGAAGGCCAGCAAGGGGAGCCAAGGGGGTTTCATCAGGATGAGGGTGATATGTTCAGGTCCTGGATAATAAGTGCCGTGTTGTATAGGATGTCCTTAAGTGGGCCTGTCGCGTAGGCCCTTATTATTCTAATGAGACTACTGGATTTGAGCGGCAGAATCACATGCAGTGTGGGGGACTGAGTCTAACCCACTACAGGTGACACCTGTTGGCCTAATCCAGGTGTTGTCCTGGCTAACTAGCAGTGCCTCATCTCTACCCAAGAGCAGGGATGATTTGGCAGCCGAGCGCATGACACAATTGATTCCACTGGGAAATTGTGGTTGCTCAGATCGCATCTGTTTCTCTCATTTACATTAGACTCACTTATACAAGGACAATCAGAGACAGAATATGTTTCAATAAGGTTTTAATGAAGCAACTGCATCTTAGATAATAAAGCATGTACTGCAATAACCAGGACGATAAAGCATGACAGGATTAAAGTTGTGACAAGGAGAGTAAAGCATAAAATAACGCTACCATATTGTCACTAGAATCATTCAATAATTCCTACTTAGGCTATGTTAGAGCACAGCATGTTAAGCTCCAGTTCTGCCTCCAGGTTCCCCTGGGAAGACATCATCCCTCATACCTGAGCAAGAGGCCTGTAATCTACAGAAGCAGCTGTAGCAATGCATTCAGCAATCAGCATACAGTAGTGGTCATCTGGCTGAAATCTCCTTCTAACGTGTATGGGACAGAGAAGTGTTTTTATAATAAAACAGCTGATGTTCTGAGAAAATGTCCCTACGAAAGGATGTGTATGTTTCCATGAAAACTAGAGATAAGCGTTACCACGTTTACTGGCAACCTATCTTACTGCAGCCTTGAGAAAAGCACAGAGTGAAAGAAATGTCTTGTTTAAGAACCCAGTGCTGACGTAGGCAATAGAACAGCTAGTTAGAGAGAAATAAAACAAGATTGCAAATGTGGCTATTGTTAAAATAATAAACTAAGCTGAATAAAATATATCTAGGTTAAAGTGCACAGCAGTAGGCCTAGTTTACTAAAATAACGTATATGAAGCTGTAACTAAAACGGCCCATAGAGGAGTCCAGCAGGCCATGGAGCTTGGCATTTCCACCATCCACAGGTAAGATAATGGGGGCTTGACTAACAGTTCTGAGTCGCTTTTAGAAAAATTTCACTATATTTAGAAGGGGGAGCTGGGACCAGGCAATTCAGTAGCATCACGTTCAGTAATCCCATTTTCTGAAGACATGAAGGAAGATGGCACAAAGAACAGCTTTCATTACTTCTATCCTGTGTTGTGAGTATCGAGGCCCTTTAGGGCACAAAGTCCGATCACGATCGTGGACTCGACTGACAGATGGTCTGTTTTAAGTTTTGCAGATGTGGACTATTTACCCTTTGCCACCTCAGAGGTCCGCCTTTCAGATTTAGAATATGGCATATTAACAGACAAAACTCCTTCAACCACCAATGCTAGTGACACATTTTCTGTTGATGGAGTTAAACCTGAAAAACAATGGATGGAGGATAGAAAGCCCCTACTCTGCCCTGTTAAGAAGAAAATTTTCATTGATGGAAACATGCCCATTTATGGTCTATGCATGTGTTGGAGAAAAATGACAGTAATTAGCCAAATCCTACCTAAAACTATCACAAAACCTACTCTAGCAACACGTACCTGCTACTTAAAGGCCTGGGATTCTATCTGGCAGCACATGTTGAACAACAACCACGTCCAGAGCAAAATGGATTGTATGTAAAACTATTTTCATTCTTTTTCTAAATGCACCATGTCAACTAGCAATGAAGTAAACCTTACCCTAATGAACCCAAACCATATCTAACACCAATTTGCATAGTCGCACTGATTGGCTACTTCTCACGCTACATAGCCATATTAAATACTAAACAATACATTTTGATATACCCCTACACTTCAAATCACTAACTGAATGCACATTTTTCACACATATAAATGGCCACATAAACATATAATCCAAACTTTCTACAGTTAAGCAATTTTCTATTTTTTACACAGAATACTAATACTAGTTAACATTGAGAGTGTTTATCATCATAAGCACAATTGTTTAGAGTCAAGCCTTGATCCTACTCTACTAAGTCACCACACACCCCACAATCATATGCTGCAACCATGTAGCCAAAAACATTTCTGCAATTCCTAGTCACTGGCATGTTACCTCATTAAATCTGGTAATATCAAGGGCTGGATTCTCACTTGCATGCCAGACATTAACCTCATAAACTTAATCTAGGTGTAGAAATACATGATCATGTTATGGACTGTATGTGAAACACATCTTGGAATATGCAATCATATATGGCAGTTATAACAGTTTTATATTCTTAATACACAGTCTGTCTTCAAGTAAAAACAGACACAAAGGGGGTGATTCTGACCTCGGCGGTAAAATGCCCTTACCTCCGGTCAGAAGACCGCCATAACACCGCCGCGGCCGCGGTCAACCGCCACGGTCATTCTGACCCACAACGGCCAAAACTCCAAAAATCTGTCCTCCACTGCAGCCCGCCACATCGGCGGGCAGCGATAAACTGGAGATGACCAAACCTCCACCGTCACGCCAACAGAAATACGCCCATGCCATTACGACCCACGAATCCACACGGCGGTCATTCAAACGCGGTATTCCATTGGCGCTACACACCGCCGCCGTCAGAATACACACACATCACCAAAACACAGCCACATTGGACAATTTGAAAAACACACACCTGATACACATACACACACCACTCCCACACAATCAACCAACTATAAAACACCCACCCACATCACCCACAAACCCCTGCGACCCCAATTACTGAGAGAAGGAGAGAGAGACACAGCAGACAATCCAAAGCAAGACACACTGAGGCACACTACACCATCACACACACCACATAGTAGCACAAAGCACCACTCACCAACACACTCCTCATCACATACACCACCCCACACCTCACCCACACCACCCCATGGCACCCCAAAGGCATCCACGATTTTCGGACCAAGAACTCCGGGTCATGGTGGAGGAAATCCTAAGAGTGGAACCCCAGCTCTTCGGCTCGCAGGTGCAGCACACCAGTATAGCCAGGAAGGCGGAGCTATGGCAGCGGATCGTGGACAGGGTCAACGCGGTGGGACAGCATCCCAGGAATAGGGAGGACATCCGCAAAAGATGGAACGACCCACGGGGGAAGGTCCGATCGATGGTCTCCAGGCACAACATCGCGGTCCAGAAGACTGGCGGCGGACCCCCACCCACCCCTCCCGAATTTACATCGTGGGAGCAAGAGGTCTTGACCATCCTGCATCCTCAGGGCCTCGCAGGAGTAGCCGGAGGAATGGACTCTGGTAAGTCCCATCTCAACTACTATATCCCCCACACCCCACCAGCATGCCAACCCACACCCCCACCCTCACCCCCAACCCCCCAGCACACATCCTTCCTGACAATGTCTCACCAGCACAACCCACCCATCCCAACACCAACTCCTGCATGCCAACACAAACCATGGGCACCCATCACCTAAGCATGACCACTGCACTAACCCCTCCCCCCCACTAAATACCCTCACAACACCTCCCTCCAGGGAATGCCTGCACTGGGGGACAAGGGCACCCACAACACGCATGCTATTGCACACACAGAAACAATAACCAAACTCTCTTACCCCATGCAGGACCCGAACGACAACACACCAGCCAGGAGGGTCCAGAACTGTCCATCCCACCACCGGAACAGGCCCACACTGAGGATAGCAGCTCTGTCGACAGTGAACCTGATGACCAGCCCGGACCATCGGGGACCTCTGGGCAGTCGGTTCCCCTCACGCAGACACAGGCCACACCAGACCCGACCCCCTCTGCCGACACCAGCACAGCTCCCACCCAGCGGGCCCATGCCTCTGTCTCTAGGACAGCTCAATCAGCGGTGTGTCTGCCACTACAGGGCACCCAGGCTAACCCGACACCCCAACAACAACAGGGACCTGGGGGCAGTGGGAGCGGGCACACCGGCCAGGGGACAGAGGCCGGGGGAAACCGGGCAGCTCGGAGGGCTGCTGTGCGACAGGGGGGGGAGGAGAGGCCCAGGGAACCCACTCTCCAAGAGGCCCTCACCACCATCATGGGGGCATACCACCACTCCCAAGAAACGATGGCGACGGTACTGGCCAGGTTCACTGAGATCCAGGCACAGCAGGAAGAACGCTACATGGGGTTCAGGGAGGAGCTGAGAATCATCGGGACCGCAATGGGGACCATCGTCCTGGCCCTCCACAGGATAGAGGACGCGTTGCGGGACCATGGTGCACCACACAGGGCCCCTGTCACTAGGCCGGACTAGGAACAGCCTACCACCTCCGCCGGCGCTAGTGGACAGGAGGTCCCAACACCTCGACAGCCCCCCAGAACCCCACCTCCTGCTGAAGAACAACCACCCCGTAAGAGGAGCCTGAGACCAAAGAAAAAGACAGAGTAGGATGTCAAGACCCCCGCCAGCAGGACATACCCCCTCAAGTCTTCCCACTGTCCCACATTGCCACCCTGTCCAACCATGAACTGCCTATGCTCCATCCTTCCACAGGCAAAAGAACAATGCACCTGTGAGACTGAGAACTGGACTCTGCCATGGATATTCCTCCACCCCCACCCATCACCCTTAGAATCACATGTACCGGTATCTAGCACTGTAAATAAATCACATTTTGCACACAAACCTGTTTTGAGTCATGCTGTATTATTAACAAATGGATAACATATTACTGCTCAATTTCTGTTCTGTCAATTAGTCATGACAACATACCAATGTCAATACGCTGTATTTCATGGGCGAACCAAGCAGAAGTCAGGTACTGAGTCAGACAGCACTGAGAAGGGAAGGGAAAGGCATAAATTAATAAAAAACATCTGTGGGGAACTACAGAAAGTATAGATGCAGGAGGCTAGAAGCAATTGTGAAATGGCGTGGGTGATTCTTACCTGGGTGTTACTGGAAATACTGTTGTATCACTCTGTCCCGATTGTCTGTGTCGTCCTCAGAGTCTTCCTCCTCTTCACTCTCCACAGGCTCCACGGCTTCTACAACACCACCATCTGGACCATCCTCCTGCAGGAAAGGCACCTGGCGTCGCAAAGCCAGGTTGTGAAGCATACAGCACGCCACGATGATATGGCACACCTTCTTTGGTGAGTACATTAGGGATCCACCAGTCATATGCAGGCACCTAAACCTGGCCTTCAGGAGGCCAAAGGTTCGCTCAATCACCCTCCTTGTACGCCCATGGGCCTCATTGTAGCGTTCCTCTGCCCTAGTCCGGGGATTCCTTACTGGGGTCAGTAGCCACGGCAGGTTGGGGTAACCAGAGTCACCTATTAGCCACACACGTTGTCTCTGTAGCTGCTCCATCACATAGGGGATGCTGCTATTTCGCATCACATACGCGTCATGCACTGACCCTGGGAACTTGGCATTTACATGGGAGATGTACTGGTCAGCCAAACAGACCACCTGGACATTCATAGAATGATAATTCTTTCTGTTTCGGTACACCTGCTCATCGTCTTTTGGGGGTACCAAAGCCACATGGGTCCCATCAATGGCACCAATGATGTTGGGGATATGTCCAAGGGCATAGAAATCACCCTTCACTGTGGGCAAGTCACCCTCCTCGGGGAAAATGATGTAGCTCCGCATGAGTTTCATCAGGGCAGACAACACTCTGCTCAAAATCTTTGAAAACATAGGCTGAGACATTCCAGATGACATGGCCACTGTGGTCTGGAATGACCCACTGGCCAAAAAATGGAGGACTGACAAAACCTGCACCAGAGGGGGAATCCCTGTGGGTTGGCGGATGGGGGACATCAGGGCTGGCTCCAGCTGGGCACACAGTTCATGGATAGTGGCACGGTCAAGTCGGTATCGAAGGATTATATGGCGTTCTTCCATTGTCGACAGGTCCACCAGCGGTCGGTACACGCGAGGATTCCTCCTTCTCATCCCAAGTCCCAGCGGACGGTGCCTAGGAAGGACAACATGGAGCACAGAGTCAGCCAAACCACAGGTACGGACAGACAGCTTACACAGTTAAAGAATGGCAATGGGTTGAAAGGCGTGTATGTGTGGCAATGCAAGGCCTAGGCCTGTGTGTCGCAGTCAAAATTAAGCCATGTGGGCCCTTGAAATGGCGGCTGCCTGACCTGTGAAGTGGGACAATGGGATGTGAGGTCACTGTGCTGGCGGGGCACACCGTGGCGGTAGGCGGTCGAAGACCGCGGCGCCAAGCCGCATTGGTTAACATTGAAGCCTATGGGTTTCAGGAGCCAATAACGAAGTGCGCCGGCGGTCGCGGTACGCACCGCCGCGGTACGCACCGCCGCGGACGTGACCGCCATTTTCTATCTGCTTAATCACTCGAGACCTGATCATCCACAGGAGAGGACCTATACTGCAAGTGCTGCTGTGACCTCGGTCTGGAAGATACAATGGCTGCTGTGACTGGGGAAAGGGCCCCTGCCTTCACGTCTGAAGAATTGGACAAGCTCGTGGATGGGGTCCTCCCCCAGTATGCGCTACTCTACGGTCCTCCAGACCAACAAGTGAGTACCCCGGGTGCTAATGGAATGGGCTATGCCTGTGTGGATCGGGGTGGATGTAAGTTGGTGGGGTGGGGGGCGAATGAGGAGTGCAACGCCCGACAGATGAGAGCATGTGCCATATGGCAAAGTGGGGGGGGGGGGCAATTACATCTAACATGCAGGCCATTGATGATTTCCTCCTTTCCACCCTGTACATGTCTAATAGGTCAGCGCCCATCAGAAGATCGAGATTTGGCGTGCCATCGCCAAGGAAGTCCGGACCTTGGGGGTCCACAACAGACGGGGCACCCACTGCCGCAAGAGGTGGGAGGACATCCGCCGCGGAACAAGGAAGACCGCAGAAACACTGCTGGGGATGGCCTCCCAACCTAGGAGGGGTGCCAGTCGCACCATGACCCCCCTGATGTCCCGGATCCTGGCGGTGGCCTACCCTGAATTGGATGGGTGCTTTAAGACATCACAGCAGACACAAGGGGGTGAGTATCAGCACATTCTCCTATCTTTCTGCGCAGTGGAGGCGTCTGGGTGGGGGAGGAGGGCTGTGGGTGACATTAGGCCAGGGCGCTTTCTGTAGTGTAGTCCTCTCCCTTAGGCATGGCCCTGTGCCCCCGGCCCCCACCTCTGTAGGGTGACAAGTACAGCCATTGAAGGTCCAGCATCTCCCATGTGCGCGTTTGACGTCTCTTGGCCTGTTGTCTTAGTCAGTAGTACTGAGTAGTGTACCCCGAATGCGCGGCTTAGTGCATTAGGCACCTGTGTCTGTCCTCTCCGCCAACGGTGTTGACATTGCATGCACTCAACCTGGTCTTCTTTTTTCTCCCCCCACCCTTTCTCTTCATCTTCTTGTGCATGTGTGCATTAGCATCATCAGGCGGAGGAGATATGGCATCGGAGCACGAGGGAGCTGCAGGACACAAGGCCCCGGTGGGCCCAGGAACAGACACCGAGGGCACCAGTGATCCGGAGGGCGAGGGGAGCACCACGACGGGGACCGCTGGTGAGAGCAGCGAAAGCGACACGTCCTCGGATGGGAGCTCCCTAGCGGTGGCGGCAACATCCGTGCCCCCCGCCTCTACAGGTACAGCCGCCACCCAGCGCACCAGCCCCGCCCTCCCAGCAGCCCCTCAGTCTTCGCTCCGTACCGCTTCGCCCAGGAAGGCGCGCGTCTCCTTCGCCCCAGGCACCTCAGCCCCTGCCCCTGTTGCCCCTGCTGCCCTCAGTGCGGAGCTCATTGACCTGGTAAGGACGCTCATTGTTGGGCAGACGACCCTTTTGAATGCCATCCAGGGTGTGCAAAGGGAGGTGCAACAGAGCAATGCGTACCTGGAGGGCATTCATTCGGGTCAGGCTGCCCATCAACGAGCGTTCACTGCTCTGGCCTCAGCACTGACGGCAGCCATTGTCCCTGTTTCCAGCCTCCCTCTTCTTACTGCCTCCAGCCTTTCTCTGTCTCCTGTTCCTCAGCCTATCCCATCCACACCATCAGACCAGCCTGCACACACCTCAACACCCAAGAGCAGCTCATCCAAACACAAGCACCACAGATCTCGCAAACACTCACCAGAGCAACACCCAGATGCAGACATGCCAACAGCCACTGCCACCCCTGTGTCCCCCTCCTCCTCGTCTCCCTCCTCCCTCCCTGTGACGTCTACACTCACACCTGCATGCACCCCAACATCAGCCAGTGCTTCCATCACCACCTCACCCTCCAGTACAGTCCACACTCGTGCAGTCACCACCCCCACTGCCATGTACACGTCCCCTGTGTCCTCTCCCACTGTGTCTGTCACCCCCTCTTCCAAGACACACAAACGCAGGCAGCCACCCACCCAACAGCCATCCACCTCACGAAAGCCTACAGCACCAGCACCTTCACCCAATGACAGCACACCTGACTCTCCTACAACCACCTCCTCTACCTCCACTTCCATCTCCACTTCTCCTACCCTTTACCTTGGCCCTAAAAAACGTTTCCTGGCTAACCTTAACCTCTTTCCCCCCGATGACCTCCCCCATCCATCTTCAAAGAGTCCCAAGAGCACCGCAGCCACCACCAGCCCAGCTTCGGGTGTCACTGTTGTGCCTGGGTTCTGGAGCCCACCCTTTGGCAGCAGTGACACATCGATCAGCAGCAAGGACACTTCCAGGCCCCCCCCCGGCAAGAGGACCCGCAAAACCAAGGACCGCCGTGCGAGGACCGACAGGGCTGCCCCCAAGGAGCAATGTGCGGCCACTTCACCACCCACACCATCTGGGGGAGGCAAGGGCCCGAGAGCCCCATCAAAGGAGCGGAAGGGCAGCAGGAGCGCGGAGAAGGTGGACCCCACATGCCACATCCCAGCTGGGAAGGAGGACACTAAGGAGGCCAGGAGTCCGTCCCCGAAGGGTCCAGAAACGTCACGGTCCGAGGGCGACTGAACAGGGAGTCCAGGCCAGGTCTGGCTCCCTTGACCTGCTGGATGAGCACCGCTGAACAGGGCCCGCGGTGCAGAAGAGGACCGCTGAACAGGGCCCGCGGTGCAGAAGAGGACCGCTGAACAGGGCCCGCGGTGCAGAAGAGGACCGCTGAACAGGGCCCGCGGTGCAGAAGAGGACCGCTGAACAGGGCCCGCCGTGGAGATAGGCACCGCTGAACAGGGCCCGCGGTGCAGAAGAGGACCGCTGAACAGGGCCCCGCCGTGGAGATAGGCACCGCTGAACAGGGCCCCGCCGTGGAGATAGGCACCGCTGAACAGGGCCCGCGGTGCAGAAGAGTACCGCTGAACAGGGCCCCGCCGTGGAGATAGGCACCGCTGAACAGGGCCCGCGGTGCAGAAGAGGACCGCTGAACAGGGCCCCACCGTGGAGATAGGCACCGCTGAACAGGGCCCGCGGTGCAGAAGAGGACCGCTGAACTGGGCCCCGCCGTGGAGATAGGCACCGCTGAACAGGGCCCGCGGTGCAGAAGAGTACCGCTGAACAGGGCCCCGCCGTGGAGATAGGCACCGCTGAACAGGGCCCGCGGTGCAGAAGAGGACCGCTGAACAGGGCCCCGCCGTGGAGATAGGCACCGCTGAACAGGGCCCCGCCATCTCAAGCACCGCTCCGCTGGGCCCTTCCTGTCAAGCACCGCTCCGCTGGGCCCTTCCTGTCAAGCACCGCTCCGCTGGGCCCTTCCTGTCAAGCACCGCTCCGCTGGGCCCCGCCGTATCAAGCACCGCTCCGCTGGGCCCTTCCTGTCAAGCACCGCTCCGCTGGGCCCTTCCTGTCAAGCACCGCTCCGCTGGGCCCCGCCGTCTCAAGCACCGCTCCGCTGGGCCCTTCCTGTCAAGCACCGCTCCGCTGGGCCTTTCCTGTCAAGCACCGCTCCGCTGGGCCCCGCCGTCTCAAGCACCGCTCCGCTGGGCCCTTCCTGTCAAGCACCGCTCCGCTGGGCCCTTCCTCTCAAGCACCGCTCCGCTGGGCCCTTCCTCTCAAGCACCGCTCCGCTGGGCCCTTCCTCTCAAGCACCGCTCCGCTGGGCCCCGCCGTCTCAAGCACCGCTCCGCTGGGCCCTTCCTGTCAAGCACCGCTCCGCTGGGCCCCGCCGTCTCAAGCACCGCTGAACAGGGCACCGCCGTCTCAAGCACCGTTGATGGTTCACTGTGCCCACCATGCCTCCTCCTTGACCAGTGGAGACTGTCATCCACCTGATGGACTGTGGCTTTGCACTCCCCAGGATAGTCCAGTGGGCAGCCCACCCACTGTAGAGACATTGAGAGACTGTGGCTTTGCACTCCCCAGGATGGTCCAGTGGGCAGCCCACCCACTGTAGAGACATTGAGAGACTGTGGCTTTGCACTCCCCAGGATGGTCCAGTGGGCAGCCCACCCACTGTAGAGACATTGAGAGACTGTGGCTTTGCACTCCCCAGGATGGTCCAGTGGGCAGCCCACCCACTGTAGAGACATTGAGAGACTGTGGCTTTGCACTCCCCAGGATGGTCCAGTGGGCAATCCACCCACTGCAGAGACTTGAGAGACTGTGGCTTTGCACTCCCCAGGATGGCCCAGTGGGCAGCCCACCCACTGTAGAGACATTGAGAGACTGTGGCTTTGCACTCCCCAGGATGGCCCAGTGGGCAGCCCACCCACTGTAGAGACATTGAGAGACTGTGGCTTTGCACTCCCCAGGATGGTCCCGTGGGCATGGTGGCTCCTCGTGGATCTGGCGTCGTGGACTCATGTGGCTGTGGTGCCCCCCCCTTCCCTTCCCCCTGAGGTGCCTGTAGTTTTTACATCTGATGCCCCTGCAGTGTTCTCTCCAAAGGACTCAGGTCTCCTGTGTGGGCTTTGCCCTTGTTTCTCAAGACTTTGGCCCACGGACATGCTGAATTCGTAGGATGTGCAGGACTTGGTACTTCAGTTATACACTGCTGTGTATGTCATTTGTTTTGTTGTGGATATCTTTCATGGTTGTACGCTAATTTTCTGGCGCTTTTTGGTACATAAATATTTATTCCAAATATGATTATGTCCTAGCATTTTTCAGGGGTGTTTGGGTGGTGTCACTGTGACTTGGTGCTCTGCATTAGTAAGTACATGATTGGGGGGGGGGTCGCATATGTGTGTGCCCGTAACCTTTCGTCCTCCCCCTCCCGTGTGTCGTAGGTGCAGTACTCACCGTTGTCGTCTGCGCCGGACTTCGTACTCGTGGTAGATGAGAAGGTAGACGAGAGCAGGTAGGATGTTTAATTCGGGTTCCATGCTGTCCTCCGTACTCGTGGAGTGTTTTTTGGTGAGCGTTTTCCCGTTCGTAGTCTGTTTCCGCCGTGTTTTTATCGGCGGTGCTCCCGCCCCGGAAAAGGTGGCGGATTGGTGAGTTATGATAGTGTGGGCGGTACATTGTCTGCCGCCTGCCTGTTGGCAGTGACCGCCGCGCTGTTTGTCTGTACCGCCGCGGCGGTCGGAGTGTTAAGTTGGCGGGCTGTGTTGGCGGTTCCCGCCAGGGTCAGAATTCCATTTTTTGGACCGCCAGCCTGTTGGCGGGTTGGCCGCCGCTTTAACACCGACCGCCAGGGTTTGAATCACCCCCAAAATGTTCAAAACGTTTTTTCAAAGAAAAAAAAAGATAAAGTGACAACAAAAATCTTCCTCTTCTGGGTACAGAAATATATTAGAAAATAAACAACAATAAAAGCCTTGGGGCCAGATGTGGCAAAAATAAAAATTGCGACTCGATTTTGCGAGTTGATGCGACTCGCAAAATGCGAGTCGCAGATTGGAATGCCAGAAAAAAAAGCGATCCGATTTTGTGACTCGCAGCCGGACTCGCAACGCTGTGTGCGAGTCCGCAGTTTGCGAGTGTGCAAAAACGAACTCGCAATTAGCGAGTGGGTGTCGCAAATTGCGAATACCTTCAAAATTGCTTGCAGATGCAGCAGAACACTCCAGAAAGCATACCAGAACACCCTGGAAACACTTCCTGGCACATGATGATGACATCACAGCCAGGAAGTTAACAAATACACCTGGGAGGAGGGCTCAACAGTGAGCAGTGTCTCTGCCACTCACAGTAGGGTGCTGAGGAGTGGTAGGCACAGCACCATGGACGCAGCAGGGACCAGCCAGGCTGGCAGGAAGGGCAGGAGATCATAGATAACAGCCAGGACAGATTCATGTGGCACATGGCGTTAATGTGCCACATGACTGGTTGGCATTTTCCTGCCCATGGACAATTTCAACTTGTATATAGTTTCTTCATGACATTAATAAAACAGTTATTTTTGTTCCACTTAACAAATGGTTAATAGGTGAGTATGGTGGGAGTTGACACGTACCGTCCAGAATATTGCGTTGCAATGTGGTCCCGTCTCAGTCTGCCTTGATTAGCTAGACTCCTATCCCCATGATGGCGATGTGGTTGTTCTTGCTCTTCATCATCAGGATCTGGGTCTGCAGGGGTGAGAGGTAGCCCACGTCGGATGGCTATGCTGTGGAGGATGGCGCATGCGACCACAATTTTGAAAGCGGTAATGGAGGGCGCCTCGGCTGCGGTGGAGGCATCAGAATCTTGCCTTCAGGAGTCCGAAGGTGAGCTCTATGAGGTTCCTGGTCCTCTTATGCGCACTGTTGTATTGCCTCTCTGAATCATTGCTGGGTGTTAAAAATGGAGTCATGATCCATGGCCTTAGAGCATATGCACTGTCACCTGTTGGGCACAAAAGTACACTGTTAGTAAGTCCAGATAGTCGTGCACAGTGACCTGTGTGTGTGTCTGCAAGGTGTATGCAGCTCTACCTAGGAGGTATCCGTCTCCAAACTCCCCACGTTCCAGGCGTTGATGTATCCCACTATGTCTAAAAATGTATGAGTCATGGGTACTGCCTGGAAACTTAGCTACGATGTCTGTGATGACGTAATGGGCATCACAAACAACCTGTATGTTGAGTGAGTGGGTACACTTTCTGTTGCGGAAAATATGTTCCAGATTAGCGGGGGGCATATTTGAATGTGTGTCCCATCTACACATCCAATGACATGGGGGAAGTGGGCAATGCGGTAAAAGTCCAGCTTCGTGCTGTTAATTTCTGCCTCATTCCTTGGTAAGTATATGAACTGAGACCTGTGCGCTACTAAGGCATCTAGGAATGCCCTGAGGAACCTTGACACTGCACTTTGGGATACCCCACCTGCCACGGCAATGACCCCCTGATAGCTCCCTGAGGCCAAGAGGTGCAGTGCGCATAGTACTTGCACATGCGTAGGGATGGCGCAGCCACGCAGAGTCTTGTGTTCTAGCTGTGGTTTTAGTAAATCTATTAATTCTAGAATGGCAGCGCTGCTAAGGCGGTATTTATCATAGATCTTCTCTTCAGTTTGCTGGAAAAGGGTCTGCCTTGTTCTATATATCTTCTCCTGTCTGTGGCCCCTCCTCCTCCTCTGCTGGGCTGCGTAGACTCTCCTCCTCACTGCTATCAGGTATATGTCCGCCATCTTGAGTGACCCAGATGCCTTCTGGGTCTCCTTTTATACTTTGGTAATGGTTACCACCTGCTCTGAGTTAGTGGTAAATGCGACTTGCAAACTGGGCTTTTTGCGACTAGTCGCAATTTGCGAGTTGCAATTGCATAAGGTTTACGACTCGCAAATTGCGACTTGCAATTTGCGGGTCGCAAAATGGGGTCGCAACTGATGCGACTCGCAAACGGGTCCCATCGCTTTTTGCGAGTCGGAAATGGGCTTTTTGCATCCCATTTCCGATTTTGCACTGTCGCAAATTGCGAATCGGCCCGTTTGCGAGTCGCAAACGTTTGCTACATCTGGCCCTTGGTTCGGTGTAAATAAATAGGGGGTCATTACGACCTCGGCGGTCTTGCAAAAAGACCGCCGAGGCCGCGGGAGACAGAATACCGCCATTGCCGGCAGTATTCCTGGCTCCCTATTATGACATTTCCGCTGGGCCAGCGGGCGGTAACAGTGTTACCGTCTGCTGGCCCAGCGGAAATGTCACATCAACATTGCTGCCGGCTCGTAATAGAGCCGGTGGCAATGCTGATGTGCAGCGGGTGCAGTAGCACCCGTCGCGCATTTCACTGCCTGAAATTCGGGCAGTGAAATGCACGACGGGGCTATGCCTGGGGGCCCCTGCACTGCCCATGCCAAGTGCATGGGCAGTGCAGGGGCCCCCAGGGGCACCCCAAGTCCCCTTACCGCCAGCCTTTCAATGGCAGTGTGTACCGCCACAGACAGGCTGGCAGTCGGGGACCCATAATCCCCAGGGCAGCGGTGCTTGCACCGCTGCCCTGGGGATTAGCACGTCAGGCGGAATCCTGGCGGTATAGTGGAGGGGCCGGCGGTATGGCCGTGGCAATTCCGCCACTGTCATAATTGCTGGCGGAACACCGCCAGCCTGTTGGCGGTGTTACCGCCAGCTTACCGCCGGCCGCCAGGGTCGTAATGTCCCCCATAGTGTCTTATGACAATCTTATTCCCTTTAGACTCAAGGCACTGGGCTTACTTCCAAACATGTTCAGCACTGTTCCCCTGAGTAGAATCTTCATCCTCCTGGAACTGATGTTATCCCCTGCACCTACTCCTCCTTGGGTTGGGCTGGGCTTTTAAGCTTTTTTGAAGGGGGTAGATAGTTCTGGGGGAGAGAGGGTCAATAGAAATTGAGGATTTGTGGTATGGAAGTCTTTGTGTGTGTGGGAAAGTTTTGCGTGTGTCGGCATAGGTTAAATGATGGAGGGAGTTGGAGGGATTCGGTCTGCAGGAGAAATTAAGATGGGCTGTGGAATGGGGTCTAGGCTTTGAATGGGGGCAGGTGGTAGTATTGGGTCAGGGTTTTGGATTGGGTCAAGGGTTTGTGTGGTGTCAGGGGATTGGGCTCTGAAGAAGAATAAAGACAGGTGTGCCAGAAGTACTGGTGTGAGCTTTGGCATTAGGAGACAGAGAGAACCTCTCTGTAAGGTAGACAGGACGGAGCACATGCCATTCAGAATATCTATCACTTGTATGGGATGCCGACTGACACTCTGGATGGCATGCAGCAATGCAATCTGCCCCATAGAGAAGTTCTCAGGAACTATCAGTGCCTCATTTGACTCCAGTACTGGGGTTACTGGGAGAGGTGCAGAGGGTGAAAGAAAACCCAGCAAAATTCCAGACTAGGTGTTACCACTTTTCTCGGGGACAGTGTTGAGGGTGCTAATGGTTGTAGTTGTTGTGGTGAACACTGGAACAGATGCTACATGCTGTGTTGGTTCATCCAACCCACAAATGATTGGCCCAAGTTAGAGGCTTCCGTATCAGATGTTTTCATGGCCTCCTGACCAGTCCTATCATCCTCAGTGCCACTAGGGCCCTCAGTGTAGATGACTCCACCTTCCAACTCCTAGTTGCTCTCCTGAATGTGCCCCAGAGTCCAGCCAAAGTCTGTCTCACTTGCTCTGTATGAAGATGAATGCGCATAAATGTACACATTAGTTACAGACCCCAGAGGCCACGCACAAAAGTTAAGCACATCAAGGAGACCCTAACACAAAACCATTTACCAAATTAATCTCAGTAAAGGCCACACAAAGGGAAGTCATAAGCACCTGACTGTGAACTTGGAATACTGGTTACGTCTTTATAAATGTCAGTGATATTCTGTCTGCCTTATTACCCATGAATTATTTTATCTATCACTTATATTTAGGTGTATGGTATATCTGTAACATTGGTGATGGAGTAATGTGTCCGTCAAGCATCTTACCTAATGTAAAGATATTGACAGTGTTTCTTTCTCTTTTCTTTTTTTCACTCATAAGGTCTTCTCGCCTCATGAAACACTGCCACATGAAAGATCACGCCACCTGAATGTGCCAGCGGGTGCCTGTGGAGATGTCTGCGTGTGGTAAGAAGCTTCTGTGTAAAATGACTGCACGTAATGACATATAGCAACAAAACTGGCCGATCCAGGTGGCGTGATCTGTCATTTGGGAGCATTCCATGAGGCAAGATGAGACAAGATGGCCTTATGTGTTTTCTGGCAATCTGACGTTGGGGCTCTGCTTGTAGTATTCTTGTAGTATTCTTTACCCAGGTGTATTCTCTCCCCCACATGACCCATGCAGTATATGAAGATCTGACCTCAGTACATTTTAAGAAGTTGAGACTATGGCCCTCATTACGACCCTGTCAGTCGGTGGTAAAGCGGCGGTAAGACCGCAAACAGGCAGGCAGAAAAAAATGGAATTATGACCGTGGTGGATACCGCCACGGTATGACCCATGCAGTATATGAAGATCTGACCTCAGTACATTTTAAGAAGTTGAGACTATGACCCTCATTACGACCCTGTCAGTCGGTGGTAAAGCGGCAGTAAGACCGCAAACAGGCAGGCAGGCAGAAAAAAATGGAATTATGACCGTGGTGGATACCGCCACGGTCATCCGCCACTTCACCATTCCGACCGCCATGGCGGTGAAGACTGCTGGGCTGGAGATTGCGGTCTCCAGCCCGGCGGTCGTCACTAGACCGCTGACGGTATCAGGAACCCGCATACCGCCATGGATCTCGGGTGGTTGGGAACCGCCATGAGATCCATGGTGGTAGACACTATCAGTGCCAGGGAATTCCTTCCCTGGCACTGATAGGGGTCTCCCCCTCCCCCGCTGCCCCCCACAAATCCTCCCCCGCCCCCCTGCCACACCCCAAAAGTGTCACAACCCCCCTCCCCACCCCGACCCCGAACATGCACATATACACAACCCTACACGCACACTTCCCCAACATACACATATACACACCCCTACACGCACACATACACCCGGACAACATAATACCCGCACACATACAAACAGACATGCACACCGTCTGACCTGCACACATTTCCCATACACACAACATTCCCCCGCATGCATACACTCACACACACACCCTCATGCACGCACACAACACACAACACCCCCGCCCCCTTCCCTAACGGACGATCAACTTACCTTGTCCGTTGATCCTCCAGGAGTGGACGGGATACATGGGGGCAGCTCCGCCAACAGCACACCGTCACCAAAACACTGCCTCACCGAATCATGGGACGTGATTCAGTGGGCGATGTTCTGTTGACATGACGGTGGAGGTTGAGCAACCTCCACTTTCCCGCCGTCTGCCAGTATGGCTGCTGGCGGCTTTCCGTACGAAAAAGGACGGCGGGCTGCCGGCGGTCATAATACGCGGCGCGGAAGACCGCCACCACTGGCAGTCTTCAGCACAGCGGTACCTCGGCAGACCGCTGAGGTCGTAATGACCCCCTATGTGTTGCACCTAGAGTATTGGCTTATCATACCTATGTGTTGTTTCTTATAGACCAGGTTCCCTCTGGAGCTTCTTGATTTGGCCTTATCCAGTCCCCCCCTTTTTGTTGGGAAAGAAACAACTGTGCCCTGAAGAAGGTATCCTGCCGCAGGCTTGCGGTTTTTAACCCAAACAGGTATAGGCCTGGGAAGATCACAGTGAATGAAATATGGCCCAACATCGGTTTCAGGAAGTGTTCAGGATACTATTATATTACTATACAAATGTAGGTATTAGGTACTGTTTGTGATAAACAAACTTAGTGCATCAAATATTTGCCTGGCTGGCTACTGGCTGGCTACAATAGACTATGGCCCTCATTCTGACCTTGGCGGGCGGCGGAGGCCGCCCGCCAAAGTCCCGCCGTCAGGTTACCGTTCCGCGGTCGAAAGACCGCGGCGGTAATTCTGACATTCCCGCTGGGCTGGCGGGCGGCCGCCTTCAGGCCGCCCGCCAGCCCAGCGGGAAAGAGGCTTCCACGATGAAGCCGGCTCGGAATCGGCGGAGTGGAAGCTGTGCGACGGGTGCAGTGGCACCCGTCGCGTATTTCACTGTCTGCCAAGCAGACAGTGAAATACTTGTAGGGGCCCTCTTACGGGGGCCCCTGCAATGCCCATGCCAGTGGCATGGGCACTGCAGGGGCCCCCAGGGGCCCCGCGACCCCCCCTACCGCCATCCGGTTCCCGGCGGTCGGACCGCCGGGATCTGGATGGCGGTAGGGGGGGTCGGAATCCCCTCGGCGGCGCAGCAAGCTGCGCCGCCTTGGAGGATTCAATGGGGCGGCGGAACACTGGCGGGAGACCGCCAGTGTTGCCGGTCCGACCGCGGCTTTACCGCCGCGGTCGGAATCCCCATTGGAGCACCGCCGGCCTGTCGGCGGTGCTCCCGCGGTCCTCCGCCCTGGCGGTCTTTGACCGCCAGGGTCAGAATGACCGCCTTAGTGTGTTAAGAAACAAAGATACATATGGCTCCAATGTAATCTATTATACAGAGTCTATATTGATCTATGGGGCTGATTCTAACCCCGGAGGTCTTCGACCGCCGGGGCGAGGGTCGGCGGGAGCACCGCCGACAGGCCGGCGGTGCCCCGCAGGGCATTCTGACCGCGGCGCTTTGGCTGCGGTCAGAAAGGGTAAACCGGCGGTCTCCCGCCGGTTTACCGCTGCCCTCAGAATCCCCCATGGCGGCGCAGCTTGCTGCGCCGCCATGGGGGATTCTGACCCCCCCGACCGCCATCCTGTTCATGGCGGGAAAGCCGCCATGAACAGGATGGCGGTAGGGGGGGTCGCGGGGCCCCTGGGGGCCCCTGCCGTGCCCATGCCAATGGCATGGGCACGGCAGGGGCCCCAGTAAGAGGGCCCCGCAAGGTATTTCAGTGTCTGCCTTGCAGACACTGAAATACGCGAGGGGTGCTACTGCACCCGTCGCACCTTCCCACTCCGCCGGCTCGATTACGAGCCGGCATCCTCGTGGGAAGGGAGTTTTTCCCTGGGCTGGCGGGCGGTCTTTTGGAGACCGCCCGCCAGCCCAGGGAAAAACTCATAATACCCTCCGCGGTCTTCTGACCGCGGAGCGGTATTATGGGGGCGGAATTCTGGCGGGCAGCCTCCGCCGCCCGCCAGAATTAGAATCACCCCCTATGTGTCTTCAGAATTTGTCCTTTTGTGCATGGTCCTTTCCCCTGGTCTGCAGCGTCATATTGTAATGTACAGGGGCCCACTTACGGTTTGAGGAAGGCTGAATTGTGCCTTTATTGTGGTGATTCAAAACATATGGTATGTTTCTGGCTTACACATCCTCAGGAGGTTTTAAGTAAACATCTGACCTCTGAGAACAAGAAGATAGTATCAGAGACCTCACACACACTCAAAGGGAACCAGAGCCACAATAGATGGCTCTCACCATTGTCAGTGACTATGACTTGGTAGAATGTGTTCAGTAGGACCTGCTCTGCTGACATCAGCTGACACTTGACAGTTGTCATGCTAGCTGCTGTGTCGCACAGAGCCTCCACCCGTTGCCCATTAACGGTGACCCGCTGCCTGTACTTGGAAGTATTGTCAGGCATGTTTGCTTTTGGCACCTTATCTTTATCCCCCAGGGGCACAAGGGTTACCTCTGTCTGCTCCTCAAACTTAGCTGGGACTAACTCTTCCGTGAGCACTACACTGGTCAACCTGAATGTCTGCCCACCAGTGGGGGACTGTGCCCTCTTGGGACATTTAGAGTTGCCCTTAGAGTGACGATACATGGAGCACTCTGTACATTGGGGTGCAAAGCCTTTCTTTTTAGGATCAGACTGGGACTGGTTGCCACTGATCCCTTGAAAATTTTCTATGGAGCCATTAGAGAACTCCTTATTTTTCAGTTCTTCACGTCCTCCGTCTTCTGGTGGGAACCCTGACCTCCTTTGTGGGTCGCCCCCATACCATTTTGGACACTGGTGCTAGTTCGGAAGTCCACCTCCTCAGCAAGCTTTCTGGGATTAGTCAGCTTACTGTCAATATCAAGTGCTATGAGTGTTATGAGTATCGGCACTACAAAGGTGACCCAAAGTTTCCCAAGAGGGCACAGCCTCCTGCTGGAGGTAAACCCCCAAGCTTGGCAAGTGTAGTGCTTGGGGAGGAGTGGCCCCAGTTAGTAGGGGGGAAATCAGTGAGCTTACCCTAGTGTTCCTAGGTGATGAACAGATGGTGCTCATCCCCCACATGCCTTCCAATACTGCAAAGTAAAGCCAGTGGGTCACCATCAATGGCCTGAGGGTGGAGGCTCTGAGGGACACAGGAGCCAGCAGGAATAAAGTAAGATGTCATTTGGTGTCTTCACAGCAAGTCATTCCCAAAACATTCCACCAGGTTGTAGTAGCAGATAACCAGAAGAGCTACTACCATGTGGCTCTAGTTCACTTTGAGTGTGGGGGGGTCTCAGGTCATCTGCAAGTTGCTGTGAACCCTGCCATGCCTGTAGACTGTATGCTAGTAAATGACCTAGAGCACGCTGCCTGAAAGGAAGTGGAACTCAGGTCCCACGTGAGAATGTTGGGGTTGCCTGAGTGGGTCTATATGACTACCAGGTCCATGGTTTCCCAGAAGGGGGGTCAAAAGGGTCTGGAGCCTTGAAAAATGGCCCAGGCAACTGCTAAAAGAGGGAAGAGCAGGGGGCATGGGAAACAAGCCCCTATTTGTCTCCCAGAGGAGGTGGGTGGGGCACCAGAGGAGCTTTCCCTTGAACCCACTGGGGAGGACAGTGACTCCCTTAGTGACCTGCCTCATCATGCTGGATAGAAAGCAGAAGGGGACCCACCAGGGAGGAGCTCTGTCAAACACAGAAAGAGTGCCCAACCCGAGGGCATGAGGCAGCAAGCTGAAGCCAGGCAGCTGGTGAAACCTCAGGAGATCACTGCATTTACTGGGAGAATGACCTCCTGTACAGTGAATTTAAAGGCACCTTTGCATGGGGGAAAAAGATCACTAGACGTTCCCCAATGCTACAGGGGTTTTCTATTCAAGTTAACCCTTGAGATTACCCTGGCAGGACATCTTGGGCAGGACAAGACCTTTTCCAGGCTTGTCCCTCACTTTTAATGGCCCAAGATGATGATGTCCTCAGATGTATTCTGTAGGAAGTATGTGACCCACCATGACAGTGGTAAGTCAGGAAAGAAGATGAAAGCTCCCTTGCAACCCTTACCTGTCATTGGCACCCCCTTTGAAAGGATGGGCACCAACATCATTGGGCCCCTGTGCCCCAAGACAGCCTTTGACAAAAGGTTTCTCCTCATCTTGGTAGACCATGCTACAAGATATCCAGAGGCCATTACTCTGAGAACTGCAACTGCACCTACAGTAGCTAGGTCCTTAATGGCGATTCTCACCAGAGTAGGTTTCCTCCAAAATGTGGTGTCTGACAGGGGCACCAAATTTATGTCAGGTTATATGCAATCTATGTGGAAAGAGTGTGGAGTTGCCTATACGTTACCCACACCCTTTTATCCACAAATCAATTGGCTTATTGAGAGGTTCTACAAGACCCTAAAGGGCATAACTGGGGGCATGCCTGTCCCCCTGAGGTGGAAGTGGGATGTCTTCTTGCCCTGCCTGTTCTTTGCTTACAGGGAGGTACCACAGATTCAGCCCCTTTGATCATCTGCATGGTTACCCTGTAAGGGGACCTCTCAGGCTGGTTAAGGAGGGTTGGGGGCAAGCACGCAAGAAACCGCTCCAGGATATGGTTGGCTACATACTAACTCTAATGAACCAGATGGTCCAGTTTTGGAAGAAGGCTTCTGAGAACTTGGAGGCAAGCCAGAAGGTGATAAAGCAGTGGTGCATCCAGAAGGCTACCTCTGTGGAATTCCAGCCTGGACAGTAAATGTGGGTGTTTGAGCCAATGGAACCCAGGGCCCTCCAAGACAATGGGACTGGGTCCTATAAGATAGTTGAAAGAAAAGAGGATGCCACCTTCCTGGTGAACTTCAAGACCCTGAGGCACCCCTTGATGATCCTTTACATCAACCATCTCAAACTATGAGAGGTCTGAGGTATCCATGCTTTTGGAGACAACTGATGGGGAGGAGAAGAATGAGCCTCTCCCTGACCTCTTGTCATAAAAAGAACAAGATGGGTCAGTGGAAGATGTGAACCTTTCCCTTAACCCAATGCCAGAGCAAGAGAGGGACTGTCATCAGTTACTGAGACAGTTTTTCTCTCTGTTTCCCCTCGCTCCTGGGCTTGCACACCTGTGTACCCATGATATTGATAAGGAGATGGCTCCTCCTGTCAAAAACTAAATGTACTTGCTGTTTGACAAAGAGAGAGTCAGCATCAAAGAGGAAGACTTCAAGATGTTGGAGTTGGGTGTGATTGAGCCCTCCAGTAGCCCCCATTCGAGCCCTGTGGTGCTGGTACGAAAAGCTGCCCCACTGGGTGCTGCCCCAGAACTCAGGTTCTCCGTGGATTACTTGGGGTTTAACTCCATCGCCAAGATTGATGCTCACCCTATACCTAGAGCATTGAGCTCATTGATAGGATAGGGGCTGCCAAGATCCTGAGCACTTTTGATTTAACCTCAGATTACAGGCAGATTGCCTATAACTGAAAGGGCTAAGGAGAGGTCAGCCTTCTCCACTCAAGAGGGCCACTATCAATTTAAAGTGATGCCCTTTGGATTAAATAATGCCCCTGCCACCTTCCAGAGGCTTGTAAACCAAGCACTGTCTGATTACTGAGGCCGTCAGTGCTGCCTACTTAGATGATAGCTGTCTTTAGTAGCAGCTGGGAGAACCACCTCTTACACCTACAGGAAGGGCTTCAGGCCCTGCAGGATGCAGGCCTGACTGCCAAGGTCAATAAGTGCCAGATAGGGCAGGAGCCAGTGGTGAATTTAGGACACCTGATAGGCAGGGGTAAGGTGCAGCCCCTCCAGGCCAAAATAGAGACCATTCTGGCCTGGAGCCCACCAAAACTGAGACAGAGGTGAGAGCCTTCTTGGGTCTTACAGTTTATTAAAGGAGGTTTGTCAAGGGGTATGGCACCATTGTTGCCCGCTTGGCTGAGATGACTTCAAAGAAGCAGCCTAGAAAGGCCCCTGACTTTTCAAAAGAATCGATAGTCCAGACAAATGATTCAGAACATGGTATGAGGCAATACTCTCACAGCTGAATGATGAGGGCCTAGACCAACCTGTAGCCTTTATCTCTAAGAGGCTACTTCCCAGGGAACAGAAGTAGAGTGCTATTGGGAGAGAAGCCTTTGCTGTGGCTGGAGCACTTCAGAAGCTGAGACCATACCTATTTGGGACTCACTTGAAGGTTCAGACCAACCAAAGGCCCCTCAGGTGTCTAATGCAAATGAGGGGTGAGAATCCAAAATTGTTGAGGTGCTCCATCTCCCTACAGAGAATGGATTTCACAGTGGAACACAGACCTGGGTCAGACCACATTAGTGCTGATGGTCTATCCAGGTTGTTCCTCCTTAGTGATGGGAACTCACAGGAGGTTGGGTAGTTCTCCCCACTTTCAGCTGGGGGGACACAAGGTAGACTTGTCTGCCTTAAGGTGTTCTTCCCTCAAACGTTTTGCCTGCTTGTGTCCATTTTGTCTGGATTTTTGCTCTGTTGGCCTTAGGACTCTGCACTTTACCACTGCTAACCAGTGCTAGAGTGCCTGTGTTCATTCCCATGAACATGGTTTGATTGGCATATACCTAATTGGCATATTTAATTTAAATGTAAGTCCCTTGTAGAGTGTTTTACAATGTACCCAAGGCATTTAAATGAAATGCTGCCAGTGGGCCTGCAGCATTTATTGTACCACCCACTTCAGTGGCACCTTAAAACTTGTCCCAGGCCTGCCATTTCAGCCTATCAACTTGACATTTAAAACCCCTTGCCAAGCCTTCAATTCTCCTTTTATTACATATGGGTCACCCCAAGGTAGGATCTACTTAGCCCATGGGTAGGGTGTTGTGTAATTAAAAGGTAGGACAGTAACATTTTAGTTATACATGTCCCAGTAGTGAAAAACTCCCAAATTTGCCAAATTTGTCTTCTCACTACTGAGAGACCTACACTTCCCATTGGGTAACATTGGGGATTCCTTATTAAAATGAAGACATTGTAATACCTAAACTGGAGGTGGTAGATATGGTATGTTTGGTACTGATTAACTTGTAATGATAAACCCTCTTTAAGTTTAAAGTTGGATTTATCATCACAAGTTTGAAAATGCTACTCTTAAAAAGTTGGCATTTTCCTGCTGTTAGCCCTCTGTGCCTGTTTCTTGCCTCAGGTCACATGACTGGCTGTAACTGACAGTTGGGACTTTGCAAATTTACCCAGACATTCACACAATAGGGGGATTAGCAGAGCCTGATTGGACCATTAACTGAATTGATTGGGGTGGAGCTTAGCACAGTCCCACTTGCAAATGAATAGGCTGGGCTCTGCCACCACACAATAGGGTAAACAACCCTTTATTGCCAGTGATGCCAGCTTGGAGCCAGGGAAGGGGAGGCAGGAAATTCCTAGAATTGCAGAGAAGCCCTTCTGGAAACATCTCCCAACTTCTAGGAGCAGAGGGCCAGGGTATAAAAAGAGTGCTCTCAGACCTGCTCCTTAGTTCACTACAGGACCTGTGCAAGGACTCTCAGATGACTGCCTGCTATGCACTCTGCCAGACTGTTGCTGTACCTGGAACTACTGCTTAGCTGTCTGGAGCCTGCTTGGGACAATCAGAGACCTGCCCTGCTGCAGAGCTCTACATCACCACCTACACCCAGGACTCCAGAAGTTACTCCAACGGCTAGTTCAGCGTGTCTCGTGTTTTGAGCCACAGGGAAATAAAAGGCTCCCATAATCTTAAACCTCTACCTGGACCCAGCCTGAGTGAGTCTTGCACCCCCAAGAGCTACCTTCCACTCCTGTATCCTTGGTTGTGGTACTAAAGGTGCCCAGGTGGCCATTTTTTTAAACTGAGGACTTGCTATTTTAATCCTTAAACTTTACAAATTCAGAACTCTGGTTCTACTAATTAGATTTTCATGGTTTTGGCATCAAATACTTTATTGAAATGTTCTCTATTTTTCTAAATTGGTTTGGGACTTTTATTGTGTTATATTTTCACTGAATTTCTATTTGTGTACTGCAGAAATACTTTGCACATAGCCTCTAAGTTGAACCTGACAGCTTTTGTGCTTAGCTACCCACGGTCAACCACAGGTTAATGTAATGACTTTATGTGGATGTTATTTCACTAGGGTTCACAACCCGGTCTCCCAACAGCACAATTTCTCACAACTACCATTATGTCCACCTCCTCCTCTGTGAAATTCATCTCTCTTCTGAGCTGGATGATTCACACCTTGAGTGGTTTTCAGGTACCCTAGCTTCAAATAGACATTAGACACAAGTGGAAGAGGGCATGACTGTGGAAGTTACTTTATGTTGTTATTGTGGCTCGGTATGTGGGATTGGGGTCAGGGGTGGGTATTTCCTATTCCGCATTCAAAATATTTTCCAGCATTTTATTTCCATTCTGTAATATTCTATCTAGTCTAGTGTTTAGTGATTTACAAAATCTCCAAACATAGCTTTAGTTGCAGCAACATTGTTTTCATGCTTTCAGGAATATATCAACCCCTGATTTGCACATACAAATGGAGTCAGATTTAATATTAACAATATGTGTTCAGTGACTCACATAAACATGTAATTGTATGTGAAGTTGTAAACATATTTGTAATTGTATGTAATGTTGAACACTGACTTTATTGTGTAGAAATTGATCCGCTTGACCTTTGCACTTCTACCTAAATAGTTATGCACCTTGCATTTGTGTCTTTGTCTTTGCAAGAGGCAGAAAAAGTAAACTAAATATTACATTCAAAAGTAAAAAAAAAAACACAGGACTTGAAGTTATTGACCATGCAAGTTGTACTCACCCCAAAGGATAATTCAATTACATCACAGTGGATTTAATTAACTTGACACATGAAACTAATGACAAATGATAATGGATCATTAAACTGTGAGTGGAGGCTGGTACCATCACCTTACTTATACATCCCTCATACAACCCTTTTGCTGACCTGAAGCACTCCCATTTAGACAACAGCTCATAACATTACCACTTTGGTATATCTTACAAACAAACTCAAGGACTTCACAGATGGCTGCCAAAAATTCCCAGAAGGCCTGATCGAGTAAGCAGGGATTTTGAATAATTGAGCCACAGTTAAGGCCCAAAGCAAAATGCTGGAATTGTGAAATCTCAAGCATTTTTCTCAAGAATCACCACCTATGAAGTCCCCCGGAGTTGCAAAGGAAGAAGGCTGAAACAGAATCTCACTATGAACATCTCTAGGACTTCCTCAGCCTATGTGAACCACCTCAAGTCCAGCTTACTCCTCGTATGGGAAATGGGTCCCAAAATAATTAATGCTGTAATGAAGAAAAAAAAAAGAAATGTGTCCTTTGAGCCATTGAGATTGATTGCCATACCAAAATAATATTCCAGATTTGAAAAGGAGAGTTCTGCATGTAATGCTATAATTGCTTCAACAATAGGAATGATGGCCATGTCAAGAGAACAGAGAGCACATCAAAGTCAGTCCACAAGGAATAATTGATGTGGGTATGGATGAATGTCAAAGGAAGCCTTTTGGACCACTTATCCTGTTCTTGGGGCCAAGCCCTGAAAGGATTGCTACTCTGACAAATGCACTCATAAACCAATTATCATTTGCTACAAATAAGCCCAATACATCATATATTGAGTGACAAAATATTTTAAAATGGAAGCTAAAACCAGAGCAAAGGTCTCTCCTGAGCATGGCCAAGGATAGAACCTGAAACTTAGAGTTAAAAAGGGAATATTAGCACAGATTACCTCAGGTTTGCCTGCTCATTTGAGTACCAAATTGTAAATACAAGAAGATATGATATTGTGAGAGACTCACATACATGCCCCATTAGACCACCCAGCCTCCTGGTAGAAATTAGGGAGAGCAGATTTATCCTCTACACAGAGAACCCAACCAGATTTAAATGTAACAGATTATACATCTCTTATCCCATAGTGTCTGCACGCCTTAGGGTAATCACACAGTTTAGAAATGCTATTCATGAATAAAATATTTCTAGAGGGAATCATGATACGGATGAATGCAATCTCAGTTTATCATGACAATCCTGCCAGAGAGGAGCAACGAGTAAATAATGAAAAAGTGTTTGAACAAAATATTGAATAAAAATATTGTAATACATAAATATTGTGTCAAGAATATTGGGATGTCAAAAATAAAACTGACAGGAATATAGAAGGTAAAAATGTCATTTTAAGAATTGTTTTAATTATCTTTTTTTAAATATCGATTTAGAAAATAGTGTAGGTAATAGTGTATGTAAGTGTTATTTTGTTACTAATTCATAGTAGTGTAGTTAAGCTTATGAATTTTGTTTTATTTGTGTTTTTAGTTAGACAATATATTAATTAGGAAATTGTTGAAATTTGTGTTTTAGTTGTTTTATTGTATACATATCATGGATTTCCAATTTTTTAGCAGCAGAACATTTGGATTTTAGGGGATAAGGCTAGGAAGTTGTGTAAAAAGTGAAAACTTTAATGTATGTTTAATGTTTTTTATTTTAAAGATATGGAAGTTAATAGTGTAAAATTTGTAAACATATGTTCACATAAAAAAGTGCTTAAAAACAAGAATATATAAATTATTAGTAATTGATAATTAACATATACATAAAAAATATAATGATTACATAATTAAAATGTGTATGTCAAATATATTCTATTTTAAAAATAATGATTTTATTGTAAATATTTAAATACATATTTACATGAAAAAAATATATTTATACATTTAACCAAGTCAATTAATTATTTCTTAAATAACATTTTTGCATTTTATGATTTTTGTGAAAAATTTTATAACTAAACTATGTTTTTGTCTTTTTTTATTTTATTAAACTTACTTTTGGATTATGATTTTATTTGACATTTCACAGTTTTATGTTTAGGATTGTTAGCAAATATTCAAATTAACCTATTATTTATTAAATGTATGTATGCATGCACGTCAATTTTTATTTTGGTATTCCGCCATAAAAGGCAAATAAATATCATAATAAAAAAGTAAAAATAGAAAGAATAAAGCATTGGTTGTACTACTATGTTAAACAGAATCAATCAGATCATATTAAGCGTAATAAACCAAATAATCCATATATTTGGTAGTGCTGGAGAAGTTCCTAAAAGATCAACAAAAAAAAACATATACAAAAAATACAAAAGATGCAAAGTCCCTGCAGAAATTTGATAAAGTGCAAGTTTCCACCGACAGCAGCCCAGTGTGCAAATTTGCAGCAGTAATATAAATAGATAAATGCGAACTACCTCCACCTTGTCAACCCCTTAGAAAAAATAAATATTCTGTGTCTTTGCACATAATAGGCTCTTGGTCAGGGCCAAAGTTACTCAGTCATTAACTCATCATAAACATGTTGGCTAAAATGATACATTGCCAAGGAGAGTCTAGTAGTTAATAAAATCACAATTTAAGAGGAATCAATGGACAATACTATTCTCCTTCTAATAAATCACACTGCAAAAAAAAAGTTGATACTGCCAATGCAATCGGTTGACTTCTATCAGTTTTTAAGATTATAAATGCCTCTTTGAACTAACAGGCTCCAAGATTCCTGCACATAGGAACTATCCACGTTCTTCTGGGCTCACTATCAGCATCACAAAAAAAGAAAACATGGACTTCTGATTTGCTAGGACTGCACACAAGGAGCTAACCTGGTTTATGGTGGCCTCAGGGGTAACCCATTTAGAGATAACTGCAGGGTGCCAATCCTGAACTCAACATGCAATTTCTTAGCCTAAGTGGGTTCACCATCATCCATGAAAGCTTCTAAATTGTAGGAATCCTTATTCAATACAAAACTGTCAATGATCCTTGTGAAGTGCTAGTCAGCATCAAGTTTAGCACAAACGTTGTGTACTCTTTTTTTAAGGCAGCTTTTGAAAGACGAGAACAGGCCCTATTGGGATCATCCCACAGACTGGCTTTCCCCATACTCCTCAATGTCTCTTTAACAAAGGTGAGCCATGGTTATTTACGAGCACCCTGCAAACCCAATATTTCTTCCATAGCTGGCCTTTAGGAAGATAATTCTGGAGTGGCCAACATTCTTCTCCAAGATGATATGGGCCTAAGAGAAATCTCCTCTGCATTTGGTCAAACCCGCAAATCTAACCTGAGTGGAACAGCTGGAGTGCTAACTGGAAAGTTCAACAATTGCTGCAAAAAATGGTTCTCTACTTGGCTAAGAAGTTGTTCAGGCTTATGGCCCTATAGTTCATCCCCATAGAGCACGGCCCCCAGGACTTGGGCAGCATTGATCTTAATGACAGGAGATATTGGTTTACAAAAAGTCTCCCAATGTACCATTAAGAGCCCGCCAATATTGTGTTGTAACTTTAATCTTTGCTTAGTTGCATGGGCAATCCAATCCATCAGCTCACTAAGAATATTACCTAAATAATCCATGGTATCTACCCATTCTAAAGAGGTCCCATTTATACCAGGATTTGGATGTAATGATCTGCATGGGTTAAGGACCATATATTTGTCTCACTCAAGTTAATTTCAAGTCCCAGTGACCTACAAAACTTACTAAATTGGTCTAGGGACTTCTGGAGGCCCTTAGGGTATTGAGAGAGAAGGAAAGTGTTTTCCAAAAACATTAGAGCTGGCACTTTTGTGGACAATAGCCTGGGGGCAAAGTTATCGCAAAGATTTAAAAAATCAACCAGGCCATTTATATACAATGAGAAATGAGTGAGGGCCAACACACATCCCTGCCTTACTCTCCTATTGACCAAAAAGGGATCACACACCTCCCCAAAGCTACCACAACACACTTGTGCAAAGTTGTGCTGATGATGTCTAAAAATAAATAGAGAGAAGGTATGGTGGAACCCCATGTCAGACAAAACTTGCCACAAGCTACTCCTGGGCACCAAATCAAAGGCTGCCTTTAGATCGACAGAAACATGTATAATCCACCCCCCAACACTACTGTATTCCAGTGGAGAAGCTGCAACCTGAGCACCTGGTTGACTGTTGAGATTTTATAATGAAATCTGGCTTGCAAGGGGCTTAAGACCTCGTTGTCCTTCATCCAGTCTTGTAGTCTTTCCAAAATTACTTTGGCAAATACCTTCTGTGTGCTATCCAGTGCTATCCAGTATAATGATAGGTTGATAGTTTGTGGGTAGCACGGGCAAACCTTTTTTAAAAATAGGAATTATTTCTGCCCTCGCCATTGAGTGGGGAATGGGCCTCCCTTCCCTGATTGCATTGAAAAGGAGGGTGAGAAACAGGCCCAAAATCTCTGGCTCTGACAAAAATACGTCACCGGTTATTTTATCCAGTCCAGGAGCTTTGTTGGGAACTATAGTTTTTGTTGCCTTATTCACTTCCTCCTCTGTAATGGGTAGATGCCCAGCACTACCACAAACCCCCTCCACACAAATGGTAGCATTGGCATTAAACATAGCCAATGGGGCCTGACTGCAGGGTAGTCACAATACAAGTTTTCAAAGTGCTCAGTCCAGACGTCTGCGGAAATGTTATCGCCTGGATTCCCTTTATTCCCTGAGTGTCCCAGTGAGACCATTTCCCAAAATGCAGTATGGTCTCCCCGCTTTACCCCACTAAGCAATGCTTCCCACTACTATAGTCGCTTTCTTTTGTTGCAGAATTGAGGGTCTTTTTACAGGTTAATCTTTGTAATTGGATAAGGCTTTTATCCTGGGCCTTAATTTCATTAAGTAGCAACAGTTTTGCTTGCCTACACTGGGCATTAAACCAAGAGGGGACAGGCCTCCTTACCCCAAATAGTGAGCCTCTGCATAAAATACATTCTTTAATTCTCTGCAGAGCTGCAAGTGAACATCACCTATCCTTGTTAGGATAGCTTTATTGCTTGAGAAGGGAGCTACATTGGGCACAGCATCAATGCTCTTTCCAACCTTCTGGTAAATCCACCTTAGTGAAGCTTGTGACCGTGCTACCGTACATCATTTATTTCTCTGTTTATTAGATGTCACAAGAAACCTTGCATCAGAGGGATCACGCATGGTAGAAGCACCCTGCAAGCTGGAAACAAAATATCTAAAACTTAGGCATTGTGATCTCTATTGTGTCTTGTATTAATAGCCATATCATTCACATGGGACAAGAATCTAACATCAATCAATATGTAATCAAACAAACTAGTATATCTACCCTATTAAAACTATGCATTCTGTTCCTATCAGAGATTGTTCTCCCATTACAGGCTTGCATGGATTGGTTTAATGTAAAAGCATAGATTTGCAAAGCCAGCGGTGACCATTTCTTGATGGGGGTATGGTCAGGTCCGTGATAGACCGAAGGTTGTTCTCTGTTTCTAAAATGGCATCATGGTTGATCTCAAGAGGTTGAAATTGACAGTTAAAGAACGCTGCCAATAACCTTTAGTGCTGACCCTAGGAGTAAGGCCATATGTACACCTAGGATTTCCACTACTGGAGTTTCCTGCTCACAGCCCACAGGTCTTGAATACACATTGTAAACATGACTGTTCACCAACGACGGAAATGTACGATGAATGCAGAGAATATTGTCACAAGCTATCTCGACTAATTTATTTGAACAACCAAGAGAAGCACCTACCCACATGGTCAGATACCGGATGGCCTTCCCCTCCCTTCCTGCTTGCTTTTTTGCAGTAGGATGCAAACCCCACTCGCTTCTCCTCCTTGAGTTGCCAAGTTTCCTGGAAAAGACATGGATCAAATTGGTCATTAGAGTTAATAGACCGGCTACATTCCAGGATATCAGTCTGATCATTGGACTTGCACTCTCATTATTTGCAACAGTCTTATTTCCTGCATGCTCAACCAGTTTGAAGAGATTAGGTAAAGTTTCCCCACCAGCAGTGTTCAGGGCACGTTCCCCAAGGGGTTTTAGCAGCTGCAGAATAGGTTTGAAGGGACCCTTCCCCTTGGTTCAGAAGGACATTGACAGGTTTGCTGGATTGGAATGTGAGCTGCCCCTATCCATTATGATTAGGGCCCCTCATGGGCTCATTCCATAATCATGCCCCTGGGGACCTTCTGGTTAAATAGGGGACAGAAATGTGGGAGAAAGCTCCTACTCCCCTCTGCATGAGGGCCATCACCCCTCAAGACCACCATTCTCCCGTCTGTAGCTTTAGGGGGGACCAATCAATTCATAAGTCAGTAAATATCATCAAGAATTTCAAACCTGTTAGCAATGGAGACATTATAAGACCTATTATGCTGTATGTGCCCTCACGGGACCCCGCTAGACAGGATGGATGCTGCATTGACCTCGCCTTGGATTCACTACTAGCATAAACTGAAGGTTTGGAAAAATCTCCAAGTGGAAGAAGAGTGATATTCATGGCCCTGTCCACTGTATGTGGATCTCCCACTAACAGCCTTAACACCAGTTTCGGGACTCTGAAATTTATGATGACACAAAGTTCAGGGCGATCAATCCAACCATTCCCAATTCACCTTACAACAGTATATTAGACACCAGTGAATTCAGGAAATTCTTGTTCTTCACTAACCAATACATACATTTGTTAGCCAACTCCTCTTAGGACTCTTCTTGGCCTGCCTTTAGTGGCCGCATTCCCGAAATAATTGCTACAAATGGGCAAGATGCAACACAAGAAAGCAGGACTACAGGTGGAACTGTCAGTGCACCTTGTTGCACATCCCCCTTGTGAACCTCCAGCAACTCGGATTACAACTAAATCATGGGAGAGAGGAGGAGATAGGGACAGCCTTCTCTCGATCAGTACAGTTTCTTTTGTCAGAATATCCACAGCTCTTTGTAAGAAGCCATCTAGCATGGATTTGGTGGGGGGAGTGGCCAATGATGTCTTAGGTTTGCCCACAGTTAGGGTTCTATAGGAAAACTGGCACCAATCAGAATAACCAGTCCCCCTAATCAGAACCACCCAAAATTGGAGATGCAGCGGGGTACAAAAAACAGCTCAAGACTCAAAGCACCCGAACAAATAAATCACAGTAACTTAGCAAGTGCTACTGTTTTGTCTGCTGGGCCTTCACAAATTAAAGTTGACAGGCCAAGCGAGAGGGCCAGGCCCTGCCTCGACTGGCCACAGACGGGTGCAGACAGGCTCAGCCTTTGCCTAGGCATATGCCCTAATGCATGCCACACTCATTGTGCACATCGGGATCAGTGGTGGATTTAATTAGGCACCTCCGGGAGTGAGCAACACAGTGGGCAGACCGCAAGGCCCCTCTGGAACCGATAATCTTCCTCCCACTGCCTCACCACACTCTTCTCCACAAACTCAGCAGGAGTAGTGCTGGATTTAAATAAGCACCTCTGGGTGCAAGCGATGCTGTGGGCAGGCCCCAATGCTCCTCTGGGGCTGGTAGTCATCCTTCCTCTGTCCACCACACTCGTCTCCATTATTAATAGTGATAAAAATACTATTTTACATGTTAATTTTCAAATATAAATATATAGGCCCTCATTACAACCCTGGCAGTCGGTGTTAAAGCAGCAGTAATACTGCCAACAGGCCGGCAGTAACAAAAATGGAATCATGGCCATGGCGGGAAACCACCAACACAAGCAGCCACTTTAACACTCTGACCGCCACTGCAGTAGCAACAAACACCGCAGCGGTAACCGCCAACAGCCAGGCGGAAGACAATGTACCGCCCACTCCATTACAACCCGCCCATCCGCCAGCTTTTCCGGGATGATACCAATGCCATCAAAAGCACGGTGGAAACAGTACTTTGAAGGGAAACCACTCACCTCTTGACACTCAAGGAAGAACCAGGACGCCATGGAGCCCGAGCTGCAGGTCTTCCCCATGCTGGTGTATCTGCTCATGTACCAGGAGCACCAACGTCGGCGACGACGACCACAGTGAGTACTGCACCTAGCACACAAGGGAGGGGGGAGGAAAAAGAGAGTGTACACACACGCAACACCCCCTCCCCCACCCACACCCCCAACACCATACACACAAACACATGCAACAACATTACATATACACCCCGTAACCCTCAGGAATAACGCAAGGACAAAAGGAATTGAGTCAAATGAGTGTAATATTAGAAATACTTAGAAATACGTTCATAAATAAATAAACAGTATGTACAATATATACAATATATACAAAATGAGGGACAATGTCCACACAAAAATAGTCCGTGGCCCACTGGGCCGTAACACATAGGCCAAGCTAACACTTGACTCCTGCCTCAAAATGGAGAGAACACTGCAGGGGGCATCTGGTCGAAAACACACAGGCACCTCAGGGGGACGCGGAAGGGGGGGGCACCTCAGCAGGAAGATGGTAGTACGCCACTGCTCCTGGAGGGGGTTCCATGCCCACTGCTTTGTCCTAAGAAGTGCAAAGCCACAGTCTCTCTAGTGGGTGGTTTGCCCACTGCTTGGTCCTGGGGAGTACAAAGCCACTGTCTCTCAAGTGGGTGATTTGCCCACTGCTTGGTCCTGGGGAGTGCAAGGACACAGTCTCTCAAGTGAGTGGCTTCTCCACTGGTTCTGGAGGGGGCATTGTGCCCAGTGTGCTCATCCTACCAAGGATAGGGTGAGTGGAAGCCTTCTTCCACTGGTTCTGGAGGGGGCTATGTGCCCAGTGATGCAGCACTTTGGGTTGCCAGGTCACAGTCCCTCACCTGGGTGTAAGAGCCATGAGATTTGAAGTGGGCAGGATGCATGATAATCCATGGAGGCAGGACTACCATCCATCCACCGGCGGCTACAGCTGCACAGTGGTAGTAGTGTCGGTGCTGGTGGGAGTGCTGGCAGTGGTAGGGGAGGTTCCAGCCCTTCCCCTGCAGCCTCAGACGGCTGCCCACTGGGGCTGCTGCTGCTGGCAGTGGTGCTACTTTCAGCTGTGCAGGTGGTGGTGCTTGCGGCGGTACTTGCTGAAGTGCAGGTGGTAGGAGGCTGGTCTGGCTTATAATGGGTACCTGATGGTACTTACACCTTGTGCCAGGTCCAGTTAACCCTTATTAGTAGATTAGTAGTGTTCTATCAGCTTAGGCTGATAGAGGTAGCTATAGCAGAGCAGCTTAGGATGAACTAGGAGACATGCAAAGCTCCTACTATACCACTTATATCATATAGCACTAGATCATAAGAAACACAATACTCAGAGTTGCTAAAAATAAAAGGTACTTTATTTTAGTGACAATGTGCCAAAAATATCTCAGAGGATATATTCCCTTAGGAGGTAAGTAAAATACACAATATATACACACAAACCAAAATCAAGTAAGTAAACAGTTAGAAAAGTAGTGCAAACACTGTAGACTACAATAGGATGCAATAGGCCTAGGGGCAACAGAAATCATATACTCCAAAAGTGGAATGCGAACCACAAATGGACTCCAGGCCTAGTGTAGTGTGTAGAGGGTCCCTGGGAGTGTAAGAAAACACTAAGGGGGGCCAAGATACTCCACCCCAAGACCCAGAAAAGTAGGAGTAAAGTGACCCTACTTCCCCAGAAACACACTAAAATCGTGATAGGAGATTCTGTAAAGGCAACAACTGACTGCAAAGCACTGAAGGCAGATTCCTGGGCCTGAGGACCTGTAAAGGAAGGGGACCAAGTCCAAGAGTCACGCAAGTGTCAGGGGGGCAGGAGCCCACTAAACCCCAGATGAAGGTGCAAGAGGGCTGCCTCTGGGTGAAAGAAGCTGAAGATTCTGCAACAACAGAATATGCCAGGAACTTCTCCTTTACACAAAAGATGTCCCACAGTGTGATGGAGGAAGCAAAGTTGTTTCCATGCAGAAAGACCGCAAACAAGCCTTGCTAGCTGCAAGAGTTGTGGTTGAAGAAAATGGGTGCTGCTTGGGCCCAGGATTGACCAGGAGGTTGCCCCTTGGAGGAGGAGACATAGAGGGCACAGAGAGCCCACGCAGAAGCAGGCAGCACCTGCAGAAGCACTTGAACATGCGTTCAAGAAATCTGAGCCCAGCAATCATCTCAACACTACAAAAGGGGGGTCCCACAAAGTCAGTGGTCAACTCAGCGAGTTGAGCAATGCAGGACGGAGTGCTGGGGACCTAGGCTATGCTGTGTATGAAGGATTCCTTGCAAATGTGCACAGAAGCCCTAGCAGCTGCAGTTCACACAGTACACAGTATTACTGTCTGGCGTGGGGAGGCAAGGACTTACCTCCACCATATTTGGATAGAAGGACCAGTGGATTGTCGGGTCACTTGGATCCAGCTCCTGTGTTCCAGGGACCACGCTCGTCGAGATGAGAGGGGACCCAGAGGACTGGTGAAACAGAAGTTTGGTGCCTGCATTAGCAGGGGGAAGATTCCGTCGACCCACGGGAGATTTCTTCTTGGCTTCCAGTGAAGGCAGACAGCCCTCAGAGCATGCACCACAAGGAAACAGTCAAGAAAGCCAGCAGGATTAGGTGGTACAATGTTGCTGGTAGTCTTCTTGCTACTTTGTTGTGGTTTTGCAGGCATCCTGGAGCAGTCAGCGGTCGATCCTTGGCAGAAATCCAAGACAGAGATGCAGAGGAACTCTGGTGAGCTCTTGCATTCATCATCTGAAGAGAAACCCACAGGAGAGACCCTAAATAGCCCTCAGAGGAGGATTGGCCACCTAAGCAGGTAAGCACCTATTAGGAGGGGTCTCTGACGTCACCTGCTGGTACTGGCCACTCAGTGGCCTCCATTGTGCCCTCACACCTCTGCATTCAAGATGGCAGAGGTCTGGGACACACTGGAGGAGCTCTGGGCACCACCCCTGGGGTGGTGGTGGACAGGGGAGTGGTCACATCCCTTTCCTTTGTCTAGTTTCACACAAGAGCAGGGGCTGGGGGATCCCTCAACCAGTGTAGACTGGCTTATGCAAGGGGGGCACCATCTGTGCCCTTCAAAACATTTCGAGAGGCTGGGGGAGGCTGCTTCTCCCCAGCCCTTAACACTTATTTCCAAAGGGAGAGGGTGTAACACCCTCTCTCAGAGGAAATCCTTTGTTCTGCCTTCCTGGGACTGGGCTGCCCAGACCCCAGGAGGGCAGAAGCCTGTCTGTGTGTTGGCAGCAGCGGTAGCTGCAGTGAAAACCACTGAGAGCTAGTTTGGCAGTACCCGGGGTCCATGTGGAGCCCTGGGGATGCATGGGATTGTCACAGCAATACCAGATTTGGCATGGGGGGACAATTCCATAATCTTAGACATGTTACATGGCCATATTCAGAGTTACCATTGTGAAGCTACATGCAGGTATTGACCTATATGTAGTGCACTCGTGTAATGGTGTCCCCGCACTCACAAAGTCCAGGGAAATGGCCCTGAACAATGTGGGGGTACCTTGGCTAGTGCCAGGGTGCCCTCACACTTAGTAACTTTGCACCTAACCTTCACTGAGTGAGGGTTAGACATATAGGTGACTTATAAGTTACTTAAGTGCAGTGTAAAATGGCTGTAAAATAACGTGGACGTTATTTCACCCAGGCTACAGTGGCAGTCCTATGTAAAAATTGGCTGAGCTACCTAAGCGTGGCAAAATAAATGCTGCAGCCCATAGGGATCTCCTGGAACCCCAATACCCTTGGTACATAGGTAGCCATATACTAGGGAATAATAAGGGTGTTCCAGTGTGCCAATCAGAATTGGTGAAAATGGTCACTAGCCTGCAGTGACAATTTTAAAAGCAGAGAGAGCATAAGCACTGAGGTTCTGGTTAACAGAGCCTCAGTGATACAGTTAGGCACCACACAGGGAACACATTTAGGCCACAAACTATGAGCACGGGGGCCCTGGCTAGCAGGATCCCAGTGAGACATATAAAACACACTGATAAATAGGGTTTCCACTATAAGCACCTGGATCCTGGCTAGCAGGATCCCAGTGAGCCAGTAAAAACACCCTGACATATACTCAAAAACAGGCCAAACGTGGGGGTACCAAGGCTAGAAAGAGGCTACCTTCCTACACAGGTGGTGGTGCTGGCTGTGGTGCAGGTGCAGGTGCTGGTGCTGCCAGTGGTGGGGAGAGGCTCCCCACCACTGCCCCTGCAGCCTTGGATGGCTGCCTACTGGGGCTGCTGCTGCTGCCAGTAGTGGTGCTTGTGGTAGTGCAGGTGGCGGTACTGGCTGCGGTGCAGGTGGCGGTGCTGGCGGTTGTGCTGGTAGCCACCAGGCCTTCACCTGCAGGCTCGGAGGGCTGAAGTGCCTTGGCTGGTGTTCTGTGCCCCTTCCTGCCCTTGGCAGATGGTGGTGCCTTCTTGGGTCTGCCTTGCTGGGTGGTTTTGGCTCCTTCTCCTTGCTGGATGCTGTCCCCTTCTTGACCTTGCCAGGTGGTGGAATCTTCTAGGCCTTGGCAGGGGTTGGTGGCACACTGGCTGGGCTGACGGGTGCCCCCTTAGAGCCTTTGACACCTGCAGAAACCACAGCTGACGTGGACTTGGTCGCTGGGGGTGCCGGGCTGGGTTCTGGCCACCCTGGCCCGAGGTGAAGGACGGGGGGGGGAGGGGTAGGGAAGAGGTCAATTTTGGCTAGGAAAAGCTTCTTAGGAACATTGGGGTGGGAAGAGGGTGAAGGTTTGGGAGTTTAGGTAGAGGGAGTGGTTGTAGGAGGTGTCAGTCTGCTGTGTTTGGGTACAGGTGCATGTGCTGGATGGCTGTTGGGTGGATGTGTGCTTGCATTTGTATACTTTGGGAGGAGGGGTCACAGACACAGTGGGAGAGGATACAGGGGACGTGTGCATGGATGTGGGGGTGGTGACTGCCAGTGAGGGGTGTGTGGTAATAGGCGTGCTGGTGATGGAGGTGGTGGATGAGGATGTAGTGCATGCAGGTGTGAGTGGAGACACTACTGGGAGGGGGTGGACGAGGAGAAGGAGGGAGACACAGTGGAGGCAGTGGATGTTGGTGTGTCTGAAAGGGGATGGTGCTTGTATGAGTGCCTGTGAGATGGAGTGTGGTGCTTGTGTTTGCCTGAGACACTTGTGTTGATTTGGGTGAATGCTGGTCTGAAGGTGTGCTTGGGATAGGCTGGGGTTGAAAGTATTGGGACTGGGTAGAGGAAGTTGGAGGGGGGAGGCTGGAGACAGGGACAATGGCTGTCATCAGAACGGAGGCCAGAGCCTGAAATGCTCTCTGTTGGCCACCACACCAGAGTGAATGCCCTCCAGAAATGCATTTGACAAAACAAGAAGGGGAGGGAGAGACAGACGATACACTTGGTCAATAGCCCAGTAGTAGATGGCCACTAACACTATTGGGGTATAGTTCTTCAGAGCCTGCCCAACAAAGGACCTACCCTGCCATGTTCACCCAGGCCTAGGGGCACCCACAGCCCACATCCCCCACCCAGGTAAAACCTTAACGCGTGCAAAGTCATGATTCTGAATCTGTACTCACCCCCTTGTGGCTGCTGTGATGCCTTCAAGCGCCCATCCAACTCCGGATAGACCACCGCCAGGATGAGGAACATCAGGGGGGTCAGGGTCCAAGGGGCACCACTTCCTCGTTGGGAGGCCAGCCCCAGCTGGGCCTCTGCCGTCTTCATTGCCCAGCGGCGCAGGTCCTCCCACCGTTTGCGGCAGTGGGTGCTTCGCCTGTCAAAGACCCCCAGGGTCTGCACTTCCTTGGTGATGGCACACCAAATACCCTTTTTCTGATGGGTGCTGACCTGCAGGAAAAAGACAGCAGAAAAGGGATTAGTCATACCATCCGGACTGTCGTACTCATAGCCCAACATATCCCTCCAATCTCCTCACGCACACACATTGACCACCATACATGCAGCACTCTGCCCAGGACCCCTCAGCCCCCCCTACATGAGGCTTACACACAGCACTCCATACATTCATGGCCCACGCATCATGCTCACAATGTACTCACCTGCTTGTCTGGAGGACCATAGAGTAAAGTGTACTGGGGTAGGACCCCATCCACCAGTCTCTCCAACTCCTCCGAAGTGAAGGCAGGGGCCCTTTCCCCAGACACTTGAGCCATGGTCGCTTCCAGACACAGGTCACAGCAGCACTTGTAATGTAGGTCCTCTCCTGTTGAAGGTCAGGTAGCAAGTGAGTGAACAGATAGAAAATGGCAGTCACGTCCACGGCGGTGCGTACCGTCACCGCTGGCGTATATTGCCATTTGCTCCTGAAACACATAGGGCCTAATGTTAACCAATGCGAAGTTGCGTGGCAATCATCGACCGCCGACCTCTATGACGCACAAAGCCAGTGGAATTACCTCATTTCCACTTGTCTCTCCTCAGAGGTCAAGCAGTCGCCATTTCAGGGGGGCACAGGTCATGGCACCTTACGGCATCACAGCAGACATTGGCACATCAACTGACTCTCAAATTCACGTACTGTTCTGTAAAGGAAAAAATGCCTCATTATTTCAACAAATGTGTGAATATGACCCTCTGCTCACCGTTATTTTCTCTAGAATTCAACCGCTGAGAATGAATATGAGATGGAGACATCCTCCCGTGTATAGACCCCTGGTGGACCTGGCGACAATGGAGGACAGACACATTATCCTAACCTACAGACTTGATAGGGCCACAATCCAAGAACTGTGTTCCCAATTGGAGCCAGACCTGATTTCAGCTAGCCGCCAGCCCACAGGTACCCCGCCTCTTGTGCAGGTCCTGTCAGTGCTCCATTTCCTGGCAAGTGGTTCATTCCAAGCGACAGTGGCCATGGCATCAGGCATGTCACAGCCTATGTTCTCAAACGTGTTGACCAGAGTGTTGTCTGCCCTGCTGCAACACATGCGCAGGGACATCGTATTCTCCCAGGTGGAGGATTTGGCCACAGTGAAAGCTAACTTCCATGCCCTCGGACATATCCCCAACAACATTGATGCCATTGATGGTACACATGTAGCATTTGTCCCCCAGGAGGAATGAACAAGTGTTCAGGAATAGAAAAAGCTATCACTCTCTGAATGTGCAGATGGTGTGTTTGGTGGACCAGTACATCTCTCATGTGAATGCCAAGTATCCTGGCTCTGAACATAATGCCTTCATCTTGGGGAATAGCAGCATTCCATATGTGATGTCTCAACTCCAGAGGCACCAGGTGTGGCTAATAGGTGAGCCTATGGTCCCCATCCAGTTGATGTGGGTATATGGTTGTGGGTTTATCCCTAAGGGTGAGTGTCTGTCTAACAGGTATCCCTTGAATATTTGCAGGTGACCCTGGTTACCCCAACCTCTCATGGCTACTGACCGCAGTGAGGAATGCCAGGACAAGGACAGAGGAACGTTACAATGAGGCACATGGGCGAACAAGGAGGATAATTGAAAGAACCTTTGCCTCCTCAAGGCCATGTTCTGGTGCATACATCTGACAAGTGGATCCCTGTGCTACTCACCCAAGAAGGTGTGCCAGAACATCGTTGCATGTTACATGTTGCACAACCTGGCCTTGAGATGCCAGGTGCCTTTCTGCAGGAAGATGAAGGTGGGGGAGGTCCTGTGGCAGCGGTGGAGCCTGTGGACAGTGAGGAAGAGGAGGCAGAGGAAGAAGATGTGGAAAACAGAAGTTCACTCATTCAACAGTACGTCCAGTGGCACACAGGTAAGACACTGTAACTTCACTTTCCATTGCAGTTTTGTGTTGGACATTGTACATGGAAGCCTGATTTTCCATTTTATATGGCCACTTGCTGTACCCTTTGGCATCTCTATTTTCAGATCTCTGTGCCCCACTCTGGCTCCTGGTGTGTTCACTGCTGCCCACTACAGGTCATACCTATGTATACATGACTGTACAGTTGAATTGCAATGTTTACAGCTTGTTAAAAGAATACATATTTGAATCAATTGACAGGCTCCATACTTGTATTAGTTCCAAGGGTGTTTATTTATGTGCTAATAAGTGGAGGGGATATTGCAATGGGCTGGATTGATGATGGAGGAAACTCCAGGGTATAGTCCAGTCTATTGGTATCACAGGTGCATTGTCTAATGGGCCATAGGAAGGGGAGCAATAGCAGTTCAAGGTGGACAGGGTAATAGAGAGGGACAGAAGGGTGACAATCAGAAGAGTCTTATTTCCTGGCAGGGGACTTGACAATGTTCTCTGGCTTCTGCCTGGATCGCAGGGACCTTTTGCATGGTGGTTCTGCTTCTGCAGGGGGTGGGGTGATGGTGGCCTGTTGGTCCTGTGGCGTGGCCTCCTGTCCACTAGCACTGGGAGAGGTGGAGGGCTGTTCTTCGATTTGGCTAGTGTCAGGGGCTTGTTGGTGTGCCATAGCCCCCCTGATGGTGTTTGCCATGTCTGCCAGCACCCTTGCAATGGTGACCAGGGTGGTGTGGATGTGTTTGAGGTCCTTCCTGATCCCAGGTACTGTCCCTCCTGCAGCCGCTGGGTCTCCTGCAACTTGCACATTATCTGGCACATGGTCTCCTGGGAATGGTTGTATACTCCCAGGATCCCTGCTTGTGCCTCGTGGAGAGTGGGTTCCCTGGGCCTGTCCTCCCCCTTTCGTACAGCAGTCCTCCCAGTTTCCCTGTTGTCCTGTGCCTCTGTCCTCTGAACCGTGTGCCCACTGCCACTGACTCTAGGTCTCTGATTGTCTTGGGTTTGTGGGGCTGCCTGGGGTGCCTGTAGTGGTGGACACATTGCTGACTGACGTGTCCTGGGGACAGAGGTATGGGCCCGCTGGGAGGGTGCTGTTATGGTGTTTCCTGAGGGGGAAGGCTCTGAGGAGGGTTGCAACTGTGTTAGGGTAACCAACTGTCCAGAGGTTCCTGGTGGGCCAGGTTGGTCATCGTGATCGAGGCGTGCAAAGCTGTTGTCATCACTGTGGGTCTCTTCTGGGGGGGGGACTAGATGTTGGTGGAACCTCCTCTCCGGTAAAGTTGAGTGGGGGTCCTGTGGGGATGTGAATGCAGTGTTATTGTTACTGTGTGTGCCATCTTGTGCATGGGTATATTTCCATCTATGGTTGTTATTGGCAAAGCAGCATTGGCTTGTGTGAGTTGTGATTTGGTTGGCTAAGTGATTGTCACTAGTGTGCATGTTGTGGTGATGGGTGTCCATGCAGGTCTGTGATGCGTGTCCATGCATTGTTGTTGCATGAAGGGCTTGGTATTGGGAGGGGTGGGTTGTGCTGATGGGGTATATGTGAGGTGGTGCAGTGATGGGGGGGAGGGTAGGGGTGGGAGTTTGTGATGGCATGCAGGTAGGGTGGGGGTGAATAAAGTAGTAAAAATTTGAGTTACCAGAGTCCAGTCCTCCTGCTATTCCTGCGAGGCCCTCAGGATGCATGATCGCCAAGACTTGCTCCTCCCATGTTGTTAGTTGTGGGGGGGGGGTCCACTGCCAGTCCTCTGTACAGCTACCTGGTGTCTTGAAACCACGGAACGCACTTTACCCCGTAGGTCGTTCCACCTCTTCCTGATGTCATCCCTTGTTCTGGGGTTCTGTCCCACGGCGTTGACCCTGTCCATGACTCTCCGCCATAGCTCCATCTTCCTTGCAATGGACGTCTGCTGCACCTGTGATCCGAATAGCTGTGGCTCTACCCGGATGATTTCCTCCACGATGACCCTTAGCTCCTCCTCTGAAAACTTGGGGTGTTTTTGTGGTGCCATGGGTGAAGTGTGAGTGGTATGTGTGAGGGTGTGTGTGGTGACGTGTTGGGGTGTGTGGTGTGAGGTGCATAGATGGTGTGTGGGTGATGGTGTTATGTGGCTCAGATTGAGTGGGTGCTCCTGGCTTGTCCCTCTGTCAGTTGACAATAGTTTTTTTTTTTCGTTGTCAGGGATTGTGGGTAGTGTGGGTGTGTGTTTTATATTGGATTGGGTGTGTGGGTGTGGTGTATGTGTGTCAGGTGTGTGTAGTTTGAATTGTCCAATGTGGTGTAGTTTTATTAGTGTGTGTGTATTTTGAGAGTAGGGGTGTGTACCGCCAATGGTTTACCGCGGTTATAAGACCGCTGCGGTGATTCGTGCGTCCTGATGCTGTGGGTGTATTTCTGTTGGCGTAACTGTGTGGGTTTTGGTACCACCAGTTTATCACTCACCTTTGGGCTGGTGGACTTGTGTGGGTATTCGTATAGTGGTAGATTTCTCTGTGTAGGTCATAGTACCTGTAACAGGTATACCGCCACGGTCACGGTATCTTGGTGCCGTCAGCAAACCAGATGGCAGCATTTGCCACCAGGGTTGTAATGGGGACCATAGGTTTGTAGTTTTGGTTGGTGTATTTTTAAGTAAATTTTATTTTATTTTATACATGAACAAATATTGTGTGAGTATGGGGCAACAATTGTGTATTTAAAATCAGTTTGCATACAGTGTTTTGGATTATAATGGAAATAATGATTTTCATCCCTGTAAGCCCCAACACTTCCCCAAATTGGCTTATATTGGAGTGAGAATCGTAAATGTCACCCATTTACTGCCCATCACTTTCTCAAAGTTGCTTTAGATTGGGTTAGGAATCATAAACGTCACACCTGTAATGTCCAACAACTTCCCCAACTTGGTAAGACTGGAGTGGAAATAGCAAATGTAACCCCTTGAGTATGAAGCACCTTTTCCAAGTTGGCATAGACTGAAGTGGGAATAGTAACTTTCACCCTTTCAGTTACCAACACCTTCCCCAACTAGGTATAGATTTGGAGTGGAAATAGTAAATGTCACCCCTTTAGTGCCCAACACCTTCCCCACATTGGTATATACATTGGAGGGGAATAGTAAATGTCATCCCTTTAGTGTCCAACATTTTCTAAAAAATGGTTTATGTTGGGGTGTGAATATTTACTTTTATAATTTAATTGTAAAATCCTTTGCTTAAATTGTATTTGTGTGTAGGAGAAGAAGTTTGTGTTATTTAATGAGTTGTAGGTGTTTAGAAATGTAATAAAAATAGGTTTATGTTTGTAATAATTAATATTATTAATTAGATATTTTTATTGGAGAAAAACATGTATCATGTTTCTATTTTCAAAGTTTATTTAATGTGTATTTACTTTATTAAACATATATATTTGAAAAATAAACATTTATACACAGATAAATGAACAGAACATAATCAATACAATTTACTACATTTTTATTACATACACATGTAACTCATATTTAAATAGAAATGCATGTTTTACATTTTCAATTTTTTTCCCATTGTTTTGCATTTTTTTACATTTATTGAATTATTTTATTTGCATGTTTTTAACATTATTTTAGCTAACAAAATTTTCAGTATATAACAAATGACTGAGGGGGTCATTCCGACCCCGGGGTTGGATGATGCACCGCCAACAGGCTGGCGGTGCATCAAGGGCAATTCTGACCGCGGCGGTAAAGCCGTGGTCAGAAAAGGGAAACCGGCGGTTTCCCGCCGGTTTTCCCCTGCGAATCCTCCATGGCGGCGCTGCAAGCAGCGCCGCCATGGGGATTCCGACCCCCTTCCCGCCAGCCTGGTTCTGGCGGTTTTAACCGCCAGAACCAGGCTGGCGGGAACGGGTGTCGTGGGGCCCCTGGGGGCCCCTGCAGTGCCCATGCTAATGGCATGGGCACTGCAGTGGCCCCCTAACAGGGCCCCACATTGATTTTCAGTGTCTGCCTAGCAGACACTGAAAATCGCGACGGGTGCAACTGCACCCGTCGCACACCAGCAAATCCGCCGGCTCCATTAGGAGCCGGCTTCCTCGTTGCTGGTGCTTTCCCGCTGGGCGGGCGGGCGGCCTTTTGGCGGTCGCCCGCCAGCCCAGCGGGAAAGTCAGAATGACCGCCGCGGTCTTTTGACCGCGGTACGGTCTTCTGGCGGTTCCCGCCAGGCGGGCGGCTTCCGCCGCCGGCGGGGGTCAGAATGACCCCCTGAATGTTTTTCTAATGCTTTTTTAATTTATGTTTTACAATTTTATATCATTCTCTAACATTTTTGAAATTTTTTACATGTTTAGTATTTGTTAACATTTGTAACACATTTATTCACCATTTTTAACTTTTTCCACTTCATTTCTATAGGGAGATAGTCTATTTTTAGTTTCATTCAGTGACCAGTATTTTTTACAGTGCCTTTTATTTTGTAGTCTGTTTGTGTCATTTTGGATCTATTTTCTGGGATCCAGGTCATGGTAAGGTGCTGCTGTTCGTCGGAACAGGTAAGTCCTTTTTTTAAGGTTTTTGTAAGGCTCTTGTAGCTAAGAGGATTGTCTGAGGGGTCTATAGGCTAGTCCTAGTGTTTGTGGTATTTTTTTAACATTTAGGGACTCATTATGAGTTTGGTGGCTGGCGAGCTGACCGCCAAACTCATGGGCATTTGGCGGCCTTCATCATAGTTGGCTACCACCGATGGTCCCACCAGGCTGATCCATGGGAACATCGTATAACAACATTCCCGCTGGTCAGCCCAGTGGGAACAGTGCTACGGTATTGGTTGTCGTTCTCTTAAGGGAGCAGAGGCCAATACCGTAGCACACCAGCACCTTTGTAATACGCACTGCTTGCAAAGCAGACAGTGCACATTCTGAGGGTGCTGGGCAGCGGGGCCCTCGCCCTGCACATGCCATGGGCAGGGGCCCCCCTCTGGTCTCCTGCACAGCCTTCTCACCAGCCTTTCATTGGTGGTTGAGTGGTGCTGAACTCAGCACCACTGTGGCTGAGCACGAGTCAGTCTGCCATCAGCCTCTTGGGAACCATGTCCTGGTGGGGCCGGCGGTCAGACTGTCAGGGTAGTAATGTGATGGTCAGACCATCTGGAGTGTGGTGATCTGACCGGCACTGCGATTCCAGGGACCTTGGACCACCAGACTTGTAAGGAGGCCCTTCGTTTTATTATTAGTAGTGTGTAGTTTGGGATTTTTGTACACTTTTTCAGTAGTGTATCATTGTGTTATGTTACATTGTGCTATGATACTTATTTTATGATGATTAGGCCCTGATTTTGGTGTTGGCGGTAACGGTGCCCCCTTTGACTTTTTGAGTGAAAACCCATCCAGCGCTGTAGCGATCCACCCACCGTATTTAGATGTTGGTGGTGCCATAGCCAAAAGCCCGCATTCAAACCACCGCCTTTGCCAAGCTATACCACCTCCGTCAGGGGTAGCAGAGGGAAAAGTGGATGCCGGTGGGAGCTCAGCCACCCTTCCTGCCATGCAGATTTGGATGTGCCTTACCACGAAGCAAAATGGGTGGTCCAACCTTCACCTCTGAATTGCCAGATTGGGGTGGAAAGGGTGGAAAATCCACTTTTTTTCCGCATTCCACCTCAGTCTATGACTGGACATTACCTACTGTCACTGCTTCCAAAGTCCCACAGAGAAAACCCGCCCGCCATTGCTGGTCTCGCAGTTAGGAGCGCTGCATTGTCATGGTACATTGGGGAGGACCTGCACGGAAGGCCGGACCACTGCAGGCACATACGTGTCACAGTAATTTTTTTAAAAGACTGTGACGTGCATATGTTGGGACTACCATTGTGTCATACATGGCATGAACACACTGACACAACATGCATATCACACACATACACAACTATCATTGTGGTGTCCTCATTCATTGCAAATGAATGCTGGCACCACAATGACAGTACATGCATACTTGACAATGGTTTCCATGTGTGCACATTGCAAGGGGACCTGAACTGGTTTGGTTGGTGCTATCTGTTGTGAATGTGAGTCAGTACATGTAAGTGTGTGTGGGTGTGGATTGACTGGTTGATTTGGAGGGAGCTGGTTGGGTCTGTATGTGTGTTACGTGCATCTGATACCAATGTTAGTGTGTATGGTGTGTTGATGTGTGACACATAAGGGTGAGTGTTGTTGTGTGTCAGACCTTCTTGTGATGTATGTAGTTGTGCTTGTGTGTGAGTGTATTTGTGTAGCTGAGAGTGTAGTTGTGTTGGTTTATGCAGTCGTGTCATGTGTGGGTGGGCACAGTGTCAATGGTGTATGTGTTGTGGCCTGGATGTATGTCATTGCATGTTTTCAGCATGTACATGTTGTGTTGTGTTGGAATTGTAATGAATGACGGCATGTATGTAGTGTTTTGTATAGTTAGTAGTGCAGGGGGACACATATCGCTAAGGTAATGTGTGTGTGTCACTTACCTCTAAAATATAGCCCCTTCGATTGTACGACGGCCTTTGGGTCCCTCTGCCATCTCCCTCCATCAGCAATCCATGACAGTCCTTAGCTTGAAGAGCTGTATCTTCTCAGTACAGTGAGTGGACAGTCTTCTCAGGTCCACCGCAAACGCAGTTGATGGTAACACTGTCAAGATCTAAATCAGGTCCTAAGACTAATGTAAATGTGTTTTAGAGGTTATAATGTGTTTTCAGGTGGGTTAACTTTCACACTTTACAGGTTTTTGTCAATGAACGTGGATTGCTTTGAGAGATGTTGATTGGACTAATTTTATTGTAAAGATACTATTCATACATCCCTTTGTAAATAGCAAACAATCATAGGCTGACACAGAAGTGTAAGTTTACCTTTGTGATCAGGCCCCATGTGAAGCAACACGTTGAAGAGCGTGGTCAGACTGAGGTAGGATCACAGAGCCAATAAGAGGGAATGCAAATAGCTCTCAGAGTAGTCTAGACAGTTGCCCTTTGCATATTCATAATTTGAGGGTCAGGGCCAAAAGTGATTAGCCTGACTCATAAACCTCTGGTCTGGTACCTGAGCTGGGACTAGAACACCAGTCCCCTGGTGCTAAGGTGGAGCAGTCTATTGATGCACTCAACCTAATGTTGAGAACAACAAAGGTTCTAGTGGCACAAACATTCTCCAGAACACCTCTATGTTGAGTTCAGCTCTGGACCTAACAGATGTAAGAGTCAGGAATGTCAAGAATCTTGAATCCCCATTTCCTTTTACTCCAAATTAATAAAAACGGACTGAATTATATATAGGAGTGTTTGCAGCAGCCTAATTTCAAGGGTTTCTGTCTTCAAAATCATTCACAAAATTACTGTGTGTAATGTGGGTTTGTAACGTGGGACAAATTTGCATGCATAGCAGAGGCGATCAAACATATCGTCTGATCAAGCATGGCACCTTACCGATGCAGGTTTAATGGCGCAGACTTTCTGTTAAATTAAATAATAGCACAATGTACTGTGATAATAATAATAATAATAATTATTATTATAACAAGGATAGGGAATAATATATTACTTTTTCAGGGAGGAATCTAAATGCATCCTCGTTCGCCTTTACCCAGTACGAATACAGAAACTAAGGCACAACAGAGAGGAAAATTAATCATTAAAATTAAATTATTTCCCCCAGGATATGTTTGAAGGCTCCTTATGTTGTGCAGCAGAGTAAATTCATGATGACATCAGTTCTCCAGCAGACCTTTCACATTAGAGTTCCAGAAATATTATGAGAGGACAAGTGCAGCAGTTCAAATGCCATGTTATTTTTACTACCATTTTCGAATATAATATTGAAACGGAGAGTTTTCCTGGCAGTGTCTATAACATATCATTGGAATCACTGCACAAGCATTTTAAAAAAGCATTAGTTATTTATTTATTTTTAAAGCAGAACTAATTTGCATTTTAATAAGACTTAGAAATTCATGAACTGCACCTGTGTATGCAGTACAAATGGCATTTAGCATTATTTAACAGCATACAAAATAATGACAATAATTTCACAAAATCTGCAGACTGAGTAAATTTGCGATTCAAATGTCACAAATTATGCCATGTGTTATTCATATGGGTAATTTTGGTAAATTGATTTGCACACTATTTATGGACTAGTTGTTGCTTAATTGTTTGCAAAAATAACTTGACCTAACTCCATTGTAATCATTTAGGTTCCCATTTGTGTGATAATTTCCATCTACAAAATGAGATACTGAAATAACTGGTTTTCAATTCGCGGTCAAAACAGCAAATTGAGCTTCTTGGCAAAAACATTGAAAACGTAAGGTACTGATTGCAAGTTGTTTCATCCTATTCAATACATTTTATTCATTAAACTTTCAAGAAACTTACAAACAGGAAATATCAAGTTCTGCTACAGGGATCCTGCTTATAATGCAGACACCCATGGTGCAAGTGTACCCACTATTGGTGCTGGGCAGCCAAACCAGTGCCAGTGTAGTGGGAAAGGACAGGAATGCGCCATATTGCAAGGATGCAGCACATTCCTGCCCTTTTCCTTTGACGCAGGTCAGCGCACAAGGTGACTTGCTGTACCGCCCTGCACCAAAAAGTCGTAAATGTGCCCCTACGGGCCATAATTATGTACTGGTTTGCTTTGCTCTTGCACCACACAACTTGGTGCAAGAGAAACACATGCCTTAAGTTTGATTTGTGAAGCCACGCAAGGCCACCCTATGTGGCCCTGTGTGGCTTCATAAATCTGCCTTCCTGCACAAAAACAGTCCCACATGCAATGCAGACACCCCTTCGCCATGGTGCAAGAGGGCCGGCATCGGCATTAGGCAGCCCATTGAGTGACAGCACGGGGGCAAATGGTAGGAATGGACTGCATGTCTTAAATAAAGTGCATTCCTACCCTTTCCCAGTGAAGCAGTGCAGCACAGCAAGGTGACTTTCTGCAATGCACTGCGCCACTTTCACAAAGAATATGGGCCTAATTAACCTGAGTTCAGCCCTTGGTAGCAATGGCACATAGTAAACAGGCTTAACTTAGTGCAATCGGTAATGTATTTATGCAGTACCAAAACAGTAATTAAGTTGAAATGCATAATAATAAATACAATTTCCAAAACTAATTAGACAAATAGAGAAACATTTAATGAACAAAATGAGAGAAAACTGGAACGAAATCCATTAGGACGAAATGATTTTTAAAGGTTTGGTAAAAACTGCACCAAAAAGCACAAAGAGCCACGAGACTCAATGTCACGGTAGTTCAGAACCTATGAGTAATTTGATGGAGCATGGGTTGGATACACCAACCATGTTCGTTGTGCTCAAAGATTTTACCTTGCGACTATTGTTCTTTAGTCTTAGTTCTTCACATGAGTGCTCTTCTAAGGCCCCACAGGACTGGATCTGGCCCTTCACCTTACCTCATGTTGGTTGCACCATAAATATTTAAACAGGGTTCTTATGTTCCTTTTCCTTTGCAAAACCAGCAAGGTGGTGGAAGGAATGTTTGAATTAATCCCAGCCACTGGCAATAGCTCAGGCAACATTATAGACCGTTTTCTTTGCAGCAGCAGCCCAGGCTCTATAAATGAATTGATTTTTATATTAGATAGGGAAATATACTATAGCCTTCTATGTTGACAACCTGGGGAGATTCCACCTAGGCTGTCGAAGCAGCCTTGTGTGTGTGTGTGTGACTAATGTTTCCTGTCCCAGAGGCTTTGGATCCAGACACCTTGGTTGAATGTACACTAGGTGAATTGCTGCAGAATTGTTCCGGAGGATGACGGCAGGACCATAGCACAGCCTAACCTACGCTGGTCATATGCAGAACAGCTAGGGAACATACAAACTCACCTAATCTAACCGTCCTAACCCATACCACTTCCCCCTAACCTCAACCCACCTTCTGCTGACATTTTCTGCTTACTCGAACAGGTGTAAAATTCAGAGGATTTGTCACTGTAATTGGGAAAAACAGTGGAAAAGGAGCCTGTTATCTCACAACCTTGTGACTATTCCCTATTCTAGGTAAAATTGTATAATTGCTGGATTTTTATGGGGGAATTCTGGCCAGTTCCCTATCTCCTAGTACACAAATCCTGAAACTCATAATGGGGTCAAAGTGATTAATAACCTCAAATGGTTTTACAATCATACATTATTTCATCATCATACCACTATTTAGCCTAACACAATTTAATGTTCAGGGTGATATGACATGGCACTAGGTTTAAAGCATGCCTGTACCAAGTTAACATTTCTTTGTAGAGCAAAATGTGATGATTTTACACACATTTGGCTATGAGTAAAGATCTAATGAAGCAGGGTCTTAGTTATAGTTTGGTGAATGGGTACTCCATCAGAAACATGACAGATATCCCACCCACCTTACTAAAAGTGCCACAGGATATAGTGCACTTGTAATGAGGTGGAAGGGATATTAGTCTAAATAATGCCCTTAGAAAGATTAAAAGGTAGGATAAAATAAAAATAGCAATCTAGTCATAAAATATCAGTACTGTCTGCTAGACACAGTTTCAAATTAATTTAATTTGTTTTTGAGGTATTTTAGGATGGTGGAGGAAAGTGAGGTATTGCTTACTGCTGGCATATGTGGTGATCACCAGGTAACAGGTGAAAATCCTGTCAAGGTCAAATCCATGTACTAGCCTCTCAGGTTATTAATAGGCCTGGGCAAAATTTCATTTAGTCCAGAGTAATTATGGTAATTCTGCATTACTCTTTGATGCCAAATTACTGATAATAATGCGGTTCATTTCTAAACCAAAAACAATTCGATTTTTTCACAGATTCAAGAGTAAAATGAAGAGAAACCCTCGACTCAAAAATCAGAAGAGAAATTGCTTTACATTTGGTAGTGGGAAAATGGAAATGTGGGACGGGATGGCTGACAGAGTGAGTGCCATTGGCACTACTCTGCACACAGAGGAGGACATTAGGAAGAGGTAGAATGACCCAAGGGGCAAGGTCTGTTCCCTGGTCTCCAGGCACCACCTGCAGGCCAAGAAGACTGATGGTGGCCCTCCCAATGCCCCATTAATACTCTTTCCCTCGGAGGAGAAGGACTTGGTCATCCTCATCCTGAAGGCTTGACATAAATACCTGGGGAAGTGGGGTCTGGTAAGTCGCAACTCAAAAAATGTCACAAAAATGCAATCTCATGGATGCTCGCAGCTCACATTTTACCACTGCCTTGTTCATCTGCCTCACCAACATTCTATACTTAGAGTATCTGAATATTAACATTGTCAATGTGCATTGTTGGACCCAATATCACAGCTACCAAGGACAATCACATGCCATATGTCCAAATGGTGCCTGTAAGTCTTTCAATATCAAGAGATCATCCCAGGACTCATGAAATGACTCAACATGTAAATGTATGCCCAAACCTAAATGCAAAATCCATACAGACATTTAATACCCAAGCTTTGTATAGTGTGTAGTAGAAAGAGTTTCCTGACTGTAACTCCCATGAGGCACTGTTTCTACAACTCCAAACACCAGCGCAGCATTGTCTTGTCCAAATACCCCTGTTTGTGAACTCCCAATTGAATTGTGCACACCTAGGGGGACACTTTTGTATAGTGTGTGTAGTAGAGAGAGTGACCTGACTGACACTCCCAGCAGGCCCTGTTTCAGGAACTCCAACCACCAACCCAGTGTCTATTTGTCCAAAGACCCCTGTTTGTCATCTCCCAAATGAAGTGTACTCACTTGCGGGGTAACATTTGTATAGTGTGTGTAGCAGAGAGAGTGACCAAGGAGGTCTTCGGTCTGTAACTCCAAACACCAGCCCAGTCTGCACCTGTCCAAATATCCCTGTTTGTCAACTCCCAAATTAAGTATACTTACCTGGGGAATACTATTTGTATAGTCTGTGAAGCAGACCAAGTGACCTGACTGCAACTCTCAGCAGGCCCTGTTTCTGTTAATTCATCAACAAGCCCAGTTATTACTTGCCCAAATACCCCTGTTTGTTAACTATCAATTGAAGTTTACTCACCTGGGATGATACCATTTGTAAAGTGTGTGTAGTAGGGGGAGTGACTGGACTGCTACCCCCTGAAGACCCTGTTCCAGTAACTACAAACACCAGTACAGTGGTCACATGACCCAATACATCTGTTTTTTGTTAAGTCACAAATAAAGTGTACTCTACTGGGAGGAACAAAATATGTATAGTGTGTGAAGTACAGGGATTGACCTGACTGCAACCCCCAGCAGGCCTTGTGTGTGTAACCCTAAACACCAGCACAGTGGTCATTTGTTCAAATACTTTTGTGTGGTAGCTCTCAAATGACATGTACGCAGCTGGGGGGATAACATTTGTATAGTGTGTGTAGTACAGGGATTGACCTGACTGCAACTACCAGCAGGCCCTGTTTCCGTAACTCGAAATACCAGCACAGTGATCACTTGTCCAAATCCCCGTTTGTCAACTCTTAAATTAAGTATATTCATCTAGGAGTGAGCAAGCACAGATCATGCACAATTCAGAGACATGTATATAAATATAGCTCCACCTGGACTTGTGAGCTGAAGATTAAGGGCCAGATGTAGGAAGCCGTTTGCATGGTGCAAACTGCGAAAATCGCAGTTTGCGCCATGTAAACAGCCTAACGCGATGCTCATTCACAAATTGCGAGTCGGTACCATCTCACAATTTGTGAATGCGACTCGCAAATAGGAAGGGGTGTTCCCTTCCTATTTGCGACTCGCATCGCAATTCAGAATTGCTTTGCGACCGCGAATGCGGTCGCAAAGCAACTCGCAGTTACCACCAGTGTCACACTGGTGGTAACACATTCGCAAAAGGGAAGGGGTCCCCATGGGACCCCTTCCCCTTTGTGAATGTCGCCAAAAATATTTTTTCAGAGCAGTCAGTGGTCCTATGGACCACTGCCTACTCTGAAAAAACGAAACCAAATGGTTTCGGAAGTTTTTTCATTTTGCAACTCGTTTTCCTTTAAGAAAAATGGGCTGCAAAATGAAAAAAACAACTGCTTTATTTAAAAAGCAGTCACAGACATGGAGGTCTGTTGACTTCAGCAGGCCACCATCCCTGTGAGTGCAGGGACTCGCTATGGGGTCGCAAACTGTGACCCACCTCATTAATATTGATGAGGTGGGTCTTTGCGACCCCATAGCGAGTCGCAGACGGTGTCTGAGACACCGTTCTGCATCCGATATTGTGACTTGGAAATTGCGAGTCGGACAGACTCGCAATTTCCGAGTCGCAATATCGGACTTTGCTACATGTGGCCCTAAATTATTGAGGACAGGAATTACACATTGCCCAGTGTGTACAACAAATATTCCTAAGGCCTCAAGATGCCTCATAAGAGTGATATTGGTAGCTGACACATTGACACAGCACCATGCACATGAAGAGTTCAGTCACATATACAACAGAGTCCTTGGTCTGCCTGCCTCACAATCAACTAGGCCCCCAAACGGTATAAGCCATATCTTGCCTAGCCACTTTTTTGGCTGCTCTGTTGTCAAAACATCATTTTCAGGCCATCCTTCCAAGTGCAGGTAATATGCACATTTCAGCAGCTGCTTGAGTCAAATTGGATTGGCATGCTTCACACATGTCATGTCAAATAACCCAATACCATGGTTACTTGCCTCAGGTGGATTAACTACAACTTAACTTTGTATAAGGTCACTGATTACTTTAACTCTAAACCGTTGGAGGTAGATGTCACAATACAACCAGCAACATTGTGTGTTTTACATCAACAGATCAAGCTGCCGATGGGCACACAGAGGCACATGGAACAGGCTGCCACTACCCCTCCCCCCGATGAAGTCCCCAGTGAAGACAACAATCCTGAACTTATGGACGTGGAGGATGGTTCTGGCCCATCTGGGCAATCTGGTCAGATGGCAACAATGAGTTTCATTGTGCCAAAATGTCACCTCCAAGCCCTGTTGCACAAATATCACAAGCACCCATTCAGCCTCCCACCAAACATGTGTCCCCAGCACAGTTTACCATCTCATGCTCCCCATGTCCTGGATCCTGAGTTGTAGCACAACACTTTAGACATGAAGGTCCAGGACCAAGTTGGAGAAGGCACCCTGTGGCTTGGGCATAGGCCTGTGGGGGTAGGGTGTTTGGGAGGAATGCTATGGGCCAGTGTGGCAATGCCACTGAGACTGCTCTTGGCCAGGACACCATCAGCCTTGTCTTGGGGATCTATCAGGAGTCCCAAGGAGTGATGGACCAGGTGTTAACTGAACTCTGCAAAATCTAGCAGCAACAGAGGGTCCTGCATAGAACCATGCAGGAACAGATGGATTCCCACAATAACAACATGGTCTCTCTAACAGGGGTGCTGAGGGACTTACACACCACCCTGAGCAGGGCTTTTCAACAACAGTCGACACCTTCCTCTGACCAATCAAAAGTAGGTCCATTAATATTAGTGCCAGCCATTGGAAGGGAGGCCCTGCCAGAGGAACAAGCCCTAGACACCCCTGCCTCTATAGCATCAGATCCCCCCAACATAACTTGGGACATCCAGGAAAGAATCCAGGAGCTGCAGATGACAAGACACCTACTACTGCCAGTAATAAGCCTCTTCCTTAAGGACCTCCTTTGTGTGTTACACATTCACTCTGGACTGATCCTGAATCACCTACCATTTCTAATGGGATGAGTACTCTGAACTTTGGACTCCCAATGATGTCTCATCTATTCCACTGGTTTCTTTCACCATGACTGACCTTTTCACATTTGAATTTTTATGGAGTCATGTCACATAAATGTAATTTTAGTCATAGCTGCACAATAAAATTACTCTTCACTGACTCATTGACTGCTGATTTTTATTTCACATTCAGCCATGCACATATGTACGACCATGTGAACCATATAATGATGATACAAGGTACTTGTTTAAGATGGGGTATGTTGCATGTACACAGTGTCCAGCACAGGATTACAGCCTTCCCACACAAACACATACATACAAGTGTCTGCTCAAACCAACATTTTTATTACAGTGTTCAGCACATAGACTGTCAATATGTCTGAACTACTGGGAATCAAGAATAATTGACTCATAATGAGTAAATGAACATATTGACAAGTACAGACTCCTAGTCCACGGAAGGAAGGGATTTGGTAGACATTGTCCTCTAGAATAGGCAAATGCTGAAGTGGTTGATGTCAGCAGCTTGAGCCATATCACATACCACACCAAAGTAATTCGACATTACGTAATCCAA